>NC_067125.1:34030110-35240527 GCF_021347895.1 Acanthochromis polyacanthus
GATCTCCCCCACAGTAAAAATCATTGTCCTGGCAAACCTCAGTTCCCTGTCGTTCCACCTGCAAACACAGCATTGCCATGTTACTAATAAAGTCCATTACAGCTTATCATCGTTCAGCATGTCAGACTGACACATAAAACATCAACATAACATACATATTTTAAGCATATTCACTTACTTTATGCAGTAGCTATATGGAAATTTCTGGTAGTTGTTGTCTACCAGTTTCCGTGTACTCGTCATAGAGAAAACTCCTCCAATCATAAGATCACCTTCTTTAGAGAATTCCATGAACCCTGTCCGCCCGATCACTTTGCATGTTTGGTTTTCTGACTCTGTCCTTGTCAGGAGAGTGAAAAAGATAACAGTGATCCAACCCATCATAAGCCACCCTCCCCTTCACTGAATTAGCTGTGACCTGGGAGTTGACCTTTATAGGATTTTTCCAGCATAAGAGAATTATCAGCAGCCAATGTGAGCACATTTTCAATTCTCAAAAGATTAGTTTGTTTTTCCTGCATCACTGAAAGAGATCCTGCTGATTGACATGAGGTCTGATGTACCTTTTCGTTGACAGAAGTACTTTTATGATACTGATGTATTGAAAGTGTTGTGGAGATCCTGTATACTGTGTTGTGCAGGTATTTTTATTTTTCAAAGACTGTTTGAGAAAGTTTGTTCCTCTTTTATATAGTGCTTGAGAGCAGTGATACAAAATTCATTTGTAAATGCTCAAAATCAATACAATATAATTTCTGAATAAGAAATCAAGATGTGCCATGTAATGTTACATTTACTGTTTAGTATCTCTCAGGGATCTCGTATTTGCAATTTTTTTAAAAAGTGTCTAGTATAATAATATCAACTCATCAACCTTCCAAAAACTAGTCAGTGCCTGTGATTAATTAAACTGAACCTGAACAGTTATCCATGAATTTCTGGCGTGGGTGCTTGGTGAAGGACTGCAGTCTCTGGTTTAAATCACAAACTGTGCTTAATGATAGATGATCCTGCCATTTTGACAGTGCATGACTCCTTAAAACTCAAGACTCATCCAAAAATGAGTAAAAATGTGATTGATAAGTGGATCTGATATGTCTGTGGATCATGGATTGTCCTGTGATGGAACCAACCTTCTTGTCAAAGTGACCGGAACCTTAATTTTGCGCAGTTTTAAACCTTACAGCAATTTAATGCTATACTTTTTTTTTTTTTTAATCCACCTCACATGGTTGTATTGAATAGTGAAATTACTTAAAAATTTCAAAACCAAAAAAAATCTGTGCCAGGCTGTAAGGTATTTATCAGGGGGCTCTATTGGGACTCAAGAACCATTTGCCATTTTTTGGGAGGATTTATTTTTCAGTCCCAGAGGTTGCTGCTTGGTTTAAATATGGTTCACTTCAAATTTACAACATGCAGCCAGTGTATAACTCTGAATATTAAATGAGGCAAGACACATAGGAACATTAAAAAAGGTTTTACTTTGCTCTATCATGGAAGGAATTCTAAAAAAAAAACAAAACAAACAAAAAAAATCCAAATAAATATTATTATTAAATATTTGAATAAAATGTTAAAATGTATTAAGATATAGAATTTTGTGTACATTTTTTTTCCAGTGGTCATATATATATATATATATATATATATATATGCAAATTAAATTATCTTTCAAAAAATCTCTATTCACAAAAGCAGTATTACATCAGTATTTAAGTGTTAACTGGTATATAAATTTGGATTTTTCCTTTACTGCCACATTTATTCTATTTAAGTCAAAATCACACTTAGACCACGTAATTAAAGCGTTACACTTAATGGTGTAAATGTTTATTTTTCAGAAAAACAATACAAGAAATAAGTGGAACATTGACACTGATGAGTTAAATTTTACATTTTGAAACTTTGTTGTATTTGATTTGATGTTCATATTTGCATATGATAGCCTTGATGGTAGAGAGGAAAGCTTTGAATTAACCCACTGATCTTAATAACCAGCACATTCTTTGTTGGTGTCCTTGAATTCTGTAGGCAAATAACTAATTCCAGATGAAAGACGACGTTCAAAATATTCAGTTTAGTCAGGATGGACTGTAGCAAACTGGGAAGGGAAACAAAGACACAGCACAAAGTAACTAGAAGCTCTATGTGCCCCGATACAGCCCAGGTTCTTAGTGTTGATCCCACATTATCCTCGGCAAGTACATCTGTAGACCAGTGGTTCATGTTCTTATTGGAGAAAGAAGCACTAAAAGTCATCCAGAGACACAACGCAGTGACAGGTAGAGACATAAATTGCTGCTGCTGTGTGGGACTAAAGCGTTTCATGACAGTATGAGCAGCCTTGTAGGCAATTAACACATGTACAGTTCTCCCCAGAGCACAGCAGAGGCCGACAGTGATAATGGACCACTCAGACAGCTGGTAGATGGAGAGTGATGGTGAAAAGCAGCTCAGTGTCACTGCAAAAAGCCTCACAATTGTGGAGTTATTGTCACGAACAGGACTAACTCTGTTTGATAGTTTCATTCTTGCCGTGTAGACTGCAAGCACCAACACAGCCAACAGAAAACATCTCCCAGTCCATCTGCTGGAGTCCGTAGGCCACACACTCTTCACTCTTCCTCTGCAAGCAGGGAATTTAATGCCATCTGCAAAAAGACAGTTTTATACGAGTATTTAACTGTGCAAGAAAATTAAAAAAGGCTCGAAACAGGCTTTGAACAGGCTTGAGGGTCAAATTTGTTGGTTGTGCTTTTTACCTGCTGGTGTTAGAAATGCTTCTTTTGTACACTGCGTTGAACTGGAATGCATCTGAAAAGACCAGTTTTATTGAGTTACTGCCTTCATCATATATTCGCATAAGCACAGGGTGATGTAACAGTTGCAATTATATTAATTTGTCAGTTGATTTCTGTGCAACTTTTTATTGTGGTTACTACTTCATGGTCACACTGGGTTTATTAAATATTAAAATCTATGCATATATGTTCTCTAAATTCAATTTTAAAAAAAGCATTCACATTTAGTTATTTTATCTGTGAAAGATTTCTTAATCGATATTCTATAGGATGCACTTCATCACAATATATCAGTCTAATGCAACCTCCCAAGAAAACTTCCAAATTTTGCAGAAACACACACACAACAAGGAGTATGTAACTCTGAAGATAAAATGTTAAGCTTTATACCTGCTTTTATGAGTTAATTACAATTGCTATTACATATTTCATGGCGTAAATAGTTTGTACAGTTTAGTATCTGATGATACTGTGACACATATAATCCTCCACAGAACAAGGCTGCACACACACCTTAACACAGCAAATCCTGATGTAAGCTCTCTTCCCTTCAGAGGACACTTGGATGTGAGACAGTACAAAGATAAGGCATTCTGAAAATCCACGTCTAGGTCCTCTGTGCACAAACCCTTGCAAGCTTTTGACCTCAAGGTCGCACACCTGGCAGATCCAGAAACAATCCGTCGTTTTCTTGTCGTACGCTAGAACAAGTGTAATGATGTGGGCGCAGTCAGCCACAGATCTCAGCAGGAGATGTGAAGTACAGATATTTCTGTAACTGAGGTCTGTGCTTTGATTATGATACTCTGTCTGTGTGAAGGAAAAATTACAAACACATGAGATCGTTAATGCATTCAGTGATAAACTGGCATGAGCAAAACTATATTCTCTCTACAAATAGCTGTTGCAATGCTCCAAATGCAGATCTTAAATCATCAATGTGGCACTCACTTCTGTTCCAAGCAGAAGACCACTTGTCTTAGACAGGAAAAGCACCAAAAACGGCAGAACTGTACATTTGCAGACATGCCAGTTTTCCTTTTCTGCATTCACAGTAACTCTTTTAAACAGGGTTGGACATCCATTAAAGCACATGCAGGAAAATTTCCCAAAAGCAACAGTCATTTCAGATTGTCTAAACAGACAAGAAAACAAATGACAAACATTATTTTACTACATGACATATTTATCAGATCATATATTCATGACATACGCTGGATTAATTTCCCATCTGTCATCATTTGCATTCTGACAATATAAGATAAAGCAACATTTTTAAAAAAAAAAATCTAAGAATGTGAAATGTTGGTGAAGCATCATGAACTGCAACAGCACAGTGAGAAAAGCATAATGGCACTGCTGTGAGACTATCACTTTGTCTATAATTACAATGAAATTACTTCAGATTGTAATTGACTCCTCCAGAGATTATCTAATTGTCTTTTGAGGGGTTTCTCAATATGGTGATTAGGCCCCCTATAATTCAGGCAGGCTCCCTAATGAGGAAATCATTAAATTACAAGCTAACTGCTGATGAATCTGTGGGAAACTGCTGTGGGGTATCCAAGTCCTTGACAAAAAAAAAAACAAAACAAAAGCAGGCATGTTAATGAGCAAGATACAAGAGTAGAAAACGAAGAAAACATTGCAATTCGCAAGTAATTTACTCACCTATTATGTGCCAGGTTTGTTTTGTCACTGATATGAATGACAGTATTTTTACATGATGCACTTAGGGCCGTTGTTTCTTCATGATGTCCACAATGACTGAGCCATGTACCAGAGGACACGAGCCAAGTGAGCAGAGTTAAGAAGACAAACGTGACTTCTGTCATCTCAGAGCCTTGCCTTTGGCACACGTGTTTCATGGAAGGATGTGTTTTATAGCTTCCTCCTCGCCACTCGAGCGTAGGAGGCAACTTATCGGGCCATTCTCAGTGTTACATGCAAATGTTTTGTGTTTTTTTTTTTTTCTGTTTGCTTGCTGAAAACCTAAAGGATGTCAGGCATGAAGATTTAACCTGACAGGAATACACATGAGCCCTGTTTCTCACAATCAATCTCAGAGTGAGAGCAACTATTGTTAAAACCAGCAATAAATAAGAATACGCGTTACATGCACTAGTATATAAAGACAGACTACATTTGAAAGAAACCATTGAATTGCCCCTTTAATTATCTTGTGAGCCACATAGTGTATGTTCAGTGAATTACAGAGCATGCATGTATAGCCTGATTTTGTAGGGTAGGGTTAAGATTTGGTAGAGATTACATTGCTATGTAATACTGAAATATATTGTGCATGCTTGGTTTGTTTTTGTTGATGACACTTTTTTTTTTTCACAAGAAATCAGAGAGCAGATTGTACTTCATTCAATCTGTTGCTGCTTCATATATAGCCAAGTAGCTAACTAACAGTTTGGAAAGGTCTCAGCTGATGTCTTTGGAAGCCAATGAGATTTTTCAATTTCTGCTCATTCTGTCCAAAAATAGGGCCCCGAAGAGTTTGTGCCTGCAAAAAATGAGCTACTCGCTTCATCATGTATGCTCATTACATTCTCTGTCTGCACTGTGCGGTACAGTCTTCACCATTACACCATACTGTCGTCCTTTCTCATTGCGGCATGGCCCAATGACAATGCAGTCATCTACCAGCAGATTTTGGAGCACTACATTCCATCTGCTGAAGAGGTTCATGGAAATACAAATTTTGTCTTTCGAGCAGGACCTGGCATCTCCCCACACTGTCAAAACCACACAGAAATACTTCACTGACCGTGGCTGACTGGCCAGCCAACTGACTGGTTTTTAAACCCCAAAGAACATCTGTGGCGTATTGGCGAGAGGAGAATGGCACAAACCAGACCAAACAATAACAAAGAGCTGAACGCCGCTATCAAGGCAACTTGGGCATCCATCACACCTCAGCAGTGCCACACGCTGATTGCTTCCATGCCACGCCACACTGATGCAGTAATTCAGTCCAAGGGAGCCCCAACCAAGTATTGGCACAGCATGCATGAGTACACTTTTCAGAGATGGGATATTTTTGCATTATAAATCATTTTAATAGATCTTTCTTGGTCTTCTAAAATATTCTAATATTGTGAGATGTCTTCTTTTTTTTTTTTTTTTTTTTTGGTTGGAGGGATTCATGAGCTGTAAGCTGTTAGCATCAAAGCTAAAACAAATAAAGGCTTGAAATATTTCAGTTTCTGCGTATTGAGTCTAGAATATCTATAGATTTCACTTTGAGCAATGTCTGGTGAAATATATTGAACTTGGATTGTTATGCAATGCAAATCCAGACTGGTTTCTGCAGCATCAACATCAGTAAAAGTGGTCCAGACTGTGCAGAAAATCAACATGCTAAAGGTGATGAATTTATCTTCACTGAAAAAAAATCTTATCTTCAGAGTGTTTCATGTTTTTGAAGGGAAATGAGAGTTGTTAGCCAAATCAAAATCTGTATGAGAATGTCAGAGTCAGAAACCTCCCTGTTGTGCAGGCCCAAACCATTTAATCATGTTAATACAAGGTGTGTTCCCAAAGGCCATTAAAATCACTATTCTTTTGCCCAGTGCACAAGAGATTCCAAGGACAAAGGTGAAGCCAAATGCTGCGTGTTAGACTGTTTTGAAAACAATCTGTGGCACTTTTCCATAAAAAGGGAAAAGAGCCAGTGAATAAGGAAATAAAATGCAGTCAAACAGAACTGAACTTCAATAGGACTGCTTGTGCTCCACCCAAAGGAGGCTCAGGAGATTTTCCCTCTTATTATTTCAGTATCTTATGTTTATTGATTTTATGACATTATCCTGTTTTCAGCCCTTTCTTCAACTGAGATTCTTTAGACAGGTGCTGCATACTGTATATAAACCTCTCTCACTATGCTATGTTAACTTAGATCAGGCCCATGCTCTCATGTTCATGGACCTACTGCTTTACAATGAGAAGCATATGAAGTAAGCGTCCCAAAGAAGGAGAAAAAAGAGGGCATGGTAGAGCGATCTAAGAGTTTGCACGAGAAACATTCACAAAATATGTATTGTTTATGTATTATTTCTTTGATATTATGTTAAACTGAACATTTTGGGAGATGTCAGAGGTACGGAGGTCAAAATAAGAGGTGACAGTGACAGTATTAAAGCTATAGATTACATATCTGATCCTGAACAAGTTCAGTGTCAAGTTGGTCTCGTCACTTCTTAAACAATTATATCGTGACTCTCAGCTGTATGGTGTGGTCACCCCGATGCTGGG
Source organism: Acanthochromis polyacanthus (assembly GCF_021347895.1). Lineage (NCBI taxonomy): Eukaryota > Metazoa > Chordata > Actinopteri > Pomacentridae > Acanthochromis > Acanthochromis polyacanthus. The sequence goes on from NC_067125.1 coordinate 34,037,178, forward strand.
GCAGAACAATTAATATCTGTTTTGATGCTGCAAAACTTCAAATGTCAAGATGGAAGAGATATTTCTTCAGTGGCAAATCATTAGGTTCTGCCTCGAGTTGAAATTCATGTAATAATTTGATTCCTTCTTTTTTAATTTAGATATTTTGTTGTTATTTTGTTGTTTGTCATGAGGCAAAACTTTCATTTCACTTCATTTCAGTGTTGTAGTGCTTCATGTGTGGGGTCATGTAGGCCTGATGTACTACACAAATCCACTTATGGAGGATGAGTTACACTGGAAATTCAAAATTTATAAATCATAAAATTGCACAATATCGTTCAGCTCTTACAGACAGGATGTTAATATATTGAAATACATGTAAGATTTTGGCCTTCACAGTTTTTCGGGGCTGTCTACCAAAAGGAGTGAGACAATAGATTGTAAATATATATATTTTTTGTTTGCTTTTTAAAAATTATTTATTATTTTGCTATGCCAAACAGTTCAATTTGATTTCTTCTGGGGTAAAAACTGGTCAGTACACTTGAGATCACAGCTAACAGAAAAACAACATAACAAGAAAGGATGTGAGGGAGGGCGAGATCAAAACAGAGCCTTAATTGAAATAACATCCAACAATTACATGTTGTGACAAAGGTGTTAATTAATGTTGGCCCTATTTTTTTCCACTTGAAGCAACGTGCCACCTGTTGTTCCTGTTGTTGTGTAAAAGGATGAAGCAATCTCTTGCAATGTTTACTCTCCTGTGTCTGCTTTTCGCTGCAGCTGTCCCATTGGAGTCAAGCCACTGGGTAATACAGTCGTGCTTGCAACAGATGGGGACTTATTTACCTTCCACTGTTTTTCTTCTGGCTTGTTTTGAGTTTGCATTTGTGTAGCTCTTTTTTTCATGATGTATTTGAACTTCAGAGTAGCAGTGTCATCTGATTTGGTTTACTTGCAGCCGGCCCCCTATCTGTTTTGAGTAGTGTTATCATACATTACATACATTCCCAGGTAATCTGCTTTTACTGTATTATTCATTAACATACAGATAGTCAGTTAGAGATTTGTAGCAATTTTAGCTACTTGTAAGTGCAGCATTTCACCAAGAACCTGCACTCCATCTACTAGGCTGCTCCTGTATCTAATTCAAAACCACATTTCCGTATCTGTATGTTTTGCACACCTAACCTTAGCCTGCACCTCGGCCTGCGTTGGTGAGATGCAGGCCACAAAAGTTCATCTGCAGTCTGCCATTTTCGTCAATACCATCATAAAAGTAGCATCATAACCCCTCGACAGTTCATGGCCTGAATACAAGTGAATGTTTTGCCGCTGTTTTCAGCTGCGTAGTTTCATTATGAGTCAACTTATATATTTTGAAAGGACAAAGACTTGAGATCCAAGCATTTAGACACTTTAAGATGCAAATATTACAACAACTGTAGCAGGAGCAGCAGCAGCAGCAGCAGTAGTTTTTTACTCTGTAAGAAGAGTGTGCACACAATATATTGTCATTGTCTTCTAGTGAGGGGTTAAGGAAACACTTCTTGTATTATTTTAAAGTATTTAATTACTTTATTTCCATTCCACGTTCCCTTTATGAGCTATTGTGTTTTAGTTTTCCAGATTCACTTTAAAGTCGTTGGTGTAAGACAGTTGAGGAGTCCAGCTACGAGTGTTGAGCACAATCACCCACAATTTGGAATGAATCTAGCAAGCTCCGTATAAGATACTACAAAATAAAATAGATATCACAGAAATATCAGCCATATTTTGGTTTTTTTTGGGCACCTAAAATGTTGAATACCAAAACAGAAAGATTACTGGACTTTAAGAGAAAACCTTTTTTTGTGGATTTTAAGAGGCAGACAAAATCCCACTTCTTGTTGAAATCTTTTCACTGCAGCTCATAAAGGAAACACGGTATAAAGATTGACTGCTGTGCACACTACTGAAAATATCTGGGGTAGACAAGTGAGGCCTGGTTTGAGTGTTCATCGAGGTAAGACATCAGCTCATTTGCTGGAAATTCTCTGGACAAAAATATGTTCTAATCACACAGGGGCTCAATCAGACATTATATAGGCTTTACATGAGGGTGCTGGCTGTGTAAAGTCTGTTTAATGTCCAGTCCAACTGTTTTGGACATTTGTATTCTCACTTACAACTCCTCTTAATGTGTAGATACAACACGGTCTCACGGGGATTCGTGAAACTGTTACGTAAATTTTTTGTTTCTTTTTCGTGCGCACCAACACGATTTCGTCATGTTTTTCGTGCCGCTCACCACGAAATGTTTTTCGTGTTGCTCACAACGAAACCTGCTGTGGTAATCACATCTGAAAGTGGTTTATACCGGCGGATTCATGACGATCTAAGCTGTCCATCGGCGTATACTGCTTGTGTGATCGTGTTTGCGGCCGCCGGCCGCCGGACATTCTTTAAATTCCTATGCAAATTGGTAAGTGTACCACCGGGTTATGGTTAGGTTATGGTTAGGTTATGGTTAGGGTTATGGTTAAGGTTATGGTTAGGGACGATGTCATGCAAAATATAGCGTTGGATTCGCCATGGTTTTACATTAAAAATATAATACACACATTCGTTTGAAATACGTTCTGGGTGGCACGAAAAGTCCGCCGTTTAAAATACATTGGTGTGCATTTCGTGGTGAGCGGCACGAAAAACATGACGAAATCGTGTTGGTGCGCACGAAACCGAAACAAAAATTTACGTAACAGTTTCACGAATCCTCGTGAGATCGGGCTGGTAGATAAGCTCAGGGCTGCAGTCCTTATGTGAAAACAACTGCAAAAATCGAGTCATGCTTATATCACTAAATCAGAATTACTACGGTTTAGAATCATGTTTGCATATTTGCATAAAATGAGCATTGTAGATTGTGACCTCTATCTTTTACACCATAACTGCATTGCAGGACCTTTTGCTTTGATGAGAGGGAATATTATGAGGGACCAATAACTCCCTTTCAAGGTGCTTATGTGATTTTTGTACTATGTGAACCCACCTTTCAATCCAATACGATTGGAAGCAGTCGCAGCAGTATCTTAAGTGACTGATATTATGTTTTGTGCTTCATTTTTGTACACTAAACCTTGCATTTCGGAAGAAAATAACTGTGGGACAGACATAAAAATTATGAAATGACATCAAGGTACAGTTTTCTCTTGAGCCAATAGGTATTTTCTCCATTGTTTTCTTTTTTTTCTTTCCAGTATGGAGCACTAGTTAAACTATGTCAATTTCTCAAATTAGAAATATCTGTGCTGTATCAAAGATCTTATTTATTTCTTAACTGTCACTACATTTTTAAAAGTAAAAATGTTTTCAGAGTTGGGGCAGCTAATTTCACCTTGAGGATACATTTGTGATTGTAGGTGGGGCTGTGCTTATGTACAATATTCTCTTTTGAGCTCTTTTCTATTTGCAGTTGTGAGTTTGTGCAAAGGTGAACAAATACATAAGAGAAAAAACTTTACAACATGTAATAAAAATTTATTCACTGTGTCAAGAATCATACACTGTACTACAAAAGTGTGAGCACAGATGACAGCTCAGTCACAAAAGGAACATTGCACAAAATAACCAAAACATCTAAACTGTTAATAATGTATATCGCTATTTGATGTCTTTCCCATTATGTGCTTCTTAGTGTTCTGCTCTGGTCTAAACAAAATAATGAAGCATTTTGGCAGAAAAATGCAGAAAAGTAGACCATAACTGGAGGCCAGAATAGCAAATATCTCCACAGCTACAGTGAACTTTCCAGGAGAGCTGACATATGCTGGGATAAATGCGGTCCACACTGCACAGAATATCAACATGCTGAAAGTGATGAATTTAGCTTCATTGAAATTATCAGGCAGCTTTCGAGCCAGAAAAGCAATTATAAAACATAACACAGCGAGAAGTCCTATGTATCCCAGAACAGCGCAGTAACCGATTGCTGTGCCAAAATCACACTCTAAAATGATTCTGTCCTTAAACAGCAGCATGTTCATGAGAGGAAAGGGAGGAGTGATTGTTAGCCAAAGGATGCAAATCAAAACCTGTACAAGAGAAAATGCCAAAACACTGAGTCTCTGTTGTGCAGGTCCGAACCATTTCATCATATTACTGCCTGGAAGTGTAGCCTTAAAGGCCATCAACACCACTATCGTTTTCCCCAGAACACAAGAGATGCAGAGGGCGAAGGTGATGCCGAACGCTGTGTGTCTCAGCATGCAGGACCACTCAGAGGGCCGACCGATGAAGGTCAGAGAGCACATGAAGCACAGAGTTAAAGAGAAGAGCAGCAGGAAGCTCAGCTCTGAGTTGTTGGCTCGTACTAGAGGAGTTTCTCTGTGGCAGTAGAACACTAGGGTTGTGATGAGAGTTAGAAAAACTCCCAGCAAAGAAAATAGCACAAGCAATGTTCCCAGAATTTCATTATACGCGAGGAATTCTATTGCTTTGGGGATGCAGGCATCTCTTCGTTTGTTGGACCAGAACTCTGGTGGGCATTTCAGACAGATAATTGAATCTGTGAAATGAAAAATAAGACAGGGAATTATGGAGCAGAAATAGATTTCAACAGTGAATAATTAAAACTGCTTCTCTGATTTTCTTTTTCACTTTCCATCAGGTGTACACCACTGGTGTGCTGTTTATCTACCTGTTAAATTGGTGATCTCTCCTGCCGGGCAGGGTATGCAATCATAACAGCAGACTGGTTTTCCTTTCTGGAGGACTTTGTGAGTTCCCGGGAGACACTTCTCACTGCAAACTGACACAGGCACCTTCGACACACACATGAGAATAATGTATGCAAGTTGTATGTGCCTTTAAATCCACATGTAGAAATAATACAAGTCAACTTTGTCATAAAGAAGCAATTGTTTTCAGTAAATCTGTAAGGAGAACTCCAAACCGCTTTACCTCAGGCAGCCCATTTCCCCAAACAACTGGGATACTGTTCATGACAAACTGGTGACTGTCTGGAAGAGAAGCATCATAAATGCCAAGTGTTTTTCCTTCCATGGTTCCTCTGCTTGCAATCTGTAAATTAACAAGTTCATATCTCGCCGGTGAGTCTCCATTTTCGTCAAAATAAACTCTTTCCCCCTCCCTGGTTGTGAAATTTACAGTGTGAAGATATTGCAAGACCTAGAACAAAATTACATAGGGATTAGATGCACAGATTTTTGCTATGTTTTCATTCTGTCACTATCATCTGGTTAGTTTCTCACCTGCCACGGTTGGATGTGTCTGATACCAGCACAGCTCCTGTTAGGAAAGGCCCCTTTACCTCCATCACATTTGATCAGGTTGTCAAGAGCGTGAGCCACTGCGTAAACTGATTTGTAGACGTTATTAGTGAATCTGAGCTCAGACACATCAGTGAACTTTGATTCAACATTTTGCAGGCTCTCAAAGCCGCTACATGGCTGTTTCTGTGGGTTTGCAGTTTGATTCAGAGAGCAATCAAACACATCTTCCCAGAAGTCTCTGACAAACTGACTTTCAGGGAACTGTGAGGGGTGGAGCTGTCTCAGATACTCTCCCAGCCTGGGGATCTCAGCTTTGGTGATGGTGAAGCCCAGCGAGCCCACCAGGATGCTGTGTCCCTCACTGTCAGTCAGAGAGTGATCTGTGATCCAGGCGTCACTGCCGATCCACTGCAGACCTGTAACGTTCTGTTTGTACAGCGCAGCTGCCAGCAGCTTAATTTCTCTGTGAGACATAAAAGCTACTATCACTTTGGAAGTGGAGAGCTTAATGATCTGTGTTATTCTCTGCAGAGTTTCAGGTGGATCCGACGAGGAAAGTGCTTCAGAATACTCAACGCACACTCCGTATTCTTGTGCTGTTCGGATAAATGCTGCTATGCCATTGAAGCCATACTCATTATCCACAGCTAAAGCCCCAACCCAGGTCCAGCCAAAGTGCCTGACCAGCTTTGCCAGCGCTCGGCTTTGGTAGTAGTCACTGGGAATAGTTCTGAAAAAAGTGGGATACTCTTTTCTGTTGCTCAGACAGGCACAGGTGGCAAAGTGGCTGATCTGCAAAGAGACATACAAACATATGACAAAGCAAACAGAACCATTGTTGCATGTGGTGGTTATACCTTTGCAGAAAAGAGCAAAATAGCACACTTTAACTAGCTTAATTTACCCTCCTTCTTTGACTTACCACAGGTATTTGAAACCTTCCAACAACCCGTGCAAATGCAATAGTCGGTCTTGATCCTGAATGCCCCAGGATAGCTTGGACTGTTTCTGATTTAGTGCAGTTCTCATCACTGAATTCTTCCTTTAATCCACTCATCAGCGCCAGGCCAGCTCTCAGGATGTCCATGGTTCCACAGTTACCATAAATCTTGTAGCCGAGTTTAACATTAGACAGCATTTCAGGATTTCTGTTGATTTCATTTATAGCAAAGATCATTGCTTGAGCAAATTTGAATTCTCTAAAGTTGAAGCTGGGAGAGAATGAAATGATATATGTTCATGGTAAAGATACAACAAAGCAAAATACACAGACACACTTAAATCACTTAAAAAATAAAAAACAATACACACTTTTTGCATTTTCTGACTTTTGGAATTGTCTGAAATGTGTTAACTACATAGTCCTGCCCTGTGCGAAATGAAAAAATGCCTCCAATAAGCAGATGACCATCCTGGAAGAGTTCAGGTGGTTGTGAAAAGCCCTGCAGTCGACACACAGAATCTCCCTTCTCCATCAGTAGAGCCAAGAAGAGCAGCCTCAGTGAAGGCATCGCTCTGCTCTGCTCTGAAGGTCAGTACAGTCAGCTCCACATCTCACGGCATCAGAGCTTTATACACGTTCAACAACAGGTGCAGAAGTTGTCATGGTTGAACTCGGCCTCAGGAGATGAACCAAACAAAATAAGCCAAACATGTTTTTGTCTGTGAAAGCGTGTTTATTATTATTCTTTGGTTACAATTTATTATCTGTATTATACAGTGTAAAATGTAAAGTAATTTGAATATAGGCTGGTGTATTTACATTATCAGTTAAAGTTGTCTTTAATATAGTACTAGATGCTGCTTTTTCGATATCAGATTACAAAATCCATTCTAGTAGTAAAAGACATATCTTTAAGTAACTGAGGATAAGTCTGTACTTGACAGTCTGGTTAACTTTCTGAAACGCAAGCTCAGTCCACTTTCTGTCGCATTTTAACTCACTGTGGGCTTATTTTTCACTGCAACCTCAAATTGTGCACCTCTATGGAATCAACACAAACTTGGCTAGAAGTAGAGCAAACTCAAAAATGTCTTGCTTGCAGGAAAAGAAAATTAAGTGCCCACATGTGCTACTATAAAGGAAAAAATGGAAGCTCGACATACTATACATGTTTCACTGTTTATATTTGTAATTTGTTTCGATATGCGTTGCTTCTGCTCTGATAACACAGCCTGCAGTTCAAATGAAGAGTCCCTAATTTTTGAGGACAGTTGGCTTCCCATTTGCAACAGGGATGTCAGATTTTTTTTTCATATGATCTTGTGCACATGGTTTATTTTACATGCCTGGGAGTTGTGGGGCTCAGAGGGTTAGCAAACTATTATGAAAAAGTGTCCATGGCACTAAAATTCCTTTATCACTACATTGTTTTTCAGAAAGATTTTCTTGGCCCATTCCCCATCATATTCTTTTTCGTATTCTTCTCTGGTCTCAGTAAGATGATGTAACATTTGGGGATAAAGATGCAAATTAAAAGTCCAAAACTGGAGGCCAGAATAGCAAATATCTCTACAGCAACACTGAACTTCCCAGGAGAGCTGACATACGCTGGGATAAAAGTGATCCACACTGCACAGAATATCAACATGCTGAAGGTGATGAATTTGGCCTCATTAAAATTATCAGGCAGCTTTCGAGCCAGAAAAGCACAAATGAAACATAACATGGCCAGAAGTCCGATGTACCCAAGCACGGCCCAGAAGCCAACAGCTGAGCCCAGAGCACACTCCAAGATGATTTTGTCCTTAAATTCCTGAAAGTTCACTGATGGAAAAGGAGGAGAAATGATTAACCAGAGGATACAAATGATCATCTGTATAAGAGTGAGTCCCAGAACACTGAGTCTCTGCTGTGCAGGCCCGAACCATTTCATCACATTGCTGCCTGGAAGAGTCGCCCTGAAGGCCATCAAAACCACCATGGTTTTCCCCAGAACACAAGAGATGCAGAGGACGAAGGTGATGCCGAACGCTGTGTGTCTCAGCATGCAGGACCACTCAGAGGGCCGACCGATGAAGGTCAGAGAGCACAGGAAGCACAGAGTTAAAGAGAAGAGCAGCAGGAAGCTCATCTCTGAGTTGTTGGCCCTGACGATTGGAGTTTTTCTGTTTTTGAAGAAAATATAAGCCACAAGTGCAGTCATGCATGTTCCAAATAAAGACGCTGTAGTGAGCAGAGCTCCCATAATTTCTTCAAATGACAGAAACACCGCCTCCTTCTTTATACAGGCATCTCTTCTGTTATTTGACCAGAATTCAGGAGGACATCTGGTACAGGTGACAGAATCTGAAAATGAATATTGGAGCAGATGTTAGATTTGCTGAGTGGATTCATCTCATACTTCTGTGTTTGCATCTATGTTATCCATGCAATACTCATGCAAAAGTATCTCCAGACATGATACTGTGACAAAAATTCAAATAGGACCATTTTTTGATCATTGTGAATGAGGTCAGTTTCATTATTAGATATCTCGGGCAACTATTGTGCATTGTTAGGGCCACACTGTAAGAATCCTGGGGAGTTGAATTTTCAAATGGGGGGGTGGGGGGTTGGGGGGGTGGATACATTATCTTGGGTTTTGTGTATTCTGGGTTGCTAAAGAACCAGGGTGTGTGAATAATGAGTATTGCTTGAAAAAACAAATCTCACAAAACATTCACAGACAAAACAAAACAAATTGCACTCATCTCTCTCCTCCTCTCCAATGATATTTCCATTCAAAAACAAATGTGGGCAGAAATTTCAAATCAAATTATTTCTTCACATGCAGCTGAACCTTGACTTGAAGTTCTTTGGTGTGTATAATTTAATCTGGCAAGTTCTGAAACTCTGTTTGGTATATTTGCAGAAGAGATACAGCATAATCTTCACATAATTATATGATGGAATTTATCCATGCAACTGGCTTGGTGTGCTACATTACTCTCAGATCCTTTCAATAAAAAATTACTAAACCTGTGATGTTGCTGATTTCTCCCTCTGCACATCTTGCGCAGTCATAACAGCAGACTGGTTTTCCTTTCTGGAGAACCTTTCGAGTTCCTGGGGGACATTTCTCACTGCAAACTGACTCAGGCACCTGCATGAGCAAAAACAATAGAGAAAAATGGATGTTGTTTTTACAAGCCTCTCATAAATTTTGATGCATCAGAAGTGAATATTACAGAGGAACAAATCAATTTTAAAAGTTTAAATATCTAATACAGTAATCACTCGACAGCTTACCTGCTGTGAGTTCTGCGCCCAAATTAAAGATGTATTCTGCAGATTGAGCTGTTTGTCTGCAGGTAATGATGCATCATAAAGACCAACGCTGACAAAGTCCACAATTCCTTTTTCTCTGGGCTGCCAGTTTATGATTTCATACTTTGCTGCAGGATCTCCATTCTCATTAAAGTAGACCTCATCTCCGTCTTTTGTTTTGAAGTGAATCGTTTGTATGTGCTGCAAAATCTAAGAAGATGTGTGCTCATTCAGGTAATTACTTCAAAAGCACAAAGACACAATGCACCAACTATAATGTAGTTTTTTCAATGTTACTCAGTGTCAGAGTTAATATTTCAATTGCCATCTAGCTCACCGTGATTGGATCTAGCTGTAAGTCCTTGTTGCATGTTTTGTTACAGCTGAGCGTGCTGTGAAGTGCATGAGCCACGGCATACACTCCCTTATAGACGTTGTTAAAGATCGGCATGAGTGACATGTCAGTGAAGCTGTTCTGAACTCCTGTCAGGTCTTCCTGTCCAGTACAGTCTCTCTGAATCTCTGCTGAGGACTTTGACTGATTGAATTTACAGCTAAATAATGTTTCCCAGAACTCTGTGAACATTTTATTATTTGACGAATTCAACGGCTTCACATTCATCATGAACGCCTTCAGGCCACTGACGTGTGCCTTGGGGATGGAAAGGCCGATGGCTCCATCTAGGATATGATATTTATCTGTTGCTGCTGTTTGGGAATCAAAGATCCAACCCTCGCTGCCAACCCACTGGTATCCTGTCAGGTTGTGGTGAGACAGCTCATGTATTAACACATCCATGTCCATGTGGGACAGGAACGCAACAATCACTCTAGAGGTTGAAGCCTTGATAATTTCAATTATCTTCTGTATCTTATCAGATGGATCTGTTCTAAAAAATGACACAGAGTACTCCAGACAGATGCCCAGCTGCTGTGCAGTCTCTATGAATGTAGCCATGCCATTATTGCCATAATCATCATTTGTTCTAATAGCTCCAACCCAAGTCCAACCAAAGTGCTTGACCAACTGGGCCAGAGCTCTGCTCTGGTAGTAGTCGCTGGGTATGGTTCTGAGGAAGGATGGGTACTTGGTTTTGTCACTGAGACAAGCACATGTGGCAAAGTGGCTGATCTACAGGAGAAAAAAAAGAATTGAAATGAAAAAGATAAATGTTATAAGATAAAGAATTATAATCGAAAACATTCACATAGTCATATTTGCCCCGAGGAGCTGTAAATATAGAATAATCATAATTTTTCACAAATATAGTTACATTTTGATCTATTTACCCACCACTGGTATGTGAAAGGGTCCAATGACAGTAGCTATTGCTGCACAGGGAGAGGAAGACGTTTCTCCTATTATGGCCTGCACTTGTGCAGGTTTGATACAAGGTTCCTCAGAGGGTGCAAACACAACTTCATTCCCATTAGCCAAAGCCAGAGTGACTCGTACACTTCTGGCAATGGAGCCACAAGTATCATAGATTTTGTATCCGAGAGAGACGCCAGGCAGCAGGTCTGTGCTGTTGTTTATCTCCTCAATGGCAAAAAGCATGGCCTGAGCAAACTGAAACTCTCTGAAATTCAAACTGGATTCAGACAGAAACAATCTGACTTGCATTAGTTTGCTCTTAAAATAGAGACAGTATTAAATGAAGCATTCACTGGTATTAATACACAAAAAGTAACACGCTGTAAATACAAACTGATTTTTATGTTGTATTTTACCTGGTGCATTCCAGTGGCAGAGGTTGTGCATGTAGCTCTCCTGTCTGTCCTTCCACCTGCTGTGAAAAGAAAACATTCCCCCCAAAATAATGTCTCCATCATTAAATAGTAGAGGGCTCTCAGAATCTCCTCTCTGCCTGCACACTGGCTCCTCAGCTCGAGACAACAACACCACCAGCAACAGCTGTAAAAGTGCCCAACCCTGCTCCGGCCACCTCTGTGTGGATGTCATGCTGTCAGAAAGAACTAAACCACTGGGTGGCATGACTTTTACCTTACTGTAAATGAAGACCTGCACTGCTATTTATACATTTTGGAGCAAAAAAATGTATATTTATAGAACAAGGTGGAGTAAGAGGAAGGCAAACTTTTATTAAAGATGTTTTGCATGAGCGTTATCATGCAATAACATACATTTAGAGATGAATTACCATGATTTAAAGATTTGTTTGGTTGAGTTTTCCAACTAAATGGTGTGTAACAAATAAATACTTTTGGGCCCATCAGAAACCTAAAAATTGAATGTTTTCTTTTCAGTTTTACAGGTTCTTGTTCTGACAAATTTTATCATGTTAGTAGTTGTTAAAAAACATATCATGCCTTTCATGGGTCTTGGTATTAAAATGCTTTTATCATTATATCATTTTAAGAATCATTTTCTTGGCCCATTCCCCATCATATTCTTTTTCGTATTCTTCTCTGGTCTCAGTAAGATGATGTAACATTTGGGGATAAAGATGCAAATTAAAAGTCCAAAACTGGAGGCCAGAATAGCAAATATCTCTACAGCAACACTGAACTTCCCAGGAGAGCTGACATACGCTGGGATAAAGTGATCCACACTGCACAGAATATCAACATGCTGAAGGTGATGAATTTGGCCTCATTAAAATTATCAGGCAGCTTTCGAGCCAGAAAAGCACAAATGAAACATAACATGGCCAGAAGTCCGATGTACCCAAGCACGGCCCAGAAGCCAACAGCTGAGCCCAGAGCACACTCCAAGATGATTTTGTCCTTAAATTCCTGAAAGTTCATTGATGGAAAAGGAGGAGAAATGATTAACCAGAGGATACAAATGATCATCTGTATAAGAGTGACTCCCAGAACACTGAGACTCTGCTGTGCAGGCCCGAACCATTTCATCACATTGCTGCCTGGAAGAGTCTCCCTGAAGGCCATCAAAACCACCATGGTTTTCCCCAGAACACAAGAGATGCAGAGGACGAAGGTGATGCCGAACGCTGTGTGTCTCAGCATGCAGGACCACTCAGAGGGCCGACCGATGAAGGTCAGAGAGCACAGGAAGCACAGAGTTAAAGAGAAGAGCAGCAGGAAGCTCAGCTCTGAGTTGTTGGCCCTGACGATTGGAGTTTTTCTGTTTTTGAAGAAAATATAAGCCACAAGTGCAGTCATGCATGTTCCAAATAAAGACGCTGTAGTGAGCAGAGCTCCCATAATTTCTTCAAATGACAGAAACACCGCCTCCTTCTTTATACAGGCATCTCTTCTGTTATTTGACCAGAATTCAGGAGGACATCTGGTACAGGTGACAGAATCTGAAAATGAATATTGGAGCAGATGTTAGATTTGCTGAGTGGATTTGTGTCAAATTTCAGTGAGGCAGCTTTTCTGTTAAAGCTCGTGTTCGGAGTTTCCGTTTGTTTTCAATTTATGTGTCATTTTTTAACAAAGCTTAAATGTGTTAGTCTCGTTCGATACTATAATATAATGTTATTATAACGCGATATGAAAATTTATTCCTGAGCTCCGCCTTCCTCTCATAGACCCCCATGTTATTCCAAAAAGCGCCGGTTGCTGCCGACCAATCAAGTTCGAGCTTCAGCTTTGTCATGCTGTCAATCAACGGTTACGCGCACAGCAAGCAAGCCCATGCAGAGGTGGGCGAGCTACGCACTACGCAACCGTGTGCACATTTGTTTTGCTTGTGGAGGAGAGAGCATCAGGGATCAGCAACTTCCCGAAAAGTTACCAATCCTATGGCTTGTCAGGCCAAGAGACTGCAGGACGTTTTTTGGCTCGGGGTGCTCGCCTCGCTCCCCGACCACGGCCTCCATAGCCCGCCTGACGGCTTCGTTTAGATGTCCAACCTCTGGAGGAAGATGTTGGGGCGTCTGGGACATACTCTTTGTCAGAGGAGTCATGCAATTCTGAACTCTAGATAGAAATAAATAAATAATGTAACACATATACACGCGTAAATGCACTAAGTTTGATAAACAACGTCATTGTGAGGGATACACGAGTGTAATCACATATTGAAACTTTACTAGTTCGTCCTAGCAGATTCATGTTATTTTGGTATTAGGAAAAGTTAGACTCAATACAGAATTCTAACATAATTCCTTTATTATTTACTAAATGTACTAAATGTAGAAGAGTGGAAAACAGCAAAACAGGCAAGATGCTGCAGCACTCCGGGCACTCCTTTCAGGTACTGCGCGTACACAAATAAAGGGGCCAAATCAGAGGGAGGGTGGGACCAACAGTGTTTTGGGAGACGCTGCGATTCAAACTCCAGACACGAGCTTTAATGTAACAATGATGTTACACAATTACCAGATGATAGACAACAGTGTTTTTTTCCAACCTGTTGCTCTGACTGTGAGCAAACTAAAGACTTATTGTTTTTGCTTTCATTTTCTTTTCATTTTCAAGGACAGTGCTCAAATCTGGTTGGAAATTTGACCGAGAAAACTGATTCCACAGGAGCAGCTGTGACAGATTCTCCCGTCAGTCAAAATGTCTTTTGGGAATGCAAATAACCAATATTTTGACTATTTCTTCTAACCATTTAAAGAATCCGGAATAGCTTTTTCATATTCTGCTTGTGCTTTCAAATTGTCTGCTTCATAAATTGAATAAACTAATAAATTCTTCATCACCAGCCGCTCCAAGTACAACTTTCTTTGCAAAATCAAAACCACATACAAGTTCAGTAACATAATTAGACATGTCAATAGCTGTTTGATACACTCATGCATTTTTTTCTTGAACATAAATGTGTTAAAGACACACTGGAAGAATACTGGGCAGTGGAGTGTTTAAGTCGGAAGAAAACAATGAATTACTCTGAGTTTCATGTATTCCTGGTTTCCCAATGAGTCAAGGTGTGTGTTTGGTGAATACTGCTTCAAGACATTTGGAAATGGAAACAAAGCAAACTGCATCAATCCCCATGAAGATATGTCTGTTTTAAAAAAAACAAAAAAAACAAACATAGACAGAAATCTCAGATCAAGTGATTTCTTCATGTGTGGTTAACTTCAGTTTGCAATTCAGCTGGTGTGTATTATTTCATTTAGCAATTCTTGAGACTTTAACATATTTGTAGACAAAAACATAAGAAAGTAATGATATAATTTTGACATCCTCATTCTTCCAAGTTTCTTACAATTGACATATGATCATGATAACATTGGTGTGCTACATTACAGCTCAGATCCTTTCAATAAATATTACTAAACCTGTCATGTTGCTGATTTCTCCCTCTGCACATCTTATGCAGTCATAACAGCAGACTGGTTTTCCTTTCTGGAGAACCTTTCGAGTTCCTGGGGGACATTTCTCACTGCAAACTGACACAGGCACCTGCATGAGCAAAAACAATAGAGAAAAATGGATGTTGTTTTTACAAGCCTCTCATAAATTTTGATGCATCAGAAGTGAATATTACAGAGGAACAAATCAATTTTAATAATATAAATATCTAATACAGTAATCACTCGACAGCTTACCTGCTGTGAGTTCTGTGCCCAAATTAAAGATGTATTCTGCAGATTGAGCTGTTTGTCTGCAGGTAATGATGCATCATAAAGACCAACGCTGACAAAGTCCACAATTCCTTTTTCTCTGGGCTGCCAGTTTATGATTTCATACTTTGCTGCAGGATCTCCATTCTCATTAAAGTAGACCTCATCTCCGTCTTTTGTTTTGAAGTGAATCGTTTGTATGTGCTGCAAAATCTAAGAAGATGTGTGCTCATTCAGGTAATTACTTCAAAAGCACAAAGACACAATGCACCAACTATAATGTAGTTTTTTCAATGTTACTCAGTGTCAGAGTTAATACTTTAATTGCCATCTAGCTCACCGTGATTGGATCTAGCTGTAAGTCCTTGTTGCATGTTTTGTTACAGCTGAGCATGCTGTGAAGTGCATGAGCCACGGCATACACTCCCTTATAGACGTTGTTAAAGATCGGCATGAGTGACATATCAGTGAAGCTGTTCTGAACTCCTGTCAGGTCTTCCTGTCCAGTACAGTCTCTCTGAATCTCTGCTGAGGACTTTGGCTGATTGAATTTACAGCTAAATAATGTTTCCCAGAACTCTGTGAACATTTTATTATTTGATGAATTCAGCGGCTTCACATTCATCATGAACGCCTTCAGACCACTGACGTGTGCCTTGGGGATGGAAAGGCCGATGGCTCCATCTAGGATATGATCTTTATCTGTTGCTGCTGTTTGGGAATCAAAGATCCAGGATTCACTGCCTACCCACTGGTATCCTGTCAGGTTGTGGTGAGACAGCTCATGTATTAACACATCCATGTCCATGTGGGACAGGAATGCAACAATCACTCTAGAGGTTGAAGCCTTGATAATTTCAATTATCTTCTGTATCTTGTCAGATGGATCTGTTCTAAAAAATGACACAGAGTACTCCAGACAGATGCCCAGCTGCTGTGCAGTCTCTATGAATGTAGCCATGCCATTATTGCCATAATCATCATTTGTTCTAATAGCTCCAACCCAAGTCCAACCAAAGTGCTTGACCAACTGGGCCAGAGCTCTGCTCTGGTAGTAGTCGCTGGGTATGGTTCTGAGGAAGGATGGGTACTTGGTTTTGTCACTGAGACAAGCACATGTGGCAAAGTGGCTGATCTACAGGAGAAAAAAATAATTGAAATGTAAAAGATAAATGCTATAAGATAAAGAATTATAATCGAAAACATTCACATAGTCATCTTTGCCCCGAGGAGCTGTAAAATATAGAATAATCATCAGTTTTTTCACAAATATAGTTACATTTTGATCTATTTACCCACCACTGGTATGTGAAAGGGTCCAATGACAGTAGCTATTGCTGTGGTAGGAGAGGAAGACGTTTCTCCTATTATGGCCTGCACTTGTGCAGGTTTGATACAAGGTTCCTCAGAGGGTGCAAACACAACTTCATTCCCATTAGCCAAAGCCAGAGTGACTCGTACACTTCTGGCAATGGAGCCACAAGTATCATAGATTTTGTATCCGAGAGAGACGCCAGGCAGCAGGTCTGTGCTGTTGTTTATCTCCTCAATGGCAAAAAGCATGGCCTGAGCAAACTGAAACTCTCTGAAATTCAAACTGGATTCAGACAGAAACAACATGACTTGCATTAGTTTGCTCTTAAAATAGAGACAGTATTAAATGAAGCATTCACTGGTATTAATACACAAAAAGTAACACGCTGTAAATACAAACTGATTTTTATGTTGTATTTTACCTGGTGCATTCCAGTGGCAGAGGTTTGTGCATGTAGCTCTCCTGTCTGTCCTTCCACCTGCTGTGAAAAGAAAACATTCCCCCCAAAATAATGTCTCCATCATTAAATAGTAGAGGGCTCTCAGAATCTCCTCTCTGCCTGCACACTGGCTCCTCAGCTCGAGACAACAACACCACCAGCAACAGCTGTAAAAGTGCCCAACCCTGCTCCGGCCACCTCTGTGTGGATGTCATGCTGTCAGAAAGAACTAAACCACTGGGTGGCATGACTTTTACCTTACTGTAAATGAAGACTTGCACTGCTATTTATACATTTTGGAGCAAAAAATATATATATTTATAGAACAAGGTGGAGTAAGAGGAAGGGCGTCATGGCAAACTTTTATTAAAGATGTTTTGCATGAGCGTTATCATGCAATAACATACATTTAGAGATGAATTACCATGATTTAAAGATTTGTTTGGTTGAGTTTTCCAACTAAATGGTGTGTAACAAATAAATACTTTTGGGCCCATCAGAAACCTAAAAATTGAATGTTTTCTTTTCAGTTTTACAGGTTCTTGTTCTGACAAATTTTATCATGTTAGTAGTTGTTAAAAAACATATCATGCCTTTCATGGGTCTTGGTATTAAAATGCTTTTATCATTATATCATTTTTAGAATCATTTTCTTGGCCCATTCCCCATCATATTCTTTTTCGTATTCTTCTCTGGTCTCAGTAAGATGATGTAACATTTGGGGATAAAGATGCAAATTAAAAGTCCAAAACTGGAGGCCAGAATAGCAAATATCTCTACAGCAACACTGAACTTCCCAGGAGAGCTGACATACGCTGGGATAAAGGTGATCCACACTGCACAGAATATCAACATGCTGAAGGTGATGAATTTGGCCTCATTAAAATTATCAGGCAGCTTTCGAGCCAGAAAAGCACAAATGAAACATAACATGGCCAGAAGTCCGATGTACCCAAGCACGGCCCAGAAGCCAACAGCTGAGCCCAGAGCACACTCCAAGATGATTTTGTCCTTAAATTCCTTAAAATTCATTGATGGAAAAGGAGGAGAAATGATTAACCAGAGGATACAAATGATCATCTGTATAAGAGTGACTCCCAGAACACTGAGTCTCTGCTGTGCAGGCCCGAACCATTTCATCACATTGCTGCCTGGAAGAGTCTCCCTGAAGGCCATCAAAACCACCATGGTTTTCCCCAGAACACAAGAGATGCAGAGGACGAAGGTGATGCCGAACGCTGTGTGTCTCAGCATGCAGGACCACTCAGAGGGCCGACCGATGAAGGTCAGAGAGCACAGGAAGCACAGAGTTAAAGAGAAGAGCAGCAGGAAGCTCAGCTCTGAGTTGTTGGCCCTGACGATTGGAGTTTTTCTGTTTTTGAAGAAAATATAAGCCACAAGTGCAGTCATGCATGTTCCAAATAAAGACGCTGTAGTGAGCAGAGCTCCCATAATTTCTTCAAATGACAGAAACACCGCCTCCTTCTTTATACAGGCATCTCTTCTGTTATTTGACCAGAATTCAGGAGGACATCTGGTACAGGTGACAGAATCTGAAAATGAATATTGGAGCAGATGTTAGATTTGCTGAGTGGATTTGTGTCAAATTTCAGTGAGGCAGCTTTTCTGTTAATGTAATAATGATGTTACACAATTACCAGGTGATAGACAAGAGTTTTTTTTCAACCTGTTGCTCTGACTGTGAGCAAACTAAAGACTTATTGTTTTTGCTTTCATTTCCTATCCATTTTCAAGGACAGTGCTCAAATCTGGTTGGAAATTTGGCTGAGAAAACTGATTCCACAGGAGCAGCTGTGACAGATTCTCCCGTCAGTCAAAATTTCTTTTGGGAATGCAAATAACCAATATTTTGACTATTTCTTCTAACCATTTAAAGAATCCGGAATAGCTTTTTCATATTCTGCTTGTGCTTTCAAATTGTCTGCTTCATAAATTGAATAAACTAATAAATTCTTCATCACCAGCCGCTCCAAGTAAAACTTTCTTTGCAAAATCAAAACCACATACAAGTTCAGTAACATAATTAGACATGTCAATAGCTGTTTGATACACTCATGCATTTTTTTCTTGAACATAAATGTGTTAAAGACACACTGGAAGAATACTGGGCAGTGGAGTGTTTAAGTCGGAAGAAAACAATGAATTACTCTGAGTTTCATGTATTCCTGGTTTCCCAATGAGTCAAGGTGTGTGTTTGGTGAATACTGCTTCAAGACATTTGGAAATGGAAACAAAGCAAACTGCATCAATCCCCATGAAGATATGTCTGTTTTAAAAAAACCAAAAAAAACAAACATAGACAGAAATCTCAGATCAAGTGATTTCTTCATGTGTGGTTAACTTCAGTTTGCAATTCAGCTGGTGTGTATTATTTCATTTAGCAATTCTTGAGACTTTAACATATTTGTAGACAAAAACATAAGAAAGTAATGATATAATTTTGACATCCTCATTCTTCCAAGTTTCTTACAATTGACATATGATCATGATAACATTGGTGTGCTACATTACAGCTCAAATCCTTTCAATAAATATTACTAAACCTGTCATGTTGCTGATTTCTCCCTCTGCACATCTTGTGCAGTCATAACAGCAAACAGGTTTTCCTTTCTGGAGAACCTTTCGAGTTCCTGGGGGACATTTCTCACTGCAAACTGACACAGGCACCTGCATGAGCAAAAACACAATGAGAAAAATGGATGTTGTTTTTACAAGCCTCTCATAAATTTTGATGCATCAGAAGTGAATACTACAGAGGAACAAATCAATTTTAATAATATAAATATCTAATACAGTAATCACTCGACAGCTTACCTGCTGTGAGTTCTGCGCCCAAATTAAAGACGTATTTTGCAGATTGAGCTGTTTGTCTGCAGGTAACGATGCATCATAAAGACCAACGCTGACAAAGTCCACAATTCCTTTTTCTCTGGGCTGCCAGTTTATGATTTCATACTTTGCTGCAGGATCTCCATTCTCATTAAAGTAGACCTCATCTCCGTCTTTTGTTTTGAAGTGAATCGTTTGTATGTGCTGCAAAATCTAAGAAGATGTGTGCTCATTCAGGTAATTACTTCAAAAGCACAAAGACACAATGCACCAACTATAATGTAGTTTTTTCAATGTTACTCAGTGTCAGAGTTAATACTTTAATTGCCATCTAGCTCACCGTGATTGGATCTAGCTGTAAGTCCTTGTTGCATGTTTTGTTACAGCTGAGCATGCTGTGAAGTGCATGAGCCACGGCATACACTCCCTTATAGACGTTGTTAAAGATCGGCATGAGTGACATATCAGTGAAGCTGTTCTGAACTCCTGTCAGGTCTTCCTGTCCAGTACAGTCTCTCTGAATCTCTGCTGAGGACTTTGACTGATTGAATTTACAGCTAAATAATGTTTCCCAGAACTCTGTGAACATTTTATTATTTGACGAATTCAGCGGCTTCACATTCATCATGAACGCCTTCAGGCCACTGACGTGTGCCTTGGGGATGGAAAGGCCGATGGCTCCATCTAGGATATGATCTTTATCTGTTGCTGCTGTTTGGGAATCAAAGATCCAGGATTCACTGCCTACCCACTGGTATCCTGTCAGGTTGTGGTGAGACAGCTCATGTATTAACACATCCATGTCCATGTGGGACAGGAATGCAACAATCACTCTAGAGGTTGAAGCCTTGATAATTTCAATTATCTTCTGTATCTTGTCAGATGGATCTGTTCTAAAAAATGACACAGAGTACTCCAGACAGATGCCCAGCTGCTGTGCAGTCTCTATGAATGTAGCCATGCCATTATTGCCATAATCATTATTTGTTCTAATAGCTCCAACCCAAGTCCAACCAAAGTGCTTGACCAACTGGGCCAGAGCTCTGCTCTGGTAGTAGTCGCTGGGTATGGTTCTGAGGAAGGATGGGTACTTGGTTTTGTCACTGAGACAAGCACATGTGGCAAAGTGGCTGATCTACAGGAGAAAAAAGAATTGAAATGTAAATGATAAATGCTATAAGATAAAGAATTAAAAGCTAAAACATTCACATAGTCATATTTGCACAGGGTAGCTGTAAAAATTAAGGATAATCATAATTTTTCACAAATATAGTTACATTTTGATCTATTTACCCACCACTGGTATGTGAAAGGATCCAATGACAGTAGCTATTGCTGTGGTAGGAGAGGAAGACGTTTCTCCTATTATGGCCTGCACTTGTGCAGGTTTGATACAAGGTTCCTCAGAGGGTGCAAACACAACTTCATTCCCATTAGCCAAAGCCAGAGTGACTCGTACACTTCTGGCAATGGAGCCACAAGTGTCATAGATTTTGTATCCGAGAGAGACGCCAGGCAGCAGGTCTGTGCTGTTGTTTATCTCCTCAATGGCAAAAAGCATGGCCTGAGCAAACTGGAAGTCTCTGAAATTCAAACTGGATTCAAACAGAAAGAATTTGAATTACATTAGTGTACTCTTAAATTAGAAACAATATTAAATGAAGCATTAACTGATATTTATGTTGTATTTCACCTGGTGCATTCCAGTGGCAGAGGTTTGTGCATGTAGCTCTCCTGTCTGTCCTTCCACCTGCTGTGAAAAGAAAACATTCCCCCCAAAATAATGTCTCCGTCCTTAAATAGTTGAGGGCTCTCAGGGTCCCCTCTCTGCCTGCACACTGGCTCCTCAGCTTGAGACAACACCACCACCAGCAACAGTTGTAAAAGTGCCCAACCCTGCTTTGGCCACCTCGGTGTGGATGCCATGCTGTCAGAAAGAACTAAACCACTGGGGGCGTGACTTGCACTGGTATTTATACATTTTGGAGCAGCATAAAAAATTATTCATAGAGCGAGGTGGGGTGAGAGGAAGGACAACGCGACAGGCGTTAATATATTCAATATATGATAAATGTATGATGTAATAATCGGTCCAATATTAATCTAATCTTTCTAAATGGACTGTGCAGAGAGCTGTATCCCCTATAAATTTAAAGTTGTGATATCGTGAACAAACTGTGTCATATTTGCAGATTCACTGGACACAGGACATTAGCATTCATTTAGAGACATGTTTGTTCATCCCTGATGAACACAAGCATAAATTCTACTCTATTTTGCTCCTGAGTGGAAAATCTGACTTTACGCTCCCGAATGCTTCATAATGTTTACTATCTTACTTGTTCTTTGACGTTTAGTGCTAGACTGGGACAGCTTATAGTGAGTGCCCCTATTAGATTACACACTGCTGTCGCTGAAAATGATGAAAATATAAAAGAAAAACTGAAAATACCAGTTTTTGTCATGAAACTAGGTGGGTGAACCTAAGCAGCAGGCGATAGACAGGCAGGTGGATTAATCAGGGTTTGATATTGTGTAAAATAACACAAAAAGTCCTCAGTGAGGGAGGCACGGGGAAATAACACAACGGGGAAAACTAAACTAAACCAAGGGCGACAGCGTGAGGCCGTGATGGGGCTAAACAAAACTAAACGGGGAAGAGGTGACTCACAAAGCAGTCCAGGGGGAGAACGGGAGACGAGGCGGGGATGAAGCGGATGGAAGTCGGTGGCCGAGCTGAGGCAGGAGCAGAGGAGCAGGCAGAATCAAGGCAGACAAGGGGGTGCAGAATGGAGGAGCGGTGATGAGAAGGCGAAGTAATCCAGACTGTCCAACAGTTGTGTGCTCGTGGCGGGGTGCAGCTCGTACGGCGTGTGGCATGGGGCATGAAGCATGAAACGATGATCCAGTAGTGGGAGCAGAGGAGAGCCAGGCTTTTATGCTGCGCTGATTGTGGATTTGCGCCTGGTGTACTTCCAGCACAGCTGCTCATCCTTAGCCTGACGAGCCAGAGCACAGGAGCAGGAGGGGGTGTGACAGTTTTAATTGTAAACTTCTGTATCACACAGACACTACCTCAGTGCACAACATCAGTCAGGATAGGAATGCAGTGAGACCCAGGAATAAAATGCTGTAGTTTTTTTTTAACATTTGCTGCTTTACATCTGACTCTTTAGAAGAAGAAAAAATAGTTAAATTTAATTTACGTTTACATTTTATGATGGGCTTTAGGTTGGAAAGAAACTGCTGAGCTGATTTGTGTCACATTGCCAGTCTATCCATAGTTCACATAAAATATAGATGAGAACAGCTTATTATTTTATTCATATTCACTGGCCTGAATGTGAATTCTGTCATTGCATTTTCAATGGCAACAGCCCCTGTTATACAGGGTCTGAAAAAATAAAGCCATTGTTGCTGTCAGTGATGAAGGGGTGGCCTCTGACATTCATACATAACTTTTATTGGACAGTTCTTATTTTTCATTGTGGCCTTTTGAACAAATCAGTGAATTCTAAAGAGCCAACTGAAATCACCAGTAGAATGTTTCAAGTCATAGTCTTCAGAATTTAAATGCAATACAAATCTAACAGCATGTTTAAGTTTGATAGTTGTGTGGTGTATTTTAATTGAAGCAAAAACCACAACGATATTTGAATATCTGATTTTTATTTAAATTTTATTAACACATTTTATATACACAGAAATAGATTTCTTTAAATTAATAAGATGAAGAAAAATTACATTTACAATTCATGACAATAATTTGCAAGGCATGTGTACTGTAGATATACTGTAAGCAATGTAATATTTCAGATTTTAAACAGCTTAATTCGTGAATAATTGATTGTAGTTACAGTGTGACAGAATTCATTATATTTATTTATCTAGACTAAATTGGTGACAATACAAATTCTACTGTTGTGTTTTGAACAAATATCTCACAGGGATCTCAGAGTTCCTTTACCCATCAGATGTTTCTTTGTGTTGTTCTCAGGTTTTAGTAAAATGATGTAGCACTTGGGCAAAAAAATACAAAACAGCATCCCATAACTGGAAGCCAGAATAGCAAAAATCTCCACAGCCACAGTGAACTTCCCAGGAGAGCTGACATACGCTGGGATAAAGGTGATCCAGACTGCACAGAATATCAGCATGCTGAAAGTGATGAATTTAGCTTCATTGAAATTATCGGGAAGCTTTCGAGCCAAAAAAGCAAGCACAAAACACAACATGGCCAAGAGACCGACGTATCCCAACACAGCCCAGAAGCCCACAGGTGATCCCAGAGCACACTCCATTATAATTTTCTCTTTGTAATGTTGCATGTTTTTGAAAGGAAAAGGAGGATTTATTGTCAGCCAGAGTATACAAATTAGAACCTGTATGAGAGTAAAGCCCAGAACACTGAGTCTCTGCTGTGCAGGTCCGAACCATTTCATCACATTGCTGCCTGGAAGAGTCGCCCTGAAGGCCATCAACACCACTATTGTTTTCCCCAGAACACATGAGATGCAGAGGACAAAAGTAATGCCGAACACTGTGTGTCTCAGCATGCAGGACCACTCAGAGGGCCGACCGATGAAGGTCAGAGAGCACAGGAAGCACAGAGTTAAAGAGAAGAGCAGCAGGAAGCTCAGCTCAGAGTTGTTGGCCCTGACAATAGGAGTCTGTCTGTAGTGGAAAAAGATTAGCGCTATAGTCATCGCCAGGCACGCACCAAAGACCGAAAAGGTGACCAACAGTATGCCCATTAACTCCCTGAAGGTGAGGAACTCTATAGCTTTCATGTCACAGTTATTCCTCTCTCCGTTGGACTTGTACTCTGGAGGGCATTTATCACATATCACAGCATCTGAAAGCATAAATATGTTTAGGCTGTACAGCATGCACATCTTCAGATAAACTAATAAAGTGCCGGCCGTGATTTTGCCCATCAGAAACACACTGAGCACTAATGCAAAAGCTATGAATCCTGCTGTCTCACTTGTACTGTTGCTGAACTCTCCATCAGCACAGGTGATGCAATCAAAACAGCAGATAGGTTTGCCCTTGACAAAAGCCCTGCGGGTCCCTGGCAAACAGCTTTCACTGCACACAGACCTCGGCACCTGCATTACACAGAATATTAAAAACGACGACAAAATCATGTTCATATGGTAAAGAACTGCTACTGTTAGTGATATAGAGTGTCTAAACCTTGTTCAAAATAATAAAAACAAAATCTAAGTTAGAATTTAAAATCTCACAGTATGTCAGCATTAACTCACCTCAACGTTTTCTCCTGCCCAGATGGCACGCACGTCTGCTTTCATCTCAAACTGCTGCCCTTCAGGTCGGGAGGCATCATAATAACCAATAGTCTCAAATAGTATATAACCTGTCTCATCCATCTGCCAGTTCACCAGAGCATAACGTGCAACAGGGTCACCCAGCTCATCAAAGAACACATTTTCATTGATCTTCGTAGTAAAATTGATCAGAGTTAGATAATGCAGCACCTGCATGGAAACAGCAGCGTTATGATAAGACTACATACTCATTAACAGTAGTTTGGATTCATTCTCAGCTTTTTTGTTCTTATATTTACCTGCCATGGTTTGACATTTTCAATATCAGCACATGTATTGTTCTCAAAAGGCCCCTGTCCATCTTTGCAGTTAAACAGCATGTGCAGCGCGTGAGCAACAGCATACGTGGCCTTGTAAACATTATTCAGCAGGCTGGCATCTGAAACATCTGTGAAGCGTGTTTTTATGTCCCACAGAGACTCCTTCCCATCGCAGGCTACAACAGGAGCATGAATCTCTGGTCGGGGAGTCAGCGTGCAACTGAACACTGTCTCCCACAACTCCACAAGCCCCCGATTCCCCGGCGTGGTGGAGGGCCTGCTGTTGGCGAGAAACTCCTGCAGTCCAGGGATGTGAGCGTTCAGCGCTGCAAAGCCCACCGCCCCCTGGACCACAGCGTAGTTCACCGAGGAGGCAATATAACGATACGTGATCCAGCCTTCACTTCCAACCCACTGCAGACCTGTCACATTCTGAGCGTGAAGCTCTTTGATAAGTATGTCAAGGTCTGTTCCATCAGCAAATGCTACTATTACCTTAGAAGTGGATTTTTTTATAATATCCACCACCTCTAAGAACCACTTTCTGGGATCAGTTCGGTAAATGGCCAGTGAGTACTCAACACACACACCTTCCCTTTCTGCTGCTTCCAGGAAAGTCGCCATGCCACCGTTCCCATAGTCACTGTTAGTTCGGATGGCTCCCACCCAGGTCCAGCCAAAGTATTTCACAAGCTTTGCTAAGGCTTTGCTCTGGTAAATGTCACTGGGTATGGTCCTGAAGAAAGAGGGATAGTCTCTTCTGTTGCTAAGGCATGCACAAGTGGCTGAATGACTGATCTGAAAGACAGAAATAACACATGTTAAGCATTTCTCATTCAACACTCAGCTTCCCTTGACTCTTCCCTTAGCCCCAACACTCACCACAGGTATATGGAAGGGTCCCATGGTGCGTGCAATACCTATCGTAGAAGTGGATGTTGTTTCACCGATGACAGTATGCACATTGGAGAGTTTGGTGCAGTTGCTCGCTTCGCTCTCGTACCTGTTCATCAGGTTTAGTGATGCCCTGATGGACAGAGGGATGCTGGGGCAGGAGTCAAAGATCCTATAACCCAGCGTCACTCCTGGCAACAGTTCTGAGCTGTTGTTGATCTCTTCTATGGCAAACATCATAGTGAACGCATACTGAAGCTCTCCTGGGTCCAGTCTGAACAAAGAAGAGGGACCAATGTGTGCAACTTATGTAGCAAGAAATGTGAAACAGACATAAGACCACATCAAGACTGAAAATGTGAATAAACAGCACATATAACAATAAGAGTTACATGTTATCTCTTTCTCTCACCCTTCACACTGCATTGATCCTGGGTTGGCTTCGAGGGCTGGATTAACAGTGACTGGGTTCTGATGGAAGGAGAAAATGCCTCCAATGTTGATATCCCCCTCCTTAGAAAACTGAGACAGTTGTTTAGTCCCATATGATTCACACACAGGCTTCCCTCCTCTAACAGCCATAAGGGAAAGAAGTAGCAGGTCGGCTATCAGCAGCATAATTACTCAGCTGACTACCCAAGGCCTAAAGATAAAACTCCCTCAACTCTGAGCGTTTTATAGGAGTTTTCTATCTCAAAGCCCTGGAGCTTGGATACAACGTTTGTGAATATTGTCTATGTGCCATCCAGTGACATTGCCAGGAACAATTTTTGACAACAATAATTCCAGGAGCTCAAGCATGTCTTTAGGGATTTCTGAGTTGTAGTTGTTGTGAATTTGATTTCAGTTTTGCACTTTGATGTGAAGCCAAATAACTGAAGAAAAACAAATATTATAGACACGGGACCAGACCAGACACAGAAGCCAAAATCTAATATTGTACACCCACACCAATTTCTACACCAAATATATCACAGAGGAAGCGGTCTGATAAATGTACTGTATAATAAATCTACTGATTTTATTGTTTTTCTTGTAATTTCTATGTAATTCAGCACAGTCAGTTACATTAAAGTAGTCATAATTCAGTTTCAAGGATAGCAGAGCACTAAAGTGGTTAATTGTATTCAATATTCTCTGCAAAACTGCTCAGGGAAAAACTGCACATACAGCAATTAGAAGGAGCTTTGTCTTCATTTAACCAATTATATGTGATCACGTGTTTAATTTAGCTTAATCTCAGAAGGGGGCAGATAAAACCTTATTTTATTTATTGTGCCTGTGAGGCACACAACAAAGGCAGGTTTGGTGTAAATAGCTTTGTGGTCTTAAGACTAATGCATAAGCTTCAATACCACTTTGTTGTTCAGGTGATTCATTTGGTATCCTGTTATGTTCTTATTGTGTCAGTAGGTGCCAGTTAATTTGTGAGGAATTGGAGTTTGTGGTTCATAATACAAAATGTTTGCACTGTTGTTGGTCCGAAATAAAATGAAACTTTTCTGAAGAAACATAAAACTCAAACAGAAACATTGTGAATTGCATGATGTTGTTTCTATGGTCACTGATTGTTATTCATTTTGAACAGCAAATTAGATGGTAAATGGGGATGTCTATGTATGGGATCTGTCCTTAGTGTGGGCTAGTTAGCAAATAGGTCACTGACATGAGGGTTTTTAGTGGGCAGCAAAAGACACAATGCCTCAACGGCCTAGTGGTATCGTGTTTTTGGGCTGCTGCATTTTTGTGAACATGTTATCTCTGGAATGCTGACTGAATTTCCTCAAATCTGGCAAAAACCTTCACTTCAGATTTGGATGGTCAAAGGTCAAAGGTTACTGTAATCTCGCAAAACATATTTTTGGCCAAAACTCAGGAATTGAAATGCTAATTATGACAAAATTCCCATGCAAATCTTTAATAGGATAACATTATGAAATGATGACATTTCAAATCCAAAAGGTCAGTGGTCAAGTCTGATTAGCCAGGTCACACAACTGCAAAATAGTGTTCTTGTTCTTTGTAAATGTAACAAAAAAAAAAAAAAAAGCTTCTGTGTTTCTTTGTGAACATCTCTTTGTGAATTCAGTGAGGATTTAAGGGTAATGGGAAGTGTTTTATTTACATAAGCTACATTAAGCCAGCATAGATTGATAGATAGGTTTTAAAGCTTTTAACCTGATCACCTGAATAAAATAAGCTATCAATCAGCCAAAATTCTCTGTGGACAGTGTATTTTCTACTCGCACTACAGATGACAACAAAACAGAACAACAGTAATTTTATCACAACTAAATCAATCAGTCCTGAGACCATTAGAGAACAAGTGTGCGTGGGCTGAATGCTCAAATATGACATTTACTGACTACAATGAACTAGAAAAATAATAGCAACAGTTATAAGTCTATAGGTGCTCACAGCTCTCTGAATATAATCAAAGCATCAACACGTTAACACGGTGTTTCTGCATTTATCTCAGCTTTAAGTTGTGGTTCTTGCTGCTTGCTGAGTTTAGAGAGTAAATGTTTATTTTAAAAAAAGGCTAAAAGGACCTTGCATGCATCATACTAAGTGAACTTGTACTCAGAGATAAACACCCATTCAATTTGTTCATGTATCCTGTAGTGTTTTTTTTTGTTCAAATAGCATATGTCAAATGATATGGACTCTAAGATGCAATAGCATTTTTACAAAAGACACATTAAGCTTTCCAAAAACCTCTTTAATAAAGGAAACCGCTGCTGAGAGGGAACAATCTGCTGCTTTCACTTACTGCTCTTTACAGTTTTTCCACAGCTGTCTCTGCTCGTGGCCTCCAAAGTCAAATTAATTCTATATTCTTAGTGTTTTAAAAAAAAAATCATATAAGTGTATTTCACTTCAGACATCCGTGTATTGCTAGCCTATGTACTCATTTACTGTGTTTTTGGCTGCTTTCTCCCCATCATATGTCTTTTTGTATTTCTCTCTGGTTTCAGTAGCAAAATGTAACATTTTGGAACAAATATACAGAAAAACAAACCAAAGCTTGAGGCCAGAATAGCAAATATCTCCACAGCTACAGTGAACTTCCCAGGAGAGCTGACATACGCTGGGATAAAAGTCACCCAGACTGCAGTGAATATCAGCATGCTGAAGGTGATGAATTTGGCTTCATTAAAATTGTCAGGCAGCTTTCGAGCCAGAAAAGCAAGAATGAAGCAAAGCACAGCCAGAAGTCCTATATAACCCAACACCGCCCAGAATCCTATAGGGGAACCTATATCACACTCTAGAACAATCCTTTCTGGAGCATAAGCTGTATTTTTGTAGGGAAACGGCGGAGCAAGAGTTAACCACAGCACACAAACCAACACCTGAAGTAAAGTACAGCCAAGAACACTTGTTCTCTGAAATGGAGCAGAACACTGAGGGATGGTATTTGTTGGCCTTCTAGCCTTGAAGGCCATCACCACTGCTATGGTTTTAGCCAAGACACATGACATGCACAAGGCAAAGGTGATGCCAAAAGCTGTGTGTCGCAGCATGCAGGACCACTCAGAGGGCCGACCGATGAAGGTCAGAGAACAGAGGAAGCACAGAGTTAAAGAGAAGAGCATCAGGAAGCTCAGCTCAGAGTTACTGGCTTTGATGAGAGGTGTGTGACGAAACCGACAGAAGAGACATGACATCACTAATGTTAAACTGGCTCCAAACAATGAGAAAGCAGTGAGGAGGGCCCCCATGGCTTCTCCGTAAGATAAGAACTCGATCACCTTTGGAACACACCGGCTGTGATCTTGGTTTGACCAGTACTCCAGTGGACACCGTGAACACTCTGCAGAATCTGAGCAGAAAACACGAAACATTCACGTGCTCATGCTGTAGGCTGCATGTTTTTTGATAGATCTCATATTAAAGCAAGCTTGGATTACAGATTCAGACTTTGTCTTCCAGGAAATAATAGGAAAGTTTCTACTTACTGCTGGAGTTGCTGATCTCTCCAGCAGCGCAGGCGACGCAGGAGAAACAGCAGATGGGTTTACCTTTAATCACAGCCTGCCGGAAGCCTGGCAGACAGCTTTCACTGCAGACAGACAGTGGCCTCTGTAACAACAACACAACTTAACAGCCACAATTTGTTGTTCTTGTAACCCAAACACTTCAATTAAACCATTTCATTCAATTATCATTAGTAGCACTAAAATAAACTGTAAACTTAAACATTTGTCAACCTTAAGCTTAAGCCCTTCAGAAACTGCAGAAGTGAATACTCAGTATGTCAACGAATTGTTTTAACATTGTTCCAATTAAAAATTCTAATTAACAAGTGACAAAATTATATATAGAGATTTTTTTTTGCCTATGTGACTCCACAGCTTAAAAGTACAAGACTCCATAGTCCATTCTTAATTATCCTATTTTTAATTCCGAAGAAAATTTACATCAAGTAATGTGATTGTATAACTAAAAGAGTTGTCTAAATTTGCTTGCATGAGTACTGTTGTTTCAAATTCATTCAATATGACATCAGCTTTTTCTGCATCCACAACAACTTATTTTCAAATATGAATACTCTATACATATGTTGTTTAATACCTGAAGGGATTCAGCAGCCCATGTTATGTTTATTCCATTCATAGTGAACTGCTTTCCATTTGGCAGTGAAGCATCATAGCTGCCTACAGCCACAAACAAACTATCCCCTGCCCTGTTTCTCTGCCAGTTCACCAGCTCATAAGTGGCTGCAGGGTCTCCGTTTCCATCAAAATACACTCTTTCTCCTGACTGAAGTCTAAAATTTACATCTTGGAGGTGTCGCACAACCTACAAAAATAACATTGTAGTGAATACCTTCGCGTATGTGGAAATGTACATTATTTGAAATACATACATATTTTATTAAGGTAATTTCTTACCTGTTTTGGCTCTAAATGATCTTTCCAGAGACATGACTGATTCACAGTTTCGTCAATTTGTCCACATTTTAACATACTATGAATGGCATGAGCTGCAGCGTACACAGCCTTATACACATTATTTGATATTCTCAGCTCTGACACATCTGTGAAAGGATTATGAACGTCCTGCAGTCTTTCAGAGCCGGAGCAGTGACTCTGACCATGCAGATCCGATTTAAAACTGCAGTCAAAGGTCGCTTCCCAGAACTCTCTCAGCAGGTTACTCTGTGGATCCTGACTTGGGTTAACCTGCAAAAGAAATTCCTGCAGGCCTGTGATCTTTGTCTTTCTAATAGTGAAGCCCAGAGACCCCATCAGCATGCTAGAGTACCTCTTATTAGCCAAATGACCTGCTGTAATCCAGGATTCACTGCCCACCCACTGCAGCCCAGTCAAGTTCTGCTTCAGAGCTTCCTCAAGGAGAATGTTCATCTCGCTTTGTGCAAGAAAGGCGACCAAAACCCTTGCACTGCCACTACGCATCACTCTGACCACCCTTGCAACCTGCTCACCAGAGTCAGTCCTTGAAATGGCCTCTGAATACTCAACACAAATCCCCTCCTGACGTGCAGCTGTGATAAATGTTGCCATTCCATTATTGCCATAGTCATTGTCGCTTCTGACTGTCCCAACCCAGGTCCATCCAAAGTGTTTTACCAGTTTTGCCAGGGCTCTGCTCTGGTAGTAGTCACTGGGGATGGTTCTGAAGAAGGAGGGGTACTGCTTTCTGTTACTCAGACAGGCACATGTGGCAAAGTGGCTGATCTAGTACAAAACAGAAGGAGAGAAATGAAAATACATTTAATACATGCAAGCGGGCAGGCACTGGCAATTTAACTTTAACTGACGTTTACTATAACATAGCCAGAATTCAGTGTTTGTAGACAGTTACTTCCATAAATATTGTACGTTTTTACCACTGGTATCTGGAAAATCCCTGAAATCTGTAACATCACAATGGTTGAGGAGGACTCGGAGGCTCCGATAACAGCATGAACAGATGAGAGACCAGAGCAGTTTTTACCCGGACTCCTTTCCTGCCCATTCATTAGACCCATTATTGCACGTGTGGAAGGCAGCGTTGAACCGCAGCTGTCAAATATCTTATAACCCAGAGAGACATTAGGCAGCAGGGAGCTGCTATTGTTGATCTCCTCGATGGCAAAAATCATTGTTTGTGCAAAACGAAATTCTCTGAAATTTATCCTGAAAAAGAGTAAGAGATCAGACTTCATGCAACATCTCTTGAGTCAGTATGTCAGCAAAGGAAACCAACAAACAATACCTGGAGCATGTCAAAGGTTCTGGATTGTCTGTGAAGGAGAGTGAAGGCTTTGAGATTTGGCTGTGGATGGAAAAAGCTCCTCCAATAGTAATATCTCCTTTCTTAGACAACAGAGGGAACTCCGGCCTCCCCAGCATCTCACAGAGAGGAGAGTCTTCCTGCTGTGCTCTGACGGCTCCCATAACAGCCACAAACAGAAACATTACACTGATGCAGCAACACATCTTTTACAAAGACACACACACATGCACACACAACCCTGTGTTGACTTATTCTATCACTATCCCAAATATGTGCCTGCGTTAATGGGCAGAGCTTTATACTTCTACAGATGGTGATGATTGAGGTCGTCTAATCAAATCACAGCGTGGTGATGATGTCAGGCTGCTCCGCTTCATTTGGGATGAAATGATATTTTTGATAGAACCATTCTGTCATCATAACTGTAAACTGTGTGTCAAGAAGTCTCAAAGAAAAGGCTGGATGTTTTTTTCCCCTTGCAGCAAATATGTTGTATTGAATCTTTTTTAAATTATTGTATAATTATAGCTGCTATGTAAAAACTTACCATGGTGGTTTGGGGTTTCTAAAACAGATGCCAAAATGCAATACAAAAACAATTGATAGTGGAAATTAAAGCAAAAAGGCAAGAATGATCTATGCAAATTACTTGTACTGTTTTAATCAGTATTAACTGGCATGCGTGTGTGCAGGCATGCGTGTGTATGTGTGTGTGTTGGGGATGCTGTTGTGAACATTAGTGTGTTATTATAAAATAGCACATAACAAAGCCATACAAAAAGTTCTGTACAGAAAAAAAATACAAAATAGGAGCCCAGGATTCATAAGACTCACATCTAATTCTGCAATTAGCATATATTGCCAACATTCAGCTTTGCAAATAGCATTTCGTGTACTAGCAGCCATACCAACAATCTTTCCTTAACCCCGGTGTGATTATACACTTATTGTGAGGTTGGAAGAAGCATCAAATACTCACATGAGACTGTCCTTTATGTTGATACATATTTTGTAGTTTGTAATATTAAGATTTTAGATGCAAGTCATTTTTCACACTGTATATTTTGTTCATGATAGAATTTGTACATTTTTACACACTGTATATTTTGCACATTACATATTTTTTATTACCCCATCCTTTTTCTGCTGTAACATCATTTTAAACAAAGGATCAATTGTCTATCCATCCATCCAACTCCCTTCAGTGTTTCTGTGCAAAAATGCAATCATTGTCACTTTACTGTAAATATATAAAATTATTATCTCGCCACATATGTGGTATATGTAGGGCATGTGTACATATTAAAATGTAGTTTTATGTGCATTTCATAAGCATGTGCAAAATATAGAATATGCATTCTTACAGCTCAAAGCATGATAGAGTTTATCTAACAATAATGTAATACAACTGGGGCTGACTAAAATACAATGTGAACTCCTAAGTTAAGGACAACTTGGTTCTGAGTTTCACTAATAATATCTGCTTTTCTTCTATCCCTTTGAACAAAGTTAATCTTTGTCCCAGCAATCGGCCATGCAGTTTTTTATGCATTTGTTTTTCATGGTGCGTAACGATCATTGCAGCATTTCTCACCTATGATGCACTGATGGAAGAGAAAATATGATCAGTGACATATTTTATATTTCCAGATTTTTATTTTGCATGTGGTGGCTTTCCTCTCAGTCATGATTGAAATGTGACTGTAACTGGTAGTAGCTCTACTGTGCAGGCATTAGAAACAAACAACAGTATATTGTATTACATTAATATAAAATGACTAAGATTAATCATAAAACTGTTAATAATGTACATCACTATTTGATGTCTTTCCCATTATGTGTTTCTTAGTATTCTTCTCTGGCCTAAACAAAATTATGAAACATTTTGGAAGAAAAATGCAGAAAAGCAGTCCATAGCTGGAGGCCAGAATAGCAAATATCTCCACAGCCACAGTGAACTTTCCAGGAGAGCTGACGTACGCTGGGATAAAGGTGATCCAGACTGCACAGAATATCAACATGCTGAAGGTGATAAATTTAGCTTCATTGAAGTTATCAGGTAACTTTCTAGCCAGAAAAGCAATTATAAAACATAGAAGAGCTAAAACCCCAATGTATCCTAACACAGCCCAGAATCCCACAGGTGACCCCAGAGCACACTCAAGAATTATCTTCCCCTTATAGTGACTCATATTTTTGAAGGGAAAAGGAGGATTTATTGTCAGCCACAGTATACAAATTATAACCTGTAAGAGAGTGAATGCCAGAACACTGAGTCTCTGCTGTGTAGGCCCGAACCATTTCATCACATTTCTACCCGGAAGTGTCGCTTTAAAGGCCATCAAAACCACTATTGTTTTGCCAAGAATGCAAGAGATGCAGAGGACAAAGGTGATGCCGAACGCTGTGTGTCTCAGCATGCAGGACCACTCAGAGGGCCGACCGATGAAGGTCAGAGAGCACAGGAAGCATAGAGTTAAAGAGAAGAGCAGCAGGAAGCTCAGCTCTGAGTTGTTGGCCTTCACCAGCGGAGTTTCCTTGTGGATTAAGAACAGAGCGGCCACTATTATAGTGAGGAGCACTCCGAGCAACGTGAAAAACACAAGTATTTTACCCATAACTTCAGTGAAGGAGAGAAACTCAACTTTTTTCAGTACACATGCGTCTCTGTTTTGATTGGACCAATACTCTTCAGGACACTTTCTGCAGTCAATAGAATCTGTAATAAAAATATTTACTATTATTATATCGTATTCTGTTATATTAACTTAACATGAAACAGTTCTTAATATTGTAGTTTAAATAGTTACATCCTAAAAACAGAAATAAGAGACCGTACCATTGCAGACCTTAACATGATACACAGACTGTAGCAGGTAAACATTGTATGCAAATCACCATAATTCCCATCTGGAGTACCTGTGGTGTTGCTGATTTTCCCATCTGCACATGGTATGCAGTCATAGCAGCAGACTGGCTTTCCTTTTTGAAGGACTTTATGAGTTCCTGCACGACAGCTGCCACTGCACACTGATACAGGCAGCTGTGAATCATATAAAAAACAAAGATTTCTTTTAAATGGATTACTAATGATCAAACTTATCAGGCTATGTGATAAATTATTTACCTCTTTGCTTCCTCCAGGCCACATTATAGCTTCAGTGTTGAGAACAAACCTCTGTCCAGGAGGCAAGGAGGCGTCATAGTAGCCAACTGGTTTAAACTGAACCGATCCATCTGATCCACGCTGCCAGTTCACCACCTCATACCTGGCCACGGCTGCTCCAGTGCTGTCAAACCACACTTTGTCCCCATTCTTGATAGTAAAATTCACCTGTTTTAGAGACTCTACAACCTGAAAAAAAATACAGCATGTCAGTATATTTCTTTACAAAACGAAGAAATAAACAGTTATCGGTTTATTTTACCTGCCACGGTGTGACCTTCACTGTCTTATCACACCCCTGAGTGTGTGAGCACTTTAAGATGCTGTGCAAAGAATAAGCAACAGCATATATTGCTTTGTAGATGTTACTGGAGTATCTCAGTTCAGCCACGTCATCATCATTATATCTCAGCTCAATTAAATCTTGGTTTTCTTTGCAAGACGCTGTTTTTGTCCCACTGCTCCTATTTGTCTCCTCACACTTAAATTCTGTCTCCCAGAAGTCTTTCACTAAAAAATCCTCCAGGCCACTGATATTGGCCTTTTGCACTGCAAAGCCCAGTGAACCTCCCAGCACACTGAAGCTGGTGGGAGTCACGAGGCTGTCAGCAGTGATCCAGGCCTCCACACCGATGAACTGTCGGGCTGTGATGTTGTTCAGACTCAGCTGCTCCAGCAGGTTGTTCATCTCTACGTGGGCCAGGAAGCCGACGATGACCCTGGCGGTGCTCTTCTGGATCACTTCTACCACTTTTAGAAGTTTTTCTGGGTCTGAACGGTGAAATTTTTCTGTATACTCCACACACACTCCTTCCTCCTGGGCTGCAGCCAGGAAGATAGCCATGCCGTTGTTGCCGTAGTCACTGTCGCTGTTGACCGCTCCAACCCACGTCCAGCCAAAGTGCTTGACCAGCTGGGCGAGGGCTCGGCTTTGGTAGAGGTCGCTAGCAATGGTTCGGAAGAAAGAGGGATACTCTTTCCTGCTACTCAAACACTCACAGGTAGCTGAGTGGCTTATCTGAGAATGCACAATAGAGAGATTCAAGAGAGAGACACAATAAAGACAGTCTTCACATAATGCACTTGTTACCCATCAACCTCCTCTTACCACTGGCATTTTAAATGGTCCTGTAGTCCTTGACAGCACAATAGTTGAAGAGGATTCAGACTCTCCAATAATAGCATGAACAGCTGATTGTCCAGAGCATTTCCTTTCTAAAGTCCACTCATCACCATTCATCAGGGCCATCACTGCACGCATTGAGGACAGTGTTGAGCCACAGTTGTCATAAATACGATATCCGACAGAAACATTTGGAAGAAGAAATTTACTTCTGTTGATTTCCTCAATAGCAAATATCATGGTCTGGGCAAATCGGAACTCCCTGAGGTTGATGCTAAGACAACAAGAACAAAACATAAACTCGCGCATAAACTAAATTCTTGCTTGTGTTGTACGTCGCTTTGGACAAAAGCGTCTGCTAAATGAAATTGTAGAATTGTAGAATTCAGTGTTGTAAAAATCATGAGAAAGTGTTTTTTTGTGTGTGTGTAGAGCTCGAAATTACCTGGAACACCTGAGTCGTGTTGGTTTCTCTGTAAAGTCAAGTGGAGGTTGTGTGATTTTGCTGTGGATGGAAAAGGCTCCTCCAATCATGACGTCTCCCTCTTTGGACATCAGAGGGAACTCTGGACTCTCCAGAATCTGACAGAGGGGAGCTTCCTCGTCCTCCACTGTTTCAGAAGCCAACAGGAGACCAATGAAAATCAGGCCTGTTATCGCAGGTAGCATTTTCTGCTCACAGGATAGCCACCTGGATCGAGGTCAAAGCAGACTTTAATGTGATGTTTTATCAGCTTCACTGATGGCAGGGCTCACACGCATACAACCAATCAGAGAAAAGCGAGATAGGACAGCCTTGATTCGCTTCATCATTTTATTGTATGCAATGCTTTTGCCTTAGCAGGTTTGTTATTAAGTTATTCATACAAAGCATGTGAACATATGTATAGGAAATGGGAAAAAATAGCAGTGCATCATAATATAACACAAAGGTGCCATTCTGTATTCTGTCTGTACTTAGGCTATTTGAATGTTTGTCCTATTTTTTTGTCTGTTCTTTTCCTTGTTATGTTTGGTTCATTGTTTGTTTTTTACAAATTTAGAACTTTAAGCTAAAAAAATGTTATAAATACATAGATTTCCTTTGCATTCGATTTCTGCACTATGTTAACTTTATGTACACATTCATTGTGAGCATTATAGTAATCCCAGCTTTTGCTCTGTGATATTTATGTTTGTTTGTTTGTTTGTTTTTACTTAATGAGTGACATATCCACCATGTCACTATATACGGATAGTGTATACTATTTTCCAGTAAACCCCAGTTTTGGAAACTGTGTTGAACCAGTTAGGAAGCTGGTTTAACTTCAACCCTACTGAGTGGAAAACCCGCACACCCCAAGTATACTTTTTGTTGTATCTCAAAAGTGTGTCGTTATGTGATTCCAATTTTGGATGACTTTACCAGTCAGTTTGTTCTTGATTATTTTACATCCTCATTTTTTGTTTCTGTTTTGATTAGTGGTTTTTTTTTTTTTTTAAATAGTAGCAATATATTGGGTTCAGGGAGGACTGCAGTCAAAAACATCAAATTCAGAGTATACAGCTTTAAAAGATGAGAAGATTTTTGAAATTCATGTTTGCTGTGGGTCAAAACTGAAACTATGGCAGACTATCAAGGTAGTCGGGTCACTCAGTCAGTCATTTTGAAGATGACAAACAGATTTGTAAAGCATAGATATTAAGGGTTGTACCGCTACAAAAAAGCTCAAATTTGAAAGGAAAAGCAGCTATTTATGTCTAACACAATCTGAAAATTATCAGAAAAATAATACTGTCTTTCAAGATGCAATTAATTACATAATTAATAATGTTTTAAGAAGAAATAAATGAACAATTTGTTATAAAGGCTGTTTCTTAAAATAGTTTATTCTAAGGGTTCCTTGGTTCTTGAATATATATTCTTAAGTATAATGACAATTCAAAGTCAAACACATTTCCTCAGATTAAGCTGCAAATGTCAACATAATTATCAGACAAACTGCATCGGTTTGTGACGGATGCTATTTCTTATATTCTGTCATTCTCTTCCTTTTTTTAAAGGAGTCTACACGAGCCATGAAGACTGTGTTAAAGCAGAAACAGTAAATATGACAAATATATTTAATTCCATACACACAATAATCAGCGTCAGCCATAATTCAAGACTGAACGGTTTGAGTGCATTTGGAATCAGTTTTCTTTTATTTTACTCTATATGTCACATCATTTTAGAGGATTCCGCATTTAGATAGTGGAATTAAAGTTCCTCCTTTGACACCAGATCAAAATAAACAATTTGACAAACACTATTTAGCAAAACATTCAGCCATGTCATATTTAATTTGGTGTTATTGTTGTTTTCCAGTCAAAGGGATGTGTATTAGTCAGCTGTGCCAGTGCCTCTTAGGCCCCTTTTAATTAAAAAGAAATTTGTTTGTGTGTTTGTGTAGCGATGCCTGTTAGTTTATGAAACACTTCAAAGTCTCTGTCGGTTTTGTCTTTTGGGAGCTGATTTAGTCGGAACAAGTTGAAGTTCAGGTGCCTTAGGCTTGACCATGACTTAAACCTCAGGCATTTCTCCATCACAAGCACACTAATGAACTAACTAACTCCCTCTGGAGTTCCCACTGACTCCAGCCAGCCACAACCTTTTTGTTTTTCCTGGAAACTTCCCTTCAGGGCTGTTGCATCATGATCCCCTTAAGATCTGCACTAGGGAACTTGTTGCTTTTGTCAGGACTGTGCCCTGGAGCTCAAAGTTTGACACTTGACCATGTTGATTGATTCTGAACGTAACAAACTTGAAGAAAGATAGCTACAGATTTTGAGTTTAGACGTTTGTCTTTTTTAGAAAAGTGATGTAATGAATGTATGACATGAGCCATCTAATTAGACACCAGTTTAGATAAATTTCTAAAACAGATTATACAGTAAAGGTGCCACGATAACCTTACAATAAACAATTAATGAAAACTGTTATTAAATATTGGCATGTTTTTATTGTTTTACATGCACAATTAAATAGGAACTGTTTAATAGCTAATCATGCCTGGATAATACAATAAGAAAGGACCTGACTCTGACTCCAATGTGTTTGCCTATTATCGTCCTCTATGTTAATTGTTTTAACATATTAATGATTGATCTACCTTGATGTTACGTTACAGCAGCTGGCAGGAGGTTCACGGAAAAAACTGCAGGGTTCATCTAACCTGAATATACAAACAAGTGACAAATCAAAGGAAGAATCTGAGAAAAAACTGCAAATGCAGGAGCTTCCACACAGGTGGACTGCATGGTAAACAACTAGCATCCTCTTGTTTTGTGGCATCGATAAAAATGATGAGCAAGTCCGGTTAGTCTGCATTTTTTATCCACATGGCAAGAGTAAAAGACCCAGACGACTTAGAGCGAGGGCTAACTGTTAACATGGGCAGCAGCTTCAGTCACACAGACTGCTTTGTAATAATAATGACGAAATGGACATCTGCAATTACCTCTGATAAGAAAGACAGTAAATGGAGTAAAAAAAAAAAAAATTGTGTTCCACAGTGTACTGATACTCAAGCATTAGTACCATGTTGCTTTTCCTCAGGTAACTGAAAATGTAAGTGCAGGATGTGATCAGTGAAGTCTGTTGACAGTTTCACAGGGAAAGTAGAAGGGCTGCAATGAGATTAATGCATATGTGACAGCGAAATGGTGCAGAAACTAAAGGCACTGATAGGCAGAGATGTGAATAAAGTGAAATGATCAGGTACAGTACATGCCTGAACCTCTGGACCGCACAGTGAGAGGATCTAGTGGCTCTGTTATAGTGTGGAGGCCATTTTTCTGGCCACTTGTTTGGGTCCACTTGTCTTCATAGATGAAAGGGTCCACTGTAAATCAATTTTAAAAAAAAGAAAATCCCAGCATGATCACCTATATTTTGTGATGATACGTGTCTACCCTGATGGGATTTGTCTGTTTCAGGTAATACTTCTACTTCTGGGACAGGAAGGGGCCTTGAATGGTTTGATGAAAATTATGTGTATCATATAATACAGTCTTCACAGTCACCGGATGTCAGCCTAACTGAACACCAATTGGAGGATTCTGAACAATGTGTTTAACTGTGCTCACCACTGCCATCATCAAAGCGTCAAATAAGAGAATATCTTTTGGAAGAAAGGTGCTTATGCCTACTAAAGACTTCTACAGACTTAGAGAATCAATGTCAACAAGTTTGAAGCTGTTCTGGTGACATGTTGTGGCCCAACACCTTACAAATCTTTTCTTGTTAGTTTTGCTTTGTTTTGAGCGAAAGATCTATATAAAGACAAAGATGCACATGCTTGTATATGGAATTAAAATCCCAAATCAACACAATGATTAAAAATTATGTGATAATAAGTATGACAGTGGCCATGATGCCTCCAACTATAACGAGCCAACTGCACAAGACACATCTGAAGTAGCTGTAACACCTTATCACCACATGTTCATAGAGGTATGCAAACTTGCTGAAAGGCAAGCAGAGAAAACAAAGTATTTCACTAAAATTGGAATAAAAATAGCTGATAAGTCTAATGTCTGCTAAATTGACCAAAGCTAAGCATGACAGTTAATCTTATGAGTAGTTTTCTCTTTGCAAAATGTTTAATATATTAGAGGATGAGAACACAATCACACACCAGTCTTTTCATGGTGAACTATAAGCATGACCATACCATGGAGAATGTTGCCACCTTATGGCATTATTGTGCAGTACAGTATTATTGCTGGAAGCTATAATTATGACAGAAATTATTGTGCAGATTATAATTAATATTATTATTACTGTTGTTAGTATTATCACTACTGTTATTATTAATAATAATGATATGATGAAAATAAGAACAAGAAAAAGTAGAAATTGTTTATGAAGGGTTCTTGCCAACACAATGAAAACTCTACAGAAGGTATACAGTAAAATAATCAAAGAATATTAAAAAGACCAAAAAAAAAGTGAAGCCAAATCTAAATATGAACACAAACTAGCATACAATAT
This sequence comes from Acanthochromis polyacanthus, assembly GCF_021347895.1. Taxonomy (NCBI): domain Eukaryota; kingdom Metazoa; phylum Chordata; class Actinopteri; family Pomacentridae; genus Acanthochromis; species Acanthochromis polyacanthus. The sequence goes on from NC_067125.1 coordinate 34,078,847, forward strand.
ATAATGCTAATGTGATGTCTTCAGTGGGACTTGCTGCTCTTTTATGAACCAGTGAGGTGACAAACTGACCACAATGCATTCTGGGAAAAAAGTCCAGTTGAAGAGTAGGAAACAACAGTTGTAGAGTGGGAGTAGGTGAGCAGCATGTTACTGTGCTGGAAATGCAAACTGTAGATTTAAGTTTGTTGTCAGGGGTAGTTTAGCTTGAATCGGTAATGTTATACCTGAATGTTCAGTGTAGAGTCAAAGAAAACATGTTCTTTATTATAATGACTGCACCTACATATTCTGTTGAGCCATTTTAGATTGAATGCTGTCCTTAGAAAATTTCAAAGAAAAGGTCACTGTATATCAGGTAATTGTAGTTTCTTTTCTATGCACAGCCTTAACAGCGACTCAGAAATGTTCATAAATCTCACAACGCTTCGGGAATCAAAGAGTGACCTTCAGTAATAGAGAGAAACCTCATCTGATTTGAAGCACCACTTCAGACTCCCAGAGGGAGTGAAGTCCATGGAGTGCTTTGTTTGCCTAAACCCAACAGAACCAGGAGGACTCGGTTAAGGTTATCCTTTATGGGAAGTCTTTTCATTCTGCCCTGGCTGTCTGATGGACACCCAGAGAGGCCCATGAGCCTGACTGTCTCCTTCTAAACATGTAATTTATCAAGCAATTGCTGATGATTTAGAGCTGCTTTTGCAAAGACTCTAACCAGGCAGATTAATCTCTGAAGGACGTAGGAAGATAACAACATACTGAATAAAGGGGCATGTAACAGGAAATCTGTTCAGACTCGATTCTAATGACCAAGTGCAATTATGGGTTTGATTAAGCCAAATTAAATTACATCCAAACTGTGGGTGGAGGAACATTCAGACCCTCCTTGAGTGAAATACACTGTTATTTAGCAGAAACTGGATTTATAACTCAGTGAATACTGCCAAGTTGTTTGAATTCTGATGCCAGAACTCCAAGAAAGTCAGCCAGAAGGAGAGGAAGAATAAAGAAGAATCAAGGTTGCTTCATCTAAAATTATAACGCTAGTTCTTGCCAACATTCACTGCTAATGAAATGAAATTCATCTAAGTATGCAAGTCTCTTCTGGAGAAGCATAATTTTTGTGTCATTATGACAACCACAACACACATTACAGCGGCATAAAATGTTACATTTGTTTTGCTCAGCTGAGCATGTTATTTTAACTTTTCCCACCTGAAGCGTCATTTGAAATTGAAAGGTTTTCTTACTTGTGTTTTCTTTTCTGATTACACTGACAAACATCTAAATGAACCTCAAACAGATTTCTTTATTGCACTCAATATGTGTTAAAAAGGCTTTGATATGCCAGATTGTTACACTAAACCCAAAAATATTTTCTTCTCTCTAATATCAAACTAATTAGTGTATCTGACAGGGTATAATGATCCTACTGTAGTCTCGCTTATTAACGTGTGTGCTTTGTTTTGAAGGAGGCAAGCTCCCATTCAATTAAAAAGCTCAGAATTAATTAATTTCCAGCACAACACCTGGTGAGCTCCTGTTTCATAGCCTCGGGCCCAGATGTCATCAGTCTTGTCGGAAACACTTACTTGTCTTTGCTTGCCCAGCTGCTCCCCTTTGTTCCTTCTCCCCAGCCCTCTTGGGTAAAAGTTAAATTGGCAGGTTTAGGATGATGTCATTACGTCACCTCCCTTCCACGATATGCACAAAAACAAGTTTAAGTGCTTCCCAGGTGTGTGTATGCTTCAGTGCGTGCTGTTGTTCATAACTAATTCATGGGCTATTTTCCTGATGTACAAGTTCACAAACAAATCACTCACAAACATACCTCCTCCCCATGGAGCATCTCTCAAAGATCCTTGTGTGTTTGTGTGATACATTTAATATCGAACCCTGCGATGTATTTTTAAACGTATCAAAAAAAATTTACTGTATATGAGAAAATTCAGTCTAAAACCTGATACTGTAGCAGACGTCTATTAGATATTCAAAAGCAAATTAGACATGGAGGTCATGGGGTTTTATGAACTGATTATACTCTCTGATTTCTGTAATTAAAAGAACAGCCTAATTTCAGCCTTAAGCATTTAAAGAGTAAGAGATGATATAGTGGCAACAGGATGTAATTTCAGCATTTTGTAAAAATTATACTGTCAAACAGTGGCGGCTGGTGGTGAAATTTGTTGGGTGGGCTAACAAATGCATAATACCAATTAAATAGTTACACAGCTGCAAAAGCAACATCACCTATGATACACACAGTTACATCAGTTACAGGTACATTATACTTTAGTTCGCTCTCTCGCTCTCTCGCTCTCTCACACACACACACACACACACACACACACACACACACACACATGCCACATCGGTTGTCTCATCAGCTTGCACAGCCACAAATGCCGTCTGCGATATTTCATCAGTCACTTTTTGTTCATAACAGCTAACATACAATCAAGCAACTCGTTTTGGCTAGTCTTGGACGTGTATTTTGCAACTTGTGTGTTTGACAGGTGATCTGCTAACTGGCTGTCTAAAAAAGAAAATTGGTCAACCAGGTCCAGAAATACGCCGCGTTGGGTTTAAGTGGGGGATTCGTCACCCTAGCTAGCTCGTGTGCTCCACAAAATTTAATACAGTCCACAATCCTTGATAGTGAATGTCTATTTTTTTTCACCAGCTCGTTGTGCCTCTGTACAGCGATGCGGTGGCCCTCATCCAGCTGACAGGCGATGTTAACTTTTCCTAACATGGACAGCTTGACGCTGTTTCCGATGTGACTTCATTCATGTTTTCTAATTTTGTCTGACAAATGTTTCAAATCCACAATTCCTTGTTGAGTCCATGCGGTATCTCCTCCAAAAAGTAAGCATGGGAAACAGAAAAGTGAATTCTTAGCTACACTTGCCGTTAGCCAGTCCTTTCTGTTAAACCAAGAAACGCAAAACTTACGATTTTGTTGTTTGTCCCATTGAGTTATTTGAACATCATTTGGCCGATGTGATCCCAGTCTATTAACTTCCAGCTTTTCCTCCAACGACATTGAGGAAAAAGGACAAGAAAGCAAATAATCCACCTCGTTCATGCTAACGCCCGCCATACCTTAACTTTTTCTCCCTCCTTCCCAACTCTGGCACAAATAGCAGCACCGCTGTGCTAACTCGCTGCTATTGGTCAAAGTCAGTGGCCTGTGGGCTGACTGAAGTTAGCCCAAATGATCAGTAAATCACAGGGGCGTGACATGACATCTGCCAATCACTTACAAGAACGAAATGAATGAAAGCGGACTGTATTTGCTGAGGCTGTAAAAAATAAGCCCATTTAGAGATATTCTGTGTTTTTCTTTTGACTGATTGGTGCTGTTGCTACCTTTGGTTTCACCTAAACTTAAAACAATCTGTTGTACGTTATTTAAATATAATTTTCTCATCTTTTTTTGTGTTAGCTTGGGAGGGCTTAGCCCTGTTAGCCCATTTATACCAGCCGTCCCTGCTGTCAAAGATTAAACATGTCTGTGGTAGTCCTTCACCTGAAGGTGGATTACACTCTCACATTACAAAACAGATTTTTTATTTAGTTTTTTAAGGGTGCAGTTTTAAATCAGGGCCTTTTCTCGCTCCTCACACTTTTAAAAAAAACCCTCCAAACAGTCACTTTTATGCTGCAGCTTTAAAACATTACAATGCACAGGTCGTCCTTCAATGTCTGTTTTTACCATCAATTTACTTGGTGAGTCATGCTCAAACTTTTAAAAATGAAAATCACTGCATAAACTGTGAAACTTACACAATACTGAAATGGTAATGCACATTGTTCAAGGATGCTCCTTCAACCTCAATATATTTTCAAGAACAAAGAACAAAGAAAATAGTTTTCCTAGAAACTTTGATTTAACTAAGAACTGAAGCAAATGCACAGGCAATAAGGGGCCATTCATGCTTGATTCGGCAAATGGTTTTGGATGTGTTCCTTTCCTGGACAATAAATGGAGTTTAATGCATATGTTAGTGTCAGCATGTGGCATCAATTCAGTAGAGGGGAATAAAAGAAATTAGTAAAATCCATATGAAATCCAGTGCTAAAGCTTCTGTACTTTTTGAGCAACTATTCTTTTAAATGAACGCAGCACACTTTAGGTTCTTGGCTGCATAGAATACATTAATCCAAGTCAAGAATTTTGAGCCTATTTGCCACATTTTATAGTGGGAGTAGATATCCAAAATGGAAACATTGGTATAGAAGATATGAAATCTTGTTCAGCAATAGGACCCTTGCCATAATGGAACTAGGGATGTCATGATGTATGAGTTAAGCACCAGACCACGACAATATTTCTCTTTACCCCTGTTACCCTCGAGGTCCCTGCCCTGGTAAAAGGACATATTTGTTATAAAAATGCAATTGGCACCATTTTTAAAGGCTGGTACATTCAATGAAAAGGCCAAACCATAATGATGTACATCACTTTACAATGCATGCAGTATTTGTTGTATTTTATTTCTGTATGGTGTCAAGTGGGGCCTAGTTATTTGAGATCCCAGGAGCAACCACCACCTAAATAAAAGCTTTAAGCAAACCAATGAAAAGTTAAAATGAGAAACTATATAAGTTAACCACATGATTATGCTTATGCTTGATGCAAGAATGATTTTAATAGGCTGATATATATTCTGGAAATGATGATTGCTATAGAAGAGAATGATTTAAAATAAGTTATTTGATCATGCTAAGAAAAATGATTTAAAGAAGTGATTCAGTGTAACTAAGTGAGTTTTGACTTGAAGTAATCTGTGCTGTTCTGAGTTGTGTGCAGGGCAAAAAGCAGAAGTCACCATGACACTGCAGAAAGGAGGACATTGAGGAAGTTCTGTGGCCAAATATGGTCTTGGCAACATGTCTCAAGCAATGTGTGTGTGTGTTAACAACGGAAGGTGGATGCTGTGTACTTGTTGGAAAAACATGATTTCTGTATTACTGATGTATGTGATAACAAGTTGATTGCATGAGTTAGACGGTGTCAGGGGCGTACCTAGCCAGAGATGTGTGTATTAGAGGATGACACTATAAAAGAGAGAGTCAGAGACACTGAATTCGGAGTTCTCCCCTGGAGGGGGGAGATGCTGCTCGCCGGAGCTGCCGGGGAGCATCGCCAGAGTTCTGAAGAATCTTCACCGGACCCTTTTGCCCAAGAGACGTGAAGACAACGCGGGACTTAGGCTCCAGAGTTCGCTGAGAACATCGTTGGAGGCAAAGTCTTTGTCTGACTTTGTTCAACAAGCGAAGACCACACTCTGCCAGACAGAGAGTCCTGAGAGGTCTGCAGTTATCCAAAGAGATGAAGAGAGGCAAGCACCCATGGCATCCAGAGAGGCGCAGGAGGCAGCAGCAGAGGGCTGCTCCACTCCAGGGGCTGGAGGACCCAGTGACCCACCACAGCCTGATGAGACGGGGGCTTTCCACCACCACCATCCGACTGAGAAGACAGCTGAGACGCCCGCACTTGTGTTCCAGCTGCTACTAAAGATAACTGCCAGACCAACGATTGGCTTTCGGGACCTCTCCACTCCCCCTGCCGAGGAAGAACACCCTCCATCCACAAAGAAGACTTCGTACCGAGTCTACTGGTCGATCGAGTGGCTCTCCCAGATGCAGGTGAAGACCGGGAGTGGCAGCTAAGGCCTGGCTGTCCGCTCTCTCTCCTAAATTTACTAATTAGAGAAGATTCTTAGGTACGCTCAGCTTAGTTTAATTTAGTTAAGTTAGAAATAATCAGAAATAATTAAATTGTTTAATCATGAATAATGCTGTGCCCCTGCTAATAATTGCTTAATAAAACGCTATATTGCATTTAAAGAGAAGTCTAATGAAATGATTATGATTCACCTATTCTGCATAGTGGTAAAAAGTTAAGTTGATTGTGTGCATTAAATCTAATGGTTCTTAAAGGTTACTTTAATCCAACTAGTTATTTAAACATTACCCCTGAGGTTAGTTTTCCAAACCTCTAAAACGAACCTAGGAATATCAACAAGTGCCACAGTTTTAAGAGGAAAGCTGTCGTTAACAAACGTGTTCAATAAATCAATTCTACTACTTAGGAGGGCTGCTTAGTAAGAGAGTATTTATTGGAGTAAGAGGGGTAAGACGTTTGGAAGAAGACAGTTAGGACCTAGGCGAGTATTCCTCGACACCAGCTTAATTATTCTGCTGAAACCTGTTAGGTGGAATACTAATAGGCAGATAGAATCTAACCCTTTAAACGGAGAGCTGGTCCTGATTTAACCTGAGGCAAGGGTTAAAGAAGGCTATACTGAACGACAATGGTGATAATTTTGATCAGGTACAAAAATAAAAATATAGAATTTTGTAGATGGCCTTGTGATGTGGACATGGATACTTATTGCATTTCAAAATTCTTCCAAGTGTCTCCAATCCAAAGAGCCCAAAGTTGTTCATTATACAGGCCTTACAGGTGCAAAGCAGTTGTTGACTGAATTCTTTTTTTCCCAGGTGGAAATTTTGAAAAAAATAGCCTCAGGGTAAAAGCAATTTTGTTGAAGAAATAGTGATACTGAAAAAGTTTTCTGAATGTTCAACAGTTGAGTAATTGTCATTCTCTGTCAAACTCTGATCATTTAGAAGAGATGCTGGTACACACCGCTTACCATAAATCACACTAATAAGCAAGTAGGTGGGGGAGATACAAGTGTTGGTCATACTTCAACTGCAGGTATCTGTACCCCACTATACTCACCCTGCACCTCATTTCAGCATAACCAAAGATGTAAACAGGAGAGAAGTGTCATCACATGGCTCCTAATCTGATCTTACAACAGCACAGATCGACAAGAGGGTTCTGAGAGAAATACGGAAACCACAAAACCACACTGCTAAACCTGCAACACAACCTGAAAGGTACAGACAGCTGAAGGGACACCAGATGCATAGTTCTCATCACAAAAGCCCAGCGTTGAATCTGGTTAAAGTTTCATTGTGAAGAAAAGGTTTACATGCACTTGTAAAGAACATGTGTATCATGGTAGTCTTAACTTTCCAGTGACATCTAAAACTCTTAATTTTCTATGATTGAAACACGTGTCTTTGTCATGAAAAACATTCATCCACTTTCACAGATTTATTACAGCTTGTATGGAAATATGACAAAATCAGCTGGCTCAAAAATATACATACAGCAACTCTAATTACCAGTTTTGGTAATGTAGAATGTTGCGTTAATCAAATTTTCCTTTGTGGCATGGCATCGTACCATCTTGTGAGTGATTACAATTGACTATAGCAGTTGATTTCTCTAAGCAAATTTAAATAGTGCCCATTTGACACCCTCATTAGACCCAGCCATCAGTGCTGTAATTGGAAAGTCTGAGGAGCTGAGCAAGGATGTGAAAAAAGAAATCATTGACTAGAGCGAGCCACAAATGTCACTTGGAGCTATTTCAAAGATGCTTCAAATATCAAAATCAACGGTACAAACAATTGTAAGTATAGAGAGCACGGTACATCTGTGCCACTGCCCTAATCAGGAAGAAAACACAAGCTATCAAGCGCTGCTGAAAGGTAACTGGTGAGGATAGTCATGAGTCCACCAAGAATCACCAAAACACAGGTCTGCAATAAACTAGAACCTGCTGGGACACAGGTGTCAGTGTCCAGATGTGTATGGGCTCTGGACACTGACACCTTCAACAAGGGCTAAAAGCTGCTGTGCAAGAAGGAAGCCCTTCATCTAGAAACAGCTGATCACACTGACAAAGAAAAGGCCCTCTGGATAATAATAATTAAAAGAAAATCTGTCATTGGATGAAACAAAAATTGAGTTATATGGCAACAATGACTAGAAATGCATTTGGAGGAGAGAAGGTGAGGTTTTTAACTTTAAGAACACCAAATCGACCATCAAGCATAGTGGTGGTAGTATTATGACTCGGGGCTGTTTTTCTGCCAGTAGAACTGGAGCTTTACACAAAATTAATGGATTAATGAAGAAGGACTGCCTCCAGACTCTTCAGGAAAGCCTAAAACCATAAGTCAGAATTTTTGGTCTTGGATGTTCCAACAAGACAATGACCCCAAACACATCAAAAATGATAAAGAAATGGCTAAATCAGGCTAGAATTAAGGTTTTAGTCTAGCCCTCCTAGAGTTCTGACTTAATCCATTTTTGTTTTTGTGACAAAGATGCATGCGTTTCAGTCTTCAAAAAGGTTGAATTGATCAAAAAGATTTATCAAAAAGAATTATTGTTGAGTTTAAGTTGTCAAAATCACTGGAAACACAACACTGCCTTGATACACATTGTCCTCATAAGTGTAAGTAAATTTTTGTTCATGACTGTAGCAAAAAATGTATCTGTTGGCTGATATGGGCACATGGAGTGGGTACGAGTTAGAAATATTCCTAATTCTATGCGTGTTATAACCTTGAGCCCAAAAACATCAAGCAAGCAGAGGTAAACAGAAATAAATGAAAAAACAAAACAAGGCAAGAACTGCAGCGTGTGTGTTTGTTACCACTGAGTGAATCCATAAAACCAATAATACATCTAGCAGAGTAAGCTGAGATTGCTAGTGGAGGAACAACAATTCACAGATGTGTGAAATGTCGTGTAGCCGATGGCCACGTGTCCAGTTTGATCAAAATACCTTCCTTAATGTAGACAACTTGACTTCATTTATCCAATTTCCCCAAAACAGACTGTCCTTCAGGGATTGACAATAATGTTTTCTTTGTATCTACCAAGGCAAGCATACACAGTAGTTTAAAAATCACACAAACCATAATTTAAATATCAGTAAAAATGGATAGAAGTACTAAACAGTCATATTAATATTAACATGACCAAACCCATGAACAGAATAGCTATTAGATTCAAATGAAACCAGAGTAACTCAGAGCAAATGAAAAATGTTTTAAGCTTTAATTTGAAAGAAACCCTTGACTCAGCCTGCCGTTTTTCCTCGGGCAGGGTATTTCAGGGCCTCAGGGCTGTTATTTTAAAAGCTCTCTCCTCCTTCGTCTTCAGCTGAGAGCAGATAGAAGACTCCTGTCCGAGGATCTCAAAGTGCAAAGAAGGTTGTACAGGGATAAAAGATCTGAGATATACCAGGGAGCCAGACCATGCATTACCTTGTAAGTAATTAAAATAACCTTGAATTGATTCTAAAAGTTACTGGATGCCAGTAAACAGGTCTGAAACTGGGGCGTTTAAACTTATTTACTCTGGTTAAGAGCTTGGTGAATGCAGTCTTTGCTCTCACTCCTTAAAGGAAGAATTTCAAGAGATGATGATGTACCTCAGGCTTCTCACCACTGAGCAGAGAGAAAATTATAACCCTGAACTGCTTGAAAGTAAACCCAACCTTTTTCCCTTACATCTCTTTATGTCTGATTGAAGAAATGCCATTCCAACAGAGTCTAAGTGCACTTATTAAAATATTCTCCTCTATTCTCAGGCTAGATACAACATATAAACCGTCCCCATTTGTATTACCTTTACAAGTGACAAATGCCATCTGAACTGAGCAGTGATTCTGCTTCACATCTTCTATATTTCTGAGCTCTTTGTCCTCCACACATCCTGCAAAAACAACCTCTTTTTACAGCTTGTAGCTGTAGCTTATACAGTATATAAAGGTGGAGAGGTCAACAGAGCATACAATTGACACAGAGCTTCCCACTCTCAGGAGGGGCGTGGTCAGGGCAAGCAGGATCATGAAAGACTGCCACCACTACAATAATGGACGCTTTGAGTCGCTACGCTCTGGTCGGGACCTGCAAAATATCAAGGTGAACACAGACAGACTCAGAAAAAGCTTCTTTCCTCATGCTGTCAGGACTCTGAGCTCTGACCTCCGTTTTAAATCTGAATCATAGCTACAGCACACCAGATGAATGCAAATAGGTAAATAATATATCAGTGTATGCACACACATGCCCTCCATGCATAACATGACAACACTGTACTCTTGTGCGAGGTACACTGGATTTCAGCTCCACAATCTCTATTTTCTTATTATTTATTGATTTTTTTTCCTGTTCTCTTTATAAAGAATGTTCTATTATGATGCCTTTTTGTTAGTGCACAGCCTTGAGGAACAGGAACTTCGCATTCACTGCACACACTCTTGAATGTTGAAGGTAAAGCTCTGAATACACAGCTTTTACATTACTGCTGACACAACCCCAGTTTGTAGAACTTTTGCTCCATCTCACTGTCACTTGTTAACAAGGCATCAACATACTTAAAGTCCTTCACATTTGGCAGCAACTCATTCCGAAACCCCAAACAGCAATGAACCGTTATCAAGGAGAGCAACACAGCCTCAAACTCAGAGCTACTGACCCTCATCCTAATTTCTTCATAGTCTGCTGCAAGCCATTCCACTGAATGCTGAAAGTCAAGGTCTAATGATTGAATGATTCCAGCCATGAAAATCAGAACTGGTATCAGTGATAAGGAGCAACTCTGTTCAAGTCCAACATCCTCTGAGATTTGTGTGACTTTCTGTCAAGCATGCACACAGAGCTTGTTCCAGTCTCACATTTCCATATACTCCAACACAAGACAAAGTCCTGACCTACAGAACACATGTAAATGCGATAGTCAAGCTCCCATGACTCGTCCAGTATCCCTGCAAGGGTAAACTACTTGTACACTGCCCCACAACCAGAATCGAGTCTCCTTTTCCAGCACCCTGACTGACGTTTTCCTTGGCAGGCTGAACATTGTGATATCGTAATAGCTGCTGCCAATCACCAGTGTGGTCTCTCACTCCACAGGGACAGTCCATAGTCTTTGCTTCTGTAGCCACAGACGCTGCAGTCCCTCTGGCTTCCAGATACCTGTCTACTGTTTCAAAAGTCCCCAGAGTCCACCAACTACTAAAGGACACCTTCTGTTCGATAGCCTCCTCAATAACCACGGAGATGGAATATAGTATTTGCCTTAGGTTTAATTTCTTTTACAATCACAGGTACTGATGGCCTTTTTCTGGCCATGAAGCATCACCTTTGAACTTGGTCACCCATATTCATGCCCTCGGCCTCAGCGTGGAGGTGACTTACCTGCAGATACACCTTTTCTGACTCATCTGCTGATTTATTAAGAACTTGTTGTGAAATTGTGTATACCAATCAAAGCATAGATGTATCGATGAGGGGAGAGAGTTTTGACTCTAGATGCCAGTTGCTAAATATACATATGTTTAAAAGACACTATAACTGAGGGATGTAACTGACTTTACAATATTTTTTTTCAAAAATAATAAGTATTGCAGTGGAATAAACATATCTCTTGCTTCTTTTAAGTCATGCTCTGATTGTCTTAGAGTCTGCACTAGCACATTAACCTATGCTTAACTAACTGTACTACTCTTGTTGGCTGAACCTATTATTTCAATCACCCATCAATGCGACTTTGTACCAACTTTCTATCTTTTAGTGTTTCTTTTCATCTATATATTCTAGGGATTAATAGAATAAAATCCAACACCCAATACTCAGGGGCTTCAATTATCCTGACGCACATATTCCTGCAAGGATAACTGTGATAACAATTGCAGTCTCATTATTCTGAACTTCTAATCAGCTTGTTTTTAGGAACAAGAAAGGTGGCCCTTTCCCTCGAGACCATACGATCCTTTGAGTCTAAGAGCTTGTTAAAGGCTTTACCTACAAGAAAAAGGAAACTATTGTATCCTAATACAGCAGGGTGCTCTAGCTTAGCACACTTCTGTCCTTCCTCCTCTGCATGTCACACAGGGACATATTAACCGAATAAAAGAGCCTATATGGCCTAAGGCAGCACAACATACAGTATAATATTCTCTTTGCTTCACAATCTGTGGTGCTCTATTTTGCTGCCTGCAGGTTTGCCTTGATAATGATACGCACAACACCCTAATGACTCATTAATATCAACATATTAGCCCACGGAATGATACTAGTGAAACTAGTGAGTGCTACAAACAAAGTTACAAAATTCTGGTTAAGCTACAAATGCTGACAACAAATAACTATAAAATAGTTGTTCATACTTTGCATCAGATGATAATGTTATACAATATGCTAATAAATGCTCAAAAAATGCAAAATTCCACAGTATGCATCTCTCATGAAGTTTTGATTTTGCCACAAAGCCTTAATTAAGGGGTTATGGTTGGGCAAGTTCCAGGAAATGTAAATTGATGTAATGTCCTCTGAAGTGATGGAAACGTGTCTGTTTGTCTGTGTTAGTGTTATTGTATGTGTGTCTGTTAGGGAATGTAACTCCATGTAGTGTGATACTGTGTACAGCCCCAGGTGACACCATTCTACTGTCTGCCTCCTCACATCACTGAAGGATGATCTGGGCCTAGTCAGGCGTAACACTGTAAATTGACACAGCTCTTGTCTTTCTCCATTATCTTCAAGTGCCCATTCCAGCTCCCTGTTATTGTTGTTGTTTACTGTGAAACTTGGGGTTGGTTTTCCATTGATCAGAAGCCCAGGGGGAATTTTGTCAATCTGACAGCTGTGATAGCAAGGCTGGTGATATAAATACAGACCACAGGGCAGCAGCTCTTAAGTGATAGTATAGGCTGGAAGGTTCATCTGTGTAGTACTAATGCAAAGAAGATACAGCACTTAAAAACTGAATTCTTAATAACTTTATAGGAGATGGATGAGATATTTTTCAAATAATTGGCTTGATCTTAACAATGATGCAATCTAAATTGACCTTACTTCTGTTACTGCACTTTTAAATTTGTATAGATATTGTGTTTGATTCCTTTTTCCTGATAAGTTCAGTGCTATTTGTCAGCTTAAATGGATTTACTGTTCATATGGGTCATCCACAGATTTCTTGATTAACAATACATGTACATTCAGTGTATATGGTGATTTTTTTTTTTTAAAGAAAGGATGAGCAATTTTTGGGTGAGCCCTCTTGAGCCCAGTGTTTCATGGAGAACAACCAAGCTTATGCTGTTGAGTCTCCTGTGGATTTTTCCTCACTACTCCCACCAAAACCAGAGCCTGCAATGTGAATTCATTCCCGGTACTGTGTCACTACCTGTGCTGGAGCAAAAAGGGGACATCATCTTGGGGGGACTGTTCTCTCTTCATGACATGGTGGTGGAGCCCAGTCTGTCTTTCACCTCGACGCCTCCTCCGACACAATGCACCAGGTGAGCTATTCTTAGCCAGTCCTCATACTGCTGCACCTGCAAAACAAATTGTGATTATTCAACTGCAAACTCTGCTCACTGCTCAAGCTTCACACAAGTATTCTACTTTCATCTAGATTTAATTTCAGAACGTTCCGTTGGATGCAAACTATGATTTTTGCCATCGAGGAGATCAACAGAGATGGCAAACTGCTTCCCAACATCACACTGGGGTATAAGATCTATGATTCATGCAGTACACCCCATCAGGCTCTGAAGGCTGCTGTGGAGTTAATGGGAAGTGAGAAAGGTTCTGGGATTGAGGGGAAGTTGCAGAGCAAAAGCACCTGTAATGAGACTGTACCAGTGGTGATTGGAGACGGAGGCTCTACTCAGTCTCTTGTAGTAGCTCGTTTCCTGGGAGTCTTCCATGTGCCACAGGTACATTCTGCTAAACAACTCTTTATTACTCTCTTACTGTGGCTGCAAAGTGTAGATAGTTTATCTACTTGTTCTGTTACTACCACAGGGGAGAATCAGTGCTTTATGTACTGTGAGTTAAGTCCAGTTGACTCATATAAAAATGTTTTGTTGTGGGACGCTGGACATTGTTTTCTTCCGGTGGTTCATTCTAAGATTAAATTTCCACATTTTTCCAGGTCAGCTATTTCTCCAGCTGTGCCTGTTTCAGTGACAAAAAGGAGTTTCCTGCCTTTTTAAGGACCATGCCCAGTGACTTCTTCCAGGTTTGAGGCAGGAGATAGACAACTCACAATGTGCCATAACCTCTGTACAAAAACAAGTTTGTTATAATTTGTAAATTAGCATAACTTTATCTATGTGTATCTCCTCTCCTTTCAATCTACAGGTAGATGCACTGATACAACTTGTCAAGCATTTTGGCTGGACGTGGGTGGGTGTGATTGCAGGAGATGATGCATATGGTCGTGGTGGGGCGAACATCTTTGCAGATGAGGTGGGCCACACACCCAGAGAGTAGGAATTTAGTCATTAAAAGTTACCAATTTGTAGTTTTTGAGAGTGTAATCTATTGAAATTACCATGAAAATGAAATGAAGTTGTCACGTGCCTCCTCTTGCAGGTTAGAAAATTAGGTGCTTGTGTTGCCCTGCATGAGATCATCCCTAAGAACCGAGCACAAACTGCCATTTCATCTGTCGTCTCTAACATCCGCTCTTCACGGGCTCGAGTGATTCTTGTGTTTGCGGTAGAACAAGATGCAGCAGCGTTGTTTGATGAAGCACTCAGGCATGACACTTTTGTTTGGAATCTGCCAATAACCATTAGTAATAAAAATATGATAAAATATCAGTACAAGTTTGTGATTTCCTATGACCTTACTGATTCAGAGTTACTGAGTTTATATCAGTGATTTGTTTGTTACTACAAATATTCCCTTTATATAATTATTGATTTTAGAGCGGGTCTCACTGGGATACAGTGGCTGGCCAGTGAGGCTTGGAGCACAGCTGCTGTCCTTTCCACCCCCAGAAAATACCACCACATCCTCCAGGGTTCTATGGGATTTGCCATCCGGCGAGCACACATCCCTGGATTGCAAGACTTTCTGCTTCAGTTGAATCCATCAAGCCCAGATGCTCATGAGAATCCCTTCCTGGTGCCCTTTTGGGAAGAGGTGTTTCAGTGCAGCCTGGGTGTGCGGGCTAAAGGTCAGCAAAATAATGCTGAAGATAAACCTCCATGCTCAGGAACAGAGGAGCTGGAGAACATAACAAATATCTATTCAGATGTCTCACAGCTAAGGATTTCCTACAATGTCTACAAAGCCGTGTATGCCATTGCACATGCACTCAAAGCTATGAGAAGCTGTGTAAAAGGAAAAGGACCCCTTTCTCAGCAGGCTTGTCCAGATGTAGACAATATAGAGCCATGGCAGGTACCATTACGTGTCTTCACTATGTCAGTTTGTGTTATCAAAAATTATTACATTACATCATGATCATATGCACTTTCTTCCCTTTAGCTTCTTCATTACATAAAACAGGTGGCACATGTGAACTCATTTGGTGATGAAATCAAGTTTGATGAGAACGGTGACCCTGCAGCCATGTATGACCTGGTTAACTGGCAGCTGAGCCCAAATGGAGAAATGGAGTTTGTCACTATTGGCAAATTTGATGAGACAACCACAACCGAAAGCCAAAAACTTCAGATCCAGGAACATAATATTCTTTGGAACGGCAATCAAACCAAAGTAGGGATCTTAACTGCTCAAACCGGTGTTTTATCAGCAGCAATTTGTGCAGTAATGTTTTTCATTATGTGACTGGTGTAGTTTGTGTTTCCTCCTTTGCTTAGGTTCTCTTGTCAGTATGTAGCAACATTTGTCCCCCAGGTACCCGGAAGGCAATCAGACCTAACTTCCCTGTCTGCTGCCATGATTGTGTGGTTTGTACAGCTGGGGAGATTAGCAATCAGACTGGTGAGGGAAGGCCATTTGGACACTTTGTATTTCAGAATCCTACTACTCTATATAGTTGCAGTAGAAAAGCCACAGTGTTGTGGCTCAAGCCGTCTTGTCTTCCCTTCAGATGCCATAGAGTGTGTGCGCTGCCTGCCAGAGTTCTGGTCCGACCCTGAGAGGACTGTGTGCATCCCCAAACAGCTGGAGTTCCTCTCCTTTAGTGACGCCATTGGCATTACTGTGACGGCTATTTCCCTCATTGGCTCCCTCATCACCTGCGTTGTGGCCTTCATATTCTCCTGTCACAGAACCACCCCCATTGTCAGGGCCAACAACTCAGAGCTGAGCTTCTTGCTGCTCTTCTCCTTGACTCTGTGTTTCCTGTGCTCTCTGACCTTTGTCGGTCTGCCCTCTGAGTGGTCCTGCATGCTGCGACACACAGCATTCGGCATCACCTTTGTCCTCTGCATCTCTTGCATTCTGGGGAAAACAATAGTGGTGCTAATTGCCTTCAAGGCGACACTTCCAGGCAGTAATGTCATGAAATGGTTTGGTCCTGTGCAACAAAAGGCAATAATTTCTTTTTGTACACTTGTGCAGGTAAAAAAAATTCTACTTTTTTTTTTTTTTTTTACATGCTTTGAATAAGTATGGAGCATTTGCTGTAATATTTAAATGAGACGTATTTCTTTTTATGCAGGTCATCATTTGTACAGTGTGGTTGATTGTATCTCCTCCAACTCCGCGCAAACTGATGCCACGTGAGAGCGCTATTGTGATTCTCTTGTGTGACGAAGGTTCACATATAGCATTTGCTCTGGTCCTGGGTTACATTGGCCTGCTGGCCTGCCTCTGTCTTCTCCTGGCCTTCCTGGCGAGAAAACTTCCGGACAACTTCAACGAGGCCAGACTTATCACCTTCAGTATGCTCATTTTTTGTGCTGTGTGGGTTGCATTCATTCCCGCCTACATAAGCTCTCCAGGGAAGTACGCCACAGTTACAGAGGTGTTTGCTATTTTGGCCTCCAGCTATGGACTGCTGGGATGCATTTTTGCTCCAAAGTGCTACATAATCCTACTGAAGCCAGAGAAGAACACTAGGAAATACCTGATGTCCAAAGCTACTACTGACAAATTTTAGGAGAACATGTTCATTTGATGCATGTTTTTTGCAATTACACACTTTTCCAGATGATTAAATTATAACAAAAAATCAAAGTGTGGATGTTTGTGGAGGAAAAAACATGGAAATGGTGTCAGACAAATTTTACCACCAGATGGTAGTAGTGTGCTGTCAATACAATCTTAGGTCATTTATCATATCCCACCAGGAAAAACATAACCTTGCTGTCACATACCTTTATTCTTATAAATAACTTTCCCCACTATCCCCACTCTCTTTGTAAGCAAGCAGCACCAAACCCACTTCTTCACCTGCAAAACTTCAACATCATTCACCATCACACGGTATACAGTATGCAGAGCTATGTGCTTTTTTCTTTTTTAAATCAAATGGATTTTCTTCCCAGCTACGTATACGACACCCCTGTGACGCCCTCTGTGGAAATGTGAAGTACAGTTCAGTGCTGGATTTGGCAGACGTGTTCCTGCTGATTTGACCTGAGATAGAATGATGAGGCCCAGAGTTTCTGAGGTATGCTCTGTAGAAATCCCAGCTGTCATTGGTTAATTAAACCCTCATACTCCAGAGGCCTTTACATATAAACATCACGCCTGGCTGTTCCCTATAATAACAAACTAAAACGCTAGACATTTTCCTGGCTCCCCCAGCTGCTCTCAGACTAACATTGATTATCCAGCACTGATTGATCTGTTGTTCCTCCCTGGGCAGAGGAATACATTGGGAGATGGAGCGATGGCGTGTCTCTGACGTCCATCAGGGACAGGCGGGAGGAACAGGGAGGTGGGAGTGGCAGATGGTCGAAAGTGTTTTATTGACTCTGTATTACTTGATTTACAATTATTTCAACCCTTCGTTCTACTTCCTCTTTGCATTTGTACCCCTTGTCTGGCCTCCTCTGCAGCACCGCAAATTTCAATAAGTGTAAGGCAGCGGATTGATTTCTCCTCATAGCGTGCTGCCTGTCTGATTAATTTCAAACCATAATCTTTAAAATCACAGCACTATTTGCTTGATTTAATTAAGGGAACCAGAATAGATCATCTCCATTTGAGGGTTAAATAATTAATTTGGCCTGAATGAGAAAACACTGTGCTGTAATTTCCTCAATAAAATGAATGGGTCATAAAATTACAGGCGCACGGACTTAAAAAGGGGGTTTTGTCATGGCTGTGAAAATATATTTTTCAAGATGAATTGCCTGTGGAGAATACAGAGCTCAAAACTGTTGGAAATCTATTCCTCAAAATGTTGATTTAAAAAGAATATTGGACGGTACAGGTTTGCTGAGAGTGTGTAATGACAGCATCTTCTTTTTACACACAGTTACTTCAATCAATCTTGTCATTAGTGAGTCTTTTCATGATGCAAATGCAGACCAGATGTTTACCAGATGACTAAGCAGAATTCAAGCTAATTCAAAAAATACTGTGCCATGAATATGAAATGGTGATTATATCTTGAAGGAAAACAAAAGGAATCATCACTAGCGATTGAGCTAAAGATAAAAGTGTAGAGAAAAAAAATCCCACAAACAGCTGACACTAAATCTCAGCAACCCAGTAAATGTGTTGAAGCCTGTAATATTTGGTTTGTTTTGATATAGTCAAGCTAATTGACTGTTTCGAGGAGGCTGTCTGTAGAATTGTGAAACAAACATTCTGCTGGATGTCTTTCAGTTGCCACAGTTGACAATCCGCTTGTGACTTTTGCCTGACAATTATATGCTACTCGAGATGTTTCCTCCCACCTAATTCTGAAGTGTGTGCAACTAACACCAGCAATTCAGGAGGCAAATCACAATTACAAAAGCTGCAATTAGCATTATGTGTCAGTTTTAGTCTGACAAGCACCATTTTTATGACTCTTCAAGGGAACATAACTAGCAGAGGTAAAAAGAGGTCAGATATCTCTTGTATGGTGCCCGTCAAAAACACAGCAAAATTATAAAGTAGGACAATGTGAAAGGTCTCAAAAATGACGATAATGTGTGCAAAATAGAGGAGAGCAAATTGGCAAAAGGGTAAGGTATTCACAATGAAAATTTTAGCATAATTTGGGGATATACAAATAGCTGGATATCCCTGTAAAACCAATACACTTCAACTGCTGCAGTAGGATAGGAAAAGAGTTTAGTGCAGCTGTAGTTCCATTGCATTTTACAGTGAAAGTTTTGTTTTGTACATACACCATTGTTACCAACAGCAGCATTAGAGGATGTGGTGCATGACAAAAACTATTTTAAAGAAGCAAGTGCATATCAGTGACTTTGTATAATCTTTATGTAGAGATCCAGGAACAATTTTCTTTTGATGACAATGGTTTCTTTTACCATAATCCTGACCTTTATTTTTTAAACATTCTTACCTATCTCCTGATGCCAACTTTTTCCAGGTAGTTTTTTCTCTCTCTATTATCTATTATGTAGTGAGAGCAGGAGTCACAGTGGAGATGGGCACCATAGAAACTGCCACAGAAACTAATGGTCTCTGCCATAATAGCACCATTCACAGAAGCACACATGGTTGCCTCCATTATATAGGGCACCAAATGATTAGAGGGTTTCAAAAAATCCTCTGAAATTGAAGGAGCAAGAGCAATGACGTCTTATTTTGGTATGGTGTGAGTCACCAGTGTTATTCTAATTAGGTGCCTGATTCACTTTTTTGGGCGTTCTAAAATGGGAGGACAGACAAGAAATGTGTTGACAGAATGCAATGGAGAGATGGGAATAAGTACAGAGTTTCTCATGCTGAATATTATGTGTGAGGGAAAACAATTCTCTGTCTGATGAGGGAATGTTTATGATGGGCTGTCATCGGGGAAGCACCACTGCAACTCATGAGCTGATTTTATGATGAAATGTTCCATTTGTACATACAGTCATGTAAAAAAAAAATATTAGACCACTCTTGTTTTCTTCAATTTCTTTTTCATTTTAATGTCTGGTACAATTAAAGGTATATTTGTTTAGACAAATATAATAACAAAAAATAGCTCAAAAGAGTTTAATTTAAGCGCTGACATCTAGCCATTTTCCATGGTTTTCTTGATCATAATCAAATCACTTAAGTTCTTACATCAGTAGCTATGGCATTGTACTGCCAAAACCAGTGCTTTAATGCATTCCATGTTTTCTTTTCTGTCCTTTCTAGTCTCTTGATACATACTGGAGATAGTACTTGATTGTAGAACCATTGTTTCTGATGACTGCAGCCATGCGTCTTGGCATGCTCTCCACCAGCTTCTGACATTGTTCTGCTCTCACAGCAGCCCATTCCTGTTTCCCAAATTCAAACAAATTTGCATCGTTTTTGAGCTTGTGGTTCTCCATTTTGCATTTGATGATTTTCCACAGGTTTTCAATTGGATTTAGATGTGGTGATTGAGCAGGCTAAATCGTGGTTCAAATGTTCTGGTTCTCTTTCCAGGCTTTAACTGACCTTGCCATGTGGCAAGACATGTTGTCTTGTTGGAAAATCCAGTTATTAGAGGCAGGAAAGAGTTTTTTTAGCTGATCAGGGCTGTACGCTTAGCTTTTTCACTAGGAGCACAGGTGCTCCTAAATGAAAAAATTAGGAGCACAGAAAAAAATTTAGGAGCGCTATGAATTTTCACTATGAATCGCACAATTTTATTATTAACATTCACACAACAAGCCAAGCAGTAGGCTCAGTTATTTAACACAGAGAACATCCCTGTCCCACATCTTTTTGTATTCAAGTCGCCTGGCACGCTTGGCTGAGTTCATCCAGCGGTCCACAGCAGGACTTGGATCAAAGTCCTCAAGACATGGCCCCTCCAAACTGATCCTCATGAGGTCTTCGGCGGTGGAGACTGCAAAGCTGCTGCTTTTGGAGCCCTTTATGCAGTTCTGCGCAGAGAAGCCCCTCTCGCACTGGGCAGCTGAAATGGGCAGCACCATCATCAGCTGCACCAACTGCAGTATGTTCTAGCGAGAATAAAGATAGGCCTTACTTATCTCATCTATAACCACCAAAATAATAGGAGAGCAGCAGTGGTGTGGTCTGTTTTGTTGCTTTTCAGGTGGGTGAACTGTTCATACTTGTATCACATAGACTATAGCTAGATAGTTTTGTTGTACTGGGTACTGAAATATTTCAGCATTTTCAGTAGGTTTACTGGGTATGCCTGAGTATCACATAGACTACACCACTAGGGGGCAGTCTACAAACCCAGCACTGTTGACTTACCTTGTAATCCACCCTGTATGGCTCCTTGGTCAGCATGGTCTCCCACAGGCCACTGTAGGACTTGTTCTTGAAGTTTTGACTGACCAAGATCTTGTCTGGATGGGATCTGTAGTGACTTTGCACATGCGCGATTCATCGGCGTCTGGCCGCGGAGTGATGTGCGTCTTCATATCTATGTGTGCGTCTCCTCTAATCAGACACTGGGACTGCTGCTGGGTTACTGGACTGACAGCCTGTGCTTTGGGATGGGCAGGAGCTCACAGCAGCACCTGCTGCTTGTTGAGGACAGTAACTGCAGAATGATCCGAGTTTTCCTGTCAGTCTCCAAAACGGCAGAAAAAGTCGCTAGATTTGTCGCTAGTCGCTTTTGACAAAAAAAGTCACTAGGACGCTTTGAAAAGTCGCTAGATTTAGCAAGAAAGTCGCTAAGTTGGCAACACTGATCCAATCGACAGAAATGGCGTAGTTGACGTTACCGAGGTGACTGTCGTGAGGGGACCTTGTGTGGCTCAGACGTTAGCGCATAATTACGTTTTGTAGCGTGCCGATATGGAAAAAAAGTTGTTGAAGAAGAAGGTGTAGGCTATGACTTTTAGTTTGATCCAATTTGTGTGGATTTATTTTAGGAGCAAAATGCGTACTCGCACGCGTGCTCCCTTTTTATTTTTTCTACTCGTACCGATCTACTTTTAGGCGCATATGTGAGTGAAGCGCTCGCATTGTACAGCCCTGCTGATGGAAGAAGGGTGTTTTCAAGAGTAGCCCTGCACATGACCTGAGTCATTCACCCTTCACACACTTGCATTTGCCCTGTTCCACCCATAATGAAACAACCCCAGATTGTGACAGATCCATCCCCATGTTTTTGCTGTAGAGGCAAGACAGTCTGGTTTGTTGGCATCTCCAGGCTTCCTCCTAACCGATAAGTTGGCTGGAGAAGGCATCAACTAAAAATTGGATTCATCACTGAAGAGAACCGTAGTCCAATCATCAACAATCCAATCCTTGTGATCCCCAGCAAAGAGTTACCAGGTTTTCCTTTCATTGATGAAGGGCTTTATCCGTGCCGTGTGACTGCAGACCAGCTTTAAGAAGTCTGTTTCGATATTTCTCCACAGTGCCCACTCATTTTTAAGGTCCTTGGAGGTCTGATGATGGTTCCTGACACAGGAACAGATGAATACACGGTCACCTGGCGGGGTAGAAAGATGATTCCTACCTCAACCAGCTAGCAATTTGGTACTACCATGTTTGGCTTGGGCTGCACAGTGGAGTAGTGGTTAGCACTTTCGCCTTGCAGCAAGAAGATCCCTGGTTCGAGTCCCGACCTGAGCCTGGGATCTTTCTGCATGGAGTTTGCATGTTCTCCCTGTGCATGCGTGGGTTTTCTCCGGGTACTCCGGCTTCCTCCCACAGTCCAAAAATATTCTGAGGTCAGTGACGTGCAGTCAGGGGAGGCAGATGGGGCACGGCCTCACCTGCCTCTAGGTAATTACCGTGGGATTATGGTAATGCCGTATACTGCCGGTGTTTAAAAATAGCAGCGGTATCAGTACCAATACCCTCATGAAAAAAATGCAATGCTCTAAATGCCTAAAATTGATTCTGTGTCCAGTAGCACTTATGTGTGGTGAACAGTCACAGTTTAAACAGTTTTCAATTTTTTTTGGTGGAGCCTTTAGTTGGTGCGCAAATAAAAACAAACGCTCCTTCGATCCATTAATATGAGAGAAAGAATAAGTAAGAGAAAAAGGTTCCTCTTACTCACGAATCCAAGATGCAAAGCAGGTCTAAAGAGTTGACGGTGAAGCAGCAGCAGCAGCAAGCGAGATGCAACAGCGTCGCCCCTGTGTCCGCAAGTTCAGCGGCGGGGTCCCTCATGGCAGCAGTAGCAACAGGCTAATTAGCATGCATGGTTCTCCAGCGAAGTCCTCAGCTCTTCCAATCCTCCTCAGTGAAAGTGTCAGCTGGTGTTGATAACTGATTGTCTCTGATAGCAATAACTGCTTAAATGTCCACGTTTGAGTCCACTTCTACACTTTTTTAAGCTAGTAAAAAAATAATAAAAAAATAACTGCGGCTAGCCTACCTGCACTTCACTTTGAACTTCAGTAGAGTGAGATGCTAAACTACAGGTTTCATCAGACAGAAATCTGCTAAATAATAGTTGTGCCAATACTTCAAAAGTATGCAGGTCTACAACTTTTAATCACCTCGACATTAAACTTGATTTTCTCTGCCAGTCTTCTGCTGTACTCTTCTGCCAACGTAGCTCGTAAGTAGTCGCGGCGTTTTTCTCTTCTTCCTGTTTTTCCCACTCACGAACAAAATGAGCCCTGATTGGCTAAGAGCGCAGCTTTACCGAAAACCTTATTGGCTTACAATACATCACTCAAACACCTTGAAAATACATGGCTGAGTAAACAAAATATTATACAATAAAAGAATCATGAGCAACGTAGTTCTCACCAATTATACTCATTCATATTGTAAAACGCATTTCTTTTAACTATATGCATTTTGCAGGTCATTACACAAGGATTAAAGAAAAATGACAATGTTTAAATTTAAGGAACAATGAATGTAAATGTAATATATTTTTTTATCCAATCTTTTTTATTATAGAGGAATAAACAGTTGTTGTTATGACACACAACATCTCTACAAAATGGACATCATGAAGCAACCAAATATGCACTATGTTAATAATAATGATAATGGGCAGGTTCAGAGTGGGGTCATAGACCAGAAAGCACGAGTCAGGAATGAATCGCTCATCTGTGGAGTTACTGAGGTCTTTGATGCTGGCTGGTAGAATGTTGTTCCACTCTTTCTGAAGGACTTGGCAAAGTTGGTGGACATGTTGTTGGACATGTCCATCCAAAGCATCATGTGGCACATTGTCTGTCATAACATGCTGTCTGAAACTATTTCTTGGACGACAGATGGTGGAGTTAAGGACATCAAAGTGCCTGGCTCTGGCCCTGACTGACATGCCAGCATCCAACAAGCCAACAGCCCGTCCTCATCTTTCTCTTGTCATCTGTGGCATTGTGTCATTTGAATGAAGCTTCATTTTAAGGGGGTCTTTTATAGCCACTGCTCAAAGAGGTGTTTGTGTGCTAGTTACACTATTTGTGTGAATTCATTCTGAGAGTATTTGTTTGGTTTTATTAGTTTTGACTGTTTTATTGTTGCATTTGTCATGGTAGACATCATGCAGCTCTCAAAAGTGGGTACTTCCCTATTGATCACGTTTCCTGCTATCTGGCTATCAGGTGTTTTTTAAGTGTTTTATGCAGAATAATAACAACACTTCACTGTGAGGAAACAGAACAAAAAGCCATGATTTCAAGGCAGGATGGCAAAGGTCTGTTTACTTCCCAGGAGAGCAAATGCAGGCTGGAACAAAGGCCACCCAAACTGTGCAGCAGATCAGCATACTGAAGTGAATGTGGCATCATTAAAGTTATCAGAAAGTTTCCTTGCTACAAAGGCCAGGAAGAAGCAGACACAGGCCAGCAGGACCAGGAATCATCTTCGTTTCCCAGTTGTCCATGAAGTCTTTTTCTGCAGGCTGAGGAGGAGCCAGGGTCAGTAATAGCACACAGATCAGCACCTTGGAAAAGGGGGAAGTGTTTAAAATACCAAGGAAATGACTGAAGCAGACAGTAACAGAAAGCAGTTTGCAGTCTTCAAGGCCTTCACAACAAGACTGCATCTAAATGAACCTTGTGGTATAAAAAGTAGAATTTAACACATGGATCCTTACAAAAGTAAAACAGTGTATACCTGCTGTGTTAAACACAGAATCACCTTCTCCAAGGTGCAAATGAAGACGTCCGACTTTTGCTGAGCAGAACCAACACAATATATGAAGTTCTCCCGTGACAGTGTAGAATGAAAAACCACCAGGACCACCACAGTGCAGCTCAGCAGGTAGGAGACACATGACACACAGCTGATTCCAGACATCGTATGCCTCAGCACAGGACCAGACCACATGCTGACCAATGAAAGCCAGTGCAAAAAAGAAGCACAAACCTGAGTGACAGCAAAAGCATGGACCTCACCTCTGAGTTGGCTGACACCTCAAAGCAGAGGAAGGATTTTGAGGAAAGGAGATGTGAGAAGTTAATGGATGAGGGAGCTGCAATAACATTCTGCAATTACTCCCTTAGCATGATGAAACTACAACGTAACTCCATCCAAAATTTGATTTAGCAACATCTGGGGTGATGCTACATAAGGTGTGCATCATTAGTACAGGAACATGGTGAATGTGGCAGATGCCAGGGCTGCTCCAACAGCTGCGCCAATGGAGAGGATGAATCCTGTGGTGTCACTGTAAGAAAGGAAATCCACCTGCAGCAGAATGCAAATTGTGTGGATTAGGTTGGATGAGGACGTGCACAGGACACCAAATACACTCCCGTAAAACCTATGAAAAGACAAAGACAATGCTAGAGTGTGCACAAGAGGAAGACAACAAATGTATTTACACTTTTGCTAATTAATAACACACTATGACTTGGAAAATGTAGAAAAAAGAGGCAAAACCTGCCAGGATTGGAGATTTTGACGATCTAAATTTAATTTATTCATTTCCACCAAATTATTCTTATTCTTGCAAAGAAACTACAAATACAGTCACTGTGCAGACTAATACTCCCTTCCTAATACCTGCCTACCTAATTTGCAAGATTAGAGGTTGAAAGTCTTTTTATATTAACTTTTTTAAAGCCCTTAATATTTAATATTTATAATGATCACTGTGGAGCATTAAGAGTTTGAAGTGGTTTAAATTTGGTCTAAGTTTTACTTCTGGTTTTAGAAGCATGTGCACATTCCACTTTAATCTTAATTTCATTACTTGAAGGAATGAAATTAGAATAGAATTGAAATTTAATTCATCAAATGGACAGGATGTCCAGAAAAATTTAAACACATTACTTACCATCACATTTACATGCAGGCGAATAAGAGGTATTGTTCAGTTATAAATATGGTTTTGTCAAACAAAAAAATCAATATAATGAACCTTTTGTTTGTAATTTTTATTGGTATTAGCATATTTGTCTCCAATTCTGCACAACTGTCCTTGTAGGACAAGAGTCTCAGGATACAAATATAGTATATCATATACAGCACTGATAACTCAGAAGCAGGCACATTTGCACTTCATAGATAGACATAAGATGAAAAAAATCTGCAAATATACTCACTTTATTAGTGCTGCTACATCATGTCAATGTGAAACGGACTCTCTGACCCTTAAGAGGGCATGAAATGTCAAATATCAACAAATCTCTATTGTTTCTTGAGCTGTCTTAAGCCAGTTGAGAACATGTGGGGTATGTGGATCACCTTTCTCAACAAAAATCATCCATTGCTTCAAAATTGTTGTAAAGTTCACTTCTTGCAGGCCTTGGGCTAGCTAAGAGAGAAAATATAGTTGCAAATCACTTCTGAAACTGATAACATCTGGAGCTTCTAAAGATTATAGTGCTTCGCTCACTTGTTCAGGCTCCAGCCTCTGGACCTCAAGACACTGACCTCGCATGAATGAATGTTTTCCAGGTTCACGGGTCAGCATATCTTTTATTACATGAGCATAAACAAATGGTATATATTCAAAGTGATTATTACTTGACTCTGTACAAACTCTTTCTCCAGTCTTTTGAGGCAACTCAATGCAGAGAATATCAAAGCAAGAAAAAAACGTTAATTTATAATAAATACACAGATACTGCAAATTAAATCGTTTTTTAAAACTGTGAGCTATCATTCAAATTAGTTTTTTTTCCCATTAATTTTGTTCTCCTATGACTTCTGAGCTTGAACAAAATATCAGAAACAGTGTTTCCCAGACTTCCGTCATGAAAGGATCAGAGTTGCATGAACTCAGTCAGAGATGAATGCAAACTAGAAAGGCTTCCCAGTTTTGGGATATCAGCTGTCCGCAGAGCAAATCCTACAGTCCCAGCCAAGGAGGGAATATGACCTGAAACAGTTCCACACTCAGCCAAGTCTCATGAGAAATTCAGAAACTCACTGCTTATCTCTTACATTCTGCTTCCTCATACAAAGCCTGACTAAGAGACAAGAAGCAGAGGTATATTCTGTACCTGAGTGGGTGCATCTAATCTTCATAATATTTGTGTATCTGAATGGAGGGCTGCACAGTTGCGTAGTGGTTCGCAATTTCGCCTTGCAGCAAGAAGATCCCCGGTTCAAATCCCGGCCTGGGCCTGGGATCTTTCTGCATGGAGTTTGCATGTTCTCCCTGTGCATGCGTGGGTTTTCTCCGGGTACTCCGGGTTCCTCCCACAGTCCAAAAATATGCTGAGGTTAACTGGTTACTCTAAAGTGTGAATGTGAGTGTGATTGTTTGTCTGTATATGTAGCAACCTATATGTGGCAACCTGTCCAGGGTGTCCCCTGCCTTCGCCTGAGTCAACTTGGATAGGCTCCAGCACCCCCCACGACCCTAGTGAGGATAAAGCGGTGTATAGAGAATGGATGGATGAATTAAATGAAAGCTTAAAGCTGTAGTAATTAAATGACCTTTGCTGCATCTGAATCAGTAAGAAATGTCACAACAACGCTGGAAAACTGGATTTCTGGATGACTTTAGCAATCCTTTGCTTTTTCATCTTTGGATGTCTTTGGAATAAAAAAAAGAGATCTGCAGGTGGTAAGAAGGTTTTGGAACTATTTCATGGTAGACAGCACACAATTCAGTTCCCCTGAGTGCATCCATAAACATCTGAATCTCAAATCTGCCAAAATCATCATCTGCAGACAACAGTCCAACCCAAGTCCATCCAATCAGGTGCAACAATTCAGTTATGGTCCATTCTTGCACAGCACTGATGGGGTTGTGTGAAAGAACAGCAGGTACCTCATACTATTGCTCAAACACACACAGGAGACTGAATGGTTAAAAGACAGACACAACGAAACAGGCAGTTAAAAAGACAGTGAGCATGAAAAATTGGATGTAGTCTCACAAGCTGAGTTACAAACATGATACTATACACCATATGACTTGTACCAGAGAGAGAAACATCATTTTTGAGGCCAACATTTTTGTCAAATGCAATGGTTATCTTAATATAAAGGACTTCATGCCTTTGTTTTGAAAGGAAACAAGAGCAGCCAGAGGACACCCACATGACCACAGATATAACTTGAAAACTGAATGCAGATATCCAAACACACAAGCTGCTTCCTGTGAGGCTGCAGACTGTGGAGCTTAAAAAAAAACAAATATGTAAGAAAGACACATATGGTGCTGTAACACAGTATTAGAAATATTTTGCAGCAAAACCAACACACACATGAATCATCATTATGTTTGCAACACATCAGTTATCCCCCTGACGAGTATATCAAGCACCCCAAGGGTGTTTGCAACAACAATGGAAGCTGAAGACTGAGCATCAGCAACAATAACCGGCACTGCAGGCAAAGATCTACATTCTGAATTACCATGGTTATGACTGATAACAAAGTGGTACACTCTGCTAGGAAAGCATCAGCTGCCAGATAGCCATGGGTGAAGTTGAACAGGAGGTCTGGGTTATTGTTAATTTCCTCCACTGCAAAGATCAGAGCCCTAAGCCATGGGTAAAAACGGTTGAAAAATGGAAATCATAAATCAAGACATACAAAAACAGGAGCTTTGTGCGGTTAATGTTCAAGATAAGAAAATATTTAGCTATTAAAAATCTGTAATTTCACAGGAAGCATTCATTTTCTCTCTTCAACATTCCAGCTCAGACTGCAGTACTTTCACATAAACAAGGAACAGGCCACCCATCACTCCATCTCCTCCCTGATAAGCACTACCTGTAACAGACTTCACCATCAGCTGGCAGGCCTCCCTTTTATAAAGCCTCTCGATCATGCCAGCAAAGCAGCAGAAGAGCTAAGCACAAGATATGCATCATTTGGAAGACAGGAACCCAGCAGGGGAAAATCCCAAAAAAATGTACAAAATATGAACAGCACTGATTAGGAAACACACAAGACATGAGCACATCAGTGCATCCAGATAAAAGCAATAAATGAAACTGGGAGCTTTAAAAAAAAACACAAATGAAGCGCTATATTCTATTTTATGCTCAAACCACAAAGCATACCTTAACTCGGTAATAGGGATGGAGATTTATTTTGAGCAGAAGTGGTGGTTGGAGGTCATTTCTTGCCACACCAAAGGAAGGAAGGGGGAAAAAATACGCTTCTAATGAATCTCCGCCACAAGGGAGGAAAATCTGTTTGTGGCTGAGCAGGAGAGAAATTGTTACCGAAGGGAGAGAATACAGGATACAGTAATTTGGAGTTAATACAGTAATGGAGTAAAACCTAGGTGTGTCCATTTTGATCGCCTTGGAGAGCAGTTTCAAAAAAACACGATGCAACTGTAATTCCTTTTATCTTAATATGAGAGGTCATTTGAGATCATATAAAACAAGTGAGCAAGTTTCATCTACAGCCACATTCTTGAGTGAATTAATGCAAACAGCTTGAACTCATACATCTCAGATATCAGCATACAGATGCAGGGCTATATGTTGGCATGTGAAGGTGCTTGTGTGGATGGACAATTAGCAGAGGGAACAGATTAGAGAGGCCTCTTAACAATGAGAGGGGTTAGAGGGAGGAAAAGAGAGCTGTCATTTTCAGGAGCAGACGCTGTCAGTTGCAAGTGTTCGTCCAATTACACCATGAGAGTCCTCCTCTTTTCTGTCTTTCTTCCTTTTCCACTCATTCTTCCTGCGCTCTCCGCTCTCTAGACCACCTGATCTCTCTCACCCTCCGCTCTTCTCCTTCATCTTTTGTTAGTTCGTAAAAGATCTCTAGCAATTACTGCTCTGCTCATCTTCTCCTCCTCTCCTCTTCTGAACAAAGCAAAATCTGCATCCCAATTCCTCTCAAACTTGTAAAATGACAATAAGTCAGCAAGTAAATTAAAAGTGTAGAAACAGCTTTTCAGATGCTATTGTTGATTGCTAGGTAACTTTCAGAGGAGCATTTGTACATGGACACTGAGTTTTCTATTAAATAAAGTGATATAACATGTTAATTTAGCAGCAAGAAGTTGTTATCTCTGGACAGAGTGGGCTAGTTGTTTTCTACAGCCAGCTGCTCATCAACCAGTTTCATATTTATCTTACAGATCTAAGACTGCCATCATTCTTATTAAGCACAAACTATCATGTGCATCGTTTCCACTAAGATTCCACCTATAACCGCCACAGACAAGCAGACAAGGCCTTCGTCAAACAGAGACAGGGTCAAAATCCACATAGGACAAGACAGCTGCACCTCAATTCAGCTGAACTGGTTTGAACTGTTCACTAAAATGCATTTTCTTTTTCGTAACTGCAGTATCGACCCAAAGTATTGACCCTCCTGAAGACACAGAAACCCCTCAGGAGACACAGTAGCTGGCCTCAGCTGCAGCAGCTTCTCCTGGGGGAAACAAGCAGAGAAGCCCAGGGCTCAGCACAGCTGGGACTTGTTCCATAGAGAAAAGGATGTGACAGGATTGGTCTTACCTTTGAAAAATAAGGCAAACGTTTAAGTTTCTGTCAGTAATGTAATGCTTTTTGTGAATGTTGAGTAGAGGAGAAAAGGCGAGAGTTAGATGGGACCGAAGAAGGGCTAAGGATGAATTTTATTCTAAGTCCACCCGATTCGTTTCACTCTGCCCCGCCGGATGCCGACGTCAACTTCTCACAGCACGGAGCCTGGCGTTGCACCCATCACAGCAAACAGATTAGAGAAGAGACAGGTGCCATGACCAAGAGAGGTAAGAAACCCACGTTCCACCCAGATCACTGAGATATAGGATGATGCAGAGTTGAATTCAATAAATCTTTCCACACAGCCCCCAACACATTGTTAGTGTTTCTATATTTGTCTTTCAGTTGCGGCTCCACAAGCTTCATCCTACAAACTCTTTCCTGTTCTTCTGATAGTAGGATGGATTGTCGGCTGCACAGCAGTTGTCTACTTTGTCTTCATTTTTGCTTGGGTACATGATTGCATCTCTACAATATTTGATGTGCTTCAGTATAAACACAGTTATGCATTAATACTGTAAGCATTATTGGAGGTTTGTCCTTCATAAATGTAAGTAAAATAAAAAAAATGTAAATTGTTTTAAATGCATTTTAACTGTGCCAGTTGCATGTTAAAATCAGTTCACTACATCAATCCAGGCTGAAATAGCTCTACTAATAATTGATAGGCTGCTGTGGAATTCAGTAGGTCCCCAGACTATGTATTATTCTGACTTTACTGATTCCCTGATTTGTCTTCTAACTGTTTCCATTAAATTTAAGGTTGATGTTCATCATGCCTCCCTCCGGATGAGTTGTATTACCTCTGGCGATGACTTAATTTTTCATCTAGACTCATCATCTACTCAAAATGACTTTGTACAGTGACATGTAAAGGAATACTTTATAGAAAATCCCATTGAAACTGTTCATCTAAGTCTAGTAAATGCTGTTCACCTTCCAAAACCCAACAGTCAGACTGAAGCCTCAGCCTGTGTGTTTGTTATTCTAATGGATTTTGATTTTCTTTCTTATGCAGAAAAGAGGTGTGTGATGAAGAAATTGGATTCATCACAGAAATGAAGTTTTCCTTCCAGGGGACGCAGGGAAGAAAAGATCTCTATGTTTTGATATTAATTTTCTATTAGATACATACCGTCAGCAATTTCAGGAGGCATGTGGAAATGTTGATATGAAATTGAGCAACGAATTGCAACGAACCCTGAAATGGTCCAGCAGTAATGATGTTTACCTCTGAAGAAAGTTTACTTTCACAAGAACAGATTGCCTGTCCTGTTACATATTAATGAAATAAAAATATTTCTGCAATTGTATCCCATTTGATTGGATGCATAAGAATATTCTCTACACTGAGTTATAACACTTTAAGGCATTATGGATTAAAAGCCATCAACTCATCCGTCAAGTAGATGCTCTAATGAGAACGCCCAGCTGTTTCTATGAACAATGTCAGTTGTGATAGATTCCAGTGAGACTGCTGTTCACTTAGCAGAGCTCTTCAGAGGTAGAGTGGGGAAAAAAGTTTTATGACTAAGAAAAAAAAATGAGGGATGTGTATATTTTAGTGTGAGTTGTACTTGTGTAACTCATGTTGTGGGAGCATAAATCTGCTTACATAGTCACATTGTGACACCTGCTTCTCTTAGGTAGACAAAAAGCAAGTCACAGTAATATAAATCATGCAATTATAGGAGGAAGACTTGGTTTAAAGTTAAATAAATTCAATTAGAGTAAGGATTAAGCTCCAGGAAGAAGTGATTGCAGTTAGAGTTAGTCTTCATCAAATGTATGGAATTTGATGTCGTATTTGCTGAAGTGAAGTGGTCTCTGTGTATTCATGTCACACATCTGGACATGAAAAATATTGAGTTTTATGGGTAGCAATGTCGTTGCCATGGATACCACAAGTCCATCTTTTTCAAATTTTGAGTGGTACATTATTCTCATGGGATGTGAAGCAAAAAACAATGGAAGGGAAATTGGTTGAGAAGCTGCCCTTTCTTCAACACTTTTGATTGTTATGTGCTTGGACTCAGAGAGAGTTTCTGATCATAATTAGTTTTATCAAAAGTAAATACTTGATAAACAGTTTCACGTCAACCCATTACCAAACTCGAGATTAGCCCATTTTTGGAATTCAGCTAAAAGCAATCGAAAAACTTTGCCTGACGCGTCAGCTCATAAGCTGACATTACAGCTGAGTCTCAAATTCTGTAATACTAGG
Source organism: Acanthochromis polyacanthus (assembly GCF_021347895.1). Classification (NCBI taxonomy): domain Eukaryota; kingdom Metazoa; phylum Chordata; class Actinopteri; family Pomacentridae; genus Acanthochromis; species Acanthochromis polyacanthus. The sequence continues at coordinate 34,111,631 of NC_067125.1, forward strand.
ACTGTCAGCTTTAAAGGGCATTTTCAAGGCCACATTTAATAACAGGGTATTAGGTTGTCTGGTTGTTACTGCAGGTTGTGCCACATCCACTTTCCAGTAAGCAAGAGGTGTAAGCCTTATAATCCTGCACAGGCAAAATAAGCCTGTACATTTGGTGTCATGTTCAACATGTGCACCAGATGCAAAAATCGGTCTGACACGATAATGAGGTAGAGATGGAAACTTTCTGTACCACAGCATTGCAATAGAATTTGCAGAGCCACTTGTAAATCAGCAGCCACTTACACACACACACACATCATGCAGACATGCTAACACATGCTTGTACACAGGCACATATGAACTTGCATTTAGCACACACGTAATAGAATTTTAGCAGTATCAGGTTGTTTGAAACTGGTAGAACAATTATGCTTTAAGCTGGTAACATGTCCAGTCTGCCCATTTCAGTAATGGCAGAACTCTACCTCACGCCTCCTCTTGTCAGGATAAATATCCCTCTCCAAACGTCCAGCTAGCCTCATTTTGGCTCCTCAAACAGATTATTATGCAGGTACACCACATGGTGATGTGTAATAATACATCTTCCTGGCACTGTGCATTAACTCTGCATTAACTCTGTGTATCAGCTGGTTAGATTATATGTTTGTTTCCATGCTATTTGCGCCACTCCAGCAAAATCATGAAAAATGTGTGTCTAGGAACACAGGGTGGTGGATGTTCTAGCAAACAAAAAAGTACATCACTAAAGAAAATAAACCCAGTTAAGGCTTAATCCTCCATAAATATTTGAAAGCAGCAACAATAACAAAAAAATTATAAAAATACCTGTAATGTTTACAGACAGGTATGTATCTTTTGGTAGCAATAATGTTAATACCAGAAATTAGTATTCGTATTAGAAACACCATGCTCTTGACTGCCTCATAGAGAATTAATACTTGTTACAGTAGCTATAGGCCCTGATCAGATTCTAATTCAAGAGAAATCAATAGGTAATTCAGATACTATTTGAACAACTATAAGATATGAAAACACTGATTTTTTGTAAGCATTGCAACCTGCCAGACACCAGGACAATAAAGTAGAAATTACTTCTTCAGACAATGAGAAAATAGAGTAGTGAGACAGCTTGCAACTTTTAAATCTCTCAATTTCTTACAAACAGCCGCTATGCTGTTCTCTCTAGAGTCCTTTGACTCAGCTGCATCTGTGCATCGACAGTATGTAACCTAATGTAGTTATGGATTATTTACAAAATGAATTCTTTAACCTAGAAAAGCGACACAGGGCATGTTGAGGAAGAAGTGGCAGTCCCGATTGTGACAGAAAATACTGTTAAATCAGCTGAACCAATTAAGTGCTGCGACCTTCATGCCTGTCCTGAACTTGAGGCTGTTAATAAGAGCTGCATGGTCTACAGTGTCACTGTGTGGGCTAAGATGTAAAAGTAATGAAACTGATCTTCCACCTGTCTTCTGCTGCGACTGGATCAATGGTTACTTTAAAAGGAGCAGTCTTTGTAATGTACAACAGCCTCAATCAAGACCTGGTTTGGAAAAGAATGCTGTTTTTCAATTCAATTATTAAATCAGTTAAAAAAACAGCAGTCTGTGGAAATTTATTGTTCAAAGAGGGGAGACGCTGACTTATTGCATGATTTAATTAGATACGCAGAGGGTAATTGCACTGCAGTTGGCGTGCTGAAAACATGAGAAAAAAAACGTCAAAAAAAATGGCTTTCTCCATATTGCTTAACTAGATCCAAAACTGGAGGGGAGGGAGGTATTTGAAAATTGAAAGGAATCTATGACCCCTAAAATATTACCAGGGCATATATTATTTGATCTAAGTGAATTTATGCACTAAACAATCACAACAGGCTTAGCTGAAAAACACACATTATGTTGAGCAACCACAGGAGGTCACTGTTTTACATTAATTATGGAATAAGTCCACACACCTTTGAAGGATCAAACAGGAGAGCTAAAGTTTATATTTCTAGATTTTCTTTTTATTTATTTATTTAGTGATAGAGACATATTGGCTGGTTACTGCGAAGCATTTCAAGGGTTTCATCATGAGTCATAACATAAATGTTAACATCTTGAATTGGTATTTGAGTCACTGATTCACTATAAATGCAGTATGTGCAGTGTAAATGTTCAATCTTTGAGTCTCACAGTGTTGCATACCACAATGTAGGCAAACTTTTGTTCATATCAAATGCAAAAAATACAAATTGAAGATTTTTGCAACCTGTGTGCACTCATTAAACAAAAGCAAAGTGTTTTCAAATGGCAGTAGTCACTTAATTTATGTATTAAATCAAGAGTCCCACATGCCACTGAATTTTTTCGTTTATACTAATGCCTGGATAAGTAGTAGTATTAAAGCCATGTCAATTAAAGCTTTTTACATAAAATTCAACCTCTTTAAAAATCAGAATGGCCGATTATCAGTGGCTTTTAACAATGACAGCACAGTAAGAGTGCACTTCACAATAAAAGCCCCTTTCAAATCAAGTGTGCGATAACACAATGCCCACTCTGAACGCCTTTACCCCTAGACCGCTCAGCCATTCATGATCCTGCATAATTTGCACGTGTTAATGGTTTGTGTTTGCACATGTGCATCTAGTACATCTGCAGACACATATGCATATAACATGTTGTGTTCCTTTTATGCACACTTCTGACACCACACATTGCCCCAAGCACTACCACACACACATAGGCATTCCAGAGGCTGTGTGTGCCCCCCCTCAAACGCACGCACAAACACACACAAACAGGCACACATACCACTGGACCCACTGTTAGGGTCACCCAAAGGGCGCCTGAAGGAAAACTGAGTCGTTTTATGACTAGAGGGCAACAGAGGGGAGCAGAACTTTGTGTTGAAAGCAAATACAAAAGCAGGTCTGGCATGGGTGACCTCACTAAAAACTGTCCTCAAGTTTTATAGCGCATTAGTGCTAATTACGTTTTCTCTACTGAGTTATTTATTTTAAATCAAGTCACGTTTCTGTTAAGTGTGAAATGATTTTTGCATGCTGTGTTTTCACTTTGGGATAAAACCTCAGCAGTCTATAATGGTTGAAGTGCAAAACACTGTGTACAGCCACCCCAGGAACATGCTGAGGTGCTGTAATGTTAGCTGTGATGTTAGCTACCAAAGCTGCTAATGACAGGGAGGGTGAGAGCACGAGGGAAGTAGGTGGTGTGAACTTTCAGTTATCTGCCAAAGTGCTACCAGCCATTGAGAGTAAAAGGGGGGACGCTTGGCAGCAAATATGTAACTGCAACTGATATTCAACCCAAAATAATATTTGAAAGAGTCTCTCAAAGGTGTACATGTGTTCAATCACACAGGGCTTTTTTTATGCTGTACATGAAATAAAGCAGGGTTGTAAGGAGTTAAGCTGACAAATAAGCTTTCAGAAAGGCCGAAAGTCTGTTGTTGATTTTCAAAGCCAACCTGTTTGACTGTGGAATCCAGCACGAACCCCAAAAATGCACCACCACTGAGAGGTATGCATTCACACTGGAGATGTTGAAATAATGTGGCATAAACCGCTAATAGGCTGAATTTTAGATGTTCCCCGTGGAAAATATCCTTACAAATGAAGAAATAAACAAAATAAAGGTCACAGAATTCCTTGCTTTACTTCTGTATATTTGCACAAGTGTGTGTTGGCCCTTGGCCGTGCTGCACGCCCCCATCCCTCCAGATATTCCTGAGCCTGGCTTCAAAGTTTGGTCATATGTGCTCCTACTTGGCATCCCTGTCCTATACATCCTGTGTGTTAGAATTCTCTTTGGCTCTCTCTTTTACCTGTGAACCTTTTGAAGTGTTTTATTTTTTTTCTTATTCCCTGCACATCCCTGACTGTTTGCCTCCCCACTTTCAGCCAGGGTACAAGCCATCCCCGTGCCAAGAAATGTTCTTGCTAGTTCATTGCTGCATGGGGTATATTTACCAGTTGGCAGCCCGGGAGCAGCTATAAAGATATTGCACATTCGTTTGTTTGTATTGTGACTAACTTTTCTCTAACTTCACAATTAGCTGCTACTCCCCTAATGCTTAGGTCCAATTAGTGGGGGAAGAGTTTGGGCTTATGCTGCAATTAAATTACATTTTTTTCCCTCTCTGTGGAAATATCAAAATTAAAGGAAATGCTCATATTCCTAATACTTCCCTCAAGTCAACAATATTGCATAGGTGGAACAGAATGTGTAAATATCTATTTAACTTCTTTAAGAACATCACACATACTGCAATCTGGGTGAAGGGCAAAAGGAAAATGTCGCAGAATTTTATCTTTCATGTATCTAAATACAGTTTCCATATGTGACATCCAGATAAAACACCACGAGCATCAAGATATTACGTGCACTCAATCATGCAGTGCACAATTTAAGTCCCACTTGACATTATCATTTTTCATTTTGAGGCTTTCTGCTAAAATTAACCATCAACACTTACCGTAATTAATCTCTCTGTACCAGAATGAAGAGCGCAGATTTACACAAAAAAACCTGATCGAGATGCTGAAGAAACACACAGACCTCGCCGGCAAACGTAGTGAGTTATTTAAAGATTTATTTTGAAAGAAAACAAAATGCTCCTCAAGATGATTATCAGTCATTATTATAAAGTATCTAAATACAGGCAACTGAGGTATATCTGTCTTTCTACAAGTGGAGTGAGAGTGAGAGAGAGAGACAGCAAGAAAGAAAGCCTGAGGGAGTGAGCAGTAACAGAAAGCTTGCACAAATAATGATGGAAACAAAATAACTGGAAACAATATACCAAAACTGGACATGGAGGGTGCTGTATTCAGTCTGCAGAAGTGGTCTGAATGATCACGGTGCATCATTCATTGCACTATAATTTCTATAGAAAAAGGCAAAAATTTCCACAATTGACAACCATGTATCACAGCCTCAGTTACCTTTGAACATAGAAAATAAAGGCGTATCAAATGGGGAATTGGGATCTATGTACTGACTTTATACAATCTTCTGCATTCAGAAAAATGCATGCACTTCTGAGTTTAAAATATTTAGGAAAAGACATTCCTTTGAACACTTACTTGTGATAATTCTCAGGTAAAATTTGCTTTGTGTATGAAAGAATCATTAAAAAGGATTGGTAACATCTTCATATGACTAAACTGAGATCCCTTTTCTTGAAGGAATAGCTGAACATTTAAAGAAATATATGCCTTCACTCTCTTGCCAAGAGTTGAGAGGATCAATTCCACTGTCACATCACTGTAAAATAAAGTCACATCCAGGAGAATGGTTAGCTTAACTTAACTAAAGTTCACTGTCGTACATGCTTGTTTAGTCCATATAAAAATAGAAATGTAAATACTCAAAGTCCTTTTTCACGTCATTGTTGGGTTGCCAGGCAACTAGTGAAGACTGAGGTCACTGCTCCAGGCGGTAACTTTTTGGGACTTTATGCTACTTCTCGTTCATAACACAATGTAAAACCATCACTTGTTTTTTACAGTTTAGTTTTTGAACTGATTAAGCAAACAAGATGTTATGTTGTAATTATTGGGTCATATTTTTTCCCTTTTCAGCAGGGCCAGGGGAGCTGTTATTACTCTTTATGCTAAGCTAAACTAATTGCCAGTTGACTGCAGCATACAGACATGAGAGCGGAGTCGATTTTCTCATCTGAATTCTCAACAAGAGAGCGAACAAGTGTGTACGAAAAGTCAAACTGCATTTCTTTACCCTTTGTTCTTCCACGAATACACGTACACACTCACACACAGTAGCACAACTGTAAGGCATACCAATTCGCTTGACAAATGGTAGGCAGTGATAATAAATGACTTAGAAAGACTGGAAAATAGACACAGAGATGTACATCCATTAAGGGAACTTATGAAAAGGGTCTGGTGTCGGTCGATTGTCATCTCAATGAGTCATGACCAGTTGTCATCTTAAAAAGGCAAAAAACGTAATTTTGGTTTCTTATCTTCATTCCGCTAATGAACAGCAGCCACCTGTCAACTGCAGTAAGGTCATTACCATTAAATATAGAAAAGTACTGCGTAATATGTGATCATGATTAAATACTTACTGGTCGATTCACCAAAATAGATTCTGATTTTCTGCAATAATTTATCTAATTTGGCTTTATGTATAAACAAAGAGTGCATACATTGTAGAGTGTGTCAGCATGTAGACGAAGGCTGCAACCAGCTGAGGTTTTTCTGAGAGTCGTACAGCTCAGTCCCACATACAGCACAGTGGTTCAGCCCTGTTACATGTATATGAGTGTGAGTGGGTGTGTGGTGTATCCATATGCCAGTGGGTTGAGCACATTTATGTCTGCCCCTCTCTTGCCAACTACTCGTACCGTATATTGACTGAAACACACTCACATAAGCACTCACAGAATACACATCGGTGGACTTGTAAATGGTAAGTAAAACAAGATGAACACTGAGCGAAAGATAAAAACAGAGGGTGTGATTGTATCCAGTGAATGGGAGAATAATCAGGCTGATTGAATGAACTACAGTATCAGGGTTGGAGAGACAGTGCTCCATCTGTCCTTGAGGGTACAGTCTGCTGCTGTCCTTGGATGAAGTGCACACTGCAGTGTCAATCCAACAGCCGTGGTCCATCCAGTAAAGGGCTAAGGGAAGCTTCCACTTCCTCGTAGCCCCTCCATGAGTGCTCAAACAGTCAGAGGGGAGAGGTACCGTGAGGGGGATGAACCCATCCCAGAGGGCTGTGGATCACCACACGCGACAGATGTTGTCGGGGACCATGTAGCTGCTTTTGTTGCAGCTGAACGCTTTGGCAAATTCTGGGAAATTCTGAAGGGAGCCCAGTACCCTAATAAACACACCAGAGGAGATTGATGGCTGGAGTGAAACTGGAATGTTACTCGCAAACTGAAAATTACATAACATCTCATATTGGCATCTATTTTAAAATGTTAGCCACCAGTCTAATTTGCTTCCTGCCCTTTTGCTCCCAAAACATGATTGATTGTTACCTGAATTTCCCTGGACTGTGTACGTCGACTTTAACGGAATTAACAGCCTGCTCTGGTCTGTGCGTTCCACACCACACCTGGAAAAGACAGCACTGCGTTAGGCCAACAAATATTGATTTCAATATGCTGTGCTATTTGCATTTACTCCTTCATCCATGCACCAATTCTCTAGTAATCCCCTGAATCACGCATTCATCGCTCACCCGAACAATCCAATCAGCCTTCCAGTCTTTCATCATATTCACCAATCATTCATCAATTACTGCAATCTGTAAATCAATTGATCTACTACCTGAGCAAAGTTTAAGAAGAAGAGTTGATCATGGGAAAGGTCGATGCCAGGCAGTGGTGGCTCCTCTCCGTGCTGCTTCACATAGTTCTTATAGGCCTACAGTAAAGACAGTCTTATTTCACAATTCCTTTAAACCATATCTCCAAATTACACCTTATTGCTGATTTTAAAACTTCAACCAATGTAATTATGCTGCTATGTAAATGAATATAGATTACATTTGCTGTTGGTGAATGCACTTTATTTCTCACATAGCACCTTTCCTGATAACTCAATGATATATTTGGAAAATAAGCAATAAACCAAGCATATTACATTTCGAATAAAGTGGCTCTTGTTATAGTCTTGTTTGTTCAAAATGTCGATTTCCTGGGGATACTGCCCGTAAACTCCTTATGCTTGCTGCAGTGGAAGATTTTAATGCGTTTGGCTGTTTGATAAATCACGCTAAAAATACAAATGTGATATTTCGAAAAGAGCACAGCAATCATAATTCATGCCGTCTTGTGTTCATGCACATTTCAAGTCCAGCGTAAAATGTTCCTTGTTTGTAAAGAACATGGATGTTGCCTGTTGTTGTTTTTCATAGAACAAATCAGATGTACACTTGTCCCCTGCAAGGTAACTAAAGTGTTAATGTAAATGTGAAAGCACTGCAAAAGAAACACTTGTGTATATGACATTGTGGGTTAAAAAAAAGAACATATCTCGCATATTGCATTCCAATTTGTAAATGCCCTTTCCCTGTACACTGTGGGTCAAAACTGACAAAAACAATGGCAACATCATGTCCTTTATTGCTGTGTTTACTATGGCTAATGAGTCAGTCAGTGACCGAGCAAAATGACTTGTCCATTAATGTCAGCAAGCAAGCGACAATAACCGCAGACTGAATCCCCTCCTCTCTCATCTGTAAAGCAGGCCTCTTAAACTGACTTTCCTCATTTGTTTTCAGGCTCATTACCTGATATGCCTGCCGTATCCCTCCATTGTCAGCAATGTTCTCCCCGAGGGTGTTGTTACCATTTAACTATAAAGGGGATATAAGGACAAAGAACACAAAGATTGGCAAGGAAAAAAGGGAGAGAGGGAGATTGCAATTTTTCCTCTGTATTTCGGCAAATCGCAGATATCACTTCTTGGGATATAAGAAATCATTTCCCCAAGGATAAAAGAAGCATTGTTCAAAAGAATAGGACAGAGGAGGAGAGACAAAGAAGGAGAGGGGTTGATATGTCAACACAAAATATTAAAGACACCTGAAGCGCAGACGAGATGAGGCTGCAAAACTAGGTGAAAAGATGGGAAAAAGACAGACAGATAAGCTGGCAAAGGTGACAAGAAAGCAAATATAAATGTGTTAAAGCAAGGCTGGATTATATTTCATGATAATATGTCAGAAAATGTTGCTGAAAATTCTTTGTAAAAATGGGGAAATGTTGACAGGAACGTACATGTAGTCCACTGGCCAGGTCCCAAGAGAAGTTGCCATACTGATCCACGATGCACTTTGACAGCTCCAGGAACCTCTGAGTGGAGTCTGGTGTCCACCAGTCCTTCAGGTCACCATCCTTATCATAGTTACGGCCTAAAAACAAAAAGAGTACAGATGCATGGAAAAGTGGGTGAGGTGGAATTTGATCAACAAGAAAAACAATCCTGACACTTCTCTAAGCCCAAACAGCCATTATCTTGTTAACAGCAGTCAAACGTGGCTTTTGTCAGTGACATGTTTCCATTCCATTTGGGCGTCTGAGTGGATATCAGCACAAAAGAATCTTGACATCTCTGAGTGGAGCATAATACTGTCACATGAAATGACTGTGCTGAAAAACATTTTGAGGCGGAACACATGAATGGCATTACCAAACAGTTCTGTTTTTTTCTGAGGTGGTACCACTTACAAGGGAAATATTTGAATACTAAGACCAATTACAATCTGACAAAATGAGAGGAACAGAACAGCAGCAAACAGCGTAGAAAGTCCTACCATTGTCATCAAAGCCGTGTGTGATCTCGTGACCAATAACCATGCCGATGCCACCGTAGTTGAGAGATTTAGTCTGGCCCTTGCTGAAGAAAGGGGGCTGAAGGATACCTGCAGGGAACACTAACAAGAGAAAGCAAAAATGAAATAAATTGGATTTCCTTTTGTCTTTCACGACTGAATGTGTTCACTCGTGCGCATGTGAAGTACCTATTTGGTTTTTGCTGGATGAGTAGAAGGCGTTGACAACAGCAGCTCCGGTTACCCACCTGGAGAGAGACGAGGATGCTGGAGTTAAACCAAGATGCAGAGAGGTGTGCTGAGGCACAGCATAATTCATATTTGATGAAACATGTCAAAATTAACCTGCAGTTAAAAATAACCAGATCTAATATTAGCATGCACGCTGCGGAGAGCTGAACTCTATATGTGAGTAGGAGTTTGAGTGGGAGAATGTGAATGCACTGTGCTAAATGTGAGATGGATAGCGGGTCACACCACAAGCACCATAAACCAAATAAAGTATTGTTGCTTGCGATTTAAATAATCAACATTGCAGCTTTAAATAACTGCACTGCCTAAAATAAGCCTATTAATTCCAGCCCTTCAGGACATCTTACTCCTCTTTGTTGACTTTGACTCTGAGTTTCCGCAGGCGTTTCTTCTGCACATACTCCAGGTTCTGTAGGATGTTTTCAAAGTACTCCTCTGCACTGTAGCTCAGCTAACACCAACACACAGCCGGAGAAACAGGAGGATTAGCCATGATGAGAGCTATCAACACTCGGTCATATATTCTCAGCAAAACTCATAAATGACAAGAATTGGATGATGTTTTCACAGAGTTAGGTAACTGGCTACAATGAACCCGTTCTGTATTCTGATACATTCATTCAGGGCAAGAAGGAAAACATTTTTCAGACACTCACGTCTCTGTACTCATTGTTAAGGTATTTGTCATCCATGATGTTGTCAGAATAGCCGATCCGTTCCCGAATAGCTCGGGCCTACACAAAAAAGGGAGACGAATTTGACTAAGAAACATCTCATGCATGAGATATCCTAAAGAACAGAATACAGAAAACAACACATTTCAATAATTATTAGCTTTTTTAAAAAAAACAAAAAAAACCATACCTTCTCCTCAGCTGCTTTCTTGGTCTCTGCATCCATCCAGGTCAGGTCATCGAGGTTACTAATGAACACTTCCCGAATGTCTTTAATCATCTCCTCCATCTGAGCCCCAAACACACACACACACACACACACACAAAGAGAAAAGGAACAGTAGTTGCAAATAAGTCAATGATAATCAAATGCATATAATGAAAAAAAACCTAATCTGTCAGTCAGTACAATAATTCTGCAGTGAAGGAGTTTTTTTTTTACTCCAAACTCTGCAGCGAAGATCACAAACCCACAAAGTGCACTAAACAATCTTGCGACATCCTGCTCAACAAAGTCATAAAAGTACGCTTCCCTGATTTAAGTCAACTCATCATTACATCGTCCCACATCCCCTCAGGCTTACACACTCTCTGTGTAGGAGTCTGATGACCTTGGGTAACATTACAGGAAGTGTGATAATATTAGTGTGATTAATACGACATCAGCCTTTTTTCTGTATTAATAAAAGTGAGTGAGATAATGACAGGCAGAAATAAATCATGTTTAGTGACTAAACATGACAGCTGAAAGAACAGTATTCAAAATGGATTTCTGCTTTATCCCTAAAAGTCTGGCCTTGTTGCAATTTAAATTCCCTACAGTGGCTGTTTTGGCTGTAAATTTACAAATTCATTATTGATAGTGCTATTTACATGTTTCAAAAATTTACACCTACTTATCAGTGCATCCAACAGTTTTGGGTTGGACGTTTGGTAGCTAAAATAGTCCTGAACCTCATAAATCTAAATTACAGAAGAGGTACATGGACATAGTGTTTAACCATGAACAAGTTATTCTTTTCTTTCTAAGCACATTAAAGTGTGCAGCTGCACAAATACAATCACACTTTTGCAGAACTGTAGTAGTTTCAAGATAATGAGATTTTCTTTTTTCATATGCAAATTGACACAGCAAGGTGTTCCTAAATCTACATCAAAAGCTCAATTTTCAGTAGAATCCTGGGGTCTCAGTTTTAAGGTTTTCTATAATGTATTCTTGAGTTACAGTATTTACAAGAATGTTGCTTGATAGAGAGAGACAGACAGACTGACGCCACTGTGATGGGGTAATACTGGGCAAACCACACGCTGTACTCTGGTCCTCAGGCCTAAAAACAAAACAAAATCCAAACATTTTGCTCACAAACTAAAAAAAAAAAAAAAAGAATTAGAATAATTCAGAAAACAGTGCTCAAACCGATAAAAGAATGAAAGTAAAAGAAAAAAAGGAAAATTTAAAAGAAAAAAACTGCAGTGACAGAGAAGGTCACCCCTCCAGATCCCTCTAACCACAGCTGTGCTCTGAAACCACAACGAGCAGACAGAGGCATCCCAGTGTCTCATCACATCAGCAGACCCCTCGCTAACACACGGCATGAGCACTTGGACAGCACGCCTGTGGTTCGCCACAAGCCGGCAGCGACCATACTGAGGCTTTTCTGAAAACCTTTTAGCATACGTGAGATTGTGTTGTGCGCATGCATACACTGTGGTCCAGCTCCAATAAAGTGAACGTTTCATTTTCCAGGGGAAGTTTTCACTTCACTTCGCTGCTCTATAGGAGAAGATCGTTAATTAGCTGCAGCTCGGTCACACTTAACCAGTGGTGGCAAAAAAGAAATGTTGGCAGCGGGCTCAGAAACACATAAATGCTACGTTTTTGTATGCACCAGTTAATGCAGTGCTACAGGGGATAGCCCAGATGGATAGTTGATCATTGGACACTGAACTAAAACATGAATAAGGAGGAGGCTCAGTGATGATCTGGGATATTGGGAGGTAGGATGGGAGCTCGCTTTAGGGTCCTTAAGGGCCTTTGCAAGTTATGAGTTCCTGAGTTGTGATATAAAAATAAGGAGAGTTGCTTACTTTAGAAATTCAAGGATTTCTAACTATTTAATCTGATTTAATTTACTCAGTCCCTCAATTTACCAGCTAATATCTATTTGGAATTATATTCAAGCCTTGCTTAAAGTAGCATAAAATAGAAGAACTTCTATTCAAGAACCATATTTCTGTTAATCCACTGAGTTACATTCCGTTAGGAAATGTGTCTGAAATATATCTGCATGGCTTAAAGACAGCTGGCATGAGAAGCGAAGCCTGCGTGCCAGCTTTAGGTCAGCTTGGCACACTCGTATGTGTTGTAACGTATTTGAGGACATGGACGGTGGTGTGCACTTGCATAATGTAAGACGTGTCTATCATTTTTGACACACACACACACAAACACACGTATGGTTTTATGTGAGATCCACATGTCAGAGTGGGCAGAGCTCCATCCGGAAGATGGCTTACAGTAATTCAGACGCTCAGTATTATGACAGATGCACACAGCCAGACACACACTCTGACTCACGTACACACACCGTCATGTGCCAAAGCTTCCGCGTGCACACAAACATACACTCCGACGCAAAATGAGGTTTACAGTGTGGGTGGTGTGATCACGATAACAAGAACACCTTGTGCAGCTGCTTTCACTGGATGCAAGCAAAAAATACAGTGTTGCAGCAGAGACACAGGACCCAAAGGTGACTAAAAAAACAGGTGACAAAAACACACACATAAAGTCAGATGTGCCTGAAACACTTGTTTTCCTACTGTATGAACGAATAAGTGAATACATAAACACCCACACGGTTTTTGCAATGCCCTGCAGATGCATTACTATTTCATCGCTTCCAAATGTCAATAAGCAAGAAAGCATAGAATTCAATTTAGTCCACAGATTGTTCTCTAGTGAGAGGTAGTTGAGTTGTAAATCTAACCTGATCTAATAATATATAGAATAATCCACCCTCGACTGACCAGTTCTTTGCTCTTTTCGGAGAAGGCCTCCTGCACGTAGAGTCGTCCCACAGCGTTGTCCATGTTGCTGTTGACGTAAAGTGCACACTGTCGCCACACTGCTGCCTCTGACGTTGCACCAGACAGAGCCTGCAGGGAAAGTAACGAGGCACAGATCAATTAGAGATGCAGGATAAACTAGTCAGCATGTTGGTAAAAGAGGCTCCTGGCAGTTCTTTATTTGCACCGCCATTATACATTGCAATCACACTTAGGACTAGAAGAAATAGGGCAGAAGGGAAATGATTAGATTAGGAGGAGGATTACAAAGATTTATAAAGAGTAGAGGAAGAATATGAATGGAGCTGCAGGTGGACATCTAGTGTTTATTAGAGACTGACTCATATCTAAGTATTGCTGTGTATGTCGGCTAAAATTAAGAAGTAGGAAGAAACTGCAATATAGAATAATCTAGAGCCAGTCTTTTGGACGTTTTAACAAAAGTGGAAACAAGTTTATTATTAAAATTTGTAGTCAATATCTCCACAACAGAATATGTATACTGACATTTTTGGCATCCTCAGACATAGTTCATGTAGGAAGCAGTGCTGATATAATAACCTAGTGATCATAGTAAACATTGTGTCTCAGTGAAAGAGTGGAATTCAATCCCCACGTATACCAGAGACTCAGAATCTTTTGCAAAATCAGCCTCAGGGTTTGGCTGAAATCAGCATAAACTAGTCACCACCAATTATCACCTTTTCTTTAATGTTTTTTATTGATGTTCTTCATTATCCCACACTGATAAACTTTTAGGTTTTCTATTGTTTTGTGCAGTGTGTTTTTGCTTTGTGGTTGTTCTCTTTTTCTGTATCTGCCCAAGGACAATGGGTGAAAATTAGCTGCTACCTAACTCTGGTGCTGGAGCTTTTAATTGTGCACTGTCCCTACAAAATAAATTACATAAACTAAACTAAACATCAGCATGTTAGTGTTATCACCATAAGCACAATGTCGTGCTAACATCTGCATTTAGATCAAAGCAACACTGTGCCACAGTACAGCTGCATATTACCAACAGAATCACTGCAAATACTTAGACTTGGTTAGCCGTAAAATTTCTATCTCAGTGCTTACGTTGGTCAACATTTTTTGCTAAGCGAATTTAAGGAAACCTTGTGTTGTCCTGTGTTTTTGTTTTTTCAAAAACCAAATAAATAAGCAATACCCCCCATCTATTTCTTGGTAGCCACCTTTGAAAGTACTGAGTATTGGTTCTTGTGTCAGGATCTCATCTGTGTACCTTGCGGAAGGCTTTCCTGGTGTCTCTGTAGGCTCTGCTCAGGCCCACCACCATGTTCATAGCAAAACGCCACACCATGTAGTTCTGCAGATCCCTGAGAGGAGAGAAAATCATGTTCAAAGAAACTTTCCTACTCATGCAAAGCTACGATGTAGCAGTAATAGGCGAGCAGCTGTTTTTATTGAACGCTGTGCGCTCCCGCCTCTGCAAGCACACAAAACAGGCTATCATCCACAATCACACCTACAGAGTCTTGTGAACACACACACACACACACACCTCTTTGTGTATTTGGACAAGACGAGGTTGAGTCTTCTGTAATAGTTGGGGGAGTAGTTTATGACCTTCTCTGTGTCAGGAACGCTGATGTTGACTGTGCCCATTATCTTAGCCGTGAAGTAACTCCAGTCAAATACCTTCAAGATGAGTAAATAAAAAAGCACACACAAAGAGGAGAAAAAAACATGAGGAAGTGAAGGCAAGGTGAAACAGAAACCAATCCTGGCAGAAAAAGAGTTTATTTTTACCTGTGACTCAACCTCAAGGGTGAAGTTGGCGTTCAGGTCCCCCAGTTCCATCTTGTTGTAAAGCAACACTGGGTTGTTACGATCCTCTGGAGTATCAGTAGCCTTGAAAAAGAGCAGAGACAAAGAGGCTGAAAAATCAAGAATGCTGTCACAACCCTCCTGTTCCCTGACTCAAGCGTGCAGTCGTAGTGCAGGTCCGGCAGCATCAAACATATTTGGCATCCCAGGAGGCTTCAGGTCTGTAAATGTCAGAGCTCGATCGGTGTGACTGCCTTGTAAAAGCCACCAACCGAGCGGAGGGGAAATGAAGCATGGCAGTGAGCAGAGCAGAGCAGACCAGCTTGGAATGATAAACGTCGAGTGCGGAAAACCTGTTGATGTCTGAGAAATGTTGCTGTGCTGGCATCGGACTGGTTAACAGCTTGTTTTAGACGGCAGCTGCTCCAGACTGGAGCCGCAGACACACCGAGATGAGGGAGGTTTGCGCTACAAATGGATGACAGGAAGGTCATCTTGTTAACAAAAGCCTTGTGAAACTACAAGATAGAAGCACGAAGATAAAAGATTGAAGTGAGAAGATAAGACATGCATTGCCGCTGGGAAGCAAACTACAATATTTTCAGAGACCAGAGGAAGTTTGTAGAAGTGATTAGGCTTCTGCTGTGAAAATACAGAATATGAATGCGTGCTTACGTTGGCAATGTCCCTCTCCAAGTCCATAACTCGTGTCATCTCTTCTCTCATGCGGGTTTCATTGACGGTCAGGCCCCGGTCTGTGCGTATCAGCTTGGCCAGGTCGATCATGAACTGCTCGTAGGCTCGACACGCCTGTCAAACACACACTCAATCGTGATGTTTGTATCTCACAGGGTTAAAGTAGACCAATGACCAAAACCGGAGGTGATAGCATGTTCGTACACACAGATACACACACAGCCAGCCTGCCTCAAGCTAAGTGCAGTTAAGAACTACTTTCTGCATATCAATCATGCAACGGTGGATGGTGAACTGTAAACGAGTGGAGGAGAGGATGAGTGCTCCAGCCGCCCACATCTGGTCCACATTGAGACACAACTAAATACTCTGTTCTGCGTCTTTGATTTTAATCACTGCTTACTGCCTCAGTGCATATTTTTATTAATCATGTACACACTGGCTCCCAAGAGCATGTAAGTGTACCAATAAACACAAAGTTAATTCATGTGCTGATGTTTTAAGCTGACGCCTTCGTCATTTGTTGGGCATAATGTTTCCTGGAACAAACTCCAGGGGACATGGAAC
Organism: Acanthochromis polyacanthus; assembly: GCF_021347895.1. Taxonomy (NCBI): domain Eukaryota; kingdom Metazoa; phylum Chordata; class Actinopteri; family Pomacentridae; genus Acanthochromis; species Acanthochromis polyacanthus. The sequence goes on from NC_067125.1 coordinate 34,128,012, forward strand.
CCAGACTCAGTGGTACGGGCCAAAATGAAAACATGGAGTCGATTTCAGTGCACACTAGTTAAAAAGACTTAATTACATTATAATTGTGCGCGCAAAAGTACGCATGTAAAGTCTAACCTTACCTCTGCATAGGGACCATTGCAGGCGTAGTAATCTCTGGACAAGAGGCCGAGGCTGGTCTGCTGGTCAAACTGGCAAAGAGATGGAGACAAGAAAATGCACACATATATTAATTTTCAATCCGACGTGTGAGTTTCTGTAGTATTGTGCAAAAAAAACAAGGGCTTTCTAGCCACACTTGCAAACCCACGTGAATGATATGCGAGTTGGAGTCCCTGTCATCGGTGCCGACGAAGAAGTTCACCAAGAGTTGAGTCCCGTATTTCTCATTCAGCTTGGCAACGACGTCCTCCAACTTCCACGTTCTCCCTGAAGAAACAACACAGAAGAAGAAGTAGTAAAAAAAAAAAATGCCATAAATGACCCCATGCTGTGCGACAGTGAAAAAAGGCTCTACCGTAGGTGGTCTCCCAGTTGTCCACAGCTATGGGCCACTCGAACACATCGGGCAGCATGTCGAGCAGCGGAGTCCCTCCTCTGAGCTCGATTAAACCTTAAATGGAGCGTAGATACGAGCAAGAAAACAAACAAAAGTGAGTTGTTGGTGGTAGATCCATTTTTTTATTATGAATCAAGAATCTGAAACAGGAAACCTTGTTTTTATTCATGTACATTATTGTAATCAAAGTCAATTTGAGAATGTTTGATATTACTTCTTACTTTTAAAATGAATGATTCCTGCAAGTCATTTGACAAAAAAATAAACTGAACGAGACACACAACCTTCGATGACACTCAGAAAACCGATATTAAAGAAGATGCAATAAGAAAAGGTCTGTTAGCATCTTGTCCCTGCTGACTCACTTTCATTGGTGCAGGACTTGTACAGGGTCTTTGCCTTGGTGAGAGCAGCAGCTTCCCCCTCCACTGTTTTCTCAAGGACACCTACAAATAGAGCAGAGAAACACAGCGAGCATGAAGCAAAGGAACGCAGACAAAGATAAAAGAGGATCGAGTGCAGCCGTGCTAATCTGGACTGTGGGAAAAGACAAGTGTTTATAACCTGAGGTGCATTGTGTGTATTCAAAATACAAGCAGCTGCTCGTCCAGATGCATTTAATCAGTGTAAATTCAGGCATGCTGTCTGTCCCTGTGTCGGAAAATGTCAACAAAACTAAAGGTTCACATTGCAGACCGTGGCATTTAATAGCGACAAGTGACAAACCACACAATGTGATAATAGAGAGCTCCAGGAAAAAGACTCTCCTTCAAAGCCGTTTTTCTCAACTTCATTATGGATATTCTTTTTCCTAATACGTACAGTAGCTACCTTAAAAACAAATACAGAGCTGTAACTTTTTCAGGTTACAGCTGCGAGGAAGTTTCTATATAATGACAAAACATTGAATCTGAATATTCTAATGAGGGTGCTACAGGTTTGCAGAGAACAAACGAGGCTTTAATGTTGACTTTTCCTTACAGAAGAGACTGCAGGCAGTTTCATTATCCTGACAGTTTTGCAGTTTCATATCAAGTTCTCTTGCTCTTGCAACTTTGAAAAAGTTTAAAATATTTAAATAAAAATGCCGCAGAATTTTGCACTGATAGGCCAGGAAAGGAACAAGAAAAGCATAACAACATCTGGCACACCGATGCACAGTCACACTGCACTGTCAGGTTTTACTTTGAATGGTCGAATAAATAATTAACACTAATAATTTATAAGCTGGGCAGCAATCAGTCTTCTTTTTTTCTTTAGCAATTAAGATTGTTTGGGTTATTTGCTGTAGAGGTTAACACTGTCATGCAATCCACAAATTAGTGACAACATGCAATGCATATTTAAACCTCCGGTTGCTATAAATTGGCTCCTCAGCATGTCAGCAGTAAACATGGTGAAGCTCCTAGCACGGAAGTAATAGGAAAAGAGGTGGAAAGAAATCAAGGGGCAACAAAACTGAAGGTGTGGCGGTAAAGGGCCATTAAAAACAAGAGTGAACACCATTGCTTGTTTTATTGCCTGCGTTCATTGCCTCTTCAACACCTGTTGTGGGCATATGGACACCAGTTAGCTGAGCCTCGGGCTGCAGAGCGTTTCTGGGTAGACAGCTAATCAAAATGAGTGATACGTGTTGGGGTGTAAACATGCTCCACTGAGGGGGCGGACAATGGGACCAATACAGTTTTCCTGTGCTGCTGCCTCAAGGCACCAAGTTGCATATCGTAGCTTTAAAGTCTAACTATGTCTTCAGGAAGTACTGGCTGCTCGGAACACGAGCTTAAATAAATTTTCCCATCATCAAGGTTCAATCTAACACCCACGCAGTAATTTTAGTGTTTGCTGAGAATCACTGTGGTAAAATCGAGTATATTGTGATGCTGTGATGCAAGCAGACAGTCTGTGGCCTCTGTCCTTTGAAACAAGAAAACCCCACACCTACTCGAGAGGTATCTCAAACTTTAGTACGAGTTCAGCTGCTGGTTTGTCATTCAGCATCAGAAACAAGAAAATCTTAGCTGTGCCTACACTTTTGTACCACCACAAAGTCTTTATGAGCCTGACTCTTAGATCGCAATAGCTTACTGCAGATGAACCAGTGCGTCTGGGCTTCTGGGAGGTGCAAGGCAGATTTTTATCAAAGAAAAACTGAGAAATGGCTTGCCCTGTCAAGAAATGGCAGTTCAAATCCTGACTAAGTCACCTTCAGCAAGTTATCATCATTTAGAACTTAGGGCTATCCAACGAGGTAAGCAACATACCACTACTTAGTCACTAAGATAAACGTGACTAATAAATCATCATGTACAAAAATATGTCATGTTGTACAAGATGTTTTTCTGTGAGGCTGATTCTTGGACAAAGATAGATTTGTAAAAGAAGTTTCTGGTTCATCATTTTTCTCCATCTGTTGCCTTCACTACACCCTGTGGATTTTTATCTAGAGCTTTATTCATTAACTGTGTGGTTGCTTTATAAGGATGAATAATACTTTTAAGTCTAAGTGCATTGTAATAAACCTCCTGTACATGCAAAATGAATGGAAATGGCAGGACTCATGATTGCTGTTGTTGTTGTTTATGGAAATTTCGAAGATGTAACAGCCTTTATGCATTCCACATTTTAAAAATGTCTGTCATTAGGAAAGCCACGTACATCTACATTTATATCATTCAGTGTCGCATTTGATGTATATGCAAGGTGTGTCATGAATTCATTATCATATGTTTATGTAAACATTTCAGAAATAATGTATGAGCATTAAGGGGAAATATAATGAGAGCTCAAACGCTGCTGTTCGTACTATTTCCAACTATTATGTCCCTCGGAGGACAGCTTTCTGAAGATTGAAAATGCCATAAATTATTGGTGTCAGCCAGCTTAGCATTTCAGAACATGTGTCTCCTCTGTATTCATAAAGCTGCCATTTGTTGACATCTACCAAGTCTAGTTAGTTATCCGAGTAAAGCTGTGCAAACATCGTCTGCGTCGGTACAATGCGAGCACCGATTCCTAAGGCTCCTTCGGTCTTTAAAGAATATAAAAACTGGGATTAAAGTCAGTTTACTCATGGCTGGTAGCTCACCAGACAAAACGCGAGCAAACATGGGCATGTAAAACCAACATGCCTGAAAGTAATCCTTTCTCTTTTGCAACATAGTGTGATGAAATAAATTATATAAAACTGGGGTGGCATGTTGGTGTAGTGGGTAGCACTGACCTTTTAGAGAAAGGAGATTCTGGATTGAAACCTGCTGGTTGACTGGGGGCTCCTTGTGGAGTGTGCGTGCTCTCCCAAAGACATGCATAGTAGGTTAACTGGGAAGTCTAAATTGTCTGTAGTAGTGTGTAAGCGCGCATGGTAGTCTGTTCTTCTTGGATTTAAGCTCAAGACCCCCGCAACCCTCTACAGTAAGAACAGGTGTGGCTAATGGATGGATTATATAAACAATGTTATGTAAAACTGCAGTGATTTTCACTCGGATGTAAACGGAACACTATTTGGCATCACAGAAACAAATTCTCAAAATGAAAACAACCTTTGAAAGAGAATTAGTTCTAGGAACCCTGGGTAACCTCATTTTTTGCTGAAACTAGTTGAGAAGACACACCATGTATGTTCAGTACATAGCTACAGCCAGCAGCATAAAGAAGAAAGCAAACTGTTCTCCTCTGAAAACAGCTGGCCTCGCTCTCTCTTTAAAAAAATAAAACCACAAGGTCTTCCGAGACTCACTTATTAATAAAATAATGTACATCTTGCCTGTTTAGTCCACGTTGATTGTTTTGACACCGTTTAAGTTAATTTGATACGTGTTAATTCAAGAACTTTTGACGCACAGATGGTCAGATTCTTATGCCGTCAGTCTTCTGGTTTCACTTTTGCTCACAGTTTTCAAAACGATAGACTTTTAAAATAACTGATTAAGAAAGAAACTCTCTGAAGGGCTACAGTGGAAGTGGGACAACCTTTTGACTTTGACAAGCCATCACACATCTCACTCTGACTTCTGTATTGCCTGTCACTTATAAACATATCTTATAAATGTTGCATCACTAGATACACACCATCATACTGCACATCTCAGGCAACACAGGATCAATACAGGGAAGAGGATGGATCTTAAATTACACAGGCAGCTGACAGGAAACTCTCCCCTGAGCCCAATAAGCCATCACTCATGTCACTGTGAGTTGGGATCAAAAGATAAAGATGAGGAAGATTAGATTTTGTTGTGTTTTTTTCATCTTTTTAATAATTAGACAAACTGACTAACTGACAAACCAGTCATAATAAAGATGGGTAGAACAAGCAGTTAGCATATCTAAGACAAGGTTTATCCTTTTCTTTATTTTGTCATTTTTATCTCATGTCACATCTGATTATCATGTTAAAAAAAAAACAACACACCATTGCATAATTTATGGACAATCCAGTCTTCTGTCTTTCAACTTAGAAGCCTTAACATACACTTTAAACTGTATGCATGTGGACAGTTTCACTGTGCATGAGGACATTCAGTTTGAGATGAACTACTACACTGGGTTTCAAATTCTTACGCTGGATAATTAGAGAAGGATTGTACTGACATAAACATTTAGTTTTAAAATTTTCAGCAAATGTTTTAAACACTTTTTTTCTGATTTGTCAGGTAGTATTTATACAATGGAAAACCTCCCTAAAGGGCTTTTTTCACATTATTAGGAAATATGCTCAGTAGCGAAAAGGGAAAAGATCTTTCTAAAAATGAAAAGTGTGAAATAGTGTAATGTCTTGCAAGAGGTATGAAAGCAATCGATACTTCTGGGAAAAAATACCTGAAGAGAGATCATTGAACTGCGAAAAGATTTGCAATTTAATCGCTGCACAAACGATTTTTGGTCAGATAAACGCATCGTTTCTGTCCGACAAATTTATAGCATCAAAAGGGCAGCTATGAAAAGGTCACTGTTGAGCAGGAAACAGGTGTTTGTGGGAGTTCAGAGCCTGGCAGTTGTGCATGAAGATGCTTCTCAGCAACCCATGACCAAAGCTCACAAAGACATGTTAACGGCATCATATACAAGCTGCTCTGGAGGGTCCAGATGGAAGAGGTTCTGGGTGACTGGTGAATAGACACCCTTTGATGATCTGGACTGAATAATCTAAAGTTAAATTGGAGATTTCTAAGTATGTCAATGATCTGACCCCTACAAGCGTCAGTCTAAGAGACACCTACTCAAGAGATTTCTCATTTACAATCCATTGCTGTACAAAACACCATTTACCCATGGGTTGCCATGACAATAAATGGAGAAAAAAATCATAGTGTGGCTACCAACATCCATTGACCTCAAGCATGTCGAGAACACGTGGAGCATCTTTAAAAGGTAGATTTATGTCTAGAAACAGCAGCTCTCAGAGGTAACACTGACATTCTTAAATAAACATGCATGGACCTACAGGTTCAATGAATGAGAGAGTTAAAGGTTTGTTTCTGTTTCAAGCTCACCGTGATCTTTTGGATGTTTCCTGGGTTGCATTCTTCTGTGATATTCTTTTCTTTTACATTTGGAACATGGTGTAAACACTTCAAGGTTCACTTTAGGTTCACATCAATATCAAAACTACTGTCTAGTAAATACAGCCCTTTATACACATAGTGCCCAAAGGCAGCAGCTGTCAGCTCTGGTCTGTTCTCCCTCGTCCTCAGCGAGTGGAATGCAACTCAATCAGACTGAGATCAGGAGGTGGACTCATTACAGCTCACCACCTGAATGATGAAATGCCATCCAGTGAATGTTTGATGCACTTGGCTGAATCTCAGCACACAGAAAACTCTTCCTAAATTCATTCAGTTGCTACTGTCAGCAGTCAGATCATCAATGCCAGTGTTCCAGTTCCATTGGCAGGCATACATGCCCAAACCATAACAGATGCACCACTGTCTGACAGACAAGATAGCATGGTTCAGGTCAAGAGCTATTCTTTTTTCTCTCCATACTTTGCTCTTTCAATCAACTTTGATCCAGTACTGTTTCTGTTTTTGGGTGTTTTTTCTATGAACTGTGACCTGCCTTTCGGTTTTTGAGGCTTTTTTTTTTCAGAATGCACCCAATATGTTTGATTGTTTGCAACTACCATCGACATATTTCTCACGTTTGCTTTATTACTCCATCAAGTAACTTGGTGGAGTTATGTCACGATCAGCATATGTTTGTCTGCTTGTCTTTCTGTGCCCGACATTACTCAAAAACGGACTAACGGATTTGGATTCATTTTTCAGGGAAGATCAGAAATGATACAAGGAATATTAGATTATGACAGTGATACGGCTAATAGTCTGAATTCATGGATTTGTTAAAGATTTCTGTATCATTGAGAAAAAGCGACACGGCGTCACTGGAACTATGACTACAAGTCTGCTGCCTCCTGGCGATCACATGATTGCGAACCTACTACAGCTCCACCACTGCCTACTTATCGGGATTCATCTGTGGGAGCACTGTGCTCTCTGCCTGCTTTTCTGGTTATCTATTTATCTATCTGAGCCTCATTACTACCTTCTCCACTTTGCACGGTCACGTTTTCCCCCTTCGTATTGACAGACAAGTCAATCTAACTGGCAGCTCTCATCTCGCGATCAGCTCTGAAGCCATGTGTGAGCTCTTTTGTGCACGAACTATCACTGAAGCTACACACAGCTGCTCAAGAAACATTCAGCAGCCAAGTGTCCAATTACTTTCGAACCCATGCAATATGAGCACTGAGCGTTAAGCGCTGTATCTCCCACACGTGTCTTTTAATCACTGATGTGTTGCTCTAACTCAAACTGAGGCTGAGAACATAAACTATCCTTTACTTCTTCTTCAAATTGAATATGCTCAAGCTCAGCGCCCAAAGAATAAAGAGTCTGTCCAAATACTTACGGAGTAGACTATGTAATTCAGTACTGAATCATCGTCTTTTAATATAATTCTTTTCATTTGCTAGGTGCTTTAAGTGATTTCTCTCCTTTATATCTACTTGTTTCGCTTTTTTGCATGACTGCATCTCACTTCAACCACTTTCTACCCTTTCATTTTTCAAATGCTTCCATTTTCTCATTACCATGTGTGCACTATTTATGTGCTCATTTAATTGTAATGAAGTTCTGAGATAAAGAGACCCTTCATAGGGCGCTTCCTGCAAAAGGGCACAGATCATGTGTGTGTGATTGGATTACTGACTGCCTGGCGCTAATGTTTAACCACAGCAAAGGCTTACCCTTTCACTCTCTGTTTCATACACACACACACACACACACACACACACACACACACACACACACACACACACACACACACACACACACACTTTGTCCCGCCGCATGTGTGTGTGCGTATTTGGATTTATTTGAGAATGGATTTTGTGCCACCTGATGTTTGTTTGAGACATCACGTCAGTTTGAACCAAACCACTCAGCGTGATACAGAATCCAAATTTTTTTGTTTCTCCTCTCGACATTGCCATTTTATCCCTGAGTGCTTCTCATTCCACAAAGCATTTCATTTGCAGTGTTTTAGGGCTGCTGGTTTTTGCTTAAATGTATGATTATGAAGGATATATTTAGAGTATTTTATAAGCAGGAGCCGCGAATGAAGTAAAAACTGAAATGAATTGGCTCTGGTTGAGAGTGATGAATCACTGCTTTAAACTTTTGCTAGGACAATAAGCCCAGAAGAAAATATATTACCTTTAAAAAATGTTATGCAAACAAGTACATTAGCTCATTAAAACTTTCTTAATGTATTTGCAAATAATTTACAGCTTAACTGAGGTACTTGCGCATTATAGTATTGAGTTTTTCAGATTTTTTTTATGTTGTTTTGACATTAAGACTTGGATTGGTTTTGCAGTCACATGTTGGTGTTCAAAAATAAAGAACATATTTTGGGGAAATTAATTATTTTGAAGGTCTGTGACTAAAAAAAATTCTGTCCAGTTTCTACATTAACAGTGTAATATGTTGACAGCTGGAGCACCATCAAATCTTGGATGTGAATGAAACTCTCCTGGTTGAATCAGTTACATTTGCAAAATGAATGCATTTTGATAAAAAGTTAAAGGTCTGTCCACATGAAAATGTAAGGGAAGAGGCCAGTCATAATTACTGATCTCAATTTAGATACAAAAAAACAATAACTGCATTTAAAAGTCCCATTCTGATTCCACTAAATGTGATAAGAAGTTATTTTGTGTTTTGTACAAACATTATACAAAAAAACACCTTAAAAGTCTCGCTTTTTGATTAATTTTACAACTATGACAAGGAGTTTTGTTCCCCATGCAGCGACAAAAACAGTACAAATTTGCTCGAGCTCTGACTCATTCCACTTTGCAGCTGTGCCAACAAAAATCATTACAGTGGTTGTTGAGAATTGTTATCCAGCTCAACAGTGTCCTTAGGTAGTAAATACGTGTGCTCCCAGCTAAGTTTTAAATCCTTGATTTTGGTGAGCTCCTAACTTTTCCACTAACCCAAACAGCAAACCAAACTTTGCCAGCTATACCAATTCTGCCAATTCCAATTAGTCAAAATGCCCCTTGGATGCTCTTACTGTGTATAAACCGTTGTGTCTTGTACCCAGTACAGTGTTGGCTGCAGAACAGCTAAGCGGTGGAGATTATTACCTTAGAGGAGGTCAGCTCTGTCCTGTTACTCCTAAGCATGCTAGCTGGCAAAAACATGCTCGATTCAGGATTTTTGTCCAATAAGTTGTCTTTGGCCAAGAGTCACAGCGTTAATATTCATATTATTTGACTTGGCCACTGACTCGTGCTATGCTATCTTTATTTGATATGTTTATGAGGAATAGAGTGTTTATAATGTTGTGCAACGGACCTGACTGGAATTTTGATATGAGGAGGTCATGTCAACAAACCATTTATCTCAAAAAGTTATATTGTGGTCACTATTGTTATAAACGTGTTCTTTTTCTGTTATTGTTATCACAGGAGAAAAATAGACATTCCGTCTTTTCAGCATTGTTTGTCATAGACTGTAAGAATGCCAGAAAACTGGTCTCAACATTTTCTTGATGTCGCAGCAACCTCACAGATATTCTCTTGGTGTTGCCAAATATGCATGGCTAGATTTCTCTTATTACAGTAAGATTTAGACTTGAAGTCATGTAAAAAAACCTCTGCTTTAATACATTACGGAGCACCAGGCTGCTCACACTCATAAGTCTCACGCGCACATAGATGCTCACACATAGGGCTTAACTTGACTACCACATGCTGTTTCACATTTCCTGACCTGTCCTCAATGCGTTTCTCAACTTCTTCCTGTCTTCATGTCGAAGCCCCCCCGCTTGGTGTGTATTCCACCGCCTATCTCATCTTCCATTATTTTCTTTATGTCTTTCATTTCACCTCAGCCTTCTTTTTTTTTTTTTGGATAAAATTTTTCCTTTCATCCTCTTTGGCTCGTCGTACCTCTCTCCCTCCTCTTCCTGACAGAAACTACTCGGTAATTAAAACACTCATGGTCAATTGAGCAAATCATTGCACAGTATGTCACACCTGAGTTAACGGGAGGTGGAAAATAAAACTCTAACCCGGCTCACACACACATATTCGCTTGTGAGCGCACACGCTACAGTCGCCGCAATCGGGGCGCAGATCCTCATTATGAATCATTTATGGCCTTTTACGGCAGCAGAGAACAATCCGAGGCATTTACAAGCAACCACACATCCACGCAGCCGCTCGCACACATACACATGCATGCAGCCTTTATTGCTGTCGTGCAGCCTAGAGCGCTGCAGTGTCCAGGTGTTTCCAGGCTCCTGCAGCTGTTCACAGGAAAAGGATCTGTCCATCTGTGGACGGCGGTATCCAAGCAGGCGGCAGCAGCTACCCCTGGGATCAGAGGTCACATGTTTGATGTCACTTCCAGAGTAGAGGCCACAACTCTGCTGAGGCCTCACGCTGCTGCTGTCTACTCCTCGACACACATCAGTCTTCAGAGAAAATTTTTACTTGAGAGCTGCTGGGTGTGTGAGTGAGTCCTCCAGGCAAGCGAAACGCACACTGTTGCAGATCATCAAGCATAATCTCCGATACATGGTCTTCTCTTGTTTATTCCTCTGTATAACAAACAGAGACCTACACAGAGAGGCACCCACAAAATAAAGCTGAACATGTGTGTACACAGTACAGTCCGAGACATTCCAGCTCTAACTGGTAAGCTAGACCGCCTGTCGGAAAGAGCACAACGGTGACGGTTGGTGGGGATTTAAGCCGCTGAATGATTAGGAGCGGTTCTTTGGCAGTTTTACTCCCTTCTGTGGTAAACACAGCATTTAGAGCAATTAAGTCAATGATTCTAAAACATCAACCTTTGCACTTTGCACAGTGTTTCCACTTTAACTGCAGTAGCTTATTTTCATCCTCTTTTTCCCCTCTCTTTTCCTTTTTCAGACACGCGGCAGATGTCACTGTAACACTTGATAGTAGTAAAAGTACAACAAAGAGTGAAATGACGCCATGCGCTCACACAGGGACATGCTATGTACGTAAATGCACATGGAGTATCAAAAGGCCAAAAATGAGCCCTTGTTGAGCAATGTTTATTTTCCTTTTTGCCCCCTGTGTGTGATTTTTATGAGTGTTAAGACTGCCATGGTGAGGAGGGAAGAACAGAGCAGAACAGAAGGGCTGTACATTGTTCTAAAGAAAAATGCAACACCTAAAAAAGGCACATATGCATTGTTTTGCATATGCCACTTGATAAAAGTCTAATTTGAAATCTAGGCAGTCCCTCTGATAATCTCATGTTCAAGCAAATCCCTGTTAAGGAGTATGAGTCAGAATTTCAGTAATACACTTTTATAATTACACTACACTGAATGAATAACAATGCACTTTTGCCACTACAAGCCGCCTCTGCACGAAGGGTATAGAAACAAATGCTGACTACATTAAGAGCAATCTCTAAGCTCTAATGAATGCTATATTGATCCCAGAAAAAGTTGTTTATCAAGAAGTAAAGGGAAAGTCAGGATGAGAGCTGCCAGTAACAAGTTTTCAGAATTAGTTTTCTCCAACATATACAGAAAATTTCAGCAAGAGAGTTGATAGGTACCCTATCCTCAGGGAAATATAAAAAATCTGCATGTCATCAATGGCAAGCACAACGGCAAAAAACAAAAGACAGGAGAAGACCGTTCACCGAGACAGAAACTTTGCGTTTTTTTTAAAGATTGGACAGATGAAGTGCTCAAGACTGGTGCAAATTATCTGAGTCCATGAGACAAGCTGCACTTTAAACCCTCACCCACGAAGGATCAATCTCTCTCACACCTCTGAATCACTCCGTTTCTCCTGCAGCCACTCCACACTGTCTTCATTACAGTGAAAGGTACTGGCATATAAATTGTAAATTTATGGCCGTTGAAGAGTTTTGGTTGTCTGTGGAAAGTTTGTGCCGCATAAAGATTTAGCACCCTCAGCACAGGACTCTACTGGCCTTCAAACAGACAACTTGAGGTGACGTATGGACCCTCACACACACACACACACACACACACGTGTAGTGTAACTTGAGCCTCGCAGTATCAACCAAACCACAAGTACACTAACAAGACTCTAGTGCCTCCTAAAAGCTGGCAAAACACCTGAGACACACACACTCACATGCATGCTTGCGATTAAGATTTTTCTCACTACCATGTGTTGACACCTTTAGAAAACAGCCTGAACTTCATGTCCACACACACTCTCTCTCACACATGCTGATAATGCCAACTCTGTTGACAAAGTCCCAGCTCACATGCTAGTACTGCAGCCAAACTCCCATGGCATCTGTGATATCTATAGAGCTGCAGTCCCTGAAGGACAGTCCTCCTTAGATCACATTCTCGAGCAACTGAATCAAGCTGTTTTCAGAGCTCTTTAGAAGCAAGTGGACTGAAAAAGACTTGTGTACAAGGGTGTTTCAGAGTTGTTAATCACAGATTAAATGCAGTATTGTTATGCTAATGAAAGCACATCTTTTGCAGGTTCACCTGCCCGTCTGCATTGTAGTCTTTCTGCATGTAGATCTAGGTTTGTTTGTGTGGGTGTGTGTAGGTGTCTGACCTTTGAGGATGACCTCCAGTTCGTCTCGTAAGATGTCAAAGGTGCTGTATCTAAAGCTGGTCTCTGGGATAATGTTCTTTTTAAGCCAACCGCCACAGGCATACTGGTAGAAGTTGTCACAGGGGTCCACGCTGGCATCCATGTTCTCAATGAGACGAGATGCTGTATGGACAGAGAGAAAACAGCTCCGGGAACTGGAGGAAATATGCACCGAAAGAAACTATACTGCAGGATACAGAGGTGCAACATAAATTACACAAATCATCCCTCACAGCAAACTATTTTAAGTATACACCAGTGAGGTTTTGGAGAAAAGTACGGGACTTCTGCAACTCTGCCTTTAAATTATGCTATTAAAGCTCTGAACTAAAGGAAACATTGTACAACACTTTTTTATTGACCTTTTAAAGGCATTAAATATAGTTGATTATGCCTTACTTTTGAAAAGATTTCAAAGTATTTATTTCAGAGTCCTGGACAGACACCACTGTGGGACGATCAGAAAAAAGGGTGTCACACAGGTCTCAGTCCTGGGACCTCTTCTGTTCATCCTTTAGGGAGTGGACTTTGTCTCCTCTGTATTCGGTGGTAATCTACATCTCTATGCTGACGACACAATATTGTACTGAATAAATTGCAGATAAAATCAAATACATGATTTTCACTGGGGCCAAGAACATTACTTTTGATAATCTGATCATCTTTTCTCAAATTGGTACAAATACTGAAAGAGTTACAGACTACAAATAACTGGGAGTTTAAATAGATGAGAAGCCAACTTTTAAATGTCCTGTGTTTACTTGGTGATTAAACTATGCCAACAAATAGCCCCAATTACAGGAGTGTATCTCACTTCATTTCAGAAAAACATTTAATGGAATGGCTAATCATTGCTGGATTATGATGGTATTTTGTACATAAAGCATCAGCGATGACTCTGAAGCCCCTGGACACTGTTTATCACTCTTCCTACGCTCATTTTTAATTGCTCTAATTGATTTATTACTGTTGATGGCTATAATACTCATCACTGAGAGCTCTATGCTCAGACTGGGTGGCCATCCTCCCTCTCTGTAGGGCGTGACAGATACTGGGTTTTATTTATTTATAAGGCTCTTACTGTGTTTTTTCACACCCTTACATTACCTCATTACTGTCTTTTAATGTGGGCCCCTCCTAATCATGCTCAAATTATTGGATTACTCTGCAGGTGTCTGCTTTTCTTTTTCCTGCAATGGAAAGTCTAGTTTTACCCACTGTGAACCTGCAACCCGGAAAAACCTTAGGAATAATCTCAATCTTTTGCTCTTTGGGCAATAATTTTATCAGATCTTTTCCCAGCTGTTCATGCATTAGTTTAATTCGTTTGTTTTTTAAAAAGCAAATGCTTTAATTATTGTCTCGTTTTTAAAATTATTTTGATAACTCTGCTATTTCACATTTTTTATTGTTATTGTTGTCCGAGTTTCTTATTTGTGTGCCTACACCTGAATTGTAAATGAACCCTCCATACATCAATGTACTGTGAGTTCAAATTATCATTGAATAAATGGATGGATGTATGAATGAATGAATAGTAAAGTTTTAGAAATATTGCACTGTGCCTGTGAATTGTCCTCTAACCATTTGGCAACTATTACATATTCTGTTGCACAAGTGGAGGTCAATGACGCCAACCGCATTACCATTTAATATTTTGGGAAGTACAGTTATTTACTCTCTTTCTAAGCATTAGAGGAGAAGATCAACACCGCCGGGACATGTACCTGTTCAATACAAGGATGCAGCCAACAGCTTGTTGGCGGAGTTTGGCATAAATACTGAAGATAGGAAAGCAGCAGCTCTGTCTTAAGGTAACAAAACACACCTGCACCTCTTAAGCGCATTGAACTCCTTTTTTACATCACTAACACTTTATCTAACCTGTTTAATCTGTATAAAAACGGATGTGATATTACAGGAGATTTTTTGTTGTTCTACTTTTTGGTAAAGCTAAGCTTACAAACATGTCAAGTCTTTCACTTAATCTTGCATAAATAAAACAAAACATGTCAGTTTTATGCTTCGTTTTGGACATGGATTGGACAAATGTGATAAGGCGCATTGATTAGTGAACCTTGAGGTACTTAAATTTATGTTTACTGTTCCCCTTATTTCCAGGCATTATGCATAGCCAAAACAAAAACAAAAAACAAAACACCAGCTGCTGGTTATTTTGCTCATAACATATGCACAAATATGAGGGTGGAATTGATCTTCTCGTATAACGATCAGCAAGAAAACAACTACTTTAGCAAGTTGTTGAACAACCTGGAGAAAAGCGCATGTGAGATTTAGGACCATCTAAAGCCTTGGATGTTGGCCAAAATACCCCATGTAGTTCTAATGCAAAGGGACAGTCAACTGCACCACATTTAAAAATCAAATGTTGTTTTCTTAAAAAAATAAAAATCCCCTTTTCTGCTATATTATCTAGAGCCATTTGCAAAGATGAAACAGTATAATGACACTAATTGGGCTCAATTCAGCACCAGTGCTGGACTTCTTTGAACAGCAATTAAATTACACAAGGCAGCTAAGACATCTCTTGTGACGAGGCTGTCTTTCAGATCTGACTAAAGTGGGACACAGGCTCCCTAAAAACACACTAGAAATGAATTGGCATCTGTTACTGTAAACCAGAGGTAGAGTTTTATCACTATTTTACAATTACATTTTTTTTCATTTATGATAAATAAACTCTTCTCCTATGAACATTTCTTTCTTTTGAAATGAGAAGATAGTGATAAGGTATGACGTTGTACTGTAGAAGACGGAGAGAGGGAGGTCTATTTGCTTAAAATATTAAGAGTAGAATTGTTGGGATAATGCTCTATGCAAGATACATGTCAATTGGCAGGGATCTTGCAGTTACAGGAGAGGAATTTATCTGGGTGTGTGTGGTACATATTAACATGTCAGCTCATTACTGCAGGCATGTGGTCAAGGAGAGCTTAGGGGTGAGTTAATAAAGCTCTGAGACATAAAACTTGAATATGTTGAAACGCTTCAGTGTTGCACAAATGTTGTGCACATACTGTATTGATTTGCTTAAGCTGTATATACATGCTTATACCTATTACCAGTTTCTCAACTTATCTTCTAGATATGATCAGAGGTGATCTGAGAATACCTCTTTGCATGTCTTTGCTGATCGGGACTTTTTCTTTGATCACTGTTTTGACTTAGAGGAAGCATATTCACAGCTGAAGTGGCTATTTTCTCTAAATAAGTCTAAAATCCCTGGGCTTCTGCAGCAGTCTCAATTTTTCCATTCCGTCTTCCTTGGAGAAAAAATGTCTAAGCCTCCAGAATGAGACACTAAAGACAACACACAAACAAACACACAATGCTTACCTGACTGCGTGCAGTCTGCTGTGGTGCAGATTTCATCTACAGGAAAATGCAAAACAAATCATCACTCAGAGGGTTTTATATTTTTGCACTCATCAGTCATTATGTCAGATTCTCATTCTCTCCCTCCTATTCTCCTTTTCCTTTATTTCTTTTCCAATCCGTCGCCATCGCTCTTGCACACATAAGTGTTGCTTTCACTCTGTCAGAAAGAATCAAGGCGCTAAAGTGTCGGTCAAAGTGAACCTGACATGTACTGACACACCAGCAAACTGCCATATAACTTTAAATACACTCCTTCGTGTGCTACATGTGATTGCTCATGATGTGAACATGGTTGAACGCACTCATGGCTACAAACACAAGACCAGTCGAACCTTCTTATTTTTCCTGACATGGCAGTTTACACATTTATCAAGCACAAGACTGCAAAAACCAATAATAGCTCAACACACATAAAAATCCTAATCACCTTCCTGTTCGTATTTTTGCGTTAACCTGCTGAACCTCATAGTCGTTCTGTTTGTCAATGATTAATCTTTACATCTATTAATGATCTGCTTATTATCATCAATGTTAAATGAATGTTCGTAAATAGCTGTTCTTGTAACACGACACATCTTTCTTGGGTTTGCTGGTGGTTAATGAAACATGTCATCCAAAATTCTAATATGAGCCTCCTGTCAGTTTAATAAATTTGACATTCAAGTACAAAAAACAAACATATTATGATTAACAAGGACATTGATCTGAAGCAGTTCTCATTGGTTTCCCATTGCGAGGAAATGATGTGGGGCTTTTGGTCCAATTTCACGGTTTCTCTATACATAATTCATTTCTCAGAAGGTGAACTGATGACATTTACACCAAAATAAACATTACACACCTCCTTGTAATGTGCACAAAAGGTCTAAAATCTGAATTATCATGCTGCGCTTTCAGGTGCACAGTGTTGTATGAGCATGCCTGAAAACACAGCGGAAAACTCCTTAGCACGCTGCTTTCTTCTTTCTGTCTCAGTGGCTGTACTTTTGCACTGTGCTCTAAAAGCACCCAGCTCAAGTGTCTTCTATCACCTGAACAAAGTACTGCTCTTCAGCTCGCTCCTTTGGGTTTACCATTAACCATGAACTCTGGAGCTTAGAGTAATGCCCAGTGCATGTATTTACTTTAAAGGCAATTTATTAAAGTTGTGAAAAGTTCACTTCATATCGTGGTGGCAAGAAAATAACTAACTTCACAGCCAGTAGATGTCATGAATAGTTTAAATGACATGATGCACTTGTTTCGATCAGACTGCTTTGTGTCAGGTTCATCAAACATTCTTCAGCGTGAGCCAGACAAAGATTAAAGAAGTATTTTTTTTTTATTCTAGGAGCTACTTGAGATTTTAGATATCTCACAAAACCTCTCTGACTAGAGCACTCACCACTCTTCTGTGTGGCAAAGAGGATGACGAGTGCAACGATGACGATGAAGAGCAATGAGACGATAGTAATGAGGCCGATCTCCAGGGAGGTCCAGCGGGGCTTCTTAACCGATTTGGGGGTGTTGGTCTCTGTCATTCTCGGATCTCCTCCTTCAGCTGCCGCCTGTATCAACTCACCTGTGAGAGAAGCAAATCTTAAGGGATGGGCCAGCTGAGAGGAAATGAATCAGCAACCACGCTGATGATTGCTTAATAGTGATTTATTAGGCTAACATCTCGAAACATATCCTGGTTCTTTAAAATGAGGAAGTGTTGCTTCTCTCTGGTTTGTATCACCCTAACCTGAGTAATATGTAGTTTCATACTGTGGGTTGCGCAAAGCAAAGCAGTCACATAGGCCTCCGGGAAACTGGGAACCACGATTATGTGACGTGTTATCAGTCATCAGTTCATAAATACATTTTTCAACAAGCAACATGAATAACTGACAATGAAATAATCAATAGTTGCATCCCTAAAACATAGAAAATAAAGGGATTTAGATAGCATAGATGTCAAAAAGAAAGTACAATTTCAAAATTAACCACTAATCTGACTCTTAAAAACTCTAAATGCTTTTCAATGCTGACGATTTCGCTACTTTGGAACATACTATTTTCAGATGAAATACAATAATGCTGACACTAACAAAGCAAAGATTCTGCTGCTAAGCTTTCTGATTGTTAAGCGCACCCACAAAAAAAGAAAATAGGAAGAGTTAAAGGGAGATAAAGACACATGGCAGTGATGGGAGGACAAATGAGTAAAAAAGACACAGCAAAACAACAATTTAAAAAAGAAAAAAACCCCATCTTGGAGCTAAAGGTGAGAACAATGGAAGTTCTTACCCTAGTGGCTGTACACTCCAGACACAAAACAGCAAAACAAAACAAAACAAAACAAGAAACACACACTTCTGAGGAACAGAAAACAAGCGAGACCTCTTCCTCGGCTCTTCACCATGCACCAGTGGTTGTTTTTCCTGTCAGGGGGCAAGAAGGAACTTTACAAAGTTCAACCAACATGCACGTCTACCTCTGAAGGCAATTAATCCTTAATCCTTTAACGACGACACGCACACACGTGCAATCGCTGCACACAAACACTCGTCCGCTGCCACACACTTGTGCACACTTTTACAAGCCAGTGTCATGAGGTGTCTGTGGAGATGGGTGGGTCTTTGTGCGTGCAGGCTGAGATGAGAGCACCGCATGAGCAAAGAGCAAAGACACTTAATTTCCTTTGAACCAACAGTCAGCTGCAGATGCACATCCTCATCCACATTACTCATACACCACCGCAATCTGGCTGAAACCTTCCATCACTGCTCCTTTATGAAGCAACAACGTGTCCTTATGAGGAAAACTTTCCTGCTTTTGGTCATTACCCAACCTGATTAGCCACCATTCATCACACAAACTCCCAGAAGGCTGCTTTCCCAACTCCACGCCAACAGTGAAGCTTCCATGACATCACTGTGGGTTTCGATTTACTGTAGGAAGGTGACGACTGGATTTGATTTTTACAGCTGAAAATACGACAGAAAAAATGAGTGACTGAAGGCATAAAAAGTAGAGATGAGACAGTCGGATGACACAAGTTGATATGTTAATAAGAGCAGGAAGAGGTTGGGAGGGGGTAGGGAGTAGAAAGAAGAAAGTTCGTCTGCGAGCAAACAGATCACCGTGACAGCAGTCCCACGGCTCTAATAAAACCATGTGTGCGTGCCAGCGTTGGAGATTTTGTAAATTATATCCATTCACTCTAATCCTGACACTTTGCATGCCAGGAAATCGAATGTCTGCGAGATTTATTCGAAAGGAAAAGGAACATAAAGACGGTGTGAAGGAACGTGCAAAAAAAAAAAAAGAGAGAGAGAGAGAGAGCAGGAGAGAGTGAGGGGGGTAAGCATAAGGCGTCAAATGTGAGCGGGACACGGAGAGGTCCTAAATCACATTTAAGTGACTCCCTCTCAGTGTGCTGAGGCATGTTAGGTATGAGTCTTAAGGAGCACTTACTGTACGTCTCACTCATGTACCAACACTAACGCTGCGCTTCTTTATCAGGAACTAAAGTCTGGTAATTCTCATCCATTCAGTTAAGGGACCTGCTCGCATGATGCCTTTGAGGATGTTTACTCTGTCGGAATGAGGAACGTCTGATACGTGTTTAATGTCACAGCTCCAGTTGCAGGATCCAGTCGATGCTTTTATTCTTTTATAATGTGGCTCTGAGTGGGTTTTGAAAGGTATGAGCTGCTGCTGTGTCTGCATTTTTAAGATAATGGTGTATGAAAGGAGTTCCAAAGAGTCAAACTTTTCTCTCTCTGTTTCTTCCCCCCTCCTCCATTCTCTGTCTGTCTGTCTGTCATGATATATCTGAAACATAAATGGCCATGTCTTGAGAGACCTCACAAACCCTTTCAAAATTAAAGCCATCATTCACCGAGACACCTGAAAACACTCATGAGTCTGCACACACACACACACACACACACAGAGGCTACTCGCACTGTCACCGTTTTTTTTTACAACCTACATCCATGTGAGCCGTGAACATGTCACACACATAAATGAGCTTGAATAAGTGCAGGAGTGTGGCCTACTTTAACTTAAAATAACACCTTCTCTGGGATGTGAATTTCAGCACAGGGCCTGTAGCTGCACACTGAACACTCCAATCATTTTTGAAAAGAAGAGTCCTGATGCCCAAAGGTGCTGTGATCTAGCTGAAATGAAGTCCACCTCTTAAATTGCTTTTTCTAATGGTGTGTGTGTGTTTTTTGTTTTTTTAATAGCAGCGTGGATGCAATAGTAAAAATAACTTTTAAAGGGACATCACACCAAAACTTACTGCAACATCACAGCATGCAGCTGGAACGCAGTGGACCAGTATCACCATGTGAGCTCAGAAAGAGCTACCCAGCCCGAGTTTTTCCTCCGTTCTCTGTTCTGATAAAACTCTCAAAGTGTTAAACTGAAGGGATAAAAATATTCCTCTGCAGCACACGCGGTGGGTTCGCAGCCGAGCAAGACGCAGCTAAATGCGTGCCAGCTCCTCATCTCCTGTTGCACGTCAGGAACTCCGAGGGGGGCGGCAGCAGTGATCAACTGGTGCACGCTGCCCCGTATCACCCAACCGGCACACACGCACACGCACTAAAAGGAGAAAGGACGAAAAAAAAAGAGGCAATATTGCGCACAGACAGGCACCGGCGCACGCAGATGGCACAGCGTTCGCAAGAGGCGCTCCGGCGTGCGTGAGCCACTTACCAGATATGTCGGGAAATTTTCGGTCGATGATATATATGGGCATCACATCCACTGATCAAACATCCAGCAAATCCACAGAGGGAGCGCGAAGTGCCGATCAATCTGTCACAGACGATCTATTTGCTTCAGCCCGGATTTCAAACAAGGCACAAAACCGATCCCGCCTCTCCTTCTTCTCCTTCTTCCTTTCTATTCTAGGAGTGTACATGCACACACACACAAACACACACACACGCACGCAAACACTCACGCACAGACCCTTCTCCACAACTACTGTACCACATCTACCCGGAGAGGATCGCTGAATTCAAATGATCCATCAGAGTCCTGCGCGGCGCAATTGGTCAAGTGCGTGATCGGGAGATCCCATATTTATAGAGCCGGTGACATGCAGTGAGGCGGTGAAGTAGAATCCTGAAGTTCCCCGTCCGCAGAGACGCTGTCTCCTCCGGCAGGGCGGCGTTTAGAAGTGACCCTGTCAGCGGCACTTGCTGTCAGTGGCGCCTAAACAGCTCCAGGGCGCAGGTTCAGGTGTGTGATGAAGTGATGTGGAGCATATTCCAGCGCACTTACTCGTGTATATTGCGTCGTGAGTTTTAAAGGCACACGGAAAATCAAAGTGGATCAAAAACCTGTCAGTGTGGACATTTCAAGGAACTGGCAGGACCTGCACCAAAGCAAAGCACTGATTATATGACTGATCTGAACGTAAGAGAAAAAAAAAAGACTTGGAAATCGCAGCAAGTCGTGATCAGTAAATCATATAATTCAGGCTCACTGGGTTTATTTCATTACCCTCCTCACACTGTAATACATCTCTGTCACTTTTTGGACAGAGGCGCCTGAAAGCACCACTATAATAAACTCAGCTAGGGTTCGATTGGTTCCAAAAATGTTCTGAGAAAGTTCTGCATAATTCTACTCATGTTTTCAGCAGGAAGTTCTCAGTTCTCAGAATGTTCTTTTTTACAAGTCAAAATGTTTAGTGACAACATTGTTAGACCATTAAACACTAACATGCTCAAAACTGATTGTTACAATGAGATCTATTTTCCTTTGTTCTACCACTGTGGAATATAATGGCAACGTTTTACAGATCATTCAATGTGTTCTCTTAACAACATCCCCAAAACTCCCTCAGATCATTGCTGGCAAAATGTTCATTTAAGCATTTCTTAAAGGCTGTTTGAGAATGTTATGTCATTGTTATCATGGAACGTTTTCAGAATGTATTTTAGAAGAATTTTTTGGAGTGTGTTCCTCAACAACATCCCCAAAATGTCCTCAGATCAGATCGTTGCTAGCAAGATCTTAATTTACAATATATATAATATGTAGAAACATTCTTTAAACTTGTATGAGAATGTTCTTTGTTATCATGGAACGTTGTAAGAATTTTTTATAAAAGAATTTTGAAGAATTTTCCCCCAAACATCCTTCCAACATTGCAGACTGAATGCTCACCATTGGTTTCTATATCTCACTACAAGAACATCTCACAAAGAACCTTCTGATGTCTTTATAATATCGTGAAAAGAAATTTTGAATGTTGAACATCCTTCATAGGAACTGGGGAATTGTTCCATGTTCTACTTTTAACATATCACATTACAGGAACGCTATAAAAAGTGTCGTGTCATTTGAGGTCTCGATAACATTGAGAGAACATTTTTTTGAAAGTTGTTGGATTACGCTCTTCCTTTGACATCATTGGGGACATGTTTGATAAGAATGTTCTATAATGCGTTCCTCATCAGAAAGCAACAAGTCCTCCAATTCATACGACCGCATCGGTCGTTTGCACCGTGCACCGGAATACGACCTATGCGGTCGTATGAACGTTTGCGCCCCTACGGGGAAAACGAACGCATTACGGGATTTAATTCGCGAAACGGCTTTTCCGTCGCAAAACGGCTTTTTTCTCACTTTCCCAACACGTTTTTAGGGTTATGGTTAAGGTTAGGGTTAGGGATAGGGACAGGGATAGTGTTAGATAAAAGTTTGTTCATGATGACGTTTCACCTGCGACTCCAGAGTGTCGATATTTACTCAACCGCCAGAGGTCGCATAGTCAAAACGTAACACTGGGTCGTAATACGGGCGTGTACAGACGACCTATGTGGTCGTTTTTGGTTTGAGGACAGGCTCTCAGAAAGCTAAATGTTCTACCTTTAATGTATGACATTACAGGAACATTATAAATTGTTCTGTATAAAAATGTTCTTCATTTGAGGCCTCAATGATATATGGGAAGCATTTTTTGAAGTCAATGTTCTTCCTTTTTTAAAATGACATTTTGTAAGGATGTTTCATTGAAGAATGTTCTAGAATGTGTTCTCTCAACAATATCCTCAGAACATTGTGGGCAGAACGTCAATATATTAATTATAATACAGTATGTCTTACAAATAATGATCTGTCAAATGATTCTTCATGCCATCTTGAAAACATTTTTTTGATAGTTGCATCGAGAACATCTTTCCTTTGCTATCAAAGAGGAAATGTCTGATAGAACTTATAATGAGTTTCCTCAACAAAAAGGCAAAGTGTTCTACCTTGAATTTTCACATTGCAGGAACGTTATAAAATGTTCTGCATAAAAAAGCTCTGTCATTTGAGGCCTCGACAACATCTGGAAATATTTTTTTGAAAGTTGCTTTAGAACATTCTTCCTTTGCTATCATGGAATGTTGAGAGAACGTTTTATAGAAGAATGGTCTATAATGTGTTTTCTCAACAAAAAGGCTAATTCTTTCTTTAACATACCACATCATGTCATCTGATGCCTCTGAAAAACAGTTTTTCAAAGTTGTTTGAGAACATCTTCTTTGCTTTGTTACTATGGAACATTGTGAGAATGTTGGAGAGAGAACGTTCTAGTGAATGTTCCTCAACAACATCATCAAATCGTCCTCAGGACATTGCAGGAAAAATGTTCCACCTTTTCTTATTGTATTACATCATGAGAACAGTTGATTTAAAAAAATCACCTGAGGCCTTAATCATATCTGGAGAACTTTTTTTTGAATGTTGTTTTGAGAACCCTTTGTTATCATGGAACATAATCTGTGTTCTTCCTCCAAACAACCTCTTAATGTCGCAGGTAAAGAAAAACCTTAGTTTTAACCTCTTTAGCACATCGTTCGAAATGATAAACATCCCTGCTTTGAACAGTAGATTAAAACTTTAAAATATTATTGGAACTTGTAGGTAATGTTAACCAATGTTTGTGGAACGTTCCGTGCTAACTAGAAAAGCTTCATCCTTCTCAAAGTTTACTTAATTTTGTTATTTACAGAGCCAGGGCAATCCCCACTGGGGTTCAATACTGATGAATTAGAGCTGTCACCAATACCTTACAGTGTATTTGATTCTGCGACGTTTAAAGCCTGCTTGCTCTTACAAGAATTGTGTTACTCTAAACCACAAGTGGTTCATTAGTGAATAATGCATTTGTTTGGCCCATAAAAAAACATTCTGCTTTAATCTGTTCTCTATGTTTTGTTACTGTTCATTTACATGTAGCCATTTGCTCTCACTATTGAACAGCTAGGTTCACCGCAGGGTCACATCTGCAGGAGCGGCAACCTATGCAAATACATGAGGATGTTTGGTCTAAAAGGGAAAGTCAGCATTAAAGTGAGAAGACAACAGAGTACATGCACTGCAGAGAATATATGACCTCATTTCAGCAGAAGCAAGAGAGCTCACCAGATAAGATTCTGAGTGACTGATTGTATTCATGTGTGCATGTAAAGTTGTAGTTGCTGACATGTGTAACTTTTATAACTAGTCGCAGAACACTTTAACCACATCGTCAGCGAGATGGACACCTCATCATCTGGTTGAAGAAACATTTGCTAATGACACATATATTACTGCTGTAGTTAGGATACTTTTTTAACTATCTTGGACTACACCCAAATCATTTTATGTAGTCCTTATACTCAACAAGTCATCTAACTTAAATGCTGACACACACAACTCATAGGACATTGTGTGATGTGACAGTGCCAGGGTAAATATCTGGTTAGGTTCAGACATAAAAGCAGCGTGATTGGTCTTGGCTAAAAATGCACAAGCGACATTCTCCAGGCTACAATAATAATTATTTGGTTTAAGTTATGGAACAGTAATGGTTAAAAGAAATACTTACCATCTGTTTAAAACTGAAAACAAATAATCTGCCATGGTAAAGCTCAGTGTTTCATTGACCCCTCCATCCACCCTGACCTCATTTCTACGCAAACATTATGGCTCTATAACCATGCCACTCCACTCTTTCCTTAGCATTCATCATGATTTCTGTAGCCACCAGGACTGTTTTTCTTGCTATAAAAAGTAACTATAGCTCATAAAAATCTGTTTATACAACTGATGTATGGGGTCATTTTTTGTGTTTTTTTTCCACCTTTTTTTCAAATGTAGGGGCATTTTCCTTCATTCCAATGTGTGCTCTCATCACAGCCCCACTGTCAATTATGCATACTACACATCTATATGTAAATGCTTAAGCAAGCTATTTTAGTGTCACCCCAGCACCAACGTTCATGTCTCGCTGCTTCTGATCACGAACAGTATGAGTTCCCTCCAAGGAATTTCCATCTGTGCGTATATCTTTTGAATTATCTGTGAAGCTGAACTGACAGCAGTTTTCACAGCAGCTGCCTGTCACTGCATCTGAAAGATGTTCATTTGCTTGAAGTGAAACCTCTGTGATCATATTTTCCATTGTTGTGTTGCTGCACTCTTCACATAAAACCTGTCGCCCAATCTCTGTTGGCCATTTGAGCCCTGTTCACTGTCAGTAAAACCCAGCATGTTATGGACTCCTGGAGAGTATTGGATTTTAATTGCACTGTGCCTGAGGTGAAACGGGTATTAAACTGTCTTTTGTTGCAAAAATAGGCACACATGTGCAAACACAAACACAAACATACAGGCACAGACACACTTTACAGTATTTCTTGGGTCTTGTATTTCTCAATGAAGCCAATAAGTGCCAAAAATCATGACACAGGTACGCACATGCACCAATTGCTCATCTGCACATTGTTCCAGTAGCATTTGGACAAAAAACATGCCTCTTTTACATGACACATCTGGTTTTAATTGCAACTTGGTGGAATTTACTTTAAAAAAATCTTAATTGTTACGTTGTGATTAATCGGCACAGTTTTCAGTGACAGCCATGTGGTTGCTAGGTTTAAAATTGCGTTCTCGAGAACTGGAAACAAAAACTATGACTAATAAACACTTCTACATGTGGTCCACATATGCCTGTGAATC
The DNA here is from genome assembly GCF_021347895.1 of Acanthochromis polyacanthus. Lineage (NCBI taxonomy): Eukaryota > Metazoa > Chordata > Actinopteri > Pomacentridae > Acanthochromis > Acanthochromis polyacanthus. The sequence continues at coordinate 34,154,099 of NC_067125.1, forward strand.
ACAGCAAGGGACAGCAAGTTTGTCATATTCTCAAGAAGTCCTATTTTAATCCGACAATAAATTCAACTGACGTATTAGGTGCACGTCTTTGGACGAGCTGAGACATGAAGGTTCTTCGGTTTGGATCAAGGTCGCTCAGATGGGTTTGTTCTATCAGCACCTTCTTTCAGCAACTGTCAAGGGAGTAACTCTCCTATCAGCGATGGACGGGCTGTCCAGTTCGGCTCAAAGTCTGCTGTCAGTGCACATAAACACACACACACAATCTCACACCAAAGTACAGAAGCACAACCGCACAGACAAGGACTCACATATACCTACACACACATTTATAATCTCACCGCTGTCACTCAGAGAGAGGGGTTTTCAGGCTATGGTTTGTGGCGGTCATGAGGCAGCGAGAAGAGGAACAGAGGAGAGATATGAAGAGGAAAATTGTTAAAAGTGCCAACGTTACCCAATATTTCCAGACTGCTCCTTCTGCTTTTTTTTTTTAAGCTTGTTTTTCTTATCTAGGAGGAATTGGATGGAGCGAGATAATGTTCTCACTGTGTCCAGAAAAAGAATTCCGCTGCACTAACAAAAGCCTTTCATTGTTTTGTTTTGTTTTTTGACTGATACTGATATTACTGAAACTGGGATTACTGCTGTTTGCAGTCACTCCAGTGATTTATGGGGCTCACAATAAAATACAACGTGCGATAAAACATTAGTACACACATGGGAAGCAGTCGCAATATCAAAGCAAGCCAGGGTGAAAAAATGTCATCCTTAAACACACACACATCCAAACACAACATGTATATGTCACTTTTATTTATTCCCAGAAGATTAATGCTTCCCTAAATATAATAACTATCTGCCCAATGCCAACCACAAATACCGAGTCCCTGTATAGTGTCTACTGCTTTGGAATCTTTGTCTCCACAACTTTGTTAGTACAATTCCACCCTCATATACACTATTGTATGTCTTTACTATATTCATCATTTGTGCAGAGATTCCTTCATGATCTGTACAGTATCATTCAAATCGTACAAGTGGGACAAACATCTCTTCTTCTTTTTTTGCTTTCTCCGAAGTGTTCACCTGCCTCATTGTTTTTATGATTAGCAGTGGTTGTTGTAAACGCAGTCGCAATTCAGGACACACTCCTTTCATCAGTAATTACCCTCTTCACTTGTCTGCACTTGCTTTGCCATAGTGAGTTGGTATCAGTAGGATTCTGCTGATGTGGAAAGGAATGTCACACACTCGCTTGAAAAACCTCCCATGTAGATCAGATAAACCTTCTTTAAGAGGAACACTTACTGGCAGATTTTTGACAAACACTAAACACGTAAATCCGCTGTAGTGCTACACTCTTATTATACTCATTGCACTGTCACACACTTGAGATGTGTCTATCTCTTCGCAGTCCTCTCTGCTGCCCTCTCATTTTATCTTGTGCCTGCCAGTACACGTCGAATTCATTCAGGTGCCAAGGACAGTATTGTGTAAAATTCTTCTTTCATGTGTATCCGCTCAGTAAATGCAGTTTATCACAGGTTTATTTACAACTGTAATAATCGAGATTTTTCAGATTAACAGTGGATTATATGACTGTGATAATGTGAAAAGGGGGTTGCTTGAAGCAAAGAAAGTACAGAGAATTATTGTACGCTCAACTTTCCAGACAGTTTTTTCTGCTTCTTTGGGTTTACTGTTTCAGCTAAACAGTCATTAGTCATCATTTTGAGTCTCAGCAGGTGGCTATTTTCAGTGAAAAAAAAACAAAAAAACAAATCCTGCTGTATGCCGTCTGCTCAGCACGAAACAGCAGACTGAAAAGGTTAGTGACTATAGGTGAAGTTAGCGGAGTGTAAAGCAGCTGAAATGACAGATGTGTTTCCCATAGGGTGGTGAAAACCAAAACCAAGTTAAAAGAGTGAACACTGGCCTCACATTAATCAGGCGAAGAAAAACGTGACAACAAATGAATTGCAATTTTACTTTGTCTGCTGGATGAGTAAACAAAACAAAAAGCAACAGCGAATTAGAATAGGCGATGGATCCAGAGCAAAAGCAGCCCTGCAATAAAACATAACAGAGGGGTTTGAAGAGACGATGAAATCTGATTCATTTTGGCTAACGGTTTAGAATTCTTATCAGATGAAATGGTTTACACAGCGAAGTGGCTTGTAATACCAACAGAGGTGCTTTTGCAAGCTTGAAAACTGGCAACGGTTTTGTTTTTCTTCACAACAATTGTGATGTAAATGGTAGCAATACTCAGTTCCGCTTACAAAGCGATCCACCAGGAGTGTGTACTCACACGTGCATATTTTAAAGGCCAATGCAGCACTTTGCCAGATTCAGTCACGTTGCTGCAGATAAAGTTTTTTGCATTATGACCATTCAGTGGTTTGTCAAATTGCTAGACTGGCATCCCACTGCGATAACAAAGCAGTTCTATTCAAATGAACCAGGGATGGATTTTGTACAGGGGTAGTGCAAATCTGACTGTAGATTGGTAATTTTACGTTGTGATGATACCTTTGTGCTGTTTGACTGCTCATACATGGCCGTTCAGTGTTGAATTTCCTTACCTCGGGCCGCTGGTGGCAGTATCAAGTGACAGACATACACTTATCCCATCAAAACACTTTTTAAAGATTAGATATTCACATAGAGATCCTCCATGTAGTTTTTTTGTTTTGTTTTTTACAATAGTAGCATCTCATTGACCTGTCTTGTAGCTCATCACATGTACATTTTGGGTGTAAGTTTGTCACTGGACATGCACTTTTTCCTCCTCTTTTACTCTCTGCCTGTTACCATTTTCAAAATCCCTCTGCTACGGGAAACAGCTTGTGAAATAACAACAGACACACTGAAAATGGAAAAAAGGAAAGGAAAAAAATAAGATCTATGATGTATGTGTTAACAACATTTTCTGCCTAACTGGGACATCTGTGCATGTTTGTCCACCACAAAACAAATTTCCCACAACATACTTTGGATGGGGCACCATCACTGCATCCTGGGCTTACTCTGATCCAAAACAACGGGGATTCTTATAAAGACATACTAATCTGATTTTTCCAGCCCATTCTGTAGCACATAATGCTACTATCACTATCTTTCTTCTGTAGGGGTGTTTGTATTTCTTTAACCAACCACGGTCCCTGAGGATGGAGCTAAGCAGAGGATGTGACGGCTGGAATTCTTGGGGTTCAACATTTGCATGCATGGAAACAAGCACTGTGATTAAAATGGATAATCCACCACAAGAACCAAGAGGAGCTGCTTGACTGCACAATTACAACAACGACTTGACAAAACTTTCTTTTGGTTTCATTTTCAGTGCAGTCATTTGCTCCCCAGATGTGGCTGTTGTTGTTTCCCATAGCCGACGGTAACACACAGATAACGGAAGGGGAAAGGATGCTGACTGAGATAATCAGCCACTAGCAGGCATATGTAGGCAATCTACATTTGATGAGCCAGACTAAAAGACAAACCACCCAAAGTCTGTGTTTTTTTCCCCCTTCACAACAGAAGGACAATGGGTGCAGCCAGACCATTCTCCAGAGCTGACAGAACACCGTGGGGATGGGTCTGACTATCCAAGAATACTCACTCAGGATTAAATCATTTACATTTAATAGGCTACAGATTGTTTACAGAATCTGCTGTTATGTCCATACATCTCAAACTACACTTCTAAACTGATGTTGTTTTTCTCGTCCAATAGGTGGTGCTAGTTCGGCTGGAATTTCAAGTCCAACATCACAGGTGCTTCCCAACAATGACAGTGTGTCCTTATTTACTGTATTTCTGACTTTCATATGCTCACATAGACACAAATCCTCCTCTCCCTCCAAAGACTCTCACATGCTTACAGCTGGAGGTCAAGTCGGTCAAGTTGATTTCTGCTGCAACAGCTTTGATCTCAGACTTAGTGTGATAATTTTCCCGATTAAGTTCTACTGGTCCGGTACAGTATGTGATACTCATTGAATTCCACACCGTACCAGGGACGAGGCTCCTCTGCTTTGAAGAACTTGCCAGTCCCAGTTGTGTTTGTGTGTAATTGGTCTCTAATCTGGCCTAATTGTAGAGAAGCATAAATAGCTCTCTTGTTCTTAATTGTTCTCCACAGGACACGTTAAGAAATTAAATATATATTATTTCACAAAAATGCATTCATTTGTTTGTTTAGAAGTGCAGCTATGTGTGTGTTCATGTGTGTTTGTGTGTAGGCTGCTCTGAATTGCTTTGAACTGGACCCAGAAGAATTCTCTGTGATAGCTCTCATCAGTCATGGCCACTTAGCATGCTTTCTCCTGAGCATGTTCTCTTACCGTCTGACACCTCTGCGCCAGGCCCCTTGCAAACTGATAAACCTCTTCACAGCGTCCCACTACTGTACAATTTCTCTTAGTGCACAAATATTCCGACAGAGGTTGGTGCACCTTGCGTGGGCGGCTTTGACCTCAGCACGCTGCCAATGGAAATGTATGACAAGCAGCGGAGAAAAGGATACTAGACTTTTAATTAAAGTTCTTGCACCGAGAAGTACCCAACTAAAAGTACACGAGAAACAAAGCCACTTCTGTAAAAGTCAGCTATTACAAAGGGGCTTTTTTATTGTAACTGATGTTTTTTTTTCATAATGCTTTATAGATTAGCAGCAAGGCGTTAAAAAGAAGAAATATTGGGTCTGCAAATTGAGAAAAATCCCTGATTGACTCAGTTGTATAAGCACTGACCTTCCACAAGAAGCATGACTGAATGACTTATTGAATGTGAAATTCTTACAAATTACAAACTCGTTTAAAGCTTTTAAAAAGAGGAATTTATTGAAGCGTGTTGAGAAATCAACGTGCACTGTACAGACAGGCATTGTGACAGGGCCTACGTTACGTCTTGACTCATTTCATTACCGGTGTTTTTCCAATTCAGTGGCGTTGTCAAAAGTGATTACTGTTTTCTAGTTAAGACGCTCTTTATTTAACCCTCTTTTGAAGTGCGACAAAATCATGCTGATGTGCAATAACCCTTTGATTTTGACACAGCAGCACAGTAAATATAGACTGTGCCATATTTCTTGTCTTCTCGCATATCGCTGATTTCAAAACAAGCTCCAAGGGATGAAGTATCCATTCAGTAACCGCGACGAAAAGTGCATTTTTAACATGACACTTCACTATATGCACAGGATTTTTTGTTTATAGTAGCAATGAATTGATTTGAATACAGATTTATGCTCTTCTGTAGCTTTTATATTTGCTCTGTCAACACGCCACATGTTCCAGCAAGAATCTGGGCATGGCGTAATGTGGGCACACAACAATGCACATACAACTGTGGGATTTATCCTAATCCTGACACTGAAAGGAGATTTGACTGAATGCAGACACTGATCGAAATGTAAGGCATGTCTAGACCAATTCCAAGACAGTTCTTTTTTTTGTCCCCGGAGAATCACCGGGATTTGAATCTGTGGTGTTTGTGCGACTGTACTTTGTGACAAGCGTCCTTGTGAATAACAACACTGGTTCATGTGGTCACCTTTGTGTGGCGCTCTGTTTTCTGGGAGAGGACATTGTTCTGTTTCGAGCAATATTTGTCTTAACACGCCAACATGATCTGTCGACCACCGCTGACATTCCTACACTTCTATTTGGATTTACACACTCGGTTTCCTCCCCCTCTCCTGTCCTTCCCCTCTGTCCTAAATTCTCTGACAGGAAATGTTTTACTCGATGTGACTTTGAACAGTCAGTGCAGACGTGGACAAATCTTTCCTTTGCAGTTTCCATCTTTCCCTGCAAGAAGTGAGCATATGATGGATGCTAAAACTTAAATAAGAACTAAGAAAGCATGAAGGTGAGAGACACAGCAGGCTGCACAGACAGACTAGTTAACACCAACTACTGAGTTCTGCCCATCTGTCCAATGTATCTAAAAAGCCTCTGGTTGATGTAGAATCCGCTTTGGTGCTTTATGTAAAGCCACTGCCCTCTAATGTTCCGCAATGAAAGCACAGCAGCATCTTCTCCTAGCTGTAGCCCCCTGTGGTGAAACATACTTGTTATTTTTAGTGACGTTCAAAAGAAAGATTCTTTTTTTTTTTTTTACCCCAGCCAAATTTTCAGACTCCTCATCTCTGTCTGAGATGTGCGGTGGATTGGAAAGACCAAGATTGAAAACACACTTCCCAAGATAAAATCTGCTGCCAGTTAACTTGTTGGGGAGTCGCTACCCTTGCACAGTGTTTTGAAGAACGCTCTAGTTTGATAGCGTGGCTGCTTGAAAGGTTTTTAAAAGTGCCCAGCCATGCTTGTCAGCAGTGTGTGGATGATGGCCGAGCTCGTGCACAGACGTCAGTCAAGAAAACCTTTCGACTGCGGCTCAGTCCCACATGAGATGTTTTTCTTCTCTCTGTGTAATTGAGACATTTGGCTCTTATGCTGAAACACTTAAAGCAGAGATGTTTACTTAATGAACAATCATTTTCATAATTTACTTGCCGTCATTTTGCTTTTCTGCTCATTTCATGCTACTTTTTTGGTGTTTAAATGAGTCAGTTTATTCTAAAAGTGGCGCCAGATATAGCGCAGTTTACTGAAATCCTGTGACAGTGAGGCATGTGTGCTGCCACTCTGTCTCCCTCTCTGTGGTTATTGCATCAGAAGAATGAATAAGAGTGCAGGAGTAAAATGGGACCCAGAGGGGGGGAAAAAGGTAGTAATGGGGCCTAATGAAAATCTCCAGTCTGCTCATTAATGTAGAATTATACACACATGGGCAAGGAAGAAGGGAAGCACACTCATGCCAACACACATGCAGGAACTCAAAGACAGACAGCCTTGTCACACCACTTCCTTATTTATTATGCTTCCTTTTTTATTTCCTCTCTCCCCCCATCATTTAATGCTGTCTATCAGTCTAATAGGAAAGCAAACAAACAGTAGCGCACCAGACAGGCAACATAGGCTTCCTTCCAGGAAGATCACTCTGAGCTAGTTGTGTTTTCTGAAAGTGTTTTTTTTCTGTTTCTACAAGTAATTGGTTCCATTAAGGCAGGCATGCTGGAGGAATTCATTATGCTGATTAGTGTGGTGTAGATTGTTGGAGAGGAGTTCGTGCAGAGCAACGGTCAAAGAAACAGAAAGCTAATTTGTCGCATTTCTTCGCAGTCAGATGCCTTGATAACTCTTGCTCCCTGTAGGGCTGCAGCAGTGACCCACCTGAAAGCAGCACCGGAGTCCCCACATAACACCAGCAAGGTCACAAATCCACAGGAAAGCAAATATGGGTTTGGAAGATGAATACATTGTTATCTATCTGAGGCCTTATTCAGCTTATACTGGCTTTAGGCAATTTTTTGGATGCCTGGTTCCTCCTGAGTGATCCATGATTTACAATTATGTTTGACTCAGGGCAAACCTGATCCATCAGCTTTTCCACAGTGCAATAGGTCCATCTAGTGGTCAAACCCAAAACTTGTAGTGATCTGCTGTCGCTACATTCATAGTCCTTGTTCAGTGTTAAAAAAAAAAAAAAAAAAAGGCCCAAAGTTTATCTAAGGTTAACAAGACTTCAACAATAAGCTGCTGAGAATGAAGCATCTTCAGGAAATAGCCTTTTAAATTTAAAAGATATTCCCTATTTTACCATCACTGTCCAGGAAATACAAAATCCTCTGAATGAGATTAACTCTGATTATTTAACGCTTTTTATTAATTTCAATTTGTGGCCCCTCACTTCCTCTAAAGGTTAGTGAATAGATCCTTTAAAAGACAGGGAAGCAAGAACTGACTGTCACAAAGAAAAATGTGTATATATACACACATGGACAAAATTGTTGGTACCCCTCAGTTAAAGAAGGAAAACCCACAATTCTCACTGAAATCACTTGAAACTCACAAAAGTAACAATAAATAAAAATTTATTGAAAATTAAATAATCAAAATCAGCCATCACTTTTGAATTGTTGATTAACATAATTATTAAAAAAAACAAACTAATGGAATAGGGCTGGACAAAAATGATGGTACCCATAACTTAATATTTTGTTGCACAACCTTTGAGGCAATCACTGCAATTAAACGATTTCTGTATTTGTCAATGAGCGTTCTGCAGCTGTCAACAGGTATTTTGGCCCACTCCTCATGAGCAAACAGCTCCAGTTGTCTCAGGTTTGATGGGTGTCTTCTCCAAATGGCATGTTTCAGCTCCTTCCACATATATTCAATGGGATTCAGATCTGGGCTCATAGAAGGCCACTTTAGAATAGTCCAACGCTTTTCTCTCAGCCATTCTTGGGTGTTTTTGGCTGTGTGTTTTGGATCGTTGTCCTGTTGGAAGACCCATGACCTGCGACTGAGACCAAGCTTTCTGACACTAGGCAGCACATTTCTCTCCAGAATGCCTTGATAGTCTTCAGATTTCATCGTACCTTGCACACTTTCAAGACACCCTGTGCCAGATGCAGCAAAGCAGCCCCAAAATATTACTGAGCCTCCTCCATGTTTCACCGTAGGGACAGTGTTCTTTTCTTCGTATGCTTGGTTTTTGAGTCTATGAACATAGAGTTGATGTGCCTTACCAAAAAGCTCCAGTTTGGTCTCATCTGTCCAAAGGACATTCTCCCAGAAGCTTTGTGGCTTGTCAACATGCATTTTTGCAAATTCCAGTCTCGCTTTTTTATGAGCTTTTTTCAGCAGTGGTGTCCTCCTTGGTCGTCTCCCATGAAGTCCACTTTGGCTCAAACAACGACGAACGGTGCGATCTGACACTGATGTACCTTGGCCTTGGAGTTCACCTTTAATTTCTTTGGAGGTTGCTCTGGGCTCTTTGGATACAATTCCAACGATCCGTCTCTTCAATTTATCATCAATTTTCCTCTTGCGGCCACGTCCAGGGAGGTTGGCTACTGTCCCGTGGGTCTTGAACTTCTGAATAATATGAGCCACTGTTGTCACAGGAACTTCAAGCTGTTTAGAGATGGTCTTATAGCCTTTACCTTTAAGATGTTTGTCTATAATTTTTTTTTCGGATGTCCTGGGACAATTCTCTCCTTCGCTTTCTGTTGTCCATGTTCAGTGTGGTACACACCTTTTCACCAAACAGCAGGGTGACTACTTGTCTCCCTTTAAATAGGCAGACTGACTGATTATGAGTTTGGAAACACCTGTGATGTCAATTAAATGACACACCTGAGTTAATCATGTCACTCTGGTCAAATAGTTTTCAATCTTTTATAGAGGTACCATCATTTTTGTCCAGGCCTGTTTCATTAGTTTGTTTTTTTAAATAATTATATTAATCAACAATTCAAAAGTAATGGCTGTTTTTGATTATTTAATTTTCAATAATTTTTATTTATTGTTACTTTTGTGAGTTTCAAGTGATTTCAGTGAGAATTGTGGGTTTTTCCTTCTTTAACTGAGGGGTACCAACAATTTTGTCCACGTGTGTGTATATATATATATATATATATATATATATATATATATATATATATATATATATATATGAACATATGACAGAGACTGTAATCATATCCTTTAACAGCAGTGGTTCGTACCTTTTAGGTGCATGAGGTTCTTTTTTGTTTATTTCATTCTCTGTAAATAGTTCCAGGGACCCTCACACTGAACTTATTGAGGTAATGCTACCCAAAACACACACAAAATCAAGTTTCCAGGAAAAGATAAGAGACAAATCATGACAATTTTAGAATACCTCTAATTTAACGACCAGTTGAATAGTAGTTCTTTACTAATGATTACATCTGAATCTGATTTATTCATTATTTCCCTTTTAACAAACTGTACTTCTGATGTTTGTGCTTCCTCCAGTAAAGTGGCGCATATTGAATTTTGCTTAGAATGTAACAAGATGAATTTGACATCATTAACCATGTTTATGCTTTCCTAGTGTCACCTTGCAGTAGCCGGTAGACCACTCGCTCTGTCGTTTAACTGGGAATGCACTGTAGTTAATGAATGCCACAAGGCAGTGAGGCAGAGTTCTGGAGTAAAAAAAAAGTATTTTAATTATCATATGCCCAACATATTTACTCAGATATGCACCATGTATTAATAGCCAACACAGTCACACAGGATTGTAGCAATTATAAATCATATTTTTGTAATATGCAGAATTTTAATACAAATCAATGCTAAACACAAGCAGTGATACAATAAAATGACTTTAAAATTCATTGTCAGAGACCAGACGACATAACAGATGTGTATGTATCAGTATGTGTCACACTGTCCCACTCATTTAACCAGTTTTGCTGTTAAAACATATTGTGGTTAGCCAGGGGGGTCAATGGTTTGTAAATTTTATGTTGATTTCTTCCTCATATTCACCAGCTTATCTCTACCAGCTGCATTCAAATTATTTCACCTCAGCGATGAGGCAAAAGCTTTCGGAAATGCAAATCAGCCTAATTCAGCAGTAAACTAAATCTCTTTGTGAAACTTCGGATAACTCAAAGGGTTGTTGTTCTTCACTTTTCAGGTGTTAGCTGTTCTAACTTCACCTCAGTTAAATTTGAATTTCAAGTACTGGTGGTAGGTAGGCAGAGAATGGTTGGATGTTTTTCTACTTGTTCCTCTTAAAAATAATAAAAATAATAATCAGCGTCACTTAGAGGGGGCTGTAGCACACGATGGTTCATTGACGAGGATGTCCCCTTCGCTTAACCCCTCTCAGTCACTTCCACAAATCTTGGAAAAGTACAAAATAAATATTCAAACTCAGGCAATTTGTGTTGATGCAAACTGACCTGCTTTATTTACATTGAAAGGACTTATAAGTCTTATAATAAGTTCAATTGGGAATGAAAAACAGAGATGTTTTGTCATGTTATAATGAAGGAAGCCCCTGGAGGCCAAAGAAATTGTGTGTGTGAGAGAGACAAAGAGACAGAGAGAGAGAGAACAAAAGGGAGAGAAAGACCAGAGAGTAAAAGGTGTTTGTTTATGATCATAAGCTGCAGTCATTGTTTCCGTGGAAACGGCTGCTGTGAATCGTATGTGTTCTGACAACAATTTCTGACGGTCAACTTGGCTTGAAATGGCACACACACATATACACACACATACTGTATACACAAATAAATGAGGACAAAGAAAGCGACTTTTACTCTCAGCATCATTTTGCTGCTCCTACTGTTTTCATTCTCATGTAGTGAAAACATCAAAAAGTAATGGAAATATTCTTCACGCTATGGCCTTCCAATGCTCAGTTTTATGTATGATAGATGGCAGCACTTCATGTACCATGATACAATTTGGATGGACATTTGTACATTTTAATGTTTTGGTTTGTTTTGACATTTGTATTTGTATTCACTTGCATGCATACTTAAATGCAACATTCTTCAAAACTGTGCAAACTTCCTCTCCCAATCCTTGCTTTTCTGCTGTTATCTTTTGTAATAGGAAAATGATGAAGTCAATAAATTTGAACAATATAAAAATTTAAATAGACTAAAATCCAGTTTAATACACATACAAACAAGAAAAGCACTCAGAGAGCGCAGTACTCTGCCAAGGCTGCTCATTCCGTGTATCATTTCTGACAGCTGAAATTCTTAAAACATCTGTGGATCCAGACTACAAGCTGCATCCCTGACAAGATCTAATCAATTGGTTCATGTGTCATTTACGACCTTGTCTGAAAATTTTATCCAAATCCGTTGATCCGCTTTTGAGTAATGCTGCTAACGGACAGACAAACAGACGATCGTCACATAACTCCGCCGAGGCTCCACCTTCTTGGCTGAGTAATAATTCAGACTAGTTCAGAAACATGTGGATTCACAAAATAAAGTTCATTAAACCTGTCAGTTTTTGATATGAATCATGTCCTTCACTGCCACATTGTCACTGATGTACAAGTGTTGTCTGTTTAATGGAAAATCATTGCTTGCTTGAAGCTTTGATCCATTTCAAATTCATTTTTACACACAGAACCGTCATATGTGCAGTTACACACTGAATGCACATAATATTTGAAAGTTTCCTTCGAGTCTTTAAGAAATAAAGTTACTGACACATTTTTAAAAAATCTTTGAGAAGTCCTACAACCTTTTCCTATGAATAATTAAAGCCTCCTTTTGCTTCTCTCAGAATAACACACAATACAGTGTAAAGCCTAACAGTGACTCAGCAGACCAAATACACTACACAATGTGCAGTTAGAAAAAAAAAAACACAGAATGGCAACAAGTTGGCAGTCACCATATCCGTGGCTTATAGACTTAAAGAGGTAGCTGATACTTGTGTAAACAGTTGTTTACTTCAACATCCATCATGTCTATGTTCCTCTAATGAATTAAAATCAAGTATTACTTCTATTTAACCTCTTTTTTGGTCTCCACCTACTAGAATACATACTGTGCTCAAATCAGAAAACATGCCTTGCTCAAGTCATTTGACATATTATGATAGCATTAACACATTATTTTAACAGGCTTGAAACAGTATACATGTGTATTTGCTTGCACTAGTTTGCCCACACTTTGCCATTTTTATCAATTACAACAAAGTACACTTTAGTTCTCAGGCAAATTTAATCCTTAAAATAACATTTCAACAACCCCAACATGTGCCATCTACATTTTCCATGATATAACTCCAAAGAGGAGACTTAAGGGTTGATTCATTACACATTCATGGCACTACCTATTCACCAGACTTTCTTCATTCAATGTTACCTCTCTTTTATATGCAAATATAATCTTCCATCCTGCGTCTGCTTCTGTATCTCTGAGTCAAGTGCTGCTTCATTAATATTTGAGGTGAGTTTGGATAATGATGCACTTAGACTTTGTGTGCCTGCTGTGTATCAGTGTATGTTTGTGTGTGTGTGTGCTTGCATGCAGGTGTATTTGTGTTTGTTAGCAGGAGGGGGAGTACTCCGGCAGCTCAACAATTTAAAGTTACAAACCATGCTGAATTTATGAAGCACCACCAGAGGCCAGTAAGCAACAGAGTAGAGGGCAGCGTGATTTGAGCAAACACGTATGCAGACACATGAGTACATGTGCAACACGGTATATTATTAATGAACTTGAAGGGCATTTGTACAACATATTACAGTCATCTATTGTTGATTAGCTGCTTCCGTTTCATGGTCCAGATGAATTGCAGCGGAGACACCTTGAGGTTTTAAAATCACAGCATCCCCGTGGTTTCATTTTCATTTTCCAAGCCAACATTATGGATGAGTGATTTATTAGATGTTGTAACTCTCAAATGCAACACCTGCTTCATTCATTTTAATGTAATTTTGTTTGACATCATGAGACTTCACTCAGTGTTCCTTCGGGTAGACGCAGCAGTGAAGGCAGACACTGAAACTGTCAGGTTTTAGCAAATACCTTGTCTGTGTTAAGACAAAAAAAACGAAACAACAGGCCTAATTTCACAGATTTAAACACTACAATAAACTCTACAAGGGGAACAAAAGGTTTAAATTGCTGGTAGTGATTATTAAACTAGCTTACATAGAATAAACACTGTTCATCTTTAGAGTAGTCTTCACTCTATTTATTTTAGAAGAAGCATTTAACACCTACAACTTCATGATTCATGGAATAATTTTATTGTGAAGGTATTTAGTTGGGCTTCTATGTGTTTATCAGACTGCATCTAATCAAAACAATCTCACACTTGCTCCCTTATTCCATAAAATGTCTCAGGTCAAATAATTTTTCATTATTCAATGTTTGTTTTTTAAAACCTAGCTCAGTAGAATCCATAATGCTCATATGTGAATCTGTTTGTGCTTTCAATTATTAATATTTATTTTCAAAAATTTAACAGGTTGTACTGTTTTGTTCTGTTACGCAGTGTGCACATCCAGACTGAGACTTTCTGTATGTATGAGGACTTTAATGACATGACATGTTAAATTGCACACTTTATTTTTTATAATCTCCTATGGTACATATTTTTTCCCTTTCCATCTCTTAATCTAACTGCTTTGATATAAAATGCATTTTGAGCCTTTGTTCCATTAATAGATGATGGGATGTGTTTTGACTGAGTGTTAGCTTTTCATATTTTTCTAACAGACCCCGTTTCATTACATTTACTCCATTTCTCACCACTGCATTTATCTATGGGAATCTTCACAGAGCTGCACTCTCACCTTGTGCACACATGAGCAAACTATTGCATGCAGCGCGCACAAACACGGATACACACAAAGTAGGTCACCTTGATGTGTGACGCTGAGCTCAGCTGGTAGATCGGTGTGTGCTCGAGTCCGTGTGTGCGCGTTTTAGTGTCTACGCACCCTTGGATTGTGTTTTTGTCCTCTTACGTTCCCCCTCTGCGTCCTCGTGGCCCCAGAGAGAGTCGAGTCATTAGACTGGCTGTAAGTCACTTAGCCCAAACTCTAATTTAATTACAAGACCTGAAGCCAGATGCACTTACGCTCATGTTTGAATTCGCATCAGTACGTGCACGGCGGCCAAAGAGCCGAGCATCCGCAGACAATGATATCATACAGCGAGTGAGAACATGAGCAGCACAAATAAATGAACATGAGGTGTCATCATGCGTCTGTGTGCGCATTTGCATAAAGGGCACGGGTCCAAAAAGCTATTAAAAATGACAAACAAAGCGCAACACATGCAGTATTATTTCTAACGGTGAAGCACCAGGAGGATAAATGAACATTCGTGAACCATCTAAACAAACTGTGGAGTCCTTCAGCCTGAAAATCCTTGGGAGGGATGAGACAAGGCCACAGTGGGATACAGTTACAATCACATACAGATGTGGCAACGCACAGGCTGCATTTTCACAGCGCAAAAGGGTCATATACTTCATCTCCCAGTGGTTTCCCTCTGAATTAAAAGATCACATCGTTTAACTGCAACTTAATCGCAATTGAATGATCATTTTAAGCATCCATTTTCTGGAGGAAAACAAGATTAATCTGCTTTCTTTCTATAACATAGCTTCCATTTAGATGGATGAAGAAAGAATCATTTTCTTCTATAGACTAACTTCATTGCCTTCACTGTCTCCTTTGTCCTCTTGCTTGTGGATTACTCCACTACTCTGACAGTAGTAGAATAAATACAGGCACACTTACAGTAAACTGGCCTTCCTCTGTTTTCCCCAAGCACCACGTGATCACAAGATACCGCCTAGATGTTATCTAATTTACATTTACTTTATTATTTTAGCCCTGGCATTTAGTTTCCTGACTCAATGAGGCTGAAAAGGTTTAAAAAATAGAACAATGACAACCAAAGCTGCTACAATTTGCTCACACAGACAGTGTTTCTATGTAGATGGTCATTTTGGGCTTAACCACAAAGTAATGCCTCCCTCACACACCAAATCTTTATAGGAAGATGGTGGAAATCCATACTAGCTGCTTTTCCCCCACACATTTGTATTCAGTTGTGGTTAAACGCCCTTCACTCAGAGGAGAAGCAGTGAGTGGAAAAGGGTGTTAGTACTGGCATGACCAGAGAAAAGCATCGGACCGGCTCCACACAGGCAGACACGGTGGTGGTAGTAGTAGGCTGTGTTTGGCTCAGCCCCCCGCCCAAGTGATTGCCGTGAGAGGAACCGGTGATGACGACAGCGCGTAAAATCGGCAGCTGGAGACGAGAGGTGCTCCGGTTACGCGGTCTGAGCGGCGAACACAAGTGCCTGCCAACACGGCACCGGCGAGCTCCGCATCCAAGGAGGACAGCTTTGGTTACGCGTGCGTTCCCAGTTGGATCAGAGGAGGATGCTGCGCTTTGGTTCTCTCACCGTCGCTACTGTGTGATTTCAGTATTTATTTATTTTTTGTTAAAGAAAGATGTGGCACACACTGTGCCATCTTTGCAGTAACTTTGCAAGCGAATGAGTCCGATTTAAAGTGCCAAAAAGAGACATTAGAAATCCAGCGAAAATGTCCACGACGCACCACAGCTCTCCGGCGCCCAACCAGAGCTACCTTTCCACGGCCACCTACGACACGACAGACCCCTCTGAGATGGAGAGGCAAGTCCGCCTGATGCTGTTCGGTTTGTGCGTAACCATCGCCGCCGTGACTCTGGTCGGAGGGGTGTATTCGCTGCTCTCTCTCCTCCGGATGAGGAGAAAAACCTCCCTGTGTGTCATTGTGGCTTCCATGTCGGTGGACGACCTCCTCAGCGTGGTGCCCCTCTCCCTGTTCATGCTCCTGCAGTGGGAGACGGACGGGAGTGAGGGGTCGGGCAGCCTGTGCACTTTATCCGGACTTCTCTACGTGTTCCAGGGTGTTTCTAGCAATATGAAGGCTTGCCTCATAGCAGCCTACACTTTTTATGTCACCAAGAGGTTTGGAGTGCTCCAGTCCGTGCGCCGGCCCCTCAGAGTGATGTGGGCCATCGCCGGTGTGTGGGCAGTCAGCCTGACCGTCAGCGTGCTGCCTTTGTGCGGATGGGGCAGCTTCACGTCGGCCTCTCTCGGGTGTTTCCCGGAGAGCGACAGTTTTTACATCCTGCTGCTCTTCTCTTTGTATTTCCTGTGCTTTTGCGGCTTGCTGTTCTTCTTCATCCCTCTCACCTACCAACTGCTGTGCTCCAGAGAGCCCCAGAGGACTTTGCTGTACCCGAGCTACCTGGAGATGGCGAGGGGGCTGAGTGGCTCCGCGCCCCTCTGTGATCTTCAGTCCTTCTCCCGGGACAGCTTGAACAAAAGTTTCGGTGCGTACAACGAGCTGAGCCCAAGTTCGTGCGGGACAGAGCTCAGGGACAAAGAGAGCAGCGGTCTGTCCCCAGTGTCCGTCAGTGGACCGAGGACGGCAGCTGTGGGGGACACTCCAGTGGTGTTTGCGCAAAAGCGCTTCTCCATGATCCTGGCGGTGGTTCGAGTGGTTTTGTGGATGCCAATGATGGTAAGTAGCGTGATAAAAGGAAATGTTACAGTATGTGAAGCCAAAGGCAGCAGCATAACTTTTAGGAAATGTCCTCCCAAAAAGATTTACTATAACAGCTCAGTAATGTATTTTTCTGTGATAACACAAACGAACTGAGTTATGTATTTCCAATGCAGATCAACTTGTTCTTTTCTTTGGAATGCCCTATTTTTCACAGAAAATTCATTCAACTGTAGTCCAAACAAGTAGAGCTACATAATTTTTTGGAACAAACTGGCCATTTTCAAGAAAAATCTGATTTTGGAGAAGAGACGTGCAACTGTTTTTCTTATCTTCCAACTGTGTACATTTGACCAAAAACAGCCATAAAAGGCTACATTTCTTACTTTATAGTAGCAACAAAGAGATATCAAACACGCACCATCTGTGCAAATCCAGAAAACTGCCAATTAAAAACTATCTGGACCTCTAATGTAGCACGAAATTTATAAAAAAAAAAAAACAGCATCATCATTTGTGCACTAGCATTAATGGAGACAAAAATAACAGAAAGAGGGATGAATGAAATGGAAGTGTATTGTGCTTCAAACCATTTTCTGTGATGGAAAAACATTAATGGAACTTTTCTTTCTTGTTTCAGATCCATTTATAAATCATTCATGTTCCATAAGGCCATTTGGGAAACACCACAGAATCGTACTGGACCTCAAATTTGATAATAAACTGAAAACACTGTCTTAAAAAAATGCATAGCAGATTTACCTTTTTTTCTTTAAAGAAGCTTTTATTAGGTAACACCAATGTTTCATGAAATCAATGTTACCTAAAGGCTTGAGATCAGTATTTTGCACATTTTAGTTGACACTTCAGGGCAGCATTCATTGGTCTGCATTATGAAATACTTCAAATGGGTGCTACACAAAGTGCCTCCATCTGAACACTTGCTCTTACTCAAAGATAAAACTGAACTTAGAGGTGATAAATGCAGACACTGATGGACAAACAGAAGTGGAATTCAAAACTAGCCTCCTTTAAATAAGCAAAAGCACTGGAAATGATTGAGACAGAAAGTGCAACCTATCCCAACTGCTAAAAAACCACAATAAGTTGTCTTTCTATGAACATTTATGTAAACTATTTTTGTTGTTCTAAACAAACATATCACTTGTACCCGTCTTGGCATTTTTATTCGATGAATATCACCAGAATGTTGCACCTGTTGCTGAACTACAAAACACTATTTAAACAGAATCGCTCTAATTGCCCAATAAGACGAACAGATTCATGCGCTTGCTTTCAATTAAGTGCAGTCATTAACTGTACAACAGAGGAAATCCATTCATGCTGTATCTCGGCTCAAACACCATTCTCACTTTTCAATACAAACATGAGAAAATGAAAAGCCCAGTACGGGTGAAGGATCTGTGCAATTTCTTTTCATTCATGCGTCTCCCTCCCACCACTTCCTCATGCATACTGAATCACCAGCTCCTCCGTGAATTAATTTACCCTTCCCCTTTCGTTCACAGACTTTGGTTCTGGTGCGCCATGCAGTGAATGCACGGAGCTCCTCCCTGGAGACCCTGAGTTTCTTCCTCACGCTGCTTGCCCCTGCGGTCACTCCGTTATTCGTGCTGTCGGAGCGCTGGATCCATATGCCGTGTGGTTGCTTCATTAACTGCAAAAGGGATCCAGCACAGGAAGCCTCAGGTAGACGATGATGTAACACAAAGTTGATTCAAAATCAAGGGTGTTCTTACACAATTAATCCCATGTTTCCCAATGTGTTTCTTTGCATGAGGGTGTAGTAAAATTACTCTCAATTGCCTTTTTCACAGTGATGAAAAGAAGATTTGAGTTCAACCTTTCCTTCCAGCAAGGCTATGGTGTGTACAAGTTGTCACATGCCACCATGTCTCATAGCAGTCCTCCTATTGAGAAGCCTGCTTATCACAGCCTTTTCAACTGTGACTTCCCTAATGCCCGCCTTGATGCACTAGAAAGCGGTGGGTTCTCCAGTCTGGGGCCCGGTTTTGATTTCAGCACCACATGCCCAGTGGACAGCTCCTCTCATGCAGACCTTCTATTGGAAGCAGTGGCCGGTGGAGGCGAAGCGCTGGCTGATTGTCCTCCACTTCCCCACGGGAACCACGGAGAGGATGAGGAGTTCCGCTGTGGCCCTTCGCTGCTTTCACATCACCAGGAAGACGATCACAACCTCACTGACACGTCGTCGGTGTTCGAGGGCCCAGAGAGGAGGCTGTCACATGAGGAGTGCCGCAAAATCGAGCTGACAGACTGGGAGTGGTGCAGGAGTAAATCAGAGAGGACGCCCAGACAGGTACACCACTGTCCCCGGCAGTTGGTTTATTAGACTGATCGTGAACCATCTAATTGAGTCATTTGTATCTGTCATTCTGTGGTTCATGGCTGGCATTAACTGATTTTCCCGCACACTCTGTTGCTTTCCTAAAGTAGTCAAACAACTGCTGCATTGCCATGCAACATGTAGAGGTGATCATTTAGGAGCAATTAGTGTCTCTGGTCCATAAAATTGATTCATTTTCAGTCTCCCTTTCTCTGCTTACATTTTGTTGAAAGGAAATTAAATGCAGTTTTATGGCAGCGCACCTGTGCAGAAACACAGGCACAACGCTGCTGGACCAGGAGTAGAGTAGTTTACACGCAGCCAGGGTTTAAAGTAGTGTTTGGATTGAATGCCTGTCTGACTTTCTGTTTGTTGGTCCGTGTCTCTTTGGGTTTTTTCCACATCTGCGACTATGCCTCTTTATAATCAAGCTGACAGACTGGGAGCCGTGCATGTGATTTAGATAAAATGGTTAAAATCTTCTCTCCCTCACCCTCTTCTCTATTCTCTCCCCTTCCCCCCTCCCCATGCATATCTTTATCTGTGCTAAGCCTGAATAGGTTCTGACTAATAGAGCAATTGATCAAGATACTATCAGACGCATACCATTTTAGCAACAAATGTCAGCCTGTCTTTCAAAGCCAAATATGCATTCAGTGCTGCTAGACAGACTCTTAAATCAGAGAACCTCACCGAGTTCGGCTCTATTCATCGATTTAGTCTTGTGAGTCTGCGGTTTAAGGCAGTGTTTACAGTTTCAAGATCAGTATTAATAAGATTTAGCCACTGAAGGTTGGCTCCCTTTTGTGCATACTTGTGATCTGGTATAAATTTTGAATGAAGACTGAATGGGGGGGGGGGGGGGGGGAAAATCAAGGGATTAATGTTTTTATTAATGTTTTGGTTCCATTTTAATCCAACACATTATATTTGTTCAGTGTATATACAGTGCAGTGTTTTCCATCTCAGGAGACCTATAACGTTAATAAAGTCTGGATGTAGTCAGCCGCTCAACAGTTTACTCTGTCCAGTAGCTGCAAAGTCAAACAGCACTAAATGCAGTGCAGCACAGTTCAAGACAGTCAGTTACAGGGACGCAGACCATCTACTAATCCATTTTTAATCAATTTCTTTCTTTGCTGCTGACATCCTGTCCTCTCGTAATACCAGAAGCTTAATTCTCTGTGTTTTGTGAGACCCAGCTGAATTGTTAAACAAGGACAAAACAGTAAAGGCCTAATGATTAATGTATCCTGGCATTGGAGATACCAGCCACAGATGAGAGAGCAGCCCCTCTGCGCTCCTGCAACGCAGCCGAGCAGCCACAGGCGCTACCTTTGAAATCGAAAATGCGACTTGTAGAATATTAACCGTTTAAGCTCGTTTTAGACTCACAAAACTAACTAGGACACGAGGAGATGCAGAAACATGCATGTATACATGTCCATATGCAAAAAAGACATACAAACATCTCTGTGTGTCTTCCTTTCAATTTTCTCTGCTCTACTTATAAGTTTGAAATGTTTTGGTTTGAAAATCACCAGAGGGTGGAAAATCCATGGAGCATGCATCTACAGCTTGGCTGTGGCACTCACTTTGCATCATGTATAAGTCTGAGATGCTCACTGCTGGTTTTTGTGTGTGTGTGTGTGTGTGTGTGTGTGTGTGTGTGTGTGTGTGTGTGTGTGTGTGTGTGTGTGTGTGTGTGTGTGTGTGTGCCCTACTTCTCAGTTTCTTAGTAGCAAAGTCTGTATATTATGTCTCTTTAGGCCTTATTCATTGATTGGGGTCTGTGGATGTAGAAATGTAATTACAGCGTCTATGTGCACTAACACACTCCTTTTACAAACAAACATGAAAACACAGCCAACCAGCAAAGACAAACAATAACAAAATAAAGCTCTGCGCATCCCAGCAACCCTCCCGTTCCCCGAACACAGACACAAAAGACGTAAAGATTAAAATTATCTCACAAACACACACCACCCAATACTACTGCACAGACATACAGAGCCAAAGAGCAGATGAAAGCCCAGCCAAAATAGTTTGTGATTTATAGTGTTTCCTGCCTTGTGTTTTGTTCCTCATTAGCAGACTAGATGTCATTACCCAGCATCTTTTCCCCTTACTGTCAGTCTTCCTGGCCTTCAGCAGAGGTGGAATTAGAGCTTAAAGACATCTTTACCCTCCCTGTGACTTTATACTCTGGGAGCAAGCACAGAGCGAGGGCTGCACTCTCAAGCCCTTTCCCTGAGGGGGAAATGGAAATCTAATGTGCATTCAGATGCAGGGAACTGAAACCCGTTTACTCTTCTGAGAATTCCTCCAAAACTGTTTTCAAAAATTTTATTCGAACCAATAAGGCTTGAATGCATAATGTAGAGGGGGAATATTGATTCTGAATAGACATGGAAATAACACAACTAGAATCAATAGCCTCCAACCATACCTTACATCTTACACAACTGGTGAATATTTATTTATACTGTATGTTAATGTTTGAATTTAAGTGTTAAAACAGAGATATTTTTTGAGTCGGTGGAAAGTGACAAGACAGAAAAGACGTTATAATTACAACAAACTGCTCCATAACAACATCACTAAGTGTCTGTACCAAGTTCTATGGCAATCAGAGTCTGAAGTGCAAATTCTATTCTCACAGTGGCATTAAATGAAATGGTCTGCAAACCATAGATCCCTAAATTCTGCACCAACCCAGATGTCGAGATATTTCACTGGAAAAAACTTGCGAATTATTGGTAGCAGTAGACGGAAATCTACAAAAGTTATTAGGATGCATCTTCTGGGCGTCATCGATATTCATTTTCAAATATCATGAAAATCCATTCAATGCTGTTTTATTTCACCAAAACAATAAGTTTCCAACTGCTTTGGGGAGCACGAATGTCTCTAAGCTTTCTGAATATCCATTCAAAAGTCACTGTTTGGCTGCAAAAGCAATCCACACTGCACTGATAATATCTACATTTACATCACACAGGATTTATATCCAAACAATTTGGAGAACTGCAACATTACATTATGTGTAATTTTAAAAAAGTACGTCATGTGAAAACTCCCAGAACGCAAACAGACATCCATCAAGCCACTTCCCACACTGATGGTCTCTGAGCATTATTTAATTTACTTGACGATATGTTTTCAGCTCAGCGTTGCAGTCTCGCTCTCTCCCCTCCCGTGTTTCTCTTCGTTCACAATGACGCAAATACAATAACAGCTAAACAGGCAGAGCCAGGGAGGATACGAGATTGACATCCTCTTTGTTTCTATTGTGTATCACAGTCACAATCAGATCATTGCATTGAACTAATCTAAATAATTTAGAGGCTTAATGAGACCTGCCACAGTCTCCCCACTGCTGCACTGCAGGATGCTTCTCCTTTCCCCTGCCAACAATGTGCATTTTCCCCGGCACATCATCTTAACAGAGGCTTACTTTAATGTACTGTCTGTTGACTTAATCTCTACAAAACAATTAAAAAAATATGACTGGAAGACATGAAATGTGATTAAAAATGTGACTCGTACGAATGAGCCTGTAATGAAAAAGATGGCAAACTGATACGAAACCCAGAGGAAATTGGATTGATGCATTGTACACAGAAATTACATTAGACAAATTCAATTAGTTAATAGTAAAATAAGTTGCGATCAAGGCTTAATGGCTTATCGATCATGCTTCCTTCTTTTTGCTGTAAACCCGCAAGCTGTCTGTTTGCTTCCACATGCATGGAGACCTAACATCTCATTTATCCCAGCAGCGTGCTGTTGATAGGGCTCTTGCATGTAAGCCTCATTAACTCTTTCAGTAGAAATGGACGGTAAACACATTCATCTCCCTGCACTTGACAACATGGGCACAATCTAAAAGCAATTAGTTTAAACAAAACCAAGGAGACTGATTGCAAATTTACCTCGTCATTGATGTATAGCAGCAGATGCTTTGTATTTATTGGCAATAAGATGATGAGTGGCCAAGATGAAATTTGGTATGATAGTATTTTCAATTATTAGCTCTTGCCAAGTTCTTGTGTGAATGAAGATGTGCGAGATGTTGACTGAACGTTTTGGGTTTTTCTTTGCTCTTTTCTATTATATTCTCATGCAGCGGTCATCGGGTGGTCTGTCGATCCCCCTGTGCGCTTTTCAGGGAACTGTATCTCTGCAAGCACCCACAGGGAAGACACTCTCTCTCTCCACCTACGAGGTCAGCAGCGATGGCCTCAAAATCTCCCCCAACAACGCCAAGAAGGTAATGTCCCTCACTGCAGGGTCTTCTTCTAAACTTCATAGACGAGACAGGCTTTTATTCCAGTTAAAGGCAAATTACCAAAGAGCATTTCCTACTGGGAGTTCAAAGAAAATACAAACATCACTGTCTTGCCTTTGCTTTAAGTATTGAGCCAGAGCAAGGAGGCACTTAGTGTAGCTCATAAAGACTGGAAGCAGAAGTGTTGTTTTCAAATGTTGGTGCTGACGCTGCACTAATCCGTCCATCTCATGGCCTATTTTACTGTCGCTCACAAACAAGATCCTGAGATACTTAAACTCCCTTGCTTGGAGCATGACTTCATCCACAACACAGAGAAAGCCACCATTTTCCAGCAGTAAAACACTGGCATGGAGGTTCTGGCTCCCATTCTAGCCAATTTACACTGCAAACCACCCCAGTGTGAGCTGATGGTCACAGTCTCATGAAGCCAGTAGAAACTCATCTCCTCAAATATGTGCCTGAGGTTCCTAAACCAGCCACCTTCCTCACCCAAGCATGTGCAACAGTAATGTGGGTGCTGGACTGGGCTGCTGTGGTGAAGGGGAAGCCAAGCCAGAAGGCAAAGTTCTTGTTTTTTGTTTTTTTTTTAAAGTCCATTTACATTTCAACCACTTATGGCCATAAGCTCCAAATGAGAGGCCAAAAGAATGAGATTGCAGATACAAGTGGTTGAACAGAGCCTCCTCTGTAGGGAAACTGGGCTCAACTCGGTGAGGAGCTCAGGAGTCTTAGCTCTTTCATATCGAATGGAGACCGGTTTAACCATCTGAGTAGGATGCCTCGAGGGTGAATTTCTTTGGAAGCTTTCCAGACATGGCTAACTGGGACGGGACCTCAGGTTAGACGCAGAACTCACTGGAGGGATTACACATCTCAACTGGCCTGTGAATGCCTTCAAAGGAGTTGTAAAACAGTGTTAAGGAAAGGAGCACCTGGAATGCTGCCACAAGAAGCCTACTCTGGATAAGTGGAGAAAAATATATGTTTTTGATTATCAATAAAGACATAATATGTGGCTATTTAATCACTGAGGTTTAGTGGTCTAAATCGGTAGATTCTTGAGCTTGGAAATCAAGTGTCTGCTCCTGTCTTTCTAGTCTTTATGCAAGGCTAAACTAATAGCCTCCTACCTCCAGCTTCAGACTTAATAGACAGACATACTTGGTATCAATTTTCTTGTGTTACTCTTGGCAAAAAAGCACATATATATTTCTCAGATGCCTTTAAAAATGTAACAAATTCCTTTAACAGTTATTTTCAATTAAAATAATTAAATGGCACTGTAAATTACCCGTTATAATCTGGGGGCTAACAACAATGGAAGATACATCTACATTGTGAAGGAAAGGAAATGAATCCTAAAAAAGCAGCGGTATGATATTATGAGATACATAATGTGAAATAAAATATGTTGTATACGCAGTACATGATAAGACTTGAATGATCCCTGTGATGGTATTAAATAACTACATAGAGCATTTAAATATCACAAAGAAGGTGTACCTGGTGATAAATTACAGTGATCCTATACTGTTAATAACTAGCCTGTGTTACAAATCTTTCTGCTTTAAAGGTGGAAGTATATCGTTCCAAGTCAGTTGGGCACGAGCCCAGTGCAGACGATCCAGCATCAGGAGGCCAAGCTGGAGACGTGAATGTCAGCCGTGTTGGGATGGGCATGGAGATTGGAATGGGCATGGGGATGGGAGCTGGAGTCGGGGACACCAATGTCAAGATTCACCTCGAGGTTCTGGAAATCTGTGACAATGAGGAGGCCATGGACAGTGTGTCCATCATCTCAAACATCAGTCAGTCCTCCACCCACGCCCGCTCGCCCTCGCTGCGTTACTCACGACGGGAGAACCGATTTGTCTCCTGCGACCTGGGTGAGACTGCTTCCTACTCTCTGCTCATCCCCAGCAGCGGCAACACCGAAGCAGAGACCATCAATATCACTATACCTGACACTGTGGAAGCTCACCGGCAGAACAGCCGCCGACAGACACAGGAGAGTTCGGGGTATCGCGAGGAGATACAGCTGCTCAATGAGGCCTACAGAAAACAAGCCGGAGAGAGGGAAGAGTGACATATGTACAGAAAAAAAAAGAAGGTCTCTCTTAGAGGAGGGTGAAAGAGCATCTCCGACAGTAACAGCTGCAAGACAAATTTCCTAGTCATTCCACATTTACTTCTTTCTGATCTAACAGAGCTGACAGGTCAACCAGCTCACGACTAATCGTCTGTTTGCCTACTCTTGTACTTCCTCTTCAGGTAACATGATGAGAGCACATGTATCACTTATCTACAGAGTACACAGAGATAGTGTAGCCAGTAAAAAGGACAGATTGTAGTAAATCAGTGTAAGCAACAGAGAAACAGTATTTAGCAGCGCATCTGTATTCCTGCAAAGACTTTCACCATATGGCAGCCTGTCATCATAAAACAGATACAGCGAGAGAAAAATACACTTCGACGTGGAAAAGGAGGAGCCAAGGTCTGATCACATGTCTGATATGAAATATCTTCTGTAGACTACGTCACCGATGACTCAACTGAGAGGAGAGGGGTCACGTGACCCACGCCTCTGACTCATCCGAGTGTGTGTTGTGCATTTTAGTGTGTGAGGAGTCGCCTTACCCTTAAGGATGAGCGTATATGTAGGAGAGTAAAGTCAACTACCCAAACTATTTAACTGTATGTTCCCCTTAGAAGAATGTCTTTACATATATTTATTTTGATTGTGTATGCTTTCAGCTGCTACGTCTGTCGAGTGCTACACAGTTCACGTTGCTACTACCGGATTAGAGAGTGACCACAACCCATGTTGAAAATCTGAAGCAGGAGGAAAGAAAAAGGACAAGGAGAGGCAAGCATCTGAGGGAGAGCGCAAGTGGCCGTTGAAGACGAGGGAAGGGGGTACTTATGTAGAGCAGCTCTCTGCCTCGTGCACGTTCAGCTCAATTTAAATGAGTGCATATTTTACTACAGCAGGCAGCACGTGAATGTATGTTTCCAGAGCCACTTCGGGGGATGATCTTTCTCTCTCTCTCCTCCCGCTCAGTTCAGTTCCCATCCCGTCAGCGAGCCACTGGGACCTCTCACCTTCTATCAAATACATGCATTATTTCACAGCTGTGGTAAAATTTTCGACAGCATCGTGTATTTCATTTTGAATGGTTACATGGACTGTGAACAGCTTCCAGAAGCATAGAAATCTTTATTCTCTCAGATAATATCAGTGTATCCATCATTGCTTATATGCACATTTACTTCTACATGTGTGTACGAACAGCAGTGAAATAGGTATTCTAGACGAATTTTAGAATATATATATATATGTATTTCAGTTGGTTTTATGGTGGTGTCTTCTGTGTGTCAGCTATTTGGTTGCTTGATCCTCGACAGCACATCGAGACTTCATTTGAAGGCTTTTGAATAGTCCTTTTAGCGAGTCCACTTCTGCAACATCTCCCATCTTCCCGAAGACTGTAGTCATTAAAGATTCATACCAGAAAATTGCCTGCGCCGAAATTGCGACGCACTCCTATTTGGAGTGCCGCTGTGCGAAATGTGCGAGAAAATAATGTACAGGCATATAAATAATGATGAATGTAAAGTTGTGTTCAGTGTGTCAACCATTCCAGCTGTTAATGGTGCCAAAGGTTTTCAGCTGAGCAGCATTTCATGTCTGCAGCACAGCAGAGTGGAAGTAATTCCATCATCTGCTTATTCTCACTGTTGAGCGGGACTACACGTCAGATTCTGGTCAAGCATTCTCATAAACCCTATCGATCAATTAACCATTATTTGTCTTGTTTTTATTAAGAATTAGGAGTTTCACATCAGCTCTGCCAGTGTTTGCATGTTTGCTCATTTATGTTAACCGTCTGAATTATTCTACAACACACAAACTACACAAATGGGGTTCTTTGTTACAGAACAAAAGGCAAAAGAAGTGCTGTAATTAACTACTGGATACTGACCTACATAGTGGGCTATGTAACATCACTGGTTCTAGTGTCCCGAGGATGAAACTATTGTGACTAATCCACAGCAGTTGTATTGTGCTCACTGTATGCGCTGACAGAAAATCAGCAGTAAAGATGTTCATTTCTCAGCAGTAAAGGCATCAAGTTAGGAAGGTTTCGCAAATTACTCGCTATATTTTGTCCGGCAGGAAAATAGAGTTTTGGCTTTTTGTGTGAGAGGAGGAGAAAAGCACTAGAAGAACTAAGAAAAAGGGCACATGGGAGCAAAAAAAAGTAAAACAGTATAAAAACTGGAATTATTAAAAGGCCTCAACAAGCAGCTATTGCTAATGTTTTATCATTTCTCTCTGATTCAAGGACTTTCACCATCTCCCACTCACAACCTCTGATTGTGTTGAAACAATACAATGCAGGTAGCCTGTATCACAATGCGGCATCATGGCACTACTTGAAACCTCGAGTTCAACACATGCACTCTGAATGAGCACAGCATGCGTTTTTGAAAATGTGAGACAAACCCAGAATAGCATTAAAAAGCAGCATTTGTTCAAACGTGAAGCTTTTCATTTGCAGTTATGCATTGGTTAAATGACTCATTAGGGTCAGAGATCATTTGTGTGGATCACAGGTAGCCCTGAGGATATGAAAATGAGGTGTGTACATGAAGTGCACATTCACACTTAGTACTGCTACAAGTGAGGAGTGGATGCTAGGTGCATATGAGACAGTCTGTTCTCCTTTCTTACCAATTCATTTCCACGACCCTTCCACTAGTCAAAAGCCTTTCTCCTCACACGCACTCAACTTTATTCTCAGCGAGGGTTTTTTTCTTTATACACTTTCCTCTGTAGTTTCTCAGCATTTTCCGGCATTGCTTACTCTCTGACACCTGCTCATTTCAAATCCCTCATCTGTTCCCTTCAGAGCAGCCAGCTGAGGGATTGATAGTGTTCACATATTTCAAAAATAATGACAGAGATAAAAGTATTGGCAGCCGAGGCGAAAAACCTGTGAGTCACTCCTGACTCAAAGTTTACTGTTCACTGTTTGTGCTCAAAGACACGATTTAATATATTTCTGCCAAAGATGAACACAGAGAATTTTCTTTAAAGCTGGGATTTAATGTGATACACAAACAGAAAAAAAAATCCATACATCAGGCTTATCTTTGACAGAAATCAACAGTAATTAATTTCATCCAGACAAAGGACTATTCTAATCTCTGGGAATTATTGTCTCCTATCTGTATGATTGCTCTTAATTACAAAACAGCTGAATGCAGACACTGCACAACTGTCATTTTTGGAAATTGAAATATACATTTTTGAAAGTTGATGTGTTCAAGGATAGTCAAAGTGATGATGGACTGTGTGAAAAGGGAAGAAGTTAATTTAGAAGTGGTGATGCATGATATTTCGTGACAGCAACACAGAGATCAAGGCTGGGAGCTACTTTGCAACCTCTCACAAACCCCCTTTCACACCATTCCTTCAATTCTCTCATCTGTGCAAAGTGCTTCACAGCACTGTTTGGGTGTCTATTGCTTTTGGGTTATAAGGCAAAGACAAAAGGATAGACATCAGTAAACTGAGAGAGAGAGGAAAAGGAAGAAGCACATCTTTCACTCATTTAGTATTCCAGCTAATTTAAAACAAGAGAATGTCAAGTATAATCCAATTTGCTTTTGGTGGGAAGATCCGGAAACAAATAGATTCAGTGGAGGGTGAAGTATAAAGATGAGGGAAAGGGATAATTACTAAGCACAAGAAACCTCAAGAAACAAGAACAAAGTAGAATCGATTACTAATAGAAAAGAATCTGTTCATCAATAACCGATTTAAAAATTTCCATGTTGTTTTCAGACTAGATCTATTCAAAACATTCAATCACATATGAAGCAAGTCATGCCATGTCCTGGTTATAATAAAAATGTTAGTTACATGTATAGTGAAAGGCAGTGCTGAACTAAATGTTAATGATACAAGTGCATTGTCAGTTAAAGGGAGATCGGTATGATTTCATCAATTAACATCAAGTTTTAGTACAGATTAGCATCTGAGGGAAATGCTTTGTATGTGCTGACAGACTGTATATTCTCTACAGTGCTGCAATACTGCAGGGCCAAAACCTTTAAGGTGACAGTCTCAGTCATGGTAGATCTTTTTCATTTGGCTGTAACCTTTAAGGCCCAGATAACAGGTCATTCCCTAATGTTCCTTTGAGCTGGAGCAGGATGAGCCTGTTACAACAGTTACATCGACTGTACGGTCTGACTTTGTCTGAACGTACACAGTGGCCCCAGAAAGCATTTAGGTGGTTAAACAAGCAATATGGTTATTTCACAAAATTCTAGATTAAACTCTGATCCATAGACAAAAGGATTTAGCACAACTAATATTTTCAACTAAAGCGCATAAATCAGGTTGTCGCTTGAGAAAGCACGAATATACCATTCTACATGACAGCAAAAAAAAAGTCAGATTTAGTGTCACATATCTATATTTTATGTGATCAACTACACCATGTTTAGGGCTCCTATTTGAACATGTAATTTCCCTAATATAGCCACTATAAATTACAAGATATTACTTAAAAGAAACAACAAAAGTGGCAAATACAAGTGAACTGATTTCAGAGACAAAGTAAAGCATCACTTGTTGGCACAAAAAGACACATATATAATAACCACCATCCTCCACAGGTGAGTATATTTCAAAATGTTCAAAAATGAAGCCCTTGTAACTGAGAAATGAAGGTGCAGAAGCAGACCGAGATCAGCCAAACCATGGGTGAAATCATGCAAGACAGTTAGAAGAAGTAGCTCAGTTTAAAGGATACAATTCAAAATTCATTTGAAAGTTTTCTAAAGTTCAAAGAGCTGGACAGGCTGGACTACATTTACATAAGGACACATACAAACAGACAGCCAGTGTTGGATTTATGTGTTATTTTCATATGAGTACAAATTCAACCCTAATGTGTCTGATGGTGGAAAGTTTGTGTACAAAGCATGAAGAACGCGGAAATGCCAAAAGTCTGGGGCTGTATTTTTTATATATAGTTCTGTTATTTTTTGATGGAATCTTGAGTATCAGAAGAACTTGCAATATTAACCTAACAAATTCAAAGATTCCCTTTCAGAAAGCCTTTGGCAACAGGGGGGGGGAAAAACACACCCTCTGAGCGAGAAGAAACCTCCAGTAGAACCAGGTTCAGGTACGGTGACCATCTGCCTCAACCGGTTGGGGTGAGGGTAAAAAGGAGACAGAAAAGGCAAGCAGATAGGAGTTTGGTGAGGACACTAACTGCAGATCAGAAACGTTTACCGCAAAGAGAAAACATGAACTAAGATGGAAAGAAGGTACAAAATTTGCAACATGAATTAGCGGTACATAAATTTATGGATGGTGAAGAGGAGAGGCGCCTCTAGCAGCACAGCTGAGGGAATTCCAGGTTGCCCAACCAGGCCTAACTATAAGTTTTATCAAAGGGAGTCTAATCCTAAAAGAAGAGAGGGTGTCTGCCTTCTGAACTCAAACTGGACGGCTGAGGAGCCTTACAGCTGAAGGATCTGCTTTTGGAACCTCTTGGTGCCACAACTAAACCTTCATTCTGCAGTAGGGTAAACTAGGGTAAAACTTCCTCCTTAAGAGCAATGTCTATTTTCCTTTAAAATATATTTGCGTAAGTCAACAATCTAAATGTCATCAGACTAACTTTATTGTTACTTTATGTTGATCTTACTTCTGCTACACAACTGCTGCATAACAGTTGCTTAACAGTTTGATTATTGGCTATTGATTTTCAATTATTGGGCAGAGGACACGAGTTAGAACTTTAACTTTAATAACACTGATGTTTAAATTCATCACTAAAAAATAATGGCAAACCCTCAGTCACCACTGGCATCATTTCAACACTACATAAGAAAAGCAAGAACTAACCTACCATTATCACCATGATCCCAAACTTCTGATCAATGCGCTCGATTCAGGCAATGATCTAATGAAGAACAAATCTCCACAAGCCATAAAATCCAAACGTGATTTCTCCAACTCCAAACCAGTCGACGGCATCACAGACGCGACAAACGGCTCCATCACCTCCATTTACCGACAGCCAGCCACAGCGCACCCAACGTGCGTCTCCACCACATGTGGCTTCTCCAAGACCCGAAACCGCGATAAGAAACTGGACCGTGGCTCGTCCGCTGAAGGCTTTGAGAAGAGGCATTTCCTTCAGCCATTCCGACAGTAAAATTAGGTTGTTCCAGCTGTATTCACCATCCACTCCGCTCACAACAAACTCCGATCCTCCCGCGCTTCCGGTATCTTCACCTGAGTCTTCCGCCATCACCAGGGTCGCGACCTATGACGTCACAGCGTCATCCTCTCCTCCAGAGCCACAACCAGCATAGCCAGTCCCCTCTAGTGGGGGCTAGTTTATAATCCCTCACTGTCTCTGACCTCTCTCATCTCATCACATCCATAGACTCATTATACAGTCTATGATCACATCATTCTTTTCATCATCAGGCTTCACAAAATCATCTGTTCATCCCATCATCCCTTCTTTCTACAGTCATACACAGTAATTTGGTTCCTTCTAATACTGCTCCAGCACCATCTGTAGTAGTCCAACCACCCTATCCAACAACCCAAGGGGCCCCAGTCCAACCAAGCTCCATTTGCTCAGGTGCCTCCATCTAGTTTTCACTCCACCAAGGAATGCGGCGGAGAAACAGTTGTACGTTCGTCTGCAATCTGTGAATCTGTCTGTTCGTCTGCAACATTACTCAAAAACAGAAGAATGGATTTGGATGAAACCTTCAGGGAAGGTCAGAAATGGCACAAGGACCACTTCATTAGATTTTGGCAGTGATGCAGCTTTTAGTCTGGATCAATAGATTTGTTAAAGATTTCTGTATCACTGTGAGATAGCGTCACTGTAACTATGACAACAAGTGAGCAGTCTGCTGCCTGCTGACGATCACATGGTTGCGATCCTACTACAAATCGAATGCTGCGGTCTTATCGGGACTTATCCATCAGAAATTACACAATGACTGAGCAGCCTTGACAGACTACTGTGCTCTCTGAGTGCTTATCTTGCTTCCTACTTGTCTATCCTTCTTCCCCTCCCTCTTCAACAATGTTTTTTTTTTTTCAACATCTAACATGTCTTAGCTACAACTAAACCAATCCAGTCAACTTCATCAGTCCATTGCCCATCTCAGATCACAGCAGCTATTTCTGATAACTATGTAAATTTAGCCTAGCTCCTCCAGCGATGCCTTACAAGCATCACTCAGCCCAGAGACAGACATGGCGCGAGATAGATAGATAGATAGATAGATAGATAGATAGATAGATAGATAGATAGATAGATAGATAGATAGATAGATAGATAGATAGATAGATAGATTAAACCTTTATTAATCCCACTGCGGGGAAATTTACATTGTACAGCAGCAGATAGGACATTGAATAAAAGAGAGATTGCAGCACACAAAGCACACCGTGCATACATATATAAATAAGAATATTTTCTTCAAAAGAAGAAAAGAAAAGAAGCGGTATTTACAGTAAGACTTTTTGAATTGCACAGCGTCATTATTTGCATTTCCTATTGCACAGTTTGTAAATGGGTGAACAGAAACTACTGGGAGCAGGCTTGATTGTAAAGTCTGACTGCAGCCAGAAGGAAGGACCTGTGGTATCTCTCCTTTAGACACCGCGGGTGAAGCAGTCTGTCACTGAAGGAGCTGCCCAGTGATCTGACTGTGTCCTGCAGGGGGTGGGAGGTGTCCTCCATGATAGACACCAGCTTTGTCATCATCCTCCTGTCTCCCACCACCTCCACAGGATCAAGGGGCAAGCCCAGGACAGAACTGGCTTTCTTTACCAATTTGTTTAGTCTCCTCCTGTCTGCAGCCATGCTGCTGCTGTTCCAGCAGACCACTCCATACATGAAGGCTGATGCCACCACAGAATCATAAAAGGTCTTCAGAAGTGCTCCCTGCACCCCTAAGGACCTCAGTTTTTTTGAGCAGGTGGAGCAGGTTCTTCAGATAGACAGGCTTTTATGACTACTACATTCTGTCCATTCTTTTCTTATATGGAGTCCCTTCATTCAGCCACAGCACACATTACCACTGCTTCACTGATCACATCCCTCCACCTTACAAAATATTCAGACACTTTACTGCCTATCTTCCACAGCTCCACCTTTACTCATCATCCCTAAACCCATAGATATACATCCATCTCAGAATTTGCTCCAACAACATCCACTTACAACCCGCCACTCCATCCTAGGTTAGCAGACCTCAGGATACCCACTTTTCTCTCTCTTATATTCCCTCTCTGCAGAAGCAAGACCCAGCAACATGGAGCATCTTGTCCCATCTACATCTTCCAAATAGACTCCTATCTCAGCCAGTTTGAGCCACTGACCAGATGCATTCATTCCAGGAACACTGCAAACACTTAATTTTGAGAACCACTTTTCCTCACTGAAACCAGTGAAATGACCATCAGGTTTTGGTTCAGTAAACATTTCAGATGATTTCTTTGCTTCTCCAGTATATTCCCAGAGCACTCTTCAATCCATTCCTATTTTTATAGGAACAGCCTCTACAGGATCCAAGCTCAGCATCTCCAACCAAATAATAAAATTTCTTGGCTGCTTTTCATCCCAAACATGCCACTCTTACATCTATAGTAACCTTGGCTTTCTCCATCAAACACATGCTCAACTTGGTTATGTATAATCACAAAAGTAACCACAAATTTTGGCGCTTCTTTATAGATTTGGGGAAACGACAACCTAGAATGGAACCCCTACGCTGAGCCTCATGCTCCAAAGCCTCCAATGTTCCATCACCCCAGAGCAGTCATTCATACAACCTCTTTATCCACCATTACCATCATCCTTACCACCATCCCTATCTCCCAAAACCAACTTCCCTCAATAAACTTGCAAACAGTCATCATTGTTGCATGGTCCTGGTTAATGAAAAAGTACTTAATCATCATCATCATCATCATCATTATTACTATTATTATGGTTGTTGTTGTTGTTGTTATTAATTCTTTGTTCAAACTAATGAAACAAAACCCACATAAACAGTAAGAAACATTTATGTATGTATAGGTCTATTCATGCAAAAGGAAAAAGACAGAGACTCATTTTGTGCTTTCATAATGACACTGTGATCGTTAGCAAAGCCTGCAGTGGGACTGCAATACCCTTTCTTACATTTTGGAATTTATGTCTATTTTGTTGTATCATTACAATGTAACAAACATGTTGTTGCTGTTGCTAGAATCCTCTTGTTTCTTATTCCTTGTTTCTTAGTCTGATAGTATTAACAGAAATCAAGCAGCTACAAGAATACAGACACAACAAAATAACAATGGAATTGGAGCAATTATACATTGCTATGAATTCAATTGCAGAAAAGTTGACTTTGTTGCAGCGTTTATCTGTCATTTCAAATACAAAGATCCACTGCGATTATTGAATAAATGTGTTTAAGTACCAATATTTGTATATTGTTACATATACAACACTAATTTGGGGCATCAAATCGACAAGAAGCGGAACAACCACTCCTAGACCGATACGTCATGAACCAGCTGCTAAAAATTATGACGTTTATACTCTGCGACATGCCGGATAAGAACCAGCAGGCGTTTGAGCCGTTACAGTTGTACATCAGCATGTTGTTGTTTAATGAGTAAAATTGTGGACCATAATTTAATTTTTACATGTAGCTTTAAAGAAATCGACTGTGTTTGTAGCCACGTACTTTTTTACTTAAGTCTCTGATCTACAAATCCACAAATACAGCTTGTAGCTAAGTAGCGTTAGCCACTCGTTACAAGCCATCGTTCCTGTTGTTAACCGCAGCCGGTTAACAGAGATTCTGACAGCCGTTTGGTTTTGGTTGTTTCTGAGTATGAGTTATGGATATGGCGGTGGAGGAGGAAGAAGGGGCAGAAGAGGAGGTCGTGGTTACAGAGATGGCAGCAGAGAGAGATGGGACAGAGGAGGTGGAGGTGCAGGAGGTTCGAGAGGACACAGCTCCGACTTTGACCAGGACCGAGACGAAGGTGGCCAAAGAACACGTCCTCCTCCACACCTGAAGGGCCGTGAGATCGGTCTGTGGTACGCAAGATACGGAGCCGTGAGGAGGAAACAGGCTGACCGGAGATCGGTAGGACTTGTGTATTGGTGCATACTCTTGCACAGTGTGATGTGCAGGGCAGGTTTGCCTTTATAACTGCAGGTATAAGTCTTTGGGAAGCAGAGATCAGGGTCTTCAGTACAGAAATGAGGTTAACCATCATTAGGTCTGCCCCCCGAATGACAACTACAGTGTGTGCAGAATCAGTTGATTTAATTGGAAAATGTTCAGATCACAGAGATTGTGCACCCTGATCTGTGGGCTAAAATCCTGCAGATGGTGAGCTGCCCGGGTCTTCACAAATCTTGTCTCTTGATTAATTTGGTGAACAGACAATTACCTAAACGTTAGACACACTTAGAGTATTACTTTTTCAGTTCTGCTCATAAAACTGTATTAATTTTGGTGCTGCTATCAAATGTGTTTGTTATTTCAGGCATAGTAATTTCTCTTGCATGTAAACAAAATTAGACAGTCTGCTTTCATTGGTTTAGAATGGGAATATAAGGGTGGCAGAATTAGTTTCAGCCTGCAAGTAAAGAAGTATTATTTTTATAGCATATTTTAAAATTGAATTTAGACGTATACTATTGAGACTTGGATTTCACAGAGTTAAGAGATACTATTGGGATCCAGTGGAATTTTTCAGTGGCATAAAGTTGCACTGATTGATTTGTAAAAAATGTCTAGTTGTGTTTTTTCTGACAGGTATTGCGATTAGGATTGATGTGCAATATATTTGCTCAGAGTCCGGCTTCGTTTCATGTATTAGGGCTGCAACTAACCATTATTTTTCTTGTTGATGAATCTACCAGTATTTTTTTTTTCATTTAACTTATTAGTTTCTTTGGCCAATAAAATGTCAGAACATGCTGAAAAATGCTGATCTGTGTTTTATAAACCTCAAAATGACATCCTTAACAGTCTTGAGTAATCAGACATTTTCCTTGAAAAGATACATCGATTGTCTGAATAGTTGCTGTTTATTTTTTTAACTCGCAAGCAGTCAATAAAGTGCTTGATTCTTGCAGCTCTCCTAGAAAATTGCCTCATCAATCACACTCTTTCCTTGAATATTTGTTCTTCAGTTCTGCTTGTAAATCTTTGTTCATTTTGATGATGCTGTTAGAGATGTTCTTTATTTCAGGTGAAGTATTTTGCCGCCCTGATAAAGCGCAATGGTTTTTGGTGGAACTTTTCAATGCTTTATACTAGGGATGAACAATAAGGGGAATGTGTCTAATTGCAATTTTTCTGACAGATGTTGTGAGTATGATTTTAGTTGTGATATCATTTTTTTAAACCCAAGCTTTAGTTCAGTGTTCAATGTGTAAAAGAAAGCAAATGATGGAGCATTACCACATGAGATACTGTCAAAAGTGTGGGTGCTGAACAAGGACAATGGCATGAATTTCAAAAACCAATTATACAGACATTTAAACTTTGTGTCAAACATGCCACTTAACTTATATACTAAATTGCAGCCTTTGTGATTTGCTAATTGCATTGTTTCAAATTGCAATTTCAGCCTAATTAATTGTCCAGCCCTTCCAAGCCTTGGTGTAACATTAAGTTGCAAGGTTTAGTTACTGCAGGGTCGTGGCTAAACTTTGCTTTTTCTGTTTGTGTGTGCAGCGGGCAGTGGTCCAGATGGATGAGGCCCGAGAGCAGCACATTACCAAGCTGCTTAACTCGGTCCAAAACGACCAGCCTGGTCTGGACAGAGGCAGCAGGGATAGTAAAGCCTCTACATCTGACAACTGGCAGACAGCTGCCAATAAAAGTGGTCACTGGTGAGAACAGCTTGCAAAGCTTTTGCATTTGCACCTTGCCCAGTGTAGTTTCTTGCTTGTGATGGAGAAAATGGGAAAGCTGCTGACAGCATGATTCTAATTACCATGTTTATGATCGTTAGTTACTTTGATGGGGATATGCCTGAAGAGGAGAAAGTCAAAACTGAGGAAGAAGAAGAAGAAGTTAGTTCAGGCCAGAAGAAATCACAACGGTAACTTTGCATGAAAATGAGATACAAGTTAATAAACATATATTTTCTCCAAAAATACCATTCGGTATTTATGGGTGCTCCAGGTAGTCCACTGTATTATGGATATTTATGCCATTTAATGTGTTTGTGCAGTTACTTCTCTGCAGCAGCAGCTAAAGATGAGCCTCCAGACGCATGGGATGAAGATGATCAGGAAGAAGAGGAGGAAGAGAAACCGATAAGGAAAGACAAGGATCTGGAGTACTTATTTCAAGAAGTAGTTAGAGATAGGTCACTGGATGATGACTTGAAGAGAGATCTGCAGAGCAAGTCATCAGATACAAAGTACAGAGAAATGTTGGTGAGTGTCTTGATTAGTGTGAAGCTTGACATATACAGTGGTAGCTTACTGAAGAAGTGATTTGGTTGCATTTCCTTGACAATCAGTAATTTAAATTATATGCCTACAAATGTCAACTTGACTAGTGCACTAGACAGCTGTTGTTGAATTGATTTTATATATATATATATATATATATATATATATATATATTGCAGCAAACAAATAATTGGAGACAATTCAGTGTAGTGCTTCTGAGTTAATAATTGATAATTTAGTTTGCAAGAATTTATTGCTATGTCGGTTACTCTGGGATTTACAAATTAATGGATGTGCCAATTATTGTGAAATATTATTTAAAATCCTTTACAGACCATATTATTCTGTCACGCTGTCTCACTGTTGTTATGTTTTATTGTTTTGTTATTCCACTGAGCGAACATTGGAAAATTACAGTTATTATTAAGCCACTATGCAGAATCAGTAATCTGCTGAGCTTAATTAAATTACACAGATCATTGGATGTGCAAAAGCTGTACCTGAAATCAAATTGTGAGAAAAGAGAGCAACTGCTTGTGATTTTATTGATTTTATTTGGTGTTTTTTGTTTTCTTTAGAAATTCAGGGAAAAACTACCATCCTATGGGAAGAAAGAGGCAAGTTTGTGATTTCATATGCTTCTCCTCATGAACCACACCATTTGTGTTAAGACTAAATTTCTGCATATTTCCTGAAACCTTTCATTCTTATCATTTGCTGCCACCCTTATCCTACTCGTCTTTTATTCCTTTCTCTTTTTCTCTCTTGCTTCCATCCACAGGAGCTCGTCGAGTTGATCAACTCTAACCGTGTTCTTGTGGTGAGTGGGGAGACCGGGTGTGGAAAGACCACCCAGGTCACTCAGTTCATCCTCGATGACTATATCAACAGAGGCATGGGCTCGTTATGCCGTGTGGTCTGCACACAGCCTCGTCGCATCAGTGCCATCTCGGTATGTAGTCTGCTGGCCCGACTGTGTTATACGTTGTTGTGTGCCTACTGACGTGGTTGCTAAGGTCTGTGATATTGTGTGTACGTATATTATCTGCATCAGCACTTACATCTTTTGGCTGTATTTCAAAACACTGACTGTGTTGCTAAATGCTTTTTGTATGTGTGCGCTTTATCCCAGGTAGCAGAGCGTGTAGCAGCAGAGAGAGCAGAAAGTGTTGGGAATGGAAATTCTTGTGGTTACCAAATCCGCCTGCAGAGGTAAGGAGCTCTTTTCAAACATCTGCTGATGCATAAAATGTTAGTACTGTGTGTTTAATTACCACGCAGCAATCAGTTTAGTGGTTAAGGAACCAAAGGAAGCGCCTGGAGTTGAAAATCAAATTCCAGCATCGGAGATGTTACAACTGACTTGGTGGAGAGTAGTGTCACAGTTGTTTGGGTTTCTGGGAAGGTTGTTGCAGCTGGCACAGAAACCATTTCATTTCCTTCCCTAATTTTGTCTTTCATAGTCTGGTTTGCAGTCTGGACTTTGTGTTTACAAGGCTGGAAAAAAACAGCTGAGCCTTTGCGGTTTAGAATACAGTCGATAAGAAGTCGGCTGGTTGTGTCAGACTCAGACAGATTTGGAGAAACAATGATTTTGTTGCAGTTAACAGTTTTATCAGGGTCCTAATAAATGCTTATGGTATAGCTAAGTTGTATGTAAATCGTTCAAATGCTAAGGTTAATGGACACAGATATTCCATGTGACATGTAGCTTGTGTTTTTTTATATATAATTTTTTACACATACACATTAATACTGATTTATTATAAACTGTGTATGCCGGGTCTATATTACTGTTGAGCCTGTATGTGATTATGTTCTCAGAAGGACTTTCTTAACGAAAGGGCGAGAATAGAATGTGCATTAATAGATAGGCAAAGCATGGGAGAGAAGTATTTTAGTCATATGCAGACTGAGCGAGCAGAGAGCTTTAGGAGATCAGAGGCTTCAACAATCTGAAATGAATTCTATACAACAGAATATAGAGTAAGTGGGAGAATGAGACACATGCAGTTAGGGAGAAGAAAAATAAGCAAGTCAGACATAATGTTCAGGGAGACAGATGAAGGGGATTAGAAGCAGAAAGATGGGCAACAAAATAATTACTGTCAAAGAAATGGGACAGATAACAAGGTGCTAGAATGGATTTTAAAAAACTTTTCACATTTTCTAAATCTTTCCATGGGGTGTTGTTTTTTTCCTTTCATTTCTTTTGCTTCAAGTTACCATAGTTATGATTCATAGCTAGTCTCAAAAGAGATAAAGCAACAACTAAAGCAATGTTTTGCATCAAAGAACTTAAATAAATTCTAGACAATTTGGAAAGGAGCTTTGTTCGTACGGTCGTGCTGTTGCTTCCCGCCGTTACTGTCACTGATTAGACCATGGGTGTCTCTGTGGGTTTATGCAAAAGCTGCTTTGTTAAACTACTAATGATACACCAGCTCCCCCCACATAGCAGCTAAAAAACTGAGTACAAATTGGCCAGCACGAATCTAATCTTTGCCATCTTCAGCTTTATTTGCAGGGATCCAGGGTATTAATCTTCACAGTTCAGTAAATGCAGACAGTAAGTGAATTAGTGGGCTTTATTTTTTGAAGCGTTGTTATAATGAACACAGGGAAGAGAATTCTTTAGAGTAAATAAAGTTAATCTCATTCATAACCACAGCCTGTATATGAAAGATGTAGCCACTGGCGACACTTATTGGTTTGTGAATGACCATTATGAAGCCTCAAGTTTAGAATTTGACCCTCACCAACGCAGACGTAACAAGCGAGGGGTGGAGCTGGCTGAGAACTCGACAACACTTCACATGGCCACACAGTAGTGACAGTTTAATCACAAGGTAATCATACCCTGCTCTCTCATCTGTTTTAACCTAAATGCGACCATAATTTAAAAAATTGACATCATGCTGCATCGAATGAGGTTTGAAACTAGAAATTGAGACTAGGGCTGCAGCTATCGATTATTTTAGTAATCGAGTATTCTATTGATTTTTCTGGCGATTAATCGAGTAATTGGATTCCATGCTTGGCGTACACATTACAGTATCAAAACCAGCGGGAAAAATAAATGCACTTAACAAATATGTTTAACAGTTTTCTACCAGCATTCCCGTCTTGCATCCTTTCCAGTCGCAGCTTTTTACTGTCATAAATTTTTATATTCCTGATTTTTCTCCATTAAAACCACCTGTTTGCGATCATTTCATTTTGTGCAGGAAAGGAGTCAAATTAAGCATTAAATGCTCCTGCTTGTGTGGATGAGTTTAAAGATGAAAATCTGAGTTAACAAAGAAAATTGAAAACCACCTTCAGAGCTGTTAACTCTGACTGAGGCTGAATATGTGAAACAGCCTCCGTAGTTCGGCCTCTGATCTGCTAAATGCTGCAACTAGAAAAGCTGCGCTGGTTAGAGCAGATGTGTCCCGTCAAATTTAAAATCCCCTTATAATTTATTGTGTATCGGTCTGGGTCCAGACTCGGACTGCGGTCCACCAGTTAGTGACCTGGGGTCTTGCATATACTGGATTAATCGAAGTCTGGATTCAGAGAATTTTGCCTTGAGGAATTTTAGTAATCGAATAACTCGAGGAATCGTTTGAGCCCTAAATGAGACCATGAACTCACTGGAAAATGTTTATTGAATAAGAAAGTTGTGCATTTCCTCATAGTCTTCAGTGCAATCAGGCATTCTTTTTTTTTTTTTTTGCAACCAGCGGTGTTGCTCTCTGCTGTGTGTTAGAGACGATGCAGGTTTAAGGCACAATGGCTTTTCAGACCTGGAAACTACGCCAGCCTTTTATATGCAGTTTGTTTTTACCATGGACTTTCTCAGCAATGACATTTCAAACTGTCTTAGGTTGGCAGATATAATGGAGAACTTGTTTGCATTTGAAGAGCATGATCTCATGGTAGCCTCTTTCTGCCTCCTCAACTCCGGCTGAATTTCACAGTTATTGTAGTGTTATCGACTACTCACAAATGCTGTGCTAAACGGATATCTAATTACACCTTTTATTCTCTTCTGAGCTAACATAGCCTAATAAAATTACTGGTCACAGTCAAGTTAGTTAATGAAAATGATACCTCTTGAAATATGTGAGGCTGAGTTACCAGCTGAGTAAAGCAGGTAGACCCTGAAAGCTCTGACTACAGAGTGTTTGTAAACAGTCATATAACCACCTGTTATTGGATATTATTGCAATTTAGAAATCAGTATGTGGTTCTGTGCAGACAGTGTCAGGAGTGTTAACAGAGGCCCAACAGCTCCTATTTGTCCTGAGGCAACTCAGGGCCTGGCCTCTGGCAAGCTGGTCCTTCAGTAGTTCACTGGAATTTTTTAAACCTGCTATATGTGGTAAAATGAAATGCTGGTATCTCTATACTTTGTCATTTCTATGTTTTACCATTTAGAGGATTTGTATGCATGTTGTATTTAGTATCCGTGTTAATTGCTATTGGTTATCTGGCATATTTAGCAATCTATTAAGTCCACTGTTTGTTTTACTGCTTTTGTAATTTTCACTGTGTGTTGGTTTTGTGAAATGCTTTGTCATTTTGCTCCGGACTTTGTGCTTCATACACAATTTATTTCAGTGTTATTTCTCCTGAGATTAGTGTAAGCTCTTTTTGAAATATCACTCATGCATCAATTATACAACAATGCCTTTAATGAGGTTCAGTTGTCAGTGATGCATTTTTCAGATGTCATGTGAAAGGCAGTTTCTGCTTTTTTTTAATAAACGAGAAACCATTTTATGCTTCAGTGAATGCACTTTTATCACTGGCTAATACATAGGCAAATTATGATATAAAGCGAGTGTGCACAAATGTACGTGTTATAGCCCATTGCATTACTTATTAGTTAGCAGCTTCAGTATCAGCAGTATTTTATAGCAACATCAGTCTCGGCTTTATGTGCACTTTCATGTACAGGCGGAGAAGATATTGCTTCTAAAAAAAACATGTTTGAATGCAGGGAAATTATCAGTGAATCCCACTTTATACTCGTCTTAGTTTGTGTCATTTCAGAAATGTAAAGACCGTTTTTCTAAGTTTTTCTTTCCTCCTATTTCACAGCCGGTTACCACGGAGACAAGGTTCGGTCCTGTACTGTACAACAGGCATTATTCTTCAGTGGCTTCGCTCAGATCCGTGAGTCTGCTCCCATATCTGCTTTCTTATCCTCATCGCTTCTTCTCAGTGCATTTCTTCTCTGCTTTCCCTGTCCGTTGCAGCTGCCCTTCCTTTGTGTCACTCTGTTTTGTCCCGATTGATTTGTGGTTGACTCTACTGTCTGAGGAAGATTCATTTGTATGGGTCGCCATTCTCATAGGCAGAAAATCAAGACACATACACACACATACACAGCCTCTGTTGACTCATCCCTGCATGCTCATCCTTGCATTCTGAATGTCTTCAGGAAAAAATAAAGCCACAGACTAAGTGAGAGTGCCAGCTTTGCCTTGTTGTCTTGCTTCCATGGTCTTTCAGAATTGGCACGACTCCAGTGAGTCATTTTGGGACTACGGTTGTCTGACAAAATGCTTCAACTTTTTGGCATTAAGGAAATTGGCACAGCAACTAGTGTACAAGTTGATAGTCTGTGTGGACTTTCTTTTTTTTTTTTTTAAAGGACTTTGTAAATACCTTAGATGACATTTGTAGGAACAGAGAAAAAAAAGCAGTTGATGCCAAATATTCAAATCATTCAAATTTCTGGCAAATCTCTCCAGACAGAAACAGGTAGCCGCAATTTGAACCAAGTAATGTAAAATAAATTTTCACTTAAATTTAAAGGTTTAGGAATTATAAATCAAAACTTGTGAACAAAAGAAACTGTTTGGCAAACAAAACTAAAAACCTGGTCTTCTTTGCTTAGGTAGGAAGTAGTTAAAACAGCCCCTTCACCTACAATCAACCACAGCCTTGAACTGTTTTTTGTTATTTTCTTGTCAGATTGTTGTCCAGTGTGAGTCACCTGGTGTTGGATGAAATCCATGAGAGGAACCTGCAGTCAGATGTTTTGCTCATCATTGTAAAGGACTTACTCAAAAAACGGGATGACCTCAAGATCATCCTCATGAGCGCCACGCTCAACGCAGAGAAATTTTCCAAATATTTTGGTATGCAAATGGCAAAATTGTGTTTAGCAAAAGGGTTGTGGTTAAAAGGATATGAATCTTTCCAATTTGCTCCTGTCTCCATCTCATCTTCCCTGTAGACAACTGTCCAATGATCCACATCCCTGGTTTGACGTTCCCAGTGGAGGAGTTCCTACTTGAGGATATAGTAGAAATGACCAGGTAGAATGACAGAACACAAAAACACACATGTACAAAGACTGTCACACCCCTATCATGTACTGATACAAATACAAATGGTCTCACAGCATCACTTTAGATTTAGTGGGGTCTTATAGTAAGATGTTGATCACTCTCTGCCAGGTATCGCCCCCAGAATCAGGACCGTCGGCCTTCATGGAAGAGAGGCTTTTGGCAGGGACGCCACTCCAGACCTGAGAAGGAGGAGAAAGAGGCTGAATACAAGGAGAGCTGGCCTTGTTATGCACGCACACTGAAGGGCAGGTGAGTTAGTGAGAACCGCGGGGTGGTTAAACTGGCAGAGCAGCTGCCAGGTTGATAAATGTGTTGTTTAGGTGGGAAATGGGAGGAATTGGGTTTGTGACATTCATAGTTTTAAATAAATACAACCCTTGTCTTTTTGAATTTCAACTTGAAGTTGAGCC
This sequence comes from Acanthochromis polyacanthus, assembly GCF_021347895.1. Lineage (NCBI taxonomy): Eukaryota > Metazoa > Chordata > Actinopteri > Pomacentridae > Acanthochromis > Acanthochromis polyacanthus. The sequence continues at coordinate 34,198,948 of NC_067125.1, forward strand.
CTGCATGTATAAAGACTGAATACAGAGTGTTCTATTTTTTTTTCTTTTGATTGGAAAAGTGTTTACAGAAAAGAGAGAGTGCTTTGGAGCACCTGACTGTCTGATAGATGTCTCGTAAACACTGATTCATACGTCTGCATTTGAAAGTAGTACCTACACCATAGGCAGCTGCAAGGTCTCTTAAGGCATGAAGAAAGGTGTTTTATTTACACGCTCCTCTTTGAAAACTGCAGCCTCAAATGACTTGCTTTTACCACCTCTGAAAGTGTGGTGCAGTTTTGCATCTTGTAACGACCTCTACATTTTTTAGGAGCCCACTTGAGATGTCATGCTCTTCTCAACAGACATTTCTCTTCATTTAGTACTACTGTTTGGAAAGCAGTCTCTTTCCTTTACTGCCATTATTATTGCTCAGTCTTACTGAGCAAACACAAGACAATGTAAACTTGATTGCGTCTGCTGTGGTGTAGCTGTAGAAAGTGTGCTGAACTCCAACATTGCCTGAATTCCCAGACGATGAGCTGTACATTGATGCACTGTATGCAAAGTAAGTTCTTGATGCTTAAGTATTATTTAGGTTCAAGTGGTACAAGAATGTTGCGTTGTGACTGGTTTGTTCTGCTTTCTTAGCATGATTTATATTGATGTTGTTAGAGCTTTGTGTCATGTATTTTGACATTCATGCTGACGTGTCTTGCTAAATTTTCATTTGTGTTTGAAAAATATACAAAAATCATATATAGAAAAAATATTTGTGACCTTCTGTGCACTACATCCTACCCAGCATGTAAACAAATGTAAGTTTAGTTTGCACTGAACACTCAATACATGCTTATGTTTAACACACAGAGTTTCAACAGAAAGCACCTCGGCCGATCAGCCAACAACAATAAATCCACCTGCTGAATATTGTTTAGGGCCAAAAACAGCCTTGCACTGCCAAAATAGCTCTGACCTGACAACCCGTGGTAGCAGGACCTTTCGGGTGTTATGTGATGTTTGGCAGCTGAATATTGGCAGCAGATCCTTTTGGTTTTGTAGGATGCAGGATGGAGCTTCCATGTACCAGTGTTGTTCCAGGACTCGATCAGACTGAGATCTGGGGAGTATGGAGGCCGCATCAACACTTTAGGTCCTTTGTTGTGTTACTCAAGCCATTGCTGAGCAGTTTTTGTGTTGTTGTGAGGCACATTATCTTGCTAGAGAAGGCTGTCGCTGTCAGGGAGTGCTCAGTGATGTGGTAAAGGGGTCAGCTTTGTCAGCAGCAATTTTTAGATGGGTGGTACATGCCAAAGTAAAAACCACATAACTGCCGGGACCCAACATTTCCCAGCAGAACATTACATTGTAACAAGATGATCAGCGTTGTACACTTCACCTGTCAGTGCTCCTTTGTTATAGCAGGTCAGCGTAGATATCAAATTTTCATTCTTATTAATTTTCAACAGACAAAAACAATTCACGGACTATGATAGTCTTTGAATTGTTCAACACTACACAGATGTCTTGAGTCTGACGTCATTGTCACCTGTCTGCCGTTATTTCAAAGGTAACATTTGGGGAGGAGAATTTAGATATTTGAGAACTTTTATGTCTATGACAGAGTAATTTGCAACAGTTCAAACCCCAGCTTTCCAACCAGAACGCCTATTATTCACAGAAAAAAGAGCAAAGCAATTATTGTTACAAATATTTCAAGTATAGGGCAAAACTGCATTAATATTTTTTGTACAAAATACAGATTCAGTGTCATACTGAACTTCATAGATGCATGAATTACACAACATGTAGAGAAAAGGTAAGCAAATGTCTGTAAATACATAAAATTCACAGTTGTGACAGCTCAAGCAACAGGTAAAGTGTTACAACCCCTTCCTTTCTGCTCATGCAGGTGATCAGCTCCTGCAGGAGCTGGCAGAAAGGGAGGGTCATTAGACTAATATGTGGCACCTGGTGGAGCTTTAGGAGGCTGCAAAAGCTCACCTGGTCTCTCTCTCCTTGGCTCCACAGCTTGGTTTAGTTTTGGTTCGGTTGGCGATTCCTTTTGCACTCAACACCAACACACACATCTTCCCTCGCTCATGCGCTCCACTCATTCCCGATGTAAACATTTGTCACACCTCATTCCTTTTGTGCTTAATTACTTAAGATATATTAAAATATTGTGTTTGTATTTGAAAACCTGACTGGTCTCCCTTCCTTTGTCGTGACGTAAGGTAAGAATAGAAACAGCTTTTTGAATGATAGGAGATGGTGGGTATTTATTGATTGTGTATTCTCCATTTTATACAGATACTCTGACAACACCATCGAGGCACTGGAGATGTTAGACGGTGATGACAAAATTGATCTGGAGCTGATCCTGGCACTGATCCGTTATATTGTGCTCAACGAAGAGGTAAGTGTAGCCCTGTCTCTGTTGTCAGTGCAGCCAACTGAGATTGTCAAAGTTTTCTGTCTTAAATTAGTATTTTGATAAAGTAAATATGTGCTGTAGGTAATCTGGTTTGTGTCACTGGAACTGGTCTCAGAGACTCTGTGATTTATGTTCTTGGACACGAGAATCTTAAAATTGTCATCACAGACATGGAGAGCAAGGAGTAGTATAGAGGGAGTATAGTTTGAGATTGAATAATATTAGGCTGACAAAAGGAGAGAATTACAGTACATTCCTAGGTAGAGCAGATGGAAGGAACAGGAGGGCCAGCTTCCAAACACAGAGTGACATTAGATCAGAGGAAATAACACTCACCCTGGCAGCAGATCTGTGCTAATGAGTGATCGAACAGATGCTCTCTCACTGCACATCCATTCCCCTTTTTCTTTTCTTCTTAAGTTTCCTCTTTTCTGTGTCATTTCACTGCTTATTCCAGTCTGTGAACATGTTAATTACAATGTCAACTAACTCAAATAAAAGATCAAAGTATCCTTTTTTGTGTGATTGCCACGGCTTTTAGTTTTTGCAGGATATTTCTTGTATTTTTCTGCCAGTTCTAGTCTCAGTTGACCAGCGGCGACATTTACAACCGGCACGATAGAGCACAATATCACAAACAATGCCAGCGAGTGCAGCATGTTGTCACTATTAAGAGGAAAATGCTCAGGGTGAGGACAAGTTAGTAAATTAAATGCTAGAAGTGATGGGAGGAAAGTAAAATTGACACATTTGCTCTCACTGTGCAATTCCAAGTCAAGTGGAACTAAGTTTGATTTATTTAGAATGGTTTGTGGCTGCGTTTGTGAAAAATGTACACAAGAGAGGAGGAGAGGGAAAAAGTCAGGCCTAGAATGTAGAGTGACTAATGCAGATGGACAGAATAATTATCCTTTCCCATATGAAGCCGCATCTCCATCAGTCACGGCCACACTGAGCCAGTCGACCAGCTGATCTGCCGTGTCATTGTCAAACGGTTGAGAGGGAACTGGCTGATTCGCCACGACGGCGTTCTGAACCGAGGATATGGGCCGTCTGCCAGACTTTCGACTGTGATGATTGGTTAATTATGTGGCAGGGGTCTGTGATTAGACACCTAGGGGTTGACATGTAGGCATTCATTAACGCCTGCTGGGTGCTTCTCTGACTGTGTGTGGGTTGTTGTGTATATTACCAAATACGAGGCCAGCACTACAGAGCTCTCTGTACTGTTACTTAATTTTCAGTTAGAATTAATCAGAGCCTCCCTCTGTTCTACATGTGTGTAATGATGCATTTCTATCAAGTTGTAACAAGGCACACCGTCAGCATCTCTCTCCTCACTTTCACACATGCGTAAACATTAACACACACGTATGTGGTCCCAAGTGGTTGAGCACTGGTAATAATAATTGGCTTTAATTAAAAAGCAGAGGTTCTCAGGGGCCAGAGCCTACTTTTTATCTCTGAAATTCATATCACATTCATGTCTCTCAGGAAATAAATAAGAGTTCTTTTTAAAGAGTGGATTCTTTTATATCAGCTTAATTGTATCCTGAGATTAATTTTTGTTAAATTTAGGTCTTTTATACGAGGAGATGGTTCCCAGAACCTTTGCCCTGGTGTCTGAAATTTATAGCTTCCCGAACTATTATTTGTCTAGGGTAGATATATTGTTTCTGTAGCAACACTGAAGATAGATTTAGCGTATTTATCTCTCTCCTTTCCAGCCTGGTGCATAAAGCATTGTTTAGATGCTGTCATGGGTTGCTTTGTACCAACGTATCTACATGTGTGTCTGTCAGAAAGTGGAGCCTTCATGTTTGTCTCAACTGTTTTTCACATGAAAATCAAGTTTTTGTATTTTTAACATGTCCGAATGGTGTTTTTATATGCTAGAAGCCATATTAGGAATAAAGCAAGCAGTCATAGCCATGAGTGAGCGTTTCCAAAAAGAAAAAAATCCTTGTTGGTTTCTGTTTACTTCTTTAATCAGACATTTCCTGTCCAGAATTCTAAAAGAGTAAACATGGCTCGTTTTACGCAACATTTTGTTCATGTCATGTTTTTGCATGGCTACTGGTGGTGTGACAGCATTATACACTGATATACTAAGAAGTCCTAATTGAAAAGTTTATAGAAAAACATGGTTTACATTTCCACAGATGTTTTGTTCATCTGATAATGTGTGTAATTTCTGCTTTTGTAGGTGACTGTAATTTTCAAAAAATATAGCTTTAATTTTTTCTGCATTTGCTTTCTTGCTACAGTAATTGAATTATTCCTGATCAATCATTAAAGGTTTCTTTGTCTTATTTTACCATTGCATCGTTGCTGGCATTGATGGTTTTGTTGTCGGTGACACCAAATGTACAATAAGTGATCAATACAGCTGTAGCTAAAGATCATTTTTATTGCTGATTAATCTGTTGTTTGTTTCTTGATTCATTTATTCCTTGTTTGGTCCATAAAATATCAAAAAATTCTGAAAATGTCAGGGTTTCCTGAAGCCTAAGATGATCTCCTCAGGCGTTTTGTTTTGCCTCCAACAGAAAGAGATTTAATTTACTGTTTGGTCAGATCTCAATAAACCGGTAAACACCAAATTTAGAAGGCTGGATTCCAAGAAGTTTGGCTTTATTTTGTCTCAAAGAATTACTCAGATTTGTCAAATACCAGAATGGTTGACAACTGATTGATTAATCCCTGAATCATTGCAGCTCTAATGTGAATCTAAACGGCTGAATGTGCAGAGATTTGCTCACATTGGAATACCAACAAATCTGTTATTCTGCTGCTGTTTTCTAAGTAAGTCGACATTTGTGTGTGTGTGTGTGTGTATCTCCCAAGTGGCTAAGTGCTTTTCTTTTTTTTGCTTTTTTTCTTTGCTGCTGCGAGAGAATGGAGAGCATCCCTCTGCTAATGTGAAGTAGAGGCTGCCCTGTAGTGGAAAGATGTTATTGTCATAATGATGTAGGCTGAAGTGCCAAGGCCTATTGTATGGCTGAATGTGGAGGTTGGCAGCTCAGGGCAAGCCATCTTCGTCTGGCTCGGTTCCTCTGAGGACACGGGCACCTCGTTCACTTGGCTCAGTTGCGGTGTAATGCTTGTTTGTTTCTGTTGGCAGTTTGTTTCTTGCTGTTTTTTTTTTTTTTTCCACTCTGAAGCCTTGCTGTTTTTTTTTTTTTCTATCTTTGGGCTGTGTTCACAGTAATGTCATGTCTTTGTCAGGAAGGGGCAATCTTGGTCTTCCTGCCTGGTTGGGACAACATCAGCAGTCTCAACGACCTGCTTATGGCTCAGCAGATGTTCAGATCAGGTATGCACACGGCAACATACATCCAGGATGCGTCACATCAAAGTGCATGCCAGTGAGGTTTGTATAGAGTGTGTCATGATATTATCATGCAGAATGATGTATGTGTGAATGCTGTTCCGCCGAACGGAAAGAGTTTCTTTGTGCTCACCATAAATTTGAGTATAAGAGGAGTACATATACAAGTCCAAAAATAAGCTGAGGTTAGTTGATTATTCTAAATTTTCCCGTAGGTGCGAGTTTGATTGTCTGTCCTGTTTTAAGTTACTCTCTTGTTTTTCACTGTGAAGCACTTTGGTCACCCTTTGGGCTGTTGTAAAGAAATAAACTTTGATTGATATACGTTCAAGCGTGATAATTTGGATACCAATTCTGGACAGATATACAACTTGAAAAATGTGCAGAGCTAAAATAATTAATCAGTTGGTTGTTTGGCAGAAAGCTTATTGGGTTTTAGAAAACTGTGAGAAGAATATTCACTGTTTAGGTCACTTCATAGACCTAGCAATTAGTCAAAAGATCGAGAAAATATTTTGTGGGATTGCTGTCCTAGAAATGTGTGGAAATCTAAACTTTTTCAGTGTCCATTTGTGTGTGGTAATGGCTCTGTGGATCCTTTTTAGATAAACCATATCAAGCGCAAAGTATTATCGCTCTAAGCAGAGTAAAGACCTCCTGAGACCTGAGCTTTGGTTGGGCTTGCTTTTTAGATTTCTTCTAGTTATTTGAGTTGAGGAGTAACCAATAAATATAATAATCAGATACTATCTGATATCTGATTATTATGTTTATTGTATTTTATCCTATTTATATTGTATTACTATTATATTAAAATTCAGTTATTATTGTTGTTGTTTTATTATGAACAATACCTTCTTATTGAAAAAAAAAGGTATCCGCATATGTGGACACAGGTCCTAGGAGGTTAAATCTTTGAAATGAGTCTATTTTATTAGAATGAACTGTAAGAATTTGTTTTGAAATCATTTCTGGCCTTGACCCTCACACACACACACATCTATGGGAGATTAAATTTTTTTTTTTCCAATGACTATGAAATGTATTTCCTCAGAGATTTCGCTTAGCTGGCAGAAGACATCCTTTTTTTAAAAAATCTGCTGGTTAGTTAAATACTCTGTCAAGGTGAAGTCAGTTTACTATGTATTTAAAATAACCAGTATTAACTGCAGTTAAGTTCCTCGTGTTTTTACCAGGATTTTCAAGATTATTTAAGATGTATCATAAAACATGTGTTTTCTCAAGCTCTAGCACTTGTATCTTATATTGATGACTGGTGCTTTGTTTTTGTTTTGTGTCCTGTTGTGTTTCAGACCGGTTTGTTATCATCCCTTTGCACTCCCTCATGCCAACCGTTAATCAGACACAGGTCAGCATTCTTCTATTTCTGTGTTTGTCTGTTTGTCCGACTGTCTCTGTGCTTGCCGATTGTCCTGCTTTATTCCCTTTTCGGTACAAGAGAAGTCATGTCTCATCTTTCTCTCTCTCTCTCTCTCTCTCTCTCTCTCTCTCTCTCTCTCTCTCTCTCTCACTTCTCCCAGGTATTCAAAAGGCCTCCTCCTGGAGTTCGAAAGATTGTGATTGCTACCAATATAGCTGAAACCAGGTGCGTATGTGTGCATGTTGAGTAGCTTGTCTGGCCTTTGTACTTACAGCTTATTTTTGGCAGTTGTTTTTCTGGCAGGTTTAGAAGAAAAGGACATTTAGTCATATTCAGTCATGTGTTATTTTTTGTCTACAAGTATAATGCTGTGGGTCTCATGTCATTAATGGAAACAGTGGATTTGGAGCTAATTAGCATGCATTTCTAGGATAGATTACAAATGCTGTCATATTAGGCTTGGATGGAAAACCCTCTGACAGGCAATTTGTTAATGCATTCACAGAGCCTGGCACTCGCACTAACTGAGTAAATTGAGAAGCTGCTTCCCCTCCGCACTCCCCTCACATCACTCTGCTAAATATAAACCTACCAAAGGGCTGAATTTTATTTTTTACTTCTGAATGATTGTGTGTGTCTAAGAGTCTTATCCAAGCATTCTTGACAGGCTGCTTTGAAGTGTTTTTTTTTCTGCATTATTTGATCTTACTTCTATTATTTCCCTTCTCTCTCTCTCCACTCTTCCTCACAGCATCACCATAGATGACGTTGTTTATGTGATAGATGGAGGCAAGATTAAGGAGACCAACTTCGACACCAACAACAACATCAGCACCATGACAGCTGAGTGGGTTAGCTTGGCCAATGCCAAACAGAGGAAAGGACGCGCCGGCAGGTGTGTGTGTGTGTGTGTGTGTTTGTTTACACACCGGGTTACTGGTAGATATATTTATAATGAGGGCATAAGTTATGCAAGTGCCTCTGGGTATGCGATACTAATCTAGAAGAATTATGTTTCCATCCATTTGTCATCTGAGCTATCCGTCAGTCTTCCCCATCAGCCCACTCCTTCCTGCTCCCCCATCTGTAAACACCAAGACAGGCAAAGTGTTGTCACTCTCAGGTTGTTTCCAGTCTGTGACTTGAGACGTCTGTTCTGTTAGATAGCTCTGACATCAAAGTGCATCAAGGCCCAATTAGCAGGAGCTGCTTCCTGTGTGCAGTTTCATCCCACTGATTTTAAATTAAACCCTTGTCACAGCACTGATATAACATGTGACCTTTCCCCCTCTCTCTCTCCAACTCTCTTCTTCTTGACATATATCCAGAGTGTGTCCAGGGAAGTGCTATCATCTGTACAATGGTCTCAGGGCCAGCCTGCTCGATGCCTATCAATTACCTGAAATTATGAGGACGCCGCTGGAGGAGCTCTGCTTGCAGATCAAGGTTGTGGATGTGGGGAGAAAGAGTGAGACAGACTGACAGAGAGAGATAAATAGGTGTTGGCTTGGGAGTTGAGATGAGGACAAGATTGTTCTGAATGAGTTTTGTAAGTGCAGAGAGGGAATGAGGACAGTGCTGCTGTTTTTGGTCTTGTGTTGAATTACAGCCTCTACTTCCTAATGAGAACTAGGGATGAGCATCCTGGGCTGACTCATGCCCCTTGCTCTCCAACACTTTCTCTCTCTTTTTGCCGACAATATAATCACTCCTCTTCTGGAACCTCGTTCTCTTACTCGAACAGACGCCTCTCCTTTGGTTGCTCTCTCTCTTTCCCCTCCCCTCTTTTTCTTTCTCTTTTTAAATCCTCATTCTCCACGCAGACATATTTTAGCCAGTGCTAATGGAACATTAAGCCAAAGTTCACTCAGATCTAGTGTTGGCCCTGATTGTTCTCACCAGTGGCTTTACTGGTTTGTACGTTTCAGTGTGCGTCTTTCACTAGCTCTGTTGAATGTATCTGAGTATGTGTATAATGTGTTTTTTGCAACTAGTGGGTGAGAGGCGGACTAATGCATCAGACTGTCCTTAAAGTGAGAGAAACACTGACAGCATGCTAACCCTGAGCGGACTCTCTAATGCGCACTAAAACATCACCCTATTAGTCAAACATAGAATTGTTGCTGCTTCCTTACTCTGCAGCTTGCCACAGATAGATGTTTAGCAAATTTAAAAGTCTCTTTCCAAAGTGGAAGTGAATATCCATTTAGTAAATGTGCATATTCACAGAATAAGCTTTTATCACCATTATTTTATGGCCGGCATTTAGAGACATATGCTAATGTGGTTAACTCTTAATGTTAACCAGCGCTGTTGGTTGTTCTATCACATGCATCCTATCACGCTTTGTACCGTGTACTTGTAGTAAGAAGACACACATTAAAGTAATTGCAGCAGATGTTACTATATCTATGCATTGGCCACAGTTTAGTGTTGGCCACAAATGACAAGCACTTAGATAATGTGAAACAAAAGTTAAGTACAAGTTCTGACATATTTTTGCTGATCAAAATTTAATGTGATGTACATTGTCTAGATTCTGAAGCTCGGGTCGATAGGTCGATTCCTGGAGAAAGCCCTGGACCCTCCCACTGAAAAGGCTGTCAACCTAGCCATCAAGAACCTCACAGACCTGGTAAGAATGAGTAAAGATCCTTCAAAAAAGTGTTGAGGATTTATTTATAAGGCTGTAACTAGTGATTGAGTAATCTACCAATCACTTTATCCAATTACTTTAAGTGTTTGCTCTATAAGATGTCAGAAAGGGGTATAAAATGCTTGCCTAAAACCCAGGTTTATTGCTTCCAAAGATCTGCTTTGTTCAGTCAGTAGTCCAGAACCTAAAAATAATTGCTATTGCATAAGACTGAGAAAAGCAGCAGATCGACATAACCGAGAGGCTAAAACTTAAGAACGTCAAATATATTTATAAGTACATACAAAAACAGTTATGTATTCATTTTCTGCTAATCACCTAGTTAATTAAGTTAAATTGTTTCACCTTTAATTAAGTGGTTCAATTAATGCCTGTAGTGCCAGTAACAACAGTATAATAGCACTTTGGGGAACACAAGCATTTTGGAAGAGAGAAGTGCTTTCAAAGTGCCCCGTCTTATTTCTATTGTCCTCAAATCTGCTAGTAACAGAGAGGCTGCTTTGTAGCTTATCATCCAGTGAGGGAGGCCGATGGGGTGAAAAAAGGGGGCCAAAAGAGAAATTAGTACTTATAACAAGGGTTAGAAAGATTTAAACACGCAATATTTGGTGTTAACAAGGTTAAAACACAATGAATATCAATAGAGGTAGGAAGCAGCACTTGCATCTGACAATAAAACTTACAGGAGTGGCTCCAGGAAGCTTTACAAAGCCTTAATTACAGCATCTTAAAAGCAAGCAATGCATATAAACTACACTCTGGTCTTCTGGGAGAGCCTTCCCTTTGCTGGGGTATTAATCACTTAAGCTTACACACTTAAACTAATTAATGCCCTTGAATTGTCAAATCATTTCCTTTTTTGTGGATGTGGTTAAAAGCACATTATGCTGAGCTGTAGATGACTAAAGAGAAGTGCTTTTCTGCTGGATATTGTGACTGTGTCGTGTTAGAACGCCCTGGACCGAGTGGAGAATCTGACAGCACTGGGTTTCCACCTGGCTCGTCTCCCTGTGGAGCCTCACATCGGTAAACTCATCCTGTTTGGAGCACTGTTGGGCTGCCTCCACCCCGTACTCACTATCGCGGCTTCACTCAGCTTCAAAGACCCTTTCTTCATACCCCTGGTAAGGCTCTGAGTTCACAGACTAAAAGCTTATGTCCGCAGTGACACATACTTCAGAACACTGCTTCTCTCTACACTTTGGCTTTCTTAATTACACTGAAAGCTTTGAATAACCTTTCTTTAATGCATCTGTAACTCTCAGGGCAAAGAGAAGATGGCAGACATGAGGAGAAAGGTCCTGTCTAGAAACTCTAAGAGTGACCACCTCACTATTGTTAATGCCTTCCAGGTAAAAAGTGCCACATCATCTGTCACACCTGATTTTTCTTTTATCCCTGTTTGCTGGATCCTGCCTTCATTTATCATGCATTAATTTGACCAGGGCTGGGAGGAAGCTAAGCAGCGTGGTGCCAGGTATGAGAGGGAGTACTGCTGGGACAATTTCCTCTCTGCCAATACACTCCAGGTGAGTCTGGTTGCTGAGCTCTACTCTGAAGTGCCTTGTGGAAAACAAATGAAGGTGGTCCATGACTATATTTTGACTTCTGTCTTGCCATCTAAGAATGTCTTCATAGGAGTAATTTGTTCTTTTGTAATTTAGATGCTGCACAACATGAAGGGCCAGTTTGCTGAACATCTCATGCATGCAGGTTTCGTCAGCAGCAGGGATCCCAAAGACCCCAAATCTAACGTCAACTCAGGTAACTAAAAGGAAGTTTTGTGTTCATTCATTCCTATGAATCTGTTAACCAGGCTGTGGAGCAGTATAAAATATGATGTGGGGCGTTTATCCGTCCTCTAATGGTCTTTCTTTCAACAGACAATGAGAAATTAATCAAAGCGGTGATAGTCGCCGGTCTGTACCCGAAGGTGGCCATGATCAGACCATCTCACAGCAAAAAGAGGCCAGGGTGAGTCTGCTAATCCAAGGAGAAAGATGAGCTATGACAGACTACAAAGGGCTGCGCAGTACAAGATAGAGAAGTGCACAATCATTCTTATTGATCTTTAGACGGAAAAATAGCCTTCACACTACAATATCTCATCAAACCTCTCAGGTAAGAGTTCAGTAAGGGTCCTGTGATGGTTATCTGAGACTGCACAGACACCATGTTGGGAAAATTGTCCTAAACAGAGCCACTTTTGCAGCCTGAGATCAATGCAGTCATAAAGTTGCCCTAAGGCAGCTGTCATATGCACACTGGCTGTGACCTGTGTGCAAAAGACAGATGCACGCAACAGGGGCAGACTCTCTTTCTCTCAAAGCAGGGCTGTCACTTTGTTTGTCTGTCTCAGTGACAGCTTTAGAACCAGGTGCACAGTGATTTTCCCAGGGTCATTTAAACGGCATAAGTAATTCTGTGCAGTTGCCACACTAAGCCAGTTGTATATTTTCTTGTTTGCACCGCAGCTCTGCAATTTTTAAATGAATTCGTTGCTTGATTAAGCACTTCTTGTTTGCGTCATTGCTAAGTCCGACTGCTGTCTGGTACAAGCAGCTTGTTCCCTGTGGTCAGCGTTGTCTGGCTGACACGCTGGAGTTAGGAACATGGTGTTACTTTCAGCATTCTACGCGTGTTTCTCAACCTCAACTTTCTGAGCCTTTTTTTTCTGTGCAAAATTTATTCTGGTGCTGGTGACAATTGGGCAGACAATTTGTGAATGGGAAAAAAACACACACACACACATTAGGCATTCACAGATAAAAAAAAAAGGACACCTATTTTGTGAAGAACATGCATTATAATGCTGAAATATGATGGAAATCTCTGAAAAGCATTTAAATATTCTTAAAGAATCAGTTTAAAAAAAATTTTGCCCAGGATATATATAATGAATGCTAATGCTCAGAAAGTACATATATCTGCATTATGACCGTTTATATCCAAGCCTCTGCAATAGATTTCTGTTGTTTTGACTCCTGTGGGCCTTTAAGCCTTTTGTGTGGTTAGAAATTGGTTCAGTGTTAAAAGTTCAGTGAATAACGGTTCTTACGTCAGCTGAAAACTACATTATATCAGTTTCTAAATCTTGTATCACCAATGGATTGGCGGCTTATATTTGTTCATACACAGAAAGATGAATAAACAATTTGCAAGTGTTGCAAAAGGAGATTGTTTAAAAAAACATTCTGGAGAGATTTTTAATCTAAAATGAACATCCTGTATGATAAAATAAACAACCAGTGCAACAAAATAAACATCCAGTGAGACAAAATAAACCTCCAGTGAGACAAAATAAACCTCCAGTGAGACAAAATAAACAGCCAGTGCGACGACATAAATGGCCAGTGAGACAAAATAAACAGCCAGTGCGACGACATAAATGGCCAGTGCGACAAAATAAACAGCCAGTGCGACAAAATAAACAGCCAGTGCGACAAAATAAACAGCCAGTGCGACAAAATAAACATCCAGTGCAACAAAATAAACATCCAGTGCGACAAAATAAACAACAAAATAAACATCCAGTGCGACAAAATAAACATCCAGTGCGACAAAATAAACATCCAGTGCGACAAAATAAACATCCGGTGCGACGAAATAAACATCCGGTGCGACGAAATAAACATCCGGTGCGACGAAATAAACATCCGGTGCGACGAAATAAACATCCGGTGCGACGAAATAAACATCCGGTGCGACGCAATAAACATCCGGTGCGACGCAGTAAACAACCGGTGCGACGCAATAAACAGCCGGTGCGACGAAATAAACAGCCAGTGCGACGAAATAAACAGCCAGTGCGACGAAATAAACAACAAAATAAACACTGCGACAAAATACGTATCCAGTGCGACAAAATAAACATCCAATGCGACAAAATAAACAACCAGTGCGACAAAATAAACAACAAAATAAACAGTGCGACAAAATAAACAACAAAATAAACAGTGCGACAAAATAAACATCCAGTGCGACAAAATAAACATCCAGTGCGACAAAATAAACATCCAGTGCGAACAAAATAAACATCCAGTGCGAACAAAATAAACATCCAGTGCGAACAAAATAAACAACAAAATAAACAGTGCAACAAAATAAATATCCAGTGAGACAAAATAAACATCCAGTGCGACAAAATAAACAACCAGTGTGACGAAATAAACATCCAGTGCGACAAAATAAACAACCAGTGCGACTCCACTGATGTAGCATTATACTTATGCAAAACATCTGACAGTTACAACCAATAACAATCAATGTTGCTAAAAAAAGTTCTTCTTTTTCAGGTCAAATCTATGTTACCCACCGAACATTTCAGCCTCTGTCACATGACTTTACAGACTTGGGATACTATGCAAGTTGCAGCTAATGTAGCAGAGATGAGTGGTGTGATACAGAGGTCTGGTTCGCCAAGTGTCTTCATACAATCCCAGATTCTAATGATTTGAAATAATATTTATTTGTATTAATGATTCATTTATTCTTTTTCAATAATGGTTCATTTATGCAGTGCCCATCACAACGGTCCTAGAATTAAAAGTGTCAAAAGATGAAAGCTAATGACTGTAATTTTGTTCAGTGAATCACTAAAGGGTTCATTCATTATCAGAACTGTAATTTGATCACTGTATTCTTGGCAGATTCTTTTCATAAAACTTTCTTGTAATGGTTGGAGGTGTAATGGTTTCCATTTCCACTTTCATCTGTGATAAAAGCTTCCCCTTTGTGTTCTCTTGTCACTTGAGAAAAAATGTTAATAAGAAATGTGCTTTTTGGGTTTTTTTATGAAGTGCTCAGAGTGTGACATTTCCATTATTCCTAACCAACACGCATACACTCTCTACCATCTTATCGTTCTCAGGGTTAAGGTATACACGCAGGCTGATGGAAAGGTGTGTATTCACCCAAAATCTGTCAACGCTGAGGAGACGGAGTTCAACTATACGTGGCTTATTTACCACCTCAAGATGAGAACGAGCAGTGTGAGTAAGCGAGGGGACTGTGGTGTGTGTTATTAGTGTTTCAGAACTGCTGTATGGATATTGCGAGTTTTTACGTCTGAGTGCGTGTTGCTGTGTGTCTCCTTGATTTAGCATGTGTCCCTCTGAAGGGTGCATTTGAGTGGAAAGATGGGCCAGTGGTTAAAGGTTGGCAGTGGTGCCACACCAGCTTTGCACTTAATGAATATTTGATTAAAACACGGCCTTTCAACTCACTCTCAAAGGCTCTTGTGCTTCAAAGCTCCCAGACACAATGTAAAAGGTGGTGAGGTTGGAGGAGGGGGGGAGGAATGGTCAATGCAGTTTCCTGACTGCCGCCCTTTATTTTCTTCTTCCTTTTTTTGCCCCTCTTCACACTCCCATTCTCCTCTCCCTTCCATCTGTCGGTCTTTGTTCTTTCTGTGCTGTCTCTTTTTGTGAATGTTTCCTTTCTGCAGAAAAACACCTTTCATGTCCTCTCTGTTTGCTGCCTTTGCCTTTGTCTCTCACTTTGCTGCCTTTGTCTTCAGGAAGAAAAGTGTTGTGCTGTATTTTACTGTCATTACTGCCACCAATGTTATTTTCCTCGTTGCATGTGAGGGATTTTGCGCACAGTGCTGAGCATTTGTGTCTTTGAAAGTAAGGTGTTTTGAGAGTGTGAGATTGTCAAGGTCATTTGTTTACTGAGAGAGGAAGCGGAAGAGCAGGGCCGTAGAAAGAATAAAAGGAATGAAAGTGAGGGATGACGTTAAACTTTATCTTTTCTGACGCACTTGCCCATAGTGGTCCATTACATTACACATTCATGGAGTAAATGCAGTTGTCCCTGCTGTCTCCTTGCTTTTTACCTTGTTTTCTCCCCCTCCACCTTTCTCTACCGCCGCCGACGTTAATTTCCAACACTTCCACCTGTTACCTTCAAAGCTGAAATAGGTTTTGTTTCACCTCAGTCTGCTGCTTATGCAGTCTCTGTGGCTTTTGACCTTACAGCCAAGTAGGTTTTGTGAGTCTGTGCATACAGATGAGTACATTACATCACATCTATTTCCTGGCTTGTGAAAAGCACGTTAAAGAAAAACTGTTTAGTTTTTTTTTTCATTTTGGGCATCATTTGTCAAACTACTCTCCATAAGAGCTGTCAGTTAAATGAAGAGAAGAAAAATGGAGGGGGACGAGTGTAACACATTAGCGAGATTCACAGATGGGGCAAGATGACATTTCTCCTAACACTGGAGGCACAAGCACATTTCAAACTCGCACAGCCACTCCTCACTAATGGGACACTTTCAGCCCACACCACAGAATAGCTGTCGGGCACGGTGTGTCATAATGATGCCGCTCCCTGTCACTGAATGTGTTAACGTGTTTGTTGTAATACTCCTGTTGTTGTGTGTCCGCAACATCTCTCTGTCCCCCCTCAGATCTTCCTGTACGATTGTACCGAGGTGTCCCCATTCTCACTGCTGTTCTTTGGAGGAGACATCACCATCCAGAAAGACGAAGACCAGGACACCATCGCAGTGGACCAGTGGATCGTCTTCAGATCTCCAGCTCGCATCGCTCACCTCGTTAAGGTAAACGACGCACACACATTAACAAATTTGCCTTGATTGGTTTCTTTACTCACCTGTCTTTTCCTGTTTGTTCCCCAGAGTTTAAAGAACGAACTGGATTCTCTGCTGCAGGAGAAAATCCGTAATCCAGCTCCTGTGGACTGGCAGAACCGCCAGTCTAAAGACTGTGCTGTCATCACAGCCATCATAGACCTCATCACCACCCAGGAGAAACCCACAGGCAGCAGTAAGGGCTATGGCAGGACGTGGGCGTCTGCCCCAAGAGGACAACACATTTACTTCAATGACGATGACGATGATGATGATGATTAGAGGTGGCCAGGGATTTGCCTAGCTATGAAGAGAAGAGCCACTGAAATGACTGGCTGCATCTTTGGACACAGAGGTTAGAGTAACTGGCCTCCTTAATGGTTATGCTTGGTTGAAATTTTAGTGCTCCCTGGCTGCTCTTGAAGGCCAAACGCAGGAGGCCAGAGCACTGAAAGACACTGTGCACTTGAATGATTACCATTGTTGTTCTTTTGCCTGGTAGGTTTATTATTTTGCAAGGACCAATCCATCTTTGAATACACTCAGTAACTGCTTGGCTTAGTTTGTAAATTTTTGATTTGAATTAGTCTGTGTTGAAGCAATGCCTGTTAATAGCCTGTGCAATAAAGAAGACGTACCATCACCTCACTTAGCTTCGTATGCCTTACTAGGCTGGAGTTTAGCAAGTCAAAACAAAATGTTACCCTGAAATATTGCCATCTTTTTGATGGGAGACCATAAGCTATTCTGTGACAGGAGAACACAATTTGTTCTGAGCGCTGAGAGAGCAATCACTAAAATCACCTGGGTAATTTGGTTGGAATGAACACCTGCATAGCTGTTGCATACCCCTGATTTAACAGGTGATATCTCATAAATACCTGAAAAAAAGCACTACTGGCCAGAGGATTTATGCACATTTCTAATTTCTTGTCCCAAATGGTACTGTAGGAATAAAAAGTGGAATGATTTTCATCAAGATCAGGGGCAAAACAAATCAAATCGATCAATTAGAATACATGACCGGATCCCAGTAACTGAGCTTTTATTAACAGAAACTGATTAAAATATAAGCAACTTTCTTTAATATATATTTGTATTTATGAAAACATACATGTTACAGTTTCAGCTGTTGTACATATTTACATTGACAGAGATGATTTACAATAGTTACAAAGAGAGGAAATGATTGAAACAAGATCACTTCATGCTAAGATGTGTGGTAATTTTTCCCTGAGTGCAAATGCAAAGCCAAGTCTGGATACTCGTGTCCTTCTTGTTGGGTGCTCTGCCTCCTACTGCCGTACTCCTGTTTGTGCAGCTCAACAGTTGTGGTTGTCGTTTGGGCTGGACTGAGAGCAGTGGTGGTTGATCGATGGTGTTATCATTATGTTCTGACCAAGCTATTCATTTCCTTTAGCTGGGCAACACTAAAAAGATGACTCACACTGGATAATCACATTAAAAGCACGGCCAGGCAGGCCCAGCTCGTCTCTTCCGGTCTCACCATAAGCACGCGCAAATTAATTTCAACATAAATAAATATCGCAATATAAATCCCAAGGGGGGTATTTATACATCCACACTTCTGGCTTGGCATCAAGTGTGTGTGTGCTCTTTCAGCGTGTCCAAATCATTGAAGGGATGGAGAGAATAATGGTATTTGTGACACAAATGTAAAGCCTGATTTATAGTGGTGACATTAACTGGTGTCAAGCAGAAAGGTAGGGGACAGCTAGTTGGCTCTTCTGCTTAACTCGTGGATGATGTATGAGGTCATGGGTACTTTTTATTAGGCTAACTCGTCTCCTCGCTTCCCTCTTTAGCTCCTCCCAGCGTGGATGGGAGAGTGCTGTGAGGAAGAGATGCAGGAATACATGTGAAAATCCTCCGTAAAGGGAGAGGAGGAATGATTTCTGTGTCACAGGAGGAGCAAGGAAGTATAAGTTAGCATAATTAAAAGCACCTCAAACCTCCCAGGTTACTATAATTCTTAATATAGTCAAACTAATTCTGACCTATTCTATTTACGCAAAGTGCCTCAGGCTTCAAACAAGTAGCATTCATGCTTTTTTCTTTATTTTTGCTGTACTACCATAGTTATCTGTGCTGCTTGGACACTCACAGGAGTTTCAACACTATCTCACCCTCCTGCCTTATCACTTTCACAATCAACATCTTCATAGTTAGCATAGTCCCTGGCAAAGCTCCTAATCACAGGGCCTGAGCCTCATTAACAGAACACAAACCAGGCTGATGTCACACCATTTGGTCTACTACACCTCCTCCAGTTGTACTGTACACTCTTATTACATTGCACATCTCTTACAAAGAATATGCTTGCAAAGTAACATTTACAAATTTCACACCAACAGCTCTTATGCCGCAGAGTGTTGAAAGCAGTGACTTTGGCTGTGGGTGTGAAGTTTTCTAACCAGCCAGGGAGTTAATCAATGTGACAGATTCCACTGTCAAACCATCCCACCCACACAGGGACCAATCAGTAATTAAGGCAATCTGTGTTCTTCTGCTGTGTTTCTTCTTCTCAGAATGCCTGATATTTAGTGGATGCTGAGCAGAAGTCTAAATGATGGCTTCGTATTTATCCTGTAAGGATCAAGCGGCTCCCATAAAGCTCCACTTGGTCCCTGAAGGCAGGTCGCTGATGCTGTTGGTGAACTCATTTGTCTGAGTTCAGTGCTTAAAAGGGCAGGTTGGTGGTGTGTCGCGGGGGTCGCTGTCAGCAGGGGAAAGCCTACCATGGGTTAAGCAGGCAGCTTATCGTCCTGTCACACGTTAGTCTCCAGCCCCTGCAGGCGGTCCATCCTCTGCATGTTGCGTTCAATGGTGGCCTGGCACGTGATTGGTTCAGCGCACTCGCTCAGGAACCATCCCCTCTCTCCGTCACGCAGTCGCTCTCCTTCATACCAGCCTGGAGGCGGAACGGCATTTATATGAAAATCAAAGAATGTGTGGTGTGTTGCTTCATGCTATTACTGTCTCCCCTCTTTGATGGCGTCTGTTCTTTAACATGAAAGTCAGTTGCTATGGTCACCGAAAAGGGAATGACCTTTGGCTTTCAGGTGTTTGTGTAGATTTAAAACACATCTTCAAACAGGGTTGAGGTCCATTATGTGAAAAAGATAAGTACTGAATAGGAAGAGAGTGTATAGAAGCATGATGAAAGGAAGTGGTTGAAACAGGAAGATGGGAAATGAGAGGAACATTAAAGAGAGTGAGTGAGGCGGTGAGGACTAACATACCGTCTTCTACAGTCTGTGAGACCAGAACCACATCAGCCACCTGCAGAGACAACTCATCTGGCTGCTTGGCTGTGTACGTTCTGATCACCTCCACCTGCGTGACATCTGGAAGAGCACAAACAAATCCACAAATCATTTCGGGTCATTTACACTGGTCTTATTTGTTTAACTCTCAACTAACTCGCTGTACCCTAAAACCAACCAGAGGATTTGGGAGGCAACAATTTATCAGCGTCAGAAACAGCTGAACCAAGGCTACTGGTGGATTTTGAACTTTCTGGGGGTCTTTGAAATACTAATGAGAGATATGCCACTGTAGGACAACTATCCATAGTTAATGACATTTCATCACTTTATTCTACATCATGTCTTAATTTGAAATTCGGCAAAAACAAATAATTTTTTACAGGCAGATTCTGTAACAAAAAACAAACTGTTTTTTGTTTGTTTTTTTACACCTTGGAACAACTGGATAGTCATTAGTGAACAACAGGTCACAAAAAAATCTGGCTTTTTGGCTGAACTACATGTTGTGCAAACACTGAACAGATAAAGGAAAAGTGTGGAAGCCAATTAAAAATCTAAGCAGCAAAAAATAACATACTATTTTTGCAATTTGTATTTTGTAGTGAGCATTGGTAACAACTGTGGGAGCTTGGAAAATGTACTGATTCCTTTGTTTTTCCATTTTTGTTAAATAAGCAAGCAAAGACATTCAACTTACTTTAAAAAATACAGATCTATATTTGCAGTATTGTAACTATGGTATACAGCAGAAGAAAAAAACATTGGCTTTCTACTTCTAGTCATGTGCTGTCATTATGGTCCACTTAGCAGCAGGATTTTATATTACAGTTTAAAATATGCCCACAGTGAGGAAAAATGTGACAGTTATTCAAGTTCAGGGATTTAATTAACAAGTAAATTATTTTTAAATCAGTGAGGGGGAAAAAATGGTTTCATCAGATGACCACAAGGTGGTGCAGTCAGCTAAATGAAGGTCATGGAGCATTTGTGAGAGAAGTGTGTCTGTGAATCTGTATTAGTAACCACTTACTGGTTCTATCCTGGCTCTTCTTATTGTTGACATTCTGGCCCAGAGCGCTGATCCATCGAGCACGTTCATTCCTGAGAGCAGATGTAATGGCACATTAGCAACTTATTAAAAATCTCTGGCACTATGTGAGTTTAGAATATGAAGTTGTGTTAACTTCACAACTCCCAAAGCTTGACATTGCTGTGGGACACTTTATTGTAGGTGTGGCAAACAGAGGTTACACCAGTTTAGGACATTTGCACCTACAAATGACAGTCACAATCCACTCAAGCCAATTAACATCAAGAAAGGGCAGGTTTGCATTCACGCAACCTTACAGACGATTGCGATAATTTTGTTGCCCAGCAAGTTTCGGATTCCCTCCCTCTTTTCTGGCCCGTGTCACTGAGAGAACAGAGGTGTGTTTTCAGTCGGAGAGAACTGAGGAGGACGCGCACAAAGGCTTATTCTCAGGAGAGGACAGACCTGCTTTTGCTTTCTCCCTCTCTCTATATCTCGTGTGATTCATGGGAAGAAAAAGGTGGGTGGAGCTGCACAGGTCAGATTCCCTCAAACTCTCTAATTTCACCTGTTCTGGGGGATTTACAAAGAGCAAGAGGGGGGAGTTCAGGAAATGAAGCAGAGATGGTTTATTGAGGCCCATTTTGACTAAACACTGCTGGACTGCATCACACTCATGAGCATAAAATGCACAATCGCAGACTGAGAGTGGCAGTCGTCTTTGCAAGGACCTCAAATGAAGCTCAACAGGGAAGGCCCATGAGTCAGAGCTCATTAAAGTGTTCATGTTGCACACTCAATGTTCTGATCTTTATCAGGACACAAAGGCTGTCAATTACAAGACAAAATACTAGTAATATGTAGCCTATAACATAATACCCCAAATTACTACGCCTCAACAACTAATTTGATGATTTAAAATCACTTTAAACCTTTATAAACATTACTTTGAATTAAATCTTTAAGGTAGGAAGCCATCAGTGAGCCCTCATTTCATGGTTGCAACTCGTAAAGTGAGCCCCTTGTATTCGAATGATAACATCCCTGTCCTTTTAGGTCATAGTCCAGGTGGGAAATAGTCACTCACTAATGATGTCTGTATTTTTTTTTCGAGTTTGCCTGAAATGGAAGTAAATTTCAATGGCACAACTATAAGGCAAACAATGTGAGAGGTCTCTGTGCTAAATGTGCAAGTTCTTCACGTTCATCCGAGCTGCTCTGTGGGAAAAAGCAGCTGTTTAGTTGTTGCTCTTGACAGCTGGACATGCATGCCAACAGTCGGATACATGTGCACATACAGAGCGTGGCAGGTCGCCTTCCCACACTGGAAACAGCTGAAGTATTTTACTGTGAATGTACTGCGTGTGCATTCGTGGACTCAATACATCGACCATGCAGATACCAGGAGAACCACATTTGTGCGAGAAACACTTTATCTGTGGACTGTGAGGCATGTGCCAAAAAATGTGGGAAAAAAAACAACCCTCAAACTGTACGAGTGTGTTTACATGCAGGCATGTGAATCATGAATATGCACTGAGCAGGTGCTTGCCCTCTTCCCCTTTACATGACTATAAGCCTGTGCAAGATCAACCTATTCATGGTGGTAAAGGCTCCTTTTGCCTTTAACTATTCATCACAAAGAACAAGTGAATGCCAAGAATCATAAATCCACTGTCGGAGGTTCTTGTTTCACCTCTAAAAAGCAGAGAGACCCTGCTGCTGCACTGTAAAACCTCTTTCGCATGAGCAGATAAAGAGCGATGACAGCCTCTTTCCAACCTTCCTTCCTCTGAGGACTTCAAATCACCCACCGCTTTTCATCTTGTTTTCAGTTTAATCTCTAACTTCTCTCTTAACTCTTTCTGTTCCCTCCTCTCAACTTGTTTACTCTCAGCCCAATCCCTTCCTTCCACATAATGATATCTGGGTACGATTGCTACTTCTCCGACAAAAACACGGCACATCTTTGCTCGGAAACAAAACAACAAGTGGAAATTCCCAGGCAGATGGAATCATTCCCATCAGCAACTTTCACATCATCGCATAAATGAAAGCAGACAGTGCAAGAAAAATTCAAAAACAACGCTTAAGTGTGCAGCAGAACTACAGACTGCCTCTTCTGGTTGGGACTGTTACGTAACCGGAGCTGCTTTGTGTTATAACGCTGCATATCTGGCTAACAGAACTGTTTTGCTGCAGACCTCTGTAGCTGCCCTGTTCCACTAATAGAGAAACAGTATTCACTGACTCTGGACTGGATGCGGCATCAAGGTCATGGGAAGGCAAGCTGACATGAACACACCGAACAAAAGGATAGACAGAACAGGGAAGGAAAAGGAGAATCACAAACAATGCTGAAGACAGTCTGAGATGCACCACACAGAAGTCCTTGTGCCATCTCCGATCCAGCTGTCTGGGTGAATTCCTGACGTATTACACAGTTTTCTAAGGTCAGGGTTTTCTGTACTGTACGTCTACTTCTTAGAGCTTTTATAATGATACACAGACTTTGGGAAGGCATCAGCTTAAAAGGTCAGCAGGTAAAGAACAAATGGAACTGAGAGCACAAACACCCACAGCCCTGCCCAACACCAGAACAGTTTCAATTCCACAGAAAAAAGAGAGAAAAAACCCCCTTCGGTCGGAATGTGTGGAATTTCACATTGGAGCTTGACTTGAGCTGCACTTAAATTCGGCAGTGAAGTGAACAATACAGTCAAGTATATGCACAAGAGCCACTTGTTTCCTCAGTGGAGGATACTTGTCTTTCCAAGCAAAATGATGCCGGACCTGCTCGAAAACTCATTAACAGAAATCACGCACAGGCCTGCATTTTTGTGTTCTTTGCCTTCTGACTGTGACAGCAAAAAGAAATCAGCTGAATGTTCTGTCCTCACAAATGAACCACTTTAAGAGGATAAAAATAAACACTATATGTAGCTGTAGAGTAAAAAGTAGGTTTCTTGATTCAAAAATCTGTCTTATATTTTATCATTTATGGTACACTGTTTTATTAGTACTGAAACATGTTTTGTATATAAATATGACCAAAAAAAGCCAAATGAAAGTAAAGCAGTAATACACATTAATCACATTTCACGGTTATTACATTCCCTCTAAATCTCTATTGTAATGAATTAGCTGCTCCTTTTAGATTTACACTCGTTTCTGTGGTTTGGCATTATCTGAATGTCCACATGAGCACCATTTTCAGTATGATTTTCGTGGGTATTTACAGATGGGCACGCACAAGCAACATACTGCATTTTAAGCTGTTTGCAGGAGTCTTCCCAACTACATACATGCAGCATCAAACAACAGCAGTATCTATAAGAGCATCTCCAAAATGAGACAGTTGTGTGCATGCACACTCAAAACAACTACAACAAATTCAGTAATTCCTTAAGATTCTATATTATCCCTGACATGGAGAAAGGATCAATCAAGATCTAACAGCAAGTCAAACTGTTTGCTTTTCTTCACCTGGGACAGGTGAGCTGCCACATGATCTCAAAGTTTACAGGGTGCTGTCACAGTCCTGTCCTGATTGAAGAATGAGCAGCAGCTGCTCATCACTGTTCCTCTGCCATAAAGGCCAGCACTGCCTGCTGTGGGTGCTGGATCATTCCCCTCCTTGGTCTTCCTGAAAGACAGAGCCGACGGGGCTGTCTTCTTCTTTTCCCCCGCCGTCCACCGGACAGTGGACGTGGTCCCCAGCCGTCTCTGGCCACCACAGCCACGCTCCCCGGGAGAAGAGCGCCGGCGCGAGCCTTCCCCACCCCCGACTGTTCCAATCGGCCGCGCCCGCTGTCTGAAGAGGCCACGGCTTCGACCTGGCTGCAGCTGCCGGGCTCCCCAAGGTGCCGAGCGCTGGCGCACGCCTTCCCCCTTGCCTACCTCCCTCTTTTCTCACTGGTTGTGAGTTCAGCCATCGTTGCCTTTTTGTTATATTTTGAGAGTTTTTTTAATATATTTTATATACGAACTACTAGACTAAAGTGTTGAAGTGTTACATGAGACAACAATGACAAACATATAAGAGATGAATGACTGTTAGTACATATGCCATAAACTATCTGAATTTGAATGGAGTTTTTTGTAATCATCTTATCAGCAAAATGGTCAAATTATTTTAAAAAATATAAAATATTAATCAATAATGGAGATTACTGCAGTCCTATTTGGCCGGTAATCAAAATAATCCAGTCACCTGGGCAAGCTGATAAACCTCTGGTAGTAATTTTATTTTCTAGACATAATTGGGAAAAAAGAAAAAAAATCCATTATGATGCCGCCCACCAGTGCAGCAGTTTCTGAGAAAGGCACAATACTTATTTGTCTGCTTCGGTTCATTGAGCTCCTAAACAGGCTGCTAATGTGACAACACTTCCATGTGCCACGTTGTGTTATTAGATCGCTAAATTGGGATGAATGGATGGCGGAAGAGGAAGTTATTCTCTGGTCATCAAGAACAAAGTGCAGATGCCGACTACTGTCTAAAAGATGAGACATGGGATGGGAGAAAGGTTCGAGGGAGGGAAGTATCAGCCGTGGGGAGGGGTAGTCGTGGGAAACAGCCCACTTAGCAATGGGCTGTTGCCCAGCAACAACATAAACAATGCCTAGTAACCACTGCAACAATGGACAGTTGCCAGAGTCCCCCCTTGTCCTCAGTTCATTCAGTACTACAGTGAGTAGAGCTGAGCCCTCCACACACACATGCTTAATCACATCATTACATCTCAGCCAAGGGCCCCAAAAGAAGATTATCAAAGGAGGGAATCTGGGGGTTTTCCACAACAACTCACACTGCAGAAGAGGCAGCTGAACAGGGATGCCAGACTTTATATGCACAAGTAGAAGTTAGAGACTCAGCAGGCGAGCGCATTCAAGTGACATTACTAAAACTGCCTCCTACACAGGCCGACGTCGGTCACAGTTAACACGTTGTACTGCAGTCGCTTTGTCAGGTGTTTCACTGGGTAAAGGTTCATATCATCGGTCCACACTGCTATACAATAAGGAAGACAGTTAGAATTTTGCAATGTGGAAACACTGATGATATTTCAACTATTAAACTGATTAAAAATAATACATTTGGATAAAAATGTAATAAAAAATATTTATTATGAATTCTGTGGAAAAAAAGACAACAATTTTCATTAAAGCTTGATGGATACTGGATTTCTGAGGCCGATGCTGATCCAGAGTTTTAAAAGGTAAAAAAAGTCCTATATTGATATATACAGTGCCTATCATAAGTATTCACCCCCTTTGATGGTTTATCCTTTTATTGCTTTCATAAATCAATCATGGTCAATAAAATTTAGCTTTTTTAACAAAAAAATATTGGAAAAACTCTTTAATGTCAAAGTGAAAATAGATTTCTATAAAGTAATGTTAATGAAAGAAAATTATACAAATAAAAATAAGTGTTTGCATAATTATTCACCCCCTTCAAGTCAGTATTTAGTAGATGCACCTTTGGCTGCAATCACAGCAGTGAGTCTGTGTGGATAGGTCTCAATCAGTCTTGCACATCTGCCCACTGCAATTTTGTTCCATTCTTCTTTGCAAAACTGCTCAAGCTCTGTCAGGTTGCGTGGGTATCGGGCATGAAGCCCAGCCACAAATTCTCTATGTAAAGACTGTTCCAGTATGTTATAAGCTGATACTGTTACACAAATTTCCATTATCAATAATTCTGTTATTTTCTTGATCGATCAATGTGGGGAAAAAAGTAAAAATTAAAAAAAAACTTCTAGTACTGTTTATAGTCTTCCATTTACAGCCTTATAGGACTATGAAAAGTTTTGATGACAGAAATTTGAGTGGATGAGACTAATCTTGGTGTAAAACTCAAATCATTAGTCTGTTTCTGAAAATGGATACAGATTAATTTGCTGTAGATCAAATTAAACAACTAATTGTTACTGTTCTGCTCTCGTCTCTGATGAGCCTGCATGTGTGCTGAGCTTTTGTCAGGGAAATTTTCTACCTCATTAATCTCTGAACCACTACCTTGCTTTGCTTATACTGAATCCCTTCTAGTTGCTGATTAAAAACAAATGGTATTTTAAGTGTGTTACCTTTTTAAGTATTTTTTTTTAAAAGTAACTTTACATGGCGGTCACAAAAACAACAAAACATACACTTATAAAACATCCGTCTGATTCACAAAAAAGCTAGAAGACGGAGGCTGTGTTTTGTACAGTGTAGATGTCCGTTTACAGTGAATTTGTGCTTTCAGTGGAAAAACCACAGCTTCTGTAATGAGAATACAGAGGGAGGTTCTCTAACTACACAGGAATGGAGTGGAACAGGCCCTGTACACGTGAAAACACTCCTTAACAAAACTTTGAACCGTAGCAAACAACCGCAGTTAGAGCTAATTTTGTGTGTGTGTGTGTGTGTGTGTGTGTGTGTGTGTGTGTGTGTGTGTGTGTGTGTGTGTGTGTGTGTGTGTGTGTGTGTGTGTGTGTGTGTGTGTGTGTGTGTGTGTGTGTGTGTGTGTGTGTGTGTGTGTGTGTTTGCACCGGCACCAACTTCTGACACTAACTAGAACAAATAAACCTTGTATGAAGCCCAATATATGGCAGATCCCTTTTGTTTGTGTGGGTTATATAATCTGAACACCCTCGCTTTTCACTCTATTTGCTTTACAAAGACAGATGGAGGCGGGAGGGGGGTGGTTGAACTTTACCAACACGGCTACAGGCATCAGTTTAAAGGATCTTCAAATCAGCTTCCTAGATATGCATATGCAACAAATTTCCACTGCAACCAGCAGACATTAAACAAAGGGAGCTCCTTTTATTAGCATAGATGCCTGAGCTGGAAGACACTCAGTCAACAAAACAATTATCTGGTGCAGCTGCTCTGTTTTACAGTACGACTGCAGACATGACGGAATAATAGATCTCACTTCCTCGGTCGCATAAACAACAACAGTCTGTCTTGAGAATAGATGTAACAAAATATCCCTGTGACCTGTAATGGTGGAAAAAGAGCCGATATAATAGCTTAGGAGAGCGGGGAGATGGATTTTCTCTAAAAGGCCTATTGGAGCACATAAAGGGAAGATAAGGCAGCAGAACTAAACTGTTTCTCATAGAGTCGAGTTTACAACATAAGGAACTGAGACTTGTTTTGCTGTGTGGAAACCCACATATAAAACCCCAAACCGTATGAAACGTCTGGGGCTACCAATATGTAGGTCAAAACATGTTGATGTCGTCGCGTCATGTCAGAGGCAGACATGATTCACAGCTGCCCAAAACAGAGCCTTGTAAATCTGCAACAGAAAACTTAAGTGGAAGACAGAACAATTAAAAGGGTTCCAAAATAAAGCACTCACAGCAACTCCGTTCCAAGGATCATAGGCACCTTCTCCCCAGAGTGGTTGCTATAGAAACACAGTCGGAAGAGGTGGTTGGCGCCGGGTTGCCGTGAGCTCAGCATGCTGGTGGTGCTTCTGACCGGCGACAGGTTCAGGTCCTCGGGTTGACAAGAACTGACCGAAATCTGATTCCTCAGAGCGTAGTCGATCACAGTGTAGCTCTCCTCACTGACAAAAAGACAAAGACAGCCAGTTTTAAAATAATGTATCCTTTAATATATTCAAGATGACTACTTATAATTAAGTCAGATTCATTCACAAGTGAGGCTTTGGTGACAGGCCTTCATATGTTTGTGTCATGGAAAGGTTGCCATTTTGAATCTTTAATGTGACCTCAGTTACAGTCAAATCAGGTTCACTTTCCCGTCATTCAACAATCAAGGAAGGCGCGCTACATGGAAATGTGAACTGTACACAGTGCGTCACATACAAACAGAGCTCCGTAGTTCAATAAGATATGTATTTACACACGGATTGAATGTTATCACTTCAGTGGAAAACTAAAGGCGAACTGAATTTGACTGTTAAATTTGCTGAATAACACTGGAACTGTATCCCATTGTTCATCAAAATGACATACAGAAGCCAAAACAAAACAGAAATTACAATACTTTACTAAAACAAAAAAATAATAAAATAAAATTTTAAGACAAAACTGAGAGAGGATTACTTTTATATTCCACATAAATCTTATTGATGATTGGCGGGTATATGTTCAAACATGACTTGCAAAATTGACAATAATATTATAGAAGTTTGAGTCACAATTTGAAGTTTTAGATGCACCTATGTGAGGAAGTCTCTTAAAAGCACCCAACCAATTTCTTGTTTCTGCCCCAACATGGGTAATGCACACCAATCCCCAAGTGTTTCAAGTGTTATATTAAATCAAAATGTTAGCATACAGTTTGCAGATAATGACACGAACGTCTGTCCTGGCAGCATTACACAATATTTTCTCATTGGCTAAATAAGTGACAGGAAATAAAACAAATATAATAACGTGCATTTAAAAAAATCATACAAACTTAAACTACGTACTTAAATAATTACAACTTGGTATTCGTTTCTTAGTATCTCGACTATACAACCCACCAGAAGCAAAAAAGAGTGAATTTAATCAAGTTTTTGATCAAAATAGTCAAATATCACATCATGTCCCACATTATGCTCCAATCAGGCTTCTGTCTCTGTATCCTGGTTTCTGTACCATACGTGCACATTGCACATGAGTACTTTAACCTGAGCATGACATGACCCTGTGTCTAGCAGAAACATCTGGAGCCGACTATGAAACATGGTACCTCTTAGGCGGCAGTGAACCTGGAGAAGAAGTATGTTTACACAGTCCTCTGAAGAACAGGAGCCCAAGTCCAGCTCACATGTGTTTTGTCAACCCGAGACTTAAACACCAGTCAAGCTGAGAGGCTGGTGGACAGAAAGTAGTTTCTTGTAAGCATTAGAGTGCATGTCCGTGCTGCTCACACAAACACAAACGAGGACAAAGGTGGCAGTTAAACACACATGTATCTGTCCATGTGCTGCTCTCTCCCTCTTCCACTCACACACACAAACTCTAAACCGCGGGGTCATGACTGGTCGGAGAATCCAGTCATGGTTGGAAGGTTCTCAACAAGGTTCAACTGTTACCCATCAGCCCCTATTGTCCACCAGTCAATCAAGTTAGAGCCTGCTGCCCACAACCAATTAGACTCCTGGAAGAGGAGACAGAGAACACAGGGAGAGACAGATAAAGCATAGCTGAAGAGGACACAAGAGCAGTTTGGAAGAGATTGAACATGCTCGAGTACTAAACCTGGATGTAACTGTAAATCTAAGCTGCTCAGCATCTTTAACTGCTTTCTCAGAAAGAGAGAGTTAAAGAGTTACAGTATGAAACTATGGTCTAGTTCGTTTATCTTAGCAAAACGACTGGAAACAGGAGATAATTGGCCTGGCCTTCAAGTCTCCAGCTCAACCAGGAACACATTACTGCTATGGAAATGTACATCACTATACCATACATAGGAGGAACTAGTCAGACAATTCACATTTTTGTGTAGCATCCACTATTTCTAATAGAAAGAGCTGAAGCACAGAATCTGAAGGAAAAGGGGTAACTCTCTAAATATTCCAAGTTTGAATTGTATTTAGCAATGCCTTTTGTTTTCAGCTGAGAAATTACAAGATTATATATAAATAATGTCATTTCTTAGCACTCGGTATCAACTACATTCCCTCCAAGTAACTTTAGTCAGCATAACTGCATGCTACCAAGCAGCAAGTTCAGCGCTCTTTAATGAAGATCATCTAATCCCTCAAAAATCTCAATATATATGAATTAATTTGTCTATTCATTATATTATCTGTTATACTTATGATTAAGAAATTGATTTCTAAATCTAAATTTTAAAAAACTAACAGCCAGTTCAGGTATTCTTACGAGCTTTTTGTAATTTTGTAAATTTTACAACCATTATGAAAAACCCTAACTCTGCATATGATCTATTAAAAACCTTACTTAAATTAAAAATAATCCAACCTAACTTACCATCTAATTAATCTGAATTTGAGATGTTAATACCTGCATACTAGTTGGGATATAAGTATAGTTCCTTCTAATATTCAAAATATTACACTGAATAATTTCAGTTACTGCTCAGAGACAAAGTAAGAATCCTTATTTCAATGCATTAACCTTATAAGGTAGATTTTAAAGTCATCAGCATTTTGACTCCTAACATCCCTCCAGGTAAAATTCCTGGAGTTCCATTTACATGACGCTGGTGAGCGGGGTGGGTGGGTGGGGTGATTACGTGTTTGTGGGGTGAGTTTTCCCTACGTGTGTGAATGAGTGAGAACAGCATGTCAAACTATTGATTAATAGCAGAGGAATGAAGGTGGGATTTAGTTGCAATATCTCATGTTGAAATGTTGGAGAAATGGGCTAAAAACTGAAATAATCGGAGAAAGAGACTCGTGGTTGCCCTTCTAAACAAACGCAAACAGATCTGTAATGGTATGAAAATCACTCGGCTGTTCGAGATAGCACAGGCATCTTATCACAACCTTACTACGTACAACCAGTTCTTCAACAAACAAGCAGAACTAACACAAATCCTCAGAGAGATGTTGAGATAGGATTGCAGGTCAAGCATGCAAATGGACGTGTACATACAGCCAGCACATAATGATGGTGTTGAGACTCTGGCACAGTCAAACAAACAGTAGAACAGAAAAAGATGGACTCATAGACTAGACAATGGTAGGCTTGGCAACAAACCCCACAAGTTCATGAGTACTGAAACGAAAGAGAGAAAAAAAGAGCATAAAGAAAACCGAGAGAGGGAAACACCAACAGTAACGAATGTTTAGATGATGCCCTGCACTCACACAGGAAAAAGGGAGAAGCAAAGATGAGAGAGGAGCCAGCTGGTGTGTTATGTAAGTGTTCCTGTGATCCAGAGTGCAGCAGATCAACACTTTCCTGGTGCGTGACAGAAGCCCAGTCTGACATGGGGTGGGTTTCCAATAGCCAGCCCCAGTTTGGATTTCACTCTAAGTCAATAAAATAAGCAGATTTGTCAATCTAAGAATATAACAATCCCTTACTGTATGACTAATGTTTTATTCTTTCTACAATTAGCAAAGTACAATGTACAAACCAATGCCAAATGCATTACTAACAAAACCTAATAATTAGATCTTTAAATGTCAAACAAAAAAACATTTTAATACTTAAGTTGTCATTATGGGGCTGCACCTAACAGTTATTTTTTAGCTGATGATTATACTTTAGACCAACTCTCCAAATGCCAAAACCAGTGGGCAGTTTTGAAAGGCATTCTGTCTTCACAACATCGCCAAAACTACATCACTCATCAGAGCCAGAAAGTGCAGAATCCTCGGATTATGAATTTTTTACCGTTCGGCGTAAATATTGATGATAATGTAAGCTTAAAAATTGTGCTATTTCTTCAAAATCACTAGACTTACATCTTATTCAAACATTCACCAAAATAAACCTTCAGTTCTATGCAGACTATATAAATGACTAAACAAAATGTAAAAATTCTGCACTCCTTAATGCAACTAAAAAGCTGTTAGAGACTCAGCTGCGACCAACAATCACATGACAAAACTAGAAAAGCACTCAGAGAGAGCAGTAATCCGCCAAGTCATTGTATCATTTCCAACGGCTGAAATCTTTAAAATTCGTGGATCCAGACTATAAGCTGCATCACTGACAAATTTAATCAATTGGTCCTTGTGCCATTTCTAATCTTCTCTGAAAGTTTCATCTAAATCCGTTAATCCGTTTTTGAGTAGTGTTGCGACGAGACAGACAGAAAAACCAACGCAGATCGTTACGTAACTCCATCGAGGCTCCGCTTCCTTGGTGTAGTGAAAATGTGAAAATATGGATTTGTCGGCTGAAGTGCAGGCTGTGTATACATAGAACAGGCAGGAAAAAAGCAAGAAAGTAAATTTAAAATTTAAGTATCAAAATGCCTACAGACTGCAGAGTCACCCTTCAATAAGTATTGGTAACACCAGTGGGTTCTTGGAAAAATGTACATGTTGATTCCATTTTTTTTCCATTTTTGTAACATAAGTAATGAAAGAAATTTTGCTTTCTTTATTCTCCTTTTTTGTAGGATTTATGGTACGTAATTGTGGCATACTGCACAAAACACATATTGAGTTGTCTACTTCTGTCTAAGTGTTGTTTCAATAGAGGTACAGGATTTAATATTGCAGTGATAAGTGAGCCTGCACTGTAAAAATGTGACATTGCAGAAAATGCTAAGATACTTAAGAGGGTTCATCAACTTAAGTCTTCTTTTTAAAAAATGTCCTTAACAGTTTTCCAGCTTCGCCAGTCCAAGGTAAAGTCTTCAAATGTTGTCTTGTCCAAGAAACAGAACAAAGATTTAGTTTCCAAACATATAAAACAGTGAAAAGCAATGAAATTTATATTAAGTAACCAGAGCAGATAGTGATTAGTAACATTTAAAGATTCAAAATCATAAGAAACAGGCCAATGCATACTTTAGCCGTCTGTCTGCTGAATATGACGATATATAGTCCTATACTCTGAGAACACTCTTAGGTCAAAGGTATGCTTTTTTTCTCTACTGTGTAAGTGCTGCAGCAGTGACCTTTTCACCCCTTCCTTCTGGTTTTGATAGTGACAGCATTCCAAGAAATGCAAGCTGGTGAAAGCGAGACAAGAATAAGCCGAGGGGATTCAAGCACACAACTTCATTGCATTTGGCAATAAAGTGCGTTTTGCTTCTTGTAAGTGATCCCCTCATACGCATTACAATTCACAATGACAAGGAGACGAGCGATTACACCATTATGTCTAGGAGCATTTGTGACCTGGTGATGCCGGGCTAGCCTTGTGTACCTCTAGGGTGTTTTTGTTGTGATTCCTGCAGCTGGAGTGCAGTAGAGTAGCGTGCCACAGCAAGGCTCCATCGCTCCCCACAGCACAAACCAATATTATAACAGCTTCTCCCATTCAAACTTACACAGTCACACAAATACACACTCCGATTCCGGAGCACTCCCTTTTTCCCCAAATCTCTCCTCCAAACACAGGCCTGACACCACACACTGCTGGAGTCTGCCGTCCCAGATCAGATTCCCGGAATAATATCATATGGAATGTTTCTTTTCTTTTTTTATGATTCTCAGGAATTCTCAGGCTGCAAGTGGCGGGACAATCAGTTCCAGACACTGAGGGAGATGAACGGGAAAGACTTTTTTCCGCCTGTTTTTGGCAAAAATAGGCATACATGGACACACTCCCACGCTGCACACATGCAAATGAAAACCACATCATTTCAAGGAAGTCTTCTTTATAGTTTGTTTCATGGTGTTTCGCAAAACTAGAGGAAGAAAGAGGAGGATGGAGAAAGCAGACTCGCTGACAGGCCTGACGATGAGCAGGTTGATTCCTCTGAGGTGATTCATGGCAAGATGACATGTTGAAACCATCACAACTTTCAGAAGAACGGGATCAGATAGATAATGCCAAGTCACAGCAGGTTCAGGTAACTACACCTGTTCAGCTTACTGAACACGCCTATGAAGAACTGACGCTGAGAGGAGGATCAGGCTGATTGTACAGATGTCTATCGACTTCTAAAAAAATCCTCAAATATGCTGATGATAACATCTTCTCAGTGCGACTCAAGCAGTTGTTTGTTTTTCTTGCTTTCTTTTATTAGCTTTTCACCATGGACACCAAAAATAAGACTTTTGGACAGGTTCATTTCCTCAAAAAAGTTTAAACATGAGGATGGAGAAGGCTAAATTACACGCCCAGTGGGTCTTGGCTATAGGCAGTTCATGCACAGTGAAAACCAAAAGGCTTACCGTTACACTCTCACCCCTGACATGTCAGAACACGAGTT
Source organism: Acanthochromis polyacanthus (assembly GCF_021347895.1). Classification (NCBI taxonomy): domain Eukaryota; kingdom Metazoa; phylum Chordata; class Actinopteri; family Pomacentridae; genus Acanthochromis; species Acanthochromis polyacanthus. The sequence continues at coordinate 34,233,471 of NC_067125.1, forward strand.
ATGAGAAAAGCCTGCATGCCAAGGCCACACTCACACCAACTGAATCACACACAGAGCCCGCACGCAAAGCCCAACCTATGATCTAGAGTGATCTCACCTTTTCTTCCTGGTGACGATGAGGACATCATTGAAGAGGAAGAAGTAGACCTGTTGCCGTGACGTCCGTTTGAGGAAGATCCCGTTGTCCTCCACAAATGCAGTCAGCTCCCCTCTTTTTACCATCCACCTGGAGGACGAGACCAGGGGGAAAGGCTGCAATAGAGAAAGGAAGAAGATACGATCAACAGGAGGATGCAATCAAACAAACAAATGTAAAAATACCGTGTTGGGGTTGTCAGGAAACGCTAAATCACAGTTTGTGTGAGTACATGCATGAACAGCTGGCTATGCAGAATGAGAATATGTTCACCAGACATCTGTGAATCCCAAATGTGCCAGTGGTTCTTTCCCACACTACTTAGACACACTTAAGCCTGCCAAGCCTTGTGTGTATTGTGTGTTTAGATAGTCGCCAACTGAGTGACAGTGGTGTGTATTCCTTGTGTGTCTGCATGTGTGGACATGTCAGCATATGACTCATTGATCACATATTTTACATCCAAACAAATGCACATTTTAAGAAAATAGTATCATATTTAGGGAAGTCTGCTTTCAGATGAGAGTCAGATGCAAAGATCAAGCAGCACTTTGTAAATATACAAAAATATGGTCAGTTAGCCAGTTAGCTTAGCTTAGCATAAAATTGTGCAAACCAGCTGGCATATTTCTGTGACAATTTTAGCACAGTGCCTCCAAAAATAATGCAACTCCATATGAACGTACAAAAGTGGATTTTTTTTTTCATGGATTGCAGAAAATGACTGTGTCCATGAGCTTTACAAATCTTCAGCAGAGTTTGTATTTACCTTTGGACAGAGCCAGGCTAACTGTTTCCACATGTCGAGTTTCTAATTTATACTAAATTAATCCGATGAACTTCTGTTCTTAGCTTAATGCTTAAATAACAAACATGAGAGTGGTATCCTGGTGGTTCCTCTAACTCTTGGCAAGAAGTGGACAAATGTGATTCCCTAAAGCGCATGAATTATTCCTTTAAGCTTGTTTATGCCTGTTTTTAAAAAGAATTATTCTATGCACAAAATGAAATACTACTCATGTGGATCTGGTCGATGTACGTAATGCAGTGACCTTACCTTGATCTTGAACTCCAGCTGAGAGTTGATGGTGTACATCATTTCTGTTCTCTCCATTGTGCGAGCTCCTTCATTACACTTTCGTACAACCTGCTCATACACAAAAAGTGTCCATTAATAACAATGTATAGAGTAATACTGCTTTATACCTAGTGCTAATTAACCTTCTGAACTCCAAACTGTTGTTGGGCATTATTTTTCCTGTCACATTTTTACTCACTGTGGGTTAATTTACCACTGCAGTACAAAGTCCTGCATCTCTATGGAAACAGCACAACCGCGGATATCAGTAGCAAGAGCGAAAATGTATTTTGTACAGGAACACAAACTTATACTGTCATAAATCACAACAAAAAAGGAAACTTGAATTTCTTTGTTTACTTATTTTTTTAATCAATATGTACAATATTTTTCCAAATGCTGTGTGGCGTTACCTTTAGCAGAAAAGAAATGATGGCTCTGCATACTATTGGTATTTTACATCTTGGATTTTTTATGTTCTCCAGTACTTGTTCCAGTACCTGGTCTGTGTAAACACAGCCTGCAGTTCAGCCAAGTTCAGCTATAAATGACAGATGGTCTAGCTGACTCATTAATGCCTTCATTATTGTGCAGATTTTCTTCGTCTTTTACAGAATCTTATTATAGGCAATTTAAGCTGAAAATCCAATGACTTACGTTTTACAGTCTGGCTCTCATAAATGAGGAAATTTTGACATTTTTGAAACTGTCTGTCGGTTTTGGTGTTCAGAGAATTAAGTGTAATGTGATGACTCTGAGAGCACTCCCTGATTGATCAGTTTAAGTTTATTAAAAAAAAAAAAAAAATTGGAAATCTGCAGTTTTTGCAGATAACAATGTCTAATTATTATCTCTATGGTGAAACTATTCTTTCTGCAAATGCAAAAATGAAAAGAAAAATCATATTACAGATGGATTAATTATTAACTCAAAATTTATATTAGACTTCTTTAACTAAACCAACCACTGACCTTGCTGACTGCTTGTAAAGCTTTCGTACACTCTTCATATTGTGTGGAGTCTTTAGGTGTCTTCTGACAAATTGTCTGTAACACAAGGAATCAGGACAAATCAGTTACACTAATTTATACCACAAAATACATAAAACAGATTGAAATACTATAACCCACAACAACCTATTGCCACACTCTATCAGCAGCCTGATAAAATATTGAAGCTGTGGGAAGAAATGAATTGAAAGCAAACTTTCTCAGGATCCAAAAGCCACTGAGTGTACAAGCATAAACCCCAGAGTCCCTCGAGAGACAGTGACGGAAGGCAGGACGGAGGGGGATAAAAGCAGAGCAAGAGAAAGGAAGAGAAAGGGAGGCACGGTAGATACAGAATAATGCAGTGCCAAAGTAAACATATGAAGGTGAAGAATAAAAAAAACATCACAAGTTGGAAAGAAGAGTTTAATCAGTTAGGATTAAGAAGGGATCGTGTAAGGTCACACAAGAATCTTTGAGGTTAGAACACACCCTGTGTCATCGGGGCAGTACGAATAAACAAACGGTTGCGTAAGAGTCAAACGCTTGTAATTCCAAAGCTTGTGCTACTGTATGGCGTCAACTGACTCACATCCATGAGCAGGGGCAGCCGAGTGATCCTCTGCATGGGCAGGATGAGGAAAGAGATCATGGGGAGGTTCCTGCAGTCTGGGTGGCCCTCTATCCTGGTCAGAACCTCCTTGAAAGCTGGATTCTTGGACCTGCATGGGAGGAAAGTGGAAAAAAAATAAGCGGCTGAAAGAGCCAACTGGAAATGTTGGACCGAATCCATGACCAGCAGTGATAAGATAGGAACATCTCTCTGTCTGTGTTTGCTCGGTCACTCACACCAGCCTCTGCAGGGTTCTCTGCTGGTAGACCTCATTGGAGCAGTATGTGACATAAGGATCGAAGTTGGACTGAGCATGCTTGAAAACGATGTCACTGATGTCGTCAATCACTATGCTCTGTTGGTGTCTTTCCTCCAGTTCCTTAAAGAACCTAAAATGCAGAGGTGGTGGGGAAATAATAAAGGTTAGTATGTCAGGAATTCATACCGTACATGGCAACAGCTTGAGTAAGAAGCATCAAATCATGAGTCATTCCCCATGGAGGAAAATGAGAACATAGGATGACAGATATAAAGTCCGGAAGGCGAAAAGCTCAGCCAACACCTTACTTCCAAACCCGCTGCAAGATCACAAAGAGGAACTTAAAATAGACATAGCCTACCATTAACCATAACACAGAGGCTTTTCCTCTTCCTGCGCACCACCAGATGGCCGGTTTAACGGCACGCCACATGTCCAGCTTCAAGAGAATAAGTGTTTTTGCGTGCGTGAATTGAGGTGACAAACAGGAAACTGTTGCACAGACACAGGATGCTGACCTTGACTGGTCGGACCAGGTCTGAGCTCATCTGCAAAAGCACCTCTAGAGCCTCATCCCTACCACCTCAACACAAATATGCACACTGCGCTTTGACTATCTATCGGAAACAATGCTTCTGGTGACCATGTGGCTTTGTGTCTATCCCTGACCTCCTACTCTGTGAACGAACAAGGGCATGAGGACACAAGATAACACGAGAGTTGCCCCTGCCCTCTGGCCCAGTAAGGCTATTTTTGGTCTTTACCAGGTTAAGGTGGGACAAATTCAGACTGCACTCCCTCCTGAGGGAAAACTTATTGACCCTAATAAAGTCATGTTGTTATGAAAGAAGAGGTCAAGGTACGAGAGCTGAATCAGGGCGATGAAAAGAAAAGGAAATCCCTAAAAGTAGGTTACTGACCAAAAATGAAATTGAAAACAAAAACCGTTCTACCAGCATGTTCTGAAGAATAAAAAATGTAGTTAACATCGGGGGTTTGCTCTTTCATATTTACCATGAAGTACGTCACCTGAATTATCAAGTATGTGGGGAATGAAGTATGTCATGTCCTGAGGAGGTGAAATACAATCAGTAGCACACCTGCATATAAAATACTCAAAACCCACTTACTGTCATGTTGAGACTAGAGGAGCCTGCAGGTACACTGATATTCACTTATTGTTTTGAGAGGCTAAACTCAAAGCCTGACTATCTGTTCAGAGTAAAATATGTTGTTTAACCAGTGCTACAGGTCATATAGCATCGGAAGATCTGTTGTCCTTGTGTCTGTAAGTGACAAAGGTACAATTTCTAATTTTTTTTGTGTGTGGCCTGTGTGTAGGAATGAGAAAGGGGAATGAGATGGGCTGCAGCATGTCTGAACACAAGCTGGAATTCTAGAGGAATTTACAAATACCACTTTTTATGCAAAATGGTAATGAGACATCTGTAAACGCACAAATAAAAGCTGCAGATAGTAAGGGGAATAATGTTTATAGAAACTGTTTCTCCTTTCTGATAATGCAGATAATTGAAATATACATGCAGATGGTATACGTTTCAAGATCTTTCCCTTTGGGAAGAGAGCTGCAATCCTGACATGGAATCTTTGAGCAAATGTCACGAACAACTGCACAATAAAGGCAGTGAACACTAAGCATGTATGCACACACACCCATGTCATCACTGAGCCATAATAAAGTAAAACTCAATTAAAAAAACTCTTAAAAAGCCTTTTCACACTTGCATTTTTAGCCCTCGGTAAACTAACACCCTAGGCAACTGGAAAAAGAAAGCTTAACCTCATTCCACGCTTAAATTTATTAACCCTGATTTTGCTGCAAGGGCTCCCATTTTAAAAGTAAGAGCCCATGGTTAAAGTGTTTAGAAAATCCATTAATAAATTACTGCAAGCCTTGGACTAAAAGTGGTCTCAACTAAGGGCTAAGTGTAGTCAAAAGTCCCTAAAGTAGAGTTGTTGCTTACCAGTGGAAGCAAAGAAACTGCTCCAAGTGCACACAGCAATTTAAGAGCACGAGTTTGTTAACCAATACAGAGCAAGCAATATTCACAAACTGTATCATAGCTGAACTTGCAAGCACTATCAAAATAAACCGTGATCTTAGAGGAAAACAGCTAAGAAATGATGTCACGTCTCCAAGTGAATCTACAGATAAACCTGACAAAGAACAAATGGTAACCAGTAATTCCTCTGTCAATCATTTGTAGAAATAATGGAGTCTGGTCCAGCACAGCAATTGCTACGGCAGCTCAGTTTTCATCAGTGTCAGCTTTCATGGTCTGTAATTGCCATGCGTTTCCATCAGTTTACAGGAGCAGTGGAGGTTCATGGCTACCTGGCTGTGAATGTCATTCCTTAAACAGTCTACACACACGTGCTATAAAATCATGATGGACAGGTAAACTCAGAAGGCTCATAGAAGCAATTTTTGGCTATTGCACGTTTCATATACCAATAAAAAACAGGTATCCAGCTGGCTTGAGTGTTCTTCAGCAGTGAAGACTGCTCGTTTCAACAACACTACCAGGATTACTTGGAATTGTTCTTTTGTTCTTTGTTGTTTCACTCAGTTTGCCCCTTAATTTTTCCCTGACTCTGTTTTCTATCTCTCAGCAGGTGACCTCACATCCACTCACATCCAGAAAATATGTGCGCTGCCTACACACAACCATTTTCACCCTCAAAATAACTGAAGGTAGAAGAATAGCACAACAGTAAGAAACAATAATATCAACATACAGCCTATAAATAACGTTGCATAAGTAGATATCAGCTCACACTGACTGAGGACACCTAAGTGGAGCCTGAAAGTTTCAAACCAGCCCATAAAAACCAGCACACGCAAATAAGACCTCAACACCAAAAAGTTCTATAAACAAACTACTACAAGTATAAAATATGAAAATATATAACAAGGTACATCAGATTATAATACTGCCTACAAAAGCTATGCATCACATTGCACCAACACTTACTTTTTACTAGCTTCACAGACATCAGTGATGTTGGAAAAGAGGTGGTGGTGTTCAGTCTTGGTCATGGCCTCGCTGAGCTCTGCAGAGTTTTTGAACATGCGGATCAGGATGTCCAGACTGTGGAGGTAAGAATGCTCTGACGAGATCACCTCGAAAATGGCCTAAAGAAGGATCAGAGAGGAAAGAAAAGGAAGAAACATTAATGTAAGATATTTGGGGTTAAGTTAGCCCACTAAGTCTTGATTCACTAGGATGTTCAGTGGGGAGGGCTCTGTCATCAACATGTCATCTTTCTTAACATGACTTCAATAATTATTTGGCATGTGCCTTTTCTCAAACACTTAACACTGAATTTTCCATTATGGCGTAATAACCGATAATGCAGGTTTCCTCTCAAGCTCCTTTAACGTTAGTTATTGACGTGGAGGTGTTTGCAGAGACCAAATGGACAACTTTAGTGTTGGGTAACTCTTGTTCTCACTCTGAACTAAACTAGATAAAATAAGATTCCTACCTCTTGTCTTTTGCGTTCCTCCTGACTTATAAGGTCAGACAAGCCACTTTTCTTCACCTGTACAGAAAAACACAATTTGTGGGAAAAAAAATCTGAATAATGACTTTGAAAGTCATGAAAGAATACAAAGAGGTGCTTGTTTTCCTATTCAGTGGCCAGGGGCGCTTTGCATTTATAGCATGGGTGTGTGCTGTTACTGTCTGTGTGCCACTGTTGTCCCCACGCACAAACAAAAGGAGCACTTTGCATACCACACTGAATGGGAAGCCAATAAAGTCGCTGCACAAAATGGGGAAATAAAGATCTTTGCTGAATAAAGAGGCATGATGTGGATGTAGAAACAGGAAATTTGTTGTAGCTACAAAACACTAAAGGTAAAACTGGGAGCTCTTGTGCTCAATCACAAAGTGTAATGTAGCTCAAAAGCAAAGGAAAGCGTGCGAAAGTGCATGTTGGTATGTGGCTGTTGAGTTTTGGTCAAGAGATATGTGAAACAAAGCAGTCTTTTGGAATGGACTGGGAGTGGAGTGCTATTGAATTAATCAGCCTGCAGCTTTGTTCGACTGAATGTAGGGTTGAGCAGAAAGCATGCAGCTTCCTTCTCACGTTTCACCAAATATGACCGGAGGCATTTCCACATTATGGGAGACGCCAGCGTGTCGTCATTTGCTATGGTCACGTGGTACAAGACTGCTACTGGTTGGCAAGAACCGGCAGTAACATAACGGCTTGCTCCGAGAACGGTATCGGGTTTGAAACAAATACGTAAAGTTATCGCTTTTCATGAATGAAATTGCTCATGTATTTACCACAGTGGTAATAGCGTGTGTAGTTGTTGGTTGTACGAAGCGTTTTGAGAAGGGATCAGGCTTGAAATTTCACCGAATACCGATGTCAGGAGAGAGAAGATGGCGGTGGCTAAAGCCATCAACAGGAAAAATTGTACCCCAGTAAGCAGCAGAGATCGTGTTTGTGGCTCCCACTTTTCTTCAGGTAAACTATTCAACAGTTTAGCATGTTTAGTATGTCTAACTTTGAGCGTATTTACCAAAAGATATTGATTTTGTGTCGCATCCTTCGCGTGAAGCGATCTCTACACTTTTGGTTTGGTTCAGTGTTGTCATGTGTTACCGATCGCTTTTTAGGCGATGAAAGTATACTAAAGTCGAATGAAGCATATTCAATAACATCTCCTTAAGCCAGTAGCCTCCTATTTGTAACCATATGTGTTTCTGTATGTGTCTAGCGATCGTTTTTTAGAATTGTCCTATTTTCGATCACCAATGCTGTGCGTCTGTTACTGTTACATAGAAGCCATACTGGAGACAAAAAATACAGCAACTTCTTGACGTTTCTTTGACATCTTGTTGAAGATTAACAGAAGATATATTATTTTTAATTCATAATTATATATTTTTGGGTGGGTGAACTGCCCAGCGGTGTCAATCAATCAAAAATAAATGTCGGTGAAGGAAATGTCCGGCCAGAATGAAGGATCGTCAACCCGCCCAGTCTTCAAATTGTAGGGATCTGGCAAGGTTTTACTGTTTCCCTGATGTCTCAGCTTACTCACGTATATTTGTCGGGCCTCAGGTGATAAGGATTGAGCATAATCGGACAATTTCAGGAAAGGATAGTTCGCATTGCTATCATCAGCCATTGTTCCTCTGGTTCCTCTTGCCAACCAGCGCCGTAATCACGTGACTTCGTGACGTCACTATTTGTAAACACTGGCGTCTCCCATACTGTACCACTTCACACAAGCTGGCAGAAATCCTGACAGGCTGGGTTTTTTTCTTACTTCCACCAGCTTCTGATCCTGTTTTGGTATAAAGGGACAAGGAAGTGATACTGCTCCTGGAGAAGCAGTATCACCTCTGCAGGAGTATCTGCCTGGCAGTCCTCAGTAAACACTGAGAACAAACAAACCTGCGGCAGATCAAACACCCCTTGTGGTTCTTCTACTCAAATCCTTTCACACGTACAGTCATCTGTTGTATTATTTATTGCTCTCACTCTCTCTTCTGCCAAATCTCTACCGTATCACCTGTATAAAATAAGGCAGGTGTCAATCTACACCTGAGAGTTTTAAATGTACCCTGTCCTGCACACAGAACTTTACCGTGATTTGCACTTTCAATGGGTGTAACTGGATCATAATCTATTCCACTTATTAAAAAGCAATTTAAGTTTCTTTATTGAGGCTTGAATATTTGTCTTTGTTTAAGAGGAACTAAATAAACAAAACTGAAACCAACTCAAGGTCCATGGGAGGAGTTAGCTCCAGGATAGCTGCACCTTCTGAAACTACTAATTCCTGGAAATATGAAATTCTGGGATGTGATGATAGATGACACAGCCTGTAAGAGAAGGAAGGATCTGAGTGACAGGAGACATGCTGATAAGGAAAGCCCCACATGATGACAACGTGTACATCTGGTTCTTGGATAAACTAAATTTCCTGTCACACCAGGACAACAGCAGAATAGTGTCATCATTTTTCAACAGAAATCTGAAAAGCAAGGATGATTTCATGATGCTCTTGTGCTGTCTGGGAAAACACAAACACACAAACAGATCCACAGCTGTAAAGCAGCTGTGATGGAAAAGAAAGCTTCCTCCAGGAGAGCACCAGTCAGCCTGGTAAAGTCCGACTGTGCCCAATTCACCTCTGTGTCTCGCTGACATAAACAGAGACAAAGTTCTGTTTTCAATGTAATTTCCCATTCATTAGAGTCTGTGTGCATATACACAGCAATTTCAGATTCAATTCTGAGTGGCTCAATCTCAGCGATGGCCGATTTTTGCTCCCACACTTTCCATGCTCAACTAGTAAACAAACAGATGGGAATGCCTTAGTAGAAAACTAAATTAGCCTCCTCTATATCCCTCTGTCCCACCGTTCCAATCCCTAACTATATTATGTAATGCGGAGCCACCGCACATCTCCCTAGAGACAACATTTTAAGCATATTTGCAGTCTGACGAGTGTGTGGAGTTTGCCAACACATTGGCATTAAGCCCAGCAGTGCTTCCAAGACTTCCTGTGGGTCTGGCTGACTGTCTGCCTCCCAGCCTGCTGCCCGAGTTCTAGAAAATCTCCTTCTGCACTCCCTGATACACAGTGAGAGGGGCAGAGAAAAGCAGGAACAGTGGGAGGATGGGCATGGAATGCAGCCACACTGGATATGACAGCATTCTTCAGAGCACTTGCATTCCAAGACTCCACAGCCACAGCACTGAGTTCGTCTGTTTACAGGATGTAGACAAATGGTAAGAGTGATATAAGAAGAGCTGAAGCTGCCCCAGTTCTCCATATGCTTGTGTGTGTTATGTCTAACCACGCTGAGCTGGCTCCAGGAGGTACGTATGGGTCTGTACTGCACCACGATGCCGTTATCAGGTTTGGGTTTTCGGGAATCGGCATCTTCATCAGAGTCATTGTGCAAGGCCTTCTCTTGGTAGTTCTGGTACAGCTCCTCCTCTGAAACACATTTTTTAGACACAAAGATCCATTATTTTGATGTTTTGTTCATTAGAAAAGAAGATATTGCAAAATAAACAGACAGTAAAAGAGTAAAATAAAGAATGTTGGTGATTCTCACCTTCACTGTCAAATGTACGCTGACTGGTCAGAACTTTCTTCTTATCTGGACTCTGAAAGAGAAACAACACACCGATGTATTGACTTGGCAAAACTCTATGGGACACACAAAATTTTAAATATAATAGTCTTGTGCACTTCTGTCACCTGTCCATGTCCCACCCTTTCTGGCGACCTCCTTCACTGACCCCAGTCTAATTACAGAGCTGCTGTGTGTTTAAGAGTGGACGTGTGGGCACAGTGTCACATTACGTCATGTCTTCCAACAACTACATTAATTGTTTCCTTGTAAGGCCTTGTCCCCACTTCTGCTGCTGCTGCTGCTAAGTTTGTTCCACAATAAACCGTCTGTGTTGCAATTTTACAATTTAGACTTTGCTCCACCGATACCGAAAGTCCATATTGAAGCAATCCTTGCACACAGTCGAACATAAACCCATCACAGGGATTGTGATTAACTGAGTGGAGAAACCTCAATCTCCTAAAGCAAAAAAAAAAAAAAAAAATGCAATTCCAAAGTTCACAGGCTATTAATGCCGCTCCTCAATGATTACTTAGTTCAGCAGGAGGTATTTATTTTCTTGGGACTTGTTAACCAGATGAATGCTAAATTGATTGATTTTTGCATTTCCCGAAATCCAGCTGAATATATTACCATATATTCTATATTAATTGTATTAGAGTTTCAACATTTTTATTTTCTCACAAAAAAAGCACTGAAACTAATAGCAGCTTTTCATAAAAATGTACAAAGTGTTTGTACTTTGGTTTATGTAAACGTCAGATGTTTGCTGCCTTAAAGCACACCAGTGTTTGTTTCTTGTTTCCTCACACGAACCCTTTAAAACCACAAGTCTTTTTTTGTTTCTTGCAGACAAACAGATTCACCCACCTTGTTTATCCCATTGCTTTTAGGCGTTTCCATCCCAGGACTTGCAGGTTTTGAAATCCTGGGGCTGACAGCTTTCGGCATCCCAGGGCTCACAGGCTTGGCAGCTCCAGGGCTGGCGGTGAGGCTTACAGCACCAGGACTTGTTGCACTGTCTGGTGAATCCTGATTATCCATTCTTTCCCCTTTGATGGCAGGCTGGGACAGGCGATGGGCCTTGGGATCCAAAGATGGGACCTCTAAGTCCACTCCACTTACAACTGCCCTCCTGTAGGATGTACTCCTCAAGCCTCGCTTCAGTGTACCCGGACTCTCACTCTCCACATCCGCTCTCTCACCAAGGCCCCCTCCTGTAGAAAAGTATGGTCCTGATTCCACCATGCTCAGGGCTTTCAACGCTCGCTTGGAATGATCCAACCCCAGCAGCCCTGCCAAACTCTGGCCTTGTGGTCCAGACGGAGGCGTTTTGTTCTGCCGAATATCAGATGCCAAACCCTTGGGAATGAGCTGCTGGGTGCCCATCTTCAGGGCAGCCGGGCTGTTGGTGCTGAGGACGATGGAGGGAATGGGGGAGATAGATGGGGAAAGTGAGGGTGAGGTGGAGGTGAGGGAGGAAGCAGAAGAGGCATGTCTGGTGTCCTGTGAGGATGTCTGAGACTGTCTGAGCGGCGTTTGGCCTCTGTCTGCTGGCGACGGAGAACGTGGGGTTGGAGGGTCCGAGGAAGTTAGGGAAGACAGCGAGGGGATGCTGGAGGTGGAGCTGTGGGAGGGTGTGAGGGTGCGGCGGGTTGGAGGAGAGGAGCTAGATGTGGATGAAAGGGAGGATAGTTCACAGTGGTTGTTGTTGTTGGGAGTACGTGAGGACAGAACAGGTGATGAATTTTTGAAGAGAACTTCCTCAGGTGAAGATGAATTTGTCCCGAATGACACCTGCTCTTTTTGTAAATTCAGCCTGAACGGACTGGAGGTGCGTTTCTTGGGTTCTTGGAGACGTTTTTCAGGCCACGCTGTGTCTCCATTAGCAGCTCTCCCTCCATTACAGTCTCCGTTACAGTGTCTATTGTCCAGTGAAGCAGATCTGTTATCCTCAGACCTAAATTTGGACAGCGAGAAGCGTCCGTTAGAGAGGTGCCCGATGCTGATACTTCGAACAACCCTTGTTTTCCTTGAGGGTTTGTGGAGAACATGCTTTAACATCACAGTGTTCCTGGCTGAAGACGGGGATGCGACCACCAGCCTCTCAGCAGGCTGGCTCAGGGTGAAGGAACATTTGTTGTCCTCCACGGGGAAATCCGTTGTTGTGACCCTATTAAGATGGTAACTGAGGGGTCGAGATTTGGCTTTGCTCAAATCCTGTGGTGTTTTACTGTTGTCCGTGCGCCGTCTCCACAAAGGCGTGATGTTATTATTGGACAAATCTACATCGTTGCCAAGATCCATAGTTGTAATGTGTCTTCTTCGCTATCTGTGCTCCAATCTGAAGAGATCCGGTTTCACCCCTTCAGACAAACAAGACAGAGAAGTAACAATCAGCATCAAAGAGCTCAGTGCAGTGTGGTGTCCAAATTCCCAAAGTTTACTCATTAACAGGGATTCAGTGCAGATACTGGCAGCTCAACTTAAGAAACGCACAAGGGGACAAGCTGGTGAACGGCCAACAGAAGGGAAGCCAGTGAAGACAAGTGAGAGTCCTTTTGTGTATGTTCATTGTGGTGAAATGCCCCAATTAGAATTACTGTAATATTACAAAAGCAGAAAACAATGGTGCGCCTCAACAGAGAGTTTCTTTTTGTCTCCTTAGAATATGAAGTTGTTTTTGTTTATCTCCACAGAAATCAGAAAATAAACACTCGTGCTTCAAAGTTTCTGCTTCAACAGGAAAAGTAAACAGTTTCCCAGCAGGTTAATTTTTGGCTCCAACTTACCTCTAATCGCTCTATCCGCTGCAGAACGCGGCCATTGTACCTGCTGTGCCCGAAAATAAACTTCTTTATCAGCGGATTTGCAAAAATTAGTATTATTCCAGCATGGTTCCGACAGCGCATGAAGTTTGTGGAAGCAGATCAGGATTTAGTGAAGTTACGGATGGACTGGAAACTCTTGTGCGCGGCAGTGAACGCGTCTGAGGCGCAACTGAGAGCGCCGAGGAGTTTCTATGACCAAGAGGAGGAGAGAGGGAGGGAAGGAGGGAGGGAAGGAGGGGAGAAGAACAGAGGAGAGAGGGAAACAACGACACTCCAAAACTCACAGGAACCCACCACCGGTAGAGGATACTGTTACTTCAGGGCAGGAATACAGAAGATTTCTGGGAAGAAAGGTTGTGCCATTTTATTTTAAATGGTTAAAAATTACGCGCTAAAATTAACAAGGGATAGTAATCAGCGTCATGTTAATTGTCCCCTCTTGTGAAATCATACAGATGCTAGTGTCAAAAAGTTTTACATAGTAAAGATAAAGTCGAAAAATTTGAAGGTTCTACTCGTTTTCATACAAGTGGAGTCAAAAACTAACCATTGGTGGGCTTTTTCTGTGGATTTAGGCTGTTTAATGGTGTGTTTGTTTGTTTGTTTGTTTTTCATGTAAAGTCCTAAAGTGAATCCATGATATTGAAACAGAATGGATTTGGGGTAAATAAGTTATCCAAACATCTAAAGTCCCTCAAACTAAAATTGTTGAGTGCTGTAGCTGCGCTAGAAATTCTGTAGCATGTGACTCATCCAGGCAGTCAAGAAAGAAAGAAAGAAGAAAATAAATAAATAAAATTTACAAAATTGATACAGATTTGTACGCACCTGCAAAAGCTATCTGTAGGCTTTGGGTTGTTGGATTGAGCTGTTGCTGTTGTGCGCCATCGTGTGTTTTGTTTTGCAATTGCACCGATTTAGATAAACAGTGAACTTGTAACTGTCCGAGTGTGCTTTTCGGTAAAAGGAGTTGGCAGGTGCAGAGAAAGTGTTTCTTTAGTGTCCTTAGATTCCTGATGTTTGTTGATGTTTTGCAACAATATTTTCTGATGCCTCTAAAGAATATTGACTAACCAGACGACCTTGAAGGATTTATAGTTTTTCACTCCAGCTCCAATAGAATTGATTGTGTAACTTGTGGTTGTGGTTAATTCCAGCATCAGTACTTTTTGTCATTGCACAACGTGTGTTTAACACAAGAATTTTCTAATTAAGTAAAGTATTTAATGAGCCACTCACAGGAAACCTCCGAAGCAGATGCCAACTTCTGTGATCATTACAAAATTGTAAATAACAAATCGAGCTGTTGCGCTCGCCAGTACTTCACTTATCTGACCGCTAAGGGGCGCAATTGTAGTGTTTAACAGTCATATTTTCAACTGATGAGACTCACAGGAGGCTTAAGAAGTTGGCCATCTTTCTCAGGGCTGGGCAGCCTATTATTATAACCTGAAGATTATTTGTATCTTGCACTGATCAGCTGCTACACTCTCTATGATTGCAGTCCAGTGACAGATAAAGAGATACATTCACTGTTTCCAAAACATTTTGTAAATCCTCAGTAGTATCATGTTTTTTTTAGGCGACTATCAAGCTGACATGGTGCCAAAGTCATAAAATATTCAGGATTAAACAACATGTCACCCCTACAGACACTATTACACAGAAAGGGATCACACAGAACCTCATGAAGTTTGTTCCTACAGTCATCTGACAGTACTGAGGGAAAAGTTACATTTCAAAACAGAGGCCACAAACAGATTATTTAATGGGTTTCATCACTGCTTTGTTCTGCAGAGTTTAAAGGCTTGTAAAAATAATCAATGTCTTCCAGTTGTGTGTGCGCTGTTGCAAAATAACTCACATAAATCCACAGCAATATTACTGTCATCACCGCAAACATTACCACCGCGATGTTCATCAAACCTGTTCAAAATAGCATCATCGTCACAAGTATCATCATTCATTTGTGCAACAATATGCTTGTATTTGTTTTTTAGACCCCATATGACCCTTTCTCATTATGCTCTATAGAGGAAGTGTAGCAGCCTATCCTGTTGTATTGTTTAAAAGAGCTATATATATTTCCTCGTGTTGTTTGGTTATGCTTCCTCCACCATTAGAGAAGACACTCACCTCAGACTGGGAGACCAACGTGCGAGCTGCCAGAGAATCCACAATGATGAAGATATCCACGCTGTTTTGTAGCTGTAATCAAGACTTTGAATCTTAATAAGGAGTCAAAGAAAATATGACTTTTTTTTCATGGATCAGTCGAGAAGAACAAGGAAGAATTGTGGGAAATAGCAGAAAAACTGGATGCTAAAGGAATGGAGAGCAAAAAAACCCTTATGTCTACAGAGCAGACACACTTAAACCTTTGGTTTCTCCAGTTTTTTATTTTTTTTTACACATCAAGCTTGATAAAGCTTTGTCTGTCTGTCTGTGAGGGCTTTTGTTTCTTGTCTGAACAAAGTCAGCCATTCATTGTAAATGTTTTAATGAACTAAGGTTAATGTAGTGAAAATGAAAAGACTATCTGGCAGGAGAATAAAGCTATTTGTGACTGATATAAACAGAACACAAATGTTTTGAGAAAAGGCAGTAAACTCATAGGGAACTTTCTGATTGCGATGTGAAAATGCAGTAGAGGACTTCATTCTGTCCAGGGTCGGAGAAGGTTGGAGGCTGTACCAGCTGACTTTGGACTAGAGGCTGGATACACTTTGGACAGGTCGCCAGTCCATCACAGAGATAACACAAAGAGACAGACAACCATCCTACAGCCAGTTTAGTATCATCAGTTAATCAGCCATGCATGTCTTTGGACTGTGGGTACCACAGCACCAGAGGAAAACCACACATGCAAAGTAAGAACATGTCGATTTCACACAAGAAGGCCACAGACGATCAGCAGGTTTAGACCCAGAACCGTGTAGCCTTGTCTGCATTAATAAGAGAAAAAAGTAATTTTGGGGAAATTAATTACACTGAAGAATGTAAATGTCTGCTTGAAACAACGAAATTGTGCATTTTATGAATTCTGGTGGAGGTTTGTTGGTCTGTGCTTCGATCATAGCTCAGTTTTTGATTGAGCAAATCAGAGGGAGGAACGTATTTTTCTGAATGCAGAAGTAGCCTTAGTTCTCCCTCCTTAACTACCATATAGACTGTTTTCCCTGTTGTCTGAAAACGACTCATAGGAGCGTCACTGCTGTTTGGTCCTTCTGTTTGGTTTATCAGATTTGGTGGTTTCTGGACTAAAAGGCAAAGAGCAGAGAGCAGTAAAACCTACCTTTGTGTACAACTGCGTTCCTCCTCTTGACTCAAAAATGCATTTTAGTCATGCAAGCTATCTCTACGTATGTGAGTGGTCTAGTTTATCTACAACTCTACAAATGAATCCCTACATATACTGCAGGTTTGTAGAAGCTATCTTGCTCTCTCTCTATGAATAGATCTTAAATAAAAATGCTTTCCATTGCTCCCTCCAGGTTGGTTTCCTCATAGCAGCTACTAAGTTCATCCCCAAAAATATATTAAACCATAATTCCGATCCCAATCTTTGTTTAGAGAAAAGAAAAGAAGCGGTAAAATAAAATAAAAGAAAAACTCAGAAAAAACGCATTAATAGGCTTATAGCCTAAATGCAGTGTACATTACAGAAATAAAGGAATATCTTGTTATACCAAGTGTCAAGGATTATTGCCTTAGCCTTCGTTCTTTTGTATTTAAGCTGCTTAACCTGCAGGGTTTAACCTGAAGTGTTCGCTGCTGCCGGGTGTATTTGCATAAAACTGTGTCAGACTTGGCTGGAAAGTAATCTCTGCAACAGTTTGCTATGTTAAGTTTTGAAATCATATTTCAGACACATGGAGAAATCGGCTTACTTGTTTGGAATAAAAGCAAACATCAGGGCTTTTCTTGAATGAAGACACAGGACTTCATCTGAATACTTACAGGAACTGCAAGGTGGGAGATTTTTCACTTGCGGTAGGCCTGTTAAAGGTGGATTTTAGAAGAATGTACATCAAAAATATACCTCAGTGTACAAATACACATCAGTAAAGCTCTTGGTAAAGCCAGATATATGATAGTATCTAATCCAAAAGAACTTAGATGAACCAGAACTGTGTTAGTATCACTCTTTTCCAGAATGGGCTACATAACTCTATCCGTGTGCAGACAAGAATCACCCGCTAAACACACACTGGCAGAAGATGGGAAAGTAAGCCAAAAGTCACAGCTGTGCGTATGGATAGTTTGGATGTCTGTGGTGTCTGTTGTGCTGCTGGATGTGAAAAAGTAGCACAGCATATAATTCAGATAATTTTGTCACAGACAATGGGAGTAACAACAGTGTGTCTAGTTTCAGGAGTCAGGAATTCAGGGGTCAGATAATAACTCATTGTGATGACGATGTGGCAAAGAAATCACTGAATGACTAAGTAGGAGAGACTAGAAGTGCAGCTGTGTTGTTGGAGCAAACTGCAAGGAGTAACACTTAGCAAAAATTGCCCACTGTCTGTCAAACACAACCTGTTTGAATGTATTTTTTAGGATTAGAAATTCACTTCAATTGTGTCAGTATGCTTTCGTGTTTCTCCTTGGATTCAGTAACACCCTCTGCTCTGTCTTCATCCAGAGTTACCTGCTCGAGTCCTTTCTCCACAGATATGAATATTAAAGCCACCACACTGAGAGACACATTGTACACAACATTTCTGAGCTTTCTCAGTCTTCTGGCATTTTAAAAAAGCCCTCCACACTGTGACCTTTTCTGAGCATACCTCTCTCTTTTTCCTCGCTCCTGTTTTTCCTCTGACTCACAGCCCATTGTAGTTCTCCTACTCAGCAGTGCTGTTTGCTTGCTGTCCTTGCTTCCCCTCCCCTCACCCTTCAATGCCACCCACATGTCTCCTCATCCATCCTCTCGGAGAACAATACTGAGGAGAGCTAACGACTGTAATTACCACAGCTATAAGTTAGAATGGCTGCAAAAAGAAAAACAGTGTGTGGAAAATAGAAAAATGCATTTAGAAACTGGAGAAAAAGCCTGTCTAATACATGCATTGATTGCATTGTGTATGCATAAACCATATGTTATGAAACTGGGACAAAAGCTCAGTGTGCGTAGTGTGAGTGAGTTCACTTCAGCTGATAACAGCTCAGCTCTGTGCCCCTTCATGCATATACCCACCCACAGCACAGCATTAATGCAGCAGGCCTATCTATGTACATAAGTGCATATGGAACCAACACAGGGGGCATCTGCCACATATGCAGTACTTGAACCCAGGCTAATCACCATGGTTACTGGCCTTTTGGTTCGTGCTGATTGGCTGACATTACTGCAATGACCCGTGATTGACTCTCCCCCGTGGGTTCTCATTGGCTGTTTGCCCCAGGATGATGATGCCATCAAGTTTGGCGTGTTGCAGTAGATGTGGCATTGAGACATGCACTACTGGACACAGATAGAGAAAGCTGAATTAGATCAAAGCTGGGGGTGACACCTATATGAATGTCCATGTTAGAAGTATAAACAGCAGCTCTAACAGTCCTGTTATGGTGTTTTTGTTTGGATCTGTTTCCTGATAGATTAGCAGCATTGTTTCGAATTATAGTACTGCCCAGCCTAGTCAAATAATGGCATTTATAATCAGTAGAAGGCATATTTAGAAAGTAAGAGACTGAAGTGAGGGAAATGTACATGCAGATGCTTGAATTTTCAATTTAAAATATTTGATCTGTGTCATATCCCCCCTTTTGATTGATCTCCCTGAAGTCCATATGAATATATATTCCTGTCACTGCAAACTGTCAGATGTATGACAAATAAATATTCAGCAAATTAAAAACTTTTTTTTTTAGCAAATTATATTTTTCAGCCCATCTGGTCCATCTGGTCTGGTTAAATAATTACTGTGTTTACAAGACAAACTGTGCTATTCGGTGTTCACATCGATCTATTATGCTGCTTCACTGGTCTGAAAGTGTATTTAACTGCTAGAGTCAATAAGCTGTACTCGCTGATCAGTCCTTGTTTATGTAATCAACAAGAAGAAACCAAGCATTTTCTTAAAAGCTCTACAAGATAGAAATATAAATGAAGTACAGCCCATTGTTTTATGAATGGCAGTCTGAAGGTGGTATTACCAAAGGCCCCAGTGGAGCTTATTAAGTTGCCACAGATTTTGCAATCTGAAGCAAAGTAGGTTTTGACAGCAACAAGATAAAGTGACTCAATGGAATTTATGAAAAAATGTGTCAGCAACTCAAAAGACATACATAAAGATCAGCACACAGTGAAACAATTTTTTTTAATGCAGCTGAATGGGCAGAGATGACATATTTTTTTCTCTTTTATAGAAACACAACTGTTGCTATTTTAATGCTTGTATAACTTGAAACTAAGGGCTTTAGTGTAGAAATAATGTTATATGAAAGTAAGTAATATTTTGCATGCCTATGTATAAGTTAATAGTCATGTTTGCAGCTCATGCTAACATGTCCACAATGACAAAGCTAATGTGATTTTGCTAAGCCAGTGTAATGATACACCTTGTTGTGTTAGCATGCTCATTTTAACTGAAGCCCAGTGTATTAAACAAACACTTGGACACACACACACACACACACACACACACACACACACACACACACACACACACACACACACACACACATGTTTGTTTTTCTATACCGGTGGGGACTTACCATTGACTCCCATTCATATCTAACTCCTAACCCTTACCCTAACCCTAACCTTAACCATCACCAAATCAATGCCTAACCCTAAACAAACGTTTTTGCACTTTTACATTTTTATTAACAACAATATGGCCAAGAAAACGGTGTTGCCACCCGTGGGGACCTCATTTTAGGTCCCCACCGTAAGACAAGTCCCCACCTTTATAGCAAATAGTCAGGTCAAAGTCCCCACCGGTATAGCAGAAACAAGTACACACACACACACACACACACACACACACACACACACACACACACACACACACACACACACACACACACACACACACACACACACACATTATGTTTTTCTATCATTGTGGGGACTTACCATTGACTCCCATTCATATCTAAACCCTAACCCTAACCCTAACCCTAACCGTAACCAAAACAATGGCTAACCCTAAAGAAACGTTTTTGCACTTTTACTTTTTTCAGTAACAACAACATGGCCAAGAAAACACTGTTTAAACTTGTGGGGCCCGAAATGAGGTCCCCACAAGTGACATAGTTTTCGGTTTTCCTACAGTTGTGGGGACATTTGGTCCCCCACAATGTAGCAAAAGCTAGAACACACACACACACACACACACACACACACACACACACACACACACACACACACACACATTGTAAAAACATGTATACACTTACTAAATATTTGGTCTGTACTGTATATTTCAGCTGATAAATGAAGCTAATGACAACCCACCATAATAAACAAAAAGGTTTCTCAAATCTACGTAAAGATTTGGCTTCTGTATGAGTTTTTCTGTGCATCTTACCCAGCTTCTTAATTCAAAGGCCTTTGGTTGTCTTCTTATCACGCAACCTCACCTCCTCCTCCTCCTACACCCCCTGACTTATCCTGACCCCCCTCCCCGCCAACCCCGTCCAGTCCACTCCTCATGACCCCATGCGACCCCCAACTCCCTGCCTCTGCTTCAATGAACCCATCAAGTCAACTAATTACTCTTCTCAAAAGCTGCTTAACGAAGCCTTTAATTAAATAAAATCTGTCCTTGCATTGGCGCAGCAGCCCACACCTTTTAGATGAAAGAAGCACACTGTCTGGGGCTAGTCTGAACAAAGTTTGCAGGAGGACGAGGCTATTGTGAGAAATGAGGGTAAGAGCAGTTGAATCAGGTATTGTTTCAGCTAAGCTCTGCCGCCAGGTGTGTTTATGGGCCACTGGTAATCGGAGATTCAGTCTGTCTTGGGAATGCCTGCACAGATGGCGATGTTGGTTAGAGTGCTGGGGCTCTTTTTTGGTCAAATAAGTTACTCTGTTGACTTATTCATAGGTTAAAAGAGCTAAAACACACTGAGAAGATGAAGAAAGTTGTTATTCTGTGCTCTGTCATGCATCAGTTCACAAGTATTCCCGTGTTGACAAAGATTATAATAAAGAGGATTTCACTCAGATGTCATTTACTGCGACACACCCATATAAGCATGCATGCATAAACACATGCTCAACATGCACACAACAGGGGCACCAACAAAGCCATCAGGAGCACGATAGCATCACTTCCTCATGATAATGGACTGGTGACTGTGGGAAAGAAAATGTAAATGTCTGAATCATTTTTCCACTCAAGTTTCCTCGCACTGCCGGAGGGACGACAGAACTTCACCAAACTGCAAAATGAAACTCTATTATTGGCTCATTGAAAACACTGATGAACTGTGATTCCAAATATCTCTGCAATACCTCTTCAATGGAACTTTACCAGCAGCTACTGATACATAATTGTATTTTGGGTAAATTGCTGGAGCAACTGAGACTCATTAGCAATATGTTGGCGGTAATTAGAGATAATTGCTTACCTTTGGGATTTCCTAGAGCCAAGACGCAACTCCCAGGGTTCACACCTTTACAAAACACACACTCATAAAGCAACAACAGACATATCATTTACCCTGCAGCTTCATCTGGTGGCAGAAAGTCAGATGCTGAGATGGATGGAGAAAGAATAGGATGCTCTTGTGGAGCTCAGTGCATCAGAAATAGTGCTGCATGTGGAATAAAAGGCATGAAAGAGGGGCAGGAATGCCGGTGTATTGTAAAACGGTTGTGTTTGTGTGTGTTCAGGCAGGAGGTCAACAAACGACGGCAGCAATTTGCTTCTCATAGCATACAAACAATCTTTGTTTAGTTTTCTCACACAGCAGACACCATGCAGACACACAAGCTCAGAACCAGCTGACAGGTAAATGAGGGAGGACACAGTCATGACGCTAATTTTCCCCCAAACAAGTGAGATCTTTGTACTAGAAATAAACAAGGAAGCAGCAACACGTTGCAGACAAGCAAACACACACACACAAGAGGGCCACATCTCAGTCCCTCTGCAATTAAAGTCTTAGTCATACTGCGCCAAAGGCTATTTCAGGCCTCTTCCAGCCCAGTTTCCTCAGGCATCTTCATTGCATGTTCTTTTCCCTTCTTCCACATTTCTTCTTTTACCCTCTTTTTTCTCTCTTTTTCTTGGTGACAAGGTTGTGAGTCAAAGTCCATTGATGCTGATTATTATTGAGGTTACTGTGGGCCAATCTGAGCTCACAAACTCGCTGCAGTTAAAGAAGCTGTGAGTTTGTGTGTCAGACAAAATTCCTCTTTTCATTCCAACCACAACACGCACACACACACACACACACACACACACGCACACACACACACACACACACACACACACACACACACACACACACACACACACACACAGATACTATACACACACACACACACACACACACACACACACACACACACATTGTCATGAAAAAGCAAAAAAGAAATCATCCAGTTTTGACAACTCTCATCTGCTTGACGTGAGCACACAACACGCTCAACATGACTATCCTTATAAATCGCTTGAATATACAGCCATCTCGCGCACCTCACTCTGCTGTCACTCAGTCATAACACAGAGAATCTCTCTGAATAGATCCCTCCTCTCCATCTCTTGTCAGCCTTCCCTCCCACACCTCTCAGCTTGCCATAGATCCACTGTTCCTGAGCGGCCCAGAATACCGCTGAATGACAGTTCTGCCCAACATGCCACGTCTGCCACTGACAAACTTGGCAGCATCCCATTCTCTATCATCTGCTCACGTCATCTTCCTCTCAGGGCTAAATTCCTTGTGTTTCAACTAGTTTTCAACCCCCAGAGTTGTATGATTTTCCAATATAAAGGCACTGTTGTCTGCTTTTTTTGGGTCCATGTTTCCTTGGTCAAAAGCCCACGCATCTTTTGTCACATACCTTGTGACACAAAAAACTGGATACAATCAACAGCTTGAGGAGAGACACGACACTCACCACCCTGTCAATTCTTTCCAGCTCTCGTGACACATTATGAAAGCAGCGGAGTGGAAATTTTCTCTGTCCTTCTCCAAATGTGATTTTCTGGAAATAAACCGCAGGACATATTGACACAGTGCACACTCTGAGACTGAGGCAGTAGCATGAAGTCACTGTCACATAATCAAAAATCTGCAGGGTGCTGTAGACATTTACAATTGATGAGTTAAGACGGTTTAAGCGCCACGAAAACAATGATATCATCAGGGCCACGCAGCCTGACATCACTGACAAATTTACGCCCTCCACTGCAGCATGACTAAAACGATTGAGGGGGGATCTGTGAGGTTGAAATCGTAAGTCAGCCCAGTGAGGAACAGGTAGATGGGTTTCTAAAAGAAGCAATCTTGGCCATGACGGAACAAAAGACCCTGCAGCATGAGCTCATCACCGAAAGAAGTGAGCTCATGCCTCAACTATTAAAGCGGTAGTCCTGAATAATCAACACTCGATAGAGCGATAGTGAAGAGTAGATTAAGATTTCAGGCGCTTATGAATTCTTGCATCATTGCTGAGCAGAGCAGAATCACACATGTGTAGTTTTACATCTATCAAAGCTGAATCATTGTAATGTAAAACAATATGTCTCTATAGGAGTAGCAACACTGCCTTGAAAATTTCTCCTTTACTGGTAATACAGATTGGCTCACTGAGTGCTTTTATTCTTTTGCACCTAAAATATTGTAGCTTTATTTGTGTAAAAACATGGAATAGGTACACCCTGGACAAGAAAGATGCCTATGTTTTTGCACACTAGCTGAACAGCTATGGTCAAAAATGGCCCTCCAGGTCTGTCTCATTGTAGTTCTTTCAGAAAGAGCAGCATAATGCATAAAATCCACACAGAGATTTTGGGCACAGAAATGGTCGAGTAAAAATAAAGTCTACCATAGACAGTAAAAGCTGTTTTTGGACCCATGGCTTAGTGCTTCACACCATAAAATGGCCAAAAATATGCATACATCCAGTGCTATTGTATAGTATTTTCCTTCTGTGACACTTCACTTAACATGGGTATCATCTTACATGTAAGCTAGTGAGTCTTTCACTATTTGTTTAAAAAGAAAGGCATGAAATGTACTACAAAAAATTCTCAGATCATATGGACATGAATGATCATGAATTTTCATTGGGAAGATCCACCTGCTAGTGCTGTTATTAGCCTACTCCAGCACTTTGTTGTTACATAACACTGGGTGAGAAGAGAAGCGAGGATCAGTGTACTCGTCACGGAGATGCTACTACACTGATCCTGTGAAAATGATTGCATAATGTCTTTTGTGGCTCTGGAGTAGTTCTCTCAAGTCTGGGAGAATAATCCTATTGATATCATCAGGGTTATCTTGAGTTAGGCTCCAGACTTCAGACAGAAACCCAATGTTCTCACCTGGGGGTGTAAAGTCTGAAAAATGAGAGAAGTTGTTGTTTTTTTTCTCAGTCATTTTGGTACATTTCTTAGATCAGAATTGAAATGATCCTAACTACTTATTCAAGCTCTACATAATGAAGTCATTTTGGCACATTATGCATCGTGAAACCAGTTTCTCATTCTTTTGAACATTCTGCAAATGCTTGGGCACTTTCATGCAAGCTTCCTGCATTATCAATTGCTCATGTCATGCTGATCAAAATACATTATACTGGTTCTCTGTGGAACAGTCTTACCCTCCAAAACATCTAGGCATTAATCTATTGCATAAGTCTTTACATGCATAATAGAGGAACCAGTTTTCGTATTCTGTCAAGCATATTTTCTGCACATATATTTAATTAGATTTTATTTTGTAAAAGCGTCCTGCAATGGCCAGGTCTTTGCAATGCAGAAAAAATAAAAGACGGTTTTACAGCACTGCACAGCACAAAGAAAAACAAATACAAAATTATAATCTAGACATAGGAAAGACCCCTAAGGCGTAGCTGTACATGCAGCGCTGTACGGTAAATTGTGGGGCTGTGTTTCTACAACTCCTGATGTTTCTGTCTTTTGGGTCACAGATTCTCATCCACATCACAGTGGATATCTCAACACAGCAAGAATCTTTTGGAATGTCTTATTCAGCCCCTGCAGGTGTCTGCTGTGATGTATGTTTTTCTCTTTGTGCTGTCACAGTCTTGTCTTTTTCTTGTCTGTATTGCAATGACATGGCTTGTCAACAAATTGCAGTACAAACAGTAAAGGGAAAAATGTGAATCCCATCCTGTCTCTCGCCATTAATCTGACACATAAAGTGATGCGTAACTTTGCACTGCTGAAACTAAAATATTCTATACATAAATAGTGCAGCCTTGCGCATTTTCAGTCATTGGCATCAAAACCTTAGCCATTGTTTACATCAGAAAATACAATAATAAACTGACATCATGCTTTGTACACAATAACACAAAGACCTGTCATTGTGATTGTACCAAAATGTTCCTTGATGCTAGCTTTTTGGAGATAAACTAAGGATTTTGAGCAAGTTACTAGCTTTCGAAGGTAATCCATTGTGTGGTTTTAGTTGTGGAATTGTTTTGGGGTTGCAGAGGCTACCAATCAGTGAGGGATCTTCCGTGGAGGCACGAGGGGCAGTGGCCCCCCCTGTGATCTGATTGGCCAACCCGTGTGCCCCCCCCAAAAAAAAAAAAAAAATTTAAATAAAAATTCGTCGGAAATTTACATTACTGAAGCTCCGATTTCCGACGCTCCTGAACGCAACTTCGTTGTCCGACTGCACCTGAATGCACTGATGACGCTAGTTTGATCTTTTGATTTGATTGTAGTTCGTTTGGATTTGAAGAAGCTTTGAGGACGTTTCCTGATGCCAGAGGAAAAGAGAGCAGCTTTTTACCTTTGCGGTAAGAAGGCTATGGCCATTTCTCAGTATGTAACTGTCCGTACTTGCGTTCTCATGTACTCGTGAAACTTCATCATTCAGACTGCATCGGACCAGACCATAGACTGTATGGAGTAGACTAGTGTCCATAGATATGTAAATAGAAGGATTTTATTAGAGGAAGTCAGACACAGTCACACAGAGAAACACTACACCGCACACTGAAACGGAACTACAGGTCTGTGTCTTGGACAGAATTTATTTTAAAAGCTACATGTGTGACGGTAATAATCCGTGCCAGAGCAGACCTCATTAGCACTTCCGCTAGGTCATCTAACTTCTGGTCACTCCATGGATGCTGTTGTCCATCATGTAGCCAGAATATGGATTAATTTTTTGTTTGGGTTTGGTAAAGACAAGAACAAAAATATTCAGAGCAAGTGGAGCACCTAGCTAATGCTTATTGCAGTTTGATTTACATGTTCAAAGTCACATTTTTGAAATCATGTAATTTTTCCGTAAAACAAATCACGGCTTTTATTTTGTCAGAGAAACCTGGAAACGTTGTTTATCCGTAATTCCACTAACTTGACTGAGCGTGAGCGGTACCGTTTCGTAATCGTTTGAAGTCCATAATCTACATAAACAACCTAATCCGTCCTTACATTTACATTACCAACCACAGTCATACTCTCACATCCAGCAGGTATTGTGTGTTGCGCTGCGGTTCTTTGCAAATGGAAGTTTTTATATAATGTTGGAGATGCAGAGTAAGGCAACTGTTTGGAGGACATTCAGAAAAGTGTTCCTGGCCCTGAAACGACTTTTACCATCATTGTTGTTTTCCTGGACATAAACCTGTCAGAACATCAAGGAGGAGTTCCACAGGATTGCAGGTGAATGATGTAGAGATCTGTTAAATTCATTTTAAATCATATTCTGTTAATGACATTGTGCTGCAGCCTCAGACTGGGAATAGTCATTTTAATTTCTTTTAGGATTTCCCGCTGTGATTGGCTGCATAGATGCACACACATCCCCATCACAGCTCCCTCACATCATGAATAGGAAGTCCATTCACAGCATAAATGTGCAGGTAGGCTACAGGTAGACTGACTACTGTTTCTAAATGTTAAAGACTGCATCATAGTTCAACATCTGTCATTCTCTGTCCAGATCATATGTGATGCTGCATACATCATTTCTAATGTGG
This sequence comes from Acanthochromis polyacanthus, assembly GCF_021347895.1. Taxonomy (NCBI): domain Eukaryota; kingdom Metazoa; phylum Chordata; class Actinopteri; family Pomacentridae; genus Acanthochromis; species Acanthochromis polyacanthus. Next base: position 34,260,659 of record NC_067125.1, read on the forward strand.
AGGCCAAGTGGTCTGGGTCTGTTCATGACTCCAGGATTTATGGAGAGTCTAACCTGAGCAACAGACTGCAGCGTGGTCAGCAGCATAAAGATTTTCACAATAGAATTCTCTTGTCTCTCTCCTTTAATATGCTCTGATGTATCCACTATACTTTACAGGAGAGTTTGATGGCCTTCTGCTGAGTGACAGGGGTTACCATGCCAACCCAGGCTGGTGACCTCATACCCTGACCCTGAACCAGGCCCCCAACAGAACTTCAACCGGACTCACTGCAGGACCAGAGCCCGGGAGGAGATGACCATAGGCCTGCTGAAAGCCCGTTTCCAGAGCCTACATCACCTCAGGGTGACCCCTGAGAGGGCCTGTGATATTACTGTGGCATGTGTTGTTATTTATAATATTACTATTAGAGGAGAGCAACACCCTGCGCTACAAACTGAAGACCCAGATGATGAGTCCATCCACCTGCAGCTATCCAGGACAGCAGAGCAGTCAGAGACACCGTATGCAATAATCACTTTAGAGTTTAAGTCACCATCATCACCACCACAGCAAATAAAGACATGATACACATTTCATTTGCTCTTCTTTATTTCCTACAAATAAAGAGATAGTTCAGTTAATGTTCCAGTAGTTAACATAATTCACCTGTGACCATCACCACCTCTAACTTGTGCTCCAGTATTTCAATTTCCAGATCTGACCTCCTAATCTGTTTTTTTGGATTTTTCTCAGCAAATGCAGTTTGTAAATCTGTTTTACTGATAACTGGGAATACATAGAGGACATTAAATTATACAGTTGCACATGAATTCCACAGAATGAAGCTCTGGTGTTTCCTGAACATCCATCTCACTGTGTCAGTCTGTGCAGTGGAAGCTGAGGAACCATCCTCCCAGACTCTGCCTTGGCTCCACCCATGTGGTCACTTTATTAGGAACAGAAACTACAATGTCAAAGGGACGACGAAATTATATATTTTTTTATATCTGATCTGTAGCTCAGTGAGTTAAGGATATGCCTATGGAGCTGCAGGTTGCTGGTTCCAGGTTCCAGACCAGACCCTTCTTAAATTTTTTGAAAAACTTAGACAAAGAAAGAAAACTGCCAGTGGTGAATCTTGAACCTGCTACCTTCCACTTGGTGGTCTCTCTTCTTACCCCCTGAGCTACTCACTCAGATACTATTCTTCTTTTTTTTGCGCATTTATCATCTATTTTTTGCCATTTTCGAGTTTTTTATTTTTAGCTCGAGTCTCGACTCAACCGTTTTTCTCAGGAGGTTGGACTTCAGCCTTTGTGCTGGAGGGTTGAACCCTCAGTTCCAAGACTTTCCAAAGCCTCCAGACCTCCCGAGTCCTCAGGACCTGAGCTTTCACACAGTCTGAGGGCTGAAATTTTCTAAGTCCCACAGGAGATCCCTGTTAGTTTGAACTTTGAGACAGTCCAAGGACTGAAATCTTCTAAGTTCCTGAGTAGTGTTCTGTTATTTTTAACCTTCAGACAGTCTGAGGACTGAAATTTTAAAAGTTTCTCAGTACTCCTCTGTTAGTTTGAACTTTCTAGTTAACAGAAGCCTTAAAACTTGTGACCATGAGTCTTGATTTCACATTTAGACCATCCATCTGAGTTCTTCTCAGACCATCACCTGTGGCTTCTTTAGAAATCCTGAACTAACTTTGATTCTCTTCACTGAACAGTAAAGTTTGTGGAGATCAGAAGGTAACATTAGTTTGATCGATGCCTTCAACTACTGGTAGACTTTATCTGGAAAGCAGTTTTCTGAAATGAGCTCTTAGTAAATCTGTGCACAGTCAAACCAAGAACACAGAAAGAGGAAATGTTTGAAGAAACAACTCGATGTTTTCATTTCAGGCTAGAAAACACTGCCCCCCCCCACTAAAATGAATCTGGATCCGCGTCTGCTACCACTACAAGAAAAGTGTACCAGTTTGATTAATAGCACGCACATGACTTTCTGAGGATGCAATATTAAATTGTTGGAGAACCTGTGTTTGAGAAAAAAAAAATCTGAAAATTGATGCATCAGAGGTATAAAGCTTATGATTTTTAGTCACTAGTATGGGTTAAACTGTAAGTTAACACATGCTCAAATGTGAAACAGGTACAATGGTACTATAAAGCTTGCATTCATACAGCATTTCAGGAAATTACACTAGAACTGCATTTTTATAAATAATAGAGACAAAAATGGTCAAAAGAGATGCATTCAGCTCCAAATATGAGTATTTCCAATACTATGATGGAAGGTAGAGCCACGTCAAATGGCGTTCTGTCTGAGATGTGTAATCTTAAAATCCAAGCTGAGTCAGAAAAGAAAATATCTATGAGAAAATATTAAAGATGATCACATTCTTTATCACTGGCATCCAAGAACTTGCATATATGCCTCCTCTTGTTTCATGTCGGTCGTATAATGAGTTGTGCCATAATGCAGTTTCCTGCTCTTCATCTCAAAACAATGTAAAAGCTCTGCTGACTGACACTTAACACCCACACAGCAGCACAGAGGGAAGGAGAGGAAGGAAAACAGAAATCATATAGTACAGACAGACAGAGAGAGAGACAGAGAGAGAGACAGAGAGACAGACAGACAGACAGATAGATAGATAGATAGATAGATAGATAGATAGATAGATAGATATGTTGTTTAAGCAACATTATCTTCATTTTTGTGTTGTTCGTTCACTCTTTCGCAATACAAGATCAAATAAAAAGCCTGAGGGTCCACAGACTCTAATCTATTTTTCCTGCTCCTACACACTCTGAGTCATCTATCCACACTCCGCTAACCCCTCCTTTATCTAGCTCTCTCTAAGGATGCCACATTGGAAGAGAGCCTCCACTCCCAGACGAGCTGTTTGACTGCGAGCCCCACAGACTAATGGAGCCCTTCACCATGACACCCTTTCACACCTCAACCTGTATTTGAAACCTGCATGTAAAACAGGCCACAGGGTTCATTTTCTCTGGAATGCAGGTAGTCGTACACTCAGTTCTAGGTCTGACGTGGATCAGTCATAGCAGCTTTTTTCATCATGAAAATCAGCCACCAATGTTCCATTTATCGCAGGTTACACATGAGGTGAAGAGAAAGAATAAAACTTTGATTCTAGATGTCTGATGTTCAGTGCTTGCTCTGTCTGCATTTGGAAAGTGAGTCATAACACCTAGTCAAAGATAGAGCTAGTCTTCTTTGCATGTCTGGAGTCACAACAATTGTGGTCTGATGTTTTGCAATGTGTTCATTGGAGATTTAGAGCAACACCTGACACTGAGTCATGTGGATTCTTCCATAGCTTAGATGTATCCTCTGTAGGACGCTTCTCACTCTCACAGTGGGTATCTGAGGACAATACACTGACAAAATCATACAGTTTTCAACATTTTAACATGATGTGCTTACATTCTGAGTCAAACATGAGGAATTTATAGACTTACCCAGATAGCAAACTATGGGTGAATCAATGTTGAATCTATGTTGAGACCTAACGTTGAAATTATACAGAAAGCGCAAGGTTGATAAAATGTTGAGTCAGCGTTTGCTTTTCAACCATAAATCACACTTTACCCAGATAGCAAAAGATGTTAAATCAATGTTGAATTAGGGTTAAGAAGGTTGAATTGTGGTTACGGTTGAAGACTGATGGTTGGATCAACGTTGATTCAACAACATTTTGTCAACATTGAAGTTTGTGTTTAAAAGATACCATTGAATCTACGTTGTATTTTGGTTTAATTAAAATGTTTGACAGGTCAATGTTTAATTAATGTTGAATCTATGTTTGCAAACATGTAATCTATGTAAGCAAACGCTGACTCAACATTTTATCAACCTTGCGCTTTCTGTATAATTTCGACTTTAGGTCTCAACATAGATTCAACATTGATTCACCCATAGTTTGCTATCTGGGATATATTTACCACACAGTTTTCAGTGGCTTAGACTGACATTGTCATTTCTGTCAGTCTCTCTTTCTTATATCCTGGTTTCACCCAAACTTCTTGGAATGAAAATGTGTTTTTATCCAATACAAATCTATGCAACGCCACAGATAATAACTATAATATTTATCAGAATTCTACTACTATAGTAAGAAATTAGGACAGGTTCCACTTACATATTTAATTTTCTACAATTATATTTAACCCTCAGGACCCCAAGACCAACCTAGTCATTTGAAAGTCATGCTATCTTTAAAACACACACACACACACACAAAAATGACACCACTTTTCAGAATCAAAAAATGTAACAACAAAAACAAAAACAAATACTTGGATTTTACACTTTACCCTTAACCAATCATGTGTGACGTGTGGCTTAATCAGTAAAATGAACCATATCTAAGCCTAAAATCATAATATTTCACTGATGTCTCCTTATTCCATGTGGCATTCAGAAAAATTGCCAAAAAATAAACTATTAGCACTTAGCGGATTTGGTAAAAACATTTTTTTTTAACAAAATTCTGCATTCATTGGTGCAACTAAGAACCTATGAATTACATGACAAAAACACAGACTATTCAGCTGAACTACAGGTTGTGTTTGCACAGAGAGGAGAAAAGTCTGGAAGCACATTGGAGAGGCTGAGAGCAAAACAAAACATACCTAATCAATAAATAAATGCAGCAGGTCCATTAACTGTATACAGAAGAACAAACTGTTAGAAAGTTGTTAGACGATACATTTCAGCATGGTAAAACGTCGTTATTGAGTTGTAAAGTTTGTAAAGGTTGTAAAAATATAAGTAAAATATATCTAATATGCATAATATTCTTTTTCCAATACTCGTAGAAGTTGTGGAAAAATGTTATGTGTGTTGTTTCCAGGTTCTTTCATTTTTTGTAAAATAAATCGCCAAAGAAATTCAGCTTTCATTTTTCCTTTTCATATGATCTATGGAATTATAAGTTTATCACACAAACAGAAGACATTTTTGAGCTCTTTTCAGTTCAGCTATGATCATGCTGTTCTCATAGATGTTCACAAATTTATATTGCTGTGAAAACAGAGCCTAGAGTGAGCATAAATGTGACAAGAGCAAAGAAAACACCCAGAAACTGCTTGGAGTTGAGAGTGTTTATAGCTGACGTTTTAAGTTTTGCCGTGATTACCTTTTATATTCTATTGCTTTTGTTATCTAATACACGGTTTGCTCTTTTATATAACGTATTTCATTGTATGTTATTATATCCCTCTATACTCTGTGTGCTCTGCTCTTATTTTTTATTTCTGTATTATATGTTTAATATGCTGCTGGTGTCTTGAATTTCTCTTGGGATCAATAAAGTACTTAACTGACTACCATGTCATACATCATGCTCTTTTTAAAAAATTCATTCCTGTTATTTTTTCCATGCTTGTTTGATGACGTGTGCATAGCAGTTCTAGCATCAGTTGTCAGCATATTAGGCAAAAAATAGCAAAAAGTGTGCCTGATAAATTGTCTGCCCCATGAAGACTGTATTAAAAAAAATTTAAGAGCATCACAAACTACCATTATATTCAGCACCTCTTTTGTTTCAACAGAAACAGAATATTACAACTTTTGTGAAGTATGCTGAGGCACTAATACGTTAAATTACTGAATGAGTTCCTAATAACTAATTCAGTGACCTAAAAACTAGTTACTGAATGTAATTGTGAACCACTTTTCCACAAAGAAAAGCACATCTGAATTTAATTTCACATTATTTGTCTTGGATTTGTATGCAAATTTCACCTATTGAATATAATGTTATTATCACATGCAATTTATGACTTCTCATATATGAAGTATGTGGAAAATTAGATATTTTGAATAATAAGCAGCACAGCTCTTGAAGCCAGAGGCATGAATAGAAAACAGAGCGAGGTCAGTGTGTTTGTGGGTCCATGACAGGGCCTTCATTCATCAGAACACAATAGTGCCAGCCAGTACAGTCGCCCCACTGTCCCGTCTGGTGGCCAAATGGCAGAATGCAGACTGACCTACAGTATGGCTCCTCTCTCTTTACTCTTTTTTGGGGGCAGACACACTCATTCACACAGAGCACAAGAGCCCACTCAGTCCAGGAGTGACTGGAAGCATTCATCAAGGGGGAAAACAGTGAATTTGGGAAAGCATTTGGCCAGTGTTCGACAGGAGGGGAGAGGGCAAACGTTCAAACGAGCATCACATACACGTTGACACAAACAGAGACGCAAATTTGGAGCCGCACCATCCCACCCTGTTTCAGTTTCCTGTCAACGGCTACAATAGTATCTGCCTGCGAGCCGTGTAACCCAACCCTATCTTATCAACTGCAGGCTCAGACACAGCCGCAAAACTCTGCAGAATGTGTGTGTGGGGGAGAGGGAGAGAGAGTGTGTGTGTGTCGGTGTGTGTTCCCCAGGAGGCATGGGGAATGAATTCACTTCACAGGAATGCACAGCTGAGTCTGGGTGTTTTTACATCAAAACACCTACTGTATGTTTTTTGATAAAACCTCGCTACCTTCTCCTAATTTTTCTATTCACATTTGTGTCTTGTCGACACCGGTTTTCTTCTTTGTTGTTTTGAGTCCTAAAAGTTGCATTTTTAAATTAACAAACACCTTAAAATTAAACCTTTTTATGCAAAAATGTTCTCTTTTGTCTCCTCTGACTTTATATGGAAAAAGTAAAGTTGCCACAAATGGAGCCAATGATTTGATAAAATAGAACATATAAAAATGTGGGAAAAAAACACATTATTGCACTAAATATATGCCATTCACAAAGCAATCTATGTGTGAGGTTAGTTAGAGAGCTTTAATTTCTTGCTACTGTGGAAGTTAGTGTGTTGAAAACCCTTCATCTTCAATTCTGCAGCCTCATGAATCTGCTTCATACATGAAAGAGACCAGAGGAGAAAGCACAGCGACTGGATAGCAGCAGCTGTTACATTCTTAGAAGAACATCTCCATCTTGTCCTGGCTTGAACACTTACTCTTTACCGCCCACAGTTCTCTGAAAATAGACAAATAACCCATAGGGAGCCTGAGAGACACATTCAGAGCTCTGCACCTTGAGAAACAGTAAATTGCCTTTCGCCAAACATGCTACCATGGCCCGATCTCGCTTTTAATTCTCCTTCTCAATTTTCTCACGTTGTGAAGAGCGTACACTTAAAAATATACCCAGAAACAAAAGATGATCGACCAGAGGATGAAGATGAGGCTGTAACTGAAGAGAAATATCAGAACCAAAGACATCCTTTGCTGTTTTACTCTCGCCAAACTTGAATTTTGTGCACAAACCTGAAGCCAGACCTGTCGGTCACATCACCTACTCTGCCAGCAAGTCTCAACCTGAAAACTTCAAAAGAAAAACAAAATCTTTGATTGCTTGGATCTTCATTGCTTGTTAAACTAGTCATGCAAATGTTATGTGCATGACAGAAGGAATAGGAAATTCAGCGTAATGGTTGCCTGTAGGCCAAGCGTTCAGACAGTGAAATCAAATTTTGCAGAAAATTAGCTGAGAGCTAAACTTATGTCCAGTAAGAGCAGATTTTAGGAATAAAATCAGATGTGAGTAAACATGAGACATGCTCATACAGAAAAGTACCTACCACTGCATGAATAAACTGTCATTAAAGAGAACATTTACCCTGCCCTGTTTGACTTGTCAAAATTGTTGAAGTATGTCACCTTTCACCTTAAATTTTCTCAAGAAGATCCTCACATTTCAATCCTTACATTCTGCCTGGTAAAAGAAATATTTAATACTACAGGCATCACATGTCTGACCTTTGCATTTTACAGTTAGTTATTACTGTGATCCAAAAATTCAAGCCTAATCTGATGTGGCAGTAATAGAAAGTTGATCTGTATCACTGTATTGCATTACGGAGCAAACACAATGATATATACCATATCATAAGCAGGTCTGTGCTGGTTCATAATACCCACAAATCGCAGTGTAATTATATATTGTACGTAGAGGGAGCGGATTGAGATACAACAGACAAGTGCAGACAGCACCAATTAAATGCTGGTTTAAGTGTGTTGTTGTCATGGTGACTAAGCTAGTGGGCTACCTCTGAAATTCTGTTTCATATCGAATGCCGGTGCTTTTGTTCCTGTGCCCGTCTATTTATCCTTAACCTCCCTCTTCAGTGTTTCTCACTTCACCCCTGAATGTATCTGTTTGACTGGCTGCAAAAAACATCAGAAAAACAGTCCCAGTTAACCAGCTTCTAACTGCCTCGCCTCCTGCACCGCCCTCCTCTTTGTACGTCTCTTTTCATTTCTCTTCCAGCTGTGCCCTCATCCATGTTACCACGTTAGACAGTTAGCAGACATTGAGGCACAAGATGCGGTGGGGGTGGAGGATTTGTGCCAAAGGGGGTTTGGAGTCTGTCTCCCCCCACGTTTCTAAAGGAAACAGCATGTTTCATTGTTTACCCTGGTGTTCAGAGACACAGAGGTAAATGGTTTTATGTGATCTGCCTAATCTGACAGAGAAAGCCCGACCAGAGGAGAAGCGTGGGAGCTTTGGAGTATTTTGATTTTAGTGGCCTTCCCTTTGTTATTTATTATGCAGTCTGGCTCTGCAGCAAGTCTGTGCAGGTATAAAGCACAGACAGACAGACAGACAGACAGACAGACAGACAGACAGACAGACAGACAGACAGACAGACAGACAGGAACATGCAACCACCAAACAGGTTAAAATATTATACCAGTGTCCCTGCAAGAGTGAACTCCTTTACTAGAAATAATTTGGGAATTTTCTGCCAATTTTAAAATGCATTCTCTGTTGTACTTCTTTTTTCCCATTTGGTTTTACACTTTCAGACAGCTGATGCTTTCTATTAGAGTCCATTTTGTATGAAAATGATACTTGAAAACTTGAGTGATAGTGAACACCAAGTCTGCATTTCACATTTTGAGTGCATTTTTTTCAAATTAACTTGAACTTATTTTTATAGTTTTGGACACTGTAATATGGAACATGGTATCACTGCAACACGTCGAATGTATTTGGAGAAAAAATACCCCTAAATGTGAATGATAATGCCTAATTGTGCCAGATAACAGAAGTCAGTGTAATCTTACAGATGTGATATGAATATTATCTTTTATGTTTCTTTTCTTTTCTACGTTAACGCTTTGTTTCAAATCTGTACATTCATCTGACTGCTCATGTTGAGTATAAATTCACTCCATGAATACAATTTTAGTTAGTGGTGGCTAAATCTTAGGAAAAAAAAGACCCAACATTTGCAAGAGTTGACTGTTTATAAGTACAAACAATCATGGAGATGGAGGAAGAGAAACTGACAGAGGGAGACAGAAAGACTTTCTGAAGCGGCAAATTGAAAAAACAAACTTCCATATGGATGTGTGGGAAGACGGTAGAAGTGGACCTGTGCTTTGTGGCTCAGGAAAGGCCTGATGACTAAGGTCGGCTGGGAGGCAAGTTGCTTTGGAGCAAAGATGGAAAGCATGAGATGCAGACAAGTATAGGCAGGTAGAAAGCAAGTCAGCCAGAGAGGAAGAATAGGAGGAGGAGGAGGAGGAGGGAAGACAGTGAGGAGAGCAGAGAGACTGACAGATGAACACAAGACAGCCCTGTTGGGTACCACTGTTATACAACAACAGAAGGGAAGGTGCAGACTAATTACAATGCACAATACAAGTACATGATACTGAGGTTGGGCTAATTGTGTGAAGCCTGTGTGTGTATCTGTGTGTGTGTGTGTGTGTGTGTGTGTGCACTGGTGTCTCTGCTGCCTTTGCATGCGGGATTTATCTTTGCCCAGCAGGCAGTGTTGTACCATATGGTCCACAGAGTAGATATTCCTAAAACAACACACACAAACCCCCTCACACTTAGACACAAAGGCATGTAGGCTCACACATGAACATTTGCAGGCACACACGCATGCAGGAGGAAGAAGAGAAAGGAAGAGACGAAGAGTCACTGGTGAGCGAGATAGAGCCATCTGCCCATCCTGGATTGCTGAGATCCACAAATCACAAAGCAAATAATAATTACACAACAAGCTCGCACGCACTGTGTCGAGACAAGCAATGAATTATGTTTGCTGAGAAATATGCAAAATGTCAGGGCTTAAATAAAATCAGACAGGGGAGAGAAGGGGGAAGAAGAAGGAGGAGGAGGGGAAGGGAAAGTGGAAAAGATAACAACCTCAGAGTGTTTTATTCTCCGGACTGGAAGTTTGAGGCAGCTGACTAGATGACGGAGATGTCCTCCCAGAATTCCCCTCAGACAGTAGGCCCTCCGAGGGGGCTGGCTGGAGGTACGCTAAGCCCCTCAGAGCCCATATGGTCTGGAGGCTTACACACCCTGAGATGACATGAGAAGGCAGACCCAGAGGCTGCTGCATGGACTGGACTGGCAGCATGTTACGAGCATTCAGAGATGTGCTAATCCAGAGTAGCTATTCTCACAACTGAAATGCATGGATGCAAAAAAAAAAAAAAAAAAAAAAAAAAAAAAGAACACAACCAAACAAAAACCTCTACTTCATCAATCATGCCATCACATTAAAAAATGTACTTATTCTTCCAGATTTGAAGTACTTATTAAAAATAGCTTGGATTGTAAAAGCCTAATGCCCCTCAGTTCAGCATAGTTTGTTGGTTAAGCATAATGTTATTAGAAGTTCTCATAACTCACAAAGACTAATGCAGATTAATTCTACTAGTTGAGCCCGAGCATTTGTTTTCTTCGACAGGAAAGATGTAATTTGCATATGTATGTTTGGATTGATGTTTGCCTGACTCCAAGGCTCTGCAATGTTTCTGTGATCAAACTAACTCAACAGGATCGGTGACATGGTGGAATTTATGTGCGAGCGTGTGTCAGGGTAAATAAATAAAGAGCAGTAATGACTTTGTGTCATATGATCCTGCTGCACAGTGACACTAATGGCATTAGAATGAGACCTCCCCTATCCCTCACAGCCCTGTGTTTTATAACTCCCTCTCCTCCTCTTCTACGTGTTTCTTCCCTTCCCTCTGTCATCTCCAACTTGTCTCTAAGACTTTCTCCCTCTCATTTTGCTCTTTTCATCTCCTACATCGTGTTTATTGACTTGTTTCAGACAAACTGTGATGATTTGGCCTATCCACTTTCGTAATTGGATGACATCTCATTACAGCAGACAGTTCACACACTCAGCGATAAACACGCCAGATATTAGTATTATCAAGACTGGAGTCAATTCACAGCCAGACTGAAGGAGGATCAAGGGAGGAAATTAATTTATTAAAGATAAGATATGCATGTATAATTATCCTGAGAATTTGCTGGGATTTTGTTTTTTCCTTTTCTGGCATTTTAGACATTTATATCACTAGTGGTGATAAATACTTGAAATGTGGGGAGATAAGCGGGGGGTTGGGGGTGATATTCAACAAAAGTCCAGCTGGCCTGGAATCTAATTACAGACATTGCAGTTATGTGGTATGAGTCAACCATTCAGCGACGAAATTCCCAGGGACTTGGCTGTTTTTTGATATTTCAGTCCCAAGAGGAGCTAGCATGGCTCGAGGCTGAAGCCAAAGCAGATTCACCTTAAAGGGCAACACCATCAATGGTAACTCCATGCCTGCTCCAACTGACCCCATTCAAAAAGAGCCAGCTTCTCAATATTTTGTTTCTAGCAACTTAATTAACTCTCTAAACCACAAAACACACCCATGAGGTTAAAATGCGTGCAATCTTTAAAAAAATATCAAATTTACATCATTTATCAGAGAAAGAATGTCCGAATTTTTAACTTTCCAAACGTTCTTGAACTAATCTTGTTCGATGTGCAGTTTTGTCAGGACAATTGACCAAATATAAGTTTCAAATCCCCATATTTTATCAAATCACGATTCTGCGTATCGTATTTAAAAAATAAGCCCAACAAATACCATCTACAGTAACCAAATTCTGAAAAAAATAAAATAGAAAATCTGCATTGCTTGGCATAACTGAGAAGTCAACTCAACTGGGTATGCAGAAGTATTGAAATAATCAAAAATGAAAGAAATAAAATATTGTGTCATGCTGCATAAGGAACATTTTTGAGTTATTTCTAATTCTACCCTTGGTTGTGGTGTTTCCACAGAGGTACAGGAGTTTATATTGCACTGAAAATGAGTCAACAATGAGTGAAAATGTGACAAAAGGGTAAAAATACATTTGTGTTTTAAAGCCAAGAAAGGCAACAACCCATAGTCCATATTGAGAAGGACTACGTCGGCCTGTAGTGATCCCTGAGCACCATCAAAAGGCTCATATGTCACACTCATTAACTTGCATGGGGATAAGCTTATATGGAATCCTATTTCTTAATGCAGGGTCAGGGTTAAAATTAAAGGAATGGTTACATTTTGTGAAATATGATTGTTTCCCATTTTCCAAGAATTAAATGAGAATGCCACCTTCTGTCTGTGCAGCTAGTCTTGCATAGCTTCATCTTGTTATCATTTTAATGTAGAAAAAACACTCTGGCTGGTTTGTATTTCTTTAAACCAATCAGAAACCTGTTGAGCAGAGCCAAGCCAATGATGCAGTGATGGTGCCCCCTCAAAATAGTGACGGGTGGAAATGTTTTGATGGGACATTTGCACCCAGGGAGGTGAGCGCTGTGATTAAAATGGTTAATTTACCCCCTGAAAAAGTGGAAAAAAGCAGGACTGCTTTATTTCACAAGCTAAATTAGAAATTTTCGGAGTGGTTGTTTGTAAGCCTGGAGGTTGTTGCCGTTTCCTGTAGTGAAGGGGATTTAAAAAACTGTAGCACATTGATAGCAAAAGGGGAGTAAGACATGTGAAATGCACAGCCAATAACAAGCTTATACCCCCAGTCTACATCCAGTGAGTCAGAATGGCCTGCAGCTGGTCATATTAGCTCATTATAAAGACTTAAACAATGACCACAGCCCAAAGCTCAATTATTAACACATCATGACTTGTTTGTTTATCCTGTATGTAAACCAAAGTGTGAAAACAATAATGTGCGGTTCTACACATGGTTACATGGCGGATTATCTCTTGGCAAGTGACAGTAACTTCTAAAGAGTCTCGTCACCATGTGCCCAGCCAAGAAATAGACAGATTTATATCTTCAGACAGCACCAAGCTAACCGTTTCCAGCGTCTGCATGTAGCATCGAATTTACCTCAAATTCAAAACAGGCTGAAACTGCAAAACACCAAAATGACTTCTGCAGCAATCGATATCAAGTCAATTTTTCACAATGAACAGATGGCCCAACAATAGTTAATAAAGCAAGCGAAGACAAATCGGGAGTGAGAGAATCAGGGGAGGATAGGCTCAGACATGCCCCGGAGGAGGGAGGAAGAGAGAAGGGAGAAGGGAAAAGGAAAAGAGCAGCACAAGGACTGACACTGAGTCACACAGCGGGACAGGAAGTCTTAGATGGAGACACCCTTCCTTCCTGTCAGTGCACTGATCACCAACACTGGACACCATTCAGTCTCACATCACATGACACACATGACAAGTATTACAGTGGTGTGTGTGTGTGGGTTATATGGAGTGATACTCTACCATGTGTTGCCCGTAGTAACCGATTTATTAAAACTCAAGTCTGAGACTCCACATGAAGCCAGTCAGTGTGCAGTTTTCTCAGGGAGACTGCACAGCTTTCCATCGACATCAGGATTAAGACGCACTGAAATCTCAGCAGGCAGATGATGAACTTGAACACAAACTGATCAGCAAATTACTTTGTAATCAAGCACAGGGTGCGAAAGGCCAAAAAAAAAAAGGCCAATTTGTCTTCACTCTAGGTTGAAGTGCACCTCCCACTTGTTTACATCCTTTTCAGCTTTCTTATTGTGCCTGCAGCCCAGCGAGATATTTGCATATGAACAGACTGTGAAATATCATTTTATCACCTTCGTTAAAAGGAGTGAGGACGCCTGGATGCAGTTTTCACAGGCAGATACTGGCTAAGTTAGATCACACCACTAAGAGTGTGATGTGCTGTAACGGAGAGAAAAAATGGGCAACAATGGCCTCAAATTAGATACCACATAACACCACTACCATTGCTCCACTATCCTGTTACATCAGCCTTCAAATCTGACCTGTAATTCAAACTTAACACAAAAGCTGCACAGAAGCACACACAAAAAATTATGATTGTAAAGCCACCAAGGCTGGCAGTGACAACTTCATAAAACCCGACAGTAACTCTGATAGAATCATTTCAGCTGACTTAAGTCATACAGAGTGTATGTTACTTGTTTCTTGACACAGTTTACAAAACACCACATGGAAAAAAAGCTAATTAAAGATATCTACCTGGTGTAGCTTGGAGGCTAATAGGTAAGCTGGTTCCTTTTGTTGGGCCAACATTACATTAATTCGGTATTAAGCACCTTAAATACACCCTGCAGAGTTTCTGACCGCTACAGGCACTATAGTCTGGAGCAGGTTCTTTGTTTGTATCTTGTGCACAACTAGCATGAACACAAGGATCCATGTTTGTGCACACTGTGTCTATCACCTGAATCATGCTATTCCATGGTGGCCATGTAATACAAAGAAACATCGAAATGCACAAACAAAACAGAGGAAAAACAACAACAAAAAGACCAAGTCAGTGTAGACAACAGAGTCTGAATAATACTAGATTTTTTGGGCCAGTGTTACTTTGCTATGAGGCTAGGTACAATGGAATATTATTGACAATGAAATTGATGAAGGCATTATTATAAGGCATGACTGTTAACATTGCCTTTGTGTATTTCACAAACTAGTTAGCAGCTAACAATGTGAGAGCAGCAGTGGCTCAGTAGTGTGGCTGACCCTGTGCTCTTAGCTTCCTAGCAAGGTGGGAAATGTAAAAACTGCATTTTCTTGTACTCTATGCAACGGCAATAAAGCTGAATCTTATCTGAATCTTAACTTAAGATAAGACCTGAAAGACATCCCTGTGTCAGCTCAGCTGTTTGTCATACTGTTTGTACTCCACTAAATGTGCTGCAGACAGCCTGACACTTATACATTTCTAAATCACCAAAGGAATGCTTTTCTGCATTATGTTTTATGAAAACAAGAAAAACATTCTATATTGGTGCATGTTGAACAATATGTACACTACCATTCAAAAGTTTGGGGTCATTTAGAAATGTCCTTAATGTTGATTGTTAATGCAGTAAATGACTGTTCTAGCTGGAAACGGCTGATCTTTAATGGAATATCTACATAGAGGTGCAGGGGTGAGTTTTCATGGAAAACATGAAATTGTCTTGGTGACCCCAAACTTTGAATGGTAGTGTATGTCAATACTGATATATCTGTGACACAACAAATATCAGCTGACTGTATCATCCGATGTATTGGTCAGGTCTAGTAAACAATGCAGGTTTCAAAATATTACAAACCAAATTACTTTGCAAGGAAATGTACTGTGTGATGAGCATCAAATATCCAAAGGACGTGATTTGTAAAGAAGCACTGAATGTAAACAACGGCTGTTCACAAAGCTCCTGCGCCTTTAAGAGTGATAGTGCCAGCAAAACAGTTGTCTGTTACTGACATCAGAATAAGGACTTCCTACTCGAGTTTTCATTCTGTCTAAAGTACATTCTGTAACGCTGCAAAACAACTGTGCTTGTATCCACAGAGCAGCAGGATCTACAGTCCAGTGATGTGGGTCAGTAGACTGGAGATTCCCAGTGTCACAGGAGACTTCCTCTTCCCCAGCTCCACACAGGATATGAGCAACTTCCTCTGAGCCTAGTCTCTCCAAAATTCTCAGAATCAATTCAATGCGGCAGGTCATATCTAGGGCATCTTTAGGATAACATCTGACGGCAGTTTAACGTGTAACCACTCTGCCTTTGCGTGTAGAAACAATGAGTAAGTGTACATACACGTCCGACTGTGCAAGTACACGCTGTCTTCAGCCAGCACAGAGCTATCACAGCGGTTTTGTCGAAAACGAAAGAGAGACTCCTGTGTGACTCATGTGATAATAACCTGGTGTTATGTGTTAACAGTGATTTGGCGGCAGAGGTATGAATATCAGTTTATCACTGCTGTGCTGTCACGCTCGCTTCCTGCTGCACTGTGTTGGTGTGTGACGGATTCTCTGGCATTCTGGGTGCGGCTGCTGTGTAATTTTGAAGTGTAAACTAAATGAACAGTCAGCTGTGCCACACACTGATATGCCTGAGCGAACTTCCTGCCAGAACCAAATTTGGAAAATGTTTCCGAAAGGTAAGAGGACAGGTTCTGACTGGAAGCCAAATTACTGTGAAAATGTGTGGAAAAAAAAATCACATTTTTGTGCTGTCACCACCATTAATACCACATTTTAGAGTGAAAAGGAAGAAAAGGTCTTCACAGTCCGCGCCCATGTAGACATATACTTTTCGCTATACATGAAAACTTCAGCGCATCTTTTTGTAGTTGCTCTCTCCCACAATGTTCTTTTTCTGCCCCCTGGTTGCTCAGGTTATAAAAGAGATGTTGCATAAACCTGCCTCAGGAGAAAAGTTTGATGATAAATCTGGCCTCCTAACAGTGTGAAGAAGGAAACAAGGCAAATGGATAGAGACAGAGAAGGAGCAGTAAACATGCACACCTTGAATTCAAGAAGCACAAACTCCTGCAAAGGCAGTAACAAAAGAAAACAGGTGGCAGGAAAAAACACAACAGAGTAACGATAAAAACAGTGAGGAGCTTGGTAGAGAAATGGGGTAAAGATGATGGAAAAAGGAAAAAAAAGGGGGGGGATTATAAATGGGGGAGGAAGGTCACGGATGTCACGACATGTTAGTCAGAATGCTGAGGTTGCAGCGATGACAGGAGGGCAACACCAGGGTGGTAGGAGGCGGTCACGTGGCCCGGCGTCAAGCCCCGGAGGAGGACGCCACTAACCCTCTTCCCTCGACCACGGTTCTACCACATGGGGGGATGGAAGGAAAAAGAGGGCAGGAAGATGAGGCTGAGAGCTGATAGCAAGTTCTCCTTATGTGAAGATTCTGAACGAAAATCCATGTTTGCTTTACAGCGCTGAGATGCGGGATTATATAATGGGTGAGGACAGGTTTCTTTCACTGGAAGGTCAAGGTTCACCCCCCGCTGACATCAGGCATCCTATCCTGCTGAAGTTTACGTAGCGAGACACGAACCCCCAACAGGAGTCAGCTGCACCAGTTCAAATGAGTTGTAATACACAGTGTTTACTAAGTGGAGGTTTAAACATCCCTAATGTAAAACGGACAGAATCCTATAAAGTAGTAAGTAGGTGGCAGGTTCCAATATATTGCCTGTTTAGACTCTAGAGTAAAACAATATGGAACACTGGCCTGGCAGACCATGTGATGATATGACCAATAAATATGTTGAACGTCATTCTACAAATGAATGCAATATACATCAAACTGTAACAATGTCATACAAATAATTCCTTAGAAATTAATTTACCCATTATTTAAACCTGTATGAACAATACATATTATTTTTGCACGTTTAATGTACAATCTGAAAGATGTCATGACAACATCATAGCGTAGCATCACTTCATATGTTGATATTTTAAACCTGTTTGTAAATACACACGTGGACAAAATTGTTGGTACCCCTCAGTTAAAGAAGGAAAAACCCACAATTCTCACTGAAATCACTTGAAACTCACAAAAGTAACAATAAATAAAAATTTATTGAAAATTAAATAATCAAAATCAGCCATCACTTTTGAATTGTTGATTAACATAATTATTTAAAAAAAACAAACTAATGAAATAGGGCTGGACAAAAATGATGGTACCCATAACTTAATATTTTGTTGCACAACCTTTTGAGGCAATCACTGCAATTAAACGATTTCTGTATTTGTCAATGAGCGTTCTGCAGCTGTCAACAGGTATTTTGGCCCACTCCTCATGAGCAAACAGCTCCAGTTGTCTCAGGTTTGATGGGTGTCTTCTCCAAATGGCATGTTTCAGCTCCTTCCACATATGTTCAATGGGATTCAGATCTGGGCTTATAGAAGGCCACTTTAGAATAGTCCAACGCTTTTCTCTCAGCCATTCTTGGGTGTTTTTGGCTGTGTGTTTTGGATCGTTGTCCTGTTGGAAGACCCATGACCTGCGACTGAGACCAAGCTTTCTGACACTAGGCAGCACATTTCTCTCCAGAATGCCTTGATAGTCTTCAGATTTCATCGTACCTTGCACACTTTCAAGACACCCTGTGCCAGATGCAGCAAAGCAGCCCCAAAACATTACTGAGCCTCCTCCATGTTTCACCGTAGGGACAGTGTTCTTTTCTTCGTATGCTTGGTTTTTGAGTCTATGAACATAGAGTTGATGTGCCTTACCAAAAAGCTCCAGTTTGGTCTCATCTGTCCAAAGGACATTCTCCCAGAAGCTTTGTGGCTTGTCAACATGCATTTTTGCAAATTCCAGTCTGGCTTTTTTATGAGTTTTTTTCAGCAGTGGTGTCCTCCTTGGTCGTCTCCCATGAAGTCCACTTTGGCTCAAACAACGACGAATGGTGCGATCTGACACTGATGTACCTTGGCCTTGGAGTTCACCTTTAATTTCTTTGGAGGTTGCTCTGGGCTCTTTGGATACAATTCCAACGATCCGTCTCTTCAATTTGTCATCAATTTTCCTCTTGCGGCCACGTCCAGGGAGGTTGGCTACTGTCCCGTGGGTCTTGAACTTCTGAATAATATGAGCCACTGTTGTCACAGGAACTTCAAGCTGTTTAGAGATGGTCTTATAGCCTTTACCTTTAAGATGTTTGTCTATAATTTTTTTCGGATGTCCTGGGACAATTCTCTCCTTCGCTTTCTGTTGTCCATGTTCAGTGTGGTACACACCTTTTCACCAAACAGCAGGGTGACTACTTGTCTCCCTTTAAATAGGCAGACTGACTGATTATGAGTTTGGAAACACCTGTGATGTCAATTAAATGACACACCTGAGTTAATCATGTCACTCTGGTCAAATAGTTTTCAATCTTTTATAGAGGTACCATCATTTTTGTCCAGGCCTGTTTCATTAGTTTGTTTTTTTAAATAATTATGTTAATCAACAATTCAAAAGTAATGGCTGTTTTTGATTATTTAATTTTCAATAAATTTTTATTTATTGTTACTTTTGTGAGTTTCAAGTGATTTCAGTGAGAATTGTGGGTTTTTCCTTCTTTAACTGAGGGGTACCAACAATTTTGTCCACGTGTGTAGATGTCTTTTTCTACATTAAACATCTATGAAGGAACATTAGCACTGAGTTCTGTTTCTGTATAGCGCTCCACTTTGTTTTTGCTCTGTGTTTGGTCTCCACCAACTCCTGAAGTAAATACTTGACTCTTTATCTGTTAAATGTTCCACTATTTTCACTACAGTTGCTAAATGTGTCTGTCTGCCATTTTGGGGCTGAGGAGACAGAGCACTGTTTTGGGTTTTGTTTTTGAGCGATTTTACTGAAAACAGCTGTCTGGTCAAGTCCAAAAATGACATAACAAACAAGTGACGCAAAAAGAGAAGATCTGAAAACCACACCAGTTACCCAAATGACGCTACAAGGCTCTGTGGAGCGAATAGGAAAACACTGATTTAAGACATTTCTTAAATGTTAATTGTGAAACCCAATTTAGGAAGTCACTTGTGTGAAATCAGCAAGCAGGTTTTAAGAACTGAGGAAGGACTTCAACCCAAGCCAGAGCCATAAATGCTGTTCTGTTGCTGACTGAGCCCTGAGACATCTCTGTGGTCATGCCAGCAGTGGTTTAGGGGTGTGGGTATTATTATATTACAGAAAAAAAAAATCTCTCCAGGCATTATCACAACTAGTAGTTTAAACCTTTAACTTTGCTCCTCTGTGGTTTTTACCCAAACCTTCCGGAATCACACAAATAGCATGACTGGGTCAAAATTCTGTTTCCTGCATCTGACGCAAGCCTGCGATCAAACAGCGACACGGACAAACAAGTAAACAGTCGAGACCATTCAGTTCACGCAAGTCATCCGACAGCGAAGCCGGCCTGTCATTCAAAGTGAGAAACCACACCCAGACCTCAGGAGCGACATCTGAAGCCTGCTGTACAACAAGTGACTGATAGCATCTGAAGGTAACACTGTGATATCTGAAGGTGTTAGAAGAGAAAGATCAAACTGCAGTATGCCAAGTGCCAGCACACACTCCATGACCTGATTTTTTTCCCCATCATAATTAAAACACTGATTGAAACTGAGCTCAATTACAAATCAGGTCCTTAAGCATTACTTGTCCTCACTGACACCAGTGAACAAAAGCTATTAATCCACACAAGGGATGATGCGAGTAACTAGTCCTGTCTAACTGGCTTCTTTGGCCTAGTTTCCTTTTCAGATTGCGCTCTGGTGTGAACCCAGGCAACTGTGCTATGATTATCTAAAGATGGGTATAAAGAGCAGTTTGACTGTGTGCCCAGTGGGATCAATCTTGTGACACAGTGGGGCGGTGTCTGGAGGCCTGTTTAGACAAACCCTGCACTTATCCTTCATCACAGCTGCTCATTCTTTCTCGATCTTTGTGCTTGTTGTTGCTACTTGGTGATATTCCTCTCTCGGCTTCTATCAGAGCGGTAATCGGGGAAAGCAATTGCAATGCCAGAGCACTGAAATTAACCATACAGAGCACATAAATACCACTTCTTATCACATGCCAACTTTCTCTCCTCTCTCCAATCTCGCCTTCAGTGCAGGCTAAAGACATGTCCAGACATTACAGTTGGAGGAATGACTGGAATGAGAGGAATTCTGGGGCATTCCCAGCTTGGCACAGTCAGCTCTAAGTGAGGAGGCCACTCCCTGATTCACAGAGAGTCGAATGAAGGAACTAACAGGGTGTCAGTCAAGATGCTCCTTACTCCAAAATGACCTTTGCTATAACAAGACGGCCTACAGACTGAAAAATACAGTTTCAAGTCCACACTTATGGAGAAACACACAACAGGGCTACACAACTACTCTAATACACAGAACTTTCTCCAGCAAACTTTACATGTTTGAACATCTGTCATAATCTATTGACAATAGCATGACAACATATCACAGTTCAGTGTCAAAATACCCGACAAAACTGTATGGATAAAAAAAATCTCAGGTCTGAAGCAGCACACTGTTTCTGTAAAATAACTTCTAGGACAGAGGAGGTGAGTGATGCCTCTGCTGCCTGTGTCTGGACAAAGTTCTGGTGCTGGAATGCTGCAGGAATCTGAACTGCACTGTGTTTAAATGAGCACAATGTGGGTTAACTGCAGTGTGTTTGTGTGAGTGAAAGAGTGAAAAAACAAAGCTCATTCAGCCTTCAAGGGGAAGACAAACAAGGAGCAAATGGATATTCCTGCGTTGTTATGGTAATGCCTCGTACGAAAGGAAATAACAGTGCCACACACTGTAAAACTAACAATGCCGCTGCATACAGACTAAATACAGGCACTCACATGAATCTTTTGGTAGGTGTCACGTGATACGTCAAAATAAGCAACATGTAGAAAAAGAAAGACTAATGGAGTTGAATGGATTTCAGAGAGCACGCTGCCTTCGACAGATACAGTACATAACAGGCACATCTGCCAAGGGAAGAAAAAAGAAAGAGGCAAAACCACTCTCTTGAACACAACAGAGCCTCAAAAATAGCATGATGACGCTGGGAGAGAGAGAGAAGCCTGTAATTCAGCAAGGAGCCTATATAGTGATTAAGTCCCATGTAAAAAATGCAAACACACACCACCCACTCTCGCTGGCTCTGTTGCAACACTTCCTGTCGGAGCAATTGCCTCCAACAGCAAAAAAAAAAAAAAAAAAAACACACAACACGGCTCTCGCATCGGTGCAACAAGCAACACAGTGAACCTTTATCTTAATTATTAAGAGATCAATACTCCCGTTTACTGTAACCGGAGCTCTGTTTTTCTCTTTACTCTGCAAAAGTAAAATCACACTCTTGTCATGAGAACAGAATATATGTCTGCGGCGACTGGCAGTGATCAAACACACCAACAGCCTCCTCTCCTCAGCCTACAGTCACCATTCCAGCAGTGACTGAACTCCCATAGGTCACGAGGCCACCCGGAGCAGCCATACCACATCCCAACCCCCCTTAACCATGGCAACCACATCACATGACCATCTCCCATGACCAGCAACCACTGACAAGCTGGGCCATCTGCAAAACCTGAACGCCACTGATTTCCTGTTGGCTGCAAGTGAAACCGATAGCTTTATAAAAAAAAAAAAAAAAAAAAAAAGGCACCGTAAATAACAGCAAGTACACAAAATGTCGCTACAACACGCGGACACTTAATGATTTAAAGACTGAAAGCAATTAAACTCAGGAAAACAAAAACGTGGTGCTGCTGACGAGTGCAAAAAAAGTAAAAAAAAAAAAAAAAGGTGGGGGGGGCAGGAAGTGAAACTTTCACCTTCTCACTCCTTAGAAAGAGATAGATTAAAAGAAACAGGAACTCGACAGGCCCCTTTCTCTCCAAAGGGCAAATTCTTCTGCTATCAGATGTTTATACCACAGCAAGAGATTGAAGCTGTGCAGCAGCAGAAGTGGAGGAGGAGGAGGGGAGGTGTACATTTACAATAACTGGGGCATAGCTGTAAAAACTTCTCCCTCTCATCCACTACCGCCGTTATTTCAACGCAGAGTTCAGTTTCAGGTCTGTTCTTGCCTAATCGCGCAATCTGTATCGAGGCCTTAGAGGAAACACGCTATTCGCCTCGACTTCACGTAGATAAGGCAGCTGGAGAGCAACCATGTCTTGTGGTGGATGCAAAGAAGATGTGAGACCTGCTATCAAGAGTCGCGCAGAAACAAAGGTCTTCTGCGCAGAACGCTGAAACCGAGCATTAAGCTGTGAAACGGTCTCGTGAGGCTTCAGGGAATGAGGGAAATACGTGTGCGCACATGCTGCTTCTACTCTGACAGACAAATAATGGAAAGCTGCTTCCATTTGCACGCAAGGAATGAGCAAACAGTATTGTTGAAGCAAGTTGTAACTCAAAAGACAGCACATAACGTATACAAGGACATTTATCAAAAGTAATTTAAAGATTACTCTACATAGTTTGGCAAACAGATGCTACACTGTGCTACAAATCAATACAAAGTTACTCCCTTTAATATCCCAATATTGATCTCAGCTTAACTCTAATGCACCGCGCAGTTTGACTGCACCTGTTGGATGTCATATTCACACTGAACTGCCCCCCTCACACAACCCTTTACCCCGACCTCCCCGCAGTCACATGGTACAAGCAAAGCCAAAGAATACATATGATACCATTGCTTACACTGGCTAACAGGCACAGATAGCACGGCCTGCTCCGTCCCACATACTGTAGTGGCGTGAGCCCGTGTGGGACAGTGACAGGCAGACACACATGCTCAGACCTCTAAGACGCATACAAAACATACCACAACAGCCATACTGTGCAGCTCGAAGACCGGCGCAGATTCGAGTCTCAGAAAGGCTGCACTGTCTTTACGTTTGTTTACTCCCTTCCCCTGAAGCCATACTGCGGTCAACCAGCCGGCCAGGGGGCTAGGTAATCCCCGTAGGTAAACAGAAGCAGAACGGTGGCCCTGCTCAGTCATAGCCGCCTCTCCACATCACACCGCTGCACCCACACACGCTGCAGCCAGGCTGAAGCTCTGGGCTGAAACACTACAACGCCCACACAGTTAAAAGAGTCGTTTCTCTGGAGCTGCATTGCCTGGCCTCGTCTAATAACACATTGGAAGATTCGGACTAGATTGAGGTGTTTTGATCCTGTTCTGTGGTTGAAAACAACCGACGTTTACCTACTAGACAGGAATACCAAACCTCATCGGGCACCTTCCACTTATTCTTACATAAATTCCTGCTGATAGACTCTAAAGGCCTGAAAACAACCATGCTTACATGACTAGCATCATGTAAACACTGCAGCAGACCAACAGAAGGGAGGTACTCGTCTCTTTTTCATTCACCCTGCTCTGTCTTTTTTTCAGTTTCTGATTTTGCATCGCAGTGGCGTCAATGTTAACCACACAAACAGATGTGTTGTTTCGGAAATAAAAAGCGAAAGCGAGGCTATGGCAGCAGAAGAAAGGTTAAGGTAGACTTGGAAGGCAATGGAGAAATGCCTTTCATGTGTCTACAAACACCACAAGTAACGGAGCTTGCATGAAGGTGCCCGGTAAATTTGTCAACACAAAAAAGCAACAAACACCAACAAAGCTGCAGCATTTCCCTGCTGCAGTCCCGTTTCCTGCTAGCATGCGGGCTACCACACGTCCTCAGCTAAAAGACAACACGTGTAAATCTGTGTTTTCAGGGGAAGTCAGGCCACCGTAAATTATGCAAACGAAGCATTCAGTATTTGCAGGAACCCGATTACTTCTGTGTGTTCAAACAAATGAAGAAACGATAAGACGCTTTGCCCAAACTGCTTCTGACAACAAAGCGGTCACTGTGGCAAAACGCTGAAACAATTAGACGCCAACAAAAAGCAAACACAGCCTGGTTTCTTTTTAAAAAAATGCAATTTGTATTAAAAGTCTTCTTTTTTTTTTTTTCTTTCTTTAAAACAGACAGCCTCCCCTGTTAAACGGCCGGTCTGAAATTAAACTTACAATCAGGTTAGATTTGTCAACATCATCACATTTCCTGTTAAAAACAACAAAATAAACAGAACAAACAGAATTCCTTTGATTTGAAGTGGTCTGGAAAAGGGTAAGCGATGTGTGTTGTTCTCACACATCTAAAGGGTTCCAGTACCTGTGCATTTCAAGATATACGGTTTGGCCAGACCAAGCAGACATTGGAAATGAACACCTTTAGACTTCAAAAAGGCCAATGTAAAACATACAGAAAACCGCCATTCCATTAACAAAAAGCCTATTGTAGTCGTTTGTTTTTCAGCCTCCACCCTTACAAGATTATCCAGAAGAAGAGTTTTTACTAGTTTGTGGATTGCCATGTCGAAGGGTTCTTTTGGTGATAGGTTGGCACTAAAATCTGAACAGCTGATTTGTTTTTGGAAAGGCACTCGACACAAGCGCGATCGGGTCAGCGTCCCCATGTCACTTCAGTTAGGGTCCTCTCGCACGCCGACGAAGAAAGAAAAAGTGGCACTCGTCACGTTTACTCCACCAGCAGATGAGTGGTGACAATTTTCTTCGGACTTTGGAAAAGAAGAAAAAAAAAAAAGGATTTTGGAGTGTCGCGGAGCATTATTTGCCCCAAACTGGGTTTAGGCAGTCGAAATCTTCACCTGCCTCAGACTGTGCAGTTATTTACCAAAATATACTCTATCTCCCTGTCTTCTTCTTATACAGAAATATCCATTTATGAGTTTCTCTAAGTGATACTCTCCATATCATTTTTTTTTCCCATTGGGGTTTAGTTCCAGGTGGGAGTACGGTTGGTGAGAAGGGGAAAGGTGGTCGCTGCTGGAGCTGACGCTGCGTTGACATCAATGGTGGACACTGATCGTGCAGCGATGATACTCCAACCCAGCAGAATTCCTGAAGAGTGGACCCCTCCCTCTGTCTCAGTTGCTCCCCTCCTCCTCCTCCTGTCGTCCCCCCTTGCAGCATTCTTCCCTTCATTTTCCTCCAAGGCCGGGGTGAGACACGAAGAAGAGCTCAACAGTACAGACTTGCTGCAACACACTGCCACAAGAAACAGAGACGTGAATGAACTTAACAGCAACTTCTGACAGAGCATTGAAGAAACAGCCTTTAAAAGAAAAACAGAATCCACTGAATGTAGGCCAAAATTTAAAAAACAAAACAAACTGGAATCTCCCTGTTAACCTCATTGTGGAAAATGCCTTTTTTTTTAAAAAAAAAAGGCAGCTGTGTTACAACTTTAGCCTGTAGGTGTGCAGATTCAACTGCTAAGTTTGTAAACCTGATCAAGTCAGTCACAGCTTGCCCCACCAGTTCTGCAAATGACTCAGACACTTCCCCAATCTGCTTAGCAAAACAATAGACTGCAAGTGTCCCACTGTAGGTTAACAGTTAACACTAATGTGGAGCTTATATGAAGAAAAATTACAGACTTATGCTTAAAATGAAGCCAAATGTGCATACGTGTGACAATTTACTGTGCTTGATATGGGCACATGCTACTTCAGGATCATAATAACAAGTTTATAAGAAGTGCATCAGACAGAGGAATGTCAAATGTGCATTTTAAGTGTGTGATGTCAGAAACTTACCATTGCAAACTTAAAACCGAGCAAAGGATAAAACTTTATGATTGTCAATTTTCCTTAAAGAATAACACAAGACGAGCAGCACTGGTCGTCGCCATTTGGTGTTGAGGCATAGTTCATCTGTCGGACTATCTCTGCAAACAGTTCGTCCACCGAGCTTTTATTTTTGGCTGAAGTTTCCATGAACGGGCAGTTCCAGTCGTCCGCCAGAGCCTTGCCCTCTCCGGACGAGACCTCCCTCTCCCCCTCCAGGTCCACTTTGTTGCCGACCAGGATCATCGGCACCCTCTCGTACCTCTTCACCCGGATGATCTGATCCCTCATGGGCTTGATGTCCTGGAAGCTCTGCTGGTTGACCAGGCTGTAGACCAGGATGAAGCCCTGCCCGTTTTTGATGTACAGGTCTCGCATGGAGGCGAACTGCTCGGTGCCCGCCGTGTCCAGGATCTCCAGGACGGACGGAGAGGAGTCCACCTCGATCTCCTTTCGGTAGAAATCCTCTATCGTGGGGTCGTATTTCTCTATGAAGGAGCCCGTCACGAACTGGACGGTTAATGCGGATTTGCCGACCCCGCCGGACCCGAGAACCACTACTTTGTACTCTCTCATGGTTCCCAAAACAGCTCTCCTGCTTCCTCTCCGCTGTGAGCCCCGCTAGCCGCCCTGCTGGCTTTTCAAACCGCTTCTCCGCTGCGCCTCCGCCGGCAGTTTTTTATCTACGGACTCTGGTCGGTGGAAACGGGGCGTGGCCGTCAACTATCACCGCTCGGGAGGTGAATTCGGTTGTTCCGGAGGCGCGCTCAGCATTTGTTTTGTGGCATGCTGAGTTCCCGACGACAACCCAGCCGGTTCTTGAGCGAGCTTCCCCCGTTTTCGTTCAAGTAGCCACCGTGCGTCCGTTGCTCTCTGTGGCAGCGTCAAGGCAAGCGCAACGAGGACAATCGGTTCCTGTTTGGGCTTTCAAAATAAGAGCTACATGTTCTGTTGAGTCCAGCAAAGTCAGTCAAGAATCAAGATTGATGTATTTTTCACATTGTCAGAACAGCAATGATCCAGAAGGACAAAATAAAAATAATTAAAAAACCGGAAGCAAAAACAGTCGTAAATAATGGCCAATATCAATGTTATGTCTAGCAGTCCGTTTTCATGTACAGTATTTTGTGATACTACTGTACTACCTCAGAATTATTGCAAGTATCAATTTTTTTCTATTCTAGTCTTACTTTGGCTTAATTTTTGCTATTTTCAGTAATATGTCATGCTTATGTCTTGTTGTATAATACGTATTTTTAGTCGACACAAGTTTTTTTTTTAAAGAAAAACTTAGTTCATGATAACACATTTTATTCTACTGCTATACGACACAATTGTTGCATAATGACACTAGTTGTTTTCAGTTCCAGTCATAGGTTGGCTGCAGTCAGCTACAGTTTCAGAGGATGGGAATGACAGACTCCAACTCAGTTAAATGTAAAAGCTACCCAAGTCTTCAAAAGTAGAAGAATACTTTGAATTCTCACCACTCAGCATGGCACAATGCCTGAAGAGAAACACACAGCTGCCGGGCAGCACAGAGGCATATGTGTTTACATGTGTTTGTTCACACCTGCTCTCTGTGCTCAAATATTCTGCATGTCAATACAACCCAATTCCTAACAAAGCTGTTTTCCTTATCACCATTTTCTGTTTCCATTGTGAGAAGACAAAATAGTGATGGAAGCACAGCACGTTAAGACTCTGTGTTAAAAAAAAAAAAAAAAAAAAAGCTGCAGTTGTACAGCACTAAAATTCTAATTTACAATCATGATGTCATTTAGAAAACTCAGCACACAGAAATTAGTGATTTCAGGTATATATCTACTAATAATTAAAACTACTATGAAGTTAAATTCAAAGTTTCTTCAGCTGATTTGTTCTTGCCATGACTATAGTTATTGTTCTTAAGCCGATGAGGGCAAATGTTGGACGTTGGATTGACATCAGTAAAATGATTTGTCAGGTATTGATTAAATGCGACTAACCAACAACAACTTCACTTAGTTTCAGGATTTAATAGAAACTTGGATTTTTATTTTGTTTTACTATTTACTGCACTTATTTTAATAATGAACCCTCTATTGTTTGCTTTTTTAAATTAAGGATTTGCATATTGAAGTTGCCTTTTTAACAATAAGATTTTGCACTTTAATGTGTAAGCAGTTGTTTATATTTCATACAGTTTATTAAAATGAAATGAATGGAAATGAAATGGAAATTTAGCTTTTTTTAAAAGATTCAAGGATATCTATTGCATTTCCAGAACAAAACTTTATTGGCAGAGGAAAATTATTTTTGATTAATTGTTTAATAGGTAAAATAGTCCATAGATTAATAGATTGAAAAACTAATCGTTAAAGGCAGCCATGACTACTTTAAGAAAACACTGTAATAATTGCAACGATTTGTAGTCGAGCTATCGGACTTCCTGTCTAGTCCTGGCTGACTGCTGTGAACTTGACACCACGAGCTCTCCGCTTCCTGCCCACACTCAGCACGCAGTCTGCGTCCCACGTCACTCCAGAAATACTCTCCAGTGTTTAGTTAAAGGTGCAGTGCGGCTGTTATCGCAAAGTCAGCGCGGCTGCTGGCCCCAGTCCCCACACAGAGCTGCCACACCTTAGTTTCGACATCGCTGATCCTTTGGCTTACTAGCGCTTGACTCACACTCTACAACTTACTGGAAAGGCCTCTCTATTGAAACTTCTCCACTCAGCTTATTGCTTAATAACTCTCAAAGGCACTTATGAGTGTTATTTCACCTCTTAGAGTTTCAGTATTTCCTAAGACACTCCATAAGTGAAGCTGGATTTCCAAGGAAGTGTATGAAATCATGATAAAAATGAGCACAAGATGCAGATTTTCACTGCAATTTAGACAAAAATGATATAAAACTCTTTAAATGTCTCACTCTGAATTACTTAATCACAAATCTGCTAATATTTAATTCCAGCAACATTTCTATCTGCGCCATTGCATCATCTTACTCCTAACTCATGTATATAAAGTGTCACATAAAATGAATTTATTGGTAATAACGCTACTTATTTCTGTCATCAGAATCCGTACAGTTTACAACAAACTTTGGTTGACTTTAAACACATTCTTTTACACATTTCTACTTATTCTTCTTTGATTTAACCCTACCAATCATGTTTAAATGGATGTGTAAGCAAAGTCAGATTACTTGTGTGTGCAGAAACGTGGCCAATAAAGCTGATTCTGAGTTTGTTAACCATTTCACTGCTCAAACTTTGGGTCACACACATAGTGAGATCAAACTTATGTCCACTGAACCACATGCCTTAACACTGACAAACATAAACCACTTAAAGTTTCAGTCTGTCTGAGCTAAACAAAGCTAAAATACAACATTAGTCTCTCACCTTAATGTCCCAAATCACAACCTTTGCAATCTGTTAATTGCATTACTTCAATTTGCAATGTTAATTTGAATTAAATTAATTATTCAGCCTGTTGCGGTGAGGTCTACGTGTGGTTTATCAGCAAACCAGAGTGACATAACAAGAAGAGTGACAAGACAGATCAGTGAAGTGACTCATCTCATTTCCTGTGAAGTGTGATCCCCACATGTGACACATTAAAAGGCTTTTGTCTCTGTCCTTTTGTTTTCCTGACGCAACACAGTATCAGCTTGATCTAGTTACTCGTACCTTTTAATTGGTTTTAAAGACAATAGTTGAATCAAAATCAGAGACAACAGGTAAGATGTTGCTTTTACTTTTGGTTGTGTCCAAATCAGGAAGTTATACAAAACTATCGGATGGATTTGTTGTGCAAGATTTAATCTGAGTAAAAACAAAGGCAGCTGTTTCAACATGTCCAAAAGGACTCAGATTTGGATTAGAAAATGACAAAAACCTGTATAAATCTGACAAAAATATGTCCCAAAATACCCCACATATGTCTGAAAATATTTAGATTTGTCCGAAACAATTCAAAAATGTCAATAGTGACAAAAATTTGTCCACAACAAATAGTTCAAACTGATAAAAACTTCTCCAAAAGGATTCATAATTTGAGTTAGACAATGACAAAAATCTGTCTAAAATAAATTTAAAGTCATCCAAATTACTTATTGTTCAAA
Organism: Acanthochromis polyacanthus; assembly: GCF_021347895.1. Lineage (NCBI taxonomy): Eukaryota > Metazoa > Chordata > Actinopteri > Pomacentridae > Acanthochromis > Acanthochromis polyacanthus. The sequence continues at coordinate 34,291,043 of NC_067125.1, forward strand.
AATGGCGTCTGAATGAGCTATAAATTGTCCAAAAAATACTTAAAAGTTGCCTAAAACGATAGAAAAAAAACTTGTCCATAACTCAAAAAATGTCGAAAGGCACCTACACAGTCAGAAATGACTCAGATATTGAGCACAAAATGAAAAAAAATTGTCCAACCATGACAAAAACTGTCAAGTTTAATAAAAAATTGAGGAAAAAAGACTCATAATGTGGGTTAGAACATGACTAAACATGTCTAAAATTAGTTTAAAATCTTTCAAATGGCACAACCGTGTCCACAATGAGTTAATAACGGTCAAGAATTAGTTGAAAGGTGTGCATGTGGTTGTCTGTCTGCTCATCATTACAGTAAAATGTTTCCAATTAATGTCTGAAGGCTCAGAGCGGAGATGATTAACCACAATTGTGACTTCATCACCCCGGCTGGGAAAGCTCCGGCTGATCAATAGGAGTTTAATTCATCCACAAATCACCAACAACAACACAACACACGCCCATGCAGTGCTGTTAGACTTGTGAATGGAAAAGTAAATCTATGAGTCAGTATGCATCTCAAGCCCAAACAATATGTCATAAAGTCCACACACAAACACAAACACATTAGATATTAGATTAGAGGCTCTTGCCACAGGTTTGGTTTTGGGTGACAGTATGAGAAACATGTGGATTAGCTTTCAAAGTGCCCTGAAGCCAACTCCTCCCCAAATCCATTAAGAAACAACAAAGCAAAGCCTGTGTGAGGACGATCAGGCTCTGGCCTGTGGGGGAGCTGCAGCTAATGTGACCTGAAGCCTTGTGATGTGGATTGTCACATCTGTGAGAGTGATCATCCTGAATGTGAGGGCCAGACCGTCCTGTCGGAGGAGACCACAGTTTATTTTCACACTCTGCTGATAATTAGATGGACTCGGTCACTTTAACAGTTAACGGTCTGCCAAACACCGAGGTGAATTCTAAACAACAAACTATCAAAGAAGCTGGATAATGGTGATGCGTGGCCTTTCTCACTGTTGCCATGGTGGTACAGCTTCTGGCTTGATGCAGTGGAACAAAGAAGCAGCATTTTGTCGGCAGATACTTGACATTGAATAAAAGGCTCAATGATAGTAAAAAAAAAAAGGCTCCAGGAAGTATTGAAATAAAAAGAAACACAGAGTGAAGTGTAAGACTTGCAATGGATAAATTCCAAGTTGTATCTTATCAAATGCATGCCTACGATTAATTGCACACCCTGTATGATTCATTTACTTAAACACTCAGCTCCCTTGTTTTCCTCAACCTATTTGTCTTTAACAAAGCACTGGTGTCAAAATGCCAAAAATGATTTTATATAAAAGGTGCATCGGTCACCAGCAGACAAAATTTGCAGCAATGTACTTTTTAAAAAATAAACAACTGTATGCAGGATGAAAATTGAAATGGTAATATAATATTTTCCATTTTTACTTTGCAGTGCTTTCTCACTGCTATAATGCTTAAACTCAGACACAATGATACAGAAATATGTCTGCTTTGTGAGTAACCTGATGGCACTTCAGTTAAGTTGCTTTAAAACAGCATTTTACTTTGATACTCAAGAGTTTTGATCACAACACCTCTACAAGGTACACATACTTGAAGCTACTGGTGAGGAAGAATCAGTTTTTTTATGCCATTCTTGACTCACTTCATTCAAAAGCAGAAACAGAACAATGACACAGCAATCCAGCTGTTTCATACAATATGCATTGCACGAGTGACCTGAGAGGCAAACAGAAGTGATAAAAAAGCTAGTAAAAGTTCAGAGTTAAGCATGTTGAAAGAGTTACTGGTCACTCTTAATCACTGATCTTTGACGGTTACTCTGCAAAGTGTCTTGTGAAACCCAAACAGGGACTTTTACGACTTTTAAGCAACTTTCAGATCAGAATTTTGGAAAATGTCTTCTTTTTTTATTTTTGCCTTTATTATAGTGCACAGGGGAGAGAGAGACGGGAAATGTGGGGAGAAGACATGCAGTAAATGGTCATAGATCGGACTCAAACCCATGACCGCTGCATCGGGGACTATAGCCCTGTTTATGGGTCACCCTCTCAATCTGTTGAGCTACAGTGGCGTCAAAAGTATCTTCTTTTTAAGGCTAACTTTGACTGCTGATTCTTCACATTAGCTTATTTTAAAACTGGGGCTTTTGCTCTCTCTCTCTCCTACAATTTACAGACAGCGTGAAGAAGAATGATCTCAAATGGATAGGTTGTTTTGTTACACAAATTATCTAAGTGTTCTATTAAAATCTGAACCCATCTGTTAAATTTGTGTTCAGCAATTTTTGACCTGTTCAGGGCAGTGGAAATAAGATGTAAACACAGCATTGATATTGATGATATATAAGATAATATGGAGTATTTTTGTATTATAACCTATAAAAGTGATGTAAATAATCACTTGCCTAAAAAAAAAGTCACGCACCCTGTCAGTCCAATCTTCAGTCCCCTTTTAGCTCTGTTTTTGGTCTCCACCAGCTCCTAAGAATTTATCTATTTATTTATTTATTGTCTGTTTCATATTTAGTGACAGGCAAGTAGAGTGGGTTTTAAAGAGCTTTTTTGCTTGTCTAGAAGCAACTCTGAGGGTAAGGAGACTGAAATAAACATAAAAAATGCAAGCCAAATTTGTACACATTAAATCAATTATTGATTGAAGCATCTGTAACAGCAGTGCATGTCTAGGGTGTACAAATTCTTTGAATGTGGTTCTTGACATCTAAACAATAAAGTCAAGCAAAGACAAACCGATGACTTAAACGTTCCAGTATTAGACACTGTTCTCCTTAACAAAAACAACCTCACAGAGGACTGAAGTGAAACTGAAACTTCCACGTACTGTTTCAGAAGTAAGAAAATTCCACTGAAATTGAGAACCATGTTAAGAAAAAAAAAGTCCAGCTTTTAAACAGAGCCTTTCTCAACAGTTTGTCTGTGGCTTGCTTCACGTGTTGAGAAAACTAGCTTTTAGAAATAGCATTTAAAATCAACCTTCATGCAATATTTATGTAACTGGCCCAGTGTTTGTAGGCTAAAGGTCAACGCCTGAAGGAAGTCCACACATGAACCCAAGGGCTGCGGTGAGTTTAGGCAAGTGTGGAAAAGCATGCAAACGAACACTGCAAAAGTTGTTAGACTGAAGATATTACAACAAGAAAGTTGCAAAATGACTTCAGAAGAGAGCACTGATGTGTTATGGATATGCACCAAGTACCTGCACTGCTATGCTTGTAGTTTTCTTTCATGGGGCCTGCAGTTTTTTTAAACAACAAAAGCTTCAGATTTCTATAACAAGTGTTGTAGTGGGTTGCGTAAAGAAAATCTCAGTGTAAAGGCACGATTTTCACAGAGGTGAAATGCTGACAGAGAAACAGCCTTGATTTACTCCGGCTGGTGGAGCAGTGATGCAGCCTGGACGGAACTTCAACTCTCTATGTTTGCTGTGCAAGCAGTTCATTCAACCCATAGTTACTTTAGTTAAACAACCTCTAGCAGAGCTCAGCAGATGACATATCTTTACTTTCAAGTGACAAAACCCTCTTGTGTCTGTGTTAATTACGGAAGGAACAAAGAAATGAGTGAGGTAACTGTTATGGAGCCAGATAACCGTCATTGTAAAGAGAAGGTGGGATGTGGGAAATGGCAAAAAACGCTGCTGAAAACACAGAGAACTACTCTCTTGTTTGCAATGCTGAAACTTTCCTCATCCACAGATCTTAGCTTTTCCTGTAACTGCTCCTTATAACTTCTACCAAGAGGCCTGGGCTCATTGCCCCTCACCTCATACCACTTTCATCTCATATCATCCACAGCGCGCTCTAATTGAAGTAGCCTGAAATAGCCAGAGGACTGCCCTCATGCGATCCATTCAGGAGGAGGCGAACATCTACAACAACACAATAAGATGTACAGTGACAGGTCTTTAATACTCACTCCTGGTCCTGTGAGATGACAGCAGACTAATTAAAAAATGTGAGCTCATTGAGCTAATTAATGACAGAGAAGTCTCCTCTAACGTATTCGTCCCACTGAGACCTTTAAAACAACAAGTTTCAGGCTGTAATTTCAGAGAGGAAAGACTCAGGGAAAAATGCTATTACTGGGTTCTGATGCCACGTTTACACCCTCCTGACCTTGAATTAATGACTTTATTTTCATAGTTAGTTTTTTCCGCTCATCCTCTATGGTAACCTGTGTGTGTTTTGATTTATGAATTTAGATGGCGGCCATTCATCATCTAAGCAGCATCAGAACACAGGGGGTAATGCTCTCCACAGCCATTTTGTGATTAAACTTCACAGATACTCCATAAAGCCTGAATAAAAAAAAAAATGAAACAGGAGACAGTTATCCTAACTTTAGGTTAAGCACACACATACTTCTCTGTTTCTGTAATTGACACCATTTTGGAAAAGGTGTTTTAGCAGAAACCAGAGTGCCTAACTGTAGAGAAACTTGTGTTTAACCAGTTTCGAATGCCATTCATTACAACCAATGACTAAAGGTTGTAAAAAGTTGCAAAAAGTCAGAGCTTCCTTTTATTTGTTCCTCTTTAAAAGCCTGGTGAATCCCTGAACTGCATATTGTGTTTACAGATTCCATCAGTGAAAAATAACAAAGGTACATTCTTCACCTTGGAAATACCAGTTTGACAAAATATTCTTAAGCCAAATGTTTTGTTTGGCACCCAGCAAACACAGGTGCTCTGGTGTTTAATCAGCTTGATACCAAATGCATGAGAACAACTTGTAAACAAGACGTTGAAACTCAGCACAAGAAAATCAGTCTGCATGTGTTGTGTTTTTGGAGACTTAACTTTAATCTGTTCCAGTTAACTATTAACCTGGTTTCCTGCAAGAGATTGTCACTTGCTCTTTATCAATAACTGCTGCGGAAATTCCCGTTCTACTCCTCCCAGGAAACAGATTATTATATTATTAGAGTTTTACAACAGCTAGTTCATAAAACGTCTTCCAGAAAGTTCAACAGTGCTGACCCCCAAACACTGGAAATGCCATTAGAGAATGACATACTGTATGTTTCTACGTGTGAAAACTTTTTTCCACATAAACTATTACCCAAGTTGCTGTATTAACAGTGGTTTATGGCCTTTTGCATATTCTGTCATCAAATGCACAAGTCCAGTTTTAAAGGGTTATTACCTCAGCTACTTTTAGGTCAAAGTATAACCAGAAACAAAAATTATTTACAGAAAACTGTCTATTTTTCCATTGCTGTCATTTCTACAGATAGAAAATTGCGGTCTGTGGGATACCAAATAAGAAAGTAAAGTCAATGTTGATAAACTCAAGTGTTAAAGTATAACCACTGATTAAACCCATTCCATGCATTAAAATTCCATATTTAGAAGAGTTTTAGTCATCACGGAAACCCCTTCATGCCTCAGCATGTCTTAGATGTAACTCTAGCATATTGCTTCCTTTACAATCTGTTGCACCTTTTTATTATTTTTTTTTGCAGCACATCAGCTCACCAGCAAACTGTGTTCAGACACTGTAAAACTTCTCAGTGGCATGTTGTAACATCGGAGTAATTCAGTCATAGGCTAGAACTAAAAAAAAAGAAAAGAAAAACATACTGCAGAAGAATAATGATGCACAAAACACCATCATCCTGCAAGTTGACAAAATAGTTGTTTGGGGGGTTTGTTACATAAAAAACTCATTCTTTCTGAAACAGAGTTTTTGAGACCATCACAAGTCTCTGCAGTTTCAGGGTAGAAATACTCAATCATGGTGTTGACTACTTACTTTGCTCATGATGCTTCTGCAAAAACAAAAAAACACAGTACATTTACTGGGGGGAGGGGGGGGGGTGATCTGACCAACAACACCTACTTAGCCTTTGTTGTATAAAAATTAATTCATACAATTGTAAATAGGAATTGTATTTGTCTGGACCTCGACTATTACTCAAGATCACAACAGGCCACGCTCAGAGTAGCTTTCTCTCTGTTTTCCGTGATATGTGATCATGTTGTGACCAGCGTCAAGCACAAAGGCTTCTCAACCCGTGATAACTCCTCGGCTGAAGAGTCTGTGTTATCTGTTGAGCTGTGTGAAGGACATACATCTATAAGTTTATGCTTTTTGTTTTGGTTTGGATCAGACCTCTGAACACGAGCCCGGTGTTAGAGCTCTGCCCTTTCAGCTGAAATAATAATTGTGTATTTCTCTTCTTTATTATTCATTGTTACTCCTTTATTTTCTAATAAATTACAAAGACAAACTCTGTTGCACCGTCACTGTTTTGCTGCGGCCTATTCAGATTTCCACAACAGCCTTCATCAGCAGATAGAGTTTGAGCAAAGTCCATCCATCCATTATCAATACACTGCTTAATCATTAGGGTCACAGGGGGGTTGAAGTCTATCCCAGTTGACTTAGGGCGACGGTAGGGGACACCCTGACAGGTCGCCAGTCTATCACAGCGCTACACATAGAGACACACAATCACACTCACATTCACACCTACGTACAATTTTGAATCACCAATTAACCTCAGCATATTTTTGGACTGTGGGAGGAAGCCAGAGAACCCGAAAAAAAACTCACTCATTCACAGGGAGAACATGCAAACTCCAGTCAGAAAGACCCCAGGCCTGTGAGGTGACAGTGCTAACCAACCGGCCCCGAAGCCCTGAGCAAAGTCCATTTATGCTGAATTTTTAACATAACTTTTGGTGTTATTTTTTCAGGTAATCAAAGAAAAATTGGAGAAATTAAAGTGTCTGAGATAGACCTTGAGTCAGATTCAAACAAAGGATGCTACAATAAAAACTACAGTCTTTACAGATGCCAGGTTGTTTTTTTTTCCTAGTTGTATCATTGTGTTTCTTGCACCCACTGCCCTTAAAATTTGCAAAATTGCATTTTGTGCAACCTGCATGTGTACATGCATGTGAGTAAAAATGACAATAAACTGGACTTGAACTGAAAACTGTCCAACTGAAGGATTTGTTGGGCATCTCTTCCCTGCAGTGAGGTATTTTGCCCAGTGGAGGGCAGCAGACCTACATTCAACCATGTGAATTTGCTGACATTTCCAGAGTTCAGATGCCATTCACAGCTCAGGTGAACAATAAGCTCCACACGGAGGTGTGAGAGCTGTGAAATGAGCGTTGTTTGTGTCATTTCATACAGAAAGAATAGAATCATCTGGAAATTTTTTGTGACTTCAGTAAAGAAATATGCATAATGTGTGATTTTAGTTCGATTTTTGTTATCTTTTCAGAATTGTGAAGCTGAAGAACACTTCAGCTTCACAATTCTGAAACACACACAAATATGGTGTTCAAATGCACCCAAAACATGGTTTTCTGTTGACAGCTGCCTGGATGAGAAATCTGCATTGTTCAGAAAGAATGAGGACAAAAGGCTGTTGTGTTGTTGTTGGACGCCATTATCTTCAGCAACAAAGCCAGAACAGTCTGGAGAAAAACTGATTGAGTCATTGACACTGTGAATACAACTTTTCAAGCAAACGGATCACAAAATGAATCAGAAATCAGAGAGCAAGAGAATACGTAATGTAAGACAAGACAGAAAACAGACAGAAGTTGTAAATAGAAATAAACGGGGTGACGGAGACAGAGCAGACACAGGCTCTTTCATCCGGCCCACAAAGCCAGGCTTTCATGTGTGGAATTTTGCCATCATTAATAATACATACTGCTCCATCCAGTTCAGTTCAGTTGGCTGCCGGGGGTTAAAGTTTAGAGTTGAGAGTCACAGTAACCATCATCATCACAGAGAAGAGTCTGACATTCTCATTTCCTCACTGAAGCCGAAGGGGGGAAGTTCATAATAATGAGAAACGCTGTAAGCAAGTGTGTTCGTTTCATGGTTTGGAGCTTGAAGGTTGCCTCTGGAGGCTGCAGCAGTTTTGTAAAGTCTTCAGGCAGATGTGAATATTCTTGTCATAACCAGATGTCATTCTGGGGAATGTGAAGTCCATGGTCCATTGTTGTGGCCAAAGAGAAACGACTGAATCCCAGCAGCAATGTAATTACTGCTGCTGTTAACACAATGGGAGCAATTCATCTATTAAAATAAGAGATGTGTCTTTGTGTATGTGTGTGTACTATGTATCCACACTCACACATACACACACACAATCAAACTATGAATCGAAATTGGAAAGATTCTGAGGTTCTCTGTGGTTGCAGACAAGACTTTGAATAAACACAAAAGAAGTGACTTACTTATCACCTTCTATAGTTCTGCCTGCTGCCAATGCATTACCTGCTGGAATGACGTTCAAGACACGTCCACAATAATGAGGAAATATTTGTGTGCTGAAGGATGTCTGCACTTCTAGATTGTTTGCTTTTCCTGTTCCTTTTCTAATGGAAATATGTCACAGGATAGGTTTAAATTTCTTCTTTTTCCTACCCTTTAGTTTAAATAAATTATTTGACATTTTAGGAAGTATTCTTATTTGTCTTCTTGCTGAGAATCAATACCACACTCATGTCTGTGTCACCAAATGAAGCTATACAGCCAGGAGATGGTTAAGAGGGGAAAGCAGATGCCAAATATTAGCTCAAAAGCTCACTACTTAACACATTTGTTTGTCTTGTTCAAAATCCAAAGTGTGAAATGACACGCTTTGGTGTAGCAGGGGTTTATGTTCCATTCTGTTCCTTGGCCTGGTGCAGCGACTCCCTGCAGGCATGCCACCACTGGGAGGTTGCCATGCAACAAGCTATTGCTTCCCTTCTTCCATCTTTAAACTAAACTAAGCAAACTATCTCGACTTGACTCCAGCATAACCATAGGACAAATTCTTCATCAGTGCATGTACAGTCTGGAATGTTGTCCTGGAAGTGCATCTTTTGACAGAAATGTGTCCAGTTTTAGGACTTCTCAGCATTTAAGCTTAAAAGTTATACATGACATGCTACGTCATCATCATGGAAATTCAAGCTTAGAAGCTTTTTCCAAGACTTCACTGTTTCACATAACCTCCATCATGACTGTGTGAAAACAGTACATGAGTGTGCAGTGTCAGCTAAATAATGAAGAAAAAGGTGCCACCTCACACTATTACTGCAATACTTTTTAATAATATTTGTTCCTTACTTTGACATTTTGCGCTTCACTAACAGTGAATACACAACTCAGGTCTCACAAACACAAATGTTTGCGGTCTGATACTCCTGCATGAGTAAACCTTTGTAATAATTAAATCAGTGACCATAAACACAGCACTAATAATCCAGCCTAACTGTGTTTCCTGTATTCAGCATTTTACATAACTAATCAAATTACTTATGTAAGTTTGCAGTCATTTGACATTGAGTTATTCATTTGACAACATTGCCAGTAGATACCCTGATAATCGCAGTTCTAATCAAGTGTTCCTGTAAAATGAGTGTTGCAGTCATCCAGAATGCCACGACCCTGAAACTTAAGTCACTAACTGGAATTCGGCCGCCATTAGTTTTATTATTCATTATGTTCATCCTACTGTGGCACGTCGTAATGCCTTCAGCGGGAAGAGCAACGGAAAGCGAAGCACATGCACCGACTATACGGGAAACACAGAGCAAGTGATCGTAAAGATAAGTGAGTAATCAAGGGCAGTTTTCTCATTCAGACCACAGTGTTCCAAGGAACTGTAAATGAATCTGTTTTGATTCTCTCCAGTGGTCAGAGACACATAGTGGATACTATGTATGTGCATTAGTATGGCCGTGACCTTAAACCCACTGACTGCGAATAAAACCTCCAGCCTGTGTGACTCACAGTGCAGCCACACACAGCTGTCCACACCTGGATCGATATTCTTCTAATCAGGGAGTGCAGGAGGAGTGAGATCAGCAGGCTGAAGCAACAAGTACTCAGACAAAAGTTCTCGGTCATGGCTGGCGACTGAACCAAGCCGCTGACCACTCAGTCATGATCGCAGCCACTTGGCTAAGTTTAGCAGGGAATCCAGGACAAGCGGATCGTCTTACGCACGCACACAAGCAGACATGCACAACAGACCAGGGGGCACCACAACCAGAGACAACAATAGTTTGCATGCACTGAGCAACCGGTAAAAAGACATTTACCAGCAAGGATTTGATTCAGTTTTCTGTTAAGTGTCACTTGAAGCCGTTAAGGTCAGCAACAGTAGTTTCACATCTATATTCCTTTTTAATGATGCGCAGCTCTCTTTTAAAGCACAGCACTTCCACTTCATTTTCACTACATCCCCATTTCACTTCCCTCCCTGCAACTATGCACTGAGTGAGACACAGCCTTGCTCTGGAATCTGCTTTTTATCCAGACAGACAATTCCCCCCTAGATAAGTATTAAAAGGACACCTGTGCAAGGTAAGTGTGCACATGCATGTGTGTGTGTACATGACTAAGTGCATGCATCTGTGTGCGCGTTGCCATTTTTCACCTCGCCTAACCCAGACCATTAATCATTCGCAGACATTCAGTAGCCACTGCACTCTCACACTGGCACAACTCGCAGCTCTACGCAGACATCCACGAAGGCACACACACAAACACCCGCACTGAACTGCCAGGATTAATAGGGTGAGGCAGCCAAGCAGCACCAGATAATAGAATCTAAACAACAAGGCTGTAGGGGAGGAGAAAAGAGGAAAAGGAGAAATAGGAAGGGGAGGCTTCTGGAGAGGAGGCGACTAATCACTGGAGGACATCAGGGAAAAGGGGAGGAGAGTTTAGAGGCGGATAGGAGAGTTCACAGGTGAAATTGGCAATGCAAATGCAGCTGTTGCACATAATAAAACCGATATAGAATTGCCACTTTGTGCATTTCTTTGATTAACTATTGCAGATGGGTGTGTGTGTCAGTGCAGCATTTTTAGAGGGCGAATCGTTTTGTCAGCTATTTTCTTGCATTCCGCAGCTGATTGTCTCTTCTGCTAATGGATCATGGAGGAGCATGTGCACATGCATTTGTGTGTGGCCTTGTTAATAATCATGAATACATTTCAGTGTAGTAGAACTGCATGTTTCACATTGGGAAAAGAAGAAAGAAAACCCAAAGAGACTCCATGTTGCTTTATTTTGTATCACACGCTGTTTAGTTGCTAATGTTATTTCTGCACCAGGAAGCTTATCTCGCTTTGGATTTAATGGGATCGACAAGACCTTCCCTTGGTACATTTCACACTATATAAACACACCTAAGCCGTTGTAGGAGTAATAGAAGGAGAACACTTGAGAGTCACCTGCTAAGCATGCAATGTGTATTTCTGTCTAATGATCTAGCAAAACACAAGATTCCTACGGGAGGCCAGAATCCTGATAACGCAAACGTTATCTGCTGTGGATCATTAGCATACACACATGCCAGAATAGGAAGCGCAACACATGAGGTGACCGGGTACAAGAATACACAAGAACGCGAAGCGTGCGCATGCATGTGGATCCACAGCAAACATACAGGACATGCAGTACAGAGAAGAAAGGGAGGGACGAATTAATGGAAGGACAAAATTTAAAAAGGAAGTGATTAACTTTGAAGTAGTTGAATCAGAAATACAAAGGCGAAGTTAAATGCCAATTAGTGCCATGTGTCAGCTTCAGAGGAGATCTGCTATCACTGCTTTTTTTATAAGAATTTTCAAAGCTGCCCTTTTTAATTAGATTTCAAGGCACTTTTTTTTAGCCCTTCGCATTATGATGAAGCTTTATCGGTTTTGTTAAGTTTAAAATAAGTGCATTAGTGACTTTTCACCAGCAGTTGTCTCCTCCAGGATGCAACAATGCATTAAGCCCCAGATAGCAAACTATGGGTGAATCAATGTTGAATCTATGTTGAGACCTAAAGTCGAAATTATACAGAAAGCGCAAGGTTGATAAAATGTTGAGTCAACGTTTGCTTTTCAACCATAAATCACACTTTACCCAGATAGCAAAAGATGTTAAATCAATGTTGAATTAGGGTTAAGAAGGTTGAATTTTGGTTACGGTTGAAGACTGATGGTTGGATCAACGTTGCTTCAACAACATTTTGTCAACATTGAAGTTTGTGTTTAAAAGATACCATTGAATCTACATTGTATTTTGGTTTAATTAAAATGTTTGACAGGTCAATGTTTAATTAATGTTTAATCTATGTTTGCAAACATGTAATCTATGTAAGCAAACGTTGACTCAACATTTTATCAACCTTGCGCTTTCTGTATAATTTCGACGTTAGGTCTCAACATAGATTCAACATTGATTCACCCATAGTTTGCTATCTGGGGCTTCACTCCAGATGCAAAAATATTCTCCTGTGTAGAAAGCAATGCATGATTTTTTTGGTTTATTTATCTAGCTTTTAATGAAGGGAAATGTTCAAAGCAACCTACCATGATCTGCAAACACCAGGAAATTTATCTTTATTGCTCAGTGTCATCAAAAGTGCAGCAGACTGCAGCTGTGGATTCTGCCGTTCTGCTTGACACGTAGCCGTAATAACCAGTAATGACACGGAATTTAAACCACATCCTGCACAAATATGTGTGCACAATGTTATTTAAGAAAGCTCATTTGCATTGCATTCCTCATACAGGAATAAATGGGAATGTTGCTTGGTGTGTTTGCCTGTTATCCAAATTGAGACATTTGCAAAAGATTTGGAGATAGAGTATTTGAAAATGTTTAGACTGGCTTGCGGCTACATAATAAACAGAGCTATGTTGTGTTTTATGGGCTTTTATGTGAAGATGGATTCTGATGTCATTTTGTTCCTTTTTTTACTCTTCAGTCAGGGAGCAAATATGCAGTTTAAATTATAAACCGTGCTTAAAATGTGCTGAGTTATTTATGTGTGCATTCAGTTTACTGTGGGCTGCTGTCGTAATAAATCTGAAATTTAAGTTACCAACATTAAAATGTGTTTTGAATGTATTTTTACAAAGCGTTATTTGATGCTTTGATGCAAAACATTTCAATATGAATACTTTGCGGGAGAATATAAAGCACAGGTCATGTATAGATTCACATACAGAAAAACAACAGAGGTCTGAAATACACCTGATCTTTCTTGGTGACGAGTGAGAAGTGCCTGAGGAAATCTGGAGCTGTAGCATCATTATTTTGGAAATTCCTGGAGAATTCCTGGCCCTATTTTCTCGATCAGTCTCTTGTGACATTTAAGTGGCTGTTATACAAACGTACTGCTTTTTGCCAAACTTAAAAAACTTCTTGTTTTTTTCCACATGACTGCTTTGGTATTTCTTTCCCCCCTCTAAGCTCTACTAACTAGTTTGAAATAGTTGGAGTTGAGCTGAAACACAAACAGGTTTCAGTAATTTGCACCAGACTGTGGCAGCTGTTGTTTGGTCACCGTGAGTAATATCAGATCAAGCCACTACACGGACCTGTTTATTGTTTATTTAATCATCAGCATTCAACTTACAGAAAACACATAAAATCTGAGGCCAAGTTTTTAAGAGGCTTTAACGTCTTTGGCTAATGCTGTCTAATAATAACTCTTTCTGGAGCTCACGGGAGTCATTACAATACCGTGACTGCTGAATAAACTCAAGCAGTTCCATGAACACAATTCAAGTGAGTGCTAAACAAACTGAATCTTCATGACAGATTGGGGAAAAAAAGGTCCGTGAAGTCTTCTTAATCCTTCACAGAAACAGAAGCTCTTGTCTCCGCCACCACACATGCAGCTCAGGATCCGCATGACAGGAAACCAAAAGCAGTGAGGAGGAGTGGACCTGTGAAGGCGAAAGACGACCCTTCTCTGTACTTGCTGGTGGCATATAAGGTTATGTTTGTTCTATATCTCCATTATTCACCTGCTGTATATATAGTTATGCCTACACAGGGTCTGCTGCGAAAGCCCTTTCCTTTCCTACATGCAAGCTCATTCCCGTTCTCGGTAACGCACACGCTGACACAAAGTGAATGTGGAGAAGTGGATGTAATCTGCCGGTACATAAACTTTGGTCTTGAGGGATTTATCATCTCCCCTGCAGCAGGGCAGCGAGCAGACTGACAGGTTGCCAGCTAATAAAAGCATTGGACTCTGGGTGGAATACATAGCTCATCACCCTTTACAGTAGTTTCACAACTTACAGAAAAGCTGCAGGCAGAGAGAAGCTGGTTTCATACTTTCTGAGAGATGTCTTCTTTTAGTTTGATCATCTTTGCAGTGTGGCCACCCCCAGTCAGGCCCTTGGTCGTAATTTTATTCTAAATTAATTTTAGGTGAATCTTGCTTTATGATTTCTTGAAACGCTTTCAACCATTTTCTATTTGGCATCACGGACAGCCCTCAGATTTTTATATTTAACTGCAATATCGGTGTCGCCATAAATACTGTCTACCTTTTAATAAAAGAGTACGAGACAAGGCAATAGCTAGACGAAATGAACTGAAGGCCAAAGCTGCAGAATGTGCATAAACCTATGCAAGTGATTGATCCAACCTTTTAAGTCTTTTATCTTTCACTCATCTTTTATTAATGTCCATATATTCTGTATATATACTGCACAGTACTTATGCTACCACTAGTCAAGCCATTCAGTGTTCATGTCTCCTTCTATTTTTATGTCATTTGTACTATTTTTGTGTTTATTTTTTCACTTTCTTCTGAAGTTTTTAGATGCCTACAGCACATTTGGTATCTCCTCAGTTCTCAGCTTCTTGTTCTCACTCCTTCCTTATCTTATCGCCTCCCTATTTTCCCAAGCAGCAGGAGCCCTTTTATTTAACCTCAGTCCATTTCAGAAGTGTGCCTCCTATCTCATAACTCTTATCAGACAGTCCAGCTCGTCTCTGCTCCGTCTGACAGCACTCTCATCACCGAGCTCTGCCAGGCAGGTTCCAAAACTGCATCTTGCGATATCCGTTCAAAGGGAGTCAGTTTTCCTTCTAGTGTAATGTATATGCAGTAAAAAAGTGCCTTGAAGCCCCAGCCAAGCCGAAGCAGTTTTAGACTTTAAGACATCTTCCTTTCAGTCAAGCTTAAATTGCTTGACTGGATCATTTTGATCCCAATGCACGAAAGACTCAGGTTTGTGGGTGTCAACCAGAAAGCCGATCGTTCAGGCTGATCGATGGTGATGCCAAGAAGCGACAGAAAATCAACAAGAAGCCAGACAAGAATGGCGGCAGAGATATTGATCATGAAAACCTTATGACAGCCAAAATATGACAGTCTCCGTCTGTGTCACACACCCTCTCACACTTGTTCTTCCATTCCCATTCAATCCTTGCAGATCTCATATGGAACACCAGTCTACTATTATTGTGACTGGCAGCAGTCCAAGTCATGAGCAGAGCTTTACAGTAAACTATGGAGTTCGGACTTATGACAGTTCCCATTCGGCGCTGTGTCTACTCCATCTGCAGTGCAGCAGAACAGGGAGAGCTTTTTCCTACTTGTCCATACACGTGTTAGACGAAGGATCCAAACATGTACGTCTGACAGCATGATGAAGTCACTTCATGGGATAAAAGTAGGGCAACACCAGAGGCAACGGGCAGCTTATTGCTTGAAAAAAACTCATCAGTTTCATTTCAAATAACTTGTAATGCTGAAAGCAAACACCCCACAGGGGTCAATACTTCGGATAACCTGTCATTCATTCTGTAGGGCGGCATCTGTTGAGGACAGCGACTCTATTGATGTAGACGGATGAGAGTAACGATGCAGATGGTTGCTATGGATCAAGATGGATGGTTACTATTACGGGAACCAATTCATTTTTTTGAATGAAAACCTTCTCAAGAACCACTTCTGCTGACTTGCTTAATACGTAGTATGTTTTTTTGGGGGGGGGGGGGGGGGGGGGGGGGGGGGGTTTGTCGCAAAATTGTCATTTCATTACTGTTTTGTGTTTCATTTTTAAGATTTCCCCTGTTTGATATCTTGTTGCCAAACAAAGGAATGAAGCTATCTAAATTTGGCGCTACATAAAAGACATTTACTAAATGTATATGTAGTGAACAATGAAGAAAGTAGTATCTGGATCTTTTGGCAAAAGTAGCAATGTCTTACTGTAAAAATACTTGCATTTAAAATTTGGTTGCAAAGGTGCTATGCTACACTATGCCATACTGTTCTATACTATAAACTATAAAGTACATCAATATTATCAGCTAAGTATATTTAAAGTATAGAATTAGAAATTACTCCTATGCAGGACAAGTTTTTTTTCCCATTCAGTGGTGTATATTACATATCGTACTACGGGACTGTCATTACTGATGCATTCATATTTCAGCAGTTTACTGATTCTGCTGCGTATGATGGAGCTAAATTTATTATTTTCTGCTGGGTGGTTTCATTTGTTGCGAAAGAATGCATTTCCTATTATATGATCAATAAGTAAGTAACTGTAGCATGCACATAAATGTAGTGGACCATAAATATGAGGCAGCATATGAGTGAATTTCACAGAAAAATACAAGTTCAGAATTGTACTTGGGTTTGTTACCTGAGTAAATGGAGTTGGTTAAGGTGTCAAATGCACATCATTTTAGGAATGTGACTCATCTTGTTCCTTCAGCTGATGGTTGTCTGGTGACAAAAAGGGAGAAAATAGTATGAGACTATATGTAATGTAGGGTATTTAACCCTACGATAGATGATATGGGTTGAGTTTTCTGAACATGGCATCCATACAGACATGCTAAATCAAGTTAACCCATAAGAACCCAGACCCGTTTTTCCTTAAAGGACTTAATGAGTTAAGGTCAGACATGAAACTTTACAGGAAGACACTGTGGCACTCAAATTGTTTGTGACACTGGTGTCACCGTGGGTTCTTATGGGTTAAGATTACTTTGAAATTCCTGCTGACGGATACACTACATGAGAAACAAGAAAACACATTTGCCTCTGGGCTTGGGAACACAAGAAAGGCAGGTTTGAGTTTAAACTCATTCCTTGATTATTGCTTATCAGCTTGTGTGGTTTCTTCTTTTTCTTTCAGGCTCAGAAGCAGTAATGTGACAGCTTAGCCTCTGTTCGCTCTTTCATCAAACCCGCATTATTGTGTAATTGCTGTGATTAACTTTTACTCTTGCATGTGCAGCTTTACTGACTGGAGCAACATTTTATTGCACAGCGACTGTTGGTGGGCAAGTTGATTAATTGCCCTGCAGAGTCTTATCTGTGATGTGTGACTCCATGAATACACACATACACGGGCAGACTTGGTTGCATCTGGGCATGCAGCAACAGCCTCAGTCCTTTCACGAGTATTTTGTCTGTCAGTGAGGTGTGAACTTTCCTTACCTGACCTGCAGTGTTTGGTCCTGGTTTCGGAGTGTGGGCCCTCCTTTCACAAGCAGGCTGCCGGCGTAGGCTGTAGGTGTGGTTAATAGGAAAATATTCGGTGTTTTGTTGTTTGAAAAAAGCTCACGATAGTGTCCCAAATATGCCAGCGCAGTCTGACATTACCATATAAGAGCAATAGCTGTTGCAGTTTGGCGGTAGATTGAAGTGTGATCGAAGCAAGTAAACACATGCTAATATCAAATCACAACAGTGCTACGAGTGTTGTAACCAAGAGCCACTGAGCAAAATATTTTTACAACATGTTTACTTAGCTGCTGCACTTGGAGAACACACAACTGGTTGTGTGACTTTGCTTGAAAAACTGCATCACGTTGTGTACAAACAGATGCCATCACCCCTCTGACTCGCTCTTGAAGATTTCCAAATAGTAGTAGGAAGTTTACTATTTTTCCAGAAGTGCAATTTATTATGTCACTATTACACAGTAAGGATTTCAAGTTATCGCATGATTCACTGAGACATAATGTGGGAAGTTTTCCTCATGTGGTTAGCTGCACTGCACATCGTGTCGATGGATCCGTTCGAATTTGGTAGTCAACCACATTGTCTGGTCTGGTGATTATTTGAATCATGAGTTAATCGCCAAGGACCACACGCTGATATTTTGATTACATTTGGTTTTTGTGTGGTTAGTGGCAGCTTTTAGCTCGAGCATACGGTGCCCCAGTCATGGATATGGATGCTGGGAGAAGCTTCCGCTGTAAATCTCCGAGCACAAAGCTCAGTGTTTTAGTTTAGCTTTCCGTGACTGTGACCACCCCACAGGCCCCTGTCTGCTAACAGTGTCCCGAGGAAAAAACATCCCATAGAAACTTTGTTCTCCACAACTGCCGCTACACTTCACTCTCTGGTCCTCTGTTTTGCTAAACAGTCTTTCCCCCCAGCAATTAATCAAACAGCATTACCAGATGATGTGGTGAAATGCAGTGAAGAAAAGTTGTTTTTTAATCTCATTCCACTTTCAGAATTAAGAGTGGAGGATGTAAGAGAAAAGAGGGTGAAAGGTGGTAGAAAAGGGAGGGAGGAGAAACTGGCAGGCATCCAAAGTTTCTGCAAGTCAAGATGAGGCTCCAAAGAACTGATGTTGGCTTGAGATTTGGCGCGGGCTGATTCCAACCTTCCTTTCATCTAATCACATGCACACAGAGCACATGCTGAACACTCCACAAATAAACAGATATACATTTATGCTAATGCGCCCCTGGTCCATGTGCATGTCACAGTGGCTGCTTTTTGAAAATGAAACAACCAACAAACAGAAATAACGGCTAAAGCAGCCACCTACTGGAATAAGGTCTCCATTGCCTTCAGGCTCTGTAACACAGAGACACACAAATACACACAAATACACACACACACACACACACACACACACACATTTGTCATGGCCAGATATGCAGCTTGCACCTCAAAGCCAGGAAATCAAAAGCCATTTGTATTCATAGGCCCTGTTTGGAGGAAGAGGGTTGGTCGGTTTCCTGTGCCCACAACAGCATGCAGCCGCTGGGTCCTGGCGACGGCTTCACACCCCTGTCTGCATCAATAACGCCACGCCATTGTGACGGACACAAAGGCAGTCTTAGGATAAGCCAGGAGAAAAAGGTGCCACTCTTTATTCCTCCCTCGTCCCTTCACTTCCTCCTGGCTGCGTTGAAAGAGAAAGTCAACAGCAGCGTGGAGGCAAAGGAGGAGGCGCGAGGAGGACAGAACTCTGCACGAACGTCTCCAAAACCAACAGTGTTTGTTCACTCATTACAGTGTACACATTCAATTCCAAACACCTGCAGCTGGTACGAACAAAGGTGATACAAAATGCTATAAATAAGAGACTTGAGATCTTAAAAGAATTATGTAACACCATCTGGAGTGTTTTAAATATAAAAATTTATTGACAAAGATACATGTGGCCCCAAATATCCTGTACAACTGATTTACTTCCTTTCTTGACAAGTACAGCCGACCACATTACAGATTTACAAAGGCATTAGTACAGACATCAAACATCTACTTAGAGCAGGATAAAATATATATATATATCGAGAGCTCCACGATCGTTTCTCCAGAATGTTTACAACAGATACAAAACAGAAAGGATTCTCTGCCAAAAACACAGACACAGTGCACAATTTAATTTGAGGTATCTCATATGAACAAATCTTCAGTATGGTGATGGGGTCACAAAGCAGGTGACCGAGTGTGTGAGTGTGTCTAATGTTGTCTATGTTGCAGTAAAGTAGTTAGAACCTGCCGTGGTGAGTCAATCTTTCACTAATACTGGATTTGACTCTGGACTCATGCACTGAAGGTCTGGATTAGTGATACTGAAAGTTAATAACACAAACTAGTCTGGAACGTCACAATATCCTGTACAGCACACCTCGAAAAAGAAGTTAATTCTAGCATCATATGCACAAAAAATACTGTAAAGATCATCTTCTCGGGAACAGGTTAAGGAGAGAAAGATTGTGGTAACAGAGCCGCTGCAGACTTTCAACTCGGAGCTGTCAAAATGAAAAAACAAACAAACTAGTCAACCACACATTCCTCACCCAGTCAGTAATAGATAGAGGAAGAAATAGGGAGTGATAGGTAGCCCTCTGAGCAGAGAGACCCCGGTCATAGTGCATTATTTTGTCTGCACGGCACATCCACGCAGCAATCTCAGGTTCAGTGCATTTTCTTTTCTCCTCTAAAAGCCATCAGGTACACTTCCTTAGGCACAAGCTCTCACCTGCCTAATAGTTATTGATTAGACATCAGCTCGCAGCCAGAGAAGGTGCTATCCATTCTTGGTCCTCGTTCTGCTGAACAAATTGATGAACAGGACGTTATTGCCTGTAGGACGACCTGTTTTCCCTCAGCCCGTTCATCATAATGTCCATTTTTTTTGTCCCAAGTGTAAGCAACACAGACTAAGAAAGAATGGTGACAAGAGTGATGGCTCTGACATTTAGAGTACAATACAGGACGATACAGTACAACAGCTTATCAACATCGGCAGGCTGCAAGCAAGCGATGGTTATCACCGAGTTAAATGGAGTATTTATCCTACAGTTCTAGTTCCAATCAGTTTCTACATACAGTCTTCAGTTCACACAGTGCATTGACTCATTCTCAGTTCATCACGGTTTCGATAGCTGATAGAATTCTACCCTGTCACAGCCTCCGGTCGCCGTTCTCCACGTACTCCGCCAGGCTGTTCAGCGCTGTCTCCTCGCTCTTGGACTGAAGGACATTGTCCCCCTTCTTGGAGGGCTTTTTAGTGGCCCGTGACAGCTTCCTCCTGAAGGTATCCCCAGCCAAGAAGTAAAGAATAGGATCCACGCAGCTATTGAGGCTGGCCAAGCCCCGCGTCACCTGGTAGGTGGCGTAGACACGGTTGTTAAACTCGCACATGTCAGGGCTCTGGAAGTACAGCCTGGCCCTCATGTTGAGGTTCTTCATCACATGGAAAGGCAGGTAGGAGACGGCAAAGACTGCGAGCACTATGATCACCAAGTGGATGGATTTCTGCCGTAGGGGTGCGTTGTTCATGTCATTGTAGATTAATGCTTTCACGATCATGCCGTAGCAACAGAATATGATAATAAAGGGAATACAGAACCCAAACACAGTTAAAGTCATGCTGTAGATGAAATAACCTGGTAGCTCATCCTCAGTGGTGGTGTCATAACAAGTAGTGGCATTACGCTTCAAGCCAGTCCTGGAATAATACAGGATGGGGAGATACCTATTACGACCACCACCCATACCAATGCACTGGTAATAACCGCATTTTTCTTCTTCAGCCGCCCCAGAGACTTGAGCGGGTGTACCACACCGGTGTACCTGTGAACACTGATGCAGGTCAGAAACAGAATACTCCCATAGAGGTTCACATGGAATATAAAGCGCTGCAGCCGGCACAGAACATCCCCGAATATCCAGTCTGTTTTGTTGAAATAGTAGAAGATGAGGAAGGGCAGGGAGAGGACGTAGCAGAAGTCAGCTAGAGCCAGGTTGAACATGTAGACGGAGATGCTGCTCCAGGGTCTCATGTGGCACACGAACATCCAAATGGCCAAGCTGTTGCCCACCAGTCCGGTCATGAAAACCATGATGTAAACGGTGGGCAGGTAGTAGAACTGGAAACCGGTTTTGGTGAGGGAACATCCTCTTGTGTGGTTGTGGAGATCTGTTACATTCAGCAGAGAGGTCAAGTTCAAGTCTGTGGTCATGGTGTCAGGGGCAGAGGCAGGTCCTTTTACTGCAGGAGAGATGGAAATATTAGGTGTGTATATTTAGTATCTATGGCACAAAATAATGGATTAAGCATGCTCTCTTTGCACGCTAGAGTTGATTAGTTTCAGTTTAAATGGTTTGATAACCAGTCACGGGCAGATTTGACATTCAAGGTCTAAATCAATTTTGCAGAATGCCTACGTGCAGTCCAACCAACATTTGTGTGCACTCACAGAGAGAGGACGAATAATAAACACATTACTCACCGTTGCGATAAACTTGGAACCCACATTCCTATAGCCTTCACAGTTGCAAAGATTTCAGTCAACACGCGGACGGGGCGTTACAGGCTGTAAGGTGTCTTCAGTCAGTCTCCGGAACAGTGTTGGAAATTGTTGAAAAAGTTGCGATATCCTTCGGTTTTGCGCGGACACCTCAAGGGGGGACAAAGTCCGTCGTCGGTCCGTCATGTGAAGCGACGATTTCCCCACAACAGCGGCGGTGGGACGCAACAGAGAGACAGCTGCAGGCTCTGGCACGAAGAGCAGGAATTGCAAACAGGCTCCGTAAAGCGAGAGGAGGCGCGCTGCACTATGGAGAGGGGAGGTGCGCACACACACCAAACGACTGAGCAGCTTCCCGTCTCCAAAGGCGCACTTTCTGTTCCTCCTTCCTCCTGCACGGACCCGATCTGACTTGAATGCACGGGCAGTTTATTGATATTAAAACATGGATAATCACCTTTTGTCCAATCAGTCTGAGGCACTTTGTCTTCTTGCTGGGAATATTAATAGTAAAGATGATTACATGCATGGAAAATGTTAAGATTTACGCAGATCTCTGGAGGGAAATAGTCATGTTCAGCCTTTGACGCACATATATGCCATGTTGTTTAAGTGTGATAACACATAACATCAAGAATAATTGATTCAATAGGTTATTTTCTGGGTGTCATTGCAGAGTAGGAGCAAAAGAAAATCGGCCATTCAAATGGAAAGTGGGCACAGCTATAATGGACTATACACTGATATGTCATATTTACAGGTTTGACATTGCAGCTCACATTTTGCATGTAATATTTCCCCACATTACTCTCAATCAGGAGGAGTTAGGAGCCAATACAATAGCTGAGGGTTAGACTGGGCAGAGGCATAAAACAAATCCCCTGCTTTGTACATCAAGATGGTCATTTTGTGGCTCCCAAAGAGCTGGGACGGACAGCTGGATGTGTGTGCCACGGCCAAGGACGAAACAGACTCTGGCAGAGGCAGCAGCAGAGAGGATGGTGGGGAATTGTGAAAGGATCAGGCCGCTGTGGAGTGAGGGAGCCAAAGGTTAAGTTAGTTATACAGTGATGCCAAACATTTTTTAATATAAAATGTAGTGAGCCAACACTTGCAATAATCTAATGGATGTTACTAAGACGGAGAATAAATGTCCACCATTAACTGGGAAGATGTGCATTATGATCCATCAGTGGATATTGGGTGATGTATACTTTGTTTTTTTCAGGTAGCCACAATATTCCTTTATTTACCATTAGAATTTGAAGAAAAAAGAAGTAAACATAGCAGAAAATAACAGAATGCAACTTAAAGTACTCAAGATTTAGATTTGTTGTTTAAACGTATGTGAATCCTGCAGATCTCATCATTATTTTAATGAAAAATGTTAAAATAATCTATTAATTGTGCATCAAAATTCAAATTTGTAACCATCAAGATTATAAGCACTATAAAAAAACATGCATTTTCATTAGTTAACCAAAATCTGAGTTTACACTTGCGAAAATATGCTCAGTCAAGCAATAGCACCTCATTTAACAACAATTATTTTAAACCAATGTATTCTAAAGGGAATAATTGCTCTTTCATATCTGCTTTGGGGACTGTGGCTCACTCCTCCTTGCAGAGGAAGGTTGGGTGAGCATCAGGGAGTCGCAGCATTTCGATAAGATTCAGGTCCAGACTTTGACTCAGTCAAAGTGCTACTTCTTTTTTCCCCCAGTCAATCCTTGATTCTTTTGCCAAAATGCTTTGTTCCATTATCTTGTTTCATGACCCATTTTAACCCTGTTTTAACCCCACAACTAATGGCATAATGTCCCATTCAGGATTCATGGCTCACTTGATGGTGTGGAGCCGTCCAGGTCCTGAGGGAGAAAAATAGGCCCAGATCTTCACATTTTCATTGCTCTGCTTCACTGACTACGTTTATATGCAGTCAAAAACCCTTTCATAACCGGAATATTAGCAATAACCCGGTTGCGTACGGCCATGTAAACACCCGCAAAAACCCGAATATGCTCATATTCGGGTTTTTAAAAATCCGAATAAGACCCCTGGGTTACTCCTTTTCTAACCCGAATATCCTGTAATATAAACACACATCGGAATATCCCCATAGAAAGAAACATTAATTTGCATTCTGCGCATGTTTCATCCGAAAGGAATCTTGGTCTTTTGAGTACGGCAACTACTTGTATGCCGCGTCTGGCGCGCGACCCACCGGAAATACACAAGGAGAGGTAAACAGACATGGCGAAACCCACACGCGGCAGCACAGCGCCACACTTTTGGAGCGAGGAGGAAATGGACTACTTTATTAGCATTGTGAAAGACATGAATACAATACAGTTCATTATCCATCACGTTGCCGATGCTGCTGCTGTTGTTGTTTTTGTCTTTGGGTACAGGAAGAAGAAGCGGAAATGACCGCAATTTGCGTCATGACTTTGTCTGTGCGTCCCGGTTTGGATGGGAATATCCCAATTGATTACGCTGATCATGTAAACAGGAGTAACTCTGTCTGTTTAGGCATGTTAACGAGTTATTCCAAATGTTTCAGAAACCGGAATATTGACCTTAACCCGAATATTAATGGCATATAAATGTAGTCAGTGTTACTTTGATGGAATGCAATGTTGACTAAAAAGTAAAATTTTGGACTCATGTATTCAAAGAATGCACCTCCAGAAAAGTTATAGTTTGCTCGGTTCTTTTTCAAGGACAAAACCTTCTTCCCAGTAACCCACTGATGAATGTCATGTCTATTCACTTCTTCTCTGATTGTTAAAGCATGCACATATATCCCAGATGCAGAAAGAGAGGTCTGCAAACCTTTAGATGTTACGTTTGGGTTGGTTCTTACCTGGCTTGTTGTGTTTCTCAGATATTTTATAAGTACGTCCACTTTAAGGCCAAGCTGCTTTCATGTTGAATTCTCTGTATTTACCTTATTTACACACGTGGACAAAATTGTTGGTACCCCTCAGTTAAAGAAGGAAAAACCCACAATTCTCACTGAAATCACTTGAAACTCACAAAAGTAACAATAAATAAAAATTTATTGAAAATTAAATAATCAAAAACAGCCATTACTTTTGAATTGTTGATTAACATAATTATTTAAAAAAACAAACTAATGAAACAGGCCTGGACAAAAATGATGGTACCTCTATAAAAGATTGAAAACTATTTGACCAGAGTGACATGATTAACTCAGGTGTGTCATTTAATTGACATCACAGGTGTTTCCAAACTCATAATCAGTCAGTCTGCCTATTTAAAGGGAGACAAATAGTCACCCTGCTGTTTGGTGAAAAGGTGTGTACCACACTGAACATGGACAACAGAAAGCGAAGGAGAGAATTGTCCCAGGACATCCGAAAAAAAATTATAGACAAACATCTTAAAGGTAAAGGCTATAAGACCATCTCTAAACAGCTTGAAGTTCCTGTGACAACAGTGGCTCATATTATTCAGAAGTTCAAGACCCACGGGACAGTAGCCAACCTCCCTGGATGTGGCCGCAAGAGGAAAATTGATGACAAATTGAAGAGACGGATCGTTGGAATTGTATCCAAAGAGCCCAGAGCAACCTCCAAAGAAATTAAAGGTGAACTCCAAGGCCAAGGTACATCAGTGTCAGATCGCACCATTCGTCGTTGTTTGAGCCAAAGTGGACTTCATGGGAGACGACCAAGGAGGACACCACTGCTGAAAAAAACTCATAAAAAAGCCAGACTGGAATTTGCAAAAATGCATGTTGACAAGCCACAAAGCTTCTGGGAGAATGTCCTTTGGACAGATGAGACCAAACTGGAGCTTTTTGGTAAGGCACATCAACTCTATGTTCATAGACTCAAAAACCAAGCATACGAAGAAAAGAACACTGTCCCTACGGTGAAACATGGAGGAGGCTCAGTAATGTTTTGGGGCTGCTTTGCTGCATCTGGCACAGGGTGTCTTGAAAGTGTGCAAGGTACGATGAAATCTGAAGACTATCAAGGCATTCTGGAGAGAAATGTGCTGCCTAGTGTCAGAAAGCTTGGTCTCAGTCGCAGGTCATGGGTCTTCCAACAGGACAACGATCCAAAACACACAGCCAAAAACACCCAAGAATGGCTGAGAGAAAAGCGTTGGACTATTCTAAAGTGGCCTTCTATGAGCCCAGATCTGAATCCCATTGAACATATGTGGAAGGAGCTGAAACATGCCATTTGGAGAAGACACCCATCAAACCTGAGACAACTGGAGCTGTTTGCTCATGAGCAGTGGGCCAAAATACCTGTTGACAGCTGCAGAACGCTCATTGACAAATACAGAAATGGTTTAATTGCAGTGATTGCCTCAAAAGGTTGTGCAACAAAATATTAAGTTATGGGTACCATCATTTTTGTCCAGCCCTATTTCATTAGTTTGTTTTTTTTAAATAATTATGTTAATCAACAATTCAAAAGTGATGGCTGATTTTGATTATTTAATTTTCAATAAATTTTTATTTATTGTTACTTTTGTGAGTTTCAAGTGATTTCAGTGAGAATTGTGGGTTTTTCCTTCTTTAACTGAGGGGTACCAACAATTTTGTCCACGTGTGTACCTCACCGTTGACAGATGGTACTCAAATTTTTTTGTAAGATCTTTTTGTTGCTTTTCCTAGATTTATGTGCTCTCATGACTCTTTTCCTGACATCCTCTGAGATCTCCTTTCTTTCTGGCTATGGGTATTTAATCAGTGCTGCTCAAACTCTCTACTAAAGAGCTCTTATTAGATTGGTCTGTTTGATAGATTAATTAAACACCTAATTATGCTCCATCCAATTCGGTTACCAACTCGATTTCAGCAATGCAGCTTAGAATTAATTTGCTTTTGAACCTACAACTATTCCTTTTTGAAAACCTACGTAATTCACCTTTAACAAGAGGAAGGAATTATCACATACCTATATGCTTATATATATGCATGTAAATATAAATGTACTGCTATTTCAGCAAGTCCAAAATACACAAAAAACAAGTGGTTACACTTTATGTCTCTTGTTCTATCCTTTCCTTTCCCTCGTTTTCTGAATAATTTCATCTAATTAAATGATAGAAACGAGAACTGGGACATTGCTCCAGACTTTCAATTCCTGAATAACATTAATTAGCATAGACAGTCTTTTAGCAGCAGTTTCAAGGAAATGAAACTGCTATAACTAATGCAATATTCCCAGGGTTCTCATTAGAAACTCAACAGATACGTTTAATAAGCTCAATAAGCTCAGTCACCACCAGAATACATGTTAACTTGAGGCCATGATTTCACAGCTAATCCAAGGTTTTGTGCAGTACTCTCTGTATTTTCTTAAAAGAAAAGGGAAAAAAATCACTTTTTGATGTGAAATAAATTAAGCTAATCTAGTGAAAGTTGATGCAATTGACTAAATTCCGTGGAGAACCAAATGAAGTCACAGTAGGCATCATGCCATTAGTTTTTAGTCACTATGCAGAGGCTACTTCACCACATAGTGACTTTGCAGAGTCACATATCCATAGTCAGTTAGCTGTGTAATTATATCTGTCTCATAAATTTGACACTTCATTTGCATGATTAAATACGAACTATGCAATATGACTACCATGGAAAACTATTTAATTGAAAGCATGGCCGAAGATTGCAAACTCGAGTCTTTACATTTGCATTGGAGCATTAGAGAAAGAAAAATATGTGACAGGAAATGGATGAACATTTGGGCACGTTTAGCCACAATTATGCTCCTTTCACACTCATTTCCACAACAGTTGTGAGCATTTAAACTCTTGTAAACTCTTATTTAAAGTAGCTCTGTTTTGGAAACTTGCAGCATGGCAACTCTCTGTGGGTAGATAATCAGTTCAAGAAATCTAACAGTGCACATCTGCCAAAACACAGAGCAGCAGAACGTGAAAGCGTGCAGCTGTTGGCACCGAAGGAGACATTTCAGTCAAAGTAGATTTCTGCAGATATCTCGATTGAGCAAATTCATCTCTAAAACAAACGTGATGGCCAATTTTGATATGTGGCATTTAAAGTGTTATCTGTGTATTGTGTCCTCTCTTAGACCCATGCCGAATTGTTGCGTTGTAAGACAGAAGTTAAATAAAGACGTGTAATATTTAAAGTTTCAAGGCTATGTAAGCAAAGTTGAGAAATGCTGTCTGCACTTGCCATTACAGTCCCTGCCAAGGACCCTATCCTATTTGGCTCTGACCTCCATTTTCCTCCCTGGAGGCTGACAGGGACAGAGACATATTGGGCACGGCTGGATGCTCATCGTAAGATTAATTTAAATGTATTAACCACCAGCACTGGGGGAAGTCAGTGCACTTCAACCTGCCAGAGGACCCGCTGTGTGGTGCTAAGGTTTTAACCACATTTTCAAAACGGGTTCAAAACATTTTGTTGTCATTGTATGCACTACATGTTTAAAAATTGCTATATGGAGCAATGGAGTTGATGTAAAATCAAAAAATATAAATAAATTTGTGTTTAGGTGATTATTTTTTGAATTTCAATAGCATCAACATAAGTCCTCTCAGTTTTCCTCATAACTTTAGGGACTGCTTTTGTTTATTTCTTAATGTTCCTTTAGTTTTGATTCAATGTTTGGTGACGTCTATGTATCTCTAGCATCTTCTTTAAAAAAGCAAATGTTGGTCCTAGATGACAACATGGAAAAAAAGCATCTTCACACTCAAGATGAAGCTGGAACAACCTGTAAAATAAATCAAATAAACACTTAAGGTAATAACACCTACCATAACTGACAAAATCGGTACATAAATGAGACGATGCATCTCAAGATCAACATAATTAAGCTCCAGGAAAACCTGGAAATGCTTTAGAAAATACCGGATTATCTATAAAGCAAGTGACTAATTGCTGACTAAAACACTGATCTTCCTCAGCTGATTGAGTTTGCATCATTTACACGGAATTAAAGGCTTTCCTGGGCACCTTGAGGACCGCTAATCCACGTTGGCAACAAGTTTCAAAGTTCTCAGCGTTGGAAAGGCTAGCAATCAACTCACTTCAAGGTCTCTTTATGAATTCTTTTGGAGCTTTTGATCATTCACTTTTCTTCAGCCTATGGAGTTTGTAGTTGACACATAAAAATATTAACTTAAAAGGTATGTGTGGTTTGAAGCAGAAAGAGAAGAATGCATTCAAACGCAAAACATTACGGACTTCCTGTTTCAAATGAGAAGTTCAATTCATGAGCAATAAAACATATCCTTGGCCATTTCAATCCACTCAGGGCTTTTTTCAGCTGCAGCCTTTATTGCTCTGCTAGGATCAGTGCTTGTGGTGGGCTAACGTTACAGTGGCTAATGTTGGCAAACACTAAGCACATATTACTGTCTACTGGGGGCACCTTCTTACTCTTTCCTGTACTTGTGCTGTTGTTATTTTTGCATTCACCACCATCCTGCAATTGTAGAAGTTTTTTCACACTTCCTCCAAGGAAGAACAAAAAAAAAAAAAAAAAAAAAAAACAATGGCTAAACTTTTTGTCTTTAATTAAATGATAAAACTGGCAACAGAGCAGCTTGCTGAATTTTATTTATGGATAAACGTGGCCTGACTTCCATTTTCTCCGCTCACACTGTCACAGATTTTGGTGAGTCAAGTGTTCCCAGTCACAACCAATCCACATCTGAGGGAGCAGCGTTGCCCTGCACATGCTTCCAGGTGTGAAGTTAGATAAGGACAAAGTTGAAATTACCTTCTGAAACCCCCTTGGAGAGTGTAGATTATGGATCACCGCCTTCCAGTCCATAACAGCCTCACTGTTGCTCCATTTGGTTTGCCTGGAAAAGTGTGAAGAAGCAAAAATAGTGCATCAGGAAGCATGACATTACTGCAGACACTTTAAAGCAGGTCATCACTTAAGAGATGCAGCTGAAACAGAGAGCAGAGTCTAAATTTCAACAAGTCCATTGATGGATTCAGTTCGGTTTCTAAAAGTCTCTAAACTGATCGACCATAATAACTCTTTTTATATCCCAGATGTAATCATAATGACAAGTGGCAAGCACAGCAGGGAAATTCTATTTGTCTCGGGTTCTGACCTGTATTTCTTTACTTGCCGCTCCGCTGCTTCCTCTGACAACCCAATCACCATCAGAGTCGAGGTGGCTAACAGTGTTTCCTGCTTGTGTCATTTTCATTAACTGGGGTCTCAGCAACAACATAAATTGATGGAAATCAGCCTCTAAGCTGCATTAGCCTACTTAGACCAGAATGGATCTGTCTGAATAGGGAAATCTAATTTGACAAATTAGCAGATTTGTAAGAAAATTATTTTCCACTTTGCTGTTAAGTCCTTTATATCTCTTAAGCTCCAGCGCATGCATCCAATTTAACTCTTTTGTTCTCCTTGTATGTGTCTGTACTAATTCATCTTTTTATTTCCTTTGTCTGTCTTTGTGTCCATCCTATACATTTTTTTTTCCTTTTTATTAAATTCATTGTTTTTTATTTGTCTTCATCTAATTCCAGGCTCATCACATAAGAAGGCCAACACAAACATGGTTCTGATGAGCATCTCAGCTGGTATTGATCTCTCTTATCAGCCTTCCAACAGACTGGACCAGAAAATAATGAGTTCTTCTTCTGCCCCTCTTCGTCTGTCTCTATGCATCGCTCCACCATTATGCTTCCTTTTGCAGTCCCTCTTTTATTTCTCTCTTGTGCTCCCTTTCTTATTTTGATGAACATCACATTCCTCAGCTCTTCCTTGCATGAACTGCAGTAGACAAGAGGTTTTATAAAGAGCTACACCGACATGCAAACTCTCCTGTATTTTCTCATGCTCGTCCTGTGTTTCCAGCCTAAACACCCGTTCTGAGACATTTCGGCGCATTTCCAATAATAGCACGTCTGATCGCCTGGTTGACTCTTTTCTCATGGGACTCGTGCTGTAATGATGACTGCTCGGCTCTCTTGAAAACAAACTTGGTACCGAACACACATTGTGATCACACTGCGTCAGCTGGCAAAAATGTTGTGTTGGAAGTAGTGAGCAGAAGTGCAGCTGGGTTCGTGGCGCTGACATTTATTTCATTTTATTTTTTTAAATCTTGCACATTTGGGGTCATTTATGATGTCACATATTTTAAACTTGAGTTAGTTTTACATTATGACATGTGAAAGCTGGTTGGAAATACATTGTGTAAACTTGCAGAGTGAATAAGCAGATTATACATGCCAAATTACGATTACATAATAGGATTACTAACTGCAATGATGTATTTAATCCACATGAACATAAACTCATTCTATTGTCTATTCAGTTTGTTTAGTCTATTATAGCTACCATCGTGTGTGTGAGATAGATCTGATAGCCTTGTAAGTCACAAGTTTTACAGAACTACTTTGTAGTCATGGAAAGGAAAAGATTATTCAAAGTTCCTGCTCATTAACATTGAACCAGAATAAATACAGTATGATGTGCGAAAATAGTTGCTGTTTGTAATGGAGAATTATTACCCATCTAAGCTTTAAAGAGAATTTCTGCATGTCTTGCACCACAAGAAACCTACTGTTTCATTTTCAGCCACAGCGGGTTTTTGAAAAAATGCTCCACACAGACAAAGTGACCAACTAGCTCGTGAACACAGTGGAGCATTTTAGCTGCAAAAGAGCCACATATTTCCTGACTCGGATGACACTGGGCCTTCGCCAAGTCAAGTGGCCAGAAACACGACTCCAAATGAATGCTAATGCTGCCTCTTTAAATGCTCAGTGTGAAAATAGGTAACCGATGGCTAACAAGTCTTTCATACCAACTTTAAAGGTGATAATACGTTAATGCTGTATTCACGGCGCATATTCCTGAACAGAATATTATGTGTCTTGTAAACATTTATTACAGTAACCTTGCAAGTTTTCACATCCCAGAGTCTATCCTGCTCGCCTCATATGACTGCCTCACATTCACACTGGACGGACCTTAAAAGAAAGGTCAGTTAAGTCAGGTGTACTCTTTAGATTTCAGTAAACAGTTTCAGTATGTTCCCACACACACACTCAAAGGTCAGCTGCTCCCTGGGGCTCCTCTGACTGCAACTGTGATCAACAGGCTAAACCTTATGACCAGCCTCACATGCGGCCTCCACTCCACCTTCTCGTCTCCTTTAATCTCCCTTCACTCTCCCTTCACTCTCCATTTTGCTGTCACTCCATCTGTATTTCGCACATCCACTATCTGTCTTTCTTAACCAAATGACAAGGTATCATTTACTGTTCATGTTGGCAAACTGACTGAGTTTAATATATATATATATATATATATATATATATATATATATATATATATATAGTCTAAATATAAATATAAATATATACAGTCTGATCAATTCAGCTGAATGTCACAGAGACTTTCTATCAAGTTGAGAGAAGGTCAGTGTGTCTGTTCTGCGTAAATACCACAGCAGTTTCCAGCCAGATCGTCACTCTGCCAGGCCTTTTACAGTGAAGAAACTCATAGTGGAGCTAATATTTGTGCATTTTTGTAATTCGGCTGTGATGGGAATACAATTTGAAAAATTTGAACTGAATGATGAGGAAAAAGTTTTGAGAAAAGTTGCCAGTGAGGTTGTGCTGACCAACCCAGCCTGATTTTCTTGTCTGTTTTCCATGCCTACTTAGCAGTAAACTGTAAACCCTAATTTAAAGATTGTGTTAAAAAAATACTGCCTCTAATCCCAGTTTGATGATTTGCCATCATATTTCTCATACCCAGTGGAGTTTCTTCACGGGCTCCAAAGATGACAAGCACACCTCAGTAGAAGAAGAGAGAAGAATTTCTTTGTAAATTATGATGCAATAAACCAGCTTTTGCAGGAAACACTATAATATTCAGTCAATTTACTATCTGTGAGTCTTGATTTTCCTCATTCATATAAAGATATAAAGATCCAAACAAAAATGTTTAATAATATACATACTTTATGTGGCCACATTTCCTTAACAGTTTCCTTTTAAGAAGAAAATTGCTTTAGAAATTTGTCATGTGTTTCCTGAGGAAAAAAAAATCTATGAATAAATCATTTGCAGGAAACAGATTCTGCATAAAACAAAACAAAAAAAAATGTTCTCCTTTGTGCCACTGTGAAGCAATTAATGAGTCAGCTGAGACCAACGGTCACATGACAAAAATTCAGGGACTTTTCGACTGAATTGGGCTGAACTGTTGGTTGAATAAATAGGAGACAAGTTTGGAGAAAAAAATGTGTCATGTGTTTTCTGTGTTAGAGTGTTTATGTACCTGAAAGAAAGCCTGAAGCCCCCAAAAGCATCAAGCTAGACTATTTATATAGTAAATATCCTGATAAGTTGCTCCATCAACCATCCCAATGACACATGAAAGAAATAAAGAGTAGAGGGTTTACGTAGCATCAGGCTGAATTAACTGAAAAAATAATACATTTAATAGACGACGGGGGGCGAGGATCCACCTTTTCAGTCTAATTTTCTCCATTTTCAAAAAGCACGGAGCCATTTGTAACAGTAGGTGGTGAACGTTGCTTCCAGGAGATAAGTCCTCTGGCAATTAAAGAAGTGAATGCTCTAATGGAGCGGGGCTGCTGGAGTGAATTTAATTAGGGCAAAAATGGGTTTGGGAAGATATTCTGACACATCTTTGTGGAGGCTTTAATGTGCTGGGTATTGTAACGGTTGGCCTGTGCAATAGGGCATAAAGGGTCAACATCAGGATACCTTATCACGGATGTGGCGTTTGTTAAATGGACTCTTAAAGCAGTCGACAGTATCAAACTGTGGGTGGTTTTATGAGCCAAATTGCTGTGTGATGTGTGAGGTGAAGTTCTGCCCCCCATTGATTGGTACTCTGTGCTCTTTCTGGGTTATTTTTCTATATCTTAATTTTATGTCCCTCATTTTTATTATTAGGGCAATGGGGCAATGCTATCTGATGGTTGTTGAAAGAAATGCTAGCTACCTGTAAAAGCCCAGTGGCGCCTTCAATGGAGGGGGTCTTGTTGCACCATATTATCAATCTGCTTTAGGAGAGAAAAATGCTCTGGCTTGTTTGTGTTTCTTTCAGCCAATTACAGTCAGTATAAGCGTGGCTAAGTGAAGTATGGGACAATAGTCTTCCCGCTAAATAGTGATGGCGGTGTTGTTTTGGTGGGACATTTGCACACAAGGAGGTGAACTTTGTCATTAAAAAGGATAATTCAGTGAAGACAACTAGCAGGGCTCCACAATCCAAATCATCAGCAATCCGCAGCAGGCTGCTGTTGCTTCCTGTAGTGAAGGGGATCGTAAAAACAGGAACATGTAGATAGTAGAAGTGAAAGGAGAACCAGTAGTTGACATCCAGTGAGTCAAACTAGTTTGCCTTTAGTTGGCCGCACACAGAGACCTCAAAATGTTAATAGGAGCTGAAGTTTAGTGTGTTGCTTCCAGCAGTTTGTAGGAGTCTTTCATCTGAGTTTACTAAATACCTGCAGTGTCAAACAGCAGCAGGATCCATAAGAGCATCTCCAAAGTGGGAGAACTGTGCACAATTACGCAAGTGGAACCCCAGGGTAACTTCATTTATTACTTTAGGATTATAAATTGTCAGGATCTAATGTTAACAACGTTGCGTAGTTTTTTACTCAGACTTCAGTGAGGTGAGCTGTCACACACAGAGTCACACTTTGTCAGCTACAGTTAAATCACTGAATCCTGAATTCCATCACAGCTGGAGATTATTTAACAGTGAAAGTCTCTGAGGAAGATTTTTCACAGCAGGATGTTTGCAACAGCGACATTGTTGTGTGTCTGGACACGTTATATGACGTGACCTCTCTAATTTATGAAGCAGCTGCTAAAATATGGAAACAGGTGGCCACGTAACAATGAAAACAGGCTTTATCGTATCTTAATGTTGCTGTAATGAGATAAATTAGAATTTCAAATGGGCAGAACTTGGACAGTATTGAAATCCCTTCTAAAACACCACACAGCATCTCTTCTTCTGGGCTATTTTGTGGGGCTGTCAAACAAATAACCGAAGCATCATCTGTACCTGCATTAGTATATGCACATCAGATAATTACCACCACAATACATTAGTTTGCAATTCCTAGTTTTAAACTAGCCCCAATAGTACAATACCATAACAGAATTCCTGAATTTCAGTTACAGCTTTTAGTTTTGTCTGCATGTAACAATGTAGGTGAGAACTTTTTTTTCCCTCACCACTCTTCCCTTGACACTTTCATTCTAAATTGCTTTCTTCACGTGTATTTTTCTTTAATTTAACCATGCAAGTGGAACCGTGCAGCACATATTCTCCCAGGTTTGTTTGTGGTAAAATTATGTCACAGTTTACATCCATCACATGGGGGATCAAAGCAGAACAAACAGCCATTAATTTGTTCCTGTTATCCTTTGTTAAGTTACAGGTCAAATGTGGTTTAATTGTTTGTTCTTTTGTTCATACTTACTTTTCATTGTTCCTTTGCTCTGACTCACCATGCAGGTTTAGTGTTTGGGAGGAGGCCGCCCAGCACTTCCTGGATTTAAGGTATTGCTGATGTCAGCGCGGCATCACCGGGCCAAACCAAGTGGAGAGTTTTTTTCTTTCTTCATGAATGTTTCTTTTGTATTAAAAGTAGGGCTGCACCTAATGACGCGTCGTTAGGTGCAGCCCTAATTAAAAGGCATCATTCAGTAGAAACTTCAGATGTTTAGTTAATACGGAGATATTTAGAAATGCTAACAAGTTGGTAGTTTGCACAGGGATGTAGTTTGCAGTTTTCTTTGCATCAAGGTTGTGGATTAGGTCACCTTGGTGGTTGATGGTAGGGCTGAAGTGGAAAGGTGTGGATTAAGCACCATACATAAGGAGTACATATTTAGCTTCCTCAAGAGAGTTGAGGCCGTACTGCCAAAACGTGAGCCTTTATTTTCGAGTAGCCATGGGTTAATTTAGAGGTTGTTTTGGCTTGTAAAATATTTTCTTGTATTGTTTTAGTCTCACATGAATGGAGAAGTACTGTAAAATAAAATCTTCACCTCTTTTGCACTTTGATGGGTCTACTTCATACCACCTTCCTTGACCTTTTGACTGGTCTATTTTACAATCTTTTTTTTTTTCTTTTTTGACCACCCCCTTAAAAAAATTCTGGGTGCACCACTGTAAAGAGCACCTTAAAACCACACAACAGCTATCTTAAACCATTAAACTCCCTTAGTGCCAGCCAAAACAATTACTTAATGAGATTACTACTTCAGGATTATAAAACATACCAAAATACTGGCAGCCATAAAGTAAGAGCAGAACAGTTTTTGCAGCAGTAATTTGAATTCACATGATCATTGTTGGCAAAATGTCCAAGGCAGAGAGATCAGCATGGAGTAAATCTCTCTTACTCAGTTCTGTATGGGTATTGTAAATTTCACTTCTAATAAATTTAAAGTCCTCAGAATAATAAAGGAAATTATTCCATGAAATGGTTGGAACCAAAAAAGTGTGTGTGCATTATAATGCCTTATAGTCTAAATGAGGAATGTCCTACCTACAGTGGAAAACTGTGACCAGATTTTGCCTGACTTCCATGACAGTTTGATTTGCTTTTTAGCTTTCTGAATCGCCAAACCCACAGACAGGTGTGAACAGCATGTTATTGAAAGAAAGAAAGAAAGAAAGAAAGAAAGAAAGAAAGAAAGAAAGAAAGAAAGAAAGAAAGAAAGAAAGAATTGCACCAGAATAAGAAACTATAGAATCGTCAATTTTTACCTTTCATGTGGTCCTTGAACTGATCACACTCCATTGTAAAACTCAACCAACTCTAAGCCTAAATAGTGGTATACCTCATTCTCAAAATTTGCCAAAAATTAGTCATTTGCAGGAAATAGATTCTGTAAAATGAAGAAAAAAAAATCTGTGCTCCTTTGTGCAATTGTGAAGCTATGATTGACTCAACCAACCAACAGTCACTTGACAAAAAATCAGGGACTTTTTTGGCTAAACTGAACTGAATAATTGACTGTGTTTACAAAGAATAGAAAGGAAACAAGCATGGAAACAAATAAAAGTGCAAGTTGTACAATATAACATAATATAGCATTTAGAGATGTGTTTTTTATTTACAGTATTGATAACACCTTTGGGCACTTTGTAAAATGTTGCGCATCTTAATTTTCCAGGATTTTTATATATAATCAAAAAACTGTTGATTCTAATTTGACTAGTCCTTCATCTTTAAAATATGTTGTCACCAACCAAATGAGAAAGTAATATAACTAGTGAGTCCTCAAAAGGAAGCTTTTAATTTATTACACAATATTAAAAAAACAATCTTTAAACTGTACAAATGAAAACTGTAACAATAACTCATCATTTCCGTTTGTCCAGTCCGTTTACCACGAGGCAACATCAACTTCAACTCAGATGACAAAACCAGCACATTTTAAAAACTCAATTTGCATTAGTGAAGCTGTAAAAACAGAGTGAAACACTGCACTTTAGCTGATTTATGTGAGGGGTCAAATGGCAAAATGTCTCCAAAGTGAGGTGTTTTAGGTGTCAGATGTGAGGAACGTGCAGGAATGGATGGAGAGGAGTGCAGTGCACTGTCGTAAGGTTGTCTAATGGAGAATGTTCTCTGTTAGTCAATAATTTGTTGTCCCAGCTGGACACAAGGATGATGGGCAAAGTGGGAGTGAAAGGGGCTAATGGTACACATTAGTGTAAAGCTCATTGTGAGACCATATAGTCGAGTTAATGCTGACTCACAAAGACTTGTGAGCAGGATGTACATGACCGGGGGAGCCCCATCAATCTGCACTCTGCCTGTGTTTGTACAAAACTAATAAGATTATAATCAAATGGATGACTTCCATTTTGACCCAGCGTAAGACATAACATGGCTGCAGTGAAGTAAAGCAGGGACAGTGCGTTCATATTTCTGTGTGTATATTTCTGCTTTGGGGAAATATCCTATTTTGTGTGAAAGAAGATTAGGAATAAATGAATGGCACCACCTGAATACATAATGCCTCACAGCATTAACAGCATTGTCCTGTCTGTGAACCACAATCAGAATGGCTCTGATTCACTAAATCCCTAATGGAATAAAGCCAGATGACGGAAGACGGCTCTGACAAATGAAAGGAAAGGAGAGGAGAAAATGACTTTGTCAAACTTTCTCATTAAGGGACCATGCTGGTGTAAAATTACTGAACATGAGGGGTGGAAAATAAATGAGGTTGTGGATTTTATGACCGATCTAACCAGGTGAAAAATGACATGTATTTACCGTATTTGACATAGAGCAGCAGTAAATCGTTTTTTGAGCAGGATTCTGCTGTCTGGTCTGTAAGTGAGCATGTTTAAACACGCTAAGGAGTGTTAGTGCAACCTGAGCAACAGTTTTATCCAAAAAAAGAGAGAGGGAGAGGATTACATAAAGAAAACGAGGGTAAAAGTAGAAAAGGCATGATGCAACAAGTTTATATGTTTACTTATTCACTGCCTGAGTCTCTTTCTCTTGCACACACTCTTGTGTTTAGGCATGCATTGCATTAATATCTTTTACTACTCCTTAACATTTTTCCAAAAACAGATTAACCACATTCCAAGACATTTTCTTTATTAACATGATTATTTTTATTCATTACAGGAAAAAAAAGAAACAGCTAATGGTTGTGGTTGAACACACAAAACTGATGATGGTTTGATTGCAAAATGACATAGCAGCTTTCCAGAAACAAATCCTGGGTCAATGCCTGGCAAATAGAGGAAACACACTATTTTATATGAAGGTTTATACACACGTGGACAAAATTGTTGGTACCCCTCAGTTAAAGAAGGAAAAACCCACAATTCTCACTGAAATCACTTGAAACTCACAAAAGTAACAATAAATAAAAATTTATTGAAAATTAAATAATCAAAATCAGCCATCACTTTTGAATTGTTGATTAACATAATTATTTAAAAAAACAAACTAATGAAATAGGGCTGGACAAAAATGATGGTACCCATAACTTAATATTTTGTTGCACAACCTTTTGAGGCAATCACTGCAATTAAACGATTTCTGTATTTGTCAATGAGCGTTCTGCAGCTGTCAACAGGTATTTTGGCCCACTCCTCATGAGCAAACAGCTCCAGTTGTCTCAGGTTTGATGGGTGTCTTCTCCAAATGGCATGTTTCAGCTCCTTCCACATATGTTCAATGGGATTCAGATCTGGGCTCATAGAAGGCCACTTTAGAATAGTCCAACGCTTTTCTCTCAGCCATTCTTGGGTGTTTTTGGCTGTGTGTTTTGGATGGTTGTCCTGTTGGAAGACCCATGACCTGCGACTGAGACCAAGCTTTCTGACACTAGGCAGCACATTTCTCTCCAGAATGCCTTGATAGTCTTCAGATTTCATCGTACCTTGCACACTTTCAAGACACCCTGTGCCAGATGCAGCAAAGCAGCCCCAAAACATTACTGAGCCTCCTCCATGTTTCACCGTAGGGACAGTGTTCTTTTCTTCGTATGCTTGGTTTTTGAGTCTATGAACATAGAGTTGATGTGCCTTACCAAAAAGCTCCAGTTTGGTCTCATCTGTCCAAAGGACATTCTCCCAGAAGCTTTGTGGCTTGTCAACATGCATTTTTGCAAATTCCAGTCTGGCTTTTTTATGAGTTTTTTTCAGCAGTGGTGTCCTCCTTGGTCGTCTCCCATGAAGTCCACTTTGGCTCAAACAACGACGAATGGTGCGATCTGACACTGATGTACCTTGGCCTTGGAGTTCACCTTTAATTTCTTTGGAGGTTGCTCTGGGCTCTTTGGATACAATTCGAACGATCCGTCTCTTCAATTTGTCATCAATTTTCCTCTTGCGGCCACGTCCAGGGAGGTTGGCTACTGTCCCGTGGGTCTTGAACTTCTGAATAATATGAGCCACTGTTGTCACAGGAACTTCAAGCTGTTTAGAGATGGTCTTATAGCCTTTACCTTTAAGATGTTTGTCTATAATTTTTTTCGGATGTCCTGGGACAATTCTCTCCTTCGCTTTCTGTTGTCCATGTTCAGTGTGGTACACACCTTTTCACCAAACAGCAGGGTGACTACTTGTCTCCCTTTAAATAGGCAGACTGACTGATTATGAGTTTGGAAACACCTGTGATGTCAATTAAATGACACACCTGAGTTAATCATGTCACTCTGGTCAAATAGTTTTCAATCTTTTATAGAGGTACCATCATTTTTGTCCAGGCCTGTTTCATTAGTTTGTTTTTTAAAATAATTATGTTAATCAACAATTCAAAAGTAATGGCTGTTTTTGATTATTTAATTTTCAATAAATTTTTATTTATTGTTGCTTTTGTGAGTTTCAAGTGATTTCAGTGAGAATTGTGAGTTTTTCCTTCTTTAACTGAGGGGTACCAACAATTTTGTCCACGTGTGTACAGGAGAAGCAGTTAAGGGTCATTTCTTGACAGACGGCTGGTTATCAATTTTCTCCACCATGACAGGAGAGGCAGCGAGATAAATGAAGCACAGGAGAGAGGACGACTTTAAAAGGCAGATGAAGGAACGGCATGTAGAGAAAAGAGAGATGTGACAAAGGGAAGCTTTAGAGACACAGAGAGGGACCAAAAGGGTGAATGAATAAAAGAGAAGATGAGACGGAGGGAGGAGGCTCATAATATGGAGCACAGAACAGAGCGAAAGCTGACAGCTATGACAGCAGAGAGGAAGCAACAGTGTGCCGCATCTGGGGAGAGGCGAGCGCCAAGAAGTGAAACAATCCCTTCTTTCTCATTATTGGAGGCAAAGAAAAGGACAGGAAGGCAGCAGTGCACCATGGGAGTTCTGAGGCATATAATTGGAGATGAAGAGAAGCAGGCTGAAAGCCAGGTTCAAATTGAGCAGCACTGAGGAAAATCATTTAAGGCTTGAAGATGAACTTTCAACTGCATCAAAGCCTTAAAACAGGAAATTTGAAGTTCTGTTTGAGAGGCAAGAAAAACACACTGAAAATCCGGTTGACATAAATGAGTAAAAGCCCAACCTAAATATTTTACACCTAAATCATAAGTCACGATAAGACTGGTGCTTTTATTTCCACTGGCAGTCAACCACTTCATCAGATATTGAATGTAACTATTGGTTGGATTGTTTCAAAATTTTATCCAGACATTCATGTTCCCCTCAGGATGAATTTTGCCAGACCCCTAGGTTCTACTCTAGTGCCATCATCAGGTCTAAATATGCATATATCACACTAAGCTAACATGTCCAAAAACATCATATCTACAACATATTACCAGTGTCACTGGGAACATGTTATGTAGCATGCTAATGTTAGCATGCTGCTCAAATCCATGTCTTGATGTAAAGAATATCCATCCATTCTTTATACACCGCTTTATCCTCACTAGGGTCACGGGGGGTGCTGGAGTCTATCCCAGCTGACTCAGGCGAAGGCAGGGGACACCCTGGACAGGTCGCCAGTCTGTCACAGGGCTACATATACACACGTGGACAAAATTGTTGGTACCCCTCAGTTAAAGAAGGAAAAACCCACAATTCTCACTGAAATCACTTGAAACTCACAAAAGTAACAATAAATAAAAATTTATTGAAAATTAAATAATCAAAAACAGCCATTACTTTTGAATTGTTGATTAACATAATTATTTAAAAAACAAACTAATGAAACAGGCCTGGACAAAAATGATGGTACCTCTATAAAAGATTGAAAACTATTTGACCAGAGTGACATGATTAACTCAGGTGTGTCATTTAATTGACATCACAGGTGTTTCCAAACTCATAATCAGTCAGTCTGCCTATTTAAAGGGAGACAAGTAGTCACCCTGCTGTTTGGTGAAAAGGTGTGTACCACACTGAACATGGACAACAGAAAGCGAAGGAGAGAATTGTCCCAGGACATCCGAAAAAAAATTATAGACAAACATCTTAAAGGTAAAGGCTATAAGACCATCTCTAAACAGCTTGAAGTTCCTGTGACAATAGTGGCTCATATTATTCAGAAGTTCAAGACCCACGGGACAGTAGCCAACCTCCCTGGACGTGGCCGCAAGAGGAAAATTGATGACAAATTGAAGAGACGGATCGTTGGAATTGTATCCAAAGAGCCCAGAGCAACCTCCAAAGAAATTAAAGGTGAACTCCAAGGCCAAGGTACATCAGTGTCAGATCGCACCATTCGTGGTTGTTTGAGCCAAAGTGGACTTCATGGGAGACGACCAAGGAGGACACCACTGCTGAAAAAAACTCATAAAAAAGCCAGACTGGAATTTGCAAAAATGCATGTTGACAAGCCACAAAGCTTCTGGGAGAATGTCCTTTGGACAGATGAGACCAAACTGGAGCTTTTTGGTAAGGCACATCAACTCTATGTTCATAGACTCAAAAACCAAGCATACGAAGAAAAGAACACTGTCCCTACGGTGAAACATGGAGGAGGCTCAGTAATGTTTTGGGGCTGCTTTGCTGCATCTGGCACAGGGTGTCTTGAAAGTGTGCAAGGTACGATGAAATCTGAAGACTATCAAGGCATTCTGGAGAGAAATGTGCTGCCGAGTGTCAGAAAGCTTGGTCTCAGTCGCAGGTCATGGGTCTTCCAACAGGACAACGATCCAAAACACACAGCCAAAAACACCCAAGAATGGCTGAGAGAAAAGCGTTGGACTATTCTAAAGTGGCCTTCTATGAGCCCAGATCTGAATCCCATTGAACATATGTGAAAGGAGCTGAAACATGCCATTTGGAGAAGACACCCATCAAACCTGAGACAACTGGAGCTGTTTGCTCATGAGGAGTGGGCCAAAATACCTGTTGACAGCTGCAGAACGCTCATTGACAAATACAGAAATCGTTTAATTGCAGTGATTGCCTCAAAAGGCTGTGTAACAAAATATTAAGTTATGGGTACCATCATTTTTGTCCAGCCCTATTTCATTAGTTTGTTTTTTTAAATAATTATGTTAATCAACAATTCAAAAGTGATGGCTGATTTTGATTATTTAATTTTCAATAAATTTTTATTTATTGTTACTTTTGTGAGTTTCAAGTGATTTCAGTGAGAATTGTGGGTTTTTCCTTCTTTAACTGAGGGGTACCAACAATTTTGTCCACGTGTGTACAGACAAACAAACACACTCACGGGCAATTTAGAGTGATCAATTAACCTCAGCATATTTTTGGACTGGAGGAAGCCGGAGTACCTGGAGAAAAGCCACGGATGCACAGGGAGAACATGCAAACTCCATGCGAAAAGATCCCAGGCCCACCCTGGGATTTGAACCAGGGATCTTCTT
The DNA here is from genome assembly GCF_021347895.1 of Acanthochromis polyacanthus. Classification (NCBI taxonomy): domain Eukaryota; kingdom Metazoa; phylum Chordata; class Actinopteri; family Pomacentridae; genus Acanthochromis; species Acanthochromis polyacanthus. The sequence goes on from NC_067125.1 coordinate 34,334,209, forward strand.
GCTGCAAGGCAGAAGTGCTAACCACTAGGCCACTGTGCAGCCCTTGTAAAGGATATGATTGCTTCAATTTTAGCTGGTGTATACCAAATATTGTTTCCCTTTAAGACCGACACAGATTATTCCAAGAACTTTGTCTGTGTTTTTTTTTTTTTTTTTTTTTTTTGCATTTTTCTTCGTGAGGCACATTTTTCACTGTCCTGCACCTCTATGGAAACGGCACAACCATACAAGTAGAGGGAAATGAATGCCTTCTGCACAGTATGACAAAAATTATAATTCAATGTCATAAAAAAGCAAAAAATTTCTTTACATCTTTTAAAAAAAATAATAAATAAAATGGAATCAACTTGTACCCACATGTGTTACCAATACTTGTGAGTCTACACACTAGAGACATTTTACTGTTTACTATTTGCTTTGTGAAAATACAGCCTTCAGTTCAATTAAAAATCACAGAATTTTTATCACATGCTTCTTGATTGCACTGAGAGGCTCAGAGGTTTTTGATTTTTGCAGAATCTGGTTGTTAATAATTATTTATTTTGAGCAAATGTTTAAATTAGTCGTGTTGAATACAGACATCTTGATGGAATATCACAATTGAATGAATTGGATGCAGAGTGGTCTAACCCACTTTCTGTAGGTTTTAAGAAAAATGGGTTTTTTGTGTTTTCAAGACAGGTCTAACATTCAAAGTGCCATTGTAATGCTGTATTTGAGTTGTGGGTAAGACCACTTTGCCACTAAAATTTAGACCATGAAATGTGACAAATTATATAAAACTTAGTTTGGATTTTTTTGTCGGTTAGACCACTCTGCTTCTAATCTCCTCAGTTTTAAGCTTAGATATGGTTAATTGTTGTGATAGAGCTGCACGTCACACATTATTTATTCCAGAATGGAAAGGTGCATATGGCTCATAGCACTGTTGCCTCACAGCTAGAAGATTTAGAAGACCTATTGAAGGACAATATGTCTTTCAAACCTTAAACAGTTTGGGGTTCAGAGGTTTAAATGAACAAATCTGCAGTTAAAATCATGTCTTCAGATCTATGTATAAAAACCAAAACAGATTTCTTCAAAAAAATAATTCTGAAGCAATAATTTCCCAGATTTAACTTTGGCTGTGTGCTGCCAGTAAACTGCTAAACCTTCTCTTCTTTATTTGACAAGATTCATGTCTTCGTTTCCACCCCCTTTTCACATTCTCCAGTCTTCTGACACTCACACACGTTTAACCAAAGAGCCGCTATGCTACATTTGTAACTTCATGTTAGATAGCTGTATGGTCTGCTGAGCACCATTTTTCCAGGCCTAATAAGGTGACAGAAGGGATTACAAGAAGGAAGCCAGTGTAACTTCAAACACTTTGCTTCATTTTAACCACTGCCACTTGTCAAATTTTACCATTTAATACTAGATCGACAAATATACAGATTGATTTGGAAAAATGTGATTGATTCCACGACTGGATGCGATGATGCCTCAATCTGGCAGTGGCTCAGATATAAATAGAGTGTCCTGAGCTGCTGTTTGTTCTGGTGTGGTAAAGTGTCTGTCTGAGTCACTGTGCGATTGAGAATTATTCACACACAGTTTCATGAGAAAGTGCCTGCCTCAGGTTTGGCTGCCTACATGCATATACTCAAGCCGAAGGTCACATCAAGGAGCATGGCGGTGGGTTGGGCACAGGAGCAGGAAATAGCAGAGAGATTAAGCCAAATGACCCGAGACAAAACAGTCATTCGCTGTTTTTATTCACCGTAGCTCATTTTTAAACACATTGTATGATATTTACAGTGTTTTTTGTTTTTTTTTAATTTACCAGATCAGATCTCGTTGTGTGTTTTGTGAGGCCATGAAAAAAACAGACAAATCTAAGCGGCAGAACCTGTGGCTGTGAATCATCTTCTGATTGCTATATCTTCTGTATACAGGACAAGAAAGCCTTCCTCTTTCCTGCTTGGTGCCAAATAGTTCAACTGTAAGAACCTTAATTTTGTACCAAGTGTGGCTGCAACAGATGAAAAAATATTTTCAGGGCATAATTTGACATTTTTGGAATACTCCTGTTTTTTTTCTTTGCCAAGAGTTAGTTGAGAAGGTCAGTATTTGCTTTATGTCTGTCCACTGAATGTATTGTTAAAAGAATTTATCAAACAAGCTGTTCCTGTTATGACAAGCCAAAATGTCTGAAGTGATAAAAGTCTGTAACAGTGAAGTTAAGGGGCAGCAGCCCTCCGTTTCCTCACTGCCGTGTTTATTGTGGAGACACAGGTGTCTGTGGTGACAGCCGCCCGCTGCTCTGCACAAACTGCATGTCAGATGGTGAGATATCAGCGGTACTCTGCCTGCACCTCTCTGACATCTGATAAGAGCTGTCAGTCAGTGTGTGTAACTTTCAAAACTGTCAATCAAATATCTACACCTTCTGCCCATCAAACAACAAAAAAATCTGCAATGTTACAGAATTTTATCTTATTATTTTAATTTTTTAGTATATTTGAAATAAACCTTAGTATTACCAAATTACACTAAAATACATGTTAAAGTAGATACCTGTAACTCTGTCACTAAAAATAACCGTGAATTGTTAGCAATTGAATTTATGTTAATTTATTTTTACATAAGAAAACAACTCCACAACTATTTGACAGATATTTCCTTTTTTATTTTAATGCATGATTTTTTTTTTTAAAAATTCGAGTGTAATACTGTAAAAATAAGTCACTGTATATACAAATATGTATTATATCTAGCTATACAACTATAGTAAGATTTATTTATGGTATTTTCTTTTGTTTGCTTTCACGATGAAAAACATTTTGGCGTTATTTTTTGCAAGTTTAATTATCCTTCATTAAACATTAAAAAGTCAAACAACAAAAACTGACATGGAAATTATTGTGTTTTTTTCACAAATGGTTATTTTTTGTTATTATTTTTACAGTGTGTATTTTTTTCATGCCCCATTTGGCAGATTTGTTCTTGTGTTTTGTTTTGTTTTTTGGTTGTTTGTTTGTTACAGTTTGATCAGATGCCATTGTACTCCCCTTTCTAGTCTTTTATTATGGTCACTCAGCTGTTAGTGGTAAATTTCATAAGCATGTACAACACATGCTTATGAGGGGGGCGGCATGGCTCAGTGGGTAGAGTGGCCGTCTTGTAATCGGAGGGTTGCCGGTTCGATCCTCGACCCGTCGTGCTCATGTCGAGGTGTCCCTGAGCAAGACACCTAACCCTGATGGGGTCGTGGTCAGCGCCTTGCACGGCAGCTTCCACCATCAGTGTGTGAATGGGTGAATGTGACGTATCATATAAAGTGCTTTGGGTACCTTGCAGGTATAGTAAAGCACTATATAAATACAGACCATTTACACTATCTGAAAATATGCACCATTATCTCTGTCTTTAATTGATACACAGCATTTCCTCTATTTCTATTTCTGCAACAGCCAGCTTGCTGTGTGGCCATTCAGACAGACTATAAAGTAACTCTTTTGATTTCCACTGTGGTTAGACAGTACATCTTCAGAATTTATTCTAAGAGACCATAACATAAACCATAAACCAAAATATTAGATCTACCAGCACCTCAAGCTCCCTGACATTACCCATTAACTCTGCATTTTTTTATTATAGACCTGATCAGGCTCGCTGCTCCTCTGTTTCCAGCCTCCAGAGTCACAAAGAATCAGTCAATTATCTCATCAATCTCTCCAGAAGAAAGCAACGTGTACACGCTGAACCATTCCTTATAATAAAACTTTTCAGTGAGGAATAAAGAATCTGTTTTGGATGACTCTTATTTCAGCAAAATGGTGGCTGTAAAATGCCCTCTATATTAATTAATTTCAAGCTAAAGTAATTGAATACATATTGAAAAGCATTAGAGATGAGATTTTGGATAAACAGTTCAGATAAAACATCTGAGACAAGATATAAAGAGAAGGAAAAAGCTGCGTGCGGGTTCTTTACACCAAACTGCCTGTCTCAGCAACGGGCCACGTTCACTCTTAAATCACGTTGAATTAATTACACCGGCAGTGATTTAGGTGCCAACCGCCACTGTGTCGATAGCCGGTTGATAGGCTCAGTGAAGGGACGGCTTTATGAGCTAAACATGCACGGCAGAGATGGACTAGATAAGGAAGAGCGAGGGAGAAAAGGAGTGAAGGAGCTGCTGAGGGAACCCATTAATGAGAGGGATGGATTAAAGGCATTTGACATTCACACACGAGGAGCATGCTGATTTACATCCACACTACCTCTGAGTGCAAATATATACTACAGCTCCAAACAGTCTGTCTTTGGACTGAACGGGAGGGTGACGCCACGAGAGAGTTGACTTGAATTCATTTTGGCTTCTCACTCATGACTCTTCATTTCATCCTCCTCGCTGAGCCGTCCACAGAGTCCTGTCACACAGATGAAGTTTATCCAACTCCACAGCTGCTACAACAGATTTTTTCTCTCCCTCTTCCTGTGGGTTCTGGTATCTCAGTGGGATCTTTCTTTAGGCTTCGTCTCTCTCAGTGAAGCTCCGTTTCTCTGTCAGGTTCCTCTCTCTACTGCCGCTTCGTTTGTCCTCAAATAGCGCTCAGATGTCTGGCTAATTAACTCACAATAAAGGATATCATACAATATGCTAATAAGACTTACAGCGTGACCTGCTGTGACCCCCTCTCTCTTTCTTTTATTCCCGTCTTTGTGTGCCACACGTAATGCCGAGGGACATCCTGTCACTGAGTGAATAGTGGCTGTTCATCTCTGGGTACAGCTGTGCCCTTCATACCCTCTTTCTGTGACCCATATTCTGTCAGCGAAATGCTCTGCCACTTGTTATGTACCCCCTGACTTGTTCCTCTTCCATTATCTAAGAGCTAAAATATTCAGTAAATTCTGCCACTGAAGTTTGGCCAAGGATCGAGGTCAGACTGTAACACCTAGAAGTGACTGAATGCACTTTGAAGGTTGCAGTTCAACTGCTGCATCATTACCATTTAAATTATGGAACAGGACAGGCATGACAAGTCCTCTGTAACTTTCTGGAGAGTTTTTTTTTTAATGAACAAGTACTTTCTGCAGCTAATGAGAGGTAGAATGTAAGGAAATATTATATTGTTTCATTTTGCTTTAAAATTCTGCTTGCAAACGTGGGGAAAGTGTTACATTCCCAAATGCTTGTCAAGAAATTAGTTCCATAAACTGCTTCCAGAATAAGTGAGCACAACTTCACGTGTTAGGATTGATGGAGACGGAAGTTTTGGACCCCAGTGGAGACTGAATGATGAAGAACAGACTGGTTCCCCCGTGTGGTCATCAAATCCTTGACAATAGATGGATTTTATGACGCGTCAAAAATAGACCATCGAGACAGTGATAAGTAGGAAGCAGAGGCTGGGAGTAAAACTTTAGTGTGTAGTGATAATGCAGCCACTCTACATACTGCTACACAGGCCTGCAGGTTTTCACTGATAGCATATGCTAATTTTAATTGCAAAATACCGACAAAAAAATTGAGTGAGCCATAATTTACATAAATATAATCCACAGTATTATAGATGCTTTCAAAAACATTTAATAAACTACTTGCTCATTGTGACATTGCATTCAAATCATGAGTAAATGTTTCATTGTAATATATATAATAACAATATAATTTTGCAGGAATTGAATAATAAATTATCATCTTGTGTAGTGATTTTACCTGTAAATGGTGAATGGTCTGTATTTGTATGGCGCTTTAGTATACCTGAAAGATACCCAAAGTGCTTTACATTATACGTCACATTCACCCATTCACAAAAAAGGCAAAGTGTCTCCTGCTCAGCGCCACTGCCATTCATTCACCGCACACAACAGACAAACCCACATCCTGGTCCATCACCGCCCTACCTGCTCTTGGTTGCACACAAGCCGTTCATGCCCACACACTGATGAGGGAAGCTGCCATGCAGGGCGCTAACCACAACCCATCAGGAGCAATTAGGTGGTTTGGTGTCCTGCTCAGGGACACTTTGACACGAGCTCTCTGGGCCAGGGATCGAACCGGAGATGCGGGGCGGCTGCTCTACCCACTGAGCCATGCTGTCCAATTCAAGTCATTGCTTTTTATACAGCACATTTAAAAGTAGCTCTTATGGCAACAGAAACTCAGCTAAGCAAAAGGGAAATGAAAGTCCCTTATTACTTTGAACACAAAGGTCTGTTGGTCCAGAAAGTTTCTTAAAGTGCAGCTTCAAAAAGCCATCAATCAGAGCAGAATCAAAAGAAAGGGAGTGCTGCAACAGATGACCTGTCCTCCACAATCATCCAACCTAACCCCAGCTGAGATGGTTTGGGAGGAGCTGGATTGTAGAGTGAAGGAAAAGCAGCCAACAACTGCTCAGCATATGTGAGAGAACTCCTTCAAGACTGTTTAAAAAGCTCATGAAGCTGGTTGAAAGAATGAAGAGTGTGTGAAGCTGTTCCCAAAGCAAAAGGAGGCCTCTTTAAGGAGTGTGCTGAAAACACATGTTGGCTTTATTTCTTTTTTTTGTTTGTTTCTTTTTTGCCATTGTCATGACATTAAAATGAGTGTTTTGAGTGTGATGTTGAAAGACACCTTTGATCAGAATTCGTGACACATTCAGTGCAAACATATATGCTTATTTTTGACAAAGATGTCAGTCTGAATTTGTCAGATCGTTTCAATCCAACTAAGCTGCTAGTGGCTGTGTTGACACTTGTTTTATCTCTGATGTGGTTCCTACTGTGCGTCCTCAAGCAACAAAAATAGGTTTTTCACTGGAAGTGCTGACAATTTTGCCAGTAAGTTGCGACAGCATGTTTTGATTGCGCCCATTTCTCTGGTAATATTAGTCACTGCACTTGCATGATGATGTAAAGCTGTCTCACCGCTGAAAAGTAGTCAGTACTTGCTCAGTGATTTGGGTGATGAATCTGTCCCTGCAGGTATTGTGTGTTTGACTGCTGTTGTGCCACATTGTGCATTTAAACTTTGTTGACCTGGTAACACGTATAGAGCCTCCTGCAATGGATCAGCCACACACAGCATCGCTTTCCTGCAGCCATGGAGACTGTGTTTGCCACCAAGGTTAGAAGAGACACTTTTTCTTTCTTCTTCAGTTGGTCTTTTCCTTCTTGCAGTGGCATCAGAGCTGGAACGTTTTGTTGGCTCCGATTCTCACCAAAGTCCTCCTCTCAATGTTGAGTTTTCAGCTACAAATCCTTTCAGTTCTGGAACATGGAGGATTTGGCCGACTTAGACATGGGCATGTGGCACCAGTTCTGCACATTTCTCACACTTAATATCTCAAACTAATATGTATATTTATTTTTATAATAAACAGAGATAACCCACAAAACGCAAAATGCAGTTTTGTGCCTAATAACTGACTGGGCCCCCCTTGGCAGAAACAACTGTTTGCTGCAGCTTGCAATCAGTCTTTTACATCGCCATGGAGGAATTTTGGGCCACTCTTTTCTGTGTAGAAGTTTAATTCGGCCACATTTTCAAGCATGAACTGCCCTTTAAAGGTCCTGCCACAGCATCTCACAGCAGGAATTTGGTCATTTGGTGGACTGGTAGCTAAGAGGGAAGTTAGTTTTCCACACAGGGCAAGGAGGGGTAGACAGCATTTTTCATTCAATAAATGAAATCAGCATTTAAAAACGGCATTTTATGTTTTCTTGGGTTGTCTTTGAAATTAGGTTGATGATCTGAAATACTTAAGGGTGATAAATATGCAAAAATAAAGGATATCTGTAGGCAAGTCAATGCTTTTCACAGCACTGTATGCAATGTGGAGACCCGGAAAGACTCGATGACTCAACGTTTAGCTTTTTTTTTTTTGACTGCAACAAGTCTTAAAGCAGCCAAAACTAAACATGATTTAAGTGGTCCATTCAGGAAATTGCTCTGAAATCAGCAGCAGAGCCAGTGTGAGGAGGTTGAGGACACCACTGTTTACAGCTTCCTTCCTTTAATAAGCTTGCACATGCAGTAGATGCATGGTATCAAATAAAAAAAGACACGTTTTAGTCAGGCCCAAATGACACAGGTGGTGTCTCTGGATGGGCTCCAGTTACACAACTCCATCAAAACGCAACCAAATCACAAACCTGTTATTGCCAGCGCAGCAGATGGCCGGTGTTAAACCCTGCGATGGACTTAAAGCTGCCGGATCGATAGCTCTTCCCTTCTAGGGGGAGATGTGATTAGCCCAACCTGCTGCAGAGCTTCTACTCTCTCTCTCTTTTGTTTTTCCATCAGCACATGAAAACACTCACAGACACTTACTGTAAGCAGGTGCAGTTACTGTAACGACACACCTGGATGCAGATGCACTCACTGCCACGCGCACCCTCGACAAAATTGGACGTTTGAGTCGTGCTCCAAGAAGCACTCAGTGAAAGTCGAGTGGTGACTCAGCAATCAGATAACGGCGAGAGACAGCAGCATGGCTTAAGTCAAAGCAGGGAGAGTGGAGGGGGGATGGTGCTTAAATATAATGAAGGGATTATTTTGAAGTAAAGGTGTCAGAGGGAGGAAAATGATAATCTGAGCTGTCTGTCTTTTTAAACACCAAGCTTAGAATTACCCTCTTCTTTTGGCATTTAAAGTCAAGACGCCCGTTTTGTCTGATCTCAGAGGAGACACATCATTATTATTGTTTGCATCTTAGTGTTCCACCCAGTGATTTAAAGATTCGTTTTCCTCTATGGCTTGTTTTTTTCCCCCCTTCTTCTTCTCTCCCACTCTCTTCTTCGACCTCCCTCCCTCCTGTTTCCCATTATTGCCTCCATAATGAGGTCAGAGCATTAGTCCATCATTAGGTCAGCTTCTTTTTTTTAAAGTGAAGTGCTTATCTGACCTTTTAATAGAACAGCCACACCATTAGTTTTTTTTTGTCTGTATCTCTAATTCAAAAATAGAAGTGTTTAATTCTTAATTGTATGTCTCAGTGTTTTCATCCCCCTGAGAGCTAATTCATTAAATGATATTTATTGTATATTAATGGACACTCACGGGTCAGTGCTCACAGTGCAACTTGTCACTTTGCCTTTTTTTCTCCCTCATATGACAACTTGGCTTGAGGTTCAGTCTCTTTACATTCACACAGACATCATTCAGCCTTCTTCTTAATTGAAAAACTAGGCATGTTGAGGGGGCAGTGGTAAGTGAGATTCATGATGCGTTGCAGACACGAGGTCGTACATCATACTTTGTGAGGCGGGCGACAGAAGCTGCCATTATTGGATCAGCACTGCTTCATTTAGTCTCCACACGAAACAGTCTGCTGCTAATGCCCGTGGACAGAGAGACGGAAGAGGGGAGGGGGAGATTGGAGGACGAAAGCTGGAAGGGAAAGAGATGAAGAATGAGGCTCATAACAGAGTGAAGGAATGGAGAGAGACAAAACAGTTGGGTTAAAAGACACAGGAAGAGAGAGACAAGAGGGAGATTAATTATGAACAGGAAACAATGGCAGAAAACCACAGTGGACAACAATTCTCTATAATTTAAGGTCATTTAATGTCGTCCCCCCCCCCCCTTCCAGGCACATAATCTGACTTAGAAGTCGAGGGTAAGGAAACGATGCATTAGTGATAATGGCCTGCAGCTTCCTGTTCATGCAGTCTTAGTCAACATTTCCACAACAGTTCTAGCAGCGTGTTGGAAACCCCTCCAGTGGCTCCCAGTATTTCATATCTAAGATGCAGAGTTTAATTTCCATCTATCCAAATATCTGCCCTTCTCATTTATTCTAACAACTGTCGCTGTCATTTCCTTTAATTAGATTGTGGCACGATCAGGCAAAGGAACAGCAGTCTCAGTCTATTTGAATGCTTTTATAATTGAAGGAATACTTGTGCAAATACTTCATATATGCATAGCTCCAAAGACGGAATAACAGGTGCTTACACTTTCTTATATTGTGTTGTCAACACTGAACTGGGAGTCCAATTTACAAAGAGATGGTGCTATCTGGTGGCTGTACTGTGAATCACATCTTTAAACAGCAGCATTATCTCTTTTTCTGTTGAGCATACGATCTCTGACTGGACAAACACATCAAACAAACTGGCATGAGGTTTTATTATTATGCATTTTTGCCCAGTGAGTCATTTTTTCAAGACTGTGTGGGGCTTAATCAGACAAAGTGACATCCAACTTCACATATTTCACATGTTTTAAAATGGTAAAATGTTGACGTATACCTGCTGTATTTGCTGGAACACTGACCTTGAAGTTTGAATGCATCTCCCACAGATTTAATTTCCTGCATCTAAAAAAGAAAATTATGTACTGATTCTATCAGTACACATTTCCTAAACAAAATGAGGCTCATACCTTTATCTCAATTAAAATCTCTGGTCCTAATTAGAAGCTTCACTGGGTAGGACAAACTGATGCATCATGTGTGATATCTAAAATAAGGTTTTAATGAATACCACGATTTAAGAGGAGACTGTGATTACACTGGAGCCATTACAATTACATCTGTGACATGTGGGACAAATGGTTTTATTAAAAAGAAGGTAAAGGTTTAGAGTTACTGCAAAATCACTGATTAGGTAGGGTTGTTTGCCGTTTTCAATGCAGCTAGGATTTTTTAAATAATAATAATGAGACTTTTAAGCATCTGCAATGGTTGGTCATAAGCTTTGTCAATGTGCTGACATTTCTTTCATAAATGTAGATTAATTACAGTAATTATGGCTTGTGCTGAGGATGAACACCATAACTCAGGTGAGTTTAACTTCTTTCAGGGCTCAGTCACTGTAGGAAAATACTTGCTGTAGAAATACATCCACGTTCTAACAGTAGTGTAATGTTGTTGTTTTTTTTTCAAAGTATGGTTAATTACTGTAAAATTTGATGCTTTTTGGAGCCAAAAACAAATACATGAACAGCAGGCTACTGTAAAAAAAAAAAAAAAAGATGTCATAAATGAGATGACAAATCATTAGAAATCACAATTTAGATAAACAAATTCATTTGGATTGGGTTAGATGTCTTGAGGCATTTTCATAATGTTTTTTTGTTTGTTTTTACATAACGCTGAATGTTTTTTCTCTGATTTATTAAATATATTTAACTGACTATAATTTGTCACGCATTTCGATATCATTTTTTATGGTGTATGTCTGCAAATAACTGTGTTTTTACATTTATTATGTTGGTCACACTGACAACACAGTATAAACAGTATCAAATAGTGAATCTCATATTTACTGTAAGGTACTGCAATGAATCAAACAGTAATTGTAATAGCAATACTGTAAAAATACTGTGAAAATACTAGCAGTATTCTACAGTAAACTTCGGAGTACAGCTATAATTTTAACAGGAATTAATCAACTGTTTAAGTAAATTAAGATAATATCACTGTAAAAATACAGGTGATTACAGATGCCAGTATTTTATGCTAATTTTACAGTGTACGTTATTATGTTTTCCTACTAGTCGTATTTGATTTTGGGAATTTGGTTTATTCTTCCTTGGTTTTCTGTCTAACATATGCAAGACAGTCGGTGATTAGACTGAAAAAAATGTCAAACTCCTCCTTAAATTATACAAAACATTCTTCAGATGCCATCCCTGTATGGATGAAATAATGACTCTTAAGCAAATGTTTTATTTACTTCAGTTCATTTGTAAATTTTTATTACATTTTTTATTCATAACAGCAAGAATCAAATATAGCAATGCAGGCCCCATGAAAAAATGTGTCGGTAACTTTTCTCTTAACTACATCCATCCATCAAAGTTAGCATAGCGCACCACAAGTTAAATTAACTATCTTCATGACTTCAATTATTGCATGATGTTGTAGTTAATAAAACCACGGCAATCACATTCCTGTCAGCTTCAGAAGGTACCATTCCCCCCACCTCTTCATCATTTCTGATTTCTTCTCATATTTCATTCGGATGAGATTGTATATTTTATGGCTTTAGACTGTTGCAATCAATGGTTTTCTCTACACACTCTTTCCAGACGAGGCGGCCAGCATTGTGAAACACGCGACACATCCTTCCATGGGGGGCTGGAACAGTAAAAACAAGCAGAAACAAACTGCAGCAGAAGACAGAATACATCATATTAGCACTACAAGCAGAGAAAACAAACAACAAACGAAAAAAAGTTCAGTTTACATTATATCATAAATGTAAGCATGCGTGCTTGTAGGAGATGAGAGATGACGAAGATGATCAGGTCAAAATTTCAAACTAAGGACTTAATGACCAAACTACTAAGCAGTATTCCAATCTGTGATTATTCTTAAATTCTGCCTGATGTTCAACTACATTCCTGTTTGGTCAGTTTCATCTACTAAAAGCACAGCTTACAGAAACATAAAGAACATACTTATAGCTGTGGTGTTTGTGTTGCATGTATTTTAACTCTCCAAGTGGTGACACTTTAGTGAGTATACTCTCAGAAATTTTTTTTCTTTTAAATAAACCACTATTCTATTTTTGTATTTTTTTTAATATATATTTTATTCCATTACATTGATAGAATATTGTATACTGTAAATACATCTTTCTTTGTAAATGTTTTCTTATTCAATATTACTGTGTTGTGATTTTTTTTAAAAATGGTATATGTATTTCCTTTAACATGCACTCCTCTCTGAGTAAAGTAAAGAGACAGGACGTGTTGTGATTGGTTGGGCCTGGGAGGGCGTGGCCATGACACACAGACCTGTCAGTACAGGCAGGTTAGGGGACCAGACAAACCCAGTCAGGCCCTTACGCTGGAGGGTATAGTGGACGCCTCCTCCGGAAGGTTACCTGGCAAACTACAAGCTGCTGACAAAAAAGAAGAGCAACACTTGGCCTTTTCTGAAAGGGGTAGGAGAGTGAGAACTCCACTCAGTGCCCTTTTGATGCAAGCAATTTTGTTCAGCCTTTCATAAGATTTTTTTGTTATCCTAGCAAAATTCCTTGTCGTTATAGACATTATGTTGTTTTTTTATTCAAAATAAGATCTCAATATACATGATTCTCTCTTTTTTGACTATGTACAGAAGTGCAAAAAAGTCAACCTTTGTCACCTTTTATCGCCTCGAGATTCCCCACCCCACCCTTGTTGTTTGCAGTTGGTTGAGCAAGACGTGAGTGTGCAGACTCAGCTCCTTACTCTCCACGTTCACCTGACCCTGCCAGCAACGCCCCCGAAAAGTGATCAAATATGCAGCTTGTTTTCCAACATGGCCCAATTTCCAGGGAGAGTAAAAATATTAAAACAATATTTACTATTTGAAATGGATACAGTAGAAAATAACGTCTTTACTCTAAACATCTAAGAACTAGATTTTTATAATAGTCTTTTTTTTCTTATATGACTAGTTACAAACCTTACAATCATTAAAATATTACTCGGTTATTGGCGTGGGCTGCCACAGTGACAACTCAGCCTCTCTGTTCTATTATTTCATCACTGTTAGATACTCATATAAAACATCTTTGTTCAAAGAACACAAAAAAGACTAGAGAAATGAACAATATGCATACAGTTCAACAATATGCATAACGTAGAAAATATTGAGTTTACAATCATAATCATACTAAAATTAACATTACATGGAATTTCAGGAAACTGTGCATGAGGAACACACAAACACACACTGTACCTTATATTCATTATAAGAAAGATAAATATAATAAGCAAAAACTAAAAATCAGAACTAATATCAAAATATCATCCAAACGAAATAAAACAAAAACACTCCTCATCTAAGGAAGAAGAAGAAAAAACTACGAGAAAGTTAAGAAAACACTGACAAAAAAAGTGACAATTACGTAGTGCTGTGTGTGTGTTAATATGGCGTGGATTAGGCAACTGGATGGTTCAGAATGGCATGTTGCATTGTGCTGACCCGATGGTACATTCTAAGGCTTTGGATGAGTAATACAATCGTTTTTATTCTTGCCACTTTCCCTGTATTATCCACCAATTTAAATATGCCTGAAGAACACCCAAACAAACACCCAAAAAACAAAGAGTTCTAGAGATCTACTCTAAAGACCCGAGCCATCTTTGGGCTGTGAAAGTTTTCAAATTTAGCCCCACTAGTCTACCCCTATAATACCTATTAACAGTGACACAAAAAGACTTTGGCGGACTATCTGAAAAAACAGTTCTCAGGTTTTTAAAACAAATATTCTTAAATATGTCAAGACTATATATACACTACATTGACTCTACTTTGACAGCCTGTCTTTAAAATATACTTAACAAATACAAATGAAAAACAAATCAGGTCATACAGGTCACATATCCATCACCGGTTGAACTGTAAGGTGTTGACTTCTGTCTCACAGCAGTTTGGACTCAGTCGCTCTGTGTCTTCAAAACTATTCATCACACATCTCACACAGGCCAAAACCCCACATATACTACTCATCTGAGAGTCAATAGAGATCTGCGTCAGTACAGATCCAGTCATTTCGCGTCTAAACGACTGACATCAACGACAAAGTCAAAGAAAAAAAATATTTAAAAGCTATTTCATTCGGTAGAAGATTTGAGTAAAGCAGACAATCCGGGGGATCTAATCAGCAGTGGTTCTATTGGGAATCACAGGTAATGACGGGTCACGACGTTGGACACTACATGCTGTCCGAGAGAGAAAATAGACGTATTAAAGGGAATTGTTGAATCGAACACTTTGTAACACTGCTTAAATACCATTCATGTGTTTTGAGATGTATGGCACTTTACAGGGACGCCTGCAAGGTTAAAGACATGTGCTTAAGAGATATAAAGGTAGGCTACAAAGGTTTGAAAGACACCTCACAGACATTCAGTTGCTATTTTGCCTCTGAGTGCACCCATGTAAATTCCCTTATCACTGGTTGAAGAAAATAAAACCATAAACACAATCGTTGTGCATGCATATGTGATTCAGTCAGATTATTCGTCTCTTTTACCTCAACTGAAATACAAGGTGCACCTTTGTGTAAACAAATAAACACATTTAGGTCGATGACCAACAACCGATGAAGAAACAAACAACATAAATCATGATTCTTGGTCAATGGACATACCAGTTCAGTCGACCCCTCCTCCGACCGCTCCACACGTTTACCTTAATGTTGACATTCAAAGTGTGTCTGGTGAATAAAGGTTAGTCGCCTCTACGGAACGAAAGGCAGTCTTTGATGCAATGATGTTCTTTTTCTGTTGTCGTGTAGTAGTGTGCATGAAGTACACATGAAAACAGTTCTAACAAACTGTGCCTCCTATGTTAACATGCAGATTTATTCCAAACCAGTTTAGATTTGGTTTTTCGCTCTTGATGTTACGGGCATGAAGGGTGACCGTTAATCGTGAACTCGACACCAGCACGCTCCAGTTCCATCTGAGGAAAAAAAGGGAGCAAAATAGAGCAAATTAGATGTGATGGAAATGGACAAGCGCCTAAGAAGCTTACTGTTGCTGAGCTTCTTGATTTTCCTTTTGTCAGTTGCAGTCTGACACTGATAATGAACAACTTGGCAAACTCCAAACTGCAGTCTGTGGAGACATTCTGCCTACAAAAATTCACTTCTACGGCATTGGTGTATAATATAGTTGAAGTTAGAGACAGATCATGGTTGCACTTTAAAGAAAAAAAAGGCAACCAAAGGGTTAACTCAGTTTGCATGGCCATTGAACACAGGCATCAGACAACTGTAAATCCTGAGCTGCAGAATTGTCTAATAAAATGTAATTCTTTGGACTACTTGACTGAAATTGTGTATTTCTGATAAAGCATTAAATGATTATGATGCTCCACATCGGAACAGATAGTTTGCATGAATTAATTCTAAAAAAAACAGCCTTGCTTTACATTCTACTTCACTAAAGACCTTACAAAACTGATCTCATAACACAGTTGGGAGGATATTTACAGCTGCATTTCCAAACAAGAAGTGTACAGGTGGCTGTAATCATCCTGCTAAGCTGTGCGGTGAACAATGAAGCAAAACTTCATCAGCAGAAAATCAGAAAAGCAAAGAGTTCTGATGGACTACTAATGGTGCATCACTGTGAAAACTTCCACAATGGCCAAGCTGTATTAGGCAAATTGAAAACAAATGGATCTCTGGTGGCTTTGTAATAATGTTTCATACAGTATATTTATGCTTACATCACA
Organism: Acanthochromis polyacanthus; assembly: GCF_021347895.1. Lineage (NCBI taxonomy): Eukaryota > Metazoa > Chordata > Actinopteri > Pomacentridae > Acanthochromis > Acanthochromis polyacanthus. The sequence continues at coordinate 34,350,369 of NC_067125.1, forward strand.
AACATGGGTGTGCAATTTATAATATTATAATAGTATATCATAATAATTGCAATGTCTTATATTCCAGCATTTCTTACAGATTGCATCAGATGAGACTGACACACATAAGTGATGATATAATTTTGCACCAGCTGTTGCTTTCAGCTACATTAACATGCTCTGCAGGAGTTGCAGTCATCCCTTGTTTGAATCAGAATTGCGCCTGGTGAATGTTTCATTTTGTCTTCCGTTAAATGAAAGTCACTGAAGAGTTTCTGATCAAATTTGAAGCCATAAATATGTGGTGTCCAAGACTGCAAATGCTAATGATTTCCAAATTTTAGAATATTATAAAAGCATCTACTACATATTACTTAACGTAAGCATAAACATCTCTTGTTTATATTTCTATTTGAGATGCTAGTCATTAGAATAACATACATCACAAAAAAAGGTTAGAAATGTGACATTTTACAAGGTGATGCACTTTATTTTAATACCAGTGTCGTTTGATACCAGTATCAAACGACACTGTTTTTTTCAGGTTAGGTGAAAAAACAGTTTTTTTCACCTAACCTGTTTTCCTCTTTATGCGAAGCTAAGCAGCTACGGCTTGTAGTTTCATTCTAGACCTACAGAGATGAAAATAATCTTCTCATCTGATTCTCGACAAGGAAGCCAACAAGCTCATTTCACAAAACAGTAACCTATTCCTTTAAGTTCTGCATCAGGTAATAAGCAACTCTGTCAGCTAAAAATATGCAGGTGTTGCAACTCTGTGGCATAACAGTTTCGTTGCTTTCTGGGTGAAAAGTTGTAGACTGAAGTGTACAAATGCAGTGTGTGAGATGCTGGAATGAGGTGCAGTACATACTGTTCTGATTGAGATTTCTACATCTGGGTCACATACTTGTGACTAGTCAGATGGTCTGCAGATATTACTGGAATCTGATTGAGAGGGGGAAAGAGAAGTAGAAGAGGGGCAGAGAGAGGATGAAGAAAGAGAGAAATAAACAGATAGATGAAGAAAAAACAGCACTTCAACCAACACTGATAATAAAAGGAAAGCACACTGTGTATGTAATCTTAGTATCAGATGTTTGGAATAACTAGCAAAGATCAGCGCTGAGCCTGGTGCACGATTCATGCATTTTTCATTACGTGGCACACTGGAATCATAAGATTAAAAAAAGAAGAAGAAAAAAAAAAACACTGAAAGAGACACTGAAAAGTTCAGAGCTGATACCAGAAGTGAAAGACAGTGAGAGGAGGCAGGAGAGGAGCAAACCTGATTGGCTGTTGCTGTTGCAAAGGGAACACTTGTGGCAGATGTGGTGGCTGCAGACACAGTGGCTGGAGTAGCACCGTGCATCATGGGTACTTGGAGGGAAAGATCACACAGGCAGATGAACCAGAGCAGATTTGAAGCTTTGTTTTAATGCTTTACACTTCATTTTTACATCTGTGTATAGAATGCAAATAAACATGAGAAAACTGTACTATTCTTGCAGTTCCTGTTACTTAAATTTTAGCAAAGCAACAGCAACAGACCTGCTTTGGAGGAGGACAGGGGAATATTAAAGAAATTATTTAGAGTGCAAGGTCGCTGATTAGGAGTTTGAAGAGCAAAATATTAATTTATATTTAGAGTGGGGCATTCATAATATCCAAGCATTGGTCATATTTACTCCTCCGAAAAATACTAAAACATTTCTTAAAAATTTCCAACAACTATTTCTACCACTTTCCTAACTCCTCATGTTTATACGGCATTCATAACCAGATGGTATAATGAGGTGTTCAAGAGGTTAGAGAGCTTGGGATGGAAGTAAAATGAAGCAGGGATCAGGGGATCTTGAACTGCAACAAGCATTAGGTGACAGACAGATCTGTGGCAGAGCAAAAAGGGATTCATCATACCTCCAAAATGTACTGCAGAATACAGTAAAACACATAACTTCCAATTGAAATTACAAAATTAAAATTCGCAAAATCAGCCCCACTGTTGACTGAAAGAGGTTACATATGCCATTTGGAGCAAAAGTCTAAATTCACAGAATGAGAATGTGCTCACATTATGTGGTGAGTTGAATGAAGTGACTAAAATGGGCTCAAAGATAAATCAGTAAGGAAAGCTGGCACCTACCAACACTTGTTGCAGGTGTCATGCACAATATCGAGCCTGCCCATCATGCATTGCAACAGGTAGTGGAGTGAATAGGGGGAGAAGAAATCAAGAAAACCCATTAAAAGTGTTATAAAGTCAGACAATATTGGATATGAACAAACTGTGTTGTGAATATGTTAACCTGCCGGATTCAATACAGTGATTATAAGTGAATATGCTACAGTACTGATACACAGGTTACAGCTACTGCAACCACACACACACACACACACACACACACACACACACACACACACACACACACACACACACACACTGCACAGCCAAAAAAAAAGCATATGCATGAAAGCTGCGAGTGAGAAGATATGTGAAAAATTGAAGTTCGTGGCACAGCCCCTACTTTATTCTTCAACTGCTCCATTAAATGGACGGGCAGATTAAACACTACCAGTGGCCCCATTTTCCTGTCAGCAGCATATAGCAGCTGTTTGCACTGTGAATGACCTGCTTTTTGGATCCTCAAAGTGTGTTGTAGTCCAATAGTGTGGGACATATGAGGATCTGAGTATCTGAATCTCTCTCAGAGGGGAATCGATGGCAGGCTATTCTTAGGCTGTCAGATGAGAATATGGGCCAGAGTGTTAAGATGACTATGCAGGCCCCAAAGAAGAACGGTTCAAATACGCTGTGTGTGTGTGTGTGTGTGTGTGTGTGTGTGTGTGCATACAATGCATGCACACAACTGTACACAAAGGGTATAATTTCCACTGGATATGAAGGAGAGCCGCCGCCCTCGCTCACATCAGTTTCCATTTGATCCACTAAACATATCTGTCTAACTGATATCTGTTGCTCATCTGGTTCACTGTTACAAAGCGTTCAGTTGCCCTGATTATCTGATGGGTGGGGCTTGGTGCTGCTGCAGGACCAATTTTAGAACAATGCAAATGCAGAAAAAAGCTGTCTCCTCCTACTTTTGACACCAAACCTACACTCAGGAATGATAAACGTACGCTATATGATGAAATCAAACATTCGGCCATTCACTGCTGACGCCAAAACACAATTAGGAAGTGACAAACACATGATTTTACAGCCAGCACTGGTGAGATAACTGCTAGAAATATGGGTTAAAGTAGGCTCAGGCATTACCTGATGGTATGAAGGCAGCCTGCTGCTGAAACTGCATGTTGGCCAGGGCCTGTTGGTACTGGAATACGCCAGCATTGAACATAGTGGTGGCACCGTTGGCTTTTTCAAGTGCAGGTCTCTTTGGTAAAGGAGGCAGGACGGGAGGGAGCCCCTGATGAGGGGACAACACGAAAATAAAGGGATGGGAGTGAGGGAAATCAAAGAATGATAGCCGTGACATTCAGGACAGAGAGAAGAAAGAATTTCATTAGAAGACAAAGTTGCCCTCCCGAAACAGCTATTACAAATATTTGTGAGCAAGCAGTGGACTACACTACTTCTGTCAGAGCAAGACAGGACAGTGGCGCTAGCTGACAAACTGTGACATCTATCTCGCTAGTGAGGACAAAGACAGTCCTCAGGGCATTGTCATGAACCTTATTTTGAATATTACAGTACATACAATAATTATTTTGCAGGCTAAGGCACAGCTAGATCATTCTGTAAAGGGAACTCAATGATAATATATTATACTGATTTCTGGACCATCAACAGAAATGATGTAGTTAGGGAAAGCTGCACTGCCAGCTCCATGATAATAATACACTATAAGCCATGTTAAGACTGTTATGACACCTCTTCAACAACTACACATGCAATATGGGAAGTGACAAAATCATGCAAAGACTACTACATCTGATTAGACACTAAAATATTGCACTCTCATGCCTCCTGTCAATTATTCTGAGATTCACTTAAGGTGATGAACTGACTTGAAAAACTGCAGTGGGTTTTCTGACTTGAGTTCTTTTCTTTTTTTGGCCACTCATGTCTTAAATTAAGACTCAAATGGGCCTTTTATCAATTATTTTAACGGTGCAAATCTGCAATCAGTTCATCACCCCTCAGTGTTCCCTCAGTTTAGTTAAATAAATAAATACATAGCTTCAAAGTATATCTATCACACCACAGCTACATGCCAAGCTAGAAGGTGAAAGGTCATAGTACCAGGTCAAAAGTTGCGTCGAGGGGTCGCTTCAGTGATTTGACAGCCGACTGTGTCTTAATTAGCAGGCAGCGAGCACATGATGGCAATGGGCCAATGGGGTTCAAGCGCATTAACATAAACCAGCAAGCGGAGGTGCATCATGGGGGCAGCAGTGCAGTGTGGGTTTGGTGAGAAAAAAAAACAAACAAAAAACAAACAAACAAATAAAAAACAAATCATTTGGAATGCAATATACAACAATTACAAGACTAGGGCATGCACATTAATGGCTGTAGGGTTACTGAAAAGAATTATGGCCCTTGAGACAATTTATTGTTGGAAGAAAATTCTGTTTCATGAACTGCCGTCTAACTTCAATTGCAATCGTTCTCTGGTCAAGAAAGGAGGATTTGCCAATTAGCCAGATTTGTATGAAGGAGTTTATCACTGCATAGACATATAATTATGGATATTACATAATGTAATGGTCCCTTCTCCAGATAATCTGCTTTCTTGCAGTCTGCGATGAGTGTCCTGGAACAAAATTGATATGATTGCATGTGAACTTCAGGTGTGAGCCAGTTTTAAGAGTCTAATCCTCAAACAAAAAGTGTAACTGCTGTTACCATCAAAGAAACGGAACATAACACCAACACCACAAGTTTTTACAGTTAAGGTTGTTTGGGCTTATCGTCTATGTTTCTCATCACACCGTTATCTCATTACACGATTAGCATCAGTTGATATTATCATAGCTTTTATTAGGTAAATACACTTTGTCAACAAGTGATAGACTGCTTGTTTAAATTTAGAGCTCAGACTTGCGCCAAAGTTACGAAGGTACTTTACTGTGTTAGTTTGTTTTCTTGCTTACATTTTGCTTGAAGAATGCATTTTCCATTTAAGAGTTATGTTTTGACTCAATAAGGGTATGCGTGCAAGAGCAAACTCCTCTGCAGGGCTGCATAAAAAAAGGCTCTTTGAATGTGAATGTGCATTTGCTGTCATCTGCACCTGCATTTTCTTTTAGACATCAATTAAAAGCATAACTTTATTTTTTATTGCATAATTATTTTACGTATGTGTTTCATGTCCTTGACTGAGTTTGAAGCTAATTGTAGTTTTGACTTAAATACAGCAGAAAAAAACAGCAACAAAACATTGCATCATTATCTATACCCTCATTTATCCTAAAACTGGAATGTGAGTAAAACAAAGTTGATGAAGATCGTTTAGTCTCAGTCTGTAACCACATCGTAAACTTTGCATTTCTTCACCATTAATTGTCATTTTAAATGCCATACAAGCTAATTAGAGGAATTGACCCAGAGACCACGTTTAACATTATAAAGAGAAGACGAATATAAAGGGGAGTTATTACTGATACTATCGCTCAGGTGTGGAGGCAGCCCTAATCATGTTCTGTCTAATTTGGCTTTATGGAATAATTTAAATGTAAAAGGTTAACTGGAATCAATCCGACCCTCCTTTTTGGAATACCAGCTGCACAATGTCAGTACTTGGCTGAGCAAAACCTCATCGTGTTCCTCTAGAGAAAACGATCACTGCACTGCGGGAATAAAATCGAAATGAACTGTGGTCTAAAAAGTTGTCTTCTCAGCAAAAACCTAACGTACCTATTAACTGTGAGCAGCAAAATATACAACTAATAAAGCAGCAAAACAAGGACGAGCAGGAGAGGGGAGCAGAAGGCTCAATCACATACTAGCACGATCACTGCAGCCTGCTGCTAATAAAGCACACATTGTGTCTTTTTATTGCAAGAGGGCAGGAACAATGGAGACTTGAATGTGTAGGGTAGAAGGTGTTTGCCTAAACAACCCTGTATCTCCAAATACTACATACGGTCTATCCACTTATCATAATTATCAAATAGCTTCATGATTTTACATGAGAAATCAAGTCTGATTAACTACATGCACTGTAATTTAGGTGATGATATATTTGTTTTAACTGATGACGCTCTAATACTTTAGATGTTACATAGCTTGACTGGTTCTTGGTGGTGTAATCTGCAGACAGATACCTACCATGGCGGCAGCAGCTGCAGCCTGGTTCACTTGGTGTTGGGCGGCTTTGATTTTGGCCTGCAGGTGAGCCGGAGGGTGAAAGTACTTGCATTTCTCCCTCGAGCAGCGGCCCTTAATGTAGTCCATACACACAGTGACTGTGTTGTCGTTGGTGTCAATCATAGTGCTATCTGATGGGTGGGCAAAGCGACAGTCGTTCTCCCCACGTGTACAGTTTCCCCGCTGGTATTCCCGGCACACCTGGGGCACAAAACACACCAGTGAGGGACCTTAAATGCACGCAAACACCAGACCAACACACACGTTATGAAGTTACTGTTCACTTTAGCTCAGATTTGATGAAGTAATCAATCTGTTCAGTCATTTCAGAACTTGACAATCATTTTACCAGACAGAGCTAACCAATCTTGGTGACAGCTTGAGCCATTACTGCTGATTGATAAGCAGAACAGATCCTAACCAGAGTTTACAGACTCATCAATCACATGCCGTTTATCCATTATTCAAATGACCCATGTTGTTGTCCTTCCTGAGAGGGACAGAAGGGGGCAGCACCTGCATGAACAGTCAGGGGAAAGTGATTGTGCCAGCCTGTGGTCTGAATATGGGGGCTCAATGAGGCTCATGGGAAATATGAGGCTGGTTCCTCTCAAGGGAGGCTGGAGCTGACGTAATCAGCAACCCAGACATAATAACACACACGAGGTGGATGCACGTATGATTTATGAGGCAGCTATTTTTCCCAGAAGCAAATTCTGACACTTCAAGACCCGTGCAATGACTTCAAATCTCTTCCTGAGTACCACTGCTGAGTCAGAAATGCCTTTAAAATGCTACCCTCCACCAAATGAAATGTAATTTCATGGTGCGTTGTATTGATCTATCAGTTACTGTGCGTGATAGAACAAGCCATTTACCAAGTGTGTTTACCGGTCGCAATGTCTGCATGCAGAAAGGATTTGATTTGTGTCGAACCGGCAGCCAGACAAAAGGCCACCAGCACCGTTATCTACAAACTAACCCTGCTCTGTCTCCTGCCATGACAGCTCATCATCCCCAATCACTGATCAGTGTGAGGGATGAGGTAGGATTCTCCCTCTGTCTGTTCTTTGTTCCTCTCTGGCACACGTTGACGTTTACCTACATGTCCACAATCACACACATTAATTCCTGCTACCATTACTACTATTGCCACTGGTCTTAGTTAAACAGAGAGCGAGACTGCCTTGTTGTCAGGCAGATGTAGGAGAGGCGGGTGAGGGAGGGAGGGAGGGAGGGAAAACGGGAGAGAAGGAAAATGTAAGCGTAGTTGATGAATAAAGAGTAAAGGACGGAGAGATGAGGCTCGAGGAGACAGGGGGCGGGGAGTCTTCGGGGACGAAGTGAGTATGGCTGGCGTGGAAGAAAAATCAGAGAAGAAAGACGACTAAATGGTGGCAATTTGATGTTCTCGACACCAGGTGTGGACAAGTGTGCCTCTCTTAACAGTGGTTAATTATGCATTAGAAGAAGCTAAACCAGTTTAAGTGCTTAGTTGGACAAACAAATACCGGGCCTGTTAATCATATTTCTGTCCCCATGGTAACTATCCCTGTGGGCCATCTACATTTCCATGGCTGCAGGTAAGCAACATATGATTTTATGAATGCTTGAGATGTTGCAGTACACTGTGGCTCCATAAGGGGAAAGAGACAGGGAGGCTACCGGAAAATATTTTCCCAGCAAAACAGTCTGAAGGATTGTCTTCTAAAATAGGAATTTCTCTCAGCCTCAAGGAAACAGTCTGTAACATATCTACTGACTGGTATGTGTGTCCGTCCACAGAATTCCAGCCATGTTTATTTTGAATGACACACACTAGAAACTAAAATATGGCTGGCCTCGGTCGACGAAGATATATTTAGCAAACCTAGTTCCTAACAAATTAGGCTAGGATGTGAATTCAGCCAATCAAAAAGCTTCACCACTGCAGACAGCCTGAGCGCTACGGGCGATGCTGACCACGAGGCCTGAATGTCTAGAAGGGGAAAACAGTAAAAATGAGCAGATCATTATTGCAATTGGCTAATAAATATTTCATGTCCTTTGTCTGTTTACGAGACTCGAATGCAATCAATCAAGGCCTGCATGCATGCTCCTCTACTAACAACAACAACTGCTTGCCTCCAATTATCCTCAGACTCGACAGCGGGGGTTCTCAAACTTATTACTCAAAGGTCTGCATATGATTTTTAGTCAAGGTCAGAGGTCCAGAACATTTAGCAGTAACACATTAACATGTATTAATCAGCTCATTAATCACTTTTAAGCAAAACATACTCAAGTATAAAACAGTCGAAATAATCAAAACACATTTGAGGCAACAGGGAGACTATTTGCCTGCAGTCAGTTGCACCATCATGACCCCTGAACTCTGTTGCGTTATTGCACCACAAACGTCACACGTCTTGTGACTGGGTCAAACCGACAAAGCTCAGTTGATCCGTATTTATTTCTGAATCAGGCATATTCTATCAACAACATTTGCACTACTTGTAGAAACTGCATACTGGAAAAAACAAGACTCATTCTGTTTCTGCGATTTAGAAGCTGATAGCAGATTCTCTGGGGTGACGTTAATGCGTGAACGGAGCAGCAACAAGACACAACACTCCCTCCGGCAGTTAACGTCGCCATGACGACAATGTCAACGGAAATAAGCCACATTAAAACCAAATCATGTGGGGACAGGATCGCTGTGAATAATCTCCGGTACACTGTATTCAACGTCACCAGCAATTCGTTGATCAATAAAAAATGGATTTCTAACTGGAAATCGTTACACTTCATCATGTATTGCATCATAACACGAGCTATGGACTGTGTCTGATGGTGTGGGCCTGAAGAAATCCTGCTCTGCAACATAGCTTCTTCTAATTCCTCTATGAAATTCAATCACTTGTTTCTATTATCTTTGTCTCTGCTTGCCCCAACCCCTCCCCTGATGACCACAACAGGTCTGGAAATTGATTTCCTATCTCCCTCTCCATCTCTCTTTCCTGTCATTGACCCATTCTCTCGCTCTGCATGTTGTCCACTCGTTCAGTCGGTCTAGAGACTTACTCAGCCTCACTCCCATTAATTACCCACCTACCCAACATTACATCTTAAATGCAACCTTCCTAACGTTTTTGCACGCCTCCTGCCTGCCTCCAACGATTTCCCCATTATTCCACTGCGAGCGTATCTCGGGTGGGGCTACATAATGGATGAGATTGACTTACTGTCCAATTAATGATTATTTAAACACAGCTACAGGAGGGGCACTCATCAGGTTTTAAATGACTAATTGCTTCCATAGAAGAAGTAAAGATTTTTCTGAAAATGACACATTTGTACAGTATAACTTGAGCTTGTGCCAAACAATGTAGTCTCCTGCCTATTGATGAGAGCAGCAACAGTAATGTTTGCAGAGAGATACTCTCATTAACGTCTCTTTCTCTTTGCTTAAGTCTGGGTAATGACTGTATTATGGTAATGGGATGTAGTTACTGTAACAGAAACTGTGTACCAGATACATAATTAAAATCTACAAACAGAAACTGTTGAGGCAAGACTTTCCAACCCTTTGCCTTTAATATTCAAATAGGAACAGCCCACATTTCAAAGCCCAATCTGTTTATTAGAGTTTTGCTAATCTGTTTTTTAATCTGTGACTGATATTAAAGTGACAAAATAATTATGCAAATCCTCTCATCTGTGTGATCAGTGATGCGCGTACACACTTATGTGGTCATATTTTCCCCTTTTATCCTTGCTTCTGTTTGTGTAAATGCTTGTGTTTCTCACCTCCAGTCTGTCTGTCCTCATTAGTTTCTGTGCAGCAGCAGCAGCAGCAGCAGGTACGGGGACGCTGGGGTTGCTGGTGACCAGTACAGGGGCGCTGGGCAAGATGTCAGCGGGCATCAGGCCGGGCGACACGGGGCCAAGGTAGGGGTTAAACGCAGCGGCCGCTGCTGCAGCAGCATTGGCATTGGTTGCAAGGCTTGGTGTGACTGAAAACATGGGCTGTGGGCACATGCAAAATAGGAGAGTTGGTCAAAACTGAGCCAAATCAACTCATAACAATTTCTCACAGAGTCTGTATATAATAAACCCGCTCCGCTTAAAACATCCCCCGCCTTATATATAGTACCTCTAAGTGCAAGAAATAATAATTTATACTGGACGATACACCTACAAAATGATACATCTTCACTACAATAAAAAAAAAAACAGTCAGGTCAAGGTCATACACCCCAAAAGGCACATCTACATTACCAACAGGCTTAGTGTGCGCAATATGACTGAAATCCCTCAAGTAGTTTGTGAGATATGATCCGGAAACCAAAAAATATTTGGAATGCCTCACTATGACCTTGAAAATCAGGTCAAGGTCATACACCCCAAAAGGCACATCTATACTATATAGAGATGGCCTGGGTGCAATATGAATGAAATCCCTCAAGTAGTTTCTGAGATATGCTCCGGAAACGAAATGCGGACATACGTACGGATGGACGGATGGACGGATGGACGGACGTGCCCACGCCAATACCCCCCTCCGTGCCTACGGCCGGCGGGGGATAAAAATGCTGAATATTTAATTACATCTAGCAAGCATAATGCCATCCTTACTTACTCCTACTCAAATTACCCCTTGAAGATGCTGTATATTGATGGCAAAATAAAAGATGCATGCTATTGTCAATGGCAAAGCAGAGGACAAGAACTGTGGTTGTGCAGAGAAAGAAGGAAAAGGAAAAATAGATGATTAATGTCCCTACATCTGAGGAAAAAGAATGTATCTTCTTTCTTGGCTGCTTGTCTTTCATTTGCACTCAGTATGTGGAGTCACCTATAGTTCTCCTGTTGATCAGATGGAGTCATATGCATATACCAAAGATGACAAAGACGGCAGCAACAATCATGAGGGACGTCAAGCTGTGTGTGCATGTGAAGGGGTAGAGGAACTACAATGTACTGCCTGTATGCATTGTACTGAAGTTTGATAGAGAAAACATCCGACACCTCCTGCTGCAGTTCTCTAAGAGAGAGGCTAAGGAGTATGCTTGCTGACATTGTGCACTGCAAGTTTTCTCTGCACGTTCCTGACCTCAGCCCCAGTCTAAGGATTGTCTCTTGAGTCCCTGCCAACAGGACGTAGTGAGTAATAAAATAGTGGCAGCCAGGGCCGCACAGCTACATTCTTCCTAAAACCTCCTCACAGCTCTACAATGACTCAGAAAATCAGGAATAATGGTGTGGACTTTCTAATTCTTCCAAGTGCTGTCCTCTGGAATGTCTGATGAATTATGTCTTATCACAAGGTGCTCTGGAAAAGTAGATGTGCTTCTTTCCAGGTGCTCAGATAACAGTTTGAGATATTTGCAGCTCAAGGTTTGGATGGGAGAGGCATGATGTCATTAAAAACACTCACAGTCATGAGGTTTGAACAATGCAGTGATGTCATCCTGCAAAGAGTTTGTGACCTTGCTTACGGCCTTTTTTGGATCGTCTCCTCATTCAGCACTGAATCATTTCCGATACTCATGTGACATTGCAGGTTCTTGTCAAAATTCACATTCAAAGTTTAAAACTGAGGGTATGAGTTGTTTTAAAAGTGCAATTTTGGCTTTCATCATTAGTTCCAAGTTTCCAAGGTTCACATATTTTCACAGGTTTTGAGCAAACTGTCAAGATCTCATCTTTATGGAGTGTAACAAATGTAACAGCAGCTGTAGCTGTAGTCACAAGTTCACAAAATGACTTAAAGATGTTATTTAGCATCTCTATTTAAAGTGTGTAAACTTGGTAATTAGCAACCAAACCAAGTCATACCAGACCAAGAAAGGCTATATCCAGAGATAATTACCGGCCTACATATAGTATAAAGAAACCTCAATACAGATTTTAGGATTTTTATACTTGTACATCAGTTACCGTAAGTCCACTCTAGGTTTTGTTTTGTTACCACTTTGCAACACCAGCCCTACCTCCAGCTTTAAAGGTCCCATATGGTGAAAATCCATTTTTATTGTGTTTTGCATGTTTTATAAACCTCAAAATGGGAAATAAAAGCTGTGAAAGTATGGTGACGCTTACTGCTGCCAGTTCTCAGCCCTGCTTTCAACTAAATAGCCTCCCAGCTTTACAAGCCTCTCAGAAGTTTGTCTAGTTTCCACATTCACATCCACTAATTGTCCGCTGCTCTCAAGTGAATATTCAGAATGAGCACCTGCCTCACTGTCCACCAGGTTCATTTACTCATTTACTCTACTCTGCTTTTACTAACTCTAAAATGTTTCAGCCATGAGCAAATCACACTAAATGTTCTGCTGTTGGCTGCAAGAGTAAACACATGCACTGCAGCATCTGTTCCCAGTGGATTATTTTAATTTTTGAAGACAATGTTCCCACATTAATAAGAAACCTTATCACATTGCACAGCTAATGTGGCTAACGTTACCATTAGCTATGACTGTATGCCTAGAGGTCAGAGGTATGTGAGAATTTTAACTCAGAGAAACCAGTAAAGAAGGACTGACTTTGGATTACTGTGTTTTCATGTTTACTTCTATGTTTCAGTGCAACTTAAACTCAGCTGTTTTCTTCTCTCCTACTCTATGTGCTCACATGTACACTGCATTGTAATACAGAAGAAAAAAAGAGATGAAACAGATGAAAAAGCTGTTCCCATTTACATATTTTTCTGTTTTTGTTGTCAGACACCACAGTGAGTATGAAACAGACCTTAAACATAGCCCATTAAGAAAACACGTCAACCAGCAGTCACTTCAGAGCCATTCCCAAGCTGCTGCTCTGCACTGCTAAACAGCGGAGTTTATAACTGAACATTGTCTGACAAACTCGGCTGTATTTACATGTTAAATGATTACTTAGAAAGTTAGAAGCAACAGAAGGTCTTGTTCTCACACATTCATTTATCCGAGAGTTTTCTTAGGCAAAGTCGGTGGCTCAACTGTATTTAAAACTAAAGACACTGAAACAGTCCGCTTAGAACAGGGCTAAAACCAGCAGTTATACTATCATGGTGAAATAAAACGTCTTGCAGTGTTTTGGCCTGAAATATTGAAAGACACATTCTGGGGAGACGTGAGACTTTAATTAATTTGCAAAAAAAAGAGGCACAATATGGGACCTTAAACTGCTCCTAATTACAGAACACCACTGCAATGCCCATCCCTTGTGGTTTTTGTAATGCTCTTATTTCTCTTATTTATAAAGCGTGTCTGCACCAAACAAGTACACCAAATTTGATTCACTGAAGTTTTTATGTAAATGAGCGAATGTGAGAGTGGCTGTGCAAATCAATTGGTGAGTAATACAGTACTGCAGATATAATTGTAATGTGGACTGTCTGCTGACGTTGACTCTCTAATAAAAAAGTATCATGAGCACCATCACTCACAGCCAGGCGTAATGGACCCTAATTACTTCACCCTCTACACAGTTCCATGCGTGAAATGGAAGCACTTTTCCAACACATATGGAGGGAGGAGGGACAGCTGATGACAAAAAAGAAAGTGGGAGAGCAGCAGATAAAATGCGGTAGAGACCCTGAATATGGTGGCAGGAAACTAAGCCACAGACTCAAGGGAGGGATGGAAGAAGGAAGTGGGATTCCTGGAAAGGCTAGTATCCGTTCTTACCCTTTGTTCCTCTTACAAGCTCTGTTTTCCTGACTCGTCTTTGTAGTGAAGGCCTAAAGCCATCTCCCCTCACCGCTGTCGTCCTATCTCCTTCACTTTGGCTACCTGTCTTTACCCTGTCCATTTATCTCCTCCTGTCGCGTTCGGTCCTCCCTTTCTTCTTCTGCTGTGTCCTTCTCTGTCAGCCTGTTTTTCCTCCTCCCCCCTCCTTACTTTCTCTCTCACCATGACATAAACAGAAAGAGAAGGCTTTGCAGTCCCAGGGAGATCTATTGCTCCTTTAAACCCTTTCACGGTTTCGTCTGTTCCTCTCAATGGGCCTCTCAACTCAGCCCCTCTTTCTCAGATAAGGGTGATAAGCCATCGGCGAAGTGTGCATGCGAGTGTGTGTGTGTGTTCGTCCAAGTGTGCAGCATCTTAAACTCTTTTGAATAGTGTGAGACAAATTCACTCCACTGCTCTCACTTAAACATAAAGGGACAGAGAAGACAGAGGAATTACTTCAAGCCTGACTGGCAGGTTTCATTGACTCTGGAAGGTCTCATGGACGGGCCACGGAAGGATTCATTTGAACTGGCTGACTGGGGCTCCGGCCATCACATTGAAGATCTCTGGAGCATGCAGCTTAGTCACAGAGCAATTTCTCAAGTAATTTTCTGCATGTGTGTGTGTGTGTGTCTATGCATGGGTCCGTGGGCATGTTAACAACTGCATAATACTTTAATGAGTACTGTAAATGGTAACTCCCTTTACTGTCTTATACCTGGGTTCTGTTCTTCAAATAATATTGATTTAATCCAGGCTGATGCGATTAACTTAAATGACCGTTGATCAAAAAAGCAACTGGGGCACAAATTAGCTTTTTAGTTTTCTAGTTTGCACCATGTGAAGCAAAAAGTAAAAATAAAATAAACAGTGGATCATAATTCAAGACTGTTGGCAAAGTACTGCTTTTAAGGTAAAGAATAAACTTTTGCACTCAGATTAAGTCATTCTGTCAGTTGTCATTAAGATAGCCCGGTTCTTCAAATAAATGACAGGACTGATTTGTTAAGCCTGGCTACAGTTAGTTTGAAACAAAGGAAAGCGGTATAAGGGACTTTTTTGTCAATATAAAGGTGCATTTTTCTACCTTTACTGTATGCAGTGGAATGCAAACCTGCAAAATTCCCATGAAGTCAATTATAGACATTTTTCATCACAAATGTACATGCATTGTAAATCTCCAGCATTTATGGGGTCAGTGTTTCTTAACTTCAAATGAAAAAAAAAATTGAAGCACATAATCTTTTCTGTACATAATGCTGCAAACCAAAGTTGTGTTACTCTACTGTCTAGTCTTGCATAACATATATAGGTACTTTACTCTGTAAAATGAGAATAAATTAGACAAGCAGCCTTGGTAATGATCTAGTTGATTATGAATGAGCTTTCAGCTTTAAAAAATAGAGTTTATTACAGATTTATTTTTCTTCCCTCAGCTTTTGAAGTCTAAGAATGCGGTGACATTTCAAACATAATGGGAAAGTGGTTGGACAATTATATTTTCAAAATGGATACGTCATGAACCTCGGTTTTCCTTTAAGTTCAAAATCCAGGCATGTGTCCAAACTAACAAATCCACTTGGTTGTCCTTATATAAAACAAAGGGGCACAGTACACTTGCACAAATCTGCATCTGCACAAATCTGTACACTCTAACATGAAGAGTTGAGCGTGTAGAAAATGATCTGTCTTTTTTGGAGTGAATTTGTTTTGCACTGCTGTTGTACATTCCTGTTTGCACACATATTTCTACTCACCACTGGTTGTAGCTGTGTGCCGGGCATCATGGCGTTGGCGAGCTGCATCTGCTGGGCCAGCATGGCCATGTTTTTCTGCTGGATGAGGTTGTTCCTTCCATTGATCTCCAGCTGTGTCTTTAGGTGAGGAGGAGGATGCAGGTACTTACAGTTCTCCCTGGAACAGCGACCCTGATTGGGTGAGAAAGGAAGAGAAAGCAGGAGGAGGGCGACAGCAAGAGGAAGGGATGAGGAGGATAGAGACATGGAAAGAGGCGGATTAGAATAGTGTTTCCTTTAACTGCAGCCTAATGTAAAGAAGTAATGAGCCGTGACCCAAGTCGCTGCCCTTCCATTTAGCGAACGCTGACCTAACATCCCTGACATCTGGGCCTGCCACTTGGTTTGTCGTGAAGAAGGACGATCAGTTCTGCTTTCTTTTTCTTTTTGTGGCCTGGGCTGTGCACTTGCTACTTTACCTATTTTCTCAAGGTCCCACAGAAAGACAAATTAGCTCCAAGAGCAAAGAAAAAGAGGATTAGCTGTTGATCTGCTTACACAGAATGCATGTCACAGTACAAAAGGTAGACAAAGACGATGTTGCATGTCGGCATGATGATACGGGGCACTTTTCATGATGCACTAATCTGTCTATTATGTTGTTTTGCTCATTTTTTAATCATCTGTGGGACAAAATACCTGAAAGCTTTGCGAAAAATCCCAATTTTTATGATCACAATTTCTGAAAGCCCAGTGTGACATCTTTAAATTGCTTATTGTGTCCTAACATCAGTTTACGACCAAGAAATGTTATTTTTGCAATTACAGAAGACAAATAAAAACTGCAAATCCTCACCTTTAAGTGTTGGGGCTCAAAAGAATGTTTCACATTTTTTCCAGGAAACTGATTTAAAAGATTAATACTGTTGCGACCCTGTCTAGGGGAGTAGGAGCACAGCATAAATGTACAAAGGGGATTCTAACCAAAAGATCACTGATTTATCAATAAAGGAATAATTTATTTTCCACCACAAGGAGAAAGGCAACACTATCTGGAAGCAAAATCACTTCAGGGGCCAGCAAGGCCAAAATAACGAACAAAAAAGATCCATCACCTCAGAAATTATCAAAATATATGCTAATTCTTTTGTCTCGTTCATTTGACAAATCAGCGCAGTGAACTGCTTTATTCATTTTCCTTCTTTTCTCCACAGAGATTATTATACAAGGAAAAGTGGCTCAAGTTCAAAAAGGTCAAGAATCTTTGTATAGTTATTGAGTAAAAAAATGACATGAAATTAAAAAGAAACAAGACGACGAGAGGAAAATAGCTCAATTTTTAACAACTATTTGAAGTGCTGCTTCATTACTGCTGCAACCCCAAAGACCAATTGTTGTGGGAATCTCAATGAGATCCGCAGTTTCCTGATGGTGCCTAACTTGATGCTGGATGTTTTACAAAAGCCCCATGAATCACCATTGATCTCCTCCCAATTGAGACGAATGAGTTATGTGTCAATATTTGACACTTTCAGAGGAGAACAGGCTGGAGAAGTGATGCAGGGTCGATACATGATTGGAGACTTCTGTGACGGTAAACATACACACAACACAGCGATGTGAGCATTATGCTAGTGTCTATAGACAGCACAGTGTGTGTCTGCGCTGCTGTGGGTGATTATATTCATCCAGCAGCCCGAGGGGAAAAGGAGAGAATGTAATTTACACTCTCATAACGCCTGCTCCACTGAACACTCCCCCGGATAGGTGTAATATCTTAGATATCTCCTCCTCTTTTTTTTCTATACTTCCCCTTTCTCCCTCACTCCCTTCCCTTCGCCTCAATCCCCCATACATCCTGAGCCCCGTGCTGACATTTGCTTTCCCCATCATGAATACAGAGCAGTGCAGGTGCAGAGGTGCTGCTGTGATCTGTGTATGTTCATGCATGTGTGCAGAATGTGCAACACAGAAACTCTCCAGCCTTCGTCGGCTTTCCTTTCTTCTCTTCCTCCCTCAACCCACCTCATCAGAATGCATCCTCTATCCATCTCTTCCCATTACTGTTTCATATGAATCCATTTCCAGAGGGACTTGGAGACCAGCCCTACGACAACTCCACACTACCACCTGCCAGGGGGAATTAAAGGTTGGCTGTCATGCTACTGCTTATCTCAGTGAGATTACCTGCTGCTCACTGCGGCCCACTATGACACCTGCTTTGACAACCTAACACATGCGCTCGCCCATTCTGCCTTTATTCCTAACACCTCTCTTTTTCGTCTCCATGTCTCGCTCTGTCTCTCCCTTTTATTTTCCTCGTGCACCCTGTTCTGCCTAGCTACAGCAGGAACGGTACTTTGCATTGGAGAGCAGCAGAATGTCAAGAGTCGCTCCAGTATTTTCATTGGCTGAGAGCTGAGAGGAACAGAATTCCCAGCCTGCCGATTGGCCCAGAGGCACACACTAATGGCGCTCCAAGTCTGGCTCATCCCTGCGTGGCTGCGACTATTGATCAGCGCTAATTGGTTAATGTCTTTTGATTTTCAGGGTACATTCCCTCTGGGTGACTCGACTCAAGCATGGCAACTCCAGCCATGTGTGTGTGCCTGTGATGAGCTGTGACAATTCAGAGCTTACAGTCACATAAAATCCCTCAAACACTCTTTTTGAGGGTGTCCTCTTAGCTTTGGTTTGTTCTGGTCCAAGTTCAGTAGGTTTTAAATATTTTAACATTTTAACAAGTCATCTTGAGGGGAAAAAAAAGCCAAAAAGTTATAATTTAGAGAGAACAAAAAGTTGAAAATGTCAAAGAAAAAAGCGGTGACATTTTGAGAGTAAAATCTAATATGTATGAGAAAAAAACATCAAGTTTTCAGAGTAAAAAAATACTTTTAGTAAACATTTAAAGGCAGTCTGTCGTCTTTTTATTAAAATAAATACATTTTATTTTAATGTTTTTGATCTTTACTATAATAACTGTCTGAGGTTAAGCAATGTCACTATCAAAATTAAAAATGGTCAAAGATCTGATCCCTTAACCCTTTGTATACAGCTTGTTTTCTTTCCATCATTTGAAAGACCTTTTACATTTTTGTATGGCATAAAAATGGACATTTTTGTTTAACTCAGCAACTACAACTACTATGCTTAAAAGAAATAACAAAGGTTTAAAGGAACAAATGTACGACACTATGATGTTATGGTTTGATCGTCTCCTAATGCTCACAATCCTATACCAATTAACTGCAATCTCAACTACATTTAGAAAAAACCCCTAATGAAATAAACAACACATTTTTTCCCAGTGAAGTAATAGGATAGCTTACTGGAAATGCTTCCACATCCCAGAGATTCAGAGTTTGTGTCTAAAGTTGGGACCATTATTTTTCATTTTCATTTTCAGTCGTTTGTTGGATTTAAGCATCCAAAACTACTTGGTTAGCGTGAGGAAAATATCATGGTTTGGGTAAATATACATCCTTTTACATCATGTTTGACACTTTTCCTTTTTCTGGGGTACAAGGGTGAACAGTCCCATCTAATATATGACTGATTGGATGAAAAGGGTTTGAAAGCAATGCTACAAATACAAGAGTAGAAAGAAGAAAAATACCTGTCCCTTAAAACATAAGTGAGAATTCAGTTTAGTTGTACAGAAATGCATTTTTTGGGAGACAGAAATCCGTCTCCTGAAGAGATGAGTTACAGAAATGCTGTTAAATGTTGGTCCAGAGACACTGAAAATACATATAATTGGATTATTGGATAACCGTCAGACCATCCGGTTCTACATCATGTTTTTGAAAGAGGAATTATCTTCCTGGGAGACTGACACCACTGTGAACACATACTGTTTATGGATTAGCATCAGGGCAGAATCTGAATTATGATTTGCATTTTATCGACTGCGTTCAGCGAGACATGTTGCTACTTCCTGTTTTCATCAATAGCCCCATTATCTGGTGCTGTGTTGCTACTGTCTAAACAATGCAGTCATGCGTGAGCCCGAGGTCCCTGCCTATCACTGCCAGTGATGCTAATGTCCTGGATGCTCCACTGTCTTTTTTACCAGCTATTTTCTCCACTGTCTAAACAGTGTCAGTACAGGTTAATGGTGAGCCCGTCTGATCCAAAGCAGTACTCCCTCTGGCTCGACTGTGTGACTACCAGACTCTACTCAAGCTGACGGCGTTCCACCTTCATCTGTCTGCCTGTCCTCCCCTAACAGACTCCTCTCAAGCGCTCTTCAGATTGCTCTATCTTCTTGTCTTGTACTCGTGTATCCATCTCTCTGCACAACTCTACCCTGAACAAATATGCCAAATTATTTCATCTTCATTTAAAGCTACAAAACAACTTCTCACATGTCACATTAAGGTTTCGTGAACAGTGTTCACATTAAGCTGTCCCCTACTCCAAATATAGATTCTGAAACTTCTCCCAGATTTTGTTGGTGGCAAAGTTTCACTTAAAAAAAAAAACCTGGCAATTAAATGAAAGTGAACCAGCTGTCACAGTCACACTTTAAGTGTATGGGAAGTAAAGCATTCTGCACTTATAAATCACCTTGGCCTCATTAAATTAGATATCTTACAGCCAGATTTCAGCTTCTGGACGCAGACAGTCGCGCATACACTTTCTGTGGTGTTACTTTCCAGGACAATATAGCAAACAAGATGGGATGACAGTAAGTTACAAATTCTTACTAATTATATTTGGAGAGTGTATATCTATATATATGTAGACAATATATACATACATACATCTACATATATGCAAGTATGGATATGCATACATACATATGCATATGTATAGACCTGACCTTGACTTGCTCTAATTACCACTGCGGCATTTTCACTGCATTTTCAAGTATCACATGCAGTTGGTTGAGACATAAGCAGCAACAAACAGTTTGGTTTTAATCAACTTCCCATAGTCCTCTGTGACAAGGTTACATCAACAAGCCAGTCCACATAAACACCAGTGAACGCTGGATTTTTTTTTAACCCTTTAATATCCACACTCTGGTCACACTATACTTTTAAAGCCGCTCTATTAATATTTTTAGATCAGCAATGAATAGCAAGCGCAATTTGAGCAGGACTCCTCGCAGTGACAGTTTGCAGTCTCCCCCAACTCCACAGGGCATTTTAGTCACTTGCAGCTCACTGGTTTTGCTTCACAGACCAAAGCCTTAAGGCCAGTCCAGACTGTCTGCACTGCACTGACTACAAATGCGACAGGAAAACAAGTGGTGCTTAAAAGAAAAGCTTGAAGCAGTCGCTGCCAGACTTCGGTGGTTCTTTGGTTTCTGCATGCTTTTCATCAACGGTGGGAAGTTCCAAATTCTCTAGGAATCCTGCGCCACGTCCGCCCACTGTGCTCGGCACACCTCAGGAATATTCACACCGAGTGGAACTATCTCTATATCATGTAACAAATGTAAAATCACAGCCAATCCCAAGTTGTTCTGTTCAATATGAAGGGCAATGTGACCGTCTTCAAGGCGCATCCGGTTTCAAAGTCTGCATCTAAAAGCATGAACTGGCGCTCACTGCTGTGATTCAGTTTCATCAACCATGTTATCAGGCAGAGCATACAACTTTACAAAGCAAAAAGGCCTTCATAAACCCACTGTAGTGTTTGTGGATACGGAAACAGACCAAATCTTAGAAGGTGACCACTAACATGAATACTAATGATGCTGTTAATGTGCTAAGTAGATTTGCAACTTCAGAAGGTGATAACATGTCAGTATTGTGTTCCCTATTTCTTTCTGCAGCCCCGAAGTGTTAAAAAACACTTTCCTTGCAGGTATAAAGGTTCAGTTGTACATTTTGCCATTTATTGAACACTGCACTTGTAGGGCACTGCAAGGGCATGACATTAACGTTCTACATGGTGCTAATGTCCTGCAGCCAGAACAGTGAGAGGGAATAAAAGGATCTACAAATGACAACTAAATAATGCCTCAAAAATAGAAAGACCCCAGCTGTGTCATTTTTTGTCACTAAATTGTTCATATAGACACATAAATGAACTGAACTGCTTCTTTGCTATAGAAGCTAAATATACGTGCACCAAATTCATGAGAGAGCATTAAAGAATTCCTAAACTCCATCTATTTAGCATTTGTTTCTGTTCTTGTATGTTATCCAGCAGCATTGCTAATCACTCAAGCATCTTGTATTTTATGTTTTTTGCGGCTCTGTCACTGATATTTTTGCGATTATGTTTACTTATTCATTTTTCTCTCTTCCTCCCGAGGCTTATTTTTATCTGTTTGATACAAGTCGTTGAAGTGAGGGGTTACACTTAAAAGAGAGTTAAAATAAATGTCCCTGTAAGTTATCATCAAAAGTACAGCTATACCTAAAAGCATAGGTGCAAAATGGTCAAGGCACTTTGGGTCACAAGTTAATAAAGTCACCAGCTGGCTATTTTTGTGTGCAAGTGTGTGTCTGTGTTCATGTTCTGCGACTATGCGATCAAAACCTCACATTTTCAGCCTTAGTAGTTGCCTGTGGTACTTTGACTGCTTTCTGAAGGCTGAGTCTGTGGAATAAAACCTGTGGCAGAATTCTTCTCATAGACCGGCAACAGAGGCAAAGACGAGAACAGAAGGAGTAGAAGGAGAGACAGTCAGAGCGGGGTACAAAAACAGACAGAGGGAGGGAGACAGACAGAGGCACAGATGCGGAGTGTGCTATTCCTATTAATATTAATCAAAGCGGTCTGCGCAAGTGATTTCAGCAGTGTCTTTGCTAGCATATATCTATATCCTCCAAAGGGTTGAATGGCACATTGCTTCCCACCAGGCCCCTCTGCATGTTCGCTGCCGTAATCACCCATTGATTCTAAATGATCTTTTAATCTACCCATCCAGAATGACTCATTCTAACTTAACCACACATAATCCGACAGCCTCTGATCTTTCCCGCATTCTTTCTCGCTGCTCTTGTCTGAGTTCTCCTCCGAACGTGGCTGCTGCTGCACGGTGAAGCGTCGTGACCAGTATGACAACTGTAGGAGCTCAGGTCTGGACAGCCACCGTCCTGAACCCTGGTGCATTATTAATTCCCTCCCAATGGCACCGCCTCTCCCTCCTGCTCCCAAAGACAACCATCAATCAAGAAAGTGTTGTCTGGAGGAAGCCCGTGATGAGAATACACAAGCACACACACACCATCATGCCACACACACACACACACACACACACACACACACACACACACACACACACACACACACACACACACACACACACACACACACACACTGTTGAGCATGTGCTTTCCTGACCAAAGGTTCCTGTTGGCAAGCATACGTCAGACAAATTATGACATCAGACACGGCACAAAGAACGGCCTGTCTGAGGACTGAGAGTGCTGCCAGACAGGGCAATAACACACACACACACACTCTCTCCTACAACATTTTTATTAAGCAACACACTCCAGCTGTGAACAACTGACCAATCATACGGCATGTTACGAAGGAAACCTGGTCATTTTTTTCAGACAGAGAAAATCATCCCATGTCCTTTCTCTTCTCCAGCTCTCCGTGTGCCACAGCTAATACTAGATGTCTATATAAGTCTCATTATCCCTTTCCAATCATTTATCAAATCTGGAACACCCCTGGTGCATTAGTATAATAGCCTAGATCGGCTAATGACCTTAAAATCTCATTTAAGTGGGCAGAGGGATAAGCCTTTGAGACGACGACAAAGATAGATATGTGGACAGAAGAATTACAGACAATGATAGACGGAGGTGACACAACACAGCTAGCAGAAACTGTAACTGGAATAAAACAGCTGACGACTTCACAGAAGAGGAACGAGAAAAAAAATCCTGCTGCAGAAAGTAAAGCTCCTCTACGTCACAAATGATGCAGAGTCCGAGGAAAGCTTTTAGCTGCAGTGCTCAATTAGCCACAACACCAATTACAGCCCCCAGTAGCACTACTTAGCCTGGCAGAGTGTTAGCATGTTTTGGGTTGGTGCGGGTACAAAATCGTTAGCACGGGAAGCTAATGATGGGGCAAAATCATTAGCCATCATGGCTAATGACAGCACTCCACCACTGTTGGGCTGAACTGCTCCATGTTTCTGCTCCAGTGTTGCACATGGCTCAGGCAGTCCATGTTAAACTCACACTTATGTAACTGCTCAATTCAGACTTATTACTGGTGATCTGTTTGCTATTGTCTGAGATGTGTTGAAAAACAAACAAAACAACTTTGTTCTTTATGACTTTCAGTCAGTTTGCACTCAGCCCACATTGTTGCCAGCCTCATCAGAAAGATCCGTAACAGCTGCTCAAGCAGACTTATGAATCTGTCTTATTGCTGATTTGGTTGCAATATAAAGCTCAAGCTGCAACTTACAAACTTCTCCTTTGTTGATTTATCTTTTGATTTACTCTTAACTGATGTGCTAGATCAATGCCAGAAAACTGTGACAAACACTCTTTAAAACTACCAAAGCCCAAGATCAAGCAGAACTGACAAAAATTCAACTTTCTCAGTTGATTAATTAATACATTGTTTAAGCTACACTCCTAATAAACCACAGCACAGTCTTCACTTGTGGTCACCTCTATGATATCTATATAACGCCCTGCAGTCATTCTTTATGTTCATGTCCATGTTCAAGGACCTGCAAGTTAGGTAAACTGGAAAATCTTTGCTTTTAATATTCCTTGCTGCTATGAATGTTATTATATGGTAATAGACTGGTCACAGACTGGTAACTTTTCCACAGACCAGTTTTTCTCTTACCAAGCCGACCTGCCACTCTGCAAAGCATAAGCAGATAGCGGTAATGGGCGGATGTCGACCCTAAACCCTGAGCACTGGACCCCACAGACTGCAATTGATGCCATGTGGGTTATTCAAACTTTTTTTTTTTTTTTACCATAAGCTATGAATAGTTAAAATGCTGGCTGTGAAAGTTCAGATTGATATAGCAAGTACTTTCCAAGATAAAGTTTTTTTTAAATTGCCTGTCTTTAAGCATGTTTTTTTTCCAAAGAGATCTATGTATTTGACGTTGACTGCATTATGCTGAAGTCATTCTAATGATCGAATGCAGTGATAATCCACAAAGAAATGACATAAAACTTCATGACGTCTTCTCCAAACCAATGCTTATGCCTCCAAAGTACAGTATGAAAATGACACATATGGTGACTTTAAAAAAAAAACTTAGTTATATTTGGAGAACCATTTTAAGACTGTAGAACTCTTAGATTAGGCTATGATACAATGCTTCTGTTACTGTGTTTTATACCTGCTCATTCAGTTATTAAAGTTTTATCATTTTTGTGACCAAGTATTTCATAATAAAACATATTCAGTATCATTTGCTTTGTATTAGTTTGACTTGCAGCTACATGTGATGCAGAAAAAAATCACTCGTTGATTTTGTGCTCAAAAATGGGACAATCTTGATGGCTTTAGTTGCTTATATATTTATAATTTCTCAATTTACCTATAATCAAAGACTATTTAATCTATCTTTCTAGCATTGCAGACTCTCAATCAATGGCATACTGAGAAATAATAGGGGAAATTTCAAGCTTGTACCTATAATAGTTCTTGAGATATTGTTGTTCAAACATAGACTCAAATTTTAACGTGTGAGAAAAACCTGCTGTCAACTGGGTTGACTGGCAATTTTAAAAATTACCTCAGAAAGTATTAGTAGATATATCAAGCTAAAAATTCACAGATGTTATTTTTAAAAAAATAAGTATCCATATCTGATGCCATCAAATCAGAGCTGTGTGAGCAGAAATTGCTCTGCAAATTTGCTGATTTTAGATGGAATGACCCATCTGAGTGCTAGGAAGGTGTAATGCTCCATTTGCAATTTATTGCTAAGACCACAAATAAGAGTGAATTTAGCAACATTTCATGGTACCCTAGTTGTAATTCGGAGACTGACACATAAAGATGGAGACATTTTCTCCCTTTTAGTGAAAGTATCAACAAAGTGTCAAGAACGCTGCAGAGAAGTGCTATGCACAACATGTAATATGAACACTAAAACATGATTCAGCTCATGTAAAAGGAGTTATAAACAGCCATGTAACAATATATAGCAAAGTAAAAGTAGCTAATTTTTATAATTAGCAAAGAACTATGTTGATTTTCCTGCTCATTCTCTGCTGTTAGTACAGGAGTGCAGTTTAAAGTCTCCAAAACCATACAAAGGAAGAGAAAGGACTTGATGAAATCACATTTAAGTTACATTATATTTGCTATTGTAATGTCACAACACTATGCGTGAGTCCAGTTATGACTTATTTCACAGCTTGAGGTGAACATAGGGCCAGACACTGGAATGAGGCCACAGAATGTAGGTCTGTATATCATGTGATCATCAGACCTCTTTGGGGTGGCACAAATCAGGATCAGGCTTATCTGCTGCCGACTTCCCTTAAAGCGGACTTCCTCATGGTCAGAACAATCAGCATTAGCATTTGAGAAATAAAGTGAGAAGCGAGAAAAGGGATTAAATATAATGTCAAAGTCACCAAATAAGCAGCAGAGCTCCCTGTTCATCTTTACTCCTTTCACTGACCTGGCTGCAGTCACATAGCCAAGACTTTTTTCTTTTGCTTGCTTGTAAAATCTGCTTTCAACAGAGGATGAAAAAGTTCAAATGAAAAAAGGTCTCTGCAGCGTCTCTTTTCCTGTTCTCTGGAGCCTGCAATATAGGTGGCAAGCGTTGTCCGGGCTCCAGTGGGAACGTCATTGTAGAGTCGTGCAAGGCAAAGTCTCTAATTAGCTTTGTTCTCATTAGGTCTACAACACTATCTCCCCTCAGACAGACAAACACACACATTCTCCAGCGCACATGCACACACACACACGCACGCACGCACGCACGCACGCACGCACGCACGCACGCACGCACGCACGCACGCACGCACGCACGCACGCACGCACGCGCACACACACACACACACACACACACACACACACACACACACACACACACACATTTAGTGATGTAGCGAGCAGAAAGAGAGGCCCCCCTACAGCCCCAGAGATCTGGCCCTTCTTCTCTGTTTCTCTTTCAATTAACCCTCTTCCTCCATCCTCTATCCCTTCATCTTTTTCCCGTCTGCCTTCATCTCTCCTTCACTCTCAGCCTAAACGTTCTCTATTCACAATCTCAAAAGTTTTGTCTAATTCAGTTTTATCTCCCATTCACTCTGCCAAGGAGGCAGGCAGAGAGCAGACCCATTAAAACAGCCTTAATGGAAGACTGGTGAACAGGCGCACAGGATTCAACAGCTTTTAGGCCTAATTATTTTCTGCCCATCTTTGTAACGCTCATTCTGCAGATATATGGGCCTCACTGGCTGCTGGGAATAGACCTCCTTCTTTTTTTACATCTAAACCTCCCCCCGTTTTTCACATCTCGCACTCCACCTATTTTCACGCTCTCTTTAAATTGCTTCACAGTCATTGTCATTAAGTGTTCATCAAGAGGAGGGCAAAAGAGAATTTTTTTTGCCTAAATGTTTGCTTGTATCCCTATTTGAAGGCAGCATAAAGTCATGGAATTGTCCTTGTAAATGTACAAAAGATGCTTGCTAACAAAGACCAGCAGCTGCCTTTGGTTTGTGCTGTGATCTTTACCAGCTTCACAAAATGGTGAAAAAAAAAGAAAAGAAAAGAAAAAAGATGCTGCTGGCAACAAACAGGGTGCTGCCCTCAGCGAGTGAAAAGTGCATTTGTGGATATGAACAACAGGCAGCAGAAAAACTGTTCATGTGCCCTCTTGGTATAACGACCCGAGGAGGGATTCAGTATCAAATGACCTCTTTTTTTAAACTTTGCCCTGCTGATGAAATGAGTCCGGATCAGATGCGGTCGAGTCAGAGGGCTGGAATGTTCTGTTCAGTTTTCACTTCTGATGAGTCATGGGGGACGTGGCACATAATCATAAGACCACACCCTGGAGCTTCCAAGGAACAGAGTGAGAAAAACACAGAGAAAGTTGTCAAATGCAAGTAGAGACATCTCTTCGGCTTGTGTGGTACATCTTCATTCAGACACACACACACACACACACTCTATCACACGCTCCTTTTCTTCTCCTACAAAGGGTGTCACTGTACTGGCATCAGCAGCCAGTGTCATTGCCTTGAGGTTAAAGCAGATAAGAGAGGATTAGCATTCATTACTCCAAAGAGTGATGATATACACACCAGCAGCACACACAAAACGATGCGCAGACAATCTCTAAGCACACACACGCGAGGAGAATGGACAAAAAAAATGTTCTCCATAGCAGCCTGTGCTGCTTTTCTTTCAGAAGAATACATTAATAATCAAAGGGAAGTGGAGAGGGAAATAACAGTAATGTAGAGCAACAACATGTACACCTTTGTATCACCAACAACTGCAGAGCCTCGGGTATTCAAGAGGAGTTCTGACGATGTTGGGAGAAAAAAAGAGGAACGGGACGACAACAGGAAAGAAAATGATTTTTTAAAAAGTTTTAAAAATGAACGTAAGATACTCTCATTTAGGCTGATATTACACATTTTATACCCCAAATACAAGCAAGATTTGCATAAAACAACAGTTAATTGACTTTTCTCCCTTTAACTTAGCTCCCTTAAAATCACACAAAAGAGCCAAAGGAAAAGACAGACAGAAAGAGCAGAAACAGAGAATGAGATGGAGTAATTTGGAGGTTAAAGATATATTTTATTATCGTAATACATCATTTAGAAAGGCATGACATGGTGTGACTTAATTCCCTCCCACACACATAGTGTGCGACAGAGCAGAGGGCAATCACCCCCTCCTCTACCACGTAGCGCCTTCCGGCTGCACACTCATCCACATCGATCCACATTGATCAAAGTCGGCTTGTACCACTTCAGCAGAGAGTGGGGAAACAGTGGGCACGGTGATCACCTTCTCTAAACCTCCCTCACAATGGACCCCTCTGTTGTCAGAGATGCCACTGCCACGTGTTCTATCTACAAACATCTTAATAAGAAACATAAAAATGTGAATAAATTTGGCTTTAAACGGAGCTGAAGTTAGAGAGAAGCATGCATTATTTGTCTTGCACGTACAATACGGATCTGACTGCAATCTTGATGCCTTTTAGATCACATAGCTGTGAGTACATGTAGTCCAGTCTGCACTTAAAATATCAGCGGGGAAGCTGCAGTGATGGACGCTGCAGTGACAGACAGCAAGCTGTCAGCAGACCCAACACAACACAGCTGCTGTAGCTCTTCTGATGGCAGAGGCTGATACCACTGTAATCCAGTTAAAGCCTTTTGAAGAATCACAATGTCCAACAGCGAGCCCTGCAACATGCACTATAACAATAAAGGGATATTACAGACATTCTTCAATCTCGCACAAGCCGAACAGACGACTGACACGACTCCCGTTTACTTCCACGCTCTCCTCCTCTGTTATTACTTTCTCTCCATCCATGTACCATGTATCTGCAGCTCCTTCCTCTCCATCTGTCCATCACTGTCCATGTCACACCGTTTGCTTTCTATGCACCTATCCATCACTATTTCAATCTCTTTCACTCCATTTCATTGCCACACAACCTCTTTTTCTCTGTGACTTTAATCTGCTTGCTTGACACCCACCCTCCTGCCTGTCCATCTCTGCAGGGGTGCATTCGTTGCTTCGTGTGTAAAGTCATGATGATGCAATTAGAAGTGCAGGCGCATACACAACGTTGGCTCACTGGGTCATTTCGTAGCGTAGCGTTGTTTTCACTGGCATGTGTTAAAAAGGAGCCGATTTTACAGGTTGCTGTAATCAGTGATGTGATTCACAGTTGATGTATTAGCTTTTCTCGAAAGAAACAGAGGGAAAATGAAACCCACGCTGAAAGCAGCAGAAAACATCCGCTCCATAATGATCATGAAGGATCAATATTGCATGGAGACAAAGTGCTGCTAAACAGTGTGGTTTCTGTTAATTAGCACTTCTCTAATGATCTCTCTCTTCTTTCTCCTCCTTCTTTCCTAGCTCCTTCACTTTCTGTGCTTCCCTCCCACTCTCTCTCACTTCATTCCCTTCCATTAAAACCCTTGTCGTTCTTTGGCTTCATCGCTTGATCATCCCTCTATCTAAGTCTGTTGATGCTGTCCTCCCAACCAATGTTCTATCTCTGTGAGTGAGAGGAGGTATCCAAGTTCTTTTCATAAGCGTGATAAATATCCCACTCCTGTGTTTGTGGCTGATGGCTCTCAAGGATGAGATTTAATGAAGCTTTCATCCAACTCTGATTATTTTCTAATTAAAGGAGTGAGTGATGGGGGCAATGACTAAATTCATGAATGCATGTTTATAACTGCGGGGGGAGAAATAAAAACAACAAACACGCTGATGACAGACGCAAAGACAGAAATTATACTCGGTTGAACCTTGTTTACTGTGCTCCCTCGAGAACGGAGGTCATTTGGCAGAAATAAATGTTTGCAACACTTAAACAAATTACAAATCTAACATCAAATTCTGTTTAATGTGTACTATAAATATGTATAAATGTGGTGTAAATATTATTTTCTGTAACAGCATTAATCAAGCCAGGCTTAGTAGCTTACAAATTATACATCTCTGGGCATATTCTTATGCTAAAAAGAGCAGTTGGTTAAGAAGTTTTCTGTTCGACTACAGTTTATGTACCTCTTACGGTAATGCTGCAATTTTCTTTGTTTTGCCAAAGTTAATGGCCAGTAATTCTAAAATTGTCTTATTTAAGTGTTGTATGGTCTGTGAAAAGCACAGCTGACGTCAAGACTTGCTTTGCTGTGTGTAGTCACCCTGGGTTAAGGTAGCTGCTGGATGTTTTCAGACTCACCAGATGTAAACTTCAGACATGGTCTGACCATTTACACTTTTAATTCCGCTGTCTGCATGCTACCATTTTCAAATTTTCTTCACTGCAGGAAACAAGAACAACCATCTCTGAGCACAAACCTACACTCTAACAAGTTTGGAAAAAGATTTGGATGATGATGATGATGAGTTTATTTCGAGCTTATACAAGGTAAAGTTTATACATGTTGTGATCAGACAGTTAAGAAGGACTGTTTGTTTCTTTCAAAGAATGATCCACTTTAATGATGGTGCTTTTGTTGTGTGCAAATGATCCACTGAAATTCCCTTTTGCAGGGGCATCATCTCTACATCCTGGGCTTAGCATCCCCCAAGACAGTTTTGATTGGTTTAAAATGCCTTCCCTGAGCCTGGTTCTGTCAGAGGTGTTTTTTTTCCCCCTTCGCATTTTACAGCCATGGCCATAAGTTTGGACACAGCATGACTTCCTATGTCTGTTTTGATGTCTATTACAGAACATAAGTAATATTTTTTGACAGCACCAGTTTAATTAGTCAACAAATCAACAAGGGATATAAGATTATCAATAAATTCCAACAATTGGAACAACTTTGTTCCCAAAACATAATATTAGAAGAAAATAACAAAAAAACGCAGTACTTTCACAACTGAATTTGGTAAGAATAACAAAATGACACCAAACTCTTTTGATGTTTTTTTTAAATATGAAACTTAATATAGTTCTCAGGAGTTGTGTACTGTATTGTAAGTGAGAATTTTGTGGTATTTTCTAAGATTCACAAGCGTCATGGTACTTGTGTCCAAACTTATGGCCATGGCTGTAGGTTTATTTATTTTTTGGTTCCTTCCCACCATCGCTGACTGCTCGCTCACAGGGAATCCAAAGGCAGCTTCGGATTGTTGGGTTCTCTGCTCTGTTTGAAATTGGTATGGTCTTTGCCTTGCTGTGTAAAGTGCTGTGAGATGACATACACTACCAGTCACAAGTTAGCAGTGCTTCAGAATGCACCGCTACGTCGGCCCTTTCAATAAGTCTAATCCAAAATACAATACTTTTGCCTTTGTTTCCACTTTGCTCGTCCAAAACCTTCTCCTGACCCGTTTTAATTTCTCAATTCCATTAGCTTGTGATTTGAGAGCTATCGTGCAATGGCTTCCATAATGACACATGCATACATAATTCAAAGAGTCCAATGACACAGCAAGAGAGAGAGACTTGCCCAGCCTCCAACTTCCTGCCTGTTGTAGCCTGCAATACCATTAACCAGGCACTGAAGCCACTCTAGCGTGATTACCTACCTGAGGTGAATACTCATGATTTTACAGGACTCTCTCTGCTTTACTGAGATCAGTGCTTGTGTTTGTCTCCCTGTGTGTGTGTGTGTGTGTGTATGGGTGTCTGCAGCAGAGCGTTTGTTTGCTGTTTTTGCCGATTTGTGTGTTTATGTGTTCGAGGCTGAAAGTGAGTGATTACACTTCAGAAAGGCTGACTGCATAGTGCCCGAACTCTGTGATCAGATGAAGAGCACGCCATCAGTGACAGACAGAAGGAAGAGGAGAGCGAGGGGTAGACAGAATTACGACAAAAGTGGGAAAACAAGTTGGCAGACGCCTCTCGGTCCCGAAGTGAATTAATGTTCTGCTGCTCCCACTCTCCATTTACTTCACCTCCACCCCCGTACTCCTTACTTGTCCGCAGTCTAATTTAAATGTTTGTTTTACTGCATCACCCTCGAAGGATTACAAATGCTGCGCTTTGTGAGAGGCTGGCGAGGTAAAAGAGGCAGACAGGAGGGACACGAGGAGGAGAGAAGGTGATCAGTGAACAAGGAGGAGTCAGTTTGGTGAGATAGGAAAGAGGGGGGTCGAGACAGACTAACAGGAATGGATCAGGCCATAACTGATTAGACATTCTGTTCACAACAGCAGTAGCAGCAGGAGCAGCAAAAGCAATGGGACATCACGACTCAGCACGCAGAGATGCTGATATTACCTTCAGACCGTCTAAGCTTCCAGGGAACTCCAGCTTAACCAGAAAACACATGCAGGTTTACGCATGCCAAACCTGATTCATATTTACAGACAAATTCAGACGAAGATAGCTTTAGTTTGAGGGAACGGTAAGATTGAAATGTGAAGAATGAAGGGTGCCAAAAGGTGAAAGAGGGACGATTGCATGTGGTGGGAGGCTATTCCTGAATGCCCTTGTATGTATTTTGGCACTGGTGGTGTTGTGTCATGTCTCCATGCTGATGCAGCATGTTTAAAGATGGATGTGTGTGTGTTTGTGGGTCTGTGTGTGTGTGTCTATGCTGATGCAGCGTATCCACAGATGGATGTAGAAATGGTGGCCTCTCTGAGGACAGAGAGACATTTAGAGGAGACGTTCCAAGGGAGGACTTGCTCATGAATATAGCGAGACAAAGTTAATAGCTGCTGGCTGTGTGTTCACTGCCTACTTCATGGCAATGCGCTAATAAAAGCCTCTTTTCATAATGTCCTGTGTAGGCTGAGGAATCAGATATGGTATATCCTGTTTAGTTAGACCAAAAAATATATTCTATAAATGGGCCTGCAGCGCGCTGGACGATAGCAGTAAGATGGAGCACGCCCACTTCCAAAACATTAATGTTTTCAAACATCTCTATTAATTTACCTCTTATACAAGAAGAGACAAATGCA
This sequence comes from Acanthochromis polyacanthus, assembly GCF_021347895.1. NCBI lineage: Eukaryota > Metazoa > Chordata > Actinopteri > Pomacentridae > Acanthochromis > Acanthochromis polyacanthus. Next base: position 34,383,677 of record NC_067125.1, read on the forward strand.
CTAATCAAAAGGCACAATTCAAAGTATAAAATAAATGTATTCATTGACAGGCCATTTTAGAATTCTTTTTCTGTATCCTTTGATCTGCGCACTCATTTGACGAAATTGTAATCAATATTTCATTTTAATGCGCTTTTGTTTTTCTGAAGTTACACAGGCCCTTTATGTAAGTGTCTGCCATAGAATCAGACATCTAGTGGGAATCAGTGCTAATATTAGCAAGCTTCACAAACTAGCTTCCACTTTCTGAGTGGAATAGAAACTTTGCAGGACAATGGGTTCTTCCACATGTCAGGACAGTGCTGCATCTCCAAACAACACACACTCTGGCTATTGAAAGAGGTACCCATGCAAAGACTTGCCCCAAATTGACTTATCCTAAAATGTGTGCTCACAGTGTTTACAGAAAGAAAGGAGAATTATGATTATAGTTATAACTGGTATTTTGATAATTGGTAATCAAGATTGGTATTTGCATCAGCAGTATTTGTAGGAACTGAATTAAACCTTGATCATATTAGAAATGATGACACGCTGCATATCTGTAATTTATATGGGAAAATTACTGCTGCATCTTTAAGACTATGAACTGACCTTATAAAATACAATTTGAACACTCGTTCCATTCAGTTTTTTCCTTTAATCTGGTAAAACTGAGAAATGCTTTAGGATGAATAATTGCAGTAACTGAGGTACCATAGCTGAGGTATTGGCATTGATATCAAGATAGAAAATGTTGAATCACATTCAGACTGGCCTGACTTAATTTGAAATCTTTTTTTCTCCAATGTCAGAATAGTTTATACCCCAAAACCATCTGCTCAGACACAACAACCTAAAGCCCTGATGCGAATGCACATCGTTTTTAAGCTTTACCAGATTCCATCAGAAACAGAGTATAAATAGTCTAAACACAGATGCCTTTGTGATCCAAGCAGACCAAAGTCTGATGACACAACAAAGACTTGTGCGCCCTGTCCATCATGGAAGCACACTTCATTTCTCCCTGATGATTAGCCACAGTTACAAAGAAGCAAAGCCTGAGTCAAACAAATGTCTCCGCAAAATTTTATGAAAAGAGACAAAGGATAAAAATCGCTGCGTGTGAAATGGAAATGAAAGTGTCTGGGACACCTGGAAGAGAGAAAAAAAAAAGACAGGAGAGGAGAGGACTGTCGGATGGGTTGAGCAGAGACAGATTAACAGAGGTAATGAGAGGAGAGGATGAGAGCGAAGAGCATGACAGTAGAATACAGATACAGAGCAGATTAACACTGTTGGAGTACGTTTCCTTTTCAAAGAGTTTTCATCCAATATACAGCATCCCTCTGTGCACTGCACTCACACACTCACAGCTCTACTTGTGTTTTGCACTGGGCTCTCATCTCAATATATATTGCCTTACCTATTCTCCTGTTATCTGCTCTCTTTGCTGTCTTTCTCTCTCTCTCTCTTGAATTCACCCCTTACAATTCTTTTTGCGCCTTTTCAAGGACGCTGAAGTTTACTGTATATGTAGGTCACCATACATTTCCAGTGCTGCAATGCTGGTGTTTGAGAGGCTGCAATGTGACGATGCATGGGTGATTGTGGGTGTATGTGTGTGAGTTGTACAATCGAAAATGGTGCTTGGAGCTAGTGATAACTACAACAGGGAGAGAAAGTAGTAACTCACATACAGTGATCAATTGTAAAGTAGGTGAGGGAACTACGATACACATCAAAGTACATGAGTGTTGTTGTTTCAGGGAGTAATGTGCCCACAAAAGCTGCAGAGCTGCTTTTCTTAAAATCTTACATTATTTATTTTGGTACTTTGGGGGATTTTGAAGAAATATAAAAATACCCTGTCTTGTTTCTGATTACAAAGCGCTTCTTCAGTAATGTCCCAACTGGTGGGTAAATCAAAGTCTTTTTTGTGTGTATATTCATGCCTCTGTGTGTGTGTGTGTGTGTGTGTGTGTGTGTGTGTGTACGTGCCCACTCCAGCCATACTGATAAGTAAAAAAAATTAAAGAGATTTTTATGCATTTTTTGTCTTCTAGGGAGGTTTTGCACTACTTAAAGAAAATATTTTTATAAACTCAGTATCCCTGGTTCCGCTCAGTAAATCTATAGTAGGCGTTATAGGCTTGAATAGGCTGTTTAAAGTGGTCATGGGGGCATAATGCACAGCAGCATCACTGCGGTGGTTGTAAGGAATGCCCTTTGTTATTGCAATACGTTCACCAAGGGCATGTGGAATCACTATTATGATCTTCAACCGCCAGTATAATGTAATGTGCAGTAAAATTCAAAAACAGAGCAGTAGCTTTAACATGGATACACAGCATCAAGTTTTCATTAAGCTCAGACAATAGCACCTTTATGGGCCAACCTTTCAGTTAAGGACATGACTGTGTTGTGTCTAACAAGATGGAGATGACCAGCATCTTAATGAATTTACTCCATGTGGTTCTGTTTTTCTATTTGGTCAACTGCACACGTGCTAGTTCTAAAATCCAGTCTTCATACGTCACATTTAAGTCACTGCTGGATGACTAAATGTGAGATTAACACCAAATATAATAATATATCTTCAGTTATTAATAGTCAGACCTCACACGGACCAGAAAACTCGAGCTCACCACAATTCAGAACTTCAACGAGAAAGTGTGTTTCTTTGTTGAACTTTCTCTTCATCTGTGTTAGTCTTGGTCTGTGTTTTGTTTTATTTTTTATGTTCTGGCAGCCATACTTCCTCGGACAATCCCTGCCAGACCAACAGTTTCTCTATAAACACATTCTTTACTAGGAGCTTGTTTGGCTCCACACAAAGAAATGGATTTGAAACCTTTGCCGTGTGATTGGAGAATTAGCATAAATCAACCAACAGTTAACAATACATCAAAAACAAGCCAACACAAAATCACTGACAGATTGTTGAGAATGCGACATACTGTATTTACACCAGATGCAACACCAAACTGAATAAATGGCTACCAGTCCTCACTCGCTCACCCTCCCTCGCACAATTTGTGCCACATTTGTTGTCACACATTTCCATTGGAGAAGTCAGAAAGAAACGAATGGCAGCAGCATGAGATTAACAAGACAAACAAGTAGATGCTTTCAGTTTCTGCTATTGGATGTACCTATTCAAATCACTATTATAAAGATTCCCATTTGCAGATACAAGAAAGTAAAGCTCCTCGTCCTTGTAGCTCATTCATTGAAAAGGTCATTTTAAGGCATTTGAATATACATTCTCAGTTTTTTTTTTAAACCGTGCTTTGAATTTCTTTAATTTCTATGGAATATGTGTGTGTGGATAGTTTTTGTGTTGTTAATTCAAACATAAAAAGTAATAAATAAATAAATAAACATTCCTCCAAAGTGAAAGTCACCACAAATTAAACCACAGCAATTTAAATTACAGCGCAGGTTATCTGAATATTAGAGCTGTAGGGAACAAAAGCTAGAGTAGGGCTTAAATGTGGAAGTATTCATGATCATTTTGCAGTGGAAATATTTTGTTTGTCATTCTGTTTTTGCATTTTAAAATGTGTTAATTTAATCACATTTTCCGGCAAAACATGGTTTTTATTATTGGCTGGAGGACATGGCTAAATACTGGTAAACATGAACAAACTTGCATTCCTATCCTTTCATGCAACATGTTTTTCCTCTCAAACCAAACACAAAGAGGAAGACTAAGCGAGTAAATCCAACTGCAGCGTATGTTGCTTTTAATGTTGCCGTCATCACAGAGAATTCCCATTAACAGCACAAAGTAATCACCACTAATTTATATCCATGACTACTTTGAAGTTTTTCATGTAATGTTGTTCTCTGTGAAACAAGTAAACTGGTAAATCCTCAGCAGGCTTGTCGACATTGTGATTATCTAACCTTTTCCTACTTTTTCCTGATATATTTCAATCAAAACTGCTAAAAAAATGAATCAAACATTTAACTTTAACAATGTAACTTTATAATTTGGTAGCTTCAAAAGCAGTGATTGAATGTTCTCTTCGAGGCTGGAAAAATAGATGTTAAAAACATGCCAGCGGTGATCTTTAAATAGAGAACAGCAGCTTCTGACATAATGGATTCTAATAATGACTGTATTTGAGAAAAAGTATCAAAAGGCCCATAGGAATAATAGAAATCTTATTGGAAGGAATTACTCAGGAAATCAGCCCACTGTCAGATCATTTTAACATGTCATTAGCATCCAGTCTGTCACAACCCCGTGACTTTCAGGTTCACTCTCACCTGTTTCCCATCACAGCCCAGTGGTAAGTTTATTATATTTCGTCAGCCTAAATACCCCCAGATTTGCTTTTTATTCACTTGCAGTGAGACCAGCTTTGTCTGCAGCTGCTAATAGCAACAAGCTGTTGAATTCCTGTAGCAGGAGCCAAAAGGACACGAGTACTACATTTGTTTTTATCTCTCTCTAACTTCAGACGATTGTTCAACAAGTCCAAAATTGGTTGTTTGTCTGCGCCTTCTAAAAACTGGCTGACTGTTGAGCTAAGGAGTTACTTTGTGATCTGGCACCTCTTTGGATAAGTTTAGGCAGCTGAAAGTATGCGATTCAGGTCCAAGTAAAGTAAAGATTAATTTGAAGCGACCCATTTTGCAGTTTAGAAAAGATGGGATGCAAACTCACTTCACTGTTGAAGTCTTTAGAGATGCATCCATCTATTCCAACCTCATTCCAAAGAGTTTTTTTTCACCAAGACACATCTTCAGCTAATTGTGTCTCAGAGTGAATGTAAATTGGATTTAAGATGTTTAACATTTGCATTTAAAATGAAAATGAAATGTTAAAAATTACCCGAAAATATAAGTAGGTAGTTTTAGGCACTTCAACAAATGACACCTTTTTTTAAAAAAAAAAAACATATACAAAAAAACATATGTGTGTGTGTGTGTGTGTGTGTGTGTGTGTGTGTGCGTGTGTGAAGGATTGCAACCTGTAAACAGGCTTTGGTTAAAACAGAAGGACGTTTTATGCTATTATAATAATACTGTGTCATATTGCAGAGGTTGAGCGTTCCACATTGAATCCATTAAGTTCCATCCAGCTGTTTATCGTAGTTTTCCTTCCAGCAGTAAATGAGTAAATGAACACTATGTGAAATAATTTTGTATTTGTGCCATGCACCTCGACAGTCTCCTTAGGTCGTTGTAAAGATGCTTTTTCTTTGGTATTTTGTGTGATTCCAGGCTGAGAGGGTCAGTCTCGCTGTAATATCAGTCAATCCTACAGAGTCTCTGCCTCTGACTCATTTCCTGTCCGCCTCTATCACTCCATCCTCTCTTACGCCAGCCATCAAATGGAACTTTCCACTACATTCGCCACTGACACAAACACCTATTTTTTGAGGCATCACTGAATGCCTGAATGAAGCTTTTGAGAGAAAGAAGAAAATGAAGACATCTGTATATACAGGCGAACTGGTGAGAACGCATAAGGCTGCGCTGTGTTTAAGCATAAAAAGATGAAGCATTTAATTAAATCTGAGAAAGACGATATGAATACGAAGATAGAAAAAAGTATGAGAATCCCTTTCTGTTTCTCCTGCTACAGTCCCTCCCTTCTCTTGCTGGCCTGAGAAGCAATGAAGGGCGGCTGCTATGACAAATTGTCCAGGAGTGGGAAGCCACGTTTACCACCATCCATCCCTTTACTATCTTTTTTCTCTGCACATCCTACTGACTGTCCTTCCCTTATCCCCTCTCCTCTCTCTCCATGCCCGGCTATGTGTTATGAATTCATCTGCAGATAAAGCAGATCTATCATTCTGTCATGAGTGCAGGGAAGGGAGGTAGACTGTGGAATGCCCTGGCACCGAGAGCAGGGAAGGGCTCTGTGCATAGTGCTATGCTTCCTCGCACATTCCCTGCTGCGCCTGCTCTTGCCCTCTCCGGCTCAGTCCGCCTGTCTGTTTTTCATGATCCATGCGATGCCCCAGCAACCCCCCTTATCCATTCCTGTCTTACCTGTACCAACCGAACCCACCCAATCCAGCGGAGATCCAACCAAACAGCCCATAACTGTAATAACACTGTGCCTGGCTTAGCAAAAAAAATATCCACCCCCAGGTATAAACCAAGGTAAGTTGCGGCCTGGACTGCTTGACTGACTTCCAGCTCCGGTCTCTAGTTACACTGAATAACAGCCTGCTTGCCAATCAGATAGGAGACAAATTACAAGACATGTCCACAGCACGGTAGACAGAACTCTGTGATCCACAACCATCGTGCCCACTTGAGCCAAAATACCCAGATTGACTTCAGTGATATCACCGCGTGCAACACATTTCAAATCTCAAATAATGACCCAACAGTTTGAGGTTTGTGTGTCATGTGTGCACACATGTTGCGTACATGACTTGATTGCGGTATAAATGCACGCAATTGTGTTTATGCAAAATACAGTATATTACAGATTACATAAGGTCAGGATTTATGTTTGGCTCTCGGCCATAACACATGGTGCCGTGGGTCACTGTTTACAGACTACTGTTGGCAAAGTTTGACCAGATGAACTGTATACCCATACAGTATGTACATTCACAAGTGTGTACTGTACTATCACAATGTCTTACTTAAATCCCATTTTACAAATTTTTTTAAGTGTATTGTGCTCTTTTCCTCTGACAGAGTTTTAGTTGAACGGAGCTTACACCTCCTATAAATTATAGATTATATTTATACTTGTTTGTTGCAAGAAAAGTAGAGCAATGCCACAAGGTTTAAGGTATTTTGTCAACTTAAATGTGTTCACTTGGTATTATTTTGTTTTTATCGATCTACAACATCAGGACATTATTGCAAGTAAACCATGATTAATTGCTTTATTGTTATGTTTTCGTGAGCCTCAATCACAAGGCAAAGTTTAGGCAGCAGTCTTGATTAAGTATATATTGAAAAAGTCAATGCTGATTTTAAGTCATGGCACAGAATGCAATTATTTTTTTATGTAATATAAAATTGTAATTTTTTACAAAATCACAGAAATTTTCCCGCAGTTTCCTGTTTTTTCTTTAACTGCACGGAAGAGTCTGTAAAATCCTTTTAAGCATTATGCTAATAATGCAAAACACATTTACTGTATTAATTATACATTAATTTTTTTACTTTTTAAAATTATATACACTATCAGTCAAAAGCTTTGACTTGTAGTGTATAAATTTACATAAAAGTAAAATATGTGACTCTTTATATAAAGTTTTATGTCCAAACTATCAACTGAACATTTTTACTTGTAACGTTAAATTTAAATATTAATAGCTTTATTTTTTCTGCAGTTTTAAATTAATACTCTGTGATTCTGAATTCAAATTAAGTCGATGTTTTTCAGTACATTCAACTTAGTGTATAGACTTGTACTCAGAGAACCAAGATGCACTGTGGGGGTTGAATCCCCTTTGTCCCCCCACTGGCCTTGAAGTGTCAGTGCAGGAGTTTGGTGGTGATACACGGCCTTAATTGTCTTTGCTGTCCACACCTGAGAAGCCCCCAGAGGATACAGTGTCCCGACTTTGGTGATCCCATCTAGTTTCACCCTGCAGTTGATTTTTGCAGTTTAGAATGAGAAGCGATTGGAATGATTTCCATGAAATTTCACAGTCGAATCAGACTGATTGGTAGCAAGTTTGGCGTTCTCCTAATTTTAATTTAGTGCAATAGTCAGGCAAAAAGAAAAAAGTTTCCAATACTTTATCTTTTTTGTTGCGGTTGTTTTTCCCAAATACTTTGAAAACTATTGAACTTTCCATCAGCTTCAGTTGTGCTAAGTTCTAATTAGCGAGTGTCTTGCTACCCACAAAAATTATGACTGTCAGAGGTAAAGTGCCATCACTAAAGACTCTTAATCTTGTTCAACATTTGATCAAAGTCAGAAGCCACAATATTTGAAGTTTTTTGTTGAGTAAACTTAACAACAAGCGTGAGTCAAGGTGCAAAGTCAGTCTCAGACTTCAATACTCTGCACATCTACCATGTACCACTACACTTTACCACCACTGTCTCACAGTGCAAAGTTTTTGTCAGACTAACAAAACCATATCCAGTGAATTTAGCCATATAAGTGGCAATTATGTTTCTTTCAAAACATATTATTCACAAATATTCTTTTTAGCTTTTAAACAGGGGAGACAGGGCAGCACTGTGACATAAATGACTCTTGACATTAATATCAAACTCTCGAAATTAATCATTATGAAAGCTTTAATCAAAACCAAACTCAAACACTTTGGGTTATAATCCATAGAGACTGTGGGGATCCTAATCAGCTTCTGAGTGTCAGTTAAATGCTTCTTGCCACTTAATCCACAGCATTGTGCAATGAATTCTACAGTATATATAATTTCACAATTTCATAACCGCACAACTTCTCGGCCCTGTCCGTTCCATTTTCCTCCCTCTTTCCGTCCGTTTTGCCGTTTTATTTTTTTCTCCCCCTCTCTGAGAGAGGAGCTGCATAGTGGGAGTGTGTTGTCTCGGTGCCAGGGCAAAAATAGACAGTAAATTACAGAGCCTTCTGAGAACACCCCACTGTGCAGCATGACCCCAAAATAACACACAGACATATACTCGCAGACTCACATGTAAATGTGAAATACACAGTATGCTGTCCTACTTCTATATTTCCCATTCAGCCTGTTGATGTGACGATCACAGAGAATCTTTTGCGATGTGCCAACCGACAGTCCTGCTCTAAAGTTATGTGCCTGCAAAGGAAACTCTGACTCTGATTCACAGATGTTAATGCGATTACAGCCTCATCTCAGATTACCAAGACGCGCATACACACTTCTAAAAGTATTTGTACAGATATGCATTCATTCCCTTGCCAAAGCTTAACCTCACGGTACTCGTAAGAAACTCAGCAGCGGAATCTCTGCTATTTCCTTCCATTTAACAAGTGATTGTGTTTTTAAAAGAAGCCCCGATCGATTCTGCATCAATGCCTGAATCACCAAATATACTTTATCTTCATCTCTAACAAGTTCTTGCATTAGTAAATCTCAGACAATGCCTGTCAGCGCTGCAAGCCAGGAAAAGAAGAAGAAAAAAAGAAAGAAAACAGGGCAGTGATGAATGAACATCACAGGTGTTTGTCATACTCACCTTGAGTGAGTCAAAACAGGCAATGACTCTGCCGTTTTCCACTTGACAGCTCTTGGCAGGGTGGGCGAACTTACACTCGCTGTCCGGTCGTGAACAAGTTCCTCTCTGGAATTCCCGACAAACCTCCAACGTCAGCCACTTTGTGTCCCGGATCGGTGTCACATTCACCGCCATTTCAAACCAGGCAGGAGGGGTCGATTAAGAGGAGCAGATATCCAGCAAATGCAGTTACGTGTACGTCTGTGTGTTTCTAATAATACTGGGGCAAACAGTGAGAGAGGATAGGTAAAGGACATGGAGAAAAAGCCAGAGTTTAGAGGTTTTTGTCCCTGGGGTCTGATACTCAAGTGAAGCCCGTGAGGCCTTGGACTCACCTACCACTTGCGGCCCATCCTAAGAGTCTGTTTGTGGCTCAAATAGGAATCCTTCAGTGCCTGTCGCCCAGGGCCTGGGCTGGTGATAGCCACAGAGGTTTGCTTTGTAATCTCTCTCTTTCAAACACACACAGCGCTTCTCCCTCTGTCGCCTTGCTTGCTCTTCGGCTGAATTGTCAGATGAGACGAATGGCAAAACGCATTATCGATCGAGGTGGCCCATGATGAAAAGATGCGTGGCTGGAGGAGAGAAGGGAGGAGAAGGGAGGAGGAGGAGGAGGAGGAGGCTGTTGAAGGGGACAGCAAAAGAGACAAGAGGAGGCGATAAGAGCTGCTTCAGTGTGGGGCTTGGTCTGCAGAGAAGGGGGAAGTGGTTGACTTCCACAGAGGAGGGATGAGTGGCATGGATGGAGAGAGTTCTGGCTGGCAGACGGAGCAGGAGCTGGAGGGGAGGAGGGAGGTGTCAGTGGCGTGGAGGCAGCCTCAGTGGATGAGGTTGGCAGTCATGGCAGTCCTGGTGCTCCTGGTGTGGCTGGCAGCTCCGGCAGACATAGACAAGCACAGAGGCACAGACGGCTTCAGTGGAGCCAAACAGCCACGGGGGTCAGCGAATGAAGGCACTTCTCTCTGTGGAGAAGGAGGGAAGAGTGTCAGTGGAACAGGGCTTAACGTGCACACAAACACAAGGTTAACACACTCACGCACACACACACACACTCACACACCCAGTTCGATTCACACACACAGCTTCATTTGAACACGTTTCTCCATTCATTCTCTCTCACAGTCGCCCTCACAGAGTCTACCAGGCTCTCAGCTGGAAAATCAAACACCATATTGCTAACAGTAAAGCTCAGCAAGGCTCAAGCATTCAGGCACAGACAATTTATTTCAAAGAAGACAATGAAGAAAAGAGAGAGAGAGAGAGAGAGAGAGAACGTGGGAAAAATTATGTGAATGTGCTATTGTGTGGTTTGCAATAATGTTCACAATTTCACCTCAGATTTCAAATGTGCAACAATACCTATAATATTACAATCCTAATTTAAACACCAAGAAAATAGTAAATAACGAGTGAATGTAAAACAACATATAATGAATAAAGTCTCTTTAATACATCATCCGTTAGTTCACAGAAAACTGTAAAATAAAGCAAACCAGTGTTGCAAAATATTAGAATCAATAATGTTTCATTGTTATCAGTAAAAAATAGTGAGTGTTTGAGTATCAAGGTATTGATAAGTGAGTTATTGATCTGTTTGCAGGCTATAGAGTTCCAGTATCACTGCTGGTATGTGGAAACAAAAGAAAAGCGAAATAACAACGAGATGAGGTTACTGTAATGAAAGAGTCAGAAAAGATGCCGTATATTTTTTGTCTTTACTTTTGTTGCATTCCTGCTCCTTAAACTCATTTTGGATGTTCAAACAACGAACACCCAAAACTCCTACAGCTGCTTTGCCTTCAGTAAATACCCTCAAATCTACATCACTTTATTGGCAAACAGGAATCGAACACATGTACTGCTTTTGTGAATATGCTATTATGCGACACTGATATGATCTTTATATCAAGCAAGCACCAAAAAAGACTGTTAAAAGCAAATTAATTTGCCCTTTCTTCCCATTATGAAAGTTTACTAATGTGCCGCTCCTCTTTATGTCTACTGTATGTTACAGAAGTTTGAGATTTGTATTCAGAAGAACACTAGCCGTGGTTTTAGTTGAGAAAGAAGCAAATGCATTCTGCTCTTTGATTTCTGGCCCGACACAGGCAGTGTTTTTGTGCTCAAGTGCTGGTTGGAAACACCAACATCAAAGACTCTACAATCAGCTGCAAAACACTTTCACCGAAAGAGCCAGAAAGACAAACAGCAACAATGATGAATGACGTGAGGGAACGGCAGCACTGGGATTTCAGATCAGCGATCGAACCCACCAGAGCAACTCTTTAAAAATAAATGAAATATCAAAATGTGAGAAAAACAATGATACGGGCCTTGTTTAAGCAAAAAAAAAAAAAAGTTCATGTCTCTCTTAACGGGGAGAGACTTTAAGCCCCACACTTGACGGGAAAAACTTTCACACTCAGCTGGATGCATCACATCCAGACATTTTTCTTCCCGGGCTGTCACATTGCATTCTGGGAACTGAGAGTAATCATAAACTGAAATCGAAGATGAGTCAGGTTGAAATAGGGTATATACCGCAAAAGTCATTTATACCTTTTTATCACAAAATAACCCTGGAACGTACTGATCATGCCAGATATTTCATAGTTATAAAGCGTCAGAGCATCGATTTTTTTTCCTGCTGCGAAATCACTAAACCTGCAATGTGGCCATTACAGATACAAAAAATTGGTGGTTTGAAAAAGAATGAGGACAAAAAAATGGAGGAAAGGAAGAGAAAAAGGAAGATAAATAAATAAATGGCAGTACTTGGTCAAATATTGATTGCTTATGTGTCATGCACTCTTCTCCTATTTGGGCCAGTCGCGGTGGTGAACTACTTTTCCTGCCCAAAGCTGATATTTTGGGCAGCGCATGTGTGTGAGAGTGCGGACATGAGCAAGAGGCCAGGGCAGCCCGCTGGATCTGGCAGGATGGCTGTGGTTAGGAGAATACTAAGAGGACTACCATTACCAACGCATTAAATATGGAGTGACAAAATTAGTCTTCCGCATCGCCTATTCTTACTCACTTCCTGACCTCTCCTGTACCTCCCTTCTATTTCTCTATATTGCACCGCTAAAGCCCAGATGTTAGATGGTAGGAGGCATTTCTCGCATGCAAATAAATGCTGGAAGAGCTACATAAAAATGCAAATTACTTCAAGAATATTAATGTGTATTTATTTAAAGGCACAGCCTGATGTTTTTTTTTTTCAAACTGGATCTCATTTTTGTCTACAAAGGGGGAGCTAGCTTCAGTCACGTTTTTCTGTCATCTATCTCAACAGATGCACATTTTCTGCCTCTGGGCTAACTCTGGCATTTCTAATTAAATGTGTAATATCCAAACCTTAGCAATCTACACATTAAACACAGCTTCCATGTCAACATTGTGACAAAAATCCGCTCTACCAACATCAGTTGCATTAAGTTGCAGTAAACTGCGGACACTTTTTAGTGCAACAGATGTCTAGACTCATCTTAGCATCCAAAAAAAAAATTCAAATAGTTCAACAGATTGTGGTATGAAGATTGAAAATTTCTGAGAAAAAGAGAGCACTGTTATTGAATAAGAAATCTGCATGAGTAGATACCCAGAGCTGAAGTACTCGAATCAGTATTGGGAAAGAAAATGTCCAATCAGTGCAGTTTTAATCAGTACAGTTATCTGCAAAGGCAATTCAACAGCTTGTGTTTCATTTGTACCTGACACATACAGCCACGATCCAAAACACTGCTTTTCTAGCTTTATATCTTTAACCATAACTTTCACTAAACCTCAGCTTAGTTAAAAAAAATTGTCCCTTACTTCTTTCAAAAATAAACACAGACATAATGTCCCAAACTGTTGTTGTGCATTCCATATTGAATGAATTTGTAAAGCTAATACATCACAAATGCATTAAATTTACATTTATCAAGTCAATCCAGCACAAAACTCTGAACACTAAACAGTGTAAATGGGCTGGTATTTGGAATGTGTGTGTGTGTGTGTGTGTGTGTGTGTGTGTGTGTGTGTGTGTGTGTGTGTGTGTGTGTGTGTGTGTGTGTGTGTGTGTGTGTGTGTGTGTTTGAGGCAAAGAGAGCTGTCAAGTGATCAAAACAGAAAATGAGCTTTGTCATTACAATGGCCTGACAGCAACGTTTTACATAGAATCAGCACCTCATGGGTGTACGCCTCCACCAACTAGTCAAGATGCAGTTTACACACATTTCTCTTTCTGTTTCAGAGGTATCACATTTAATAATGGCCAACAAAGTGACCTTTTGGATACAAAATATTATCAGTTCATCACTGCATCTTATTAGAGATTTGTGTGAAAATCTGTCCTAATTAGTGCATGAATTCTTAAGTTATGACCAAAAATGCGTATTGTAGGTCACAGTGACCCTTGTCTGACTCATAGATTGGATATTGATTGCTGGTGTGAGCAGGCCATTGGTCACGCACATTTTTCTCCTCACCTGCCTTTATCTCGGCGTTACTGTTTTTGAAATTCCCTTCACTATTGGAAAAAATAAGTTTTGCTGAGGATTTTGACTGTGCTGTAAGGTTGCCCTGCCAATTTCAGTCATTTTATGAACGAAGATTGTGTCCTCATGCAATAATCCACCATAACAAGTCCCTTTGTCACTATTTTAAGAGGACAAGGTTGGCTCAGCTCTGGTTTAAAGCCAGGTGGTCATTTTCCCCCTACAATAGTCTGGCTATGCAAGATTACAGTGATCCTGACCTTTGACCTTTGATCACCAAAAGCTCTTCCTTAAGTGCAAGTGAAGGTTTGTGCCAAATATAAAGAAATTTACTGAAGGCGTTGATAAGACGCCACGTTTACAAGATAGAAACAGAAACATTCTAAAACATAATGCCTCCATGCTAGCAGCACACAAACTTGCACACCCAAAGTACCAGGCTCACCACACTGCTGCTAAAGCTGCTTCAGGGGCCATGGTTCTGAGCAGAAAGGAAATGTGAGATCAGAGCGAAAACCCACTAAATATCCAGTAGCACTGAACTCTACCATGCACCCACATAAAAGAGAATATGCTCCATTTCCCAACGACTGCATGAATGAAAAAGAAGCAAACAGCTGGGGAATGTACACAGATTTGATTAGACAAACTTATCCTTGAGTCCTAAGGCAATGACATGCTAGTTTTCTCAAAGGACTTATGTTTTCTGTGGATTTTCATGCAGCATTTGTGTAATATCCAGACGGAAACAGCTATGACAAAATAAAAACAGACTTTATAAATGGGGCTCCACCTCTGCAATGTATTATTAGTGCCAGTTCCACAGCAGAGAGTGAGTGAACCTGCTGCAACGAGGCTCACCTCAAAACACAGGATTAAAACTAAGGGGTAACAAATGTGAGAAATGACTCTGGCATTGAGGAATTATATAAATAAAGGAGTCATCAATAAGCATCTTAGCATATGTGAATAATGCATGTGGCCATTTCCCATAGCCAGAGGCAGAAGATATTATTACACCATCAGATCAACTAGCCAAGGTAATAAGTTGGAGAGGAGAGAGAGATGGAGAAGGCTGGGGATATTACGCGCCCACAAATGGCTCATACCCCACCTCTCCATAACACAAAACACACACACACACACCATTTAGAGTACACAGAGTAAAATACTGGCTAAATATTTTCTCTCATTCCTGCCTGGTCGACCTCAGCCGTGACATGCGGTCTGCAGAAAGCAGAGTGTAATGCTGAGAGTGTCACCAGAGTTCATGTATCTCCTCATTTAAAGAAAGCCATCTGATCTGGCGCTAATCTGTCTGCTAAAATAGTGCCACTCGCTTGGCCGAACTCTGGATTATTCCATGCCTATGCCAACTCTTCAGGAAGAGCACACCGATTTAGGATGGAGAGACACCACTGTTGCTGAATTACACACTAATACGTCAATATTGCTGCTCTCTGTTCATTACTGATAATGTACAAACAAAACCAAATCTGTTGTGACACAGTCTTTGATCGAACAAAGACTGTGTCACAATATTCCGCCGCCTGGAAACTCTGGAAAAGAAGCGAGCAAAACCAAATCTGATTTACAGCGCGTATAACAAGGGTGCACGCTAACATTTGCTAATTAGCGTTGAGGGTAATCCATTAAAATTAGGTCAATTCAAAGCTTCATTTGAATGTGGCACGAGATGAAAAGTTAAGACAAGGTCACCGGTTAGCATAAATCATCCTGAGTTGCAGATCAGTGTCAACTGCATAATATTTGTTGTGATATTCCATTTAAAAACGCAAATGTCAGACTGCTGGTGGCACCAGCAGAAAAGTCATGGGATCACTAAATCAGCAGGATTCATGCACTAGGTACCATAAATGTCCATAAGAAATGTCACAGAAATCAATTTTGGTAGTTTAGAAAGTCTGGACCGAAGCAGTGGAAAAGACAACCAATATTTCCATCCTGAACATCACAATAAATAATTATTTATGCACAAGAATTAATTTACAATGACATTAGCACCACGTTTTTTTTATGTTCCTTCATTTCTTGCTATCAATGTGCACTGTTCAAGGGTTAAACCACGTGGAACTGGACTGCAGCCACATTCAGCCCTGCATCTGAGCCCAATACACAGACAGTGAGAGAAAGAATGAGAAAAAATTGCATGAACATGAGCCAGAGATCTGGGCCATTTATTTACCTTGAATGACTTCCAGAGAGAAGAAGGTGAAAAGAAAGAGAGAGAAAAAAAGAAACAAAGCAGGTTCTTCCATGTTTGATTTCCTATGGTTGATCTATGAAAGATGGTATCAGAGAAAAAGAAACTTTCTGGGAAGAGGAAACAATTTTCTTCAAAACAAAATTCCCCCAAGAGAGTCACAAAGTAAACTCTGTTAAAATGCCCTCAGAGATGCTGTCTAGCAATCAAAAGGTCGTGTTTGTTTGGGGAGTAAGTTGACGGTTCAGACGTTCCTTAAGCATTACAAATTCAGTTAAGGGCTCAGAATTCAATTTTTAGGCTTTCTCTCTGAGGATGTTGTGAAATATAGCTGATTAGAAACGGAGAGATTATTATAATTTACCTGAAATTTAATCATGCGGCAAGTTTTTACAGCAGGTCATGAGTCAGGAGGTTGAGAGGAGCAACTTCCAGAACGCAAAGGAGCGAAAGAGGAAGGAAAGTCGGAGGAATGGAGGGGAAATTTGGTAATGTGAGAGGTTAAAGGCCGCTGACTGCAGCAGCAAAAAGCAGATGCTGGACGCTTCGTATTACACTGCATCACCGGCTGACCAGGATATCATCTATAAATGACCTGAGCTGCCCTTTATACTGATAGGAGCATCAGGGAGAGTGGGGAGCGGGGTGGGCAGGCTGTGAGAGACAAATACCGTAGAGGTGGTGACAGGAAAAGGATAGAGGCTAGAGGGAGAGTGATGGGAGGCAAACAGGCGCAATTAGCAAAAGTTGGTGGGAGACAGAGGTTGGTGTCTGGTAGTGAGAGGGGGAAAACAAGGTGAGCACTGGCAGTTATAAGAGAGGAGGAATCAGAGAGAAAAGTAGGGAGGGGAAAAGTAGAATTTTGTTCCATTTCAAAGCTCTGCCGACGCTCTGCTGTGATACCATCTTGACATTTCTCATCTCTCTTCATTTATCTTTCTGTGATCCCCACCTGTTCTCCTTTTTTTCTACTTCTCTTCCCGCGCACGCTTCAGTATTTCTTGCTTTTTCTCTCCCCAAGTACTTCTTAGAAATCTGCTCGCCTTCTGCTAAGTTGCACTCAGGGTATCATGTGACATAAACAACTTTGTGAACGTGGCTCGTCTTTTAATAGTAGCTGTCCTCATTTTATTCGCCCACTGTCTCGGCCCCCTCTATCTCTCCTTCTCGCCGTCTCGCTTCTCATTCCTTGTTCACACAACACCTTATGCTGCAGCACCACAGCAATGTGCTGCAAGGTCATCATCGCCACGGCAACTAGATAAACCAGTGTTTAAAGCAAGGACAAAGCAGTTCATGGTGTCAGGTCCAGCCTCATATCATAGCGGCGCAGTGGAAATCATGTGGAAGACGCCGAGTTTTCAAATGAACGCTTTGACATTTGAACAGTATCGCCGACTATAGAGTGTCCGCTAATGAGGCGGTTCGCCAAGATAGTGCTGTAGAAAGAGAAAGCTTGTGACACCAAATAATTTAAGTTAAACACTGGGGCTATAAATCTAGAGCATCCCTGACATATTTAGGGACTGTATCAACCAAATTTTCGCATACTGGGTCTCACCCAGAATTCTCTGTTCCATCCGTGCCTCCAAAACTGGAGATGAGTGACAGCCTAACTGAGTTCTCTCATCTAAAATTAGTGTTTATTGTTGCTAATTTAAGGAGTTCTATCAGAAAGGAACAGTAGAAATTTAGTTCTGCAGGTTAATGTGATTGTGCAAACCAGTGGTGTGTAGTCAAACCAAGGTCTGCACACTGATAAAGCCTGACAGCACTGAAAAGATCAGCGCCCATCCTGATGACAATAAAAGCCGTATAATATCACATTAACAAAGATGCTAAAATCTAACATAACAAGTCTTCCAGTGTTGCTGGCCAGAAGACATGCTCCAATATTCATCAAATTCTCACACCATATTTTCACAGAAAATCAGTCCAGAGCAATGTTAATTTTGTCATTGGAAACCAATAATACTGCCCCCAAATGAGACTAAAAGCAAGACTATATTTTGTCTTTGTTCTAGTATAACAATCATTCTTAGTTCAGCAAATATAGTAATCTTCATCCACAGATCCATTTAAGTGGTCTTTAAAGCCACCAGTTTGGTGATGTAGGAGATCATTCAATATTATGTAGATATATTTAAATACTGAAGGGCATAACCTCACTTAAAGTTGGCTGCAATTAAGAATAGTTTCTGAGCTACCTTGAGATGCTGCATAGCGGGATCTTCCTTTAACCCTCTGAGCCCCAGCTTCTGGGCGTTTTTGTTCTTCTACTGAGGGCTCATTTTTTTCCAACCATGTAAAATCCTGCACCTCTATGGAAACAGCACAACCATGGCTAGAAATAGAGAGAACTCAAGAATGTCTTCCTTGAAATATGGCACAGACACACAGCCATGAATCATAAAAAAGATAAGCTGAGAATTTCTTGAATTTTTGTCACATGACCGTTGATCTCAGTTGAATCACTAATGACTTCATGGTTGAACAAAGGAGTGCAGATTTTTTTTTCTTTTACAGAAACTCAAATGTTTTTTGCCGATTTTGTAAATGAAACATGTAGTGGTTTTGATTAAATATTCCAATTTTAAATTTGAAAGGAATGAGAAAAGATTAATTTTCCCAACAGAACCAGAAGTCACAAGTTCAGTGACTGCCGGTGTCTGATTCTGATAACTTTTGGTGATTTTTTTAAATAGATAACATGCCTCTCAAGCATGCTGACAGGTTTTAGAGTTCAGAAGACAAAATTAAATTCCAAGTTACATTTAAATAAATCCCTCATTAATGAAGGAAAGTCATTTCTTCTTTAACCCAGGAGGCTCTCGGCTATTTTACAAAGTTTCAGTTCAAGAAAAACATCCCCAAATCCAGTCAGTGTCGGTTTCACCACTGAAAGGTCAACATGAGCATTGACGTCTACCGATGAAAGAAATGTAGTAATTTGAAATTTGACTTCTATCAATTCAAAATCATAATTCAGACTAATAATAGCAACCTTACAACAATGAGTCAGGGACACAGTTCTTTTTTAAAAATATGTTCTGAAAATTCTCATTTGCTTTGATGCTACACCCATTTTCGTTACATTAGCTCATTAGCCCTATTCAGATTAAGAGTGGCCCTCAGAAGCTTTGAAAGAATGACGCTGGTTGTGTTTTTAGAACAGATATAGCCTGGTCCTGGTTCAGGGAACCCCTACACTGGAAGGTTAAGAAAATACAAATTGCATGAGAATGAATAGTGGATAGTGTATTAGTTTCCCTTTTTATTATTGGAAAAGATATTCCATTTGGTCTTTGTCAATCTACTACATACAGTTAAAAAGAAAACCTTCACTTGTTTTCTCTCCTACTACACTGCTCAAGGAACACTGAATGATGGGCATTTTGGTGTTACATTAATAAAGTCAAACACCTTGCCGACGGGGCAACTATATCATTACTGCTCACGTATGAACTCTGTCAAACAAATGCTGGTCCCACCCATGGAAGCTTGAGATTTGATCCGGCAGTCTCTGGCTGGTCATTCTGCAGCGATACTCTGTTATGATGCTGTTTCCACAGATTGTGCCATCAGGGTAATTCTATACTTCATTCCATCGCTTAGCTTGTGACACGCACATTAGTATTGACCGCAAACCATGAGACAGCAGATCCGCATCGCCTACAGAGGATCCACGGCCATGGAGATGAATGGAAGGTCAGCCGGTGCATTGATATTCAGCACGTAACCATATGTAGGAGCATGTATGCATGTGCACAACATCAACTGCCTGTCGTGTGTTTCCTCTCCCTGTATGTCACACACGCACAACACACACACACACAGTCTGTGACTCTCCTTCAGCTGTAAGACAAACAGAGGGGAGGAGAGACGACGGGGGCAGTCAAGTGGCACGTGTGCAAGCTGTCGTCTGCACTGTGATATCAGCACAAGTGCTTAAAGAGACTCAAATGCACATAGAGACTGTAATAGTAGACACGAGAGGTGAGATCATACACATCTGAATACATGTTTATGTTTGTGTGTGTGTGCGTGTGTGTGTGTCATGCAGGTGGCCAGTGTATGTTTTCTAACTATGCACACAAAGGACATTTTGTTCATCTACACAACTGCATTTACCCCCATAACATCACTGCAGTGTGGCTACCTGGCTGTGGTAACGCCAGTGTGGTGTAATGCAGCGAGGGTGTCACTGAGTTCATGGACATAAACCAACCCACTGCCAGACCAGTCTGCTCCTCTCAGGAATAGCAATGGAGGAGGTGTGTGTGTGTGTGTGTGTGTGTGTGTGTGTGTGTGTGTGTGTGTGTGTGTGTGTGTGTGTGTGTGTGTGTGTGTGTGTGTGTGTGTGTGTGTGTGTGTGTGTGTGTGTGTGTGAGAAAGAGAGAGAGAGAGAGCGTGGGTGGGATGGTAGATTGAGAAAGATTGGAAAATGGCGAGAATGGGAGGAAGAGTCAGGGAGGCAGAAAGACAGACAGACAGAGAGATAGACGGGGTAAGGAAGAGGCAGTGAGTGATAGGATATAGATGTAATAGGTGGAAGGGAGGCAGACGGATGCCAAGGAAAAAGTGCCCACTCCCTCCACTCCCTTGTGTGAATTTACCACCTTGGCGCGTGGCATTTCAAACACAGGGCCATTATCGCTCATAAAAAAGGCAAACACACACACACGTATGCATGCTTTCCTTTTTTTACTGTTCCTGCTCTTGCACTCAGACACATGTCAGACTGGAGAGACAACGCAGGCAGACAGGTGAATAAGGGAATTATAATAACTGGAAAGGAGAAAGCCACAGTGACAGACAGAAGGGAGGAAAAGGTGGCGTGGCCACAGAAAAACAGAGCAGAGATATTCTGCAAATAATGAGATGGGAGCATGAGTAAGATAGAGGTTTCCGACAGAGGGAGGTACAATAAGTACAGCAAGATAAGAATAATTTATAAAAGATTTGACAGGAGACGGTTCAGTAACAGCAAGATGATCACTGATTAGAAGCAGAATGGCTGAAAAGCTTGATAGCACAATTTGCTGTAAAGATTGTGAAGCTCAATAGATGAAGATTATAAATGATTACCCCTCTGTGAATTTTTCACATTCTGCCGTCTGGTATTTTTAATCATATCAGGAAATACCAAAGGAGTGGAATGCTCCCCGAAAGAAAATATACAGTCAGTTACCGAAATCGCAAATCACACACTCGCACACACGAGGTGCAGGATCCTTTACTTGTCATCAGACCAGCATTCAGCCAAACAGGGGATAATCTGTACTCCTCAGCTGCCTATGACCAGTGATTCAGTTTGACACCTTAATCTGTGGAAATCACAGAGGGCTCCTCCATGGAGCCAACTGTATTTACTATAGATTACATCTTCCACTAGTGTGCATTAGTCCAGTGACAGCTTTGCAGACTGCAGGGAAAACAGCAATCATACACCATTGACTGACTCACTGTGATTTTGCCACTCGCCAAATGGCCTCGTAGGACTCCCCCCCCAAAACCATTTGTCTGAGTGACTGTCTATCTGCCACTTACATGCTCTGTGTCAAATTTCTGTGGCTTGAAGCTCAAAGTCACATCCACTCACATTCTCCTGCTGTCACCTTGATCAAAGTGTCCGCCCTATTTTCTTTTTTTCCTTGATAATTGAATAATGCAAAACAGGAGTAAGTGTGTGTTCATGTCATTACGCACACACACAGTAATTTTTTCACACAAACAACGCGCTCATCTGCATTCGACAGACTGCCCTGTGACTGCCGAGGACAGCAGGGAGATGACATCACTTCTAAAGGACAGATTAGTTGGAGGATGAAACTCGAAGGTGGGGGAGGAAACGAAAGGATTCATATGCAAAATCTAACATTTCTTTTATACTAACAGCCAAATGCAGGTATCCGAACAGTTTTTCTCTCTATTGGAGTCCTTCTCCTCTCACACACGCACAGCTGTTTCGTTGGACTTCTATGTGCTGTGAAATTCAGAGTGCATCTGCGTGACTCTGAGCTCTCGCTGTTCTATACTCTAATGACCTTGTAGATCTGCCTGCCCTGATCTGCAGAGAAGTTCTTTTTTTCAACCGCCTGAGAGCCAGAAACACAGAGTGAGCCATAAGACAGAAAGCTGCAGCGAGAGACAGAAGCAGAGATGCACGAGGAAGTCAAAGACGGGGAGAGTTGTCGAGATTAGTGGGTGAGAAGGGTGTGTGTCCGCAAAACAACAGGGAAAATGTAGAAGGATGCAGTGTGTGTGTGTTGCGGCATTAGTTTCATGACATCGCATTTGAGAAGCCACACTACAAGTTTTTTTTATCAGCACAGTTCCATCAACACTCATGATATATTCTTTAAAAAGAATTGGTCACACTTTCAGTTCTCTGTGTTTCTCAATTACCATAGCATTGGAGCGAGGCA
Source organism: Acanthochromis polyacanthus (assembly GCF_021347895.1). Taxonomy (NCBI): domain Eukaryota; kingdom Metazoa; phylum Chordata; class Actinopteri; family Pomacentridae; genus Acanthochromis; species Acanthochromis polyacanthus. The sequence continues at coordinate 34,405,978 of NC_067125.1, forward strand.
CCATTATGCAGAACTGTCTCTTCCAGCGTCAAAATAAAAGTCTTTCAATAGCACACCTTTGAGAGGCTTTTATTGTAGAAATACTCTTTGTAGCTTCTGAAAATTCAGCTTTAGTCGTCAAGGTTAGCAACAGTGAGAACTCAGATTTAAAACACTATGTGCATGAGGAAATTATATTTTTCCTCTATTTTTTTTTATCATCTGCAAAGTAGACACAAAGAAGATGAAGCCCTTTTTAGATGAAGGTCTTCAGGAGCTCATAACAGTTTGAACCTGTCATCATGTCATAAAAGTAAGATGCACCTTTTCAAAGAACTTTCTGTGCGCAGTATGGAACATTTGCACAGAACGCTGGTAAATGAGTTGTTCATGTGGTGGGGAATAATTGAAAAGGGTTTAGACCCCGAAGCTAATTCAATGTAGGCACTTCCAACTTATTTCAGTCATTACTTTAATTTAATGCACAGTTATTTGTACTGCGCTGCTTATTCACTGCTTTTTTTTCCCACAAAAATTGTGCACATGCAATAAGCACAATAAATGAATCATGCCTGCATCCCCTGTCTATTCTGGATTTTTAATCTGCAACCATGATTATTTCATTACTTTTCTTATCTTAATGGGAAACTTTACTGAAGTATATTAAGCCTCGCTATTTAAATTAGGTTCGCTTTTTTTGTAAATGCATTTTTGCTAATTTTGTCTGTGCACATGCATGTGTGTTAAAGTGTTTGTGTGTCAGACTTGCACAGACGGCCTGCATAATGCTGGATTTTGAATCATTTCCTGAGGGCAGCTGTAGTGTAAACACCAGTAGTCCTGCCATTACACAGGAGGAGCGTGGGGCTTGTCATATGCATATGAGTGAGTCTGTGTGTGTTTTTGTCTTTCTTTTTAATTCATTCATCCATAAGCGTGAGCACACATTTAAGCTTGAGTGTTAACAGTAGTAAGTCACACAACAGGGATCTCAGTGTGGTCCAGGAAGAGTGAAAGAGAGAGGCAGAGTTCAGTCTGCCAGGAAAAGGGAATGTGTGTCAGTGTGTGTGCACGAGTGTGTGCTAACTACTCTGCGGAACATTAAACACTAACGTTACCCATTCTTCTGTCTGCTCAGCTCTTTTCCACATTAAAAACTGTCCCGCCTCCAAGTACCACACTTTAGCAGTGAAGCGTGCTGGCAATCTGCATATGTACACACATGCAAACTCATACTTACAGTCATGTAACTAACACACATCCCACTCAACATCCAGATGGTGAATCAAAAAAACGGGAAAAAAAAATCCAAAAGCGATCTGGCAGAACAAAGTAGAAAAAGTAAGCATGGACAACTCAGTCTTGTGTCTAAACAAACACAAAGTAATACACATCCTACACACACACACACACACACACACACAGAGAGTAAACAGCAAAGACTTACTGTATCTCTGCAAGGACTCATCTGACTGCTGCTGAGGGGAGAATGGAAAGCGAAAACCTCATGCTTGCTTCGCGGCACTCCTCTCTTTCACTCCCTCTGTCACTGCCCCCTCCTCCTTCCTTTTTCCTTCGCTTTCTCCCTCCCCTGCCTCTTTTCCTTCCTCCTCCTCCTCCTCCTCCTCCGTTTTCTTCCTTCCCTCCCTGTCCTTCACTCCCTCGCTCCTTCTCTTTCCCTCCTTCCTTCTTGGCAGAGCCTTACTGTATTCGGATACACCAGTCTCCATATAAGGCAGCACAGCTAAACATGTCACACATAATTTATCCACAGCAGGCTGCGAGTTCACCTTTCACAGCTCGTGCTTGGATCATATGCAAAAGAGGGAGGAGAGGGAGGGCAACGCAGAGGAACAGACAAACTTCTACTGTCAACAGCCACGTTCCTACAATTTCACACTGTGTGAGGGCGTGCGTGCGTCTCTGTGCATGTGTGTATGTTAACAAATGCTGACAATCAGACCGTGAAAATGCTACTGGAGACTGAAAATGCAATTCACCTGCACTGTTCCAACACCTCCCTCTCCCTGTTTCTCCACCATCTGTATCTGCAGGCAGTAAATCTTATACAGATGCTGTTTGTGAGACCTGTCCAACCTGCACACTCCCTGTTCCCCAACACCCTCTGCTCTCCTTATCTGTGCTACTGCCTTTATAAAACACGACTGACAGGGGAAAGAGACACAGACAGGATGAGAAAACAATCTGCAAGGAGAGTAAAATTAGTAAAGGGTTACATAGAGACCGAGAAGAAAGGGAGGAGTTAAACCGTTTTGCTTTGAAATGTGGAGATGCTGCAAGAGTGAGCGAGAGAGAGAGAGAGAGAGAAGGGTGAGACAAAAATAATATGTCAACAAATAAGACGCCATCCGTAGTGCTGTCTGGTTGCGGCTGTGAGAATCAGCGCAATTCCCTCTGATGATGTGTCAGGTTTTGCACAATCAATGACTTTAAGAATACATGGTTGCTGACCTCTCTTTCTGCCTCCTCTACTTCCCCCGGCTGAGTTTCTTTCTTTCTTTCTTTTCTCAACTTGCTGCCTTTATAAGACACTTGAAGAAAAACAAAAACAAGTGCACCGTACAGATAGCAGCTGTGGTGTAAAAGAAAGAGAGAAGGAAAAAAGAAAGAAAAGAAAAAGCAGAGAGAGAAAAAGAGAGATTGGGAATAATAATAGCTGCACTTGAGTATGAGTAGCAGTGCTGGCTGGTAGCTTTCTCCTCCCTCCTCCACAGCTTCAGTCCACTCACAGGACAGCAAGAGTCACAGCTCTGTTGCCATGGCGTCTAACTCCATCAAACGCTACGTCAGGTGCATGTGTGTGTGTGTGTGTGTGTGTGTGTGTGTGTGTGTGTGTGAGCATGTGTGAAGGTGTACTGTTGTGTTTGTAGAGGTGTGTATGTCAGGTGGGTGTTACCAAGTGACTCAGAGCCACATCACTGACTTGTGGCTGCAATATATCAGGGTGTTTGGAATTTATCACTGTATTGGCTTGTGTGTGTGTGTGTGTGTGTGTGTGTGTGTGTGTGTGTGTGTGTGTGTGTGTGTGTGTGTGTGTGTGTGTGTGTGTGCAAGAGTGTAAGGGAAAGGCGTTGATTGAACAGCAGCCTGGAGCCCACCCTCAAAAGAAAGCACCTATGATGGATCTCTGTGCTGCTCTAAGTGTTAATGTTTAGCTGCAGCTTCTATAAATATTTATCAATTCGTTCATAGAGTCAAAGCAACACAGTACAGACACCGGGAATATGGAATTTCGATTTTAGAGCTGGCAGGTCATTGTCCTTTGCCCAAAAAAGGTCCTGCAGTTGCATTACAGGGTTACGCTGAACTGTGTACGTGATGGGGCATCTCCAAGTGTGTACATGTCGTCTAGAACCCACATGGACTCTGAACTACAGGGCATGACAGGATGTTTTTTTCTGGACAAAACCTTGTCGGTCATTTGTCAGTGTTATGCTCTGTAAGGAAGTATTTGTCATCTCCCTCATGCAGAGCATAGATGCCAGCCACTGAGAGTTTCTCATGGACACCTATGTAGACAAATTGGCTATATTAAAATGTAAAAATATGACTGTTCAATTAATAAATATTTTCAAATTTACTTTAAAAGTGAAGGAGAACTTTAAACCTACAGCGATAAATGGCAAAAATTATGAAATATATTTCCTTATAAAGTTGCTGCAAACAGCTGCCAATTTGCTGCAGACATGTAACATTAGTGTCCTTTTGGAGTTTGTTTTTTTACGGTGATGTTGCAAAAAGTCTAATATTCACTCTCCCCTCTGCTCTGATTTGGTGTCCACCAACCACAGAGGTAAGGATTTGGTCTTTAGCTGCTAACTGCTCTGTGTTCACCAGCACGTCTCCAACTTTGTCTGTCTTCCTTTTGGTGCTGAGTGGGAAGTGCAGAAGCTGTTTTTAGAGCTTCTTCTTAAGAAAAGCTGCCTGGTGCAGGTGAAAAAAAGGCTAAGAGCCATGAGAGTGAACCAAAACAGGCAAGATGTGGGCCAGAAATGCAAAACAATGAGCTAAAATGTGCTAAAATGTTGGGTCAGGCGATCATTTTGTGTGGGTTCAACACTAGTCACAATACAGTAATTGGACCTACTGTTGCTTAGAGCTGCGAAAAAATACACAGAGATGAAATTAAGTGATGTGTTAAAACATAGTCACAAAAATGGATCAATAGCCATGTCAATAATACAGTATTATATGAGCTTTATATGTAAGTAGCATTCAAATGTTCTTGCTGTTCTTGTACTAGCTAACAGTATTTTTTAAATGCCCTCTCAAACACAAGGTATGAAAATGCACAGTGCTTGTTTCCCCTGAGACCTTATGAAGTGGAAGTGCAAAGTGGTATAAAATGGAAATACACAAATAAATGCCAAGTCTCTTAGAATTACTTGAGTATATGTATTTTCCACTGTTAGGCTGCTGGTTGAAAAGAAGAGATGAAGTAACAAGGCACAGTGAAGGACCTGCAGATAATTGCTGCAATTGCAGATAATTTAATGCACACTAAGGTTCCTGCTCACTGCTCTGCTGATGTCTGTGTGCAGGGGGAGACAACGAGAAGGACTTTTGAGGCAGCGCTTTCTAACTCGAGCCCTTATATCCTCTCTTGTTGTGATCGTATCAAAACGGGGTCATGGACCCTTGAACATGTGCAGCCTACGTTCCACATCATTAAAGGCAGGAATGAGTTCAAGTTGGACGAGGAGATCTGGATTCATATATCACCTTTTGATCCGTTGCTGCTAAGCAAAGCCAGAGCTGGACAAGGATCTACTGCAGAACCTTGTAGATCTCATCAAATGGAAAACCTAACAGGGAAAACCAGTGCGAGTCTGACACGTTTTCAACATTCATGGCAGGCCTCTGCTCTCTTGTTAAGTATCTAAGGTCTAATCGTAAATGCGTGACCTTGCAGAGCTCCTGTGTCTTTTGCCTCAATCCGAACAGCTTTATGTGTCGTACCAACATATTCTGGGGCCTTAATATGTGACCTCAGTGGAAAATACGGGAATCTGTCGACACAGAGCTCTATAACAGACCAGTAGTAAAATCTGAGAGAAGTTCAAAAACTTCCCAATTTCTCAAGCTCGCCACTGAAATAGTTCTGGTATGACCACTGTTATTCAGAGAAATGCTGGATTTACTCATGGTCTGCTTGAGCCAAACCACCGTGTTTTTTTTTTTTAACTTTTAACTTTTAACTAAAGACAGACATGCATTCTTCAGCTTTTTCTCTTTATTGCTTCTTACAGTATCTCTCACACACACTCAGAAACACATAAACCTAGATAGTGCTCAGCCACATGCATGTATACTCATTAGTCTGGCTGCTTCAGCACCAATGCTAAACTATTAGTGAGCAGAGCCGCAGATATAGATACTACTGTCATGTGTTGGATAATTCTATCAGCACAGGCAGCGGAAGGACGCTCTTAATGAAAACAACCATAATGAAAAAGGGAAGCCTCTCCATTTTGAGTTTTGACAGGTGGATTTCTGCACATAGAAGTGGTGCTCTGTCAGTGCTAAATGGAGAAAAACGGAATATTCAGAAGATTTTTTTCTTGATCTGCACTGTGGCTTCTTTATTTTCTTTTGTTGCTCGGCATAGACACTTTTCCACATCCATCCTGTCAAAACATGCAAGATAGACAACACAACTCTTTAAAAGCTCCTTGCTTTATTTAGTAATGAAGATCAATAGAAATAAAGCTATCTAGAGTTGTATTTTATGTACAAGTTGAGAATTCTGTCTATTGATATTTAAATTATATCATTGTGGAAGTAGGTTTAACTTAAAAATCATTCTATTTCAAAGCGATTTCTCACTGTAAGCCTTTTTTTTCCTGTTATGTGTTCACATACAGTAACAGTTTAGAAACATGATTTCGCCATAAGGTCCTAGTGAAGACACCAGAAATTTCTCATTTGAGTCCTGGGGTAATAAAGTTTAAGAGTCCTTGCCCTAAGCTGCTGCAATCGCGCTTCCCAGTCAATCTATGTCTCTGGCGCAACAGATATGGTCGCAAGCCTCAGCGGCCGTTAAACCACAAAATGATCCGTAACGGAGAAGGCACGCTTTTACCTGTCAGTCAGAATGCATTGGTGTCATTTAACACAACATGTAGAAAACCTTAAAATAACTAAGTAATGTGATAAAAACCAGCTACTGCTTTGGAAATCCTTAAAAGCCTCCTTCTTGATTGTAGTGATGAAATGTGTAACTTTCATGCATCATTGGTTCAAACTGTTTTTGGCTGGGTGCATTTGGCATGAATTAAAAATTTAAATGGCACAATTAACTGGATTTTTGCATTTAAGCATTTAAATAGTTGTTTAAAAATTTATTCTTTTGTCGAATAATTTTAAGAAATGTTTTATTCATTTGTTGCTTTTCTATAACAGAAGCAAAGTTAAACAGTCCAAAATGATAAATACTGTTCAGTTTATAATATTCTAAAAGTTACAGTAGTCACCAGCACTCCCTTACTTAAAAGCAGATTCAGTTCAGTTTAAGAGTATCTGCAAGATGGATTAAAGAAAATGCAAAAAAAAAAAAAACTAAGCCAAAACCAGAAACTAGCAGATATTTTACATGCATCTCAACCATATGGATTCCCCCTCGCTGAAATATTTTGTTGCTATGGAATAAATCACAGGCTCAGATATTTTCAAGACAGAAAGCAATACAGCAGCAATCACTAGCAACAGGCAGGGAACTTATCGGAATCATAACATGTCAAATATTAATGGCCCATCTGTATAGAGCCACACTCCCCTCTCTTTTTCCCAGTATTACTAGACAGTGAAACGGATCATCTTGTAAAAGCCAGAATCCATCCGCACGGTAAGAGCAAAGCTGTCTTACCTGCCTGGTTGTCTGTGTATTTCTCTTGCACTCGGTCTGCGTGTACGAGTGTGTGTGCTCTCACACACAATCCCTCGAACAGGAACTGATGAATCTGCACGACTTCAGCCCTGCAGCGTGCAGTGCATTATGGGGTTTCAGTCTCTCTCTCTCTCTCTCTTCCTCTCTCTCTCTCTTCCTCTCTCTGTTGGCACAGTGTTAGAGGGGGATGTCCTCGCCTCCTGTCTGGAGAGAGGAGGGTGAACTCACACACACACACACACACATGCTGTATCCACACGCACACACACACGATGCAGAAGAAGCCTCATGATGACGACTGCCGCGGCTTTGGTTGCCATAGCAACAGCCTCCCTCTCCCCCTCGCTCTTGTAGTTCTCTCTGTGTATTTTGCTTAAATAGTGAAATAGAGTAGAAAAAAATGACATTTTTTAAAAAAATGTTGCACAAACCACCTTTGTTCTGTTTGCATCTACTTCCCTTTAACATTTGCTTTGAGCCTGAGCTCACCACCTGACATAAAAATGAGGGGAGACTCTGGTGGTCACGTGATCACTAACTGTTGCTTCTGCCTTCTGAGATAAAGAGAGAGTAGCGAGTAATAAGAGGGAACAGAGACAGACACAGATACTGGGTGTCTGTGTGTATGTGCATGCTTCTCTGTGCTTGTGTATGCCTCTTGAATGTGTGTGTGTTTTGAGTGTGTGGGTTGCTGTGATGGTTCCTGGAAGCAGGCTTTGGTTCCTGTTTGTGGTTTCTTTCCTTTTCTCCATTGCTAGTGCCAGAGGCCTGCAGCACTTCGATAACACACATTACAAACAAGGGAAGTACAGCAGGACTGACCAATGAAATACATGGGTCGTGCAAGCATATGCATACAGACTGACTGTACCCTCTGAGGTAATTTTTTTCAGCCTTTATAACTATTCACCTTCTTGGAGGTTGGTTTGAAATGCTATTTTGTGGGCTTATTCAGAATGATAATGTCAGATCTATGGATTATCAAGAAAGGAAAGTATAGAAAAAGAACAGAGATAGAGGTATGGGTACTGTGAAGGAGAGGATATGAGGGTTAGGAAGAAAAGGAGATGAAACCTCCTCTCTGCCGTCTCCCATGGCGACAGAGTGGGTGGAAGGCCGTGGCTGTCCTTCAGGGCCGGCAAATCATCGGCTCACAGCTGAGTCCTGCAGCCATCACACTGGTAACCCCCAACGCTCCATCTTTAGACATCTAGCCTTGCTGTGTTTTATCTCGAGGCGATCATCGCTCGCTCTTCTCCTGCCTCCATCTCCCATTCTTACAGCTCCCCGTTCCCCTCTAAATCCAATCAAACCCCACGAGAATCTTAGCTATCACAGAGACATGTATATTATGTGCTTAGATCAAGCTCAGCAATACCTCCATGTCACTGGAGCTAGAAAGAACCTGAGTTGTCAGAGCAGATTAAAAAAATACACTGACACTGTTCTGTCTTTTCAGTAGCCATGGGAACAGGTAGGAACTGGGATTCACTGAGCATTGACTGTTGAAATTGTTGTGAGGATGATTTAATCAGCGAGCTTGGCAGAGGAAGACAAAAGGAGCAGACTAAGGTATGGACAAGGTGGGAGGCAACAGGTGGTAGCAAGTTGTTGCTCAATTTTCCTCACAGAAGAAACATTTCAACACAGATAATTGTTTTCCCATTTTCATAATCTTTGGATGGATAGATGGATATGTGTCTGCAGATGGATTTATGGTGTGTATCAGACTTGGCAGACAGTGGTTGAAGTACAAGGACTGTGCGATCAGCATTTACATGTAAAGTCTTGTCTGTGCTTAGTTTCAGTCAACAAAGCTCTTTGGTAAACATTAGGGGGGAAAAAATTGGTTTTGGTAAAATGGAAATATACATAATATGTCTCAAGCAAATGTGGACTTTTTCTGCTTTAAATCAGACTAACTTTAAAGTCCCTCTGTGGTCATCGATTTAACCCTGAAAAATTACACATTTAAATGTTTTTTTGTTCCCAATTAAAACAAATACTTCCTGCCTCAAAATGGCTTGAAAGTAACTCTAAACTGTTGCTTTCCCTAGAATGTCTTTCCCAGATCTATTGAGTTCCCAATAAATTGCTACATCCAAACACCTTGCAGCTCCAGCCCACCAGCTCACCAACAGCTCTAATTAAACACTACTTTGAAGTACTTGTTCGAACTGGAAGCTGATTCTGAAGGAGAATAACAATAAGAAAAAGTGTACGCAGCAAGTTAACAAGATTTATTACTTAGGTTTGTTAGGAATGAAACCCCGGGTATTCGAATCTGTGTTTTCGAGACGCTGCACAAGTGTCAAGGTGGACATACACAACCATGGCGTCGACTGCAAGTTTAACTCACAATGTGACTTTCACATATAAAAATTCCACAAGGCCGTATTAAAGTAGAAATTGACTTGATTTTCACAGCCAAGTAAAGAGTACCTCAATAGAACCATAAAAATTACTATCAGTGACCTTATGACCATAGCATATAGTTATTATGATATTAATATATAGCAAGAAAAACACTGCCATTTAACGATGATACTCCTGACACATTCACTATCAAATGTATTTGCAACTTTCCACATGTCATTAACGTTTCGTCAGTACATCCGTAGAAAATGGATGCAATTATGTTTCCTTCAAAATGTTTTCACTTGTATAGAAATGAGATTTCTATGGGGCAGGGTTGGTTAGTTCACCTGAGCACATTTCCAATTCACACTGCAGTGAATACCTTTTTTTTTTTAAGTCTGCAAAGAAACTGCCATGAAGTTTAAGCTACTTCTCCAGGCGTTCAGTGCTCTGAGGTGAGAAAAAAATGTCATTAAATCAATAAACCGGGCTTTTCCATGGCTTTTCCATTTTTTGCCTCTGGAAGACGCATATATCTGAACAAGCTGGCATTATCACTGAACACTCATGTGCTCCATGTAATGAAGGGTCCTTGAATTTGAGGGACACTGAATAACCTGCTCAGATTTGAAAGGCAGGGTGATTAGTCTGCTCTCTGGGACTAATAGCAGTAGCAGGTGTCCACAGGCTCCATGTGCCACATCTATTCATTAGAGACATTAACACTAACTATTCGCACACACACAGAGCTCACTGCTCATTGGAACTATTCATTAACAACATTGCAGCTCCCCTTAAGCGCAATGACCATTGATTAGGCTTATGCATAATGATGGTGGTGGAACTGCTGCTGTAATTATTACTGCCCTCAGACTTTTGTTCACCTGGACTGAAATTTTTTCATGTCATACCTGTACTGTAAGCATTGTGCATCTTTTTCTAATATTGTATATTTATAGCAGTCCTACATACAGTAGGCCCACCCATGTGTTGGATTTACAAGAGTGTAACTCTTAAAATATATTCAGTGCTCTTGAGTTGTGCATTTGATTTTGTTAGTGACAGATTCTTGAATAGGGAGTGGAGACTATAGGAAGAAACTTAATGATGAAGATTCTCTTGCAAATACTTAGCATCAGTTTTTAGGTATTGGTAATATGTTCTAGAGATCAATCAGCAGAGTTGATCTGCAATATTGGTCTATCACAAATAAATCAACAATCACTGTATATGTTGTCCGATATGCGCCAATACCTGAAGTTTTTAAAAAAAAAAACTTTACATATAGGCAATTTAGCAATAGTGTTATCATCTAGTTTAACCAGCAGAGCAGCTCCAACTGCATGGTGTACAATGTTCCTGTCTGCAGCACATGTAGCAGAGTAGCATCACGGGTGAGCAGAAAAAGTGCAGAATGAAGCAGCGTCTTCACAGTATGTTGCTAACTAGTTTGTTGCTGAAATGTTAATAAACAATGACTCCATAATTTTACCCTTTTAATATAACTCTAACATGTACTCATATATAAAGAAAATCAACCGATATATCGATATCGCAATTTCCCACTGCCTAGAATCTGCATTGGCCTGGATGCCACAGGCTATATAATCAGTTTCTGTCTACATAGAGACTTTAAGGTTATTTCACTCCACAATTCATTTTAGTTTGAGTATTGTCAACACCACAGCTTATTTCTGTATTGTCCATCTTTATTCTCAGCACAACCAGTAGCTCTGAGAAACTGAACTTGCAAAGGTCAGCACAACTTTGGTCCAAGTTCAACAAATCTGAACTTTGGTCACAGCATGGATTTGAATAAACCTTAGCATTACTTTCCCCAGAAAGAGAAGAACAAGTTCATCACATGCACAGTTATTGAGGAAGCCCACACAAAAGCTGCTCCATGTTAATGCGAACATGACTTGTATGCTAAGAATATTTTTATTTCGATCTTTGAACAGATATCAGAAGACGAAGAGACTGTTCTGATAGATACGCAAGTAAAATATCTGAGTCGTGCAGTATGAGATACAGTTTAACCTTTAGGGCATTTTATCATATAGCATGCAAAGTGAAGGGAATTTTAAAACAGAGACAACCTTCCATGCAGCAGATGTCATCAGTATCCTGTTTATGGGCTTACAAATGCAGTTAGACATCCTGAAAAGCCTCAAAGGTTCATTTTAACTATTGCCTATTATCTCCAATTGCTTGAGGCAAAAGTATTTCTGAAGGCTCTTTTTTAGATGCGAGCATAGAACAAGATCACAAATATTTCACGCTACATATCTAAACAGCACTGTGTTTCAAACCTCAGTTTAAATAATGGGATACTGTTTGTAATCTGTAAACAACACAGCAGTATTAAAAAGTTTGAGTTTCAGTTGCTGATGGCAGGTTGAACAGGCTTTTCAAATGATGCATCTGACAGCAAAATAATATTTACCCATTTATTTTTAAACCCATCTTCCCTCATCTCTATCTGAGAGATGGAGCGGGGATAGATGAGGGGTTCAGTGTCTGCCTCTGTTATAATCAGTGTGATCCCGCAGAGACAGACTCACACCAAAGAGAATGGGCAAGCATTACAGCGCTGAATTCTTTTTAATATTCCTTCACATGCAGACTATCAGCAGTCCCCTCACTATCATCCTAACAATATACAGGAGACCTATGCTATGAAGAGTAATATTAGTCATGCAAACTGAATAAATCATCAGGCTTCCCTCTCAACAAAATTACATCACCTCTTTTTGCGTTGCCAATGGAACAACATTAACTAAACATGTAATATAACTAAATCTGCAAAGAAAGAAATACTAATTTATAGAGAGACCTGCACAAACACTATTCACTGGTGTGTTCCCGACTGAGGCTAGGAATGAAAAGAGAATGCCAAAATGCTATTGTCACCTTTAAATTAAAAGTTGGTGACGTTTGAGGCTGAGTAACTTCCATCACACGACACCAATGAAATGTCAAGAACCATTTCTGAAAAGACAAGGGAAGTTACTGAAGCAAAAGGCAACAACTCTAAAGAGTTTGGCAACGGTCAGACTGCAGGATACAGATCAACCAGTAATCCCTCCCAAACAAACAACACATGCAAGAAAGTTCATAATGTGGAGCACAGATTATGAAAAAAACACCTGGCGATGTCAGTAAAAACACTGGAATCCTAAACTAGACATGAGGTCTTCAACTCTTGAAATGTCAAGGCTGACCCTCTGTTCAGATGCCACTTGGCTGTCAGCCCATGGTTCATCACTGGTGTGTCTCAGGGTGTGCGATGAATGACTGGAAGATGAAGCATGAGTTGGACAGACGGACTGGTGCAGCAGGCCGTCGTGGTGAAGAGAAAGCTGTGACTGAAGGCAGAAGGCGAAGGTCTTAATTTGCCTGTCGGTCTTTGTTTCAACTATCACCTATGGTCGTGAGCTCTCGGTGTTGACTGAAAGAATAAGATTGCAAATACAAGTGGCGGAAATTGATTTTCTCCGTAGGGTGACTGGGCTTAACCTTAAAGATCCGGTGGTAGCTCAGAGTAAAGTCACCGCTCTTTTATTGGAGCCAGCTGAGGTGGTTTGGCCATCTTATTGGGATCCCTCCTGTAGTGCCCTCCTTTGTAGCTTTTCTGAGCATGTCACAGCCGGGGCAGACCCAGAACTCACTGGATAGACTGTTTGTCCTCATCTAAGGTGTTTAGGATCCACCACTAGAAACTCCTTTGATAAAGGATGTCTGGAATGACTTGCTTAACCTAATGCCACTGTGACTCGACTCTAGAGAAGCAGAAAGAAACAAGAAAAGCACTTAGAGAGAGAGCACAGTACTCTGCCAAGGCTGCTCAGTCGTCGTATGATTTCCAACAACTGAAATCTTGAAAAGAAATTGTAGCAGAAATCACGGACATTTAATATAAATGTACCCACAAACAAAATGACCTTGCGCTGAGCACAGGTGTGTGCTATGCATGTTTACATTACGTACGGATACCGAATCGCATGACCAAAATATGTAGTGGGTGGCGGGAATTGATGGGACTCAGAAACGCCTCCACAATTTAATTAATTGTTTCTTGTATCATATCGGACAGATAAGTCCTGATAGGTTCGCAGCGGCTGATTTGTAGTAGGATCGCAATCATGCGATCATTAGCAGGCAGCTGACATAGTTACAGTGACGCCATGCTGCTATCTTACAATGATACAGAAATGTTTAACAAATCCATGGATTCAGACTGTAAGCCACATCACTGCCAAAATCTAATCACTTGGTCCTTGTGTCATTTCTGATCTTCCCTGAAAATTTCATCCAAATCCGTTAGTCTACACAGACAAACCAAGGACAATCATCACCAACGACTCCTTGGTGGGGTAATGAATGGATGCACAGAATTTTTTATGTAAAAACTTGAACTCACATTTGAATATAGGAAAAAAAATATTTAAATGTACACAACTTGTTCAACTTTCAAATTTACAACCAGTTTCACCCAGTCAACACAATATTGACCTTTAAGTAAATTCAGTGAAAAATATTGATGGAGGAAGACAGATGTGAGCAAAGCCTTAATCACAGAAAAGCAGCACCTAAGAAGTGATACATGGAAGCATTTTGTGTTTCCTGACCACTGACGGTCAAAGTATCAGCTTTCTTACTCTACCCTTGTATTGAGCAGAGGTACCGGAAGCAACTAAGGCATTGTCAACTCCACAACCTTGTCAGATAAGTCTACTTTCTGCCATGCTCATCCTAAGCGCCCTTGCTATAAAATCTTAAAAAGGCCAACACTGATTAGATGGCAAGATGTATATGTGAAGGATCTGCGGATTATTGGCGTGATTTTGGAAGAATGTTCTCGGGATAATGAGAGAACTGGAGACACAATTTAAAAGCTTCCACAGTCTCAAGACACCTAGTGCAGTTCTATCACAACCACAGAGAAAACATATAGACCAAACGACAGGGTAAGACGATAAATTGGAATGCAACAGCGTGTGTCATCAATAATTGAAAGTGCACTCCACCAAAACTGAGAGTGTTCAGTACAACAATAGAAATGTTTTCAGTATTTTTTTCTTCAGGAAATGTGATGTAAGTAAATGCTAGCACTTTGTTGAATGACCAGTGACTGTGCTGTCCTGCCCTCAGTGGGCAGTTCATCTCACTGCTATGAGGCAGGTAGAGGGCCTTTTCCAACATAAATGACCACATAGCACTGTTACTGCAAGAATAACGGTAAGCTAACAGTGCGGAAAGATAAGCATTCAGTAAACATATAACTCTCATTTGTTCCAGTTAAAAGCTACTCGATAAAATCTGCTTACCAAGTTTGGTCCTCCTCTGGCTGACAGCTTGGCATCCGGCTGAGCACTACTGCTCCTGACTGTTTCCCACAGATGAATGCCACTCCATCGTTGGGACAATAATATAAATTGTTGAAAAGTGCTCAATAGAAGAAAATGACTTGTCAGTGCCACTCAAACAGAATGGTGCAATGGAGCTGCAACCTTCACTGTTTGTTGCAGTGTTTGGCTGGAAGTGCAGAAAGCAAAGTACACGGTGTGATTACAGCTAAAACAGAGTCCAATGCACACACTGAGATTTGATGGTACAGTCAGTTACCTAACAATGCAGTGAAAAGAGCGTGTACTGTATATTGAATGTGGAAATGAGGAATAACTGACTCATTTTAACCTCAAAATAAATAATAAGCTCCAGTGTTTTGCATGTGAAGTGCAGTGGGTAAGACTCTGTACGTGGGAGAGGTCTTGACATTTCACATAACATAGGTCACTTTGGGGTTTGAACGAAATACCTGAGGCTGCCTAGAGGAGAGACAGAATACTGAAAAATAAAACACACACCCACCCCCACACACACACACACACACAGTCTGAAGCCCACAAAAGTATGCATGCATACACATGAAACATGGTGGGAGTGAACAAATCTCAGCAGATTGCCCTTGGTAACTTGCTGTTGGTAAATATTCATAAGGGCAATCTCTAGACTCATCGCAACTAGCAGAAGATGTGTAAATGTGTGAGACGACGGGGGAAGGATGGGGGAGATAATGAATACTGAAGAGCGTGCTGAAGAAAGAGAACAGATGCTAAGACAGTGAGACAGAGGGGTGAAGGATAACAGAGGAAAAACAGAACCACTGGTTTTAAGGTAGCTGAGAAATACTTAGAAACGCTTTGGTCTGACACACACGGAATTTTTTGAATCTAAATGGCAGTTACGGTTTGCTTACAAATGCATAAGCAAAACTAAACCACGTTTTTTTTTTTTTACGTGGAGATTAATATCCGAATTACAGATGCAAGACCAAAACTATCAGAGAGTATTATGCAACATAACTGGATCGCTGATTATTCTCTGCTAATAGGGTTGAGTTAGAAGTCCAGATTATATTAGCATTTTGAAACAGATTCCAAATGTGCATGCTCATGTCAACAACTTGCTTCAGAAATTTTGCAAACTGTGATGTTTGCTGCAGTTGGGAAATCTAAAAAAAAAAAAAAAAAAATCACCTGCAGCAGCCCCCCAGGTAATACGAAGGATTTTCAGCTTGACTGGACAAACAAATGCCTCATAAAAAAATATTGTCTATGATGAATTTGAGCCTTCAGCACACACTGTACATATTCATAAAGCTATGTTATTCACTGCATGCGGTGCATTGTATTTAATGATTTAGATCACTTATTCATTTTGTTTTTCATAATTCAAAGTCAGAATATCTTTCCCTGAAGGCACAGTCTTCTCCAGCAGCTGGTTTATAGCTGTGGGGAAATCCTGGTGGGCAAAGCAGATCATGTCTTCTCTGTGCACCACATATACTGTAATCACCTCCTTGTCTTCCATATGTTCTTTTTCCGTGGAGATATACAGTTGCCTTCAGCTTGGCCTTCTGAGAAAAAAAACATTTTATCATTCCTGTATGCTGACCTTCTGAAATGCAGTCCCACAGAAATGGTGGAATATTCTCATGCAATGTACACTCTGTACAGTATGTCTGCTACCTTATATAAACATCTCCTCGTGCACGTATGATAAATACATAATAAATACATGCAATGTCTAACAAAGGTGGAAATATGAAGACTGCCATATGTGTTGAGACTTCCCAGTAACAAGTTTTCTTTGTCAACATCTGACACAATTACATTAACAGGCTTTTCTGATGCAAGACAGTCAATTGAATCTGCCCCTCCTGCTTCTGTATGAGGTTTAATCTTTGGCCTTCTTTGTAAAAATAATAATCACAATATCTATCTCTCCTTTAGCTAAAAATAAGTCTGTTTCTAAGAGGTGCTGGCCAACTTAATAGACTAATTAACTCAAATCCCCGGAGAACTGTAACAGCCAAATGAAATTAAAAAACAGCTCACACAACACTTTGCATTAGAGCCAGTGATTTAGTATTTTTGTTGGCATGCAATAGTTTGCATAAATATGTTTTTTATCTCTCTTTTTCTGTTGAATGCATGCACAAACATGCAAATCTCTGACACACACATATTCCCTGACGCAATGATTTTTCACTTTTCACACCCTTTTCCCCTTTTCCTTTGGAGACAGTAATCCCCAGCTGCAGCACTAATAGCATTAGCGGAGCATATCCAATCCCCTTAGTACCCCGACAGGGAGCGCAGAGCTCAGACCTACCGTGAGACAGACACTCTGGGGGACTACACTACCCAGACTGCCTCGGGAAATCCATGCACGTTACTCAGCTCATTATGGATTTAAGTAAACTAAAACAAAGATTAAATTAAGAGTAGAGAGGCATGTCATATGTTTTCAGTATTATTGAAACACTGGGTTTGGGTTGGGTTTGGAGGACTGAAAAAGACAGGAAAAGACAGAGTGATGAAGGCTATCTCCAGAACAAGCAAAGCCCAAAACACTGGTTGGCATATTTGATCAGTTAGAAGTGTGTAAGTCTGCAACAGGGAGAGATTTGTAGGGAAGAAAAAAGATCCTGAAAACTTGTAAAGAAAACATGAGAGAATGCTGATGGCAGTTTGACGATACTAAACCAGTTTTGTGGGTAATCTTTAGCAGGGATTGACTGATTACTGGTGTGGTTGGTTTTGATACACAGCACTGTTTTAAACATTGTTTGATTTTTAAACCAATTTCCAAAACACGAGTTAATTTCAATTGGGCTTCCTGGGCTCTGATGCAGCCGTTTCTTTATACCTAGATCAGCATTCTGTGGTCTCAAGCAGCATCCTATCCTGAGCATTGTCTGAGTGGTTTTGCATCTTGACGAACAGCCAGTCGACACTGAAAGTTAAAGATTGTAGGCTCTGTTTTAATTAAATAGATGTAAAACACAAGTAAATAGCAGCATTTAGTTGCAACCCTGGGAATATATGCTCCTTTCTCCTTTTCTGCGTGATTAATCATGTCCCTGGCTTTGTGTGTGAATTAGCATGTGAAGCACTTGTCTTTAACTGGTGTCTGCTTCTTACCCTCACTGATCGGACCAGCAACCCAGCTCTGTTCTCCAATCAAGCTGCACCACAGCACCCTTTTAAAAGCTCAGCAAAACTGTCACTTGGGGCAGCTGTAATTTGGTGTAAGCAGCTCGCCCCAGCGTCTCTTTGTTTGTGCTTCTTGAACCTTGTTCATTACAGACCTGAGAGTTGTTTGTACATGTAAGAGATACTCAAGTTGTCACCAGAGGCTCGGCCAGGTTAAGGGTTTTGGTGACAAGCACATTTTGCTAATTTGTAGTTTAAGTAAACGTTAGGCGCCAGGTTGAGTGGTGCTGCTCCTGTCTGCAACTTCTGTTTGGGTAGTGAGTGCACGGAAGACAAGATTTAAATGATAAATTCTTAAGTTTACAACATCTCGTAATTAGTCTTCTTTTTTTTAATCTGTGTATATATCTTCTGATGGAGCATCCACCAACCACAATTCTTCCTTTTGTGTGGCCTGTGCTTATTTTTGTTATCACAAAAACCTATTCATTAAAATCACAATCAGCTTCAAATACAGCCACGACCATCTGGTTGTTTATTTACTGCTTCCACTAATGAAGTGGAATGGAGCACATTTCAACAAACTTTTGTTTTGCAGTTAATTATTGTAAATGTTGACAAGATTTTCAGTCCTACTGCAAATGTATTTCGGTTGCAAATAACAGGAAAAACTGTCCTTGATTACGAATTGATATCGAAATTTGCCTTGAAAAAAATATTGGCCAACCCTTACTGTTTTGACACATGAGAGAAGTGTTTCTAGGGATAATACTGTCAGCCTTCAGTCAGTCCACCGTTTTGTTCATGACTAATATCTCAAAAACTACAGGGTGGATTGATATAAAATTTTGCACAGACATTCACTGTTGCTTGTGTATTAAATCAATGCTTCTACCAGTGGTGGTTCAAGACAAAGTTTACAGGGGAGCCAAGGTGGGGTCAGTGTTTAATCACAGGGGCACATTAAAAATGACAACAATGATATCCAAGCACTAAAAAGTTTTATTTTACTTTATATTAAAATCCAACAAACATTTATTTTATGTTTTTTTTTTTTTTTACAAGAAAATGCATCAACTGAAACAATGAGGTTATCAAGGCCACTGTTGAAATGTTCAACATAAGCAACATTTGAAATCAATCACATGTTGCAGAAGTGGTTTGGTTTCCTGCCATTCAAAATCCTAGCACTACAGCAACAGGATACGGTGGTTGTGCTGTCTGGCAAACTGATCCTCAAATACTGTACATTTGGCCTTGGCCCTTCTGGATTCTATACTTAGGAGTCGTAAATCGTTCCTGGACTTGCTAATATCTGTGGAAAGATGCACAATAAACATAGTACAACTAAAATCATCCATTTATTTACTGAATGTATCATGTACCAAATGCATGAATTTTAATTTACAGCAGAAAGCAACATTTTATGGACACAGTACTATGAATTGTTAATAACACTGATTTGCAAATTGCAAATATAGACACACTTTCTACATCCCAAACCTGATGGTGCAGTACTTGATCCACATTGATCCCCTTGCTGTCCCTCTGGTTGTTCCTCTCTCTGCCCCTGCATGTCTTCCTCATTCTCATCCTCTAGAACATCCCTCTCTATCACTTTCATTGCCTCCTCCTCCAACTCCTCTGGCTCTCCCGTCGTCCTGCTCCTCAGCTCCCTCCACACCTTGACATGACCTTGCTGCTTTCACTTTTGTATTTGGGGCAAAAAAAGATGCAGTGTCCCTTTCTCGCCTCATGTCAACTAGCCTACAGTAAGAGGAAAACCATAGAGGCATGCATACATCTCATTTAGTAAGTAACATTACCCATCCAGTCTTAGCACGGGTGGATATTGTTCATTACTTTATTCAAAATGCAACAACCAAGACTGAGGTAACGTGGTTAACATCATAAAACCATTGGGATATTTGATCAATATTTGCTTTTGATGAGTTTCCTTAGCAATTCTCAACATAGCTAGACCATCCATCCATCCATCCATTCTCTATACACCGCTTTATCCTCACCAGGGTCGCGGGGGGTGCTGGAGCCTATCCCAGCTGACTCGGGTGAAGGCAGGGGACACCCTGGACAGGTCGCCAGTCTGTTGCAGGGCTACATATACAGACAAACAATCACACTCACATTCACACCTACGGGCAGTTTAGAGTAACCAATTAACCTCAGCATATTTTTGGACTGTGGGAGGAAGCCGGAGTGCCCGGAGAAAACCCACACATGCACAGGGAGAACATGCAAACTCCATGCAGAAAGATCCCAGGGCCAGGATAGCCAGACCAGCCATTTACAAAGTCTATTTCACTGTCAAAGTGGGGAACAACAGGAACATGGTCATGTTTGCAACACATCATTTTATGAAGTAAAATCATTTTTGCTTACCTTGTGCGTGTCTCTTGCAACAAGAAAACTAGCTCCTCCTTTCTCCAAAACTTGTACCAAAACCCGGATCCCAGCAAAGGTAGGCAGCGCATCTGTCCACGATGAAGACAGCACCGCATGCTACAGTTTGGGTGCGTCGCTCTAATTCGTCCGCAAAGAGCCACAACAGCTTCGGTTTCAGCGCTAGCACATATGAAGTGATCACTATCACTATGAAGTGATTGGTTTATTACTCAGTGAGCACACCCAGCAACATTTGGACAGGGGCACTGGCCTCTGTAGGCCCCTGTGTAGAACCACCACTGGCTTCTAACTCTATTGAATGATGAAGTTTTGCTCAGACTTTCATATACCCTTCTTGAATTGTAATCACTTTGGTAGTGTTTCCATGCACTAAAGTGTTGACTTCTAACTCTCATTGAGACAAAGTTTGATTTTTCCAAAGCTTTTCTGACCAAACACTCAAAACTAATAACATTCCTCTGGAAGTAACACAATGTAACTACATTACATATTTCCATCACTCACTGTGTACTACATTTGAGTACAAATTGCATATCTGCATGACAGAACAAAGTAAACAATGTGAAACATTTTCAACATAATACGTCAGATTGGAATTCACAGCAGCATCCTGGGGTGCTTGGTGTTTGCTGCATTGTTCCTGAATTATTCATCTACAGCACACACAGAGCAGACATGCATTTGTTGTTTGTTTATGCACAAGCAATGCACGTACATGTGTCTGTGTGTGCTTTTACTTACACATGTCCTTGTCTGTATCTAAAGAGAAAGAGAAGGCAGGTGGACAGGATAAGAAACATTAGGGTATATGCACAGGCATCTCTGAATGGTCCATTAGTGTCACAATTTCAACAAACTGTGCTCCCAAACACAGCCTTCTAAGGCAGAGCAGCAGTAAGCCAACCAGCTGAGGACATGTCTTCCTCCATCCAGCCCCTGTAAGCCAGCCTGCCAAGCATTCTGCATCTTGACTCCAGTTTCATCTCTCAGCTATTACCCATTGCTCATAGTGAGTCACAGAAAACTGGCTGCAGTCTGCCATGGTATCAGCCTATAAGTAATCATTCTACTATGTAGAGTCAATATTGTTTTTGTTTTTTCTTTCTTTTTTCCGTATGTGTGAGAGGAAGGCGGAGAAAATGTTGTAGACACAGAGGGAAGAAAGAAATTACAAAGGCATAAAAAGGAAAGGCAGATGAAAAAAAACAGACAGTTGTGTGTCAGGCCTAAGAATGAGCTGTAACCTAATGAGTCTAGATGAAAGCTGACTGTCTGGGCTAACTCAATTCTTTGCTCTGCTAGTCACAGTTCTTAGCGTAATGATGTTTACTGCAGCCTACCGATGCAAGAGCCAATGCTGGATTGTCTTTTTTTGGTCATATGTTTTCCTGTGTGCGATGACCCTCTTGGCCGCTCGCATG
This sequence comes from Acanthochromis polyacanthus, assembly GCF_021347895.1. Lineage (NCBI taxonomy): Eukaryota > Metazoa > Chordata > Actinopteri > Pomacentridae > Acanthochromis > Acanthochromis polyacanthus. The sequence continues at coordinate 34,427,571 of NC_067125.1, forward strand.
TGTAGAATGTTGAACTTGGCTCGCGCAGCACACAGGATGACATCACCCACAGCATGCAGCAGACATCCGTTTAAGACATGTTTACAGTGCTTTAACCGCTGGCATGCCTCTATCCCTGCTCATATAAACACGGAATGTGGCTGACCATGTGCACACTTGTGTGTGAACACGGTGTTTACACAGAACAGATCAAGAAATATAACTAGAGCAGGGAGGGGTGAGGATGCAATCTGTGGGGTTGTGGTTAAATACAGAATAGGAGTAAAGCAACACAAGGGTGAGGAAGTTCCAAGGGGGTCTTTGTAAAGGGTATCAGAGATTCTGAAGGGCAAGGTGTTGTGTGTACACAGAGGTGAGGAGGAGGCATGGTACTTGCTCAGGAATGCTGTAAAGCTGTTTGTAGAGTCAGCAGGGCAATGAAAAGGCTTATGTGTTGGAGCTCTGCCAAAGCAGCGATGGCAAAAAAAAAAAAAAAAAAAAAGTGAGGACAAAATAAAGAAAATGAAGGAATGGGAATAAATAAAAGAAAAGAATGGGTTTCATATAGAGAAACCTCAGTGGTGTTGTCTGCTGAGGAGAGTTTTACATTCTCTGTGAGAATCCACTCTCAGGTTAATCAAATCAGGGAAGCTTTCTTTAGAATTAGATCAAAAAACACTCCTGCCTTTCTGCACCATTTCTATGATTTCCATCCTCTTCGTTTCATGTTGATGCCTATCAGCAGCACATCTGTTTCTCACATCAGTGTGGTTCCAGAGAAAATTTCTATACCCATTCATCCAAACCATGTGTGCGTGTGTGTCAATATATGTATATATATATATATATATATATATATATATATATATATATATATATATATATAGTGAGCCCTGTTATTCAGACGCAAAATGAAAGACCATGTACATTATATACTTTTTTCATGTGGAATATAAAGGGCCAATATCACTGTGACAATAAGGTAGGACCTACAAACACTAATAGAACAGAAGTATCTAGATTACAGAGCAAACAAAGAGGTCTGATAAGAATTCTTTCTTAATTTCCCAACCACTGTTTCAAAAGCAAATAAAGATCGGTTCACAGCAACTCAGTCGATATTTAAAAGTTTAAGGCTTTAGAAAGAAACACGCCTCAGGAAATGTGGGCTGTTCCATACCCAGGTATGTGATAAAGGTCACATAGGTTAATTCAAGAAGTTAGAAAGGAGCTGTAATATGATGGTGGCATCAGGGTGTTGGCAGAACAAATAGCTAATGTGACAGCAGATATGAGAGAAGCAGTTGCAAGTGAGGGAGTGAGAGCAGGGGGAGGAAGTGGTGCATGAACTACTGTACTGTACTAAAGGCAACAAAGACAACATTAAATTTTAAAACTAAATATTAAAACTTAAGTGACTGTACAGCTGCAGTAGCAGCTCCAGTTTTTAATATTGCCTTAACAACATAATCACAATGACAATGCAAACATGCAGATGTTAAACAGATAATGATAACTTTGGTCATGTTTACCATCTTAGTTTAACATGCTAAACTAAGATCAGTGCTTACATTTGCCAGCAATGAAGTGCTAAAGTCGACATTGTTGTCATTTAATGTATTTGGTCATTAATTAGTGTGGAATAAACTTGATTATGGTGCCAGTGTGAGGGGGTCTTACTAATAAAATTTGACATGAAGATTCAGCCATACGTTTTCTTCTGCATCGCAGACATCCCTCTCCCGAGCAATGTTTTTCAGCCTTTCCAGGTGAATCCTGGGGCCCAGGTCAGTTGAGATGTGTAACTCCTTCAGCAAGTTCTAGATCTACCATGAGGTCTATTCCCAGTCGGGCGTGCACAGAAGATCTCCAAGGAAAGAAATTGAGGAGGCATCCTAATCAGGCATCAACTTCCAGATGTCTAAGCTCCTGACTCTATCCCTAAGGATGAACCCATTTGCCTTACAGAGGAAAACCATTCTGTCCCGCTTGTATCTGGAATAACATTCCTTTGTTCACCACCCATAGCCCATAACCATAAGTTAGAGGTTGGAGTGTAGTTCAGTTAGTAAATCTCTTCACCATGATGGGCTAGTAAAATGCAGGCATGACTGCATGTAAATATGCCATCCATCCATTCTCTACACACCGCTTTATCCTCACTAGGGTCGCGGGGGGTGCTGGAGCCTATCCCAGCTGACTCGGGCGAAGGCAGGGTGATGTAAATATGTTACATGGCAAATCATTTACCATCCAGTATTGACATATTCCACTCCGAACCTCACAACAATGTGGTGGCACCAGAATAAAAAGTAGAAAATTATCCAATTGATTAGGATTCACCCTTTGATGACTAATAATGTATGTGACAATCCATTTAAAGGTTGCTAAAATATCTCCGTCTGGACCAACGTGGTGCGTCAGACATTGTAATCCGAAGAGGTGAGCTGTTAGCATGGCTAAAATGCAGAAGTATTGTTAGTTTAGACCTTTGCGAAAAGACAAGGCTGTGCTTTGAATTACAAAGCAAATGAGGAACTGCAGCACAGAGAAAGCAGAGAGTCTGTGTGGGTTCATTTTAGATTTATCTCCATCTGAGCAAAAATCCAATTTAGATCCATCCCTCCTTGACCACATACCCATGCACTCCCCTTCAAAGTGCAACATAACTCAAGGACAGTGAGTCAGCCAGCCAATATGAGCCTAATCTATTCCTTGGTGCTGAAATCTGAGCCGCCATGAGACATGCAGAGAACTGTGATGTCACAGGGCACGACCTTCGGCCTGTCTACCTGCTCAGAGAGGCGATGAGCGAGGGAGCAGGAGTGGAAATGGGAGATGGGAGAGGCTGCTTCCCTTGTTCTATAGCTGACATTTTTTGCCTTGTCTGGGTGCAGCAGAGCACGAAGTTGAGACATTAGTATCATGCCACTTATAATCGCCACCTGGGGAGTGAAAGGAGAAGGAGGAAAGCAGGGTGAGTGACCAGCGATGAAGAAGAGGGAAAGCAGAGACAGAGAAAAGAACAAGGAACAGAATCATGTAGAGGATGAAAACACTGGATCTGGTGCTTGGGCAGATGTGAAGACCACATGCACAAACATAAACAAACATGTACAAACATGCATGCATTACATATTTCTCATAGTATTCCTGTTACAGACCTCTCCATATAAGAAAACAAACAGGATAACGCTTCCTGACTGCAGTGCAAACATTAAAAATCTTAGCAGTTCGACATTTTTAGCCCCGTGAGCACCTCCAAACATGATCTCTCCTTATTTCCTCTCTTTATTTTCTCAAAGCCGAGCAGACTGAGACAAATTCCTGTGGGTGTGCTATTTAGGGGAACTGTTGACCACTTTGACAATGGCTGGCAAAATGAGCCCTGTCATTTGGTGCCAACACACACAAACGAGGAAGTCAAAGACCCCACAGAGATCATTGAAGCAGCGACCTGTTATAGGGAAAGATTCACATTTTAAGCTGTCGGGGGTTATTTTTTATTAACTCAGTAAACTCTACTTTTGTGTCAAATCTGAGTTCATCATGTTACTTTTCATCTTGCTAAATTTACAATGAACTACAAACAATTCATTTCACCACTGGCTGCATTGTTTTCCCTCCGAGCGCCTGTTGCGAACACTCTTTTCTCGAATGTGGAGACAGATTTCAGTTACGCCCTCTGTAGAACTATGAGATTTCCCAGTCCCCTGACACTGTGTGACACCAATTAGGAGGCTGCTGATATGACAAGCCATTGGTCCAAACGCTGTAACTGACAAAAACAGCCTCCGTAGCTGTGTTTCTTTGTGACTGATATTATAGTGCAGAGAAAGGGAGCAAAAAGGGGAGTAAAAGTTAAGAGAATTTCAATGTTGAAGAGGGACGAGGAAGAAAAACCCCAACAGGGGGGGGGGGGGGGGGGAGACAGACGAAATTGAGGGAGTTAGAGCAGCTGATGTCAGTCTTGCGAAGGGAAGTTTTCTGTTGTCAGCCCACACTTGACTGTCAGCTGACAGAGCTGCAGATTCAGACCTACAGCAACGAAGTGACAAGAGAGCTGATGTGCTGTTGGAGTACTTCTGAGATATATGATGGTACTTTGCCACTTGCTGTTTACAGCTGTGTACATTGTTTTACAATCACCACAGAGGTTTACAAGACACTCACTGTCTCCACTAGGTCTGCTAAACCATTACAATGTGTTTTACATAATATAACCTGCTTCACGGCTCCCAGGTTCCCCATCAGCAACGGTATGATGTCATCAAGTTGAGACACAGAACAGGAGGGCCATTATTTTCTGTGCTGTGTGGTAATGTTCACATCCGTTAAACCTGGTGATGCCAGTAATGAAACAAGAGAAGACTTTGAAAAGGCCCTGAGGTATGTGTGGCGTATGAGCATGTGTGTGTGCATGTGCTATGAAATCAGCTTCGGTAGAGAAAACATACAACCGCCACCTGCCCAATGAATGATAGCGGCTCACCTCAACGCAGAACATGAGCAGGCAAATCATAGACAGATGTTGCAGTTCTGAGTGCACCCCTGTGTGTCACACAACTGCCAGTTTCATACGGGAAAGGAGTTTTGTAGCTTGTGAAAATTCTGCAAAGGTTCACTCAAGCTACCGTTTTGTAAAATAGAAAGCATGCAGCTCACATTGCATTTTTGACAGTTCACTGTATGAGAAAGAGTTCATACACTAACCGTGTATTATCTGAAAATCTGCTTTGCAACACAAACACTGCAGGGCAGCATTAAAGTGGATGGTTTGAGCCGCGAGCTAAACACACGATGGTAAAGTCTTCAGATTTAGCCCCAGCTTGACATTAGTTGTGCTCGACTGACCCTGAGAGGTGGCTATCAAGGGTTGAAGTGAAAACATGGCAGGGTTAGATATTAGCACCCACTGAGGCCAGGAAGTCTTAGCTCTGCAACGTGTCCAGTGACTAGCGTGGCGATTAGCTGACAGTTAGCTGACCTGACGGTGGTTTTGAATTTATATGTCCCAGTAGAGAGCAGAGGCAATCATATCAGTAACGCTGAGAAAGCCTGACACAGCATACACCACCAGCGTGTGTAAAACAAGCCTCTAGAGCTGCCGTGACTGAAAATGAAATAGATCCACAGTGGCGCAAAGAATACAAAAAGATATGCAGAAGGCACGAGGTTCACTGAGGGGGGCTGCAGGTCCCAGATCACCCACAGTAAGACTCAACATAGAAAAACATAGGTGGTTCTGGCTGTTAAATTACATTGTGTATGCTTTGCTACACCTTGGATGCATTACTTGTCCAGCTGACTGATCAATGTCAGCTTTCATCAGGGCCAGGTAGTCTGAAAGGCTTTTAAGATGCCAAAATGCACTGACCTGCAGTTCTGATATGCTTTGTCAGCACGATCTACTGCAGGCAAACAGATTATGCAAAAATAAATTACTCTGAGTAATAATTAAAGGTACAAATATTTTAAAACACTATACTTCATATTACGTTTGAAGGACAATTTGTAGTACAAAACTCCAAATGAACATGTTACAAAAAATGGCTACCCAACACCAAAGTTTGACTTACTTCTTTCGTTATGGTTGAATTTTACTTTCTTTCTGCGATAGTCAGGAGAAAGAGGAAAAGGCACCTAATTTGACAGTGTCTCTGATACAGATAAAAAAGTATGAGCCTAACTGGTTCTTTCTCTGAAGTGAAGCTAAATTGGCCCCCCAAAAAAGGCTGTATATTTTCTCGCTGTATATTTTTACAACTAATGATCATGTCTCACTGGGACAGAATTTGAAACATGAAAACAAGGGCTGTCTGGGAGCCTTTAAGAACATTTGAAAACCAGTTTGCATAACCAGCCTGGCTGCGACCTCGACGAGAGGGACAAGAAGAGGTGAGGCACTGGATGAATTATTAAAACACTACTGAAACCAATGAGAAAATATCGGAATTTGAGGTTTAGAAGAAAATAAAAGCGACCAGGCTGAAAGGTTGAAGTGATGATAGAGGATGATAAGAGACTATGGGGAGGAAAAATCTAAAAAGACAAAACTAAGAAATGGAAAGAGGCGAGGAGATGGGTCATGTAGAGAGCACAGACTGCAGAGAAGTACATGATTTAATACTGCAGCTTCTGGAATCTTCTTAACAATCTTTGCGTTGTGCAGTCAAAGGATGCAATCTCTCTCTCTCTGCTAACTGATACACACTAAAACACTCATAAGTGCACACGCTACATCAGATCGTGATCCAATTAACTTCCTGTCAAATGTGAACCACGCTGATAATTAGTGCAGAGTTGTAGTGATAAAGCTCTAAGTGTGTCACCTTCCAGAACTAGGACAGCAGTGTGAGCTTCATGGGCTAATGGGAACGCTCACTCACAATTGGCCAGCATGAAGCCAGCACACACACACTTAGACCTCACTGATGTGTTAACATGGCAGTCTACCCAAAAGAATGCTGATAACTGTTGTGAGGTCAAAACATTTATCTTCATTTTACCAACAGTAATGATTTTTGATTCCTTCACTTGCTTTGTGTGCATGTAATGAGTAATGAGAGCACTGTGATTGGCACAGATCTACCCTTTACTAACTATTCACTAATCACAGGCTCTGTTATTTATTTCTCTTTTGTCTCTATGGTCATTGTTCCTCATTCTGACTCCATTTCAAAGCTTTGTTTCCATTAAAACTGCAACAATGAGGACTTGGTCTCATGTACTGCTCCACGTTAATCCATTGATTGACTTACAGCTCTCACACTTTACTTCATTCATACTATCTTAATTTAATATGCGTGTGTTTTTTTTTTTTTAAGTTAATTTATTCACTAACAGGACTGAACACTTGTGGAGTTTTAACCCAGTATCTTGGTTTTGGGCTAATGCTGCCCTCTGCTGGAATATATCTGCTTCACATGTGTATTTGGACTGGTTCATGAAATGCACAGAGATGATGGTTCATTTATAAATTCCCATTGGTGCAAAGTGTGTTTTCTGGTTGATCTCACTGAAAATATACTGTAATGTGCATAATTTGTCTTGTAGTTTCTTGTAATAAGCACATACTACCCTCTCACTTCTCCACAAACGCAAACAGGTGGAGAGGAGACTGCTGTGTTTATTGTAACTGTATTCAACATTAAATCACATCTAGTCAGTGCAATGGTTGGAACAAGAATGAGAAGGCAGCTATGAGGGGTCATAATAGAGCATAATACTACCACCACCTTGCTCAGCTGTAGATTGTGTGTTCTTGAGGTCAAAGGCTTCACTTTCTCTGCTCCAAACATGTGACCAAATAGCTCCACTTTTGTTTAATGTAACCACACGCTTTTTGCTTGTCCATGTGATCAGCAGCAAACGTACGTTGAGCCCTAAGGTGCTGCTTCTAGAGGAAGGGATTCTTTCCAGCACAGCAGGCTCTCAGCTCATGTTGATGTAAAACACACTTGACTGTAAACACTGACACTTGTGTCCCAGCAACTTTTAATTCATTGCAGACCTGCTTTTTGGTAATTTTTTGTTGATTCCTGACCATCCTGACCAACTGTCCATCAGCAGCAGGTAACAGCTTGTGTTTTCTTCCTGAACATGGAAACTATGCTATGCGCTTTATACTTACAAACAACTGTTTGCATCATGTTTGTGGCTGAGTCTGATGAATGTATCTAATGGGCCATATTTAGATTTGGCTCAGAGGAGTCATCAGCTGTACTCAATCATAATCTCTCATGAGAAGCTACAAGGCCATGTCATTAAGAACATTTTATTAACACAACTGTCTACATCACTAAAATTGATAATTTAAGTTGTTCTATGTATATTTTTGACCTGGCAGATTTCTTTCCAGAAGACTTATAAATATTTGAAAGAATCAAAATGAATGATTGCTTTTGTGACAAAGATGCATATGTTTCAGTGATTTTGTCATAGAAAAAAAAGAGTCATGGGAGTCACTGGAAAGTCAAGGCTGCCATCATATATGTGGTTTTTACAAGTGTTTGTAAATATTTGTTCATAACTCCACAAGTTAAACATTCTGTACTGCAAAATACAGGCAAGTAATTTAAATAATGCAATTATTCGTATGTGTGTGTGTTTTTTGTTTTTTTTTAGCACATCCCAGGAAATTGGAATATGTCCTGTTGCTGTGGGGTAACAGAGAATTATAAATGGAATTAAAAATGCAAAATACTGTCCATGTGCCTACAGTCTTCAAACCAGGAACATCTCCAGAGTCCTCCACATGTGCTCTCTGTGAGGACTGAGTGGACCCACAAACACAGCAATTTGACTGTTCTTGTGTGAAATGTTAACAACCTTTCAGCAGCACACGTTGCTGCAGTGAAGACTCTGATTCCAACGTTTGCTTTGGTCTGCCACCAGAGAGCGCTGTTGTTCTAAATAAAAAGACAAATAAAACACTTCAATAGAATTACATAAAAATCTATTAATAGATCACAAGACACAGTTAGGTTATTTGTTTTCATTATCACAAAGGTATCTTCTCTTTTCCAGACAGGCAAAAATGCTGAACTCTGTCTGTTATGAACAAAGTGAGACAGACGAGAAGCAGTAAACTTTAACAACACATTCATTTTGTTATATTTAATAATTTACAGAAAACAAAAAGAAATGCTTTAAGAGTAGAATCTATTAAAAATTAGGCACGAAATTGAAAGCAAGGCAAATGTATATCACTTATGTAAATGCAAAAAGTAACGTCTTACATCTATGTCCTTAAATCAACCCAGTCTCACAGCGGGTCTTAGGATACAGATACAGTGTGAGGCAAAGAAAGCCTGGTGTGTTTGATAAAAGACATGCTGTTTTATCAGGAGAGCTGTGCCTGATAAGGCAGGTTTTCAAAGGCTGATACTAGATGACCATTCCTCCTGTGTCATCTGGAGAAAGGCTGTAATTCAAATACAGCCACACATCTTTTGTGATCGATGTAAACTAAGAGATAGCATAACATAAGCTATCCCAAGTCAGTATTAAAATAGGCTTATTTTATTGCCCCCCTGCTGGCCCCTGCTAGAACAAATCTAATCAGTACAAAAGCACAAGAAAGCCGAAAGATTGCTCTTGATCCTACAGTAACATAAGCAAATAAATACTGTCAGTCCCAGCCTGGGGTTTTTAAGGACATGCCTGTTATATTTCACCTAGCTTACTTTCTTTCTCTGCAAAGTAAGGTTAAAAAAATATCTACCCCAACTCTATCTCACATGTCTCTCAGCAGTAGATCACGCGCTTTCTAAATGCTGACAAACATCGTAAGCTCTATTGCCAAAATATAATGTTGGCTCTCCCTATCAGATCGACATGATTATGATTGAGCTGCATAACACACCCCGATCGTGTTCCAAAGGAAACTGAATGAATTATAGTCATAGTTGACAATATTAACACAGGAACATTTAAAAAACAGTCATGCTTCTCACATGCTTTTGATCAGTGTGTCCACATACCATGTTTAATTTTAAATGATTAAAATTAATGGCCTTATGTACCAGAGCCACAGGGATTTGGACTTTGCCTTCCATGTATGCTTATGATTAGATAAGAAAGCTGAATCCACACACACTATTAGTACATCAACAGATTCAATGAGCTAGTTAAAACCTAGCTTAACCTAAGCCGTTCATCAAATATACTTTACATTTGCATGCCTCTGTTGACCAGTCAAGTTTCAGGTTACATCCATTTCAGTCCAGATTTTTATAATATATTAATTGACAACTTTGTCAAATTCCTTGTAAGAGTTCACACACTTGGCCACAAAAGTTGATTTTGATAAAAAAAAAGAACGTTGCAGCCATAGGAAGAGGCAATGCATCAGACATGGGTTAGTGTCAGCAATTCAGACCAAACATATGATACAGTCAAACTCACAGCTTCTGTTCCTAATTTGTAATGTTGAACAATGGCTAGTAAATTGCTTTTGATTACTTGTTCAATGTCACTGGGAAGTTGACCTTTGACCTTTTGGATATAAAATGCAATTTGTGTGAATTTTAATATAATTAGTGTATGATCCTTGACCACCAAATTCCAGTCAAATTACTCTCGACTCTAAGTGGACAATTTGCCAAACATAACGAAATTCCCACCAGGGATTCATCATATATTGTGTTTACAACAATGGAACAAATGTACAGCCTGAAAACTGCTGTCACTAGTGGGAAGGGATAAAAAATGTTGAATAATCACTAGCTAAAAGAAAGTTTCAGGAACTAAAAGCAAACTGAGGATCCATCAGTTCAACCATTATCTATACAAGGTTTAATCTTCATTAAGATCATGGGGGGCTGGTGTCTGTCCCAGCTGACTTAAGGTGAAGGTAGGAGACACCCTGGACAGGTCACCAGTCTATCACAAAGCTAAACATAGAGACAAGCAAGCACGCTCACATTCACACCTACGGACAATTTAGAGTTGCCCATTAACCTCATCATGTTTTTGGACTGTGGGAGGAAGCTGGAGAACCTTGAGAAAACCCACACATGCACAGGGAGAGCACGCAACCTCACACAGAATGATCCCAGGCCCAGGCTGGGACACAGACCAGGGATCTTCTAGCTGCAAGGCAACAGTGCTAAACACCAAGCCCAAAGTGAGGATACTTTTTAAAAATAATCAGTCATACAAGGCACAGTAAAACAAGAATCACTACGTGGTGTGAAAAACTGTTCTCCTGGATACACTCTGACACAGTTTGTTGAGGCACTTGGTAGGTAGGTTGTTGACAGTCTTTGCCAAAGTTTTTCTCTGGGTTTAGTTGCTCTTAATGTAATCTCAGACTGATCTGATGCTACTGCAGAACTTGTTCTTCGTGTTGCTGAGGGCACGACAAAACATGTAAGAATGGAAACTCTTTGTGTCAGCCCTTGGTGTAAAACCACTTCCTCTTAATCCATGATGCAATTAATTCTCAGTCATAACGACCGAGTAAGCTATTTCCAGTTAAACCTTAAGTTGCATTTGTTGTTATAAGTTCCTCGTTAGTAGGTGAAGGGTGTAGTTCTTCACCTTAAGATGACGTGGACGACTAAGAACCTTCACAGACACGTTCCTCGTTAGTATAAAGCAAAAGAAATTCTCAGAGCTCATAAACCTAACTCAAAGAAAAAAACTATCCCATTTATATTTTATCAGCTTTTCACTTCACAATTGTTGAAGATGGCCAAATAATAACATTGTAAAATAGATTGTATACTCAACATTGAACAGAAGATGCATTATGTATAGTCCAAATAATTTTAGGAAAAAGTCCAAACACTCTTGAAAAAATAGCGAAATATCTAGCTAGAGCATGAGTGATTTACCTTAATTTAAACTGGTTTGCAAATTTGATATCACAGACCTTCTGGATGCTGAATAACAATGTGCTTCTTAGTTTGTTGCCTAAAATAACGCAGCTGATACGTCAAGTGCCACAGAAAGAATGACACTCTGTATTACCAGAGAAAACGACGCTTATTTCTTGTAAGTCATACGCTTGCATAACTGCCTTGGATTCAACCACATATCACTCTCTAAGACACTTGATTTGTGACTTGATTTAAGTTTACGGTGAGTCTCTACTGTGAAAAACAAACATGGCAAGTTCTGGAAATGCTATTATGATGAGCCACAGTTTTGTGTGGTTCTACAGCTTTTGAGTCAAAAAGTAGGAAAATAAAATAAATAAACAGACAAATAATAATGATAATAGAAAATGCAGACTGTTAAATATTTATAAGTATAAAAACTCACTACACGTTCAGGTTTAAGTATACATGATTTTGGTTAAACTCATCAATTGTGAATCCTGAAGATGAAGTGCTGAAATTTTTCAGTCATTTCATTTCAAGACATTAAATGTAAAACTGAAAGAGGAAATAAGTCTGTTTACAAAAATATGTGACTTGTGAACTGTGACAAAAACCACCGTCTATGAAAAAAGAGAATGAATTAATGCAACAGGGGAAAAAAAGTGATAGACGTGACAGAAAAGTTTGCAACTCATGAGGCTGTCATCTTGCAGAGACTATATAAACACTTGAATTTTAGAGAAGTAGACAGACTCAACTTAACTGCAAAGGGACATTGCGTCGCTCTACACTGAGAATTTTCCGCATTTCTACATTGCTTTTAGGAAGCTTGCTCTTCAATTTTCGTCAGTTTTACTTGTAACAACCAAACCAAGATCAGCAGTATTTTGTAGCTCTTGTAGAAGACGGTAAGTACAATTGTTGAGAAAGTTTAAAAAAAAAACAGGATTAATTATTCAAATAATTGCCATACCATTTTACATTTTAACCAATAGTTGTTTTTACATAAAAACTACACACTGTTAAATGTAGCGGGGCATACTTTACAGCAAAGCAAAGGGGTCTGAAATCAAGTATCTAAAGTATAACCAGTCTGCAGTAAAGACAACAGCGTGTTTAAGCCAGTATGCTTCACCGATTGCTTAAAAGTAAAAAAGTTTTTTTTTTAAATACACACCTTAATAGATTTATAAAATATTAAACGAAACCAAAGCATTTTCATACAAAATAGTGTCACAACTGTTTGACCAGCTGTACCAGTCTGAACTAGCTAAGACATAAGGTTCATTTTTGAATTTAAGAGGATATTTAACTCATGTTTAAATGACATTTACTGACAAATGTAAACTAGTGTCATCACTGTGGTATGACAGCTGGTCTGTCACTGTGTAAGATATTACAGTGAGTCTGCTAGGGTTTGTTTACTTTGTAGACTCTTTCTGTGTTGTAAATGCAAATTACAATGATATTACAGGCACCAATACCCTCACCTGACTGTATTTACGGTTTCCAGCGGACAGATAGTGGCTGTACCTGTTCTTGGCTGTACTCCCTGCTCACGCTACCAGCAAATACACCGACAAATACAACATGGTAAGTCTTATTCTTACACTTAAAATATGCATGTTGTGCTAAATGTGGTTAGCGCAGAACTTATGAATCTGTTCCTGTAAACTGCCTGTAAGGCTTATCATTTTAATGTTTTAATCATTGCTTTTCCTCCCTTCCCCTCTCTCCTCTCCTCCTCTGTTTTGTGTTGCTTCATTTCTCTTGTTTTTGCTAGGGTCACAACTGTACAGACATAGGTGCCATGCTGGAGAGATATTACCTGGCACCAGTTTATGGAATTGAATTCAGTATCGGTTTCCTTGGCAACCTTTTGGTTATACTTGGTTACGTATTTTGTTTGCCAGAGTGGCATAGTTGCAATATTTACCTCTTCAACCTGGCAGTCTCTGATCTTATTTTCCTCTGCACACTGCCACGCCTCTCCTGCCTCTATTCACACAACCAGTCAGAAACCAGTCCGTACGCTTGCATTATCAATCGCTATATCCTGCACGTCAACCTTTACTCTTCCATCCTCTTCATGGTTTGGGTCAGCATGGACCGCTTCCTGCTCATAAAACACCCAACAAGGAATCACTATCTCCTGAGGCCACGGACAGCACTGATGGTGACGGGGCTGAGCTGGCTAGCTGTTAATGTGGAAGTCGCCCCAATGATAGGACTGATGGTCCAGGACATACAGAGACAAATGATGACAAATATGACCCTCTGCCAGGATTTTTCCAGCTTAAAAGGAAACATCAATGTTTTGGGCTACAGCTTGGGGCTAACCGTGACTGGCTACATTCTCCCTCTGATTGGACTTTGTGGTTTCTCCTGCCAAATTGCACATTTGCTCCATGTCCAGGAAAGAGCTCTACAGCGCAAGAGAACATTGTACAAACGGCCTCTCAGGGTTGTTGTGTCAGCTGCAGCCATGTTTCTTGTTCTCTACACTCCCTACCATGTCCTGAGAAATGTCAGGATAGCGTCTCTGCAGCCCTGGACAAGGCTGCACCCATGTACACAGACGTACATAGAGAGCATATACATTGTGACCAGACCACTGGCCTTCTTGCACAGTGTCATCAACCCCGTCTTCTACTTCCTCATGGGTGACCAGTTCAGAGAACTCCTACTTTCTAATCTCAGAAAGCTAGTCAGAAAGACAGAGCTACAAAAAGAACCAGCTTAACATTTAAAAATAGATTCCTGTATATGTACAAAAGAATACAGGCTCGATATATCCACACCTGAGAAAGCTTCATCTTTATATAGATATGCTTTGCTGTATTTTTTGCTTTAATTCCTAATATTTAAGTAATTCTTTCACAATTGAAAATATATATAAGATTGTCTAGTATTATTAATATTGAATGATACATTTGTCTTAGAAGAAAATATCTGAAAAGTCTTACCAATGATATTGATGATATTTTGTTTTCGTTACTGTATCGTCACATATCACACAGTTATTAGGCAATAAAACATGTCAAAATATCCATCAGGTGGAATAAGGTAGTTACATTTCAAACTGAGCAGAAGCTTACGTCAATGTAGGATGTTGTTGGGTGAACATAGGGAGGCATGTTTTATAATTATTGCTGGTGATATTTTGGGGATGTTTGTGCATTACAGCAAATATACTGTTGTTTTTTTAATGCAATAAAAATCAACTAGAGTGAGAATAATTGTTTGCTCTTATATTACTTGAAATGTTCAAAGTGATTTTTTTCACAGTGTATTCATATCTTTTCATCTTGATTGATTTTGTTAGTTAATCCTCTGAACCTCAAGCAGTTTCTGGGCGTTTTTGGTTTGTTTATTTTTTGCTCTCATCACATGTTCACTCATTGTGGTCTCAGCTTTTGTTGCAAAAATCCTGCACTTCAACGCAAGACATATAGAGAACTCAAAAATGTCTTCTGTGCAGTATGACAAAGTTAAAAGGCCATAAATCAATAAAAAGAAAAAATGAAAGTTACATTTCATCGATTCCTTGAATCCTAGATTGCTACATTTTTACAAAAAGTGGAAAAATAGAATCAGCATATACAACATTGGGTTGCACAGAAGATCCCTGGTTTGCATTCTGGCCTGGATCTTTCTGTGTGGAGTTTGCAGGTTCTCCCTGTGCATGCATGGGTTTTGTCCAGGTACTCCGACTTCCTCCCACAGTCCAAAAACATGCTGATGTAACCTGATAATTCAAAATTCTCTATAGGTGTCAATGTGAGTGCGCATGTTTGTTTCTATGTGTAGCCCTGTGATAGACTGGCAGCCTGTCCAGGGTGTCCCCTGCCTTCACTCTGAGTCAGCTGGGACAGACTTCAGCCCTCACAATGATGGATGCATATACAACAAGTGTCCACAGGTGTCACCACTACTGAAAAAAAAATTGTGAGTCTACACACTATCTATATTTTGCAACTTACATTTTTAATTTGCTGACATACTTCTCATATCTGCTCGATGTAAACATGCTGCAGTTTAGCCCAGTTTGGCTGAAAAGCCCCTAAATTTTTGCCTTGTGACTCTTGGTCACAAATGAGTCACTAACGGCTTTACAGCTGTGCTGAATGGTGCATATTTTTAAAAAAATTTTTATACAATGTGGTTAGTACAAGGGTTTTTTTTGTTAGTTTTGTTCATTAATTTGTAGAACAAAGTGGCTTTAATAAAATAATCATTATTTTAAGCTTGGATTAAATAAAGAAGTATACTGGCAGCTCCAAATCATTTTGCTAGCGGCTCATTAATGACCCAAGACCATGCCTCAAGGTGTGAATGGCTGTAAAAGTCAGTGATGATTTAATATGGTTATGGTGGTGAAACTTTTTTGGTACATCTTAAGACTGCATTCCAAGTATCTGGTAAATAGCATTGTAGACTCCTTACCTTGTTGGTGAAAAGAGTCTACAAGTAGTTGTTCCAGTTTGAAATAGATGATTTACTCTCTCTAACCATCTGAATTTGTTTAACTGTTCAGTGTTTTTCAACCAAAAATAAATAAAGTGAGTTTCCTTGTTCAGACGGGTCAAATCAGGACAACATCTGTGGAAGTGTCCTGTTCTACAGGTTGGAAAGAAAGAATGCTGACAGCACATTATTGTTTATAGTGGATCCACTACTGGTAAAAACATATGCTGGTTTGCTACATAGCATAAAGGTTAAAAAAAAAGTCCTGAACTGAACTAACCTGAGCTAATATTCTGGAAAATCTATAGAAGTGACATTTCTTGATTACTAAGTCTCTGAATCCCCAGTAAACACTTTTTACTTCTTGTGAGACAGGGTCTTCTTCCATCATTATGAATCACACTACACATGATCCACTGTTTGCTTTGGATTGGAATCTCTCCTAGAATAAGCAAAGAAAAGAAGCAATGATGAAATACTAAGTCAAGTTCTGTATGTGTATTTTAAATTACGTAATAAAAACCAAAAGAGTGGTACTGAAACAGAGCCGACAAGAGAAAGAGATTAAAAGTGAGGATAAACACAAAATATGAAACTCTATAGTATATATAAGGTGGTATCCTAATTTAATAATGCTTTGGGAATATTGCACCGAGGTCACTGAGGCAGAAGGGCATTGCAGGTTACCTCATCTTTATACAGGTTTTAGAATGACTGCTGTGCTATATGTATGGTTTCTGAAGTAAAAAGTTAGCCACAAAAGTCTGACAGTCAACATAAATATGAATAAATCCAGCTTCACTGACTTTTGCTTTAAAACTTTAAGTGTTGTAGCAGTAGTAGTGCATATTTGCATGAGCATTGTGTGTGTTCTTACCGACGCTTACTCACATTCCTGTACATGAAGAGTATTTGTGCACAGTCTATCCTGTTTGTAGGCATAATCCGTATAAAACTATGACATTTAACAGATTCAAAGAATCATTTGCTATAACCCATTTCACGTTACTGTTATTAGCCAGCCATTGCAGAGAAGGAATTTTGGAACAGGCCCACAATTTATAGGATACATTTTTCATCCACAGATGGATGACTAAGTGCATATACATGTACAGTATGTGCATGCATACAAGGCCAGGATAGAGAACAATATGGCTAGCATAGTGGAGCACATACATATTCCACTCTACACCCTGGAGGCGTGAGGTGTTTTATTTAATGTGTCCTGATGAACAAGGTTGCTCTATTTGAATCATCCCTTTGTGTAAATGGATTATTCACTCGTGTATCATCCTCTCGCTACACACAAAAAATATTTTTTCCCCTCAACCTCTTGGGTAGAAGTGTGTAGGTGTGTTTAGTGGTAGACAAAGGAAAATGGAAAATTTGTGAACAGTCTGCATTGTTTGCACATGAAGTGTACTCTCCCTCAGCTGTATGAATCCTCAGCAAATCTAACAAGGACGCAAAGTGATTTTTTTTTTTTTTTTTTTTTTGGGGGGGGGGGGGGGGGGGGGGTCTGAATCAGTCCGTGCAGAACATCACTCTTTATGCATAGTGTGCTGTACTACTGTGTAGGAAAACAGGAAACTTCTCATCATTCCAGTATGTCTCTTCATACAAAAATAAATAATCAGTGGTAGTGAATAATCCAGTCATTTTATTGTCAGAGAAAATTTAAAAATGATACATATCACACATTTCCCAAGAAGAAAACCAAGCCAAAAATAGCCAAAAATAATAGTCACATTTACAATTAAGAATGTAGAAGTGTTACAGCTGAAGAATCAGAGTTGTCTGTAAAGCTTGTTTAAAAAGTTTAACTTAATGCGATGGCATACTTTCTTTGTAATAAGAAACTGATTTTAAATAAAAGAAAAAATAAAGAACTGTTTAATATCATCAGTAGCTCTTCTGGAACAGTAAAGCTTCGAAAACAGTGTTAATCAAGAGATTGTTTTCTCTTAGATAGCTGTCTCATGTGCAGAAAAGTCACAGGGTGATGTCACTGTCAGACAGAAACATAAAGATGATACACAGTAGTAAAAAGTCAGTGTTTTAAAGCCACATCACATGATTATTGGGCCTCAGGGGGAAAATGAACCAGCAGAAGTCAGGGACCAAAGGTTCACTGAGTTAGAGACAGAGTCATAAATATACAAATAAGAGACACGCATACAGTAACACAATGTCAGCCATATACTTTCCTGTCTACACAATGTTCCATACTAAATATTTTCCTATTAAACTGGCACTGGGTCTTGCACTGGTAATGTTATCTAATAGTGCCAGACTTTGTCATTGCCTACTGTACATCTTTTTCACAAAGGCAGGTGTCTAATGGAAGCGATACTTGCCTATTATTGCTAACATGACAAAAGTGTAATTTAAAATACAATGACCATTATTTTTGTTCCCATGAGAGCATTTTGTGTTGCCACATGTTAAGCTGTTTACTCATATTAACACGCGATAATAAATGATGCTTGAAAACAGAAAGGGGATAGCACGCACACACCCCTATAAATGTTAACATATGAAATCTGAGACTCGTGATGCTCTGTAAAGATTAAGGCTCCAAAAAATGTTTCCAAAATTTCCCTTGTGAAAAGGATACCTCTCTTTATCATGGTGCTACTTCACACTCAAGTGAGTATAACCACAAAATCTGGGTAAAGATACGTTTGTTTGATACAGTATGGTCATTGGTGAACAGCATACCAATGTTCTGCATGGAATGTGGATTATCAATCTGATTGTTTGTAGCTCAGATGTGGAGCAATTGCAAAGCTACAAAGACTAACATTTCTTCTGGAGAGCAAATAAAGAGTAGAGATGATTTCTTTTATTGTAAAGAAGATGCCCTTCATTCTGCTGTTTAAATGATCTACGACTACTGTGTGTCACATTTGTATGGGACATAAAACTAAAGTTGTTCCCTTATGAAAAATCTGCTGCTGTATTCAACAGAAGATTACTTGACATTGTTTGATGTTGGGTCAAACACTATGACACAAAAGTTCTGGTTTTGCAAAAACAGCAAAACAATCTTAAGTTTCAGTATGAGCTGCCCTCACTTATAAATGTTAACTTTGGCCAACTAGCCTGTTGTGAAAATCCTTCCCTGCTTTTGCCAAGACTTACACTGGATTCTTTAAACCCCTAATGGGATAGTTCAGTGTTTTATTTTTCGATGGTATGCTTTACAAACTAATAGTACTGATATTGATGTAATGGACATAAGATCAGATAACAAGTCCTGTGGTGGGAAACAATAATGAGCATCATACCAGGCCAGCTATCCAGCTAAAAAACAATCAACCATACAATTTTTGTGATAGTCCACAATACTTTTACAGCAGTATTGTGTCTGCTGAATTAAACACTGTACTACTGTACTACTATTGTATTGTGTGATGGTGTCATATGTGCGGCTTTGTACTTAAACCAACTTCAATTAAAAAATGTAACTATTCTTTCAAAATCCTGTCTTCTACTTATATCTAATGTGGTAAAATGCATGAGTGGAAAATAAGATGAAAGAATATTTTTACCCAAAAATAGCATGATCAAAGAAAAACACCACAAAATGTTAAATAAGTCAGATGGGGAAAAAATGCTTGCATCCAACCAAAAACTTCTTTATGGTGTCAAAATAATCTGGAGTAACTACTGACAGTCAACAGTTTTTACAAATTTTCTTTGAGCCATTTTATATAGTTGTCTGTCATGTGATGTGCAATCAGGAAGTCAGTTGGCCACACAGTGAACATCAGTGCTCCGTGAAATCCGGCGTCATAGTGTTCATGGGTCACCTCAACGCCAGCAGCACGCAGCCGTGTGGCATACATGATCCCATCATCTCGGAGAACATCATACTCACATGTCAGAATGTAGGCCTTGGGCAGAGAGCGTAAGGCCGAGTCTGGAACCAGCAGGGGCGATGCCCTCGGGTCAGCAAAAGATCGAGATGGTCCATCCATCTCAGCTGCCTCCCCTCCGAGTCCCTGCAGCACAGCAGGAGCACTGTAGTTGTATTTCCTATGATATGTTTCAGGCAGGAAATTGCTCCAGTTGACAAACTTTAGCAGGCTGGAAGACTCAGGGTTGTTGTGGGTGTTGGCCATCATAGCTCTGAAGAGGGCCTTGTTGCTAGTGAAGTACTCACTCCAGAAACGCACCATAAGAGTGCGAGGCAGAATGGGCATGTCCTGATTCTGCTGATAGGATGGTGTGTAAAGGTCCAGAGCCTGCAGCACGGGGTAGAGGAGTGCTTGGGCCTTAAACTTAATCTGCTGTCCCGGCTCTTTTTGCAGCTGTAAAGACAGACAGGGAGGGATTGGTATCTATTTAAAGAAAATTGTCATGTCAGAGTATTTCTCAATCAGATGATATATGAAGTTTTAGAAATGGACAACATCTTCTGATCAAATCTACCAGTCATGGTTGTTTACAGGAACAGTTGCATCACTCAGTGCTCCCTATTCGTCAGTCTCTTCAGTTAGTCACTGAAACCTCTGGAGTACAATTATTCTAAGTAATTATAGTGATGCAGAGCAACTGTGTTTCTATATCTGTGAAAAGGTCTATCACAGGCCTAACTCATGGATACAGCAGCGTGATTGGTACAGCACTATGGCTGTCCCCAACATCTTAAGCATATTTTCTAATTATTTGTCAAATATATATACAAAAGCTACTTAATGAAGTAAAAAAAAACGAAAAAAAAAATAGGACTGTTACCTGTAGAGGTTAAAACGCAGCTTCAAACTAAATAAAGCCGTTAATCTTGCAACAATTGAAAATGTGTAAAATTTTGAAACGTCTAAAATCAAATGTCTTAATTTGAATACCGAATTTCCCTTCGGGGATGAATAAAGTGATTCTATTCTATTTTATTCTAAAGGAGAGGTTGTGTAATGTAATATGCTTGTCTGCACCAAAAGCTGCAGGAAAGTTCTTTGAGCTAACACACAGTTCTGTGAGTTATCTGCCTATCTAAGAGTTGCTTTGGCTGACGCTGTGGGAAATCTGATAAAAGAGAGGAAAAGGCATACAAGAAATATTTTGCATATTTTTTAATGGCCATAGAAGCAGTGCATCTGTGGGTAGGGATGCTGCACTTTACATTGAGCCATTAGATTTATGTAATCTAGATAGACGAGAAGAGTATTATGGGTAACCATAGGTCACACAGGTTCACAGAAGAAAGAGGCCAAAGCATGGATATGCACACCCCGAGTAGTCAAATCTTGTTGTAAACTTTTCCTTTTCGAGAGTGACAGAAAAAGCTATACGCACTACCATAGCACTGTCACAATTTATCTTTGAGCAGAGCACACAAAATCAGCTTCCTCTTTAAGGAATGTTTATTGCTGGCCAGCATCTTGACACATTTGGTGTTCTGCTTTCTTGTTTATTTCCCAGACATAGCTGTTTATAGTATCACCAAGGTTAAATTAATCTTTTTCCTGAGTTCTTCTATATGTACTTTGCATTATGAGAAGTGTGACACCTCTTTCGAGTGCATAAATATGTTAGATGTATATCCAGACAATTCCTACAAGTAAAGTGCATATCAAGAGAATTCATCTGCCTTGAAAGGTTTCTCCTGTATTGCTTTTCAAGATAAAATCATAGTCAATTTGATTTGGCTGGTAGACACACTGTTCCCACTACAACGTATGGTGGTTGACTACTAACTTGTAACTGCTTCAAAGGAGTCATAGGTGTCTTGGTGGCTGGCCCTCACTATTCTTGCACTGTCACTCAGTTGTTGAGAGCAGCCTGTTCTCAGCAGATTTACGCATGTGTCAAATTCCCTCCATTTGTAATTAATGGATTTAACTATGCCTTAAAGGATATGCAGGGACTTTTTATAATATCCATCCTCTCACCTACGCTTTTCAATAACCTTTGTATGGACTTGCTTGGAATGTTCTTTTGTCTCCAAGGTGCAGTTACTGCCAGGACTACTGATTCACCAGTTATTACGCCTTTTAGCCCAGCAGGTGTTTTTATACTATGGGGATGGCTAGTAACTACGTCATCGTGTCCAAAAACGTCACTTCCGTGTCCTACCAAACCAACGATATAATGGTGCTGTGTTGTGTCCCGTGTTGCAACAATAGAAATGATGTAAATAAAACGATATCTTTCTACCGCTTTCCTCTGGACGAAAAGGAGAAGATGTCTGACACTGATAAGGTAAGTCGGATTTCTAATCTTAGAAAATACATTTAGCGCCAGGCGCTAACGTGCGCTAGCTTGTATTAGCCACTTGAATCATGTTATCTTTTTGTGTTACGAGGAGTGTTTGGGCCACATTACAAAAGAAACTAAAAGTGGTCGAGATTAAGGTCTCTGATAATAAGTTTATACTTTTAATTTATAAGAATAAAGTCTGCCGAGGGAGACTTTTGTCCCAGTTTTGGGGACTTGGACTTGCTTGACCAATCTGCCCAAAATACTCGACTTGACTAGGATATGGGTCTATGTGACTTGGATTTAATTGAGTCCAATACTTGGACTGACTTGCTAAAAATGTTTGGCTAAGATTATTTTAATTGTTATGGATTCATGATTAGTGTAAAGAGATGCGTAGTTATTTACATATGCAAATTAGCCATGTGCTCCCCGCACAAGTTAGCGCTAGAGTGTGCTGCTGGGAATCTTTAGAGTATAGTGGGAGATAGTAAAAACAATCAGATGAATAAATAAGAAGATAAAATAATATAAAATAATAAGATGTCACCGTGAAAAAGGTGACCGGTTCTTTCGCTACTGTCATTGTGTTTTCATTCGGTGCGCCACGGCGTAGGACACGGAAGTGGTCCGTGACGTCACACTAGCCATTCCCATTATGATGTGAGAAACATTCCCTGCATTCAGATGATCGTCATTTTAATAACTGTGTGACTTGTAGCAACAACTGTCAGCACCTGTGTTGAACTAAATGAGTCACTTTAAAGAGGACGGTGGAGGGTTACTTATATAATTGCAAATTTTGCAATTTATATCCTTAACCCTTTAAGCTTCAGTCAATTCCAGCCGTTTTCAGTACAAAAAAAATAAATAAATCGCTAATATTCTATTTTTAAATTAAAAAAATGACGAAAAATACAGGGAATATTGGACGCACATCGCGAGGTGCATTTCCTTGAAAACGACCGATTCGTGGATTTTATACCGACTTCAGGACATGTTTTGGACAAAATAGTTTACTGGCTTGTGTTGTCTGGATGTAAAAGGTTGGATTATGGCCGTTTTTTTGTGGAATCTTTTTTCTGTGTGTAATAATGAACCCGGAAATGTGAGTCGCGCTGTGTGCGTTGAAGCCGTGTATAGAGAACGGATGGATGAATATTTGTTTTTGTCGGACAAATGTGTTTTTCTCACCCGCTGTGGTAATCACATCTGAAAGTGGTTTATACCGGCGGATTCATGAGAATCTAAGCTTTCCATCGGCATATAGTGTTTGTATAATCGGGTTTGCAGCCGTCGGACATTCTTGAAATTCCTATGCAAATTAGTAGGTGTACCGCCGGCGGTACACCTACGACGCACTGAAGCGTAAAGGGTTAAATAACTGAAATATCTGTTTTCACTATAACATGAAAGCTTTTCTCTTTTTTTTACTCAATCAGGAACAGCAACAAAATGGGAAAACTTACAATGGATGGTGAATACTTTTATGGGTGCTATACAGAAGAAACACATGTGAATGTGTCCAAACAAGACACATGGACACATTTTGTCTGAAGAATAATTACCCAGGGCTGCAGTTGATATAGAGCTGTGCTCTGTGGTGTGTAAACAAAATGTTATGCATGCTTTTGACTCGCATATGTATAGGATAATTCTTGCATTTCAGGGATTCTTGGGAACCTTCCTCCAAGTACTTTGTTGGCACTGTTATTGTAGATTTTCCTCTAAAATGAGGACTTCATCCTCACTATAGCTGGCATTAGATTTCCATGCCAGCAGCAATAGGCTGCTACTGCAGGGTGAAAATGATGAGAAGAAAAATGATGTAGGGCCTGTAAAGCCATTCTAGGCTCTATAGGTTGATATTACAGTTGCGAAAAAGAAGCACTAGAAGATTTGCGAGACTTCTGACTTTACTATGCTAGCTTCCCTAGCTATGGGTCCGTGTATGGATGCATGCATCAGTATGGATCCAAAATCATTAAGATGCATGCACCTTTTTGGACCCTGCAAGTAGTGTTTTCAATTTTAACATTTGCATTTAGTAAAACACAGACTTGTCCGTGTTTGTGCTGTGTGTAAACCATACTAAAGGTGGGGGATAGTATCTGAGAATTTACCCACAACCAAAATCTAGACCACTGTTGCAAAATGAAATTCCAAAGAGATTATGTTGAGCTCTTCACTTTGCTAAGGCTTGCTCCCTGAGTTCTCCATTTATCTGTTCATGTACCTGTTGCCCATCCCCCTGCTGAAAGTTGAGTTTTTCTTCTTTTACATGATCTTTCTTGTTCCTTGTGTGAAATGAAATGTAAGTCCCTTGAATGGCAATACAAATATTTACAGTTTTGTTTTCCAGTAATCTGACAACTACCAACAGTAATAGCAAGTGTATCTGACCTCATCTTATTTTTTTCTTTCTTTGTATTTCCCCTCTTTCACCAACTGTGTTTTCAAATTGGTAGCTCCCTTTGCACTGATGTAATGAGTAGCAGCTTGATTGTCGTGTTTCCACCCATATAAGCAAGTATAGAAGTGTAAATCAGCTTGACATGATGTCATAGTTTCTTTAATGCTGTGGGTTTTCATAGCATTTCTTCTTTCTTCCTTGTTATGTAGAATGGAATACAGCTGGGAACATTGCTAAAATCCTCCATCATGCTGGTGAGGAAGAACATATTTTACCTCAGATTTCAACAACATGAACACTTTAAGGATGATGATTATTCTTGCTCAGATCAGGCCAAGGTCATGACAGTTACACCTGTTTGGGGTGAATCATTATCAAGTCCTTATTACCAAACTCAGGCCTCTAAACCACTCAGACCTCTGGTTATATTGTACATCCCTAAAGCACATGTTCTAAGGATACACACAATCTTATGAAAGCAGATTGTTACTACTAGCCACTTTTAATGTGAAAGGCCTGAGAATTTCTCCTTATTCTACCTACAGTATTAAACACGAGCTTGAAAAATAAAAGCGGACTTAAAATTAATGTAACTGCCTGCACGAACAGTTACGATCTAAAATAGCAGCTCAGTGTTGACGACTCCAGACCCAGCAAAGAACAGGTGTTCTGATGGTTCACAGAATGATGAGACTCATTTTATAGATCCCTCACCAGGTAAATTCACAGGCACTACTGTTTATCAAATATTGGCTCCTTTACCTTGTTTCATGTCACCTACTCAAAATGTCTTCATATGTTAAAAACAGACCTAACATTATAAAGACAAAAAAAAGACTCAGTACCTGCTGGGAGACAGCAGCTGCTAGGTTCCCCCCAGCACTATCCCCAGCCACAGCAATGCGTCCTGGGTCCACAGAGTACTGGGCCAGCACCTGCTTCTGGAGGAAGTGTTTGACCACATGGTAAACGTCCTCATAAGGGATGGGGAAGTGGTGAGGAGGTGCAAGGCGGTACCTGAAAAATCAGGATGCTGCAGATTAAAGCTGAAGGATAAATAAACATGATCTTTGAATGTCATGTGCACAGACATATCAAACCAGAGAAAATTTAGATAACATTTTCAGTGGGATAATAGATAACAAAGCAAAAGTGCAGATTTGTGAGCAAGACAAACACAAACAGTACAAAGTAGATGACCTTCTAATTTTACTGGCTAGTGGCTAGTATTACCTACGCAGTTCAGCCTTGTGTTAAGGAAAAAATGCTGACATTATTATGGTTATTCAAATACACAAATCTTATTTTCTATTCAGTAAAGACTGATCTCTTTCAACAAATATAGTTTCTGTCATAAGCTAAAAATCTAATAAACCTGGCGACGTCAGGAAACATTCTTTAAATGATCTTGTTTTGTAAAACTGCACATATAAATGGAAACTCCCAGAAGCATACCATCAAATCTTCCTGACTTTAAATGTTGCTCTAGCAAATTGCTGTCACACTATTGATCCATAAATTCACCTAGATTTCAAAACTTTGTCTGGCGGTGACCAATGCCCTGTTGGTGCCATCTCTACAATCTGAAACCCAAATGCCACACAAGGCTGACCCTCACACTGTGACATGCTGATATTCCTCATTGAACCCCGTACAGAATGATGCAGGAATTCAAATTAGAGAGATAAGACACGACTACCCGCAGCAAAAACCGACATACTGATGCAAATAATGTATGTCAACAAGCACAACGAAACAAAACACAAAGAAAACCCAACTTAATGTCCAGGTACAAGATCTTTCATCTGAAGAGCGAAAAGATGAAAATGTGAGTAGTGAATTAGAGGATAGAGACAGTCTTGGCAAAAGAAAGTTACAGCACTTTACAGAGACAGTGTTAAAGCCAGACGTGCCAAAGAACAACAGTGAGTGTAGCTGTGACAGGGAAAGGCCCAAATGAAAACTTGTTAGTTTCACTCTACTGCATCATCACTTCAATCTAGTCTGTGACTAATGAGGGAGGACAGGCACATTTGACAAAAAAAATGTGTGTGAGAGACAGAGGGGGGATACAGAGGGATTTAGCTATCAATAATACAATGAAAAGAAGAAATTTGTGGTCAAATAAAGACTGTTATATATACTGTGCTCCTGCAATATCTTTGTCCTTTTCTTTATGGGCAACTTATCATTTTTACACAGCAGTTTGTGCAGTACATTAGAGTAGCTGCATACAAGGGCTTATAAAATATGAAATACTTACTCAACAGAAAGTACCACTGCACCTAGCTCAGTGGCCATGTTTCTGGCCAGAAGATCATATGGGCCCATCCCTGCATAGATCAGAAAAGAGGAACACAGCTCAGAACAGAGATTCTAAAGCAAACCAAGGCATGTCAACAATTGATCCATCTCTTCCTGACATTACACAACAACTTACATGACAGTAACACTAAGGTATGAAAGACAAACCGGCCATGTAGCCTGGCAGTACTTCGGAGGAAGATCTAGGTTACTGTGATTGTGACAACCAACAGATTGGAAAACCAGCATGAGACGTGTCAAACTGCATGTCATGTCTTTATGTTTTGGATTAGCAAAGGGTTACCACCCTCTGAGGTCCCCATGGCTCCAGCAGACGGTGTGTTATTTCCTCAGGAATCTGTGAATGCCATTTGTTTGTGTGAGTTTGTTCATTATTTACGATCCTGTCATATTAGCTGTCATTGGAAGTGGATATAAAGCTGTGAAGTCATTTGTCATATCAACCAAATAGTACATTTTCAAATTATTTTGGAGAGTAATAGTGGGCTTATTGTTTGATGTATGACAAGCATATATACTACCCAGTTGCTCATCTCCCTAATCATTCGTAAAGTGTCATAGCTCAGTGTGTTGAAGGAGAAGAAGGGCCAGAGTCACCTCCACCTTCTGAGGAGGCTGAGGTCCTTCGGAGTGTGCAGACCTCTACTAAGGACTTTCTATGACACTGTGGTAGCCTCTGCTTTCCTCTACGCTGTCGTCTGCTGGGCCCCGGGCAGCACAGAGCGGGACATGAAGAGACTGAACAAGCTGACCAAGAGGGCCAGCTCTGTCCTGGGCTGCCCACTGGACTCTGTGATGGATGTGGGTGAGAGGAGGATGTTGACCAAGCTCTCATCCATCATGGACAACAGCTCCCACCCACTGCACCAGACTGTAGTGGGGCTGAGCAGCTCCTTTAGCACGAGACTCAGACACCCTCAGTGCAAGAAGGAGCGCTACCGCAGGTCCTTCATCCCCACTGCCATCAGACTATATAACACTACTGTGTAGTTGTTATGTGCAATATTTATTATCTTGTTCTTGCACTTTCGTGACTTTTGCACTCCTCTGTTTTTTTGTTTCTAAGAGCCCTGTAATGCTAAATTTCTCCTTTGTGAGATCAATAAAGTCTTATCTTATCTTATCTTATCTTATCTTAGAAGACAGCCCAACCCATGAACTTACGGGAACTCCCCAGACACCAGCCTCCACCATGGAGGTATATGACAGCTCTCCTGAGTTCAGTGTCATCACTCCGGTGCTTTGGCTGGTACAGCAACACCTCTACTCCATCAAACTTTTCTTCTATGACCTCGACATGCTCATCAGACACAGGTACTACCTTTTCTGCCAGAGTAATGAAGTACATTACTCCCATGTAGTCCTTTAGTCCAAGTAGTTCACTAAAATCTGCCTGGAAATAGAAACAGACACAAGATAAGCCACAGAGACAGACACATTGCAGAATTTGCCATTGCTTGTTAAACCCGAGCCATCACTTTTTTTCCTTCTACATATAATAAAGATACTGCAGCTTATGTTCTGTAAACAATAACCCTTAAAATTCAAAACAGAAAGGTCTAAAATGCAAAACTATGCGGCCTTGATAAACAGGAACAGAGGGAAAGTAACAGTTGGCATGTTGTTAAATGTCAAGAGCTCTCCAAAAGTGTTTGCTTTGTGTAGTCACAACAAAATGATAGTTCATAAAAGCATAAGTGAAGTGGAATTTCTTTAAAACTGCTGAGGCAAGCAGTCAGCGGCTGGCATGAGGTTTATCAGCTGATGCTCTTCTACTGTGATCACAACAAATTCATCAGTCATCCAATCCCTGTTCTATGCACCATCTGACACTCATATCTGCCTGAAAGATAAACACTGGTGCATTTTAAGACTGATAATTTATTGAAGTAATAATAAAGAAAGCAAAACAGCATAGCTAGAGGAAATCCCATTAAAAAAACATTCAGAATTTGTGTTTAGCTAGATAACTGAACAAAGCACGCTCAAATAAAATGTTTCAATCGATGATACATTTGATACGAATAACAATGAGCAGTAGGATCAGTTTATGAAATTAGCAATGTTTATGCTGAAACAATATCGAATCTACAAAGAATTACTCTTTTAAACTTAATGCTACTCTCCGTACATTACATAGAACATTCTGCTGTGTTCAAAGCAGTAGCCTGTACTTGAAGTTTACTCCTCAATCTGAAATATTTCTCAATGTATCCAGTGCATCTTCAACAACATCTTTTAAAGAGTTGAATGGAATAAGAATGGTGTTGTAAAATAAAACCACTGCTCATTACGTCACAACTACAATTGCTCATCATGTAATATTACAGCTGTGTATTTAAATCGTGTTTTCAACTCCTAAACAGTCACACTAGTTGTACAGTGCGCTATAGTAAACCACATTAGTCTAACGCTCATAAACTGTTTCTTTAATAGCGTCTATTATTAGATCAGGTGAGCAGGACTACACAATACATGGATTAGCATCTGACATAATCTGGTGTAACCGATATGTATATCTACATCAGCAAAAAACAATAAATGTATAAGCTACTCTGAGTCAACATACAAAAGCCATTTATTTCTGCACATTTCGTTTTATTAATATGAGTACATTTAAAAAGAAACTATACAAATTGGTATGAAATTGTTTGTGCATACACTTACAATGTGAAATGGCACAAATTACATGGCGTGACAATCAGTGTCAGCAGATGTAAAATTCGACAACAAATGATAGAAATATAGTTTTGCTTTTTTCCTTACCAGGTGGCTGAGACTTCTGAAGAAAGAGTTGGTCAGCATGAGTTTCCATCTCTCATCTATCTCCTCAGGAATGGGCTCATAAATGTAATATGCGGTGAAAGAGCAGAGGGCGACGGTTAAAATGATGCTTCCCAACCTCATTTTACAGCGTGCGTCCCCGGCCGGCCGCTACCGCAGGGTGCGAACACAAACGGGGCTGGTAGTTGGGCGAGTTAACAAGTCGCTCCTGTGCGCGACGAGAAAAAAAAACTCTCTCCGTTTCAGATCCGGACGAGCTAAATATCGCGGCACGTGGGTGGCGTCATTTGATGGTTGTCCGTTTGCATATTCTGAGTTTTTCTTCGCCGTTCGTGCGCGCCTCGTAATGCATGTCTGTCTCGTGGAGCAGCAGCATTAATTGAAGTGTCAGTGATATGGAGACAGGAGCGCGCACGCTGGGTGCTCACGAGGCTGCACCGTCCCAACGCAAATTCCTCAGGTGCCTCCTAATCATGTGCACATCGCAAAACGTGTGCAGCCGATGCCCCCCCCCCCCCCCCCATATTTCAGCCCAAAATGCATTGAACGGTGAGCGGCGTTGCGCCTTTAATTAGTGAAATCGCTCCAGATTCTTGCAACCGAGGCACAACACTCAGCTGTCAGTGGTGCTGACCCGCAGTTACTCCTGTTATTCTTGGGTATAAGTTACCCAAGTTGATTTATAGCGAGAGAAACTCTCAGTATCCCTGTGACTCATAACTTTGTGGTAACACTCTGTAGTGCAGCTAAATGGGCCTAGCTGTGGTTGCAAGGCAGCTTAAGCTAATTATATTATTGGTGACAGAGGCAGATCAGATGTCTACTTTCTTGGCAGGACTGACTGTCAAAGGCAATGTGACTCGGATGCACTAAGGTTTTGAAATGCTGCAGGAGCAACTGATTTAGTGGTGCATGACTGTCAAAGAAGTTGTAAGCACAGGATATTAGTTCCCTTTTATGTTGTCAGAGAGCAGGGATTGCAAGATCAGTAACTTTAAAGTTTTGTGGAATCTTCATAGAAGAGTTACAATGCTAGAGGTCATGATGTAAATGACATTTATTTGGGGAACATTTAAAAAGGCCTTCACTGGTATGAATCTCATATTTCAAGTAGTTTTTTTTAAGTGTCAGAGGAAGATTAGGTCAGTACATATGGACAAACCACATCCATGTCAGGGTTTGCAAAAGGGGAAGCTTCTTAGGGGAAAAAATATACACATGGTGTATTCTCATATGACAAGTTGATGGCAATGTGTTCACAAAGATTTACGTTGGTACAGGTTACTTGATACCTGAAAGTGCTTTGGTACTTTCCCTCAGGGTGATTTCATATTGTCAAAAAGAACAAAGTAGAAGGCTGCACTCAAGAAAACACTTTAAAGAAGAAGGAGGGATAAAATGTCCACAGAGAACTTAAGCCATTTAATGTCTGAGGATGGAAGAACAGCCCAGCGCTATCTAAGGTGAAAGCTCTTTCAGAGTTACATCACAATCACTGGTTTGAAAGTGCGTCAGTTTAAACTGCATGTTGTGTACTATTAATATTTCTCAGCAGGCATCATCTCCAAAACCTCAGACACATGCCTCCACGTGACTTTGTGTTAACCTCTGTGATACGATCTTTTCAAACTTTCTCTCAGTCAAGTTGGAATTTGTAATTGCCTGGTGTTTAGGAGCAGGCAAGTGTCTCCTTCCATCAGCCATCAAACTCTATTGAGATGCAATCTGCAGGATTCAGGGCGTGACAGAGGGTGAAAGCCTCTGTGAGACTGCTCACTGCTGAGCAGTGGAATACTAAATCTCTTCTATGAATACAAAATCACACTTCAGACACTCAGGGATTCTCCCTGGAATTCCCTCCCTCTTTTTTGCCTTCAACCACCGGCCTCCACTCAGCTTCTAAGGGAGACCACCTCAGTTCACTAGTAAATCTTTCATGGAGCTCTCTTCAGTCTTCGCGTCTTGTCAGTGGGGAGGACGGGTGTCAGAGGATGAGTGGGTGGGGATGTGGTCTTCATCTACGTAGAGCCATGCTGTGCTGTGCCACGTGGCTGGCCAGCATCCTGCTGCGTATGGGGGAATCTCAAGCTAATGTGAAAATGTCTGAAAGAGTCAAACGAGGAGTTTGAGTGCTGAAGTGTGTGAAGTGTTCATGCATTAAAGTGTGTGCTTGCCTGTGTAAACTCATGTCAGCCCACATACATACATGCCTATGACTGTGTGTGTACAAAGACAAGCCACATTTCATTCCTTCAGGCATGCACATTCTTGAGATTAACACATCTACAGAGGCACATCAAATTCTTATAATTAAGGAACTCAATCCAGACCTCCCTGCCAATGTTGAGTATGAGCAGCAAACTTTTTAAGTTTTTAATTTGCAGAGCCCCTGCTGAGGCAAAGCAACTGGGCTGCATGACAGGAGGCATCTTAAGACACTCAATTCTGAGTTCAGGCTGAGATGAGTGGAAGGAACATTTTTTTCATATCATAATCAAGAAGTGGATTTGAGTGCTTTGCTAACTTCAGCCAATTAATGTCAGACATAACTAAATTCATGAGCATATTCCATCCTAAGCAGCAAAAAAAAACATACCGAAATACATAAATGCAAACAGCCAGCCTGAAACGTAATGTCAAATTCTCTCCCTACCAGTTTTCACAATCTTCAAAAGTTGTTTTTTTTTTTTTTTTTTTTTTTACAGAAAACTTGAATCTTCACTCATGTAGTTTCTTTAAAACTTATGTTAAAAAACAGGCTTGCTGGTACAGATTTATCTCATGAATAGATATTATAGTTTGTAATCTTTTTTATCATGTTATTTCTTCAACAAAAAAGTAAATGCAAAGGCAAGGTTAGTGTCTTGTGTGTTTTTGAATAGTTAAACAATATCAATGAATTTTAAATACTAGACTGTTGAGAAAGTCAATATGTCAAGACATTGGATGACTCCCACTAATGTATTTCACACAAAAGAATCAAAATCTCAATCTACAGCTTATTGTCGAGGCTTGTTGGATTGTCCTTTAGGCTGAGTCAATATTTGTTTTTTAGACTTTGACCTCACACTCAGAGTGCATATTTAGAAATTGTTGATAATTTCTTTACACCTAAACTGTTAAGATGGAGACAATCTAAAGGTGAGCAGCAGGTATGTAGATGCAAAAGATGAAATAGGAAAAAATAGGTCTTAAAAATACTATTACAAATGATATGTACTGCTATGAAATGTGCCAATGTAGCAACATAAACTTGCTGCAGGCTTTGAACCATGTATGGATGAGGGAAGACTCTCCATATTTAATACATGTAATTGCAATGAAAAGTTTTTCGTTTTTTTGTCCACCACTATATTTAAAGCTACATTCATGTCTCTTTCGGTATGTCCCTACAATGGCAGAGACTACAAAGAACAAGTGAAAGACATGCACCAAAAACCCACTGCTGGACTTGAATCATGGTTGCATGGAATGCATCTAAACCATCATGCTAATACTACTAATAATACTAAGCAGGGTCAGAATATAATTATTATATTGGCAAAACAACTGCTGAAAAAGGTGCAAAAAATGAATTAGGAACTGAGCCAGTACAAAGTCAGATACTGTCATATCCCTACTCTGGGTACCTGCCTCCTGGCTGTTCCAGGAAGTCTGACCTACAATAAACTGTTCCCCAGAAATCAGCAGCACCTGACAAGGCTTAAAAAAAAAAGCCATTCCTCGAACTCTCTCTGTCAGCCAACAGACTGTGCAGGAACAGGGTGCTCCCACACCACACTACTGTTCTTTTTATGTCACTGTACTAATGAATGTAAAGCTTCCATTTTCTATTGTATTTGCTTCCTGCTCTCATGTTGCTGCCTCCTGAGCCAGGGATGTAACAGATGCCAAACATCTTGTGTATCTATTGATATCAAGTTAAATCTCTAAAGAGTGCAAAGATCACTTACAGAACTGAAAGAAATTTTGGTTAAAATGAATCAAAGTTTAGAAAATCCTGAACATAGCAAAACAGATGAACTGTTCAATTACAGAACAAAAAAGCAGATATAAGGAGCTGAGAGGCTCCTAAACAAATAAGTTTCAAATTATCAAAATACCAAGCTCTGTCAGCTTAACATTGTATTAAAAAGTATACTAATGTTATTTGTGTGTAATAATTTACTAGTATATAGTGTTTGCTATCGGTTGCTATTGTATCTGATTGTACCCACCAGTACATAATAACAAACACAGGATCTGTCTCTGCAAGAACTACAGTGAAATCAGATACATCACGTCTGGGCATTATTCCTGATTATCTGGTACAGTGTGTTTGCCAGATTACACAATCTACAATACAGGAAGGAGAAAAACCTGTTTCTTTCCCATGCCCTCTATTCAGCGAAGCAGAAAGTAGTAGTCTATCTATTACCTTGACATGTACTGCATGTACTACATGTACTTGTCACGCTTTGCATAGTAATCCTGTGTGGCTGAACAGGGTTAACCAGTTGGCTTTGATTTTAAGCTGTAGGCCAGAAACAGAGCCACAACCTGTCCATTTGTAATTATGAGCCTAGCAGGATGCCATGTGTTGTTGATCCATCCTTCTGTCAATTGTCCAACAAAAATTCTGTGCAACGATGCATCTCTGCTCACTCCATTCTCCCCATGCATGTCCTTATTTGTTTTGGTTTTTTTACTATTATGACTCATCTGTCCAATTTTAGGCACTAAAATCAAAGTGAGGATACCTTCATGAATGATGCCCTGAATAGCTTTTAATTACACACTAACCTTAATGTACAGCAAAGTCAGTGGAAAAGAAAAAGCAAATTGCCAAGTCTACAATTTGTAAAACCTAAAAAGGCATATTGACACAATATTTAAAAATAATGAAATTGCCATACTATATATTAAGAGTTTTACCTTGATAGAATACCATGATCCTTCATAAGAAAACAATCTCTGCCATGGCTAGAAGTAATAAGCTATTTATCACAGCAGGAGTCAACAGAAAATATGACTCAAATTTGCAGTGGTTTATTGCATGCCTCGACAAAGACGAAACTACTTAAACTATAATGACTCCTTCCTCCTTTGAGAAAATCCCCACCACAGTGAATACACAGTGCCAAATACTGTACAAACAAAATGGGGTTTGCAAGTGTGAAAACTTGTTAATCTCCGCAGGACTGTTGCATAGTTTCAGTATTTGTGAGTCTGAAAGATGAGCAGTCTGTGGCAGGTGTGTTTCTATAATTCACCTGATCCAACTGAGAAATGTAATTAGCAACTGATCCAGGTGAAGAGGGCAACAGTGGCCACATGAACACGCTCTGTCAAAGGTTGTGAGGAGCCAAGCTATTGCTGCTATTTCAAATTAAAGAGAGAACACAATGTTCGCTTCTGTTCCAAATTATGCTTTGCCAAAACAGAGTTAGTTTTGGTACTCATCCTCAGTATGCTGTCTGGAAACAAGAAAACGAACCAACATTTAATTACAAATTCCTTACATGGCACTACTCGAAATGGTTTTTTTTTTTATTGTTAACAAAGTCAATGAAAACCTCAAAATCAAAAAAGGATGTATCCCACTGAGAAGGAGACCTCTACTGCTGGCTGACACACACACACACACACACACACACACACACACACACACACACACACACACACACACACACACACACACACACACACACACACACACACACACACACACACACACACACACACACACACACACACACACACACACACACACACACACACACACACACACACACACACACAGCCAAAAGTTGCAATATTCTTTCATTACAATGAACACAAGGAATGCAGTTTAATTTGGGTCTATCCCAAATATGTTGTCCTCATACCCAATTCAAACTACAAGGCCCATTTGTTTCAGAAACAAAGGCAGTCTTCTTTTAAATGGAACTTTTCAACTTAAATTTAAGACCTAATTTTGGAATACTTATGATTAATTTATTCTGTAAGAAGAAATTCACAACATCATTAGTATCAAGCGCTGTAGAGCTAGAAAACCACCAGTTTATCCACTTAAGTGCCAACATGTCATGCAGCCACCAGCACTCTCATTAGACATGTTCAAGTAAATTAATAGCCTAGCCGCGCTAGACAACCCACGGCAACAAATTTAATTCTCTGCCAGGGTGGGTCTAGTTACCCTCCATAAGGCTCGAGGTTGGATGCTCCTAAAACTGGCCGGACGAATCACCATGAAGTGTAGAGTCAGAAGGCAGGCGTAACTAAGTGACGACAGAGGCGCGACGATTCTGACGGAAACAACTAGCCTAGCCGCGCTAGACAACCCACGGCAATGAATTTAATTCTCTGCCAGGGTCAAAAACAAAAACGACAACAGTCGTTGAGCTCCATTAGCACCGACTCTGAATAATCTTTCTGTTAACATGTCTGTAATATACTTGAGCTTCACCCATTGATTGTATAAATAAGGCTTCACCGAACTACCGCATCCTCTGATTTCCGGCGCTCTAAGAACCTATTCGTTGCGCTGATTGGTTGTATACCTACCCAATTGCCGCAGAGTGATTTGATAGACAACCTTTTAGCCCGCCTCCCTCCCTGTCGAGAGTGCCTAGACCCTTGTGCCGTCAGAAACATGGGTGTAGCGTGGCTAGGCTAGTAAATTAATACAATGCAAAAAAAAATAAAGAAAAGCTTTTTGTTTAGAGAACAACTGAAATATTTTACAGCAATGTTTTGTTGTGTTTTGTAGCAAATACTCCATCACATCCAATCATTGGCAGAATTCTTAATAGACAATCAGCCACTTACTACTTTCATAAAGTTCATGAACATAAACTCAATAATTAGGTATTCTCTGGAAATTCCTAACATTACTTTTCATGACCTCTGACCACCAGATCTTCCCAATGTGACTGTAAACCAAAGCAGCAGAAGGAATCTTGAGATTTATCATTTCCACACTGTGCCTCATGATCATGGGACTGGGTTTAAGAAACAGCAGTGGATAAGCTCTTTATCAGTACTTGCCTATGCAACACTTCTGTCATAAGGAATGTTGGCCTCTCACCCAATTTCCACGTGAATTTCTTCCATGTTATCACCAGACACAAGGATACCAAAGGCTATATGAGTCAAAATCTGATGTGTAACAAATCATCTAGAAATTCTAATTCTTTTATTGATTAATCAAAGGATTTTATTACACTTTGATGATTGCCTTAACAATAGAAACATATGAAAAGATAGTAAACTAGGCACGTTTTTGACAAATGGCCTATCAACGTGGACCCATACATCTAGCAGATACCACCACGTCTTATGTACGTTATTTTTTGACAGACAGCGATCTAGTTATCGTATGATTGATATATTTTGATCACAGACGGGCTGTTAGCCACAAATGATTTATTTTTCAGTCGGAAATATTTCAGTGGGTTGATTGATTGCAGAGAATGTTTCGTTGTACTGTTTTTTGTTGAGATACCCGGACTGAAAGCCGACTTGATTTTTTAACGGACGCAATAACATGCGTAAGGGCTGTAATTTCCTTTCGTTTTTTTAATAAATAAATATCCTCTTGAATCTTGTCACACTTGTTTTTAGTAGGTCAATATCTATGTTTTTCAGAATAAAGTTTGTATTGTGGCAAATATAAATTGTAAAGCAGCAGGTGAACTCCAAATGTGGCTCATCGGAATTGTTACTTTCAGCACCATCGTAATTCGTCGATTATGAAAATTAAACCTTATTTTTCTCGAGAAATCATTAGAACTGACATATGGAATTGTTTCGATTATCTCTTATAACTTTAGTATTTTGTCTAAACTATTTTTAAGGCACATTTTCTGAAAAATAGACTTAAGAAATTACTTTTTGAAATACTAAATCTAATTTTACTCATTAGCAGATTGTGACTTATATACATTTAATTACACACTGATTAGACAAAAATACATTAAAATAGCTGATAAGATAAACTTATCTCAATTGTTATCTTTTGTTAATAATTTATGTTGCTTTATTTGACCTTGCCTTAAACTGTGACAAACAAAAGATTTTGGAATGTTTACATGCACTGACATAATCAAGCAAGAGTCTAAAGTCACCAGCTGCTAAGTGAGGCCATACTTAAGTACAGCTCAAGTCAGCATACTAACTTGCTCATAACGTCGGTGTGAACATGTGGATGTGTAGCAGGTTTTGTTTACCATGTGTGTCATATTGGCTGAGCCCATTAGGCTGCGAACAGTTTGTTATCGAGACTCACAAAGTATAGCAGAGTACGATGGGAATGTCACTGTTTGTACGTAATTGTTCATTGTGAAATGTATTTAGTAATCTCGATTCCTCTTAAGTCAGACATACATGTACTAATATTCATGACCAGTTCTCCAGGAGATACAGAAACATCTCACTTGAAGCAATAAAGCTAAGCTGGGAGAATCACAAAAATCAGTTTGCTGAACTGAGCATCGTGACAGCACAAAGGTTGTGGCAATCTATTAAGGGCATGTTACAATATGTCACTGGATGAGAGAAAAGTTAAGTCACCAGCTGGTGGTGAAATATCAGGACAAATAAAAATAAAGTGAACAAAAAAACCTGACGTTTACAAAAGTCAATAAGATTCACTATGTCAGGGCTCACCTGCTCTCTGTCTGTCCTACCTGGCAACCCATTACCTTTGTCCCTCAGTCTCTCCCTCCCTCTCTCTCTTTCTCTCTCTCTCCTCTGCTGTGACTGAGTGGAGGCAGCTGCACGGCTGTCTCCACTCAGTCATTAGCGTTCCCTCCAGATTCCGGGCAGCTGAGAGTCATCAACTGATTACCACACCTGCAATAAAAGACTGGTTCCTGCATCCACACCCTGCCAGATCATAAACTCTGCTTGTGCAGTCAGTTTCCCTCTCGCCACATAAATATCTCATGAAGAGTAATTAGTGTATTAATTTCTGCCTGTCTTCTCCCCTGTATAGTTCGACCCAGTTGCCCGGAACCCTCCCTGCTTCGTTGGATTATTCTGTGTGTTTCTCTGGATTACCGGTTCTGATCTCTGCCTGCTCTACCGGACTCCCCTGCAGCTCTGATCAGTCGGCGTTTCCTGCTCCGTGGATTATTCTGTGTGCTTCCTCCGGATTACTGGTTCGGATCCCTGCCTGCTCAATCGGACTCCTAGCCGCTCTGATCAGCCGACGTCTGGCTTCTCCTCTCCGACAACCAACCCACCGTTCCGCTCACCACCGCCAAGCCTCCTCCCGCTTCCAGCCGCCACACTCTCGTCCTCCTGCGGCAGCTGTATACCGTCGTTCCCCGGCTCCGCTGCCAACTCCTCCTGCCTAGAACCGCCTGACCCTCCTGGACCCAATCCCCCCTCCCTCACCTTTCCTCCATTTGCCATTAAATCTGTTATATCCTGCCTCTGCCTTCGCTGTGTGTTCTCTGCTTGGGTTCCACAAAACGTTCCTTAACACACTAGACACAATGAATACGTTATTAAAATATAATCAACAATTATTGATTTGCATAAAGATGAACAGCATTACATGTTATTAGGACATTCATCAGCCCCAAGTTAGTCAAACCATCCATAAATGAAAACATTAACCAATGTTGTTACTCCATTTAGAGGTAGATCTTCAGTTAAGATGTTGGTAAAAGTACAACACAGAATGGTCAGGGAAGGGGAAAAAAAAGCTCAGAGCAACAGATGAAGCCCTAAAGGAATCATTTAGAATTTGTTAACATTCCTTAATTGGAAACTTAATTGGTTAATCTGTAACTCTAAATTGTCCATAGGTGTGAATGAGAGTGTGATTGTCTGCATGTAGCCCTTTGTCCTCTGCCTTCGCCTTCAGTCAGCTGGGATAGGCTCCAGCCCAGTGAGGATTAGGCGGTAAATAGATAATAAATGGATGGATGAATTGTTTGGAAAGAACATACACCATCCTGAAACTTGAGGTTCAGAGGAAGGAGTATCATGATTTGGGGCTATTTTTGGGCCTAGAGAGCTTACCATCATTGACAAGAAATGGAATTGGGAAATTAATCAAGGCACACAGAATAATGCCAGCGTGGCTGTAGAATAATAAAGCTTATCTTGGGTGATGCAGCAGGACAATGACATTAAACACTGAAGTAAATCTGTTTATTGAGGTGGCCCAGTCTGAACCCAGAGCAGTCATTACAGACACCCTCTGGCTGAGCTGAATCTGTGATCTGTAGAGAAGAACGGTCCAAAATTCCTCCTGAACACTGCATATCTGATCCACAGCTGGAAAAACTTAATTGAGATTTTTGCTGCCAAAGACGTTTCGATCAGCTATGAAGTGCAAGAGCACTGGGAACGTTTAATGGGTGTGCTCGATAAAGTCATTAAATTGTTTGCACTATTAGATTAAGCAGATTGTGTTTGTCTGTACATGTTAACCACATGAAGATCAAATCATATTTTATGACCGAGTAATGCAGAAAACAAGGGCTCACATTTGTTGCAATTGTACCTGAACAGCATC
The DNA here is from genome assembly GCF_021347895.1 of Acanthochromis polyacanthus. Taxonomy (NCBI): domain Eukaryota; kingdom Metazoa; phylum Chordata; class Actinopteri; family Pomacentridae; genus Acanthochromis; species Acanthochromis polyacanthus. Next base: position 34,467,586 of record NC_067125.1, read on the forward strand.
TGCACTGGTTTTATGACTGATTGACTTTTCTATGTTCTCATTGCAGTTTTGTCTAAAAGCTGTAAAGACTATGAACAATGATACCTGAGCTCATGAAACAATTGAAAATTCAACACTTTATAGAATTTTACACAAACATCAAGACGCATTAAAGTAAAACCGATAGGTTAAAAACTTTTTTCAGCAAGATTACTTTTGTAAGAAAATTTGTGAGGGTTTGGTGCATTATGCTAACTTTAATTATAAAGCAGCAATACTCATGATTTCAAATGCAAGTGAATTTAATCAGTCCACCTTCAGTCATTGAACTTCTTTCTCCAGCAGATGGTGCTCTGTCCCAAATCAACTACTGCAAAGCTTATGTACTGTACATCTACTTCGTAACATGTGCTGGTGGTCAGAACAAAACTCTATATCTCCAAAATGTAAATTATTTAGAAACTAGCAACAGTAATCATGATCCAATTGGTTAAGTTTTCCAAATTCCAGAGTGGGTTCAGTGGGTCATGATGGGTTTAGAATAGTGAAGCAACATTTGAACCAATGGAGCTACATGAACCGTGCAAAGCACAAAATAATCGTAAGGGACAACATATGTTCAAGTTTTTAATGCATTTTCTTTGTTCTGTTCAATGGGTCAGGAGAGAGAACTAGTTGGCTTTTTACCAACACTCTTAGCATGGATCATGTTCACTGTTGTTGCTCTGAGTGCAGAGTACATTATTCAACACGTAACTGTGCTTGTTTACATAATACGCATTCAGAAACTATATACGCAGGCTCAAGCTGCAAGCTGGGAAAGCTGTCACAGCAGGTTCATGCACAGTTGCTTTTCCAGTCATCCCTACAGACTTACACATAGATAGATATGCCGGATGAACAAGGCCATCCAGTGGTTGAGCAAGTCTTACAGCATCTCTTTATATAATTTCTATGGACATTTTAGGCTAAATGACAAATGTATTAATTATTAACCAAACAAAAAAAACCTGAAAAAAACAAAACTGTGTGTAATATGATCTCTCGCCCTTATCTTTTATAGCAATTTGAAAATTCTGTAAGTTTCTACAATAATTTGAGTTTTAATGACAGCTTGAATATGATTAATAGTAAAGTATTAATTTAAACATCGTTCAGGGGAAAAAAAAAAAAAAAACATCCATTAAGATCAGCACGGTTTACAGGTAGTATCAGATACAAGCCCTTGATTTACACCCAAGAATTCTGGACAAGGAATGGCAACAGATGGATGTTTAAAGTAGTACTACAATCAGTCAGTGCAAGACTTTGAATACCATATACTTTATAAAGGAGTATGCAATTTCCTTCACATCCAGAAAGATTAATGAAATATCCAAAGGAGTATTCTTATGTGTTAATCATGAATCTAACCATCCATCTGAATGCTATGTGAACTGCATCTGTTACTCTGCAGATGTGCACATTCTCCCTCATCACCCCTCCTCATCCAGACCTCTGCTCTTTAGCTTCTCTGTTTCAATGAATTCTCATAGATGAAATGTTGCATGACTTGTTACTTCGCTGACCCCTACAGGTGAGTGGTTGTAGATGTGTAAATCAGCCTGAATCACTGTTGCTATCCTTTGCTCACCCCACAGTCTACACTCTGCTGTCACTTTAAATGTATTCCACATTGGCATGGTTTCAAAAATGTGCTATGTGCAGTAAAACAGATCTGACTGTTGGGAAACTGTACCATGATGACAGTCTTTGATAGGCATGGTCCATCAAGATTACTGTAATCAGACTGACCATGTTATTATTGTATGTTCTGTTGTCACATGTTGCATTGTGTGTCTGCGTGTTCATGTGAGATAGTAGAAGCAGGAAGAGAAGGACGGTAGAAAGATGTAGTTATACACAGGTCAGTTGCCATTAATGACTTTAACATATCATGTAAAATCTGAAACACAGTTTTCCCACTTGACATTTTCACCTTCAAATGCTCCCTTCCAATAGAGGGACTTCACAGCCTGGCTCTGTGTCTGAGTGGAGCAAATGGAAAAACCATTCATGATACAGGAGAGCTGAGACTAATCTGATCAGACACACCTACATGTGTAAACAACTGTAGTCAGCAACGGCGCTGTCACTTCCTTAGTTTCGTAATTGTGTTGTTATTGTCAGGTCATTTTTTCTTTTCTTATAGTAATTAACAAAACACTTGGGTCACAGTGCTGTATAAATACTACTATATATATATATATATATATATATATATATATTTTTTTTTTTTTTTTTTTTTTTTTAACAATTTCAGGATTTCCAGCTTGGATTAGTACTGTGAAACCCCTTACTTTGACAAGAGATATTTGAGTGAACTAGCTCTACCAAGCCTTAACTGACAAGGTGAATCAGAGGGGTTTAGGGGGTTCCTCCCCTGAGAAATTTTACCATCCTTCTCTTCAAGATACATGGAGAGAAAAACAGAACTTATTTGATGTCATGACACACTTTCCATCATTTCCAATCTCTGTTCTTTACTCATCAGATTGTAATATGAACCCCGTCCAGGCAAAAAAAGATGACATGAGGCTTCTATAAGAACAAATTTCTAAAATGTATGAATAACTTTATACATTTTGTTAAGGACGCAATAACATTAGCATAATAGGATTTATTTTTCTACCATCCACACTGCTGTGATTGAGAGCAGCTGCTGCTCTGCAACTTGAACAAGTTATTTGTCTTATCTTGTTTATTTCTATTCAATTTGGTACATAAAGCTTTAACATGTGCAGTGTGGTACAATATCATCAGTTTCAATCATTATAAATGGCTCCCAAACTGAACATAGAGCAACAAAGTAGATGCTTGGTCCTTTTCATATGCAGGTGGAAACATGGAAGCCTGCCTTTGCTTTTCATTGCTGTCTCTTTATCATTTCCTGAATTGGACAATGCAGCACTGTATACTCATATTAACGCATCAACTGAAAATCTTGAAAGACACTAGTCGTAAGGTCACAGAGGATAACAGGCTGACTCATCTCTTCCTGCTTTAGACTTCTGTGGCTTTTAAATTTAGAGATTTATGGATGTGTGTAGCACTCACATTTGTTCCTGTAACAAAAACCTGGCCAGCACTGAGGACACCGAGAAACTGGAAGACCTACTGGGTTTGGATGTGATCACTGAGCCACATGTTTGGTTGAGATGTCCTTTTGGCATCATTTAAGACACCATGAAATAATTCCATTAACTGTGGACAGATGATTTAATTTACAGGTCCCCCGTACACAGGCAATATTTTTAACACTGCACTTTGGGAATTTGGCAAGGACTTTGACACTAAATTAATATTACAGTTGTATTTTGTAGAAGCCTGAAAATATTTTTTAAAGACACTCTAATCTTGCAGTCCTTGTTGATATAGTAATGCTGTTTGCACAAGTTTATTAATCATATTTTGTGCTGTGATCTTTCAAAATGTAATCATGTTGCCAGTGCAGTAAATTAATTTATTTTATGGCTACAACTGGCAATATCATTTAGGCAAATATTTAAAAGGATGGGAGTTCTATCTAGGTCAATCAAGACATCAGTCACTGGAAAAACAGAAATCAAAAATCCTCTTATTGTAGAATTTTCTGCAAAAATATTTCAACTGCCTCAGAGACATGAAACACGAGAGTAAAGGCTGGATTCTTTCTGATGTGCACACCATATCCACGAGAGCTGCCATGCAGTTCTGGCAAAAATCCTGATCACACACGGCTTAATGTGACAACATTTTCATTGTGACATAGAGGAAGATAACTGAGTAAATTGTTCTTACTTTGCCAACAAGTCATATCTCTTAAACTCGATATATTTTGTCTGCATATGTCATTCTGCATTGCTTTTCATGACTTCACCTGCAAAATTGTTTCTTTACCTATTTCTGATGAGCCTGTGTATTTGATTGCAGTTGTGTAATTTCATACAATCAGGAAATCATTATCTCCACATGTAGCCCAGGTTTACAGGATTGCCTGAAATCTACATTTTTGACACTGGAGACCGGACAGGTATGTTATTCAGGTTGAGTAAGGCAGGCAAATATGACACTGGCAAAGGTTACAAGCCTGCACAGGAATATTAAGGGCAAAAAATGCAATGATTAGGCTCAAGTCACCTGCATAAAAGATGCAAAATTAGTCACAGAAGCCAAGAGCTGACGAGGAACAGATGCACAAGTAACTATTCTACAGACAAGAACCTAAATAAGAAATGAAAAGGTGATGGGATCACATTTCAAACTATCAATGACATTCTCAACTTACACCTTTTAAATGTTTTCTGACATATTCTTTGTGCACATGCAGTTAGTAAACAAAATGGTGCATCTATTTCTTCTAAAATATTGACTAGTAAACATGTACTCTAATATACAGTGTACAGTATTATGCTGTTGAATTGGAAGAATAAGAGAGAGGAAAAGGGAAATGGCACAGATAGTGCAGTCAATAAAAAAAAACAGGGAAGAATATGCAAAGATAAAGAATAAGTACAAATACACATTTTATGCAGCGTGACCTTCAAATTCTTACAATGCCACTCAACAAAATACACTCCTGTTAGTCTTCTGTGCAAGAGGGGTCCTTTTTCAATTGTAGCATCATTTTATAGACATCATGTTTGCAGATGTACTGCAAAAATTCATTCCTGGACTCCATTCTATGTTCAGTGCTATGAGTCACACTACAGAGATCAGTCATGTAACTTCTGCCAGTAAAGTCCACAATTTACGCTGGTCATGTAGTGCATGTGTATTTTATTAGTTCATTAGAAATTAAAAATTATAAGAATAAAATTATTCCTCATCGTGTACAGCCTATTGCACTTTTGTAGTTATGTTTTTCAAGTTTTAAATGGTCCTTAAACATGTTTGTGAGATGCTCGCACATTTTCATCACAATCCTAATTTTATGGAAGTGAAAGCTGTTTTCCATTAATGACATTCTGTTTGACTGAATTCACTCACATGTGTGTTCAGTGTGGCATTTTTCTGTATGTGCAGATGAAAGAGAACCTTGATAAACAGAGGGGGGATATATAAGACTAGCAGCAGGACCTTGATATCCTCTAATGGCCCTAATGGAATGCATTGTCTTTACTGAGGCCATTAGAGCCCAAAGGACCACTAGGCATGGAAATATAGTGGGATTAAAAAAAAAAGGTAGCAGGGGACACTTGCGTTTTCACAGTCCTAGGTCACCCAGCCTGTGTTCGGGGGTATTCGATCAGAAACATATGTTTCAAGCTTTCTTCATGTTCTATCAATGAGGCCCTTGAAAACACTGGAAGACCAGCAGCTAAACAGGAAGCTGCTGAGCGAACAGTGGTGGTCTTGGTGTTTCTGTAGATCTGAATCTACAGAATGAATGAAGAGGCAGGTAATGTGCACCACTACCTCAGAGAAGCTCGTAACATAATCTGTCCTGTGTATTGTTTGCGCTTTCTACATATGTGATCTTGTTTTCCCCTTAGACTGACTTCAGAGACAAACTATTCTGTTATCACTGATTTATTTTCATTCACTGCTCTACTGCACCAGTATTTATAACATGTTATAGTTTATCTTAGGTAATTGTGTGTGTTTTGTTTTTTAAATCGCTGACCCTGCATCATCATTTCGTTCTGCAGCGCATCTGTGATGTAGTTTGCCTGAATGACAATGTAATCTAAATCTGAATCCCTTTTTCTGTGGGCTGAAGATTAAACTCAAAAATAACTTTATATAAATAACGTAGAAACAAGTATTGTGAATTAAATGTTTTATGTTATTTCTTAATATCAGTGCAGTTCATTGATTATGTCACTTAAGGATCATGAAAATACTGTACATAATACTGGTGAACAGTGTAACAGGACAGAATTGTTTACTTGCCAACAGTTTCTTTGCAGAAATGCAATGACAAAAATATCCTTGGATCCTTGAAACCTTGAATTCTTGAATCCTTGTCATGACAATATAATTTTATAATCAAACTTGATTTGTTTGAACAAGTCTGTGATGTGTTTGTCCACAGGTTTATAATTTCTATCACTGCTTCTCTGTTTAAAAAGCATTTTGGTCATACCTGTCAGTGTGACCAGGAATTAAGAGGTCTTGCATGCCAGGCTGCTAGAGACTGTTCAGTCTGCTCCAGAGAGCATGGGGTTCAATAGAAAAATGTTTGCAGCCCCTTTGAATATGGTTGTCACAGTAACCTGATCACTGCAATCAGACGGATAAACAAAGCAGTAAACACATGAGTTTACTACTCTGTCAAATGACAATGTGTATTTCTGGCATGTTTATACATACCAGGATGAGGTCACACACATTCACACGCACTAACACACTTGTGTATACTGCACATCCACCACAGGCCACACACACACACACAGCACAAGCACAAACAACAGACCTTTTTCACAGGCCTTCAACAGCAACATCAAAACGAGAGAGATGGGGCATTTTGGCAAAACAAAATATCTCCCTCAGCAGAAAAAAAGGTGAAGTGAATGGGAAATATAGCAGCAGTGATAGAGTAGTTGGTCTGATTTGTTTTCACTGCAGCAGGGAAAAAAAAACTTGCGGACTGTTAGATGTTGAATCCAAAGTTCCAGGTAAAAGTGTAGCAAAGTATACAGTATAGTAGCATCTACAGTGGTGGAAAAAAGTTTTCAGACACCCCATGCATTTGGGAAATATTGCATTAACAATCACTCTTAGGTCTTCAAGTAAAACAGTCACAGCTAAAATACTAAACGAATCCTTAAAAAGCCATTACAAACTTAATGTTGATTGATTCCATAAAAATAAGACATTTTGAGTATTGGGTCACTCACACACACACACACACACACACACACACACACACACACACACACACACACACACACACACACACACACACACACACACACACACACACACACACACACACACACACACACCTACCTTCTTGGACAAACTGCCTGAAATGCTTTATTGCATTAAAATTAATAATCAGATTAATCATGAGGATGGATTAATCGGCATTAATGCTTCCATTTTGACAGCCCTAGTCATCACAGCTTGTAGGATTATATGCAGACATAGCGTGCAAGGCAAACTGATAGTTCAGCATCACATATCAGGAAAAATGCTGTTTACACCTTTCTGTGTTAAGGGCTATTTAGAGCAAATTCCTGAGAAACAACAGAATAGCTGCTAGTCTGACATCAGTAGGGACAAACATTACCATGAGCCATGAATGGTTGTTGACTAGCCAAAGGTGATGAAATATTGATTGATAAAGCTGGAACTAATCAAAAACAGCCATCTGAACTAACAATACCAACAGCTGTAAAACTTATTTCAGATCAGTACATTTTCAAATAACCAACAAAATCCAGCCTTCAATCCCATAAGTACTGACTGAAAATACAATATATTGCTCAATAGCCTTATCTACATTTCTTAAGGGTGGTTCTTTTACACAACTCTACCCCCTCTTAATTTCACAGTAATGTTGATTTGAATCAATATATGCATGTAGAAAAAGCAGACATAACATTTATCTGGACAGAAACTTTTCTCAACATGGCAAACACAGTTCAGTCTTCCCGATTCTCCCTCCTATTGTGCAGCATGAACCCACTGAAGACCGGAGAACAAATAAGAAAAAGACATTGACAACTGAAGACAATTTCGAGCCAAACAGGGTTTTGCCAAAGTCATATCGAACATGAGAGGAGAGGGAACTGAGTAGAAATAAATTACTTTTGGCATTGTCAAGCCAGCTTCTTAAAAACTGCATTCTTACTCAAAAGGCCCAAATCCATCTGGTTTCATTTTGTCTTAGCCGTGAAGACTAAAATACTCAAAACTCACTAACCCTCAAACACCCACAGTGTAGTCATTACAATAAGAAGATGTTGCTGATCTCAGAGCTGGGAAGCAGTGAGCCATCATGAACTTATCAGGCAGCCTGTAAAGAATCCCCAGCTTTTACTTCCCATCATGAGCATCTTGCCACGACCAAAGTGCTTTTCACCGTCACTGTGATTTACATGCTTAATGATACAGATGACAGTCAGTAACAAGTTGGTAAATCAGCAATGACTGGGTCAAGGCCAAACAGATAAGAGTATTGTCGTGGCCTCAATGACATTAGTGGCTAAAAATATCACCAAATTCCAAAATTTAACTACTGCTGAGCAGAAATGTCCACGACACAAAGGCTGTAAAAGTGTCTATACAGTGTGTGATATACTGTACTTCAGTGGCCGATTTCCATAAATTCTCCATTTGTGAGTCTATGATAAAAAACACACTTATACACTAATCGTGCAGTGATGCGTTTTGAAAATCATGTTGTACTTACATACCAAACATGACAAATAGAGCAAGGAACTTTCTCAAACACTGAAATCTATTTGACAGTCCAATGCCAAGTTCAATTCAGAGGCTAAAATCCTTAAAAAATGTTAGCTCAGACAGACAATGCACATCAGCAGGGTCATGTTTCTTAAAGCTCCAGGTGGTGTCACAGCATGTTCATACACAAACACATTCATTTTCTTGGTATTCAGGGTAGCAAGAAGTTGAAAAATGTCAAGTGAAAATTGAATGCAGTTTACTCAAGGCATGATCTTTGACTCTAAGGTAAACACAAATGAAGTCCCACTGTTGGCGTGGCAATGACTCAGAAATTGGTTGACAGGGATTTTGACAACCACAAAGACTCCAATAAGTGTAGGCTATTACTTGAATTATATATCCTTTAACCATTTTCACAATGCTACACGTGCCATTTTCAGGAAAATGCTATACAGTATACAAGAGTTTTCCCTCTAACAGCCCACGCTTTTGCTAATACTTCAGTAAAATCATTACAGCAACCCAACTTGTAAAAAAGCATTGAAACAAGAAGACTTTGCAGTTTCAATCTTTGAAAAAACACATGCACTGAACTGGAGCAACTGGTACATATTTCATTTTGTAGTGGAAGTTATTCAAACAAAATAAATGAGGCATTAAATACAACCTTTTATACACCAACAGGAATATCCACAAGAAATCAACACATGTGGTTCTGATCATAGCTTCTGAAGCCAATGAAAAACAAAGGATTGAGCTCTCTAACAAAGGGTCAGTGCCCCACATGCTGCAGAGGAGTTAAAGATCCTCACACATAACCAGGAGGTTGATGATTCCTTGATGATCATCTGACAAGTAAATGGGGATTGCAAATAGCAGAAGACAAGAAATTAATTTTTTCATTATCTGACTGGATACAATAGGAAATATTGGACACATGATAGTAAAAATAAAGAATAATCCTGTTTTTGTAACAAATGCTTTCACTGCAGTAGCTTTAATGAATCTGCTGATCTTAAGCAGTTCCAGGAACTAAATTCCAATGACCTTGTTTAATGTGGCAAAACACCTTCATCTCATCATCTCTGTCGGCCCGTATGAATTGCATTAATAGGGTTGTAAATGAGGTTTTGCAAATCCAAAATGAGCCCCCGACATCTTTTGGCTGCCTGACTCAGCCAGATATATTCGGAGCTGCCATGTGATGACCCTAAAAGGCCAAAGGCCACATCAGACTCACAGCAGACAGCTGTTAACATGTGTGACTAATGTTACAGACTTGTCAGACATGTCAAGAGAACTGCGCTCCTTTCTGTCAGTATTGTTAAAAATCCATGCAACTTCAGTCAGTCTGTCTGCAAGAGTGAGACCACAGAAGTAAATTCCAGGAAACAGATTGCGCTACAGCTCACACAGCACACGTAGGTACTACATACACTGCATCTCATATGTTATGTCGTTGCAAACATAAACATGAAGTATTTTTAATGTAAAAATCACATCGTAATTAGGACTCAGAACTTCATACCATCCCTCAGGACAATGAGGATACTGATTATATACAGCGAAAACCACGAACACGAACGTTCCATAAGTTAGTTTGGGATACGGCGAAAAGAATGAAGAGGCTGAGCATAGTGCATGAGGGGAGTCAGAGAAACAGAATACACACCCAATATGTGGCCAAGGCTGTCACAGTCAGATTAGGACTGTAGGATCCAAAAATCACTGGAAATCAAATCCATACAAAGGACGCTACCAAAACAAACTCATATCCATCACAAACCATTTTCCTTATTTTCCTAATTCATGCTGTAATTTGTAGACAACATCTAAATACATTTAGATGAGAAGGCAGATGGCTACCTCCCAGCCCACACTGGCCTGGAATGGTCAACTGAATGGTTTAGAAAACAAACAGCCAAAATTGATTCTACCAACCATTCTTTCCTTCATCAAGCTTCAAAATAAAGAAAAAAAAACTGGCTTTCTGCCCTCATGTCTGTTTGGCCTGTATTTTGTCATTCCTTTCTGCACATGTGGACTTACACAACAATTAATATTTTATGCCTTCCTTTACATACAGTACATACAAAGTCACTTGGATGCTTGTGCATCTTTATCTAAACTGTTAAAGAAATACTGGGTTTTTATTTATTGCTCGATAAAACATATTGCTGGAGTGAGCACACCTGCAAACAGATGTTTAGACACAAACTCCCAACAGAATATAGATGGACTACTTTACCACATCAAAGTGACGTATTATTATGTACCAGCTCACATGCACAAAAATCAGGTCTTTACAATATCTCTGCATATGCATTTGTATTGTAAAGACCTGATTTGTATTATAAAAAACAGGTCTTTACAATACAAACGCAGTTCATGTAAGGCGATATCCTCTTCCAAACTGCACTATTTCTGTCATTCACTTCCCACAGAGGAAGCCCCCAGTCACAACCAGGCAGTGAATGTAAGGAGCTGAACCCAATGCTGTATGTGTCTACAGATTCCTCAGAGCCTACCAACTAGATGAGATTTTTAACAGCCGACCTGTTGCTCCACACTCTCACACTGAATGTTGAAAGAAGAGTGCAATATCATAGCAGTAGCATTTACCACTGCCATGTGTATGTAAACATAGGTGATCTCCTCAGGTTAGACAACATTATGCCGAATGAAAGTCATTATTAAAACAGGAGGAATTCTATTTTAACCCCAACATGTTTTTAGCATCATAGCTTAACAGTAATACAGCTGCTATTGTAGTGGTTCACCATCTGGACTAAATTAAAGCAAAGGGGGAACAGTTTCCGCGGCCAGAAAAAAAAAAAAGGATGGACCAGAATCAAGTTTGTGATCATCGACATCACAAACAAATCACTGATAGCTCTCCACATGCAAACACACACTCATAAAACCTGTTGCAAGCTATGCTCTCCCATCGCCTCCTCTCCTCAACCCCCTAAGCTTCTTATCACGGCAAATTTCCATCTCTAAGAAGAGGCTTAACTCCTCAGTTATAATGACTTGGATCTAGACATAATTAACTCTATGTGCCTGTCGAGATGAAATATTCTGCTCTGTTAGCAGATTAAACCCACTTTGACTGGGGTGGGCATGAAATCATGCATAATTGAATTAAGTCCTGTTTGTGTAAGATTACTTGTGAGAGATGAGAATAGACCCTCAGTAACTCCAATTGTTACAGGAGTTGGGAAGTAAATAAGAAGTGTGGAGGTATGCAGGCCTGATAGAGGCTTCTGACAATAAGTTTCTGACAAATCAATTCTGACAATAAAAAGAGAAGAGAAGAGGTGTTGTTGGCTCCATGGGTTGGTGTGTTGTCCAGATGTGCAAGTAAACAACATCGATGACACAAGCCATGGAACATACCAACCTTGCCTGTGACCTGAAATAACTGATGAAAGGGATCCTCATAAACCCTAATTCCATGCAAATTACTGATCCAATAATGCAAACATCCTTCTCTCTAACTCTTCTATTTGATATTTACTAAAAGTTATATTGTATAGCCTAAATAGAGTGAATTAGTGATAATTAGTTAATAAGCATCTAAAGAGGAGAAACGGGGCCACACTTGGTAAGTAGTTTACATAAGTGACTCCTGATAAGTTGAACCATCTGTTAAGCACCACAAACAAGCAATGCCTCCTCTACCACTCATTAATTAGTCATCATTACCTCCGCCAAGGAGGTTATGTGACACCCAGCGTTTGTGTGCGTGTCTGTCTGTCTGTCTGTCTGTCTGTCTGTTAGCAAGATAACTCAAAAACACCTGGCCAGATTCACATGAAATTTGGAGGGGATGTAGACTATGGTAAGAGGAGCTGATTTAATTTTGGTGGCAATCCAGAAAGGATCCTGGATTCTGGATCACTTTGAATTTTTTAGTATGTTGTAGTATGTGGTCCAAAATAGGACAAAAACATCATAGGTTAGTATGTCGTCCGACAAATTGGAGCAAGGTGTCCAGATAGCTCAACTGGTTAAGAAGGTGATTCGTAAACAGAACTGTGTCAGAGATGCAGGTTTGATTCCAGCTCATGATTCTTTACTGCATGGGTTTCCTGTTTTCCTCTCTATCCTTGGCGGAGGTCTGCACTCTGAGTGCTTTTCTAGCTATTATTTTCCATACTGAGTACCTATTAAGTGGTCCTATGAACTTTGTAATGATGACAAATCGCTACTGACGTTTTGTAGGGGAAATGTAGGGGAACTACTTCAACTCATCATTTTAACTCAAAATAAACTAACATAGTCCTAAAGTGGTAGGATTTTAAAGTTGAAGTAACCTAACATTTACAAAACAGGCATATGAACTTTAACTTTCTGAATCTCAAAACTTGCTGGAAGGTTTGAAAGCTATGTTCTCTTAAAAAAAAAAACATCTCCACAATTTTAAGATTTACTATGATAAGAAACTAAAAAAGAAATGTTTTTTTCCAAATTACTTTTCTGACGTGTGAGCTACTCATCTCTGGCATGCTGTTCCATTGGGGAGGTTAAACCAAATCGAATCTTAAAATAGAGATTTTTCGTCAAAGCCCCTTTATTCTAAATGTCTAATTTAGAAAAAATAATTATGAACTATTTGCTGTAACCAGATTCTGTCATTACTGAATCATTTGTGACCAACGGTCATGTATTTATTTAGTAAGATAAGTAATCAAAGAAATTCACCTTCCAATTTTCCAGTATTTTTACATTATATATATATATATATATATATATATATACACATATATATGTGGCATCAAACCTGGGTCACATGGCACAAAGGACATTTTTCACTTCTCTCTACTACGAGTCATGTTGTGCTGTTTCCATAGAGGTGCGGAACTTTTACAATGTAGTAAAAAATGACCTAACAGTGAGTAAAAACGTCACAGGAGCAAAAAAATGCTTGAGGTTCAAAGGGTTCATTCAATAAAAAACTTCTTTACAACATTATCTGATTCCAATAACTCCTAAAGACTTGATACTTTACAATGCAGTCGATAAACATCTACGTTAGAAATGCAGCGGACAATGAAAACAACTTCCATCTGCAAATGTGACAACAACATATATGAAACATCATTTGTATGTGTTCGTGTCTGCGAGCTTGCATGAGTGTCCGAAGTATGTGCATGATTGTTGTTGTTTAACAGTGTGGACGCGGGAAACCAGCAGCTTTGTGAGCAGGAACATAGTATTTGGAAGGCAAAAACACATGGTTCGATTTAAAGACAGTTTAAGTTGTGGTTTGATGGTCACCATAAATGCCTTTTTCAAGTGAATGACTCAGAAATCTTGACGGTGACAGTCACAATGAGTTGTCCATAAATAAGACATGCATTCTTTAAGTTGAAGGTCAGTTTCACAAATTCAGCCGCCCAGTGATAGATATCATTTTATCTGAACAGCAAAAGATACAAATTCGGATTTAAAGTTACACTCATTAAAAACACTGAGAAAACGTCTAAATATGGGTTCTTTATGACACGGTAACAAAACCGTTTGCCTTAAAAGTTTGTGGTTAAGATTTCCAGCAGTGACTGCATCATTATTTGTGCAATTTAACTAAAATAAATACTGAATGTAATACTACAGTGGTATATATTGGAGCACATCTCATAGTTACCGTGCATGGCAGATTGTAAAGGAAAAGTCTACACCACAGAGAGACTTTAACAAACCAGTTGAAAGAATTAGATTTTGGGGGAAAAGAGACAAAAGAGAAACTCACCCCCATCTGCTTAGGATGGTGGTTGGTTTTTTGGAATTTTTCATAAGAAAAACACAGAAAATATACACAAAAAATGACTGAACTGACCCATTTCATGGAAAAGATGAAAGTAAACTGGCTATTGAGATAATCTATAACAGATTTGTCCTTGACCATGATGAATGAATGATGTTTCATCTGACTCTGAGACTTTCACAAAGTCTGTGGTGTAGACAAGCTTGGGGCAATTATCTTACCATGTCCAAATTTAATCACAAACTATTTATTACTGTAATGAAATGCTGAGCTCAAGATATTCCTCAGGATCTATCTAATAAGTTATCAGGGAAGAATTCAGGCTCTTCCTGAATGCTTCCATGCAAAACAGTTTTATGACCCACTTCTAAAAAATAATCACATAAGTCAAATATTATTGTATTGGCCGCAGTTAACAATTCCACTTTTATCCTCAGTAAATCAAGTATTTTTGTGCTTTTGTTGGCCTTTAACGGTCGATTAGATGAGTGGTACTTCAAGCAAACCACCTCCCCGAGTATTTCATAGTTGCAGTTGCTCTGGTTTTGCATTACAACAGATTAGAGGGGGCGGAGGAGACCTTTAAGTGTGCGCTCTGCCTGCTGCAGGCTCTCAAAGAAGCGATCCAGACAGTGCGCTCATATGAGGAGTCCAACAGGAGAACTACTGACACTGAATGTGGACTATAAAACGCTTTCATCGGGATTTTTGCAATCTTGTGTGCAGGAAGGTGAGGGATGGGCTGATGCACATTTTGATAACTGGGTTAAAATGTCTATTTCTGTTTACATTTGTTGTGTTTGCATAAGTTTGCATGGATTTTCCACCCTCTAATTGACTTTTAATTATTCGCATGAGTCCTCAATGAGAATTTCCCCCATTCTACATAATGAATATATACATAAAATAATTAGGAGAACGGCTGCACGTGGAATCTATTTGTGCTTCAGCTTGCAATCCCTCTCTCCCCAGGTGTGTTTCATGGTTCAAGTGTAGCACCCTTATCCGTGCAGCTGAAGCCCCACACCCCAGTGCATGATGTGTGCCTGCAGCGTTTCATACCTGTGGAGGTGGCTGCTGGAGGTTCTGTTGTTTCTGGCCGCTGTGGTGCCGTCCAGCGCTGACTGCCCCAAA
Organism: Acanthochromis polyacanthus; assembly: GCF_021347895.1. Lineage (NCBI taxonomy): Eukaryota > Metazoa > Chordata > Actinopteri > Pomacentridae > Acanthochromis > Acanthochromis polyacanthus. The sequence goes on from NC_067125.1 coordinate 34,482,845, forward strand.
TCCTGCGTCTGCTACGTTCCCACCGAAGTGCACTGCACCTTCAGATACCTGACCGCAATACCTGACCACATCCAGCCAGCTGTGGAAAGAATTAACCTCGGGTAAGTGTTCCCTCTTTCTGTCAGAGCAGGTTGGAGAACTGCACATACACTAGGGGAAAGAGTAAGTGACTGATTTGAACCACAGACTTTATAAGCACGAATAGCATTAACATTACAAAGAAGCTACTGTTAGCTGCGACCTTTTCAGAGTTTAAGCTAGTTAACTGCTAATAAAAACAGCTGCTAAACTATGGAATAAGATTACTGTCAAAAGTATTCATCCACAATTCTAACCATTCGTATTCGTAATGTTAAACATTTGTATGTTAATAAAAAACTTGTACACAAAATTCTGCTGTCATATGCATGAGTTTGATAAATTAAGGGTTAGGATTGTTTTTACGAGTATGAACCTAAAAGTTGTGAGTGCAACTCTAATTTCTACGACTACGAAGTCTTCCCTGTGAGGACGAATTCAAGTTTATGGGTACGAGTAGAAAAATACTGGAATGACGTCACATAGGTCACAGGGGAACGTAATCGAACACCGATCGCTCCAAATGCGCATGCGCCATTTATAAAGAGTAGACGCCGGGTGGACCCGGTGGACCTACCGGGGCAGGTGACGCCTCACAGGTCAAATAAATAACACATCCAACTTCTTGTAATTTATTTATTTCATGAAACTGTACTGTTTTAATTGATATACAGTTTATGGACGAAAGACGGTACTGCTTAGCTTGCACGCTAACGAGCCGGGCCGGTGACACATTAGCCTTCTAATGCAAGGAGGCTTAATAACAAAACAAACATAATTTGAGATTATGAATCGTGGCAATTGGCGTATGAATCAGCCCATTGTACAGCCTAAATTGCTGTAAATTAAGTCCAGTTTTAGTTCTTTGCAAACTCAGACACGTGCATTAGTTTAGTTTACAATGAATCTGGCGGAGTTCGGTAAAGTTGGAAAGATATTCACAGATTCGGACTTCCGGCATCAATAACTCATGAGATATATGTTGTCAAAACATGAACGATGCCTCTTTCAAATCGTTGTAAGGTAGACAATGTGCTACAAGGCCAATTTTATCAAAAGTCGCTGTATTTCAAGCTACAGAAATAACATTGGCGTCTATGAGCAGCCGGCAGTGCAACGAGTGAACAGGGACCGTCTGCAAATAGCAAAACCGCTGCAACAGCGAAAAGAGACACTACACATATATTCAATAACTTCACCGTAGAGCCACCAAAATCACTGGAGCCATGAATGGGCTCTTGCTGGTCAAACTACAACTCTTGCTTTGGCGCTAAATCAAAAATCTGAATTTTAAGGAATTTTTATGTTTTGTATGATTATTTTATGAGTATTAAAATGGCACTTTTCTTGATGTATGTGGTATATTTTATATAACACACAGGGAAAATGGCATAAGGGCATAGTGTACTTGCTGTGACCTGTGCTGGTCCGACCGTCAGGTTTATTACCTCCAAGTATTGTCTGTACAGTCCTTAACTAGAAAAATATTACTCTCAGTTTAACATTATGGTATAAATGAATCAATTGACACTGAAACTTTGCAATAAAGTGTCTTATCGTCTTTCTTCTCAATCATCAGTACTTGAGGTGACAGTCTAAACAGTTTGTTTGGTATATTGGTGTTATCTGATACTCTCTTTGGTAAGGATGGTAAATTCCATTACTATACAGAATTATGTGTTTGGACAAACAAGTACATTATGCCCTTATGCCATTTTTCCTGTGTGTTATATAAAATATACCACATACATCAAGAAAAGTGCCATTTTAATACTCATAAAATAATCATACAAAACATAAAAATTCCTTAAAATTCAGATTTTTAATTTAGCACCAAATAAAGAGTTGTAGTATGACCAGCAGGAGACAATTGATGGCTCCAGTGATTTTGGTGATTGTACAGTGTGTAAGAGTGAAGTTATTGAATTTTATTACTAATAAAATGATAATTATAAAAAATACAAATTCCTTAAAATTCAGATTTTTCATTTAGCGCCAAAGCAAGAGTTGTAGTTTGACCAGCAAGAGCCCATTCATGGCTCCAGTGATTTTGGTGGCTCTACAGTGAAGTTATTGAATATATGTGTAGTGTCTCTTTTCGCTGTTGCAGCGGTTTTACTATTTGCAGACGGTCCCTGTTCACTCGTTGCACCGCCGGCTGCTCATAGACGCCAATGTTATTTCTGTAGCTTGAAATACAGCGACTTTTGATAAAATTGGCCTTGTAGCACATTGTCTACCTTACAACGATTTGAAAGAGGCATCGTTCATGTTTTGACAACATATATCTCATGAGTTATTGATGCCGGAAGTCCGAATCTGTGAATATCTTTCCAACTTTACCGAACTCCGCCAGATTCATTGCAAACTAACCTAATGCACGTGTCTGAGTTTGCAAAGAACTAAAACTGGACTTAATGTACATCAATTTAGGCTGTACAATGGGCTGATTCATACGCCAATTGCCACGATTCATAATCTCAAATTATGTTTGTTTTGTTATTAAGCCTCCTTGCATTAGAAGGCTAATGTGTCACCGGCCCGGCTCGTTAGCGTGCAAGCTAAGCAGTACCGTCTTTCGTCCATAAACTGTATATCAATTAAAACAGTACAGTTTCATGAAATAAATAAATTACAAGAAGTTGGATGTGTTATTTACTTGACCTGTGAGGCGTCACCTGCCCCGGTAGGTCCACCCATAGATATATACAAATGTTTGTATATATCTATGGGTCCACCGGGTCCACCCGGCGTCTACTCTTTATAAATGGCGCATGCGCGTTTGGAGCAATCGGTGTTCGATTACGTTCCCCTGTGACCTATGTGACGTCATTCCAGTATTTTTCTACTCGTACCCATAAACTTGAATTCGTCCTCACAGGGAAGACTTCGTAGTCGTAGAAATTAGAGTTGCACTCACAACTTTTAGGTTCATACTCGTAAAAACAATCCTAACCCTTAATTTATCAAACTCATGCATATGACAGCAGAATTTTGTGTACAAATTTTTATTAACATACAAATGTTTAACATTACGAATACGAATGGTTAGAATCGTGGATGAATACTTCTGACAGTAATCTTATTCCATACTAAACTTATTGCAATTGTTGATGGTAAAAGAAGCAACTGATTAAAATTGAAGTAAAAGTCAAAACTGCCTAAATATGTTTTTTCCATGAAGATAACTTTATCGCTTAAATTTGTGGTTTTGGGAAAATAGCAAGCTAATATTCGCTAAATGTTTCGTTAAAATGGGCAATTTCATAGCAGCCGTTAGCTGTAGCCAATTAGCACCTTTTAGCTTCATTTAGCTTCGCAAAGCACAAATGCTAGCCAGTTCCTGTTTAAATTATTTTTCTAAAAACGTTTACACCTAAAATCATCACTGTCAGCTTGCCATTGAAGAGTAACATATAAAACTCATGTCCAGTCCTGTAACCACCTACTAGCTTCTCTGCTAGCCTCTCGGAAATACATAATCTAGGAGTTTTGTCAGGATATATTCTGACACCCTGTGGAGCTGTAAAATTGTCATTAAGTTGCCTTACCTATTCCTTGCCTGTTGGTGGTAACAGAGGTGTTGCTGCCTCATATTGCAGCTATTTTCGAATATTTTTTTAACTTGACTCTAAAACCTTTTGTCAGTAAAATAAGACATCTCTCACCCACAGGTGTTTTCAATTACTGTCTGATTAAACCCCTTTCAAAAATATGATCAGGCCAGAGTAGTAGCTACATTTTCATTGGAGACATTTTGACTTGGCTTGGCAGGATCAGCACAGGTGTAATATACTATTAATTATGACTATAATGCTAATTCCCTCCAGGAGTGTCAGCTTCAAGGGCATGTTGTTGTGCATGCTGGCTCAGTTGCATCGCCTAGGGGTCACACTGAACTGAGCCATTACTCATGTAATTCGCAACACCTGTGCTTTTTCTGCTCAATTCTGTTTTATTCATAATTCACAACATATGTCATCTCAAGGCAAGGAAAAATAAACAGGTTAAAGGGGTAAAGAGAACAGAGAAAAATTCAGGAGCGAAAAAATAGATAGACAATTCATAAGAGAACAATAAACAGTGAGGAGTATGGTGAGCAGGTCAGAAGGGTGAAAGAGATACCTGCAGAGAGGACCAAGCAAACTCGGAGGGATAAAGCGCCACAAAATTAGTGACGTGCAATGGTTGTCTGTAAATATATGAATAGGGAAAGAGAAGCGGAGAGGAGCTTAGTGCATCTTAGGAAGTCTCCCAGCAACCTGGCCAGATAGCAGCATCACTTAGAGGCGGTTCAGGGTCACTTGAGGTTGCCCTAACTACAAGCTTTATAAAAAAAAAAGTGTTAACCCTAATCTTTAAACCAGAAAGGGTGTCTGCCTCCAAAACAGGGAGCTGGTTTCACAGCCCCTTCTCCACATCTGCTTTTGAGAACTCCAGCAATCACAAAAAGCGTACACTCTGACAATGAAGTGCCCTTTTAGGATAATGTGATACGATAAAATTTTTATGACAAGTCAAAATGTGTGCCATGAAAAACAGATGCACAAAAGGATTCTTTTCTTCAGTGACAATAATGAGGAACAAATTTTTGATGGAATCACACCCACAAGACCACGTGACCATCTTTTGCACAGTCCTGTTTGTTGTTACCTGCAGTGTTTCCATACTTATAGCTAAATATGTGCAGTTTACACAACATATCTGCAACAAGTGTATGGTAAAGAAGGAGATTTTTAGACAAACAAACAAAACTGTACTGCATTTTATATTAATACAATAGATAGTAAATGTATATTGTTATTGTAAGGCACAAGAAAATAGTTAAGATTTCAAAGGTACTGAAAATAAAAGTAAAATACTAACTTGAGCCACAATGAGTACCGATTATTAAGCCCCAACACTGATACCCAGTACTTGCCTACATTTCCCCTACACAGGTGTTTTCACTTATTTGCCTGAGGATTAAAGGATTTTACATTTGACTCACTGCCTTTACTGTATGTGGATCGATCATGCTTACTGTCATACATTATAACCCCCCAAAGGCCCATTCTGAGCCACATTGTATGGATGCCTACAAACTTTGCTTCAGTGAGATGAATACTGCAGCTTAGCCCTCCCATCTCCCATCAGCCCGAGCAGGGGTCTTATCTAGAAACGTATTTGAAAACATTTGTGTAGTTGAACAGGGCATTCTATGACGCTATTTTAATTATTCATGAACATTTGTGTGGTACATTTGAACAGTCAAACTGATAATCAATGACCAAAGCTTTTTCGTTTCTCGGCTATAGGTACAACAGTATCACTGTCGTGAGAGAAAATGGTCTTTCAGGGCTTGAGAGCTTGGAGCTGTTGATGCTTCATAGCAACACTATACACAGCATTGAAGACAGAGCCTTTCAAGACCTCAAGTCATTGCAGGTAAAATCATGTCTCTGTCCTTTGTGAACAAATTACTTCCGTTTACTGTACTGGAATATCAAAAAACACATTGTTGTATGACATGTCTGCTGACATCACATGGTTTAGTTCAGTTTTTGTAGAAAATGTAACACAATTATTAATAAATGACAATCTCTGCATAAACATTTTTTTGTGATGTCAGTTGTTTACAAGGGATGAAAATCTAAGATTGATTCAATTACATATCTTGTTTGGTGTCGAAATTCAGTCAGAAAACATAAATTAAAACAATACAAAGAGGAAAAAGACAACATTACTACAAGAGAAAAGCCACAGTTATCATAAATATAAGATACAGAGCTTTTGAAACAATACCTACTATGGATAGAGTTATTTTGTTAACCTCAATAACGTTAACTCAGAATATTTCACTTTCATCTCTCAAAGCTAGTCATTATCCGTCTGAAAGCGACTAGAGGGTATGAAAGATTATCACCAAAGTTACACTGTTTACTGGAGCCAAAATACAATGTTTGAACTAATCACATTCTGTACAACACAAACATTTTGGCACCCCGCATAGCAAACCTGAACCATTAATGACTAAGATGTGGCTGACAGTCACATGACAAAAATTCAGGAGCTTCAGGCTGAACTTTAGGTTGTGCATACACAAAAGAAATAAGAGAGAAGTATGGAAACCAATAGAAAAGGAGCCCTCAAGATTGAGTCTCTACATAACATTATCAACTAACAGTAATTTTAAAATGATTTTCTTTACATTTGTGAATCAGTTCTGATAAACTTCTGCATATGTCTGATGATCGTGTAACTGTATTTCCTCCGCCAAGGAGGCAGAGCCTCGGCAGAGTTATGTGATGATTGCCGTTAGATTATCTGTCTGTCTATTAGCAGCATTACTCAAAAACAGATTAACGGATTTAGATGAAATTTTCAGGAAAGGTCAGAAATGACACAAGGACCAATTGATTAGATTTTGGTAGTGATGCGGCTTGTAGTCTGGATCCACACATTTTTTAAAGATTTCTGTATCATTGAGAACGGCACAGCATCACTGTAACTAGGACAAGTGAACACTATGCCAGCCGCCTGCTGAATATCACATGATTGTGATCCTACTACAAATCAACTACTACGGACTTATTACTCTGAGATGATACAAGGAATGAGCAACCTTTTTGGAATACTGTGCTTTTCTAGATGTTTTTGTTATAAACAGTACTGGGCAATCCAGTATATCAGCATCACATTGTACAACTTAAAAATATAGAGTTGCCTCAACTTCTCGCCAGCACAGTCCTTTTTTTAAGTCATTGTTTTTTGACAAACATTTCCAGCCTCTCAATTGTGTTCTCACAGGTCCTGAAGATGTCATTCAACAAAGTAAAGGAGATCAACAAAGAGACATTCAAAGGCCTGAACAGTCTGCTGAGACTCCACATAGACCACAACCACATTGAGTTTATTAGTCCAGAGGCTTTCTACGGCCTGACCAACTTACAGTTGGTCCATCTGGAGGGTAACCACCTCCAGCAACTCCACCCAGACACATTCATCACGCTGAGACACAGCCAGATTTTCAAGGTATCCTCCATAAGAAGCATCCACCTATCAGACAACCTCCTGACAAGTCTGCCAGCAGACATTTTCTCAGGCTGCAGTCAGTTAGAGAACCTCTTCCTCCACGGCAACCCCTGGACATGTGACTGCCGTATGACGTGGTTCTCAGTGTGGGCGCAGAGGAACACAGGTGAGACATGCACGTGTGCTTTGGAACATTCTCAAAGCATTTTGAGATGAATGTGCCTACAAACTAAGAGAATCCCCCTTTTTCAATAAGTTCACCTTAAGATACTGCTAAAAAGAAAACATTTGCTCAGAATCTTTGCTAGCCGCTTTAATAAGACTCATCTGGTAAAGTTGCTTCCTATATTAGTGCTTCAATTGGTTATGCTACTCATATTTTGAAAGTGATTTGTTCCTTTTCTCCTATAAAGTAATAGTGCATGGGATTTTATCCCAAGAAAGACATATCCAAGGGAAATATATAAATCTTTGCAGAGCAATCACTGGAGGCACAGATAATCTCAAGAGCTACAGAAAACACTAAAGAGCCAGAGAAACAAAAGTTATACTTTTTTCCCCTGACTTGGCTGATACAAATGTCAACTCATATATTACAATTCTGCATGGAGATCGTGATCTTTTTGGTTCACATGTTTTACAGTTTTGGTTTGGACGGTGTGTAATGTGGAAACTATAAATGTATTTTTTTCTTCCATACAACCAACTCAATACTACACTACTTAATAATTGTTTCCAGGTGTGCTGAAATGCAAGCGAGACAGGAGATATCCGAGGGGCCAGCTATGTCCTGTTTGTGAAAATCCAGCCCCTTACCAAAACAGACCTCTGTCCCTTCTCCACGGTGATTCTCTTACTTGTACCAAAGCCTGGATCCAACCATATCTAAAGCAGAAAAACATCAGCTTAGATCAGGGAGATTTCACTCCAGTTTCCCCCAAGGACTTCATCGCCCCATTAGGCTCCATACAAATGAACCTGACCGATCAGTTTCATAATGATGCCAGCCTGTCCTGCACCGTCCAAAGGCCCACAGCTTTCAAGAACCTGAGGCAAACTTTGGAGGTGGAGGAGGGAAACAATGTGACTGTGCTTACCACTGAAATAACTACTTATTTAGTGTGTAACATTAACTATGAACACATCCAGCCGCTCTGGCAGATACTGGCCTCCTACAGTGACTCTCCTATGAAGCTAGAGCGAGGTTTAATGCTGGGCAGAAGCCCAGAAGTGGTATACAGGTATAGTCAGATAAAAACAAAGGACAAAGAGGAAGGATTTAATACAAACATTGAAGCTGACATTAAAGCCTCCCCTCCATGGTTAATGCAGGGAGAGATCAGCTTCCAGCTTGACCGCACTACTACCACCTTCTCAACTCTTCACATTAAGTATCAGTCTGAGGTCAACCTACGTGTGGACGACAGGTCACCTAAAAAGGACCGCTACTCGTGGACAATGATCAAGCGGGATAATCACACCAAGACTGAGCACACTGTACTCACAGGTAAGAGTTAGAGTGTGAATCTTAATACACTGGTTAAAGTCACCTTCACTTTAGTTGACATCTGTTTAGAATTGTCTTTTAACTGATGTGTTTAAATAAACTGCGCATTTCAGTTGCCAACGGGAGCATTTTAAATGTATTGTTGTAATAATAATCACATATTTACTTTGCTTTTTGACATAGGTGGTGTGGCACAGTTAACATGTCAAATCCAGGGTGAACCAAAGCCTTTGTTGGAGTGGATTTTACCAGACGGAAGTAAAGTCAGAGCTCCTTTTTCCAGTGATGACAGGAGGATCATAATCACTGCTGAAGGGAAGCTCACTGTTCGCGGTGCCGATTCTTCCGACACAGGCCTCTACTGGTGCATTGCCACAAACTACCTGGATGCCGATATCCTGGTTTTTCGAGTGACAGTTCTGTCCCATGATGTGGAAGAGGCTGAAGTCAACGGGGTCCAGCTCTCAAGGCCACTGGGTGAAAATCTAGTTTTGGACTGTAGTTCCTCAGGGAGTCCTGCGGCCGTGGTATCATGGGTTCTTCCTGACCACTCAGTACTATACAAATCTCAAGATAACAGAAAGGTGTACGAGAATGGAACGCTGCTGATTCAGGGTCTCACAGAAAGGGATCGGGGATTTTATAGGTGTTTGGTTGCAAATCACCTGGGATTTGACCTGCTTGTGTCTCAGGTGACAGTGACTGAAGGACGGCCTGAGTCTGCTTTAACAGCTTTGGACAGTGAGGGATCAGGGATGGCAATGGAAGTCAAGATGGATTCTAGTTTGACAGGAAACACAGTCAACCTCAATGAGATCCCATCCCCCAATGCAGCTGACAGAAACAGTCAGGAATCCAGAACCATCACCTCAGATCGACCTTTCCCCAGACACAGATCACAGGGCAGAGGAGGCTCTGGAGCCAGACTGGGACAGAGAAGGAGGGGGCCAGTCCGCAACAGACACATCTGGAGTAGTAGGGTCTTTGATAAAGCTTCCAGGAAAGTAGACCCTCAGAAATTTGCTGAATTTATGAAAAAGGCTCAACATGGATCAAGAAAGACTGGCACAAAGAATGAGAGGGGAAAATATGAAGACTCACACACTGGTTTTTCTGGTGATGATGACATTGGCTCTGGCGAGATTCATAATGAAGACCATCTCGTTGCTATCCCAAGCACTGTCAAACCAACTACAGAGAATCCACATAGAATATATGGCAAAGAGGGTCAAACTGAAACTACACACACAGATGAGAGTGTTGACATGGAAAATACTTTCAGAAATCCTATTGATTTTAACAGTGGAGCAGAACATGAAAACTTACAAGTAACAGAGTCATATATGCAGTCAGACGCTACACCAATTAAGTCTACATTCACACACATTCCAAATTTTGTTGAAACAACAGAGCTTTATGCCCTGGAAAGAACAAGCAAACCTCCCTCAAATGTCAAGCCAGTCACTCTCCAACTTACTGTGACAGACGCTTCACAAGAAACCCAACTCCAGTTTTCAGGAGAACCACCTGCAGAGCCAGAGACATCCACAGGGGCGGCACTTTCATTCACTTCAGACCCTAATGTTACTCCAATGAGAGATGGTGCAGGTCCCATGGAGCTGTTCGTACACACAGACCCTGAAAGCCAAACTACATTCACAGCAGTCACCACCACAGAGAGACAGCAAGATGAGATCACGTTTCACACAACCCAGACTATAAAATCCCCACGCCTGCCAGCAGGATCCACCATCATCTCCCAGCATCAGATCCATATCATCCCACGGAAGAACAGCAGAGGAGGGGCTGGCAGGAGGATTATTCCAGGCCGCAGGAGGATCATTAAACCCAACAGAATCACTGACATACAGTCCTTCATCAGTAAACTTAAAAAGCCCACTGTGAAGAAAGAAGGGAGTGCCACTGTGCCGTATAGAATTGAACTGACGACAGGTAAGAAGTCTTGTTCTTACATCTTAAAGAGCTATTTTTCAGTTTGTGCTTCAGTGTATGAATACTCTGGCTATCAACATATGAGTCTTTGGATATGCTCTCTTTTTTTTCAGACTGTAACTCTGATGAAGACAGAAAGAAGACAGTGACCACTGACCTCCAGGTGGTCACACCAACAGCGTCTTCCAGTCCATCTTTACACAAAACAAACAGACTCGCTTCTACACAAAAAGCTGCAGCTTCTACCACAAACAATTACATTACCTCAAATGCTCCAGGCACCCATACTGAGTCCAGCTCAGAGGTTTACACTGAGTACATAACATCTGCTGATGCTCCTGAGTTTGGTCCTACAACTGATCCATTTTTGACCCCAAAAAAAGCCCCATCAGTCTCTACTACAACGCCTACTACAACTGCTTCTAAGGTTATTCGTGGACGAATTCCATGGAACAGGTTGTTTGGAAGCAGAGAAAGGGAAAGAATCCTGGGCAGACTAAGAAGGCCTTTCTCCACCCTAAAAACATCAACTACAGCTCAAACTACAACGATGACCCTAACCACAACCCCTGCTGCTGTGCCCACCACCACAGCAAACTCGATGGCTGAACCTGAGACTCTGTCACCATCCAGACCCACACAGAGCAGAGAGAGCTCATTAGATGATGACTATGGAGATTCACCCTCGGCCGATTTTGAGTTCACAACACTGAGACCCAGTTTTCACCATATAACAACTACAAGTGCATCTGATTACTCCAGATCTTCCACCACCGCTGAAACACCACCAGAATTACAGACTCTGCTCTCCCCACCAACTGTCAAACCATATTCAGCTAAAAGTCCTGATGAAGCCTTATCATCTGGGTCTGGGGGACTACCTGATAATTTGCTTGTCATCAGACAGCGGCCTGGTGGGACAAGGAGGTGGCAAGGGCGAAGAAGGAGACCTTTTAGAGGCAGGAGACCCTTCAGAAAACCTGTAATCACTACTACAACTGAGGCTTCAACTACAGAGTTAACAACTGTGGAAACTACAGTGGAGGTAACCACAAAACCTGAAAAGGCTGTTTCTCTCTACAAGCCCCTGTACACACTGTCTAGGAAAGAAGACAGAACTGCAGTAGCTGTTTCCGTTGATGAAACGTCAAAGGAGGAGAGTGAATTTGACGGGACATCTAGTAGTTCATCAACTTATACTCCCAGCAAGACACCTTTGATTATTTCAACCACATATAACCCGACCACTACATTAATGCCAGCTTCTACAAAAGGGGCATACACAGCAGTTCAGACCAGAGTTCACAGCAACATCCGACCACCAACACAGAGGAACAATGGAGACACCAATCACAGACCACCATTAGGGAGAGTCAGACCTACCGTGTCAAGCAGTGTTGCCAGAGGCAGTGCAGATAAAGGTCATATCATTGACACAATGATTATTCTTACGGCTGAGCGAGGTTATCACCCCAGCACCCCCGCTCCGCACAAGAAGGACATACATAATAATGCAATTTCTACTGTTTACAATCAGGTCACAGGCTATGAAAGTACCATTACCAATACTGCTGGCTTTGAGCCCACTACAAAAGTCATGACAAACAAACCAAAGATACTGGGGGGAAATGCAGCCAGCTTTACCGTTTTGTCCAATTCAGATGCTTTCCTGCCATGTGAGGCTGTCGGAAACCCGCAGCCAGTGATAACCTGGAAGCGCTTCTCTTCAAGCACAGGTATGGCAAAAATACTACATGAATTGTGACCATAAAGGAAAGAAAAATATCTAGAAAATGTGTCGGAGTAGGGTGAAAATAAGGCACAGTGTTGATTTTTTTAAATTTACAATTCAGAAGTATTAATGACAAGACAATAATGTAACTGTAGATGGTGGAAAAGTAACACCACTGTTATTGTAAAGTTGTTTTAAGTCTGTATTTGTGTAAGTAATGTGTTGGTTTTAGACATTTTAAGCTGAGCATTTCCTTGTCTGTGTTTCAATCCCTCAGGCAACACTTTTACCATTAAAGGAAGAATGGGAAAGTTTGAGGTGTTGGGCAATGGCACACTGTCTATCCAGAATGCTAATATTAAGGACCGTGGCCAGTACCTCTGTCTAGCTGAGAATGATCATGGATCAGATAAACTTCTTGTCACCCTCTCTGTGGTGGCCTACCCGTCACGCATCCTGGAGCCTAAAATGCGTGAGATAAAATCTCATGCAGGAAACAAAGTGGAGATGAAATGTAAGACAGAGGGCCGACCTATACCCATGATATCTTGGATCTTGGCCAACCGGACTCAAGTCAGGGGTCAAAACACAGTGAAGGGAAGGGTATCAGTGTCTGCTGAGGGCACTCTGGTTATTGAGGATGTGTCTGTTTATGACAGAGGTCATTACAAATGCATTGCCAGTAATCCAGCTGGAGCCGATACTGCTACAGTCCGACTGCAGGTGGTTGCAGCTCCACCGGGCATCATCGAGGAGAAACGGAAGCAGCTCAAAGCCAGCCAGAGCCAAACCTTGTGGCTGCCCTGCACTGGTCATGGGACCCCCCAGCCTACTGTTCACTGGGTCCTCCATGACGGGTCAGTGGTACGATCTGACAAGGCTGCCAGTGACACACGGATATTAATGTATGAGAATGGGACACTTCGTATTCGGGATGTAACTCCGGCACAGAGTGGAAAATATGAATGTATTGCTACCAGCTCTACTGGCTCAGAGCGCAGGGTGGTGACTCTGACAGTGGAGACTCAGCAGTCTGCGCCTCAGATAGTAGAAACATCCCAGCGCTTAACTGAGCTGTCCTTTGGGGATCAGCTGAGGCTAAACTGTGCTGCAACGGGAGACCCTAAACCTAGGATCATGTGGAGGCTGCCTTCTAAAGCTGTAGTTGACCACTGGCACAGGTAAAAACACCTTGATCAGTGAAATAAGTGAAAGCGTGTGTTTGAAAAATGCAAGTTAAAGGTAAAACAAGTATTGTATGCACCATTCTGGGAAAAAAAAACAAGTAAAACATTTCTTGACAGTTTAAAGGCTATGCTGACCTTCCAAAAGCACAACAGAATTTATGATTTTCAAAGCGGAATCTTGTTATTCACTTTCCATTCATGCAGTAAGCACCAAAGATCAGGGATTTTTCAGCACTAAATGGAAATTGGCAAGCTTGCACAATAGATATCAAATAGCTCAACCGTCCACGAAAGCTTATTGATGTACTATAATGCTAACGTCTCAGGGTTTGAAGGTATTTATATTGGTGAAATATTTTTGTTTTCTTTTTAAGCATCTTGGTCTCGGTTTGTTTGTTTGTTTTGCTTTTGTGCGCTGACTTTTTGTACTGTCTCTCTAAAATAGGGATTGATGGTGTGATTGAATTGATTGGGTAATTATTCTCTCTGAACATGACAAAATATGTGATGGAGCTTGAGCATATTTATTCAAGGCATAATTTAACAGTCAAATTAGAATTGAAATGAAAAAAAAAACTGGTGATACGATTGTACAACAGTGAACACCTTTATAAAGAAAAAGGCCAAGAAATGTTGCTTTTTTTGGACATGAGGGGATTTGAGGGCATTCTATTTAAATGTGAAGCTAAAATCATAATTGCACATTCCACAAACATTATTTTTGCAGAAAATAAACAATTGTATCAAGCATTGTGCAGCTTAAAGCATTTTTTACTCAGAAAATATTCCAAATTTGGTAGCCATGGTATGCCAGAAAGGCCTTTGGTATTATAGACATGTGATGTCAAGCTGTAAAAAAAAAACGAAAGACCAAAATATACTGAAACTTTGCGAGCTTGCTGCAATGAACTTTAGCTCCAACTCTGTAAATACTCTATTCTCAATTTTGTCTATTGAGTATAGTAAAAAAAAAAAAAAATAAACTAACAAGAACTGACACTGGAGATATCTGCAGCGAAGGAACAAACATATAAATAAAAAGCTGTATAGGTCATGCTTTAATCAAACCACCACTAATGGGAGCACTGTCAGAATATTGGCACCACTAAAATATTGGCTCCCGATTATTGCAAAGTTGCCAACAATAGTTCTGTGTATAAACAATTTGTATCACCAGCTTCTATACATGTCACATCAGGGAGAAAATGATGGAGGAAAGAAACAGGATGGCTATATTCAAAAAACACATGGTCATGCATTGCTGGTGTTCATTTCATTGCCAAGGCCTTGTCTCTGTTAAGTATCAGTTCATAAAATATCAAACATTTTCCCTAGAGCAGTGTTGTACATGTTTGTTTGATGTAAGTCATTCACTCTCCCACGATGAGAAAATACAAACATATGTGTGTTTCTGTTGCAAAACATTGCCCAGGAATTATTTGGAGAACTATTGAAATGTTGGTTTTGCGAAGTACAGTGACAATATTCCATCTGTCTTCTATGACAAATCACTGATTTCCAGTCATTTACCTTTCCAGGATGGGCAGCAGAATTCAGGTCCTGGAAAATGGCACTCTTATCGTTAACACTTTGACTGATAAAGATGCTGGAGACTACCTCTGTGTGGCACGAAGCAAGATTGGTGATGATCTCCAGCTCATGAGGGTCAGTATATCGATGAAGCCAGCCAAGATAGAGACTAAGCTCTATGGTAAGAAGCAGGTACCGTATGGCAATGACTTGAAGGTGGACTGTAAAGCCTCAGGAGCTCCAAAGCCAGAGATCTCCTGGGGTCTACCAGACGGAACAGTGGTCAACAGCGCTCTGCAATCAGATGCCAGTGGGAGGAGTGGAGGAGGACGAACACGTCGCTATACTCTGTTTGACAATGGAACCCTCTATCTGAACCAGGTATTCTATTATATTAAACATAAATCTGCATCATACATCTAAAAATATATTTGAAAGTTTAATATGCGTCATTCTTCCTCAGGTGGGCATGTCAGAGGAAGGGGACTACACCTGCTATGCTGAGAACCAGGTGGGAAAGGATGAGATGCATGTACATATCACTGTGGTGACAGCTGCACCCAGGATACGTCCACCCAGCCAGACCTACGCCAGGGTGAAGCCGGGAGGCAACATCCGGTTTGACTGTGAAGCACATGGGGAGCCCAAACCCAAGATCCTGTGGATGCTTCCCACCAATGATGTAATAGCAGCATCAAATGAACGCTACTTAATGCATGTCAATGGTTCTCTGGATATCAGAGATGTGAAGCTAGTTGATGCAGGAGAATATGTTTGTGTGGCTCGCAACCCTGGTGGAGAAAACAGAGAAATTTACAAGCTTGAGATAGATGGGAACCCACCAGTGATCAATGGCTACCGGCAGAACAGGACTGTAATCACAGATGTAGCCAGTAAGTTCTCCAGGAAGCTTCTGGACTGTAAAGCCGAGGGTGATCCCACTCCTACTATCACTTGGATTATGCCTGACAACATCTTTCTAAAAGCGCCATACTTTGGCAGCAGGATAAATGTCCACCACAACGGGACGCTAGAGATTCGGAACGTGCGACCTACTGATACAGCAGAGTTCATCTGCATGGCAAGAAATGATGGAGGAGAAGCCGTAATGGTGGTGCAGCTGGAGGTTACCAGTTTGCTAAAAAGGCCGATCTTCAAGAACCCCTTCAATGAACGTGTTGTTTCTCGGTTTGGCAAAACCACAGTTCTGAATTGTTCTGCTGATGGGCACCCAAGGCCGGAGATCGTTTGGACTTTGCCTAATGGAACACGGGTTATTGGTGGGTCCCACCGTGACACTCGCCACCACCTAGGCAATGATGGAACGTTAATCATCTACAACCCTCGCAAAGAAGATACTGGGAAGTATCGCTGTGGTGCCAAGAATTTCATGGGCTACATAGAGAAGCTAATCATTTTGGATATTGGGCAGAAGCCATACATTCTAACCAGGCCAAGGGGCATCATACGCAGTGTGTCTGGGGAGCCCCTCTTCCTTCACTGTCTATCTGATGGGAGTCCCAGACCCAGAATCTACTGGACCATTCCTGGTGGTCACACTCTTACTCGACCTCAAGTCCTTGGCCGCTACAAATTGCTAGAAAATGGTACTCTGATTGTTCAGGACACTACTCTTCACGACCAAGGAAACTACATCTGCAGGGCTCGCAACGATGCTGGAGAGGCGGGACTCACCGTTCCTGTTGTTATCATTGCTTACCCTCCAAGGATCACAACAGGACCACCACCCAGTGTGAGGGCAGTGACTGGGACAGCTTTTCAACTCAACTGTGCTGCCACTGGGATCCCCAAGCCAGACATCATTTGGGAGCTTCCCGATCATTCAATTCTGTCAGCAGCACAACAGGGACGGCGTACAGGTAGCGAGCTGCTCCACCCTCAGGGCACACTCATCATTCAGAGACCCAAACCCTCAGATTCTGGAACATATAAATGCCTGGCCAAAAACCACCTCGGCACAGACTCAAAAGTCACATATGTACTTGTACAGTGAACAGAAACATAACTGAGGAAAGACAGCATATCCAAATGTCAGCATTAACAGACAGTTACCATACCTTGTGTGTGGAAGGTACAGTACATGCCATCTCATGTGTGGATTTGTGAGGCTCACGGCTGGTGGAATATTATTAAAAAGAAGCCACAGACATGAATTACGAAAATAAACTGAGCACAAGAAGAAAATGGACACAGACATTTTAAAAGGGAAAAAAATTTTTTTTTAAACTGGAAAACCCAGTCTGGGGTACGGAGTTGTTATTGTAACTTTGGGACTGGGGGTCTGGAAATTCATAGGTGGTTCTCATTTGAGGTGGGTCTCATGGGAGCGAAAAGCCGAGCCTGAAGTGATTTCTCTCACCAGGCGTTGGGCGTAGTATCACAGGCCAAGATACTATTACAGTGCAAAGACCCCCAGAGGGTTTTAATGCCCTTCAGACATTTGCCAGAGGTTGTAGCTGTTGTGACACATTGCTTTGTCCCTTGACAGCAAATGGAAAAGACAACAGGTAAAGAGTGTTATGAATAATCTTTCAAGGTCAATTTATTGATTTTGACAGTGAAACAAAATAGATTTGTTCAAAACATATATGAGGGTTGTTTTACACTGGACACATATCTGCATGAAAAGGACAGTGCTTTCATACCAGAATCACTTCACATTTCTTTTTTATACTTTTAAAATGGTTCTGTTGACAATTTAAAGCAGATTCCTTCATGTCTATTTGCAGCACAATAAAAAATATACAAAGATTCACTAATAATCTATTGTGTGGTACACAAGAATTTACAGTAATGTTATACATTATGCTAATCTGTAATAATACAGTATATTATATCTATTTGTAGTATCTACTTTATTAAAGTATGGGATAAAAATGAAATAAAAATTTAAACATGGCTCATTCTTTTTATATTTTGACTATACTAATTGACACATCAAAATCTTTTCAATGTGTCCCATGTTACGTGTGTAAAATACAGAATTTCACAGGTAGGCAGAATTCATTAAAGTTGATGGGGTAGTAAAATGTTTTAATACAGGTCAATGGGATAATCCAGTGTGCCTCACCCTAGAAGGGAGTTATGGCTCAGGCTGCGGTAGAAATCTTCCAGACACACACAGTTTTTACTTTCCAGCTGTGAAAATACAGTAGTTTGTCACCCAGCTCCACGGTGTGCAAGACCCACAGGGGAGCCTTTGATTTTTTTTTCTTCTTTTATTGTTGTTACGGACTAATTTCACTGCCCTGCTGCAGCGTCAACTGAAAGGTGAGGTAGAATGTAACGACGAAATAGGGGAAAATAGAGCCTGTATGTCATTAATAAGAGTTTACATTTCCGTTTCCACGGAAGATGCACTAGTGAAACACAGATCGAGTGAGACAGTCTGCCATGTTTGCTTTCTAACCTTGTTTATTTGGCGACTGTCAGCAGATTAACAGTCTTTATTTGTCCTATAGAAGTTACAAGCCATTTTACTTTAAGACATATATGGCTGACGAGCAACAACTGGAAACAATTTAAGTAAATTGGACCAGTTTTAAATTACCTATAATGATGCAGATTTAAAATTGGCAGGGGAGGGGACTTCATTTATACAAGACTTCATAAATAATGCTGTGACTTGGATTGAGGTGTATTTTTACCCATTCAGACAAAACCAGCAAGAAAACAAGAATTGTGAGTTAATGTCAAAATTTTTATCCACTGCAGACCTTGCAAGAAACAGTACTCTGTGTGTAGGTATCGGTTGTATCATAAAGATTTTCTCTACAGTCTCTTCATGGTGCTGGAGGAAAAATTAAGCCCAACAGTTAAACAGACCATGATTATTTTGAAGAGGCTTTCAATGCCATACAGCTGCATTTGAATTGAGATTCAAGAAAGAGGTCAGTAGTTGGTGTTTATGTGTTTATGTTTTCAATAAATCAAATTTTGAAATCTTAAAAAAACAACTAATTTTTCCTACTTTTAGAGCCAGTCCAGCCAGAGCTGTGTGAAATGACCCAGACAGATACGGGGAAAGAGGGAATTGTCCACCATAAACTTTGGTATGTAGCTTACTTTCTCCATGATTTCAGAGGAAAGCGCTTTCATATGTGAGCTAGGCGACAATCAAACACAAATCAAAGGCACCAAGTATTCTTAATGTATGCTACTATAGTGTGAAAGACAGTCCATCATTCACATGTGTGTCCTCTGTGGATGGTGAAGAGTTTATTTGTTCAGTTCTGGTTTTGCGGTCCATGTTTGGGGAATGATGGAGTTTACCTTAGACTGACTTGGATATTTATGAGGATTTTAAACATGTGATTTTCCCATTTACTCCTTTCCTCTTGAATGTTTAAAAGGAAAAGAAGTGGAATCCAACACGTACCATTACGAACGCAGCTTTACAAGAAGCTACTGAAAGTAGCAGTGTCTGGTTTTTGTATTGTGTAAATTTTGTCTTTAGCAGGTCACATATACTGTACCTCTGACCCCAATTTCTGCTTGCAGCTGTTGAAGCGAAACATGTCAACGTGAGGAGTTGCACGACCACTGCCATGTCACAGGATGAATAAACGCATCCTGTTTTTGCACTAGATGAGGTAGGTTGAAGAATGGCCGCTCCTTGGCCACCTCGAAGGTTGTGGAAAAACAGCACAAATCTGCACAGACTTCTTGCTGAGAAAATTGCCCTCATTACAACAGTCCACCTTCTGCAAAGGCCTCACAATGTACACAAGTGAAGTTGTACACCCTATCAGAAGATTGTGGATTTTTTTTCAGAATTACTTACCACTGTTTATTTAAAATCATAATAAATATACTTAATATCACACCACCAGCTCATTATCTATTTTTCTTTCCATCCAAAAGTAATTATTGTCTTGGTGGCAGAAAGGGTGTCCATTTCCACCCCTGACACCAAGTCTTTTCAGTGAGGAAGTCATTGAAAAGTCTTGAGTCTTGAAGATATGATTCGTGGTTACATACTCAAGTCTACCTGCAGTGCACATGTCCTTCTCTGACTGACGGTCAACCACAGTTTTTTTTCCTTCTTCTTACTGTAACCTTTTGTGAGTTTTTAGCAGCCGCTTCCTTTTCAAACGCGATGTAGAAACCAAGTCTTGACACATTTTTACATCATCTAATCCATGTTTTCACATAACTTTTTTGGTCAGAATGTAAAAAAGGTTGCTGATAGTATTAATAATTAGCCTTTTCTTCTGCAGCTCCCTCTAACTCTACTGACCTCTACAGCAGTATAGTTCATAAGCCTACAACTTTATTAAAATCAAGTTCACTCACATCTCTGTTATAGCATCGGCTGTCTTCATATAAAAAAAAAGCTCCTAAAATCAACCCTCAACTATGTGTTCAGCACTAAAGAATAAAGTTGCAGCTGAACATTGTGACGCCGCTTGCAGTTAAAAAGCTAAATGCTACCTTCAGGAGTTGGTGAGAAATGGAGCTTATGTGGAAGTGAAGTGGATTTGCCATCAATCATCTGCTACATGTAAAAAGTGGGACTAATTGTTAATAATTTTCTATCTTAGATTAGATGCCAGTGCTTTGTCTTGTTTCTGCTGCCGGTGAGTAGCCAAAAACCAGTTAATTTAGATTTTAAAGGAGGAAATGATAGGCACATGTGGCCTACTTTTAATGTATTGCTAATAATTCTTGTTGTTTATACAATATAAACTTTAAATTAACGTCCAATATACATTTTTGACAGTGGATATGCTGCCTTATCATAGTAGGAAAAAAATACGTGTTACTAATAACAAAGCCCAGTTTTAAGCCTCAGGAAGCCACAACAGAGAACCATCATGAACAACACTACAGGGAAATGAAATGGTGCATTAATGTTATAAGTTACACCTGTGCTTCTCTTGTTTTGACATCAGAAGGGTTTTGAATCAAACCTTCAGAACTCAGAAGGCTATGTTTACATATGGGGAATACCTGAAGTGACGGCCGACAGTTAAAAGGGGGCGAGAAAAAGTGGAAAGGAAGAGGAAAGTTTGCAGAGCGAATAGACGAGGGATACCAGGCGAGGGTGAGACATACTTTTGGTCTGTGGGATGAATTCCATACTTAAACTAGAATGCTAGCAGCCTGAACATGGAAATTGAGATCTCAGGAGAGGACTGCTGGGAGCTGACCAACAGCAGACTCAGACAGTACTCCTCTGTTAGCTCAGAGAGTCTGCCTTATTTCTTTGAAGCTGCAAACTTGGCAACAACTAAAGATCTTTTGTAGAATAAAGTGGATCTCTTTCCTATGGGTGTGAAAACCTTTTTGAAATATTAAAGTGGGTCTTTCCATTACACACACACGCTCATACTGTAGATCTGTTAGTATCTGTGGTCTGGAATTTCACACCACCAGTACAGAATCCACACCTCTACCTTCAAGCCACAAGTATGATCAATCCATCTTTGCACCTCTCTTCGAGGTAGGATCTGTCATGCTGTCATGATGGGTCCAGGTTCTTTCAACTAGAACTTCCCAGGACTCTATCCGATGATCATTCAGATTACCTTGGGCTAATATTTGATATGTAAGTGTTGGAAAGGAAAGTATCACTTGTCATGTATGTATGACAAAAACCCTGATTGTCAAAGTCTTTTCCTGTAAGTTTTAAGAGCAAGAGTGAGCCTTTAAGCGCTACAAGTAAGGTATATGAGCCAGGTATGAGGGAGAAAGTACCATCATAAATCTAACTTTAGCCAGAAATTGGCCAAAGGTTTCAGAAAGTAAATATGGCAAACATTAAAGACAAGAGGGTTCCAATAAATAAAAAATGTCTGGCATGGTACACAGAGTTTATGTATATCATAATAGTATTCACATTTTAATGGGAGTATGCCCTTCAGTCTCTGTCCTGAGGGCACTGGAAGTACATCAGTGGGGGTTCTCCGATGTGATTGGGTGCAGATGTGCTCCTTTGGTCCCCAGTGAATAACCAGGTGGACCGATGGAGCTGGGCGCTGTATACCTAATCATTCTCACTTCACCAAACTGAAAACATCAAAGCGCTTCGACATTATTGAGTCCCAAAGGGGGGAAACTTTTAAACAAGCCAGCTCACCCAATTACCTAACTAGGTGCTTTAATTTACAAAAATGTGCAAGTGTAGAACCTGTTTTAATCATCCTGTGGCTACTATGATACATTTAGCAGCAGAAAAGTTGTGACATTCCCAACATATTTAATTTTTTGACTGATTTATTTGATATCTGCACATTATTCCTGGGATAACAAGAAAAAAAAATCACACTGCTGTAGCACTCTTGTTGGACTGGTGCCCTGTGTTCCTTTAAAACCTGGTAATTTCCAGCAAAAGAAAACAAAGGCCCAAGCAGGAGGACTGGTATGAAAGATAGTCGTGTGTTCGCAAATTGCATTCCTTTGACTCGAACACGTCGACAGTCAGCATTTCCTCTGTGCTTCTGGAAATGAAGTTTAATTTACCACTCTGCAGTGAAGTCAGTGTGTAATTTAGATGCGATCTGGACGAGCTGGGACACAGCTGAGGAAACACTAAACAGCTATAAATAAAAGCAAGACAGCAGTAGTCGTAGCTTTGGACAGCTCCATACAAATGCCTTCTGCAGTTTATTATAACACATATTCATGCTCCCTAGGGAAGGCATTTTTTCTTGACCTGAATTTTATTGTGACTGATGTAAATATGTAAGCTGTGATTGCCATTCTTATTATCGATCCTGCAAATTTTGTACAGTTACACATTCATGCTCATATAGATTAATTTATTACCAGTAACTCTATAGGAAAGGACATCCAAATCACAGCTCTTATTTAGCCACAGCATATATTAAATATCTGCAGACTGCTTAGATGTTTATGATCACTTTTTGATTCATTTATCTACCTAGATATATAGATTTACACAGGATAGAGCCATGCATTGTATTTGTGTTATCCTGACAAACAACCAATAGATGGCATCAACATCTCTAATGATCAGACTCTGTTTGTACCGCAACACTGACAAAATGCACATGGGATTTAAATATGAAAATCCTCAAGAAAAACTCCTCCATTGTCCGAGAAGCTAAAGCAGGCAGACACAAATGGTGTAATCCTGTTAAACATGTTTCCCAGGTTTAGTTATACACTGTTTTACATGACATCATTTAGATCACACGCTGGGGCTTGTCTGCATTACATAAATTGCACCTAGCAACCTCAGATAGCACAATGACATCACAGGGAAAACAAACCTACAATAGATCTGAGCTCAGCAGCTGCCCCTGAAGTCATGTTTGTTTCTTGGATCATAAAAGTTACTCCAGACATTCCCTAAAGCATTTTATGACATATTGCAGGATATCCAGTGTCCAAAGCAGGCGGCAAATGTGTTGGTTTAATGGTTTTGTTTTAAATAACATGGCGGAACACTTAGTGT
This sequence comes from Acanthochromis polyacanthus, assembly GCF_021347895.1. Classification (NCBI taxonomy): domain Eukaryota; kingdom Metazoa; phylum Chordata; class Actinopteri; family Pomacentridae; genus Acanthochromis; species Acanthochromis polyacanthus. Next base: position 34,506,289 of record NC_067125.1, read on the forward strand.
GTCAGTCTAACCTGTATTTAGTTTACTGTAGGTCTTCAAATCTCAATTTGTGTTTTTGTGTCAGTTTCTGGGGCCTTGTCCTTAACCATTTCTGAATTGCTTGAAGCTTTTTAAGAAAAAAAATCAAGCTCTGGATACGGTAGCTGCAAAAATTTCAGACAAATAAATAGCCTTTGAGATAATTTTTTTTTTAATTATTAACATTGCTCATCAACCCACTTTCTGTGTTTTTGCACCTTGAAGTATGAGGCTATGTTTGGATGACAATATCTCAGGAACTATTAAAGATACAAGTTCGGCATGCCATTGAATGAGAATTTCAAGTGTCTGTTTATGGGCAAGTTGAAATAGGAATTTTTTAAAAAGTTGAAGCTAGATCACATATTCACACACAAAAAAAGGTCAACTAGTGATAGTTTTTGAACCACGTGTACTTGCATGTCACAGTAATACAAATTAAAACATATAGAATACTTTTTGTTATGGAATACTTCACATCACAATCATGAATACATCACAAAAAAGGAAAGCCATGTTTGTTGAACTTTCATAGCTGATTTAGTAGCTATGGCAAGTTGTATCACAAAGGCAAAACTAGAAAAGCACTCAGAGTGCAGACCTCCGCCAAGGATAGAGAGGAAAACAGGAAACCCATGCCGTAAACGCCAAGGATATTGACATTCCCATGGAACATTGTATTCACATACATTTATGTACGATTTAGAAATTCAAGTATTGTATTGGATTTTCATGGAAACATAAGACATACATTTTCATGAACAATTTTATTCCGTTCTTAATTAATGAACAGGGAGAGAGGAAAACAGGAAACCCATGCAGTAAAGGATCATGAGCTGGACTCGAACTTGCATCTCTGACACAGGTCTGTTTATGAATCACCTTCTTAACCAGTTGAGCTATCTGGCCACCTTGCTCCAATTTGTTGGACGACATACTAACCTTTGATGTTTTTGTCATATGTTGGACCACATACTAAAACATTCTAAAAAATTCAAAGTGATCCAGAATCCAGGATCCTTTCCGGATTGCCACCAAAATTAAATCAGCTCTTCCTCTTACCATAGTCTACATCCCCTGAAAATTTCATGTGAATCTGGCCAGGCGTTTTTGAGTTATCTTGCTAACAGACAGACAGACAGATGCACAAACGCCAGGTGTCACATAACCTCCTTGGTGGAGGTAAACATCACTAGATGGCCGAATCCAAGTGGAACAGAGTTCTGCAGTTTCAAAAGGATCTTGTTAAGTATGAAAATTATTTTTACGTACAAGCATATAACATTGTTTTCTATCGCTTTGGACATCTCACATTCACTTCAGTGCATTGGCCCACTACTTATTGGAAGAGATGCTTGAAGGTAAACTGTTAAGCAGTTCCTATAAATGTACATGCACTCACTCACTAACTTCCTGCACACAGTCTAGCTTGTTTATTCCCAATCCCCAAACAAGAGAATGCATTATGATCAAATCAACCTGTTTCCACAATGATCATGTGACTAAATTCACCACTAAAGTCTCACATCAGTGCATTCCCAAAGGCATGACACAAAACTACATGACAAGTCTCTTCTAAATCAAAGCTTATACCTAGAAAGTGGGGCCAGAAAATTTTAAATATTCTCATATTTATATTTTCCCCAAGTTATTTTGTAGGTTTTATGTTTTGTATTGTTGTGAAATGCAATGACATATGGTGCAGAAAACATCACTAGATGATTTGTTTTCGTAAATGCGTGATCCAAGATGGGACTTTTCAGGATGGCTTCATTTTTTCGTCATATGCCAACTCACCCATAATCAGAGGTTATTTTATCTTCTTGTCCAAAACTGCAGATTCCCAATCTATGGCACAATGAGACGTAACTGTGAAAAATTCAGGTCTTTATTTTTAACAGTTCCTGAGATACTGTTTTTCAAATTTCAGCCTCCGATTTTAATTCATGAAAAAAAAATGTGGTGAAAGTGGGTCAACTGGCCTTTTCTTTCAAAAAATAAAAGTTTTCTCGGAAAATATTAGACACGGCAAGCTAAAAGGTCACAAATACCTTTATAAGTATCCATATTTGATGCTATGAACATTTCAAGCAAATCGGAGATGATCCAGGGGAAACTGGAATGACCCATCTAATCCTCTTCTTGTTTGCACATGACGTTGACCTTTTCGCACTTCTATTCACCACCATTGCGGTTAATAGATGAACCAGACCTTTTCTAGCCTGTACCTTGGCCTATCTGCTCCCTCCTGTGTGCACACAGGTCTCTGCTGAGCACACAGAGGCAGCCTGTCAAATATGCCTGGTATCCCAGACTGGCCAGCTTCTCAAAGAGAGCTGTTGTCCCTCTTTTTTTTCCCCAATTCTCATCCCACATCCCTTCATCCTGTTTTCTCAGGCAGTGGATCGAGGGATTACCAGACAAACATCAACACCCTGGATGAGACTCCGAGAGAGAAATGCCACTGTTGACAGATAAAAAGATGAAGGTAGTGTATGTGTTCCCAGTTTGATTTCAATGCAGTTTTCCACATTTACAGTCCTATCAGTGGCTGGAATTGAGTGTCTGAAATGAATTAATGTGTGCAATAAAGCTTGGACTCAAAGTGAAGCTGCTGCACAAATTGATGCTCATTGTGACATAAATATCCAGACGAGGGTTTAACTCGTTTTCACCTGCCCTTCCTCATACACATGCCTGTATAAGCACAATGGCTGGTGGCATTAACACACTGATTGTGTTGATACTGGATACTGCGGACATAAATGCACTACTCTGTAATGATTACTTTTGAGTAAATTCTATTAAAGGTCAACAATTCAAGCAATTATAAAGCATCAATTTTCATAATTCTAGATGTCCCACAGAGGTTGTGTGTGTTGCAGGGATTTATAAATGATGTTCCAAGGTGCACATTTTTATAATTTTAGGATACATCGACTTGTAGGCCTTGCACGGTAAGATCCAGAATTCACATTGTCACGATGACTGTCAATGTTTCCTATTCAGCACAGTTGTCAGCATATTGTATTTATTGTAAAACTACACAGGCAATGACGACCATCATGACACAATACTATTATGTATGCATTTAAATGCTGTCAAAATTACAATAGGTTTGCACTAACACTTATGTCAGTACACCGGTCAACATTGTTCGTCCGTCACAAAGTGGAAAAACTTCCAGTAAATTGTGGAAAAATCAGCCGTGTAAGCCAGGTAATGTTTTGTAGGTCATTCACTGATGCAAATGCCAGATCCAAGACATGGCTACTGATTTGTAGCAAAAACCCAAATAAAAGCAGTTGCTAGGAAAACATTCATGTGAGCAACAAACTGGAGCTCAGGATGGAATTACCGACATCATTCACCGGTAGAAACCGAAGCCCAGCAGCCAGTTGGACCCATTGATGAACCTGTAGACGTGTGTGTGTGTGTGAATCCCATTTTGATGCAGACGGTCAACACCCATGCTGGACACATGGGGCTCGTGAAAAATAAAAGAATGTGCCTCAATCAGCAGTTAGAATGTTGAACAATCCCAAAGCTACTAAAGAAATAAAACTAGATGCTGTAGCGGTGATAACTAGACCCTTTCAGTAAAGTTTTTATCATGCAATGACTCTTTGCACCCTAACGGTGCATGACAGCAAATGTGGTTTCATCCTCTATAAAAGCTGGAAACACTGTAGCTATACCAGCCGCCCTCCTCACCTCGATATAAGCTGCTTTACATTTGTCAGCGTGGATAACCATATGGAAAGCAGACCCACTGGAACCTACACTGAGCAGCACTCCAGCAGCAGGAGCAGTAGCTAAAGAAACCCGACACTGTCAAAACAAAATGTGGCCCACACATTTCTACTGCTTGAAGAGAACTGAATTTGAAAGCCTGCCGAAGGAAATGTATACACAAAAACATGCATACATAAAGTGAAAGACAGCCACAAACAAACCACGGGCAAGGACCACCCTGGATAGTTTTTCTCTCACTCTCTGTGCTAAGAAGTTCCTTTTCTTGCATCTTTTAATGTGTTACGATGACAAGATGATCAACCGTTAGTGAAGGTCAGAGGTCACAGCTCAGCCTCACACAGCTCATGCATCAACCGGCCTCTTCAAACCCCAGCTGTTACAGCTGTGTCTGTTACTAGCTTGATGTTTCCCTTCAAACACCGGGGTTTCTTTCCATCACCTTTTCCTCAACCCCATTGCTCCCCCAGAGGCCATGTAAAGAGGACCATTTTGCCTTATAGCAGAGCTGCTTCACAGTGAAGAGTTTTTTTCCCATCCACTCTCCAGCTTCATTATCACCACAGGGTGAAAAAATAAGTGATTTTCTTAACTGTGCCAGCAAGACAGTAGCTGTGTTTAAGTGGACTTGTGGTCTGGCAGAAAATGAGAGCAGTGACTGGTGGTTTAGGGGTCAAGGGGTGACATGGAAGGTGAGAAAAGCAGCGAGGGGAAAGCATGTGTCTGCAGGGAGGAGGTGAGGGTGTCAAGGAGGCTCAGAGGGGTTTAAATGGAAATTCAGTGGAGTCTTGTGTTATACGTTTTTTTTTTATTTCCTCTCTTCTTTCCCGTCGTCCTGTGTGTCTGGGAGGGAACTGACAAGGATTATGGTGTGTGAATGTAATGCAACTTTGCCTGTGTCTGCATAAAAAGCAGCACAAAAAGTGAACTCACATGCTATTTAACTATGGAAATTTGAATTTGAAAATGTGATTTCAAAACCTGATTACTTAAATAAAATAATAATTTAAAAAAAACATCAAATCTGTAGTGTACCGTCATTAAAAAAGAGAATGATCTTTTGGCCAACTTGTGTCAGATCTGTAACTCCAAGCAGAAAACCAAACAGACGCCCGGATTGACTAGTGTTAAACTGAAAAGCAGCATGTGTGGTGTGCCGAGTGCTCTCCAGGAGAATGCATGCTTGATTCACTCCTGATCAAACCCAGATGTGCAGAAAAATCACAGCTGTAGGAAACATGACTGGATATAAATATGCGGGGTTGGGAAACTGACCTGACGTACATCAGTTCAAATGTGACAGATTTCAGGCTGAGCAACACAACTAGCAACAGCCACAAGACCACAAAATGTACACAGACAGTGATTTAGAAAAAGCATCTACTAGGAAGTGAATACTGCTGATTGTGCCAGTCTTGCCCAGACATAGGAAGTTGCAGCATTGCCATGCTAACTGATGGCACTCAACAGACTGAAGGGCAGAAGGCCATCGGGGTCATGTGATGTGCAGAGACACAAATACCAGAATGTGCAGGAGTTGGTCCTAAATTCCTTAAAGCATGAATGAAAACGAAACTCATCCACAAACTTTAGATCACACACCGGTACAATTTAAGTACAGTACAGCACAGTTTAAGTACAAAACACAAAACTATGAAAAGTGAAGTAGAGTTCAACAATGGGTCTTTGTGTTGTGTAAGTGTTGAGAACCAGCACAGTACAGTCACAAGACTTACAAGTCACTCTGTAGGGTCTTGATGCTATAATTTCTTTTTATCTGGTATATTTGTATAGTATATAGTTTCGTAGGGTTTTAACCGTAATATTAATCATATTCAGATAAATCACATCAAAAGCCACATTGTAGAACTGTAACGTTTAAACTTTTAAGATTAATTTGCACTACAAATCGTATTTCTCTACTGTGGAACACTTTGGTTCAACTGCTGTTGTTTTAAACGTGCTGCATAAAAGCAGTGACTTGATGGATGCTTGATGTACTGTACAAAAAAAAAGCACATGGTTCAACAGACGTGTGCTTTCTGCTGGGGTTTTTCCACCAGAGATGCTCCAAAGTAGGGACTATGTCACTAGATGATATCTGCACTTTCAGTGTTTTGTTTTTGTAATCAGTTGGTATATTTTACATTTTATTATAAGGCGAGCTGCAAAATGCTTTTTAAAGTGTTTCTTTAAGTTCTTTGATTTATTAAACATCCTTCCATCATAGTCCATCTCATCCATCAGTGTTCAATACAAATACGTATTAATGAAATGTTAGTCATCAGTACAAATGTGCGTTATTGATCCAGTGACACATTCCAGACTCCAAACTGGAATATTGGTTTCATACAGTCATTCTCCATTGTGAGTCTTTATGTATTCTCTCCACATACTGTAAGTAACAGCAGTTTATTTTAAAATCAGTTTTGTGTTTCTTGTCAGTTATCGTTATATTTTCTTGAAGAAATGTGGGTCAAATTCCTACATTATGACAGATGGGAAATTTCTTCATGCTTTGTCTCCAAGAGACTGAGGCTGGAGGGAGAAAACACTGAAATGGAAACATGAATTTCACATCATGGAACGTGGCTTACCTACCCCATGGTAAGATGTTGCAAAAAAAAAAAAATCACCTGGGAAGGCACTGAGTTCAAATTCTGAATGGAACTATGAGCAATGGGAAAGTTTTATATCAGTGAAGCATATGCCAAAAAACAGTGTGATATTTCTTCACCATGGAACAGTAGATACAGTATGGCTGCCATATGTGTCCAAGCAGTTTGTTTTTGAGGAGACTGCAATTAGACTGTAATAAAATTCTAATTGTGCCACCATATTCACATTATTTGTAAATGCATTGTCAGTAGTTATACCTGGCCCAGTGGAATGGGTGTTAAAGTGTTAAATGCTTTACCTGTTGTACTTGACTATGAATATACAGTGCCTCTAAAAAGTATTCACCCTCACAGGGGAATTTCAGAATCAGAATCAGAATTTCACCCTTTTTTTTGTAGCTTTTCAGCATGGACTGGTGGTAAATATAATGAGGCCTTTTGATGAGAATTCGCAAAAAACCCAAGACTTTCCTGTCAAAGTGAAAACAGATTTCTGCAACGTAATGTCAATGAATTACAAATATACAATGAAAGCAAATTGACTGCGTCAATATCGCCCCCTTCAAGTCAATGTTCTGGCCACCGTTACAGCATTAAGCCTATGTGGATAGGCCTCAGTGAGTATTTAAAGTACACTGCCATTTTAACCCATTCTTCTTTGTAAAGCTGCATAAATTCTTTTAGGTTGCATGGGGATCATGAGTGAACAGTCCTTTCAAATCCAGCCAGAAATTGCTGAGGCCGCTCCAGAACAATCACCTTGCCGTCTTTAAATTGTTTATGTGCAGCTTCGGGGGAATGCTTCGGGTCAGTTTCAGATCATGATGCTGCTACCACCATGCTTTCTGGAGGAGATTGTGTGTTTGTGGTTTTCTGTTGTCTTCATAGTGTAGCTTTTGCCAGAGGTGTTGACTCAGCAGTGACTTCAGGTTGCAGATAAGGGTGTCTTTATGCTACAAACTTGAGACACACTTGAGAGACATTTTATATTAATAATTAATTGATGTTACTTTGTAGAAATCTTTTTTTTTTTGCTTTGACATGAAAGAGTCTTTTTGTTAATTCTTCTTGAAAATGTAATATCAGATTGGCTATGCTTTAATGATGAGAAGCAATAAAAGGGGAACACTTTTCAAAGGCAATGTATTCATAGTACTTTATTGCATTGAGCCCAGTGCATGCTCTGAAAGGCTGCGGTTCTATGACGCTCTAAAGGAAGGAGAGGCGGATGTGTGTGATGACTCATAATATGACTTCTTATTTTGGCCCTGCATAATACTGTTTATTGGTCAGCTCTGTTTTGAAATACTTGGACACATTATATCACAGAAAAAAAGCAGGTTTTAGTTCAGTTTAGTCACTTTGCTTTCATTGGGTGATTGCAATGGATTTATCCAAAAAAAAGAGAAAGCTTTACAGGTGAGCTAATATAATTCTATTCATGTAGCGCATTTCTCTACATATTTATAGCGAGTGTTAATAGTACATTGATGCAAAAAATACCAATGACAGTGCATGAAACCACACATAAAGTATAAGTGGGAATTACACAATCATCTATACCAGAAGTGAAGAAAGTAAGAAAGAGGAAACACATTAGCAGGTATCATATTGTGAAAGAGCAACGAGCAGTCATGCATTTAAAGCATCTTATCACTTAATCCAAATCCTTTAGCAGTATTAGTGAGTTCACATTAAAAATGTGCAACAACAGCTTGATGATCTTTAGATGTTTTGCTTGACAGATGCTATAATTTTGTGCCTTTTTACATGCTGTTTGACTGATTGTATTTTGTGCTTAGCTCAGTGGCTGCTTGTTGCAGATGATTGTCTTCTGGGGACAGATAAACTGAAGTGAAATGGTCTTCAGGGGTGTTAAAATAGATCTGCAGATATCCTCTGCAGCCTGTCCTCATGACAGGAAAAGAGAAAGGAGAAGGCAATGAGAAAGTCTTCCTGTGACTTACACATCAACCAGCCCACATGTGCTCTTCCTGAAAGTGAGTTGACCAGACAGTAAGTTTTAGATAGCATTTGTACCGAAGACTGAAGACAGAAGGATCATTAAACTCAAAGAACTGCACTGGGACTTTGATGGGGATCCACTGACGCACATCAGCAAAATTATCAGGTCAGCTACTAAACCTCAAACTGTTTTTATTGCAGTAAATCAAAAATAAAATTGACAATGTACTCAGAGATTGAGCAATGTCAGATTTATTTATTTTTATTTGAGGCCTGTTGCAGATTTAGCTAGAGACGATGACGATACTTAAAAAGCACCAACAAATGCAGCATTTAGGAATCTTGTTTAGTGCTTTTCTGTGCTACATGGAACATTAAACTGAGAACAACTTTCTCTTGATTTTTTTAAAGACAACACAAATGGAGAGAAACTCGACTTTCCCTTTGGTCCTTGGCAATTACAGCCGCACCAACATCACTTGCTCCAGAGACAATGTTTTGAAGACGGTGGTTTTTCCTGTTCTCTACTCCTTTCTTTTCCTGGTGGGGGTGTCTCTGAACGGCGTGGCTGTGTGGGTGTTCTTTCGCATCCCCTCGCGGTCTCACTTCATTATTTACCTGAAGAATATTGTTGTTGCAGACGTCATCATGACCTTCACGTTCCCTTTCAAGGTTTGCAACTCTTACGTGCACAAATCGTAATAATTTATGAGTTGTAGCTAATGACTATTAAATAACTGACTAATATTTTATAGTGTAGCTGTAGCTCATTAATAATAACATTGTTTTTTATTTTGTTGGAGTTTAAATTATGAAAAATCTCTCTTGCTGGTGAGTCTTTTATATTGAAGCTAATGAAATGTAAATAACATTTTAATTTTAGGTTATAAATATACATTTTTCAGCACGTTAGTAATGTCATTACAAAAAGATCAACGGTTTCAGTTTCTAATAAGCCATCATCAAATCATCACTGCAGTTTATTAAGGTGACGTCTAGTCGTAAATTAATACTTTCACTAACAAATAGTGAATAAGAACTCTCTCAGAAGATTCTTTACAACTCAATAGTGACACTTTATAAGCCCTTTATAAAAAGTACTATAAATGTGTACCTTGTAAATAAAATAAGTGGTTTGAATGTGAAATGAGTGTTGAACTAATCACTGTGTCTTTGTAGGTATTGTCAGACTCTAACATGGCATCCACCGGCCTGCGGATATTCGTGTGTCGAGTTTCCTCAGTGCTTTTTTACCTCACCATGTACATCAGCATCCTCTTTTTCGGCCTTATCAGCATCGATCGCTGCAGAAAGACCCTGAAACCATTTCGGGGCACCAACTCTGCCCGGCTGACCCGTCGGAAAGTCCTTTCAGGAACCATCTGGACCTTTCTGCTGATTCTCTGTCTGCCCAATGTGATCCTAACATGCAAAACCCCAACTTCTCCCTATTTCAAGTGCAGCGACCTGAAGACAGAGGCTGGGCTTTACTGGCATGAGGTAGTAAATCATGTCTGTCAAGTGATTTTCTGGGGCAACCTGGTCACTGTGATAGTTTGCTACACTCTAATCACCAAAGAGCTGTACAAATCCTACTCCCGCACCAAGTCTCACAGCACTGGAGGGAATATATCTCAAGCACCAAGTGGGGGAACAACTCGGAAGCCCCAGCAGGGCAAACGAAAAATGAATGCAAACGTGTTCCTGGTTCTGGCTGTCTTCTTTGTGTGCTTTGTGCCATTTCACTTTGCCCGAGTGCCGTACACAATGAGTCAGACCCGAGGAGTTCTCTTTGATTGCAAACTCAAGCTCTTCTTCTTTCAGCTGAAGGAAAGCACACTTTTCCTCTCCTCCCTGAATTCAATTCTGGACCCTCTCATCTACTTCTTCCTCTGCAAGTCTTTCAGGAACACTCTGTTCAAGACGCTGAAGCTTCCTCCTGGTACCTGCAGCTGGATAACAGGGAAAGGTTCAGATACAGACTCAGGCAGCACTGCTCTGAGAAACTCCTCTGCCTGTACATAAAACCACTGGACATGAGAAAGACTTTTGAAATGTGGTATCTGAGTGTGCACTTTCTATTGTCTGAATGCCAGTTTGCTCCCTGGCAACACACACAGTGATCGATTTCCTGTAATTTCCCATAATGTTCACTGGGATTGCTAAAAATGAAACATATACGCCAGAACCCATATAATCACAAATATAATTGCAATAATACCCGCATTTTAAAGACACATGAATACCATTGTACCCTACAGGTTTGTTTTTATGTTGTCTATGGAAAACAGTGTACTGAAGAGAAGTGCACACACTGTTTTGCTGATGTTTTCAGACTTGTGTACCCACTGGAAAATTTTCTCGGTTCTTCTTCCTGTTCTCTGCTAAAGTTCATATCAACATTAGGTTTCTCTTCTACATTTTTATACTCAATAATTTTGTAATGTGAAGCAATCTGAAAATAAACCCCATTTTAAGGACATCTACAGTATTACCTTAAAATAATCTGTGTAACAAACCTCAAGTGTCTCACATTTTCTCCTGCGATTTCCTGAAAGTACATGCGATACAGCAATCAAACTATACAGCCAGTTAATATGACAAAATATACAGTAATGCCCGTTTTTGTTTGTTATTTCATTCTTGTTGCATTAACAGCAGTGCTAACCTATTAAGTCAATGGATGGAGCATTAAAAACTCTGGCTGAACAGAATTAGAAAGTAGTTAATGTCAGAATCTACAGAACTGGGGATTTCCAAATGTGCTTACTGCTTGCAGAATCAACTGCGAAGCCATAAGACTTGATCCTATAAGTTTTAGAGAAATGTAAAAGGAAACTGCAATAAAGGAAGTACAAATGTAATGACAGAGAGGTGTGCGCTGACCTCTCACATGACCAAATATTAAATTCTGTCTCAGCCGCAATATACAGTTCAGTCCTCTGAATTCATCTATTCCTTGCTGGTAATGTAACCATATTTATCACTTTTCGAAACATTAACAATGCATCTCTTAAAATCTTTCAGCACATTTGGTAAATAAGAAATGCATTATGCCCTAAAAGTGAACTGTAGCAATAAAGAAACTTTTGTTTGCTGGCCAAAACCAGAAATTGTTTCGCTGTCACCTGAAACCCCAAAGCTTCCTACAACGCATGTCATTTGAATCTAGCTCCCACCCAAAAGGTAACAAACACACATCAGCAAGAATTTGCATCGCCCTGACAGAGAGGCTGACAAACACTTGTGATTTATCTTTTAAGGTTTTCATCTGACAGGGTGCACAGCGTGGCACTGAGGGAATCACTATTCTCACCGGTGAGTGACTAAACATTTATTTTACTTATAGCTAAAAACAAAACACGCATTGAATCAGTCAAACAAATTCTACTTGCTTTGAAGAAAGAGTACATAAACTGTAATTGCACTGAATCTGTTATATGTCAAAAACACATCAGCATGGCTCAAATCTGGTTAACTTTTTCCATGCATGTTTGTGGTTAAAAGCAAGAATCAGGTCTGGTCATTATAATGGTCAAAAACACACAAAGTGATCCAACTGTTGAGGGGAAGAGGTATTATAACCACTCGCACTGAATTAAGGATGGGATTTTAGGATATGAAAAATGACAATTTGATTGCATTTCTTGCTAAAATAAAAGTGCATTACTCAGAAGAATTTAATTTACTTTCCTGCTCAGATTCATTTAGATCAAAAACATACTTGCTTACTTGGCTTTACTGTCATAGTCTCCTTTTACACATAGATAATATCAGTCCAGATTTAACTGTGATGACATGGACAATAACATTCGAGACCTTTATTATTGATAGTGAATATACTGATCATCCAAGTTCAAGGAAGACAATTATTTCACGTAATTACAGAGCAGATGAATACAGACGGACATGCTACGGAGATGTAAAATGATTTGCACTTCAAGATTTTAGCGATATTTGGCAGATTCTAAGTAGTGTTTCAATGTGTCTGTATTGGCAAAATGTTTGTGTTCAGTAAGGTCAAAACAAAACCAACGATTGCATAATTTCCATCACTGAGTGTCAAAAGTGGAAGTATCAGGTTCAACCCTCAGGATACATTCAAATGCTGTGGTTGAGCATTCACAAACAAATCATAGCAACAAATGTCATCCAAAGTAATGACAAATGCAAATCAGCTCCAACTGGGCAAGCTGGAAAAAAAAATAGGGCATAAGTAAGCTTCAGCGTCAGGCCATTCCAGCTGATTTCCACTTTGTCAAAACTCTACTAATTTGCATGTTGATTTGACACATCACAAGATGTTGCTACAATTAAATATTTTATGATATGGCACCATTTTTACTTATTTTTTAAGCACATTTTCACTGAAGCAGCATCAACAAACATGACTGATGCACATGTTGCAGAACCTATTTTGCTTTCTCTATCAGTTTCTGATTAGTTAGCTGAGAATGGAATTTCCCCCCACCTCTCCAAAAACAACCCAGCTAATATCGCCTAAATTCTTTTCTGTTTTTCTAGAGCCTGAAAATGTCCAACAACGCATCATCCCTCTCCACTGAATGTGCAGCTCCCAGCCTTGTGACCATAAATGAGGTTGTTTCGTCCCTCTTCTTCCTCTTATTCCCCCCTGCGCTTCTGCTCAATGGGGTGGCAGTGTGGGTGTCTTTTCATCTGCGCTCCACCTCCACCTTCATAGTGTATCTCAAAAACCTGGTGGCTGCTGACCTTCTCATGACACTGGCACTCCCTCCATTAGCAGCTAGCATGCTCCCCAGAGCAACGGTTGAATTAAGGGCTCTGGCCTGCCGGTACATCGAAGTCATTTTCTACTGCTGTATGTACACAAGCATTTTATTAATGAGTCTCATCAGCCTGGATCGCTTCTTCAAAATCGTGAGACCGTGTGGAAAAGCGTTGGGGCAAAATGTCATGTTCAGCATAGTCATGTCCAGCTTGGTTTGGGTTGCGATATTTGGAAGTACGGCAATCCCAACTATGATTCTAACTGATCAGGAACCTCATCCTGATAATCTAACTGCAGATTTCTGTATGTCCATGAAAAGCCCGGCTGGTGTCAGTCTTCACAATTATGTGGTTATATTTATGGAGACTCTTTTCTGGCTTGCCAGCATACTAATTGTGTTTTGCTACATCTGCATCACCGCCAAAGTCCTGAAGTCGTTCAGAAACTCTGGGAGCAACAACACTAAAGGAAAGAAGAAAACCAAACTGCGAGTCTTCCTGATTCTTCTTGTCTTTTGTGTATGTTTCGTGCCTCTGCATTTGGTACGTATTTCTGTCTCACATATGGAAACCGTTGACACTGATGGCTGCAGGGAAATGTGGGTAGTGATTGTGCATGAAGTTGCCCGTTGGGTGGCTGCGACTAACACCTGCCTCGACCCTCTGCTCTACATCTACCTGTGCAGGGAGTACAGAGACAAACTGGTTGACATGATGAAAGATAAGGGTATCTGTGTTCAGTTCTATTCTGATGAAAGGGAGTAGATTTCACAGTGGAAAACAGTAAATTTAGAGTTTCCAAAATAGAAACCTTAGCAAAGTATGTGACAGATAAGATGCCCTTGAGGTGTTTGTGCTTCATTTTAAGGAAATGCAGAAATAATCTTAGGAAGCAGGAACACCTCAGCAGATGGACAGTTGCTATTTAAACTTAGTGTTGTACCGCCCTCTAGTGACCAAAATAGGATTAGCATCTATTCCGCTTCAAGGTCCATAAAATATGAAAAATGAGCAACTTTATACATGTTATTTTCCTTGTGAAAATACAACATGCAAACTCATTTTTCTGTCCTAAATAGAGTAGGTTCAACTATTTGAATACACAAATTCATGTCAGTTCATGTGGTTATGCTTGAAAACACTGTCTCTCTTAGCATTAACACTGTGTACTGTATGCTTCTATACTGTATATATGTAAAACCTCCTTACATAAGTCAACACTATGTTATAATGCCACATGTGGGTGTTACTTTGCAACCTATGTTAATAAATTTAATTTGAAGCCATCTACTGTCTTGTTTTTCTGAGTTAGGATACAGCGCCCTCCATAATTATTGGCACCCCTGGTTAAGATGTGTTGAAAGCCTTCAAATAAATTCAGTTTTTATTGCAGAAGCATACTCTCACTGAAATTTGTAGAAAAAATGTTTTATAGGAGAAGAGTAGGTGCTGTTTTGTTGGCAAAAGGGGGTTGCACAAAGTCTTAACATCAGGGGTGCTAATAATTTTGGCACACATGATTTGATGTAAAAGAATTATTTCTTAATGTGGGATTTTTTCCCCCCACTGAATAAATGCACTTTAATTAAAGGTTGGATTTTCCTCTTTTTTTCCCCATTGTGGTCCTATATTATTTAGAAAAAAAAAGAATTTATTAGAAGCTAAAGAACACATCTTAACCAGGGGTGGCAATAATTATGGAAAGCACTGTAATACAATTAATACAATAATAAAATATATCAGGGAAAAATTACCAAATCACTTTTTCAATTGATTTTAAACTATAATAAAACATATGAAACAGGGATTCAGTGTATAGACATCTCCCTAATATAGAAATTTAAAGTATGAATGCATCCAACAAAGCTTTGTTTTTTTTAATTAACAGCACTGAAATAAATAGTAACAGCATTTCTCATGAATCCTGTGTCCAAATGTAATAACTTTCCTGGCAAAAGTGCTCAGTTGTCAAAATTATATTTCTTTTATTTGAGTGTTTATTGAGTTTTTCATGGCCCCATTAAATGATTTCATTATCTTCAATCACTCTGTAAACTATCGGTGTGTGGCAGAGTGTCCTCCTCAGTGCCAAACAGTAAAAAAAGGAAGTAAATATCAGTGTGCCTGCTTTGTTACTCACTGGAATATTCTAGTCAATAAACAGTAAATTTTCTTGACAGCTATTGCACTTCCTTTGTTTAGCGAGACAATAAGCCCCAGTGAGGGCTGCAGGTCTCTCTAGTGGTTGTTAACCGATAACCACCCTTTGGTCAGATGATTCTATGACACCAGATGCTGTAAAATTATAAACTTAATTTCCTGCAAAAGCTAGTGCAATGAATCGGTCACATATGACAGCAAATGCACAGAACAAAAACAGAGAGAACTGCTTGCCTGTTTAGCTTTTTAATAACAATATTTCTCAAGGGAAATTTAATGTACTCTGTCAGAAACAAACATCACATTAATGAGGAGTGGAATTGGGTAAATGTTATATATTTAGCCTTCTAAATGATGCTCAAAGCTAATGGCACATTAATATCGGGCACATTTGTTGAGCTAAAAACTCTTGGATGATAAGCAAAAAAGATGCCGAAGAAATGGGGTCAAGTATTCCTGTCTGTAAACAACCATAAACGCTTATTTTGATGATTTTAAAGTGGAGGCAGAAATAGTGACGTCTGAGTTCATTGAAAGGACAAGGAAAGTGTCAACTACCCTTAATCCAAACCATCACTCTTTCAAATCGTGCTCCGAGTGCGGATGTGTGACGTCTGTTTTGCTTTTGGTAAAGGCCAGTGAGTTTTTCCTATTTTTGCATATGCCTTGGTAAATTGCCATTCTTGTCGCAGCTGAAACGTTAATTTGTTTGCTAGGGAAATCAAGTGTTTCTTAAGCACCTACAATGTCAACAGTCACACGGATCCATGTGGTAAGTTTGTGTTTGAGAGGAGCGAATCAAGTCAACAACGGTAAGTTATTACCACACTGTATTTTTACTTCTCATTATTACTTCACAATACAGTGTTTGTGCCGTAATAGATAAATGACAAAGACAGCCAATCAACTAACTGCTCGTCTTCTTCCAGTGAGTCCTCTTAAAACACCTTTGCACTGGGCTTTAATACAAAAAAAAGTACAGTATTTTTATATAGTGTCACAACAAGTACGATTATTTAAGTTAAGACGCTGCACACTGTAAAAAGAACTGCAATAATCTGATAGGTCAGAATCAATATCTGTCTAATGTTGCACAGGTTTTGCTTTTCAGTTGAAGCTATACTAAATCTCGACTATTTACACAAATGGAGAAACATTAAAAAGAAATCGTTATTAGAGGCAAGATTTTTGTGAGCTCTGTGTTTTATTAAGTTTATGAAATGACAAACAGTTGAAATATCTTCATTTCTTTTTGCAAACAGCCAGTGGAAGCTTTCCATGTGTGGAATGAGGTGCATTACTTGCTTCTTCATCCGCTTTACTTTGTAAACTCTAAGAAAAATGAGCTGCCCAGCGAAGACAAGGAAGCCTATAAGCTCCCTTTATTAATTCTGAATATGCATTCAAATGTTTTTATTTACTTTTGGGTGAGGGCTAGAAAATTAGAAAGTCTCAAGTGTATAAAGCACTGAATCAGATACTGGAAGATGGCATGTAATGGAAAAACTGTAATGAATTACTGATAATAAATGTATTTAAACTACTATGCAGCCAACAGCATAATAAACGGCAAACTGCTTGCTTTGCTTCCCTGCAGCTTGGACCCAAAAACAGGAAGAATAATGGTTAAATGGGTGGATCCACTCTTTGAAAGCAGCCAGAGTGAGTGAACTCAACTTAATTATTCAAATGATACTGCACATATTCAGTGAGACAATTTGCTTCAAATATGTACTTTACTGTAAGCTCTAAGTAGAAATGATCTTGAAAACAGCCAAACTGAGTTGTAAAATCTGTTTCTCTTTTCTGTAGATGCAGCGACACCATTGAATCAAACATCTGACAGTGATGCACCCTGTGCTTTCGTTTACACCGTAGTTCCTGTCCAAGTTCTTTATTTTTTGATGTTCCCTGTCGCTTTGTTGCTGAACGGCGTTGCTGCCTGGGTGTCCCTGCACCTTAAATCCACGTCCACCTTTGTGGTGTATCTGAAAAATCTGGTGGCTGCTGACCTGATCATGACCTTGCTCATCCCAATCAAAGCTGCAAGTGGCTTGCCGGGTGCTTCGAAGCAATTATACGTACTTTCGTGTCGTTACTTCAGTGTCTTTTTCTACAGCACACAGTATACATGCATCTCTTTGTTGGGCATTATCAGTGTCGACCGTTTCTTCAAGATCGTGATGCCCTGCAGCAAGTTGGGGCAGAATCTAACTTTAGGCAAACTGATATCAGGTGCTGTGTGGGCAATTCAATTTGGAGGTACAGCTTTACCAAATATCATTTTAAGTCACAAATCAGTGACAAATATGACAGAGATCAACAGTTGCATGAAGCTGAAAGCACCAGCAGGACTTGAATTCCATGAAGGCGCAGTGATTTTTGTGAATGTTTTCTTCTGGTTTGTCACTGTGGTCATTGTGGTCTGCTACATTTGCATCGCAAACAAAGTTATCCAGTCTTTCAGAAACTCTGGCAGCAACAACAACCAGGGAAAGCAGAAAATCAAACTACGCGTTTTTCTGGTTGTCATTGTGTTTTTTGTGTCCTTTGGGCCGTACCACATTGTCAGGATCCCATACACTTTTCTACAAGTTAACTTTTCCTCCCATACCAACTGCTCTTATGTAATAAGCAAATTTGCCAAGGACCTCAGCCTCTGGCTTGCTACCACAAACATCTGCATGGACCCACTTCTCTACGTCTTTCTGTGTCGAGAGTTCAAGGAGAAACTGCTGTCCACGATGGAAAAATTTTCAATCTCAATTAAATCAGCTTCAGCAGACAATACAGAAAGCACTGCACCACAGCGTCGATTCTGATAGAAGTCATTCGAATGTTATGCCACAGTCTGAGCTCAGATGTTACTGCAGATTTTGTAAACTGCATGCCACATTAACATTTCACTTTTTAATGCATTTACTTCTCAAACAGATACTGAAATCGTTCCGTGTGTCCTGTCAAAGTGTGGCTTTAAATAGCTCGGAAACCACTAAGAGGAAATACAGTTAGGATGTAGGAAACAAACAGCATGAGGAAAGTGGGGTTTTTTCCTGCTTTTTTTTTATGTCAAAGTAGCTCTGAAAGCTCAAAATCAGAGGTGAAATGAAAACATCCATGCAGAACGCTTGTTTATAAATGCATTTCACAATGATGTCTTTTATGTTTGTGGTCACTGTAAAAATAGGTCATGTCTTTAAGAAGCTCTGCAGATGTGATGTGCATCTATGTACCAGTGTCATCAGTTTGCAGCACGCTCACCACTGCTTGCCACGGACGATTTACTGCAAAGAATAAAGGATGCTTGCAACAAAACAAGGCCACTTGTTCTGCACCTATATCTTCCATCTATGAAGACTCACGAACTGTAAATAAAAAATAAAAAAGAGCCACTATTCTGCAGTGTTACACAAAAACAACTTTTAGTCAACACATTTTCTGTAAACACTGCTTGCATACTCCAGCTGAGCTAACTGTGCATTTCATAAGTTGTTTTTGTCAACTTGATCGCTGGTTTATGCGGTTGCTATGTATTCAAAATTAAAAATAAGGTTGTGGTTACCTAAACCTTTCTGTCTCTTTGGCTCTGTAAACCACAAATGTCCATGTGATTTGCAATGAAATGCATTCTCACGAAACAACAACATTCATGTAATAAACACATGCAACTTCCTTCCTATACATCCTAGTTCCTGGTTCAAATCCAAACAAAATCACACAGGAAATCATGTTGCTCTCAGAATGCACTATTTTTATCTAGAAAGCTCAAAAGGGAATACAACTCTAGAAAAACAACACTCGATTAGATGTGAGGGGAATGAAATCAATTCTTTGTCATGTGTGACAGCAGTTAGAGAGTATACATGTTATTGTAAAAACACACAGAGTTGACAGACATAGGATTTTAAATATAATATATAAAAAATATTTTGCACAAAATACTGTCACATAAGGTGCTTCTCTTGTCACGGAATAGCATGCATTTATAAAGGGGGAACTTTGAAAACCACAGTACAGTATACATGACATTCTTGAACAGCGAAACTTTGTTTGTTCCTATGGTAGGGGTTGAGACTGATGAGAAAAGACAGACGGCTAGAGGTGGGGTAAATATGCGGCGGGAGGGAGGAGCGGTAGGGTGCAGGAGGTCTCTCAATGTGGGTCAGAAAATGAGCCCATGGCTTTGGTGTTTGCTTGTCAACAGCTACTAAGACTGACGCAAGCCAGCGGAGGCAGAGGGACTGGCACGAAGCAGAACAAGCCTCTCAGCAGACAATTGGAACAGGAAGCAAGGAAGGAAAGGGTCTTTCACCCGGAGGAAGACTGGCAAACTCATTGGGATTGTGACAAGACAGCCACACAGTAGCTCCAGAGACCACCCATTGTAAGAGCATCAAACACACACATACACACACACTTAAAGAGAGAGAGAGTGAGAAGGAGAGAGGGGGGAGATACACTGAGAAAGACTTAAACCTCAGGTCAGCACTAGTATTTCTTGACCAACTTAAAAAAACTTTAGTAACACAAAGAGGTTTTCAATTTCGGATTTTCTTTCATTTCATTTTCTTGCTGTGGGGTAGAAGGAGAAAGAGGAATTGGGCATTCACGTCTTCCGTTTTGGGAAATATTGTTTTTTTTTTCATTTGCTTTGCTCATTATTCTCCCCCATGCCCTGCAGTCGCAGACGATAAAGACGCAAAAGAAGGTAAGGCTCAATTAATGGCTCTACAAGTACATCTTTTAGATAAAAACACCAGCAGAAACTGGGCAAAAAGAGATGTTTTGTGTAAAAATAGTTGGGAACAATCTAATTAGCATTAGTATAGGCATTAAAACAGACAAAAGATTGAGAGAAATCTATACTTTGGTTGCTATAGCACTTGCTTTCAGCACCAGTGGCATTCTAAGTTTTACACACAGAATTAGCAAATTGCCACATCTAAAACTGAATATTAAGACTATGTTTATATTTGACTGTGTGTAGTTGTCTTTAGTATTTATAGGCTGCTGACAGTGGCAGAAAGTGGCCTGTACTTGCTGATATAAAGACAGAACAGAGTTAATTCTTAACAGTAGTTGCATGAACGAATAAAATAACTTAAAGTAACTCAGCTACAGTGTTCTCTAAGTTCTCTAGAAAAAATGTGATATTTGTTGCATTTGTTCAGGTTCTGGAAACATACAGTGTTCCTTCATTGCAGCATCTCTTGTAACTCTATTTGATGTCCTTCTTATGTCTCCTCTTTCTCTCATCCGTGAAGGGCCCGCTGAAGATCTGAAGATGAACAACACCTTCTCCAACACCTCCATGAAGTGTGTTCGGGATACCAGTGTAACAGCTGTGGTTTTCCCCTGTCTGTACAGCATCCTCTTTATAGTTGCCCTAATACTGAACTCCCTGGCTGCATGGATCTTCTTCAACATTCCCAGCACCTCAACATTTGTGGTCTTTCTCAAAAATGTGGTAAGTCCTTTGCTCCATAAGTGTCACTGTCATTACAAATACATACACACACACACAAAAAAAAAAGCATACTTTGGATCCTTCCCTACCAGGTGGTGGCCGACTTGCTGATGACCCTGACCATCCCTCTGAGAGTCTTAAGCGACGCCGGCGTTGGTTCTTGGCGTCTTCGTGCCTTCCACTGCAGATATTCTGCGGTTCTCTTCTACATCACCATGTACATCAGCATCCTCCTGCTGGGCCTCATTAGTTTGGACCGCTACCTGAAGATCGTGAAGCCCTTTGGGAAGTGTATCCTGCAGCGCGTCCGTGTCGGTCAGCTGCTGAGTGCTGCAGTTTGGGTGGTCATGTTATGTTTAGCGCTGCCCAACGTAATTTTAAGTGACCAGACGCCACACGTCTCTGGAGGCAAACTGAAGTGCAGCTCCATGAAGAGCAAAGCCGGCCTGCTGTGGCATGAAGGGTTCAACTACTTCTGTCAGGTAACTACTAATTAAAGAACTAGCTTGACAATTTGGGTAATTTTTTGCTTTTTTGGTGAAAAAAATATATTTCAGATGAATTAAATGGAAAGAATATTTCCAGGCACATCTGTTTATTCAGTATGATGTCAGAGTTAGCCGTTTCAATTCTGTTTGAAACCACTATCACAGCCTTTAATTGGTAATAGTGGTTTCATATTTAGTGTACAGATGACAGTGGTTTCAATCTTCTCATGTAACTCTCCATAAGAAACCAAATAAGTACATCCTACAAAATGTTCTACCTTTAAAATACAAATGGGTGACAAAAAAAAGATTAAATGTTGACTTTTAAAGTGAGGAGATGTGTTGGCTTTGTTATGCTGTGGAGGACCTTTTGCTTATACAAATCAAAATAATGTTTCAAGTGATCATCTTTATCTCAGGAAGAAACATTTCAAGTAGTCTCTTCTTCGTATGCACAAAGTAGTTTTAAAAATGCTAAAACTGCAGTTGACCTTTCAATTCCTCAAAATCACAAGCTGTGACAAAAGCCATGAGAAGTCCCTGCCTTGCTTCATGTGCTTGCAATATGTTCCTCCAGGTGGTTTTCTGGGGTACGCTTGCCCTCATGGTGGTTTGCTACACATTCATCAGCAAGAAGGTCTATGAGTCATACAAAGCCTCAAAGAGCAGATCTCAGGCAGCCAGTCGCAGAACCAAGGCAAAGGTCTTCGTGGTGGTGGGGGTGTTTTTCATCTGCTTCGCCCCCTTTCACTTCGCCCGCGTCCCCTACACCCTGACCCAGACCCGCAGCATCGCCAGTCATTGCCAGGCACAGAACGCGCTCTACATTGCCAAGGAAACCACCCTGTGGCTGTCGACCACTAATGTGTGCCTGGACCCGCTTATCTACGTGTTCCTGTGCAAGGTGTTCAGAAAGAAACTGACCGCCGCACTCTGCTGGAAGCCGCTTTACAAAGGTACCACGGAGTCTGCCACAGCAACGTCAACTCAACTAGAGATGTCACAAATAAACCACAGTAACAGACTGTCATATAATGGCATGCTGCAGCACAGTGAACAATACACAATGGAGCACAATTAATAACTGTTATAGCCCCGGGTGAGATGAGATGTTTTACTTGTAAATAGCTTTTGTTCTTGATGACAGGGTGTAAAAAAAATCTAAGAATTAAGCAAAGTTAGCAAAATGTGGCAAATGAACTTTGTTGTGCAAGAGTAAAAAATCTAACATTTCTGGGAGTGGTCATAAAGTTTCATGTCATCGGTGAACACTGTGGTTGATACAGTACTAACCAAGCACTTCTGTATTTGTCAAGTCATCCAACACACTTCCTTTGTTGTGCTCACTGTCATTTTCTGCTTCCTTCTGTCTAATCTCGCTCAAACTGCACTTTCCTTTCTCAAAACGTTGGCTAAATGGTAAACAACTTGACAGCACAATTTTTCAAGTGATTGCCACCAAGTGTACAGGCACTGAAAGATAACAAAAACGAGTTGGGAACAAAGGACTAAGACAGCAATCTCTTCTAGAAATATGTATATCAATAATAATATTAATAAATTTTATATTTTTCTTACTACAAGTGCATAGTGTTTATTTTTGTGCTTAATGGAAATTTTAATACACAGCACTATAAAGCCCACATGACAGGGTTTATTTACATGTTGATTAAGTTCAAAATTATGATCATCAAATCAAAGACAAATACAAAAAAGGAGTAGTCACTGTATGTATGCAGAGCTGAGGTTAAGTGTAACATAGGTAGGAAAGTGGCATATGAAGGATAAAACCACCTAAAAACAGTGACGGCGAGAAGATGAAAAGATATACAATTCAAATAATATGATTTTTTTTTAAAGTTTGCTTTTTGTGGTTGCTTTTCCTTTGGTGAGAACTGATTATACAAGATTAAAAATATGTTATAAAGCAATCTGTGAGGTTTAGTGGCATATTTCCGTTTGCAGACAACCTGTGAGAGCTGTGGTTTCACTGACCTTTTGTGTAACCACGAAAAAAAATCCTGAAAGCAGTGTGATGATGATGATGACAAGACATGACAGTATCTCTCAATGGTATGTTACAGAGCTGAAAAGTAGAAGGTCTTGGAGACAAGTTTGACCTGAAATACAACTCTGTCGCATGTGGTTTATCTGAAAAACGTGTCACTATAACAATAGTCTGTATTTTATGTGAAAAACTGGACACCAGGTAATCAAGCAGACATTGATAGTGACATGCTAACCAAAAACATGCTCACTGACCTTCTCTTCACACCTCTATGTACTTTCCTACTTTGTATTATTAGTTAATGTTCATATCTGTGCAGACATTGCATTACTTTGCATGTTGCATATTTACAACTTTAAACTTCAGACATTTATATAATCATTTATGTTGCATTTTTCATACAACTAAAATGCAACACAAAGTGTTTTACAGATAACAGAAGGAAAAATGCAAGAAAACTGTACAAACAGGGAACTGTGATCCTATATGACACATGCAATAAGGAAACACCAGATGAAATAAAATAAAGTAAGATAAATACGTAAATAAGAATGAAACAACATACCTACTCTTAAAACAGAGATAGAAATCAAAAATGCTAAAACAGAATTAGGAATTTTAAAAATGAAGTGAAACTGTGCACTAAATACTGTAGACTAAAATATAAAAAGATACGAATAAATAGAGAAATCAATAAAATGAGTCCAAAGAGCAGTAATAAAGAAAATGTATCTAAGCAAAAGCCTGGCTAAAAGAGTAGTCTTCAGTTTGCCTTTAAAAATGTCACATTAACTAGTTCACCTCAACTACAGACGGTTATCTTTATTTCTATTTTATTTAACCCCAAATGTGATCAGTATCTGAGGTACTCTTGATACATGTTGAACAAAGAGACCAACAGAAACTTTTTCAGTAGATTGCTCTGTCTGCTGGAGATCAGATGTCTGATAAAAACTCCTAGCACGGCTGCAAACTTTTGCAGACACCCACAGCACCCATGTAGCTTTTAACAATACTGCAGCAGCATCTGATTAATTTTTGAACTGAACAAGAGAAGAGAAAAACACAGAACCGGAATACATTGACTTTTTTCAACACTGCAACACCCCAAAGATGGGTTTCAGGACATTCACAAACTGGTTCTGCAGGATTAATGTCCCCTCCCACCTGATTTATAATCACGTCTGCATGTGGGTTTGATTAATATAATAATGAAATATGATCTTTCCTCATCCCACCCTCTGTCACTTACGGCAGAGGCTGATATTTGGGCAGGAAATTAATGAGCTACAGTGCGGTCAGAGTGCCGACTGCAGCCGGTGGAAGGACCGTTCGTCACCCTCAGATTAAATCCTCTGACAGATGAGCCTGCAGTAGTGAATTATGAGAAATTCTAAATGACATTCATGGAAATTAAACAAACCCTGAAGATAGTGTAGCCAAGTCGTCTACACAGACACAAGTTGGGGACAAAAAGAGACAAATAATAGGGACCAGGTAGAGGCATGGGATTGACAGTTTCCCATAACTGGTTGCGTGGCGGTGCACCTTTAACGTAAGAGGAAGCCTGTCATGTCTGCACGTCAGAGATGCCAATCAGCTGGTTTAAAAATGTTTTCATATCAAGATGCCCCAGAGAGATGGCAGCTTATTAGAGCTTTAGACTTAAGCTGTGAGTCAGAGAAGTCATTCTGACACACTGTTCAATTGTTGAAACTTTCTCTGAATAAAAATAGGATGAAACTGAAATGGCTTACTTCATTCTATCACCCACTGGCTACTCAGTGGGTGGTTTAGACCCCAGTGTTAGAGCCGGTTGTTCATCAATAGCAGAGTCAATAGATTTGATCTCCAAGTTGCTCCCAAAGGCAGATGACGAACTTTCATGGCAACTCCACCACATCAGTATCTGTGAATAAGAGGGACACATTATAAATTGCACAAGTAAAAAGATGCTACATAAGTGCAGCCTGTATGGTGTAGCACACACAGAACCTGATCTCAAGAACATGTAAGAAGGTTTATGTGATTAAAATTGTGTCACAATATTTTGGACTCATTTCACTGGGTGAAGAGGGTCAAAGGTAAAAAAGTGAGTTTTATAGTAAATTCTAGAAATTGCAATAAATTTCCTATAAAATTATATTGTGCTACCATTGACTCAATCACTGATTGACCTTCAGTTATTTTTTTCCCCAATTTTGATGCTTCATTTTTCAGTACTTACAAACAGCTCTCATGTGGGCGGGTTATACAGCACTGCGCCCTGATTAGCCAACATTTTGAATTGACAAGTCAGTGGATCAGAAGTGCAACTTTGACTTATTCAGAAATAGACATGTACTGCTTTTCGGTGACAGAAGTGTAAGTGAAAAACTAAGACCTAAAATAAAACAGGAAACTGGAAGCAGTGACTACAGGACAGAAATGATGTGTGAAGGAAGGTGAAATGTATTTATAATCAAATGTAGCACTCTTATATAATTTTACTGAGGTTCTCTCTATAAGCTCATTTCTTTTAGCTTTCAATTCACCTACTTTGTTTGATTCATGAAATTTTGTTTTTACAACACAAAGCTAATCCCACACACACTAAGGACATGTCCTTAAAATCCGCAATAATCCATCTTGGCCACTAGAGGGGGAAATAACTTCCATAAGGTGGCAAATAAATATTCACAGAACTGCAATGCCTACTGTCCTTAGGAGCTTGCAAACTAAGAAGTTATCTGACTACACCAGAAGTTAAAATCTGTCATGTTGTGCTGCTTGACAGCTGCTGTTTCTGACCACCTTCTACCCTACATATGAGCCAATTTCTGATAATTTTTGTAATATAACATACAGTCGGGAACAATCCAAATACAGACACAAAACACTGGCAGGTTAAAGTACAAAAGCAACTAATCCAAAAACGTAAAACTGGTGAGAGAACCAAACATCTAAATCACAAACCTGGTAAACATGAGGAGCACATGGAGCATACATAGGGAGTCAGGCTGGAACAGGTTGGAAAACAGGATGACTAAACAGGTGGTATTCATCAGGGTGACAAAAGTAGAACAAAGGAAAACACGGGACTATATATACACAGGAAACTAATTGGTTGACAAGCCACAGGTAAAACAGATCAGTCCAACCAAAAGGGAAGGCCCCAGACGGAGGCAGGAAGTAAATAAAACAAGAGGCACACGAGGCCAGGAAATGTCAAACTAAAGCAGGACTTAAACAGCACACACGCTGGCATTTCACAGAGTGGTATTCATTAGATAGACCAGCTCTCAAATGTTGCATGTTACAATAGTCCAGGCTCGCTGATTAGAATGCTGTAATTGTGTTTTATTGTGCGTTTAAAGCAATCTGATGTTGTAGCAGAAACACCTGAGTGTGGCTGTTTGCATTTGCATTATGGTAAACAGTACATGGACTGAACAGCCACAGAGGGAAGTCATTTGGTTTGAGATACACAATGACACATGGTCATGACTTACTCTGACATGTGCTTATTGTTGTGTAACACAGTTGGATGGAAACTGGTGCCTAAATTAATATTCACGAATCAGATTCCAGACTGAAATAAAAAGGTCTGCAGTGGATTTTGTGCTGCCTCATAAATGCTGATGTGTGTTCCCTGCATTGAGAATAATTTAAAGAAAGCTGTGTGGAGAGCTCCATGCCAAGAATTTGGACTTGAGTTTAACATAATAAGCACCATGATCAGAAGTTAAAGTTGGAAATGCGACAAACAATAAATGGTTAGACGACACGGGGCCAGTGGAGCTCTAGTGCTGTACAAAAATGCCTTCTTACTCATTTAGAAACACTACGGAAATTATCACCACCTTATGGAAATCATCTTTCAGGCCACCTGACACATCCAGTCCAATATTCAGCTTCATGGCTTTACTGAAAAACAAAACAAAGAATCTGTACGGCTTTCTGTTAATCTTCTTCACACTATTGTCTATACACATCTTTTTTGCCACCAAATTTGTTTTTAATTGTGTATAATCACCTAAAAGTACAAGTCCTTGTGTTTTTGTAGATGAGTTCTTTATATCTACAGAGGGAGTGGGTCCTTTGCCTTGGAGTCCCTCATACTGCAGCACCACGTTGCACAGTGGCTCAGAATAGACAAGTTAAACATTAGGCATTTCCCTGAATTCAACCAATCGGTGTCGAGACACATCAAGGCTGCTCAGAAGTACCTAGACTCGAGTCAGCACTTTCTTCTCCCCTGAAAACAGCCAAATTAGAGTTTCTTCAGGGGAAGTTCTTGTGGTTGTGACACGCACAAAAGCTCGGGAAGCCCTAGACTGGCCTGCCAGGGTCCTGCAGAGGGAAATGGTCTATAGGCTGTTGAGGTTTAGGGGAGCATGAAGTGAGGGGTTACGTTCTGCAGCCTCAGTGCTAGATGGTAATAAATCTGTCCAACATTATTCTTGATGTAGATAGGTGTTTTCTCCATCCAAGAAGTTAAAAGTGCATTTCAGAGCTAAGGCCAAAATCACCTCAAAGTAATTTCTGTTATTTTTGATTTCCTAATTCAACCCTCATGTCCAATTGTGTATCTGTGTATCTGTATATCATGGTTCTCTTAAACTCATTAGGAAACAGTTGCAGAGCCTACTCTATGTGAAGGTAGTGGGTCATTACTTACCACTTAAAAAAAAACAACAGTATTTTTCTTTTATTTAAAAAGTTCTAAAATTCTAAATAAACTATTATGGAATCTACTATCACATTTAAAATTTTGAAATATGGGCTACTGTACCCACTTATATGAATAAAACATCCTTTGAGATCCCATTAATGAATATGAAATTGGGAAAGATCCCTCAGAGATGAAAAATGCTTCAGGATTTTTTAGGGGCAACAAATTTTTAAACTTGAAAAGTCCAAGCTGTTTTTTTCTTCATATTCTTGATGGGTCAGTTTTGTCCTTATATAATGTGCATGTTAAAGGTCGATTCTACATTTTTATATAATCATTTTAGGACATCAGGATTGCTTTCATTTGGGTTTAGAATATCAATCATTCAATACATTAATTCATCCATTTGGAGACATGATACTCACATTAAAAGATAAGCATTTTTAAACATTTTTATTGATTCATTTTGTTCTTTTTGCTGCTCACCAAACTATGCCATACTTGCGGGTGACGGTGTGCGCGCCCCCGCCACTGCTTCAACTTCTCGGCAGGGACGCGCCCACGCAGCTGCCACGTGATCCGCCTGCCAGGTCATATGATCCGTCTTCTTCCTGGCTGGCGTCAACTTTCGCACTGAGCGACTCCCAAACAAACGAACATGGCGGATTTGGAGGAGCGGCAGAACCTGCTGGAAGATGAGGACGAGGACCGGCAGACCCCCAGAGGACCCGGCAGACCGATGCTGCCCATCTGCGACCCCAGTCACCTGCTGCACCGGGTGGTCGTCCTGGTCTTCATGTGCTTCCTGGGGTTCGGTGAGCAGTTTTTAAGGGATCCTGACGGCTCTTTGTGGAGATTTTGGACTAACTTAAACGAAATAAATCGCTTTGTGTATAAAGGAAGCTTGTGGTGTTGTAGGGTTGGAAGAATGTTGTATTATTAGTATTGTTGCTTTTTCCTGTAGTGTGTTCTAATGTTGATCCTCTGTTCCAGGAAGCTACTTCTGTTATGACAATCCAGCTGCACTTCAGACTCAAGTCATCCAGGTGATTCAGTCTCTAGAAATGCAAACTCACACACCAGGTCATTGTACCACAAATGCAATAACTGTTATAGGTTAGTTTAGGGCAGAGAGAGCAAACTTCAGCAGTGCAAAGGTTTTTACACAAGAGACAGATTAACCTAAGCATTTGTAGAATCAGATCAATGTAAACCTACTTCACCTGCAATTTCTATCTATCTATCTATCTATCTATCTATCTATCTATCTATCTATCTATCTATCTATCTATCTCTGCTATTTTTATATAAGGAGAGAAGTCAAGTGCATTTTCATTATACATTGTGTCAAGATAATAATCTGATTCTGAAGAGCAAAATCAGCATAAAAGTAAAGCCAGATTAATCAAACTCACCTCTTGGTTAAGGCTCTGTTTCAGAAGCGTATTGAAGATAGTTAAACTGGACTCTGATGTGTGTCCTCACAGGATATGAAGCTGAACACTGCCACGTTCATGCAGCTGTACGCCTGGTACTCATGGCCAAATGTGGTTCTCTGCTTCTTTGGAGGATTTCTGCTCGACAGGGTCTTTGGCGTCAGGTAGAAAGACCAATGACTCGCTGTAATTTTGCACTCAGTGTGTGTGTTTTTATCCCCCGCCGGCCGTAGGCACGAAGGGGGATATTGGCGTGGGCACGTCCGTCCGTACGTCTGCATTTCGTTTCCGGAGCATATCTCAGAAACTGCTTGAGGGATTTCATTCATATTGCACCCAGGCCATCTCTATATAGTACAGATGTGCCTTTTGGGGTGTATGACCTTCACCTGACTGTTTTGTTGTTTTTTTTTTTTTTTTTTTAATTGTGGTGAAGATGTATCATTTTGTAGGTGTGTCGTCCAGTATAAATTATTATTTCTTGCACTTAGAGGTACTATATGTAAGGCGGGGGATGTTTTAAGCGGAGCGTGTTTATTGTTTTGGATTTTCACCAAAAATGAAAGAGTTGTGTAGCTTGTGGTGACATCATCTGGGTCATTTTCCAATCTTTTTTCTTTCCAGGCTGGGGACTATCATCTTTTCTCTCTTTGTTTGCGTTGGACAGGTGGGTTGATTTGAAAATCTAGATATGAGAAAGAGAATGTGATGTACCAAAATTGACTTTGTTTTTTTTTTTTTTAACTTTTCCACCTGTGCACAGGTTATATTTGCTTTAGGAGCTTTGTTCAATCGCTTCTGGCTGATGGAAGTTGGACGTTTTGTATTTGGGTAAAAAAATCTGATTCTTTCATTTTACCGTAGACATCCAAGTGGCAAATATTACCATGGTAACCAACCCCTAACAGATAGATAGTATTAGAAAAGCACAAAAAGGAGAACAATGTGGTAATGGAACTAATAATATGCACACAGCCACACATACTGTACCTTTTTGCTTTCAACAAGAAATTCTATAATATTCACTTCTCAAATCTCCAAAACTGATCACAGCATGTCTTTATTTCACAGGCTTTTAACCACACAAGGACTTTAAAGTCTGAGATTCAGGTTGGTCTTGTTAAGTCATGTAGCCGACATGCACCTTTTCCTCGTTTTCTTTTCTTGTCTAGTATTGGCGGAGAGTCCTTGGCTGTGGCCCAGAACACGTATGCAGTCAGCTGGTTCAAAGGCAAGGAGCTAAACCTGGTGTTTGGCCTTCAGCTGAGCATGGCCCGACTGGTGAGGACGCTGGAGAGCATGTACTTAAACATGCCTTGAAATGACATGTTGTTGTTTTCTTGGACTGTACAACATGAATGTTATCGATACTGTGAAGTCCATTTTCCTTCCTCTCCACTCGTCTCAAGGGCAGCACAGTGAACATGAACATCATGGGCTGGGTGTACGGGAAAGTTGAAGACCTGGTTGGTTCTCCTGGGCACACTGCGCTCGGTGCATCACTCATGATCGGTAAATATTATACACGTGTGATTAAATTTCTTGCTTCAGTCGAGCAGAATAAACTTTAACGTGTTAAATATGGAGATCTGGTTACATTTGCTCTATCTAAGTCAGCGTGGGCGATACCAGAGCCTTTCTCTGTAACTAATGATCTCAGATAACACAGCGAGCAGAAGCAGAGAGAAAGAGAAGTGGTATAGAGAACTAAAAGTGCTCCTGGCTGCCTCAGAAGTGTCACTTCTTGTAATTTCAGCAGCTGCTTATTACTGATGTAAAGTGATTCCAGTTTTGCCCACCTTGCAGTTGTCTTGTACAAACTGTTCCTACTGTTGGCTAAACTTTAACCTGACCCTTTGACCTAATAACAGTACAATCAGCCAGCAGTCATGAGTCATGCTGGTTTAGGCTGTGATAATCTTATCATGCTGTAAGTAAAACTTATTTTGTACTTTTTCTCTCTTCAGCTGCGGTAACCTGCCTGTTTTCTCTAACTTGCGCCTTGGTGTTGGCATTCCTTGACAAAAGAGCCGAGAGGATCCTTCAAAAGGAACAAGGAAACACAGGTAATATATTCTAAGATAGTGTCTTTTTCTTTATCTTGTGTCTTCCTCTTTAACCCACCATCTGTCAATAACTCCTAGAAGGAACTCCACAATCAGGGGAGAGTTTAAGGCCATGTTTTGTTTGTGTTGTTATCTAAAATTGACATTTCACCTCGGCTTCCCCCCTTTGTCTGTTGTTTACTTTTCTGTCGCACCGGTGACAGAAGTGTGCCAGAGCTGTTATGTTTTTGGTTGATCTTGTGAATGAAATTCATCAGGAACACTTGGAGCAAAGTCCATTACATCTACAAACAAATGTT
This sequence comes from Acanthochromis polyacanthus, assembly GCF_021347895.1. NCBI lineage: Eukaryota > Metazoa > Chordata > Actinopteri > Pomacentridae > Acanthochromis > Acanthochromis polyacanthus. The sequence continues at coordinate 34,537,970 of NC_067125.1, forward strand.
CACTGAGACTAAAGGGTGAACTGAGTAGAATTTGGTGATCTCACAAAGCACATTTCTGGACATAACTGAAGAACTCTTGCGCTAAACGTGAAAAAAGTTTTACACAAAACATACAATGATAAATTGATGGTATTTAATGTCCAAATTGTCAAAGGTTGCCTTCATTATGGCATCATGGTGTTCTGTAAAAGCACTTTTCTGGATGTTATTCAAAGCCACAGATTGTGGTCAGATGTTACATTTGGCCCAACATTGAATTTGTAACACTAGTATGTATAATAACAAAAAATAAAAACCAATAATATGCAAAGTGGCCATATTGAGTCCCCATGTTGAAGCTAATTCTACAGATCTTCATTACTGCTGGATTGAAAATGTATTGAATATCCTTGTTTAGAATTTGTAGCTTTTTTGCAGCAACTGCCATATTTGAAGCATTCTCTCCTGTCATGGCTACAACTTTATGTTCTAAATTGGTTTTCCATGATATTATCCATGCCTGTAAGCACATACACACAGATCTGATTCTGTTTGTTCACTGATTGTATCAAGAATCTAGATAGATGTGGATATGAAGTACAACTTGAGTATTTGTCAGACAAATACCGTCATGTGGTGGTAGTATTAGGTTTTCTGATGACAGGAACAGTTAAATTTAATGTCGTATATTGTTTCGTTTTTACAGAGAAGTCATTGTTCTTCTTGTGGAATTATTGAAAGCAAACAGTGGGATTAAACCAGCCCTGTGTGTGTTTTAATTCTGCATTTTAGGCGAGGTGATCAAGCTGACAGATGTGAAAGACTTCCCCATCACCCTGTGGCTCATCTTCATCATCTGTGTTTGCTACTACGTCGCCATTTTCCCCTTTATTGGACTGGGACAGTGAGTATCACGTCCCTGCTGTCTCTCCAGGGGTTTTCACATGTCTGTATATCACTCAGCAGTAAAGCGTTGTCCCCTCTGTGCTCCTGTGTTTCTCATAAAGTACAGGAAGCCCGACATGCATCACCAGGCCATTCCAATGCGTTCTATTAATTTGTAGATTTTATTTATTTTAAGTATATTGTACTTCTTTGTGCCGTTTGCAAGTGCATTGTGTGTTTTCGAAGGATACTCCGGCTTTCTTCCCACAGTCCACAGACATGCTGATGTTAATTGGTGATTCTAAATTGTCTGTAGGTGTGAATGTGAGTGTGATTGTTTGTCTCTACGTGTAGCCCTGTGATAGAGTTGTTATTGAAGCAGAAATGGAGCTTATTTCTCTGCTGAGGTGAAGCTAGGTTTTGGGCCCAATAACAATATTTCAATTGTCACTTAACCTTGGGTGAGGGAGGAAAAGAGGCTGCATCCTAAACAAGATGCCATTGTGGTCAGATTGTGTGGTATGAATTAAATAGAGAACCTCCATTAAACTAGTACAATGCCTGTATCAGAGGATGAGCATCCTAGCAATGCTGTGTTGTGATCAAACCACAAAGGGAGGCAGAAATGGAAAAAAAAAAAAAAAAAAAAAAGGCTTTGCAGTGAAAGAAACCAGTTGCAGTTATCTCAGTCTGAATTCTCTTCACTGAAAGGCACTTTCAGATCACTTAGCAACTGACGTGGGTTTTCCGCTGAGGGTCAGTGCTTACAGAGCAAATAGCTGCTACGCAAATGGGAGACAGAAAACAATGCAAAGAAGATTGAGATACCCGCTGCAGGAGTAGATGGAACCTCTCCTCCCTTTGTCGTCATATCGGCACCAGCACAAAGGCCAAGCAGTGCTGTTTGCTCAGTATCTTTTGTTTTTTTTTTGTTTTTGTTTTTTTGCAGGGTGTTCTTCATTGAAAAATTCAACTTCTCCCCAGCTGAAGCCAGAGCTGTCAACAGGTAACTCAGGTCAGGTGTAACAGAGCACTGAGACCAAGCTGCCTGAAGGCTCTAACATCATTATAGCCCGCTCTGTCTCATGTATCTTGCAGTTTGTTTGTTTTTTGCAGGGACACAGTAAAACACAAAAACTTTTCATTTTAACCTTGCATATAATCAAATTTCTCCAGTTTTTGTGGTAAGATTATTGTCATTTATTAGCTCAAACTGCAGAATGACAGTCAGATTTTTATTTTATACAGTAGCATGTATAGTATATAAATTTTTATCAGTAGTTTTATGGATATTGATTCTTAAAGGATTCATTTTCATCACTCATCTCGTTAGCCGAGACCTCTCATGTCATTCTTTGTCGTCCCCAGTATTGTGTACATCATCTCCGCCCCTGCATCTCCAGTCCTGGGCTTTATAGTTGATAAGACGGGGAGGAATGTGATTTGGGTATTAATTGCCGTGGTTGCAACACTCTGTGCCCACATGATGCTGGCCTTCACCTTCTGGAACCCGTGGATCGCCATGGTAATGCCCCCGGCAACCTTTTGCATGACACACTTCTCAACAATTGTAGGACGAATGAATCTCACTGTTAGCAAAAGCTGTATACCAATCATTAATCTGGGTGCGTTCTCTTCAGAGTGTGCATGCTAGGTAGGGTCCCAGTGGTTGCAGAAGTTTCCAAAACGCACAGTAAATTTTAAGTTGGTTACATTTCTGTCCTGCTTGTACTTGCACACCCATCGATTCACTGTGCAGCCACCGTGCTGTAATGTGGAGCCTTTGTTAGAAGGAATAATAGAAGTTTGCGTAGGCACAAATTAAAACATTGATTGTGTTTCTCTTTTTAACAGAGAGCGCTATGTGTGGCTAAGTCAGCTGGATAGCAGCTGGAACTGAATACACAATAGAATACAGAGTTTGGTTTAAAGCTTTTGAAATAGTAGTAGAAAATACTGTTGACTTTTATCTGCTTCTTCAAGACTGTGCTTATCCTAGATTTGACTGATTAGTGACCTGACAACCCAAAACCTGTCCTTAGATTTTCGTTCTGATGAATTAAAGGGGAACTTCGTTTTTTTTCAACCTGGGGTCTGTTTTCATAGGTCTTTTCATACATGTGAGTGATGGAGAAATTAATTTTCGATGTAGCTCCAGTATTTAGCCAGGCAGGCAGCTTAGCAGCTCAGCTAGCAAAAAGTATGGGGCAACTTGCCCCCCCACCCCACCCCCCACCCCCCCGCGTCAAAGTCCGCCCCAACGTGCTTTTTTCCCCACACTGACCGGCTCAGATAGTCTCAACGAGTGTCCCACAACATACTAGAGATGAGAAGTGAATGAAAACATCCACATTACTTGGAGACTACAACAAATAGCGATCGCCAAGTAATGAGGATGTTTTCGTTCACTTCTCATCTCTAGTATGTTGTGGGACACTCGTTGAGACTATCCGAGCCGGTCAGTGTGGGGGAAAAAAAGCACGTTAAGGCGAACTTTGACGCGGGGGGGGGGGCAAGTTGCCCCATACTTTTCGCTAGCTGAGCTGCTAAGCTGCCTGCCTGGCTAAATACTGGAGCTATGTCGAAAGTTAATTTCTCCATCACTCACATGTATGAAAAGACATATGAAAACAGACCCCAGGTTGAAAAAACCGAAGTTCCCCTTTAAGCTGCATAATGATATACTGTTATAAAGACTGTATATTCTTGTACATGTTATCATACAGTATGTAAATTGTGTTTTGTTGCATCTTACTTTCATTTCCACAAAATCCCTTGGTAACACAAAACAATTTTAGAGCATGTATGTTCCTTCCTTTGTCTTCCAGTCGCTGCTCGGTGTCTCATACTCCTTACTGGCCTGTGCACTGTGGCCCATGGTGGCCTTTGTGGTGCCTGAGCATCAACTGGGGACGGCCTATGGCTTGTATGTACTCTCACCTATGTTAATATGCCTCACATTGGGCATATTGTGCTTTTTTAGACAGTCCAGCAGCAGATAATTATAGCTATTCTTTTTTTTATCGACACTGATGTGTATGTTCTGCCTTTGCCCACCAGCATGCAGTCGATCCAAAACCTGGGACTCGCTCTCATTGCCATTGCAGCTGGAGCCCTCCTAGACACCAGAGGATACCTGGTGTTGGAAGTGTTTTTTTGCGCCTGCGTTTGCCGTCAGTATTTCTAGTCTTTTTATGTGTGTTTCTGGAAGTCTAGTCTTTTAAAGTCCTGCTAGACACTTTTGAGTGATGCTGTCGGAGATTTTTCACATTGGTTTTCATTCTCTTTTCTTGCAGTTGCTCTGATGGCAGTAGTGACGCTGTACTTTGTGGATTATCTCGGAGGTAACAGAAGAATGGAACTTTGAATTCTCTCTCCTCTCCACTTCCACTCCCCCAGTTCAGCGCTGCTCGTCTTCCTTTTCTCATGTGACATCTCCTCCCTTTACTCTGCCACTCCTCAGCACCAGACTCACTCACTTCCTAATCTTCTCCATCTTCTTCTCTCGCTCCAGGAGGAGATTTGAACCGGTCAGCATCAGCCAGAGCCAAACTCCAGAAAGAAGCCACTTCAGCCGCAGAGTGAGTAGCTTTGACCCTCCATCACTGCTTTTCCACCCACTTACCCAATAATTAGATGAGCATCTCAGAAACATATTGAACAAGTCACTCACGTAATCAAGTGGCACAGACGTAGTGCAGATAGGAAGACTTGAGAGCTTAGAAAAAGCTCTTGCACTAATTTATTCTGGATGCGTCTTTAGCTGAACCTGTTGCAGTCACTTTAATATAAATCTGCTGAAGTTCCTCCAGTGTGCAATGAGGCAAATATAAAAGATTTAACAAACTGAGCATGATTTTCAATATGATAGTTGGTCAATGTCAGTGGTTTTGTCATTAAATAACTCAAGCTGAGGTTTTTATGGATTTGTTCTTTGATCATATTCTGCCCTTAATCTGCATGAGTCACATGCATAGACAATCAGTTCACTGTGTATTTACAACTCGTAGTTTTTAAAAATAAATGCAAAATAATAGTTTACTCTGTTCTGGAGTGTAAAGAGGGGATAAATCACGCTGTCACTGATGTGTTGGTTGATTGGGCTTTAATCGAACAAAATATTTGAGTCGTTGGTCTAGAAAATTTGCTGGTTTAATGTTTTAATTATTAGTGTTAACAGTTTTTTAGCCAAATGTTCACAGAAAATAAACATTTTAATAGCTTCCTTATTGGAAACAGGTATGCACATGAAAAGCTTTGTAGCAAATTCTGCACCAAAATGAAGTCTTTATAGCAGAAAAGAGTGAGGATCCACTCCCAGCTGCTCTCAAACAGTATCTTATTGATAACTGCTGTGTGACATTTCAATCAATAAGATCTCCTTTGGGCACAAATGATATCTTGCAAATAAAATATGTTTTCAAACAGTGATGCACTCACCATCCACGTTTGACAATCATTTATAACATCACTAATAGAACATTTTCCCTGTTTTAAAGTGTCAGCAGGTGAAAATCAAAAGAAATTGTAATTTTGTGAGTGAAACACGCACGCTGTGTTTCACTGTCTTACTTCAGAGCTTTCCGTGCTTTCAAAGGTGGTGACCTCTTTTTCTATTTTTATTTTTTATAGCTGCACTACATATAACGTAATAAACATAATAATATTGAGTGAAAGACAAACATGACATATTTAACTTTTTTTTACTGCAGCATGGTAAAGCTTTAGTGTATTAGCTGACCAACCTAGGAACATTTATTTAGGCCTTGGTTTTCAAATCCATCTATCTTGACTGCTGCGTCATTAGAACACCACCTGTGGTTGGCTTGTTTTGCACTGGCAACATTAAAATTAACCGCACTAGCTGTCATGGTGGTCACGACTACTTTCTGTTCTCGTTCTTTGCATGATATTAGTCACAATGGGTGGGAATGGAAGTTACATCTGTGTCTGTCTCTCTCTCTGTCTCCAAAAACTCTATCTGATCTGTACTTTGTTTTATATTTAGACTGACCAATATTTTCTGGTCCGTGCTGTCATGATATTTTCCAGATGATGATGATGAGCGAACACACATGGTCCTGGGCTTCAGAGCCAGCAAGCTGCACTGTTCACCCCACAGCTTTCAATCTACTGCCATGGGGCAGGACTGCGGTTCTGACTCCACCCAGTGATCTCATCTGTGGTTCTTCACACCAAAACTGACTGTCTGGCATTGGCTATTGCACAACTCCGTGTAAATAGCTGATTGCATCCATGTCAGGACACTGACAAATGACACCGGACACCACACTCATACTGACTTTATTTCTGTCCATGTTCACTCAGCTCCTGACTCCTCTGTGTGTCTAACTTCAGCATGAAGTTTCTTCTGCAGTTATAGAAGAAAGTTAAGATGCTTAAAAAGTGTTTTAAAACATTTAAATGTCAGAACTGTTAATCAGAAGGTGTGTCTAGTGGGAAGGTAGAATTCCTGATGAAAGTTACTTCATTTTATTACATACTATTCCAACTCATGATATAGAATTCCTATAGTAAGTCAGTTTTTAAAGGTATATTGGGGTGACTTTGGGTGTTTTAAATGCTTTTTATTCTCTTACTGTTACTTGCCTTAATGCAGACCACTCAGCAGCTCACTTATGTGCATATCATCTGTCAGCATTCACAATAATTACCAACCAAAATCCTCCATATTGGACTCTCCTTAGGCACAATGGGTTCATCTTCAATTTTAATCATATGCATCATTGACCTTTTATGGTGGATAATCTCAAAAAGAGCATAGCTCTTTATTGTTTAAATCTTTATTGCTCAGTTCTTTTATTTCTTAATTTCTTTATCTGCTGTTGGCTGATTTGCGAGGTTCATAAAAGTTTACTTTCTGTCGCATCATCAAATAGCACATTACTGTAAAGATAAGAGAAATAGAAAGGAGCTCTTTTGAATGCGTTTATCCGAGTAATGACATTCCCAGTTTCAGGTTTTATGAACTCCTTCATTATTGTGACTTTTTTTAAAGAATCAGTTCCACATTTGAATTATATTTTGAATATTGTGTTTTGCTCATACATCAAGCTCAGGTAATTAACTTGTTGTTACCCAAATTAATACTGACTACATTTGAATGATGCAGCAAAATACTCAAGCACTCTGCTTAGCTCTCACTGTTCCAGTAATGTGGAAGCAGATTTGTGTTGCTGTGCTGATTTCTGGGTTGCAGACTGTGGATGATTAACATTCACTACCTCAGTGGGGCAAATGAGTCCCAATTAAATTCTTAACAGAACATTCAACAGATGTAGGAAGATGGTCAGTATATGAAGGTATAACGGAAGGATTGCACATGAAAATGACCACTGTGTCAAACGTTTCGAAGCATGCTGCTCTACTCACCTGTCAATCATTTGCACTTTGAGGTATTGGACAGCAGTGCGGTCTTTGTTTCACTATAAATAGTTGTGTTAAACTATGACATGTTATTGACCCATCTCTGTACAAAATGATATGATTGTACAGCTGACAGCAGACATGAACAAACGTCACTTAGAAGTCTTTTTGTAGAACCAAGTCACATTTGATACCAAGAACTATGACAACCAATAAAACATTGTTTTTAAAAAAAAAAAAAAAAAAGAATTTGAATTCTCATTTCATTGCTGCAGTAGCTTTTCTCGACGATTTCTTTGCTGGTAAGTTATTTTCTCTGCTTTTTCGCAGCAGATTGGGTCATTAATCCTACTGAAAATATTTGCATAATTGTGCTCATGTTGGCTGTAGAGATGTTCACGGTGGTCACGTTATTATTCTTGCAGGATTAGAAGGCAGCCCAGTAAGATGACATACGGTGAGCTTGCTAGACTGATGCCCATGTCTGCTTTTGGTTTACGCAACCGGTACCTCTCCAGATTGGGCACACAGGTATACAGACGCACACACACACCCTTTAGGATGAGACATAACTCAAACATAAATCCATTTATTAATTCATTGAACCTGTATAATCTGGACACTGGCAATAGTTTTACTTAAAGATTTTTACTGCTGCAGTGCTGCTATTTCAACTGTGGTCTTTTTTTTCCCTCCCCCTCTTCATTTAATCTGCCTTTGTCTTCTCTGCTCTCAGCTCCCAGACCACTACTCTACCCATCTGTCATCACTTTCCCACAGGAGTGTTCTGAAATGATGCCCTTTCATTCAGTGGTCCGCTTGGTAACTTTGTGGCTCCAGACATGTATGCACTAAAAAAAAAAAAAAGAAAGGACACCCTTTTTTTTTTTAAACAAAATGTTATTGCACTTCAAGGTGTTTTAACCTTCACCTGTTCTGGGTATTTATAGGTGTATCTGTTTACTGGCTAATTTCTAACACGATAGATTATTTTTGGATCAGTCATCAGGGAAAGATGGCTAAAAAAAACATCAGAATTATTTTTTCCCCTCAGGAATTTGAATCATAAAATTAGACAGATTTTTTCATGGTGCATGAATGATTTTTTTAGGGTTTGTTTTAGAGGTGCAACCCTCTGCAAACAACAGATGGCACCACTTCCCTCAAATGTTTAATGCCACCTCTTGCCTCAGCATCACTGCTTTTTAATTAAAGCCTTAAACCACCTCAGTTATCAGTTCCTCGGTTTTGCTTAACTGACAAGTTACTAGAATAAGTTCTGGTGATCAAAAAAAGTGGCACAACTGGTGAAGTTTTCTGGTTTGTTGAATGTTGACATGCTTTTTAATATATATATATTTAAAATAATAAAATTTGTTATAAACCACAGCTCCAGACAGTGTCAGTGGAATCCTTATCATTTCGTCCCACTGACCTGTGATATAAAGTCACCGTAGCCTGCAGACAAACGAATCCTCTGCTGGACGTTCTCTAGTCTGCGGACCTCTTTGTGCTCTCTGCGTCCACCGGACACACGCTGGGATGTATTCTCCTCTTCCTCCTCCACAGCCAGGCCCGGAGCCTCTGACGGTGCCGACCAGAACCGCAAAAGTAGAGGAGAGGATTTGCGCAGCAGTTGAGACTGACCACCGGTTTCCAGACTTTGTAGCAGATCATGGCCACGTTCAGCAGAGAACAGTTTAGTGGCGTGTAAGCTCTCACAAACAAGTAGACAGTGCGCGCAATGTGATAAGGCAGAAAACAAACCACAAACACCACAGACACAACTAAGAGAGTGTGGAGGGACCTTTTACGCATACGCGCAGTCTTTACATTGGAGATGCAGTTCGTGACCCCGAGCGTCCTGATCATGGCGCAGTAACAGGTGACGGTGACTAAGAATTCGATCAGAAACGCTAGGGATGAGAACAGTCCATATGGAAAATAGGCATTAAAGCCCCCCGGGTTGGTCATTTCAAAGCACACAGTCATGTTATTGATCACACCCGTGTGCGTAAACACAAGTGTGGGTATAACCTCTGCATTGGCCAGTATCCAAACGCACGCTGACGTATAGAGGGCGAGTTTTTTGGTCCTGAGGCGCACAGAGACGATGGGGTGGCACACTCCAAGGAACCGGTGAACGCTGACGCAGGTGAGAAACATGACGCTACAGTGGAGGTTGACCAGGAAGAAGAATCTGACGCTTTTGCAGATGATGTTGCCGAACGGCCACATGTCTCCCATGGAGTTGCTGATGATGAGCAGAGGCAGGGCCAGGACGTAGAGAAGATCAGCCACGGCGAGGTTGGTCATGTAGATCACCGTGCTGCAAGCGCGGCGCGCCCGGAAGCGCAGGCGCCACAACAGGGCGCCGTTTAACGCCAGACCCAGCAGAAACACGAGGCTGTAGGAGGCTGGCAGAAGGATCCTTTGGTAGAAGCTGGTCACAGGACAGATTTTGGGTTCATCCATTCAAAGGGCTCAACTAGGTTAGGTTGACAGGAAAGCCAGTGCGCGCAAATCCGACCTTTATTAAAAGCAATCTGACCGCCTTTCCACCTCACCTGTGTGCAGCTCAAATGACTGAGAGAGACGTGTGCTTTAGTAAAAACTACCACTTAAAGTGTTTGTTCAACTTCCCTATTGTTCCCAGCCCACACCTTTACAAAAGTAAACCAGAAACGCCATATCTCGGCTATGCGCAAACAGACTGGCACAGTGGCGATGACATTTTTTAAAAGCCCTGGCAAACCAGGCACAGATACGGTAGTGTGCTGTTGCCCCTTTGCCCCAAGAGAGAAGGCAGCGCAGAATAATAACGCTGCGATTAAAGCCGATTGCCAAGTTAAATGACGCCGTCAAGGCACGCACGGGGGGACGCTGTATAAAAGAGGGCAGAAAAAACGCGCTCAGCATCCCATTGGCTGCGAGAATTTTCCAAGTCTGGTGTCTTGCCGGCTGCTCCCGACTCGAAGTGTTCACTTCATCTCTGTCTGACTGCGGAGAGAGAGAGACAGCTCGTCATGCTGAGGAACGGCACGTACAGGTTAGTATCACATCCCGCTGCTGATAATTGGAAGACAAGATGCGTTTTTTGTATTTTTTAAAATCCTTCAGAACAGGCTGCTTCGACGATGAGTGGCAGAATCCTGCATAACGGTGCCTCTCTCTGCAGCTCGGACAGGAGCTCAAGGCTGCTTGCATACCGACAGCATGTAGCATCATTGTCATATGTGGAGAGTTTTTATGTCTCAACTTGAGTGATGTCCTTCCAGAAGCATGTACCAGGGAGAGGAGGTGAGGCTGCGCAGCGGGAGTCAGGCTCGGGAGAGGAAACACCTTGCTCTGTGCATCACTAACCAGGTAACACAATGTCTATTTGTGCTTATGTCACCTTTGCAAACTGCACTGTATATATTCCTCTATCTGTGGGTGAATGAAGGTGATGGTAGACTACCTTCTATTTTTTTTTTCTGGTCAGGGAATGATGTAATGCACTTTCTGATATTTTTGGAGCAGTAAGTTGATGCTTATCCTGCTCAGCAACACTTAAAAGAGGAATGGAACACCATGTGGCATGCAAATATGCTGAAAAAGATCCGCCTCTGCAAAAGAGCAGCATTCATGCATCTATTCCCCAGTGGTGCACAGCTGGAGAGACACCAAAAACACCAACAGAGAAAGATCTTTCCCAAACTACAGTAAATCTCTCCCTTCCTTTTCCTTCTTTTCACAACTGCTTTGAATTTTATTTTTCTTTTGCTTCCCTTATTCACCTATTCCAATGGCACAATCGGCTAATTCAATTTGGTTTGGGAAATTGCTTTTTTATGTTGGCTTGAGGCCACTTAAAGATTTTTTGTCATGGCAGCAGCAGAAAAGGTCTCATTAATACTACATATTGTCGCCTGCGTTATAAATGACTTCATTTTCAGTAGTGATGGCATCGCTGAACTGCTCAGCTGCGTGGAGGTGACACCAGAGCTCATGTCACTTATAGAGGGTTGAATGTATGTTTTGAAACTCAGGCAGCTGGCTTGAAGCGAGGGAGTTGTTGTAATTGGCTTCATAACTGTAATTCTGCTTTGCTTGAGTCATCTTTAACAGCGGTTTCGTGATGTTTCCTTGGTGTGCTCGGGTGAGTGTAGGTGCACAAGTTCACCTGGGTGTATTGAGCCTCTGAATATTTAATGCCAGTGATGTAGTGTTGCGCATTATTGGCAGCTGGGGATATTGAGCCTGTGAGATCTGAAAGCACTGTTCCATCACAGCTTTCGACTCAGTCTGCAATATATTACGAAGCTGCAACACACTCACACACCATCACACACGCGCTCTTGTTTATTGCACGTTCCCCTAAACTTTCTCATTCTGCCTCCAGATTTGTTCCAATCTGTCTCCACTGCCTCACCTGACAGCAGAATTTCATTATCACTTTTCCCAAAAGGACATTTCTAAATTGATCCGGCTTAACTCCGTGTGAGGAGTCACGTCAGGGAGAGTTTTGTGTAAGATTTGCGGAGAAGGACACACAGAAGCCTGGTGATCAGTAATTGGCGTGTGAAATATGCGTGAGGATACAAATGCAGGTTATTGGTTATTGAGGCTGCTCCACTTGCTGTGTTTGTGTGAGTGATTCAGATTCATTGCTGAGGCGGGAGCCCCCCTGAGAAACACATTCATCCATCTAGCTATTACCCCATAATCAATGGGACAGCTGGATTTTATGGCCACGGACTTGTGTTGTTAACCATTTTACAGAGAGCTTATTTAAACATCCTGCCAAAGGGGTCACGTTTAATGGGGTTAAGCATGAAATATACAGAACAGGTGAAATATTTGACATAACATACACAGCTGGAATCTTGAAATCATCCATCAGTATCACGCATCAAGGCCCTTGTTGCTACTATTTTACTAAACATGAAAATACAATGCACAAACATGGCACCCTTTTTTCATGAACTTGAGTTTTTGCTCAGCAGGAGCCCAACAGACAAACATAAACCCTCAATCACATTTACAGTTTGCCAACACAAACCTTGGAAGACACGCACAGATGTGGCGATCTGTAATGTATAGATGAATGTACATAGTGGGAGAGTGGTGTCATATTTCAGAAGTGCATTATCGTCTCTCTCCCGGTGGGGTAGATCTGTGCTCAGTTCTGTTTGCGCTAGCTCACTCAAACGCTCCACGATTGAGTCGTAATAACCTGCACAGGAGCTGGGTGAGCCTGCATGCTGACAGATTGGTGTCTTTTGGCCCGCCGCGGTCATATGATGAAGAAATGTATATCCTCTGTGTGTATGTGTGTGTGCATTCGCGCTCTGGTTCAATGCCACAGGGGGAAAAAAAAAACAAAATTGATATGCAGCATAATTCCTACAACACATTTTCAAAGATGCATGGATGGATGCACAAATGCAGACACGCACATATGCCGGCTTTGTAGTCATTTCCATCCCTTTACTGTGTCTTGGAAGACTGGTTTGGTCTCTAAGTGTGAGCTTTAGTCTTTGATCACTGGAAGAAGCCCCCTTACAGAAAATGGGTGTGCATGTGTGCTCTCGCTCCCTTTCCCACCATATGTTAGCTGGAACAGCCCTCCCCTGGTTAATAGTAGCAGGGGGAATAGTCCCAAGTGCTCCGTTTTGCATTTTGATAGTCTGTATGATCATTTTCTCCCCCTCACACCTCCTTCATCTCTACCCGTCACACCCCACCCACCTCCACACACGTCTTAGGATGTCTTCTTCATTCTCATTTTCAAAAAAAATCTCATGCCCACTTCTTCTCCCTTATTGGTGCACTGTTTCATCCCTCATTGTACGTCCCGTCTTCCCTGTTTCCAACCTCTTCAATGTTCAGCATCCTTCACTGCAGTACCGCCGGCCCAACACATGTAGTTATGAATGAAGGCTCGTATTGTATTTGGTCTGCACAGAGGTTAATCAGCTTCCCTGAATCAAGTTGGCCAGCAGAAAATTAGTAGACAGTCAGTTGTGATAGAACATCAGTCATTGCATATCATGCAGAATTCCCAGGCTTTAGCTTTTTGAAGCTTCTCAAATGTGAGGATTTGAGGAAAGAGGATTGAATCAAAAGATTGACTGTTAATTAAAATCACTGCTCGTGCAACCCTCGTGCACATGCTGCTAAAATGGCTCTCATATGGGAGCTATGTCTAGATATGGGATCTGTGTATGAACCTGAAATAAAAGAGTTTATCTGTTTTTTATGAACTGCTGGTTATAGATATGAAATTAACCCCTCATCTGTGTATGTGCAGCGTCCTTGTTGCAGTTTCTTATCTCTACCGTATAGGCCGCTTTACTGCACCCTCTCCATCCAGGTATTGATGGATGTGTGAGAGCAGCAGCCTGGTGTTGTGTGAATGTAAACTGTAGGACGCTGCATGTTGTTATCTGATCGGTATAAAACAGTTCTTTCACTGCAGTTTCAGTCAATAACAGCTTGTCATTTCATGTCAGTTTACCAAACCTGAGGTGTCTTTCTCTTTTCTCTCCTTTCTTCTTTTTCCATTGTCACTCTCCTCTCACTTCAGCTATGTTCTCCTGCACAACTATATGAAAACACATCATTTCCATTGCTTTACCCCATAGCCATAACACAAGCAGACAATAACATTTCAGATCGTGTAATCAGATGAACGCATCTGTAACACCAGTTGTACATCTCTCAGCAGGCTCTTTTTTTTTTACTCAGGGACTCGGGTTGAAAGAGTAAATGTTGACTTCCATATTAATCCTTGCATGCACTGCGCATGTAAATTGATTTCCGATGTCACGATTATGAGCATCTCCACCGGTACAGCTCTTCTGATCGGGCATTTCCTCAGGCTGATCGGCAAGTGGAAGCTGCAGCTAAACAGCATAGTTGTTTGAGCGCATCACCTCGCTGCAATCAAATCCTCTGAGATCAGGTGTGTGTGTGTGCAGATGTGTTGTTCTTTCAGTGCACCAACATGTGCGGTTGTGCTCATGTGTATATGTGTGGGGGTGTTTTACTCTCTGGGAGAACCACTGAAGGGCACCAAGGCCTGAGCATCTCTTTCAGACAGTCCAGGGAATGAATGTGTTTTGTGTATATGTGTGTTTTTGTGTGGACATCCAGCTTTGCCTGCCATCGATCTCTGTGATAGAACTAGGACTCTGAGAAATTATGATTTTAATATCTCATCAATTAAAAGGAAGCAGACTTTCTTTCTGCTGCTGTTTTTCTCCCTCCTTCCTTCCTCTTTTCCGTCCATCTGCCATTTTCAGCGACATAAAGTTATTACTGGTCTCCCCTCGCCTACCTCGCCTTTCACTCTATTGATTGCCCTTATTTTGATATTGAAAATAATGCGTTACTTGCTTACATGCCCAGCAGAAGAGGTTCTGTTATATCCCTGTTTTAAGCATCATGCATTCAGCTATTGATTTAATGAAGTATTCTCTACAGGCTGCAGCAATGCTTTTCTCCTGTCCCAGCTGCAGTCATAATGCTCCCTTGGTGTTTCTTCTATAACTTTAGTGCATTTTATCTGATTAAACATCCAGGATATTATGGCTGGTTGTAAAAGTAGGTGCTGTAGAAATAAAAAAAAGCAGTAGCAGAAAATGACCAACACTATTATGTCAAGCGAGTGCTGCAGCCGTTGAGAACTCAAAGGAACAGTACAGTTCTTTAATGAAACCTTCAGTGTTCTGGAAGGCCTTGCAGTAGACAGTTATCTTCCTAATGATCAAGTATGGTGATTTAAGATTATCACTCATGTAATTTTGCCATTTTCATCTCCTTTCAACCCTGTTTGTACATCGAATTCATGATTTTTTTTATTTTGACTGGAGGAACATCTGATGGAGTGTTCAGTAAACACAGCACGGCACTTGTTGATACAGTTACGTATAGTTTAAACCCTTATTGGCATTTTGCCTGGCATCTTGAGCACTTAATCACGCTGGAGTTGGTTAGTGGAGAAAATCATCAGACAGTACGCTAATACAGCAGCAGTGTCTGACTATATGTATCCAACCTAGACAACATAAGGCTCATGCATGAACCAGCTGCCTGTTGCAGCTGCAAACGCCATTGATAAGAGGGTTAGACTGATCCAAAATTGCCAAGTTATGCACTGTACACAACAAAAATGGATGAGCTGTAGAGCTGTGTGAGTTTTCTAATTACTAGATCCTGTATCGTAATGATCTGTGCAGATGCAGACATAAACATGTGTACACAACCATGGAAAAATACTTGCAGTCTACTGGCCAGAGACGGGAACACTAGAGATGGAGAGGGGCTTGCTTTGCTGCTTTGGAAGCTTCACTCATCTGACCAATTCCATTCAGCTTTTATGGCCCCCAGAGTTGCTTAAAATGGGCCTCTGCTCTGTAGCTGCTATCCGGCCTGCTTTGCACCTGCAAACCACACATGCTGTTATGTAGCAGCTCAACTCTGCCTTCCAACTCTGTGTTTATGGTGATTTATCGCTTTGTTAATTGACCAGACATGCAACCTCTCTTGAGGTTAATGAGCTGATTGTTAAAAGGAGGAAAATCCTTTGTTTTGGCTCAGTTATGCAGCTATTGCCAGACAAACAATATGCGGTAGGTGGAGGAGCAATTACAATGCACGAAATGCTGCAGATTTGTTATTGTATTTTATCAAAGTGCTGCTCCTGCTGCAGCGCATCCTTGGCATAGAGATGAAAACCCTGCTGACATGCTGGTGCTTTCTACTGTGCAGGAAGAAGTGAAGAGGTGTCATCGCTACTGCAACCACAGTGGAGGGCAAGCAGTTCAAAAGGTGGAGAGGTAAGACAGAATGTACCAACATTTGCAGTAAAAGTAAGCGATAAGACTGCTAACAATAGCATTCTCTTGCTTTATTTTCAATGGGAACTCCGTACTCTTGCACAAAAACTCGAGCAAGGTCTTACTCCAAATGGAATGCTATTTCATATACTATAATTTGTCATGTGCTGTGTTGACAAATATCTGTTTGTTGTTTTGAACCTCATAGTTCTGTTTATCTGCCTTGTTATTGTCACAGAAGCTGCCCTTGCAAGAGTGAGGAGGTGGATGACAACAGTTCTCATCATCGGTGATCAACAGCAGCGCCTGGAGATAAAGGCTATTGTGTGAGTATCACCTGTGGCTTATTTTTCTTTCACTATGATTGTTTTTTACAAAATGTATGCATATCTTTTCTACATTCTAGATCATTTTTCATTTGCCCATGTTAAATATGACCTTAAGACCGTGTCGTATTAGCCTTGTGGGAGAGATCAATTTATGTTTGAGTTTAATGCAATCTTTGTTCTGATTAGGTTTTGTACTTGAAGGGTCAGAGTGCACCTTTGAGTGCAGAAGTCTCCACAGGCTTCATCTAACACCGTTTTACTTAAACATGAGCCTGCACTTTTTTAGGTCCAGCAGGGAAGGACAGCTCTGGCCTCAGGCTTTCACTTCCTCAAAAGTCGAGGATAGAGAAGAGAAAGCAGTTTCTGTGTAAAGTTAACATGATTGGAGTACAGAAAGGTGAGGACTGATAGGGAAAAAAAAAGTGTTAAGATAAACTCACAGAAAAAGCAGTCAAGCAGGAAGGTTGAGAGGTGGGGAGTGGAGAGATAGGAACAGCAGAGGGAGAAAAAAGTGGAGAGAATAGGGATCGACGGAAAGAACGGGGAAGGTATTGGTTTTGAAGCCAGGAGTTATGGCTTAATTCAATTTGTTCCATTTGGCTCAGCTGTCTCTCTGCTCCAGTGGAGTGAATGTGTTTCTCCATTGGTAATTGATCCTACACTCCATCCCAGACCTTCGTGTTGGGGCGACTACAGGGATGAAAGAGAGTGGAAAGCGAGAGACGGGGAAGAGCTGTCTGTAGAGGTTACAGACTGAGGCGAGATGGCGGGGGGAGATCAAGAGAAGTATGTGGGCAAGATTCAGCAAACAAGTTGGAAAAAAAAATGCTGGAGAGAAAGTTTGAGGGAAGGAAATTCACAGAAGTAAATGAGAGTTGAATAAGAATGAGAAAGAAGAAAGGTATACTGTGGCATCATTCATAAGTCTGTGTTTCGGCAATGAGGCCTATAATGCAATCTTAAAAATGCCAATGTATTTCCTACCTCTTCTCACTGTTTTATTTTCCCTGTTGATGTGGAGCCAGTCATTTCGGATGTATTTCTATGTCTGAAATTCAAATTTAAAAAGTTAACTTTGATGTTGGTTTGACCTTTTTAAAAAGTAACACCCTGTGAAATCTTATTTTTTGCTGAACCTTGGGAGGAAATTATTCTTAACTCCCAGAGAAATTACATTTCTTCCATCAGTTTGGGTGAGGTGGATGGCTGTACATTTTGTCCTTCACCATCCTTAGCTACCATTGCTATCCAAGAAATAACCAGGCAGAGATGTAGTCGTATCCAAATACCACACCATAGCTGCAAAATTTAATCCAAATTAACCCTCTGAACTCCAAACGCTTTCTGTTTTTTTCCTGCACCTGTCACATTTTTACTTACTGTAGGCACTTTTTTCACTGCAGTATAAAGTCCTGCACCTCTATTGAAACAGCACAACCATAGCTGGAAGTAGAGAGAACTCAGAAACTTCTATGTAGAAAACAAGTTTAGAATGCATAAGTCATAAAAAGCTAAATTGAAAGTTGGATTTCTTTGGCACTTATTTGGAGAGAAATGAAAGAACAGGAATCAAAATTTCCAGCATGTTTCCAGATGCCCCAGGTGTTCCAATACTTGAAGAAATGGTAACTCGACATACTGAATAGTTTACCAATATTTCATTTGTTTCCATACTTGTCCCTATCGACTCCGTGTAAACACAGCCTGTCGTTCGGCTAAAAAGTCCTGTATTTTGTGATCGCAGCTGACTCACTAATGGCTTCAGAAGAAGTGCAGAATTGTTTGTCGCTTTTTACACAATCTGATATTTAGTGCTGTTGCCTTACACCTAGAAGGTCCTGGGTCCAATCTCAGGCCTTAGTGTGTGGAGTCTTCGTTTCTCCCTGTGGTTGCGTGGGTTCCCCTCGAATGGTCCAACTTCCTCCACAGTCCAAAGACATGCATGTTAGGTTAATTGACGATTCTAAAGTGGCTGTAGGTAAAAACGTATGTATGTCTGTTTCTCTGTAATGGATTATGGACTGGCCTATGTCAGCTGCGATAGCCTCCAGCTCAGGCAACCTTGCAGAGGATAAAGCATGTATTGAAAATGAATGGGTAGTTAGAGCAATGATTAAATTTTCCAATCAAACAGCCATGTCACAGACTAGAAACCAATGATTGACTCTGTTTTTACATGTTCTAGCTCTGCTGCATGGTATAATTTTGCCACTTTGGTAAAATTAAAATACATGCCACTGACAGCCCTTACAGCAGTGACCTGGATTGTATTCTAGCCCGTCCGTCATTTGCTACCCAGTCCTTGCCCCTTTAACTGTCACTGGAATAAATGGCAAAAAATATAATCTCAAAACAAGAAACTGCCTTTCAAATACGCATGTGGATTTTGGGATGCGTTCTGGAGGGTGAAGGATCACCAGCACAAACACTGAAACTGGTAATGCAATATGCCCTTACTTAACCAATCATATAAGACTTACAACATACAGTGACATCTTGGGAGTTGTGGTTGTCTCTAGTGACAGATTTCTTGGCTTCTACCCAATGACCAGAACCCACACAGTGCTCATTTGGCTCGGATATTTCAGCCTGGAGAGTTTCATGCCCATCAGTCAGTCCTCTAACATTATCACGTAAAAATGAACGGACATTTCTCTTATCTAGACTTTTAATTCCCCTCATCTTTTGATAGAGATGTCACAGATATACTCACTTGCTAACTTGTGTTCCCAGGATTCAGCGGCCTGGCGTGCCAGTATTTCCCGGGCGAGAGAGCTGGCAGGTACAAGACAAGAACTGCACCCGCCATCTTTGGGGCGAGACGGCGCCTTCGGAGAGCCTCCAGGACCCCGTGATGACCACTAATATTTCTCCGGTAAGCCTGCAAAAGATAACAACAGACGGTCATATGGTGTGACATGAGAATGAGCCAAGTGGCGAGAGAACGGACGACATCTTATCTGCTTTCTGGTGCGAGTTATCAGCTGTGATCTGTTTTTTGTTGGGTTTTTTTTGGCAAGAGAATGAAAAGTAATAGTTCATGGATGGATAGTCTAATAAAGAAGAGAGGAGGGACTGAGGGAGGGGTATTTACCTCTGGTGTCATTTGGGCGGCTGCGGGGGTCGTACTGGTGGAGGTGGATTGGATGCCAACTGGCACTGTGCCCAGGCCTGTAATTAGCCGTTAATTAGGTAAATTTTCAAAGCTGGTTGATTGATTAATGAAGTGCCTCTGCCCTTGTCCTCCCCCTCCTGTCTCATCCTCCCCGACACCCCTCCTCACCCCTTCATACTCCTGAGGGAGCTTGGGGGAGAATTAAACAGTGCTCACAGGGGCATGGCAGCCCAACAAAAGCCAGAGAGAAAGAATAAAAAAAAAACAACCATGTGAGCCGCAGATAAACAGTGAAAAGAGAAGGGGAACGGAACAAAGAAAGTCGGGCAGGAAAAAGCAGAAGCACAGATAAGGAGATGAATGTGGAGATGCGAAAAAGATGCCTTTAGATCGCCTCCCGTTCTAAGTGACAGACGCGGACACACACATGCACAATCTGCTGTGCTGATTTCTCAGTCTGTGTCGGCTCTCGCAGTGTAGTAATCACAGTGAGACACACAAGCGAACCGCACACGCCTGCCCACGCTCTTTGCAGAGACTCGGCATAGAAAAGTATGATGTCATGTCTCTACACTTGCTGGTGTGTGTGTGTGTGTGTGGGTTGCGTTTCTTTTTCTTTTTTTTCATCCCACTCTCTCCTTTTAAGCAGTGTTGGTGGAAAACAAGAATCCCTTAGCAAACAGATGGACTAGTGTCCTGGTGAGACTCTGAGAGTGTATATGCGAGTGTGTGTGCTTTGTTTTTCGGGTTGTTTGTTCTGCTTGAAAGAGTTTGTTGTTCATTACACAGCAGCACAATGTCTTCCTAATTAGAAAGCGACTGTAACTTAAACAGTGAGATGACAAAGAATCCCTCGACCCTCGGATACTCAAGTATTTTACTCCAGTTTATGCTACTTTATAATACTCTTCCAGTGCATTTTATAGGGAAATATTGTGATATTTTACCAATTATATTTATCTGACACTTATAGCTAGTTTCTTAACAAATGCCAGATGCAGATTTTACCTTCAAAACAATATAAAATCTGGCAAAATTATGCTACTTTCACAAAAATGCAGTAATAATAATCACATAATACAATAAAACACTCTCAGAGGATGTGCTACATTATTAATACTTTTATATTTGACATTTGTAACACACTTGCCAATAAAGCTACTGCATTTGGTGCAAAAATTGGAATACTTCTTGAACCAGCAAGCAACCCACACCCCTGCAGCTGCTGTCGTGATGCTAACTAATGCTTAGTCAGGCTCATCCTATGACATTTAAACTAAAACATTACTAAGTAACCAAGTTTATTCTGAGCACAAACACTCACTTTCTACTCCCCAAACTGCCTTACCTTCATATGAGTGCGAAGCTGGTTTTTTAGGGGGAGGAATTCTGCTGTTTTTCACTGCACCACCTTTACCCTCTCTCCTCCCTTGCATCACTCCTCCAGCCTCCACCTGTGCCCACTGCACTCCTACCTCCAGTATTTTTTTTTCGTCTTTCCCTCTCGAGCTCTCTTTCTCCGTCTTGCTCACTTCGGCTGTCCTCATTCACACTGTATCACTCTCCTGTGGCTGTTGTGTTCTCTGAAGGACAGACATTCATCAACGTGAGGCCAGGGTGTCACATTATATGTGTGTGTGTGTGTGTGTGTGTGTGTGTGTGTGTGTGTGTGTGTGTGTGTGTGTGTGTGTTCGTGTCAGCTCGTGTGTGTGTGTGTGTGTTCGTGTCAGCTCGTGTGGGCTTGAAGGACCTTGCTGCTGGCCTGTAGGGGAGGGGGGAAGGTTCAAACGTACTTCATGCATATTTCATGGGACTCCGATATTGAACACACACACATACACACACACACGAGCGTAGAGAAGATGCTGCGGCGCACACGTTTTTTTTTGTGCTCTTACATAGAAAAACATCCTCGTTTCTCACTCCCTCTCAAAATACCTCCCAGAATTTAACTCTGTTTGCGTCAGAGTCACGTTGATATTGCGCTTGCATGTAGAGAAATGGTGGTCTCAAGCCTGTAAAACTACACCCAAATGTATTATTTATGCGCTTAGGGGCCAGGTCCTACATGTCCTGCTCTGGCCTATTGATAATAAATCAATAGGTTTGATGGTTGTGGAGGTTCATTCAAAGTTGTAATCACAAAAAAGTATGGACTTAAAAAATAAATTCTTCTTGCTGAGGGTTAGATGAGAAGATTTTGCATCCATATATGTACTCTGCATATTAACAGCTACATGACTGTATATTGTAGAGGTGTCCAAAGGATGCGATTCACAGGTTTGTTGCTGTTTCTTTACATTTTGGAATTACATTTCCATCAAGTGATATAACGGTTGCTATATTTTTCTCTATGATTCTTTGTAATATTAGAAGAGAATAATGAATCTGCAAGCTTTAAAATAGGTTGATGCTAGAGGTACGGACCCGTACCCGTAGCTCTGTACTGGGAGTACGACCCGTTAAGGTCACTGAAGAGCTGGCGCCGGTTAACTACTATTTGCTGCACATTACAGGCAGTTTATATGAATGACTTCGACGGCGAACATTGTATAATTTAACCAAAAATACACCGTCTCCTCTCACACTTTAGACATTGCAGTTTTTACGCTTTTAGACGCCGTGTATAAATTGTTTGAAGTCCAGTTCCTATTAAGTAGTTTACCGCGTTCAGTGGTGGAAGCGGCTGACGAACTCCATTGCAAATGTTCCCATTTAATTTCGGACGCTAATTTACAAGATAAAGTTACGGATGTCGAATATGAAACAAACACTCGTGAATGGTGAGGAGCAGCTCTTCAATTCGGCATGAATTAAAAAAAAAATACAAGCTCGAGTTTACTGTGATATTGTGACATTTGTTTGTGGTTATGTAACTTAGCCATTCAACAAGTCCGCTAACGTTAAAGTGACTGGACGTGCAGTGTCTGTGTTGACAGATGTAGAAAAATACGTCAGGGTTTTGTTTAGGTTGTTAATATGTAATAGTCTGTCGCTACTTTTTGAAGGTAAAAAAAATACTTGTAGTTTGCTGGCTGTTAGTTCCGCCCATTTGTTTTGTTTGCTGTTTGTGCTTTATTAGAACAGGGTCACGTGAATAAAAAGTTTTGCTATTTTTAATAGTAGTGCTGATTTCAACCCCCAAATCGCTGTCCGTGAAAAAGTCAATAATGATATTTATAAGACATTTAATGCCATTGATAGAAAAGAGAAACAGGCAGCATGACTGACATGACAGGCTCGGCACGCAGATTCACCTCGAATCACGGATTTTTTTTTTTTTACTATTGGTACACCATTAATTCCCAGAAATATTTGTCTGTACTAAAGATATACCATTTAAAAAGCAAAAATAAATAAATCCATCCATCCATCATTTATCTATACACTACTTACTCCTCATCACGGTCGGTGGGGGGGGAGTCTATCCCAGCTGATTAGGGGCAAAGGCATGGGGACATTCTATACGGTTTGCAAATAAATAAATCATCTAATATTTGTATTTGTAATGGTATAAAAAAAGTATAGTTTTCCTCTTGAGCTCAAGAGAAGGCTCAAAGAAGCTGGCAGGAGTCTTAAGGAAGCAAGTGAGCTGCTCGGCCAGACAACCTGGAAGTATCCTGCTATGTCTGTAATGGTAATATATTCAGGAAATGCTCCATTGCAACCTAAAACTGCTGTTGTATACCAACTTACATCAATATTTAGATAGTGGTATAAATCTGGATCCCTTTAATTCAAATTCTAAATATTTGCCACTGATGTGATCTTGTCATAAACTTAAACTTTTCTTTTTCTTTTCTTTTTAGTTACCTGTGCCAGCAATTTGCACCGTGTTTGGGTCTTTATTGCAAGCTACTCTGGGCTTGTAACTTCATATTTTCCATACAGATAAGGAATGTGATCAGTTCTTCCCGATCTTCTGCCCATCTAACTTCCCATTATTTAGAACTTAAAATGACAGCCGTTTTACCAAAATTCTTAACATGTTAAGAGTAAAATACTGAAAGACGAGTATTATAAGCAGTGCATACCAGTGGCTTTCTAACTTTACCTTCAGGCTTAAACTTACCCTCCTGCCCATCCATTTATCTGGGTGAATTTCAGAAAAATACATAATGACTGACTGCAGTTTTGAATACTGATGAATTCTTGGATGCAGCAGAGAGACCAGAGAACCTAAAACCAGCGATAACTAACAGATGAAGATCTGCAAGCTGTTATGGACACAAAGTGTATTTCAGTGCTGCTGCTTTCTTTTGATACAAATGCATCTCTTGTTAGGCAGATTGCATAGTTGGCTCTGTATTTAGCTTGCATATGCTCTTTTGTAGTGTGATGGGAATGTGTGGAAGTCTATATGTGTACTATATGCATGTGAGCATCCATATGTGCTGACTTTGTTGCTTGAGTAGATCCCCGTGATTCACGGCTGAGTGTGGCCCACTGGGAGGTTTTGGTGAGTTATATTCTGAGACACTTGTCGATGATCAAAAGTAAAGTGTCGAGATAAGAACGAGGATGAAATGCTGTAGTGCTGCGCCTGTCGTTGCAAAGACACTGATGCTGCAGCTGTGTTACCTGATCGCTGATGAAATGTTTTAAGTGATGGATGGTTAAGGAAAGAACAGGGCTGTCAGAAGAGAGGAAAATGAGAAAACAATGATGTGAAATTCAGATAGAACACGTTACATCATCTGTACTTGGACTGCGTTACGTTCCTGTGTCTGACTGTTTGCTGAAAATACTGGTGGACATTGATCTGTTCCTATCTCTGTGACATGTTTGCCCCCCCCCCCCCCCCCCCCCCCCCCCCCTTTCAGTGGGGGTCCAGGCGGAGAGAAAGTGTGAGTGTCAGCATTTCTGTAGCCTGCGTGGGAGATCATTCTCTCATCTCTCGCCGCCAAGAATCTCACAAAGCGTAGTGACGGCTTCATCCATGCCTCCACCTCTACCCCCCTTAATCCCTTTTTCCCACCCTCACTCCATGTCATCTCACTTTCCCTCCCACTGCTTTTCCATGCACAGGCACACTTATATCCACAGACACACACACACACACACACACACACACACACACACACACACACACACACACACACACACACACACACACGCACACACACACACACACCAGCCCCCCGTTGCTGCAGACAGATGCTAACAAATGTTTTATTGGTGTCAGTTGGTGTCTCATTTGAAATGAATTTATACACCTCTGCTCCAGAGTTGACATCGATCGGGCTTAACTCATTTAATAGCCATGACATTTGCCTATTAGCTTATTTACTGTCAAAACAAGCCCAGGCTCGGCTGGCTTCCTGAGAGACACTAACTCTCCCATTTGTATCCGTTATTGAGGAAAATGTGATTGCTTGTGCAAAATAGAAACTTCAGAGGAATATTCATTCCCGGTGCACGCACAGACTCACACATACCAAAGTTTACACCAGTCATCTTCACTGCATCCTGTGAATCTCCAAGCAGCCAGAGGTTTTGTTTACATCCACAAGCTCATGTTGGATATGTGGCTTTACTCCAGATTGTAGCAGTTTTTACACTGTATCGTATTTAGTCTTTTTATTGCTTTGGGCTATCATTTTAAACTGCTGTTGATGGTGTTTGCTGTTATTGCAAACTCAGTTGTTTCACTCTGTTTACTGATATCCTGATAAATTCACAGTAACTTAGATTTTTACAGCCCTAATTTCAGGAACATTTTGTCATATTGCTTTCTTGCCCTCTGCGTTTTTCTTTCATAACATGAAGGCTTTTCTCCTTCCCTAACTGACACTTAAGAAAACCCTAGTGTCCGATCACAACTTAACTATGACCTCATTAAGTGTGGTAACAGTAATCAGTGTTTTTCCTACTTTATACATTTGAATTTCAAATCAAATTTTTTTAATGTAAGTACATATATAGATAAATACACAAAGCATATTACGTTTCCTTCAGTTCTCACTGTAGTGTACATTTAATTTTGAATAAGTTCCAAAAACATCAATTTTAATTAATTAGTACACTTTTAGAGAGCACTATGTAGCCATAATTAGGCACGGCAAGCCTGTCAACCTCTGGATTACCATCTCAATCAGCAACAACTGTCATTTCGTCTGGCAGAATCAATAATCAGCAGCTAGAAATGATAAATCTGCCTTTTGTCTAGCTTAAATCTGGTGGTCAGTCTGCCTCTGTTATCACTGTAAACTGTGACTGCCACGATTCAGCATTAGGCCTGTGTTACATGAGGAAAGTCAGAGATGTGAAATGACATTGTTTAATATTTCGATGATGATTTGATTTGAAATAAATAACAATTTTGAAAGTGCATTAGCTACAGTGTTTACAGTTCCTATGCCTTATTAAATAGGTACACTGTTAGTCATGCCTGATCATCATATACGAACCAGACCATTCTTAATGCTGACACAGCACCATGCAGAATGATCTAGCTACGCCTCATTTTTATTCTGACGTAAAGGAGAAAACTAATGCTTATGCTTGTTTGTGTTTCTTTAAACCAGTCACAGTAGTCTTGTGCAGTGCTAACCCCAGGATGCTGCAACGATCGATGTCCCCTCAATGTAGTGGCAGAGGAATTGTTTAGGTGGAGAATTTGCAAAACTGGCTGGGAGGACTGCAGACAGAGGGGATTAAATATAATTAAAGAGCTGACATGTTGTATTTTTTAATATTTATTAAGCTACTACCATTACAACTCAACATTTTAGAAAGTGATGTTCAGTTTGCAAACCTTCAAATAAATTAAATTGCAAAATTCCATCTTTAATGTGAAAAATGTGCTGGAAATCTTGAGTTGTACAGACAAAAACCCAATAAACAAAACAAGGGGTAGCTAGTATTAAGTTGGTGAATGATTTTTGTTCGAAGAAACACCGTTTTAAAATGAATGTTGCTCTTGTGATCTGTAGCGGCACACATAATTACATCCCATGCAGTGTTTTTTTTTTTCTTGACCCTGCCTGCAGTTCTTTTGGCTAGGCACAACACAGCTATTATTTGAGACTAAGTAATTATTATTATTTTTAAAGGCTTTTGCATAATATTTGTCAGCTTGTGAGACTCTAATACACAGTGTGCATACTCCACCATGCAAGTACTAGAAAGTGATCCTCCAAAATAGCCATTGATTTTGTGAAAGCCCATTGGGAAGATATCTTAGAGATTCATCACAGCTATATGGCAGAGAGGGAAAATGAGGAGAGGAGAGAGCCAATGTCTACAGGAGGTGGGGAGAGAACGATGGATGGCTAAAAAGCTGAAAGGAGGTGATAGAACGCAGATAAGATGTGGTGGATTTTTGAGTGATTATGAGGATAATAACCGCATTAGAGCCTGCATTTGTGTGGGTGTGGGATGGAGTGTGAGCGCAGGTGCCTGTATGTGTGTCAAAGTGTCTAATTCTTTCCGTATCACCAACTCTGTCTGCATTTTTACCAAAGACCGACGGTAACTATTGCATCTGTGGACCTGCAAGGATACACACACATCTACACGCTCACATCAGCTCAGGTATACAACACCCTAACAATCTTCAGTGGCACATTAAGAGCACCTTATGACCCCTCCGAAAGAAATCAATGAAAGCCGTTACACAAACTGAGAAGAGCTGACAAATGAAAAAGAGCAGAGGGCAAGATAGATCTTGATCAGGACACGGGGGGGGGGGGGGAGACACGACGAACACGGAGTAAAAAAGGAGCCCTCTCATTTTATTCTCGCATTTACTGTTGTTTTTGTGAGCGTGGGGGTCTTGAATCACTTGATTGGATATTTACGGCAGGCTGTGTCTAGCATTTCGATGAGAGCAATGGCTTACAGCTGGTGTATGGGGATTGGATTAGATGCCGTTGCTCGATACGAACTCCCCATGAGCTTCTAATTGGTTATTTATCCAGAAAACATGCCATTCAGCTGACATTACTTAAACTAAACAAGCATATAGCCGCATGCATTCTCACATATGGCTGCATGCAAACACAGATGTGACACATATACACACAAACAGACTATAAACAGAGCAAAACATAAATCTGCTGGAAGCATCTCCCAACCATCTGCAGCAGTAATAACAATCTGGTACCTAAGGCTATGTGCTCTACTGTTCTATTTCAGCACCCTCTCTGTACACACCTTCCCTCTAGTTATCGCCTCTGCTCTTTTTCCGTGTTCTGCAGCCTCCAATTTTTTCTCCCCTCATCCTTTTCTTCCTCTGTCTCTTCCAGTCTGCTTTCTCACACCCACTTTTTCTCTTCCTCTTACTCGCTGGGTTTGTCCCCCTCTTTAGTCCATCTCGTACACAGATTGGCTCAGTCCTCATGGCCGATGAGTCTGCCATAATGAGATCCCTGGAGGAGAGACAAGTAGTGTAAAGAGCAGTGGAGGGCAGCAGAATGGAGGAGAAGGAGAACTGGGGTTGATCTCCTATCTGATCCACTCAGATAGGAAACCTCGAGAAGAGTCCACTCCCTTCAAACTCTACCTCTTCTCAGTCTCCACCATCTACTCACCCCTCCTCCCCTCTGTTCATCAGCCATCTACCATTACTGTCCATTAACCAGATCTGAGGCTTTATGATCTTCTCCTGACAGCCTTCCTGATGTGTTTACTGTACGCTTGGTGGAGAGGAAGAGCTGAGGGAGAAGTGAGACAGCTGTACTTGTAGTAGAGAGGGAGTTGGTTGTAGAGTGAAATCAAAAGCGTGCATATGTAAGAGGAGGCAGGAGACAGCAAAAGAGGGTCAGAAGTGAGAGAAAATGGTGTCTACATTGTGACTTCTATGTTTGATCTCATATAGTATGCAGCAGGCCCAAAGTGTATTTAACTCTTCTCCTCTGATGTGATTATTGGCACCTTGTTTGCATGTCGCCACAGAGAGAGAGAGAAAAAAGCTATAAAACAATTTTACAAAACACTCTATCTGCAATACACATATATTTTGAGTTCCTTCAAAGTTAGATTTCCTCTTTCAATAATAATCTCTCTTAACCTTTCTGTTATTAAGCTTCAGTAAAGACCCTCCACAGATTAGTCCTCGTTTCATCGACCAGAAAGAAGCCAAGTAAAAAGGAGTGATGAGCCAGTCAATGACTATTAAACTAGAGGCACCTCCCTGATATCATAAAGTCCAGGCTGTGGCAGCTAGCTGCTGTTTTTCTCATTAAACTGTGCACTAACGGAGAGGCGAGCCGCTCATCACTTCTCTAACAGAGTATTAACAGTTTAAGCAGGAGTTCGATAACAGAGACTATTAATGAAACATTTTCTGGCTATTTAAGGAGAAATTGTCTTTGGCATCATGGCGGTGGTTGTCGTCACGGTAAAGCAATATCCACATGAATGCCAGGACCCATTGCTTCTTCCACTGGTCTCATAGTCTAGTTCTGACTCTTGTAGCCATTGTGAATGCTTCTTGGTGGTGGTCAGGGGTCAGGATGGGCACGCTGACCAGTCAGTAGCTATGTAGCAACATGTACAGCAAGCTGTGATGCACTGTGTGTTCTGACACCTCTGTAATATAGCCAGCATTAAGGTTTTTATCTGTTTGTGCTATAGTGTCTCTTCTGTTGGACCTCATGAGCCAGACTTAGCTCTTCACGTGCATCAGGGGCACTTAGATGTCCTTGACTCTGTTGCCTGTTCAGCAGTCATCCTTCCTTGAACCAGTCTTGTTAGGCTCAAACTAATATATAACTGAAACATCCCATCAGACCTGAGTCTAGAGGCTAATCCTGAGTCTTTTTTGAGATGCTCTGATACAGTTGATGATACATAACAATATGGCTCTTGCTGATCAGATTTTTAAGCTTGTTCATCTTTGTTAGCCATGTCAACTTCAAGAACTGACTGACCACTTGCTGTCTAATATGTCCTAGTATCATGAGCTATAGTGACAAGGTAATCACCATTATTCACTTCACTTCACTTCTCTTCACAAGAGGCTTTAATGCTGTGACTGATCAATATGCGTCTGTATGTCCATCTCTTTCTTTTCCTTTTCTTTGTTTAAAACACACCCAAGTTCTTGACGGCCTTCAAATGGGGTAGCAGTGGCCAGTGTTCTGTTGTGTCACATGGTGGTATAGGAGCAGTTCTGAAATTAGAACAGCAGATTTGGTTCTAGAATGAAATTAAGATTGATTCATTTTATTTTTACAGTGCAAAGTTTCAGTAGCTGGACGTATTGCAGGAGATTTGTGAGGCAGTAAGTCTTTCCATCGTCTCCTCAGAGTTTGGCCCTGCTTCTTCTTGCAGGGTTCAGTCAATTTTCAGTCAATGTTTTCCAGATTCTCATGTTGAAAATTGTGAGATTTAGCCTGGCTTCTGGGATTCTAACCTTTAGCCATTGAGCCGAACATTTTCATGTGATTTTCTGTGTTGTTGCACTCCAGTGTGTATTCTTTAATAGTGGGTAGGTGTGTTCAGTATGCCAGCAGAGGCTCAGGAGATGTCCTGTGGGGGAGTTTCTCACAGGCACATTTGATCTCTGTCTGCCCTTTCTCATGTCTTTTTGATCTGTGAGATGGGGATGAAGGGAAGAGGTGTTGTCCTTTAGTCTGATGCCTATAATGATTATCCGTTCTTTACTGCATCACAAAGAAAAGAAAAGCAGTACATTAAAGGAGCAAAAAGACAGAAAACTGTTGCAGGCTAAATGCCAGGGATTTCTCGTACGCAGTCCATGTGTACGTGTCGATGGGTTAGTGTTGTCAGAGTGTGATGGTGCTTTAAGGGTGAGTGTGTGGGGAATCTTGTCAGCCGCGAAGCCTTTGCTTTGAAGTTTTGCCTTTGTCTAGAATAGATTGCTCAATCTTTGAAACCACTGTCAAAAGCCCTTTTATTTGCATATGCATTTACATTGACTTTAAATGCAGCATATAGGCTTGTGCATGTGTGTAGAGAGCATGCTTGTTCTCAAGTGTAAGCCAAACTGCATGTGTGCCGTGTTCTCCCACATACAGAGCACCTGTCTGGTTTCCCCTCTAGCAGTTTAAACATTGGCCAAATGTGTCCTCACAATCTTCTACCATCACCATGGTAACAGTGAACTTGCTCAGGATGTCATTATTTACTTATGCAAATGATTTCTGCAGCTCTCCAACCTGTCAATCAAAATTCTAAGCATATTGTAAAAATTCAGTCAGAAAGGTGAGGATTGTCAGTCTCCTCTCGAAGTTACATGACCTTAACTGAGCGCCAGTTTGTCCAAAGCGCTGTCAAAATCTGTGCATTGGCAGGTTTTTTGAAGTTGTGGTAAATCTCACATTACCTCATGGCCATGTGGTGGAATTTTAAATAAAAACCTTTCTCCCATTTATCAGTTTCTAATCCTATAATCCCTGCTGTTCTTTGTTGTGTTATTCTAATGCTGTTTTTATTCTACCTTAGTAGCTGTGCAAGCCTTAAGCCGATTCACTTGCCTTTCATCTTCCCTTGTTTCCAGTGAAACTAGTATTGTTTTCACTTGTGTGTCATCATGGCAAAATGTGGTCCTGGGGACACCTACTGTAGTGTGAACTACCATAAGGGCAGGTGTTTATATGTCTGTCCTTCTGTGGACACATTTTCTCAACACAGTAGTCATACACTGCAAGATTCAGTCACAAAATCGTATATTTGGATTTAAAGGCGGATGTGGGCCTTCCCATTGGTGCTGAGTAATCATCTAATCATATAATTACTTAGTAGTGACAACTCATGTGCTCAAGTGTTGCAGCTAATATGAAGCCACTGCATCATTTTCTCTAGTTTACTCGTTTTTTGAATTTGTTTCACAAAACAAATTGTAGAAGTGTTTTGGCAAATTAACAGAGATGATTCACTGTCTGATCTCATCTATTCAAGCAGCAGGTTCTTCACATTCGTTTTTCAACATCTTTTAAAAGAGACAGAAATTGCCCTTGCGTCTTAATTTTTCTTCTTCTTTTTTCTTGCCTGGACTTCTCTCAAGTGCTACCTCTTGAGGTTCCTCATGTCCGTTTAACTCTTCTTGCAATAGCAGCAACTGGTCTTCCGTGTTCTTTATCTTTCTCATCTGTTGTTCCATGTCTTTTTTAAAAAAAAATATAAACCCTCCTTTTATTCTTCATCTTAGCAAGTCATTCCTTAAATTCTTTTTTGGGTCATATTGTATTTGTGACTGATAACAACCAGTTCTTTCATATTTCATCTTATCAAACCAGTGAATTTGTGTTTTAATTCTTAAATGATACGCACTGTATGTGGCCAAATAATAAAATATATACAGTGCATATAATTCAGTATGTTATTCAAAGGGAGGGTCATGGAATAGGATATGAGCTCATCAGTCTGGAGTAAGTCTGATATCCCAAAGATTGCCCTGTTTCAAGGGGTTCAGATATCTCTGATTCTGGTTCTCAAGTGACACTGAATGCAGTGCCATGCAGACACTATATGCGTTAAGCCAGATTTTCACCCTGAGATGGTCAACTAATTTTAGAATCATACGGAATTGCCATATCAGGTGTCATTTGATGTGTAGTTTCAGTTTCAACGCCTGATTAACTGCCTGAATGATGGATGACCGGACTCTAAAATTATCAATATAGTTCTGGTGTCACTGTAATTTTAGTTAGATGACTCGCAGTTCGAGCAGTTTCACGGGCCAATGAGCCTTTAGAGTGCTGTGGTGTAAACTGAACCTTGTTGCAGAACAGACAGACAATACTGTCTACATCTTCCAGCCACTTTGACTCCATTCTGTTTTGTCTTCTCACTTTTCATTGATAGAAGATATGCATGAAGCAACACTGCCTTTTTCTTTTCAGTCAACATTTCGAAAGACACACATTATTTAAAGAAACTCTAGTGGAATCATCAATGGACAAAACTTAGTGTGGGTTTCAGTCATGTCATGGACAGCCAATTAATCTGTACACGCCATGGATTAATGTTCCTGCACGTCTGAGAGTTAGTCCAGCACATTTCATAGTACCAGTTGCAGTGGTTCAGGTATCTGATTATGATGCTCCCTGGACATTTCCCTTTTGAAGTATTCAGGGTATGTCCAACCATGGGGAGACCTTCAGGCAAACCCAAAACATGCTAGGAGTACATATTTCACTAGGTCTGAGAATGCAAAGGGTTCACTCGGAAGGAGCTTGATGCATTGGCTTGGGAGAATTTGTTCATGGCCACTGGTGGTGACCCCCAGCCTGAATAAGCAGCAGAAATTGGCAGAAACTGTATGACCATGTAAAATAACAGTAATACAGTTTTGAGGCAACCGGGAACATACAGTGCCTACAGCCCACCAGTCAAAGCTATATGGGAGAATGGTGAAGAGAAAGCCACTGTTGAAAAATTATTTTGGCGGCCGTCTGTGTCACGTTTTCTTCGTGGGGGCGGCCGCTTTGTGTGGCGTCGTCGGCCTCCCGTGGTTCCCGGCGCTCGCAGCGGCCTGGCGGCCGTCTGGATCGGGCGCTGCCCCCCGGGTCTCTGCTAGGTCGCGCATGCGTCTCGGCCGTCTCCCGGTGCCCGCGGGGGGTGCTGTGCGGGGGTGTTGCCCGGGGGGCTCAGGGCGGCACTGTTCCGGCATGGCCTGTTGCTCTTCGGCTAGCGGTTGCAGTTCCGGTCTGGTGGGCCTCTAGGTGCCCCGTGGTACCCTCTCCTCTCCCTCTCCTCCTCCTTGCCCCCCCCCCCCGCCTCCCCCTCCTGTCTTCCTCCGCCTCCTTGTCCCCTCTCCCTCGCCCCCTCCCTCCTCCCTCCCCCTCGTCCTCCTGCTCTGCTGCCTGTCCTCTCCTTTCTCGTCGTCTCCTCCTCCCCCTCCTTCTCCTGGCTTCTGCCCTCCCCCCGGGGGGTGTGGGGGGTGTGGGATGGGGGTAGGGTTGCCAACTGTCCCGTATTAGCCGGGACGTCCCGTAAATTGGGCTAAATTTATTTGTCTCATACGGGATCGCAAATGTCCCGTATTTGTGGGCGCCGCCATTACTGTGGTGGAACAGCGTGTCTACTCCCAAATGCTGCCTGCTGAGACAGCGGCAGATATGCTTGTAATCAAAACGTTACAGAACCACAAGAGCACTGTCAAATATATAGGTCTAGAGCTCACGCTACACTCTGGCAGCTGATCACACTCCAGAATTCAGTCAATAACAACTACCGGGCATAATCAACAGCAACAAAACAGAAACACGAACACTGATCCAGCATCATGTCTCACAAGAACAAGGCTGGAGCCACATATTTTA
Source organism: Acanthochromis polyacanthus (assembly GCF_021347895.1). Lineage (NCBI taxonomy): Eukaryota > Metazoa > Chordata > Actinopteri > Pomacentridae > Acanthochromis > Acanthochromis polyacanthus. The sequence goes on from NC_067125.1 coordinate 34,571,724, forward strand.
GTTCACCAGAGTTTAAGATAACAAACCAAACCTCAGCCTGAGCTGACCGTCCTGTTTCTACAGCCCGTCTGTGAACACAGATCACACACAAACACAACTCCAAAATGACTGGAAAAGTCATAATTCCGTCGATTTGCTTGCAAGTTGGACAGAATAGATCATTCAGCATGACAATCTGCTTCATATCTGTCTTTGGTTTCATTTCACACATTAAGTAACCAGTAGCCTGAGTAACTCTCAGTTAGCCCATAGCCTTTAAACTCTGATTAGCAGCTCACAGCCACATATCCTCCAAACAAAACACCAACACAAACTCTGCATTTTAAATGAACTGTGTCGCTCACCCATTGACGATCTTATGATCTTCGTAAGCCAATGAATTTAGCTGCAGCCGCTGTTCATCTTAAACTTAAACATCCAGCCGTGAAAAACGGCTCCTCTGGTCCAGTAATAGTTAGGTGCTGTCCTCCGTTTGTTGGTAGTTTTGTGCTGTCCCTTTGTTTTTTTTATCCCTCCATCAGCTTTACGTCTTCACCGCTGCTAGCCTGGATAGCCTTTAGAATGCTAACCGGCTGGACCGTGCTTATCTCATGAATATTCAATTAGCCATGTGCTGCTTATGCAGATCAATAACTTTGGCACTTTGGGTTGGGGGGGGGCAGGTGGTCGTGGGGGAGGTGGGACTGTGGGCCGGTGGGGCGCCATGGGGGTCTGCTATGGCCCGTTCTGCTGCGTGGGCCTTGGGGCTCTGGCTGTGTCGGTGGGGGTCGCTCCGGGCTCCTGGGCTGGCTCTCCGCTCGGTGGCTCCTGCGGTGGGGCTGTGTGGACCTCCTTGGGCTGGAGGAGACAGTTCCCTTCTTTTGGTAGAGGTTTTCACGCATGCCAGACTCACCACACCGGCACCTACCAAAACTCAATAGAGTTTGTTCCTCCGGTCGCTGAGTCAGTGGAGGTTGCTGGGTTAGTGTCTGTGGATCTCACTCTGCTTTATCTATCCTTCTTGTGGTCTTCTGACATCTTCATGATTGATCCAGTTGGGATTCTGTCATATTAGGTGTTTGTGAAGGGTCTTAGATTTGTAGCTGGTTTTAAGGTGTGAATTAAAGAGCACAAACAAATAAAATGCACCTTTTCTCTTAGAACACTGTCTATGCCTCACCCTTCTGTCTGTCCTGTGTTTGTTTTATGTTTCACTTGGGTGTGCACAGCCCTCAATGGCATAATGCAGGAAGCAGCCTGAAATAAACATGATAGGTTAATTTGCCATGAGGACAGGTGATGGTCACAGTCACAAAGAAGAAAAAAATAATTGCATGAAGCTTAAGTAATGACGCCATATTTGGTTGGTGTCATTTTTGAGCGGATTTGCAGACAAAAAAGAAAAAAAAAAAGAACAAATTAAATCAGACTAAATTCACCACAATGCATGTAGGAGACTGTACAGTCAACTAGAAGAAAGCTATTTAAGCTGATGAGACCACAATTGAGGTTTTGACCATCAAACTAAACACCATTTTTAGTGGACCCCAAACACTATGGCTCATCTCAAACACACCCTGCTCACCATGAAGCATGGTGGTGGCAGCATCATGCTGTTGGAATGCTTCTCGGCAGTAGGTCCTAGAAGACTTGTAAAGGTACAGAGTAAAATGGATGCAGCAAAATATAGGAAAATCCTGGAGGACAACCTGATGTAGGCTGCAAGAGAACTGCAGCTTGGGAGAAAATTTGTTTTCCAGCAAGTCACTGACCCAAAGAATACAGCCAAAGCTGCACAGAAATGGTTTAAAGATAACAAGGTAAAGTTGTTCTGGAGTGGCCGAGTCAGAGCCCAGACCTCAAAACAATTGAGAATTTGTGGCTGAACATGACCAGGGCTGTTCACTCATGATCCCTGTGCAATATGACAAAGCTTGAGCAGATTTGCAAAGAAGATTGAGGTAAAATTAGAGTGTCTAGATGTGCAGGGCTGACTAAGGTCAAAATGTACATCTACTAAATACTGACGTTAAGATGGTGAATACTAATGAAATCATTTATTTTGCATGTTAGAATTTTAATTATTTGACAGTACTTTGTAGAAATATGTTTTCACTTTGACGTGAAAGTCTTTTTTTTTGTAATTTCTTCACTAAATTTCCTATAATTCAATGTTGAGAAGCAATAAAAGTGAGGAACTTCATATGGGGTTGAGCACTGTTTATAGCCACTGTAGATTCTTAACATTTTATCTGCTTTGACTGGGCATTTGTCACTAGTTGCCTTGAATAATTCATCCAGATCTGCCCATGTGAAACACAAATAATTCAGTGATCCTCTTTGTGAAGCAATTTTAAAAAGCTTGATCGGTAATGGCCAACAGGAAACACTCTGGGTCTGTAGCCACTGCGGTTAATGAGTTACTGTTCTATCTCCCCGCATCATAATGGTGTGTGTGCATGAGTGTGGAGAGAGGTTTACAGTTTACAGTAAAACATTTGCTCCGAAGAATGATATCATGCGTCTCCAAATGTTTCTCCTCCTACCCTGCCGTCATTTAGCAGATGCTATTTCCTGCCACAGAATGAACAGAGAGTGGAGAGAGCAGAATTAGTATCAAACCCAAAATACCAAGACAATAAAGGAAGTGGCAGCAAGAGAGAAAAGAAACACTGGCAGAAGGGAGATGATCACAGTTGCCCTAACTCAGCCTTGTCCCGTCTGTACAGTGACAGCTGCAGAATGAGTCAAACATAAAAAAGATCTATCGAGTTTTTGAGACAGTTTAGCTTTTTGTTTTTGCTTCATTTTCATTTTTCCATTTGATATGAGGCCCGTTGTGTAGTATTTCTATACTATGGAAAATGTAATACCTCAGTATTACTTTATGATTATTGATATTTTTTTGTAATGTGTTCATGCTCATGATTCTGAAGTAACATTTTTTGATGTCTGATTTTAATATTTGCTTTTTGTGGGTGTTTTGCAGTTTTCAAAGCTCAAACTATAAGTTGAGACGAGTAAAGATCTTATGGTGTGTTGTGTGTCACATCAAACTAGACTTTATAATGGTGTACACTAGCACATTTCTGCTAAACCCCCCCCCCCCCCCAAAAAAAAGCAGCGAGGTCAGAGGGCACAGCATGCACTCACAGCTATTCGTGTCTTAAGGATTTTGTTTAGCGTTTAAAAAAAATGCTGATTTTCTTTGATCATTCTAATTAGCTTTCACATTTTTAGATAAATGAAGTTCCAAGTGCAGAATCATAACAGCTAGGAGTTTAACTGCTGATGAAACTGTTGACTGCTTTTTAAAATTAATTGCTTAGTGGATATAATGTCAGAAATGTAATTAAAATCCACAACAATAGCACAACAAAGCCTAGCCCATGGTGCTGCAGATCCTCACATTAAAGAAGCTGGAACCAACAAATATTTTGCCTCACTGCTTGGTAAAAGACTTTTAATTAATAATGGACTGTTGGTTGATATAATAGTTTCTACCAGTCAAGTGATAGATTGGCTGATTTACAGTTTTGGCCCTACTGTATACAAAATACGCAGCGTATAAGTCCATAAACTGCTCCTTGTCACCATCTCGTTCTGCCTCATCTCATCAGTTACACCCTGAGTGCTCACTTTTCTCAAGATCTAACACTTTATAGCTGATGTAAATCTTTATTGTGCAGCAAGCAGGGGGATGTAAATGTAAGTGTGTGTGTGTGTGTGTGTGAATATAAAGTGTTTTTTTTTTGTAGCTTAAAAATGAACATGATGCGTATTCAACAAGAAGTTGGCTCAGAGTCAGAAGAGACCAAAATTGGCAGAGGGATGAGAAGATAAAAAGCTTAGGTGAAGAATGGATCTTTATACAGCTTTCAGGAAGAAAAATAACTCATGAAATAATTAAACCTTTTCCAATTTATGGTCACATGGAACCTTTTTAAGTTGGCCAACAATGAGAGTATGTTACCCTTATTAAATGCTGTAGGAGGGTAGCAGCATTACAGCGTAGCGGCTAATCGCTAATCCCAGATGGCATCCTGGGAATCTAATTTTCCTCTGGTGGAGTTGTATTTACACAGCACTACGGACAGACAGTTCACTTTTGGAAGTGAACAATTTTTCCCTCATATTTTCTTTGTTTTGGCCTTTAATTGGTGCAGTGGTTAACTGACTTCACTGCTGCTAAAAATGTCTGCGAAGGCTAGAAAGTCCATTTCAAACATTAGAATCGCAGCAGAGTAGAATCATTGGGTTTACAAGCTTAGTTTTAATTAACTACCCTCATCTTCCAATCTCTGTATCTCAGATCTCTTCTCTTGCACCCTGTGTGTTGACTGTTAATTAGCTTGTCTGTCACCCTAAAAATAATTCTGCTCTTGGTGTGTGAGGCATATAAATCTCTGCGTTCTTTTGGCTTAATGTTGTATTTTTTGGCCCCTTGTTTGAATTGCATAAAATCACAGAAAGTTTAAAGCAATTTGGTATTTAAGGAGATGCATTATTTATTTTATTATTAATTTATTCAATCGGGGACCATGCAATTATGATGGGACACATAGAACCGATGCATTACATATGTAGTGTGTAGCATAGAGCTACACAGATATGTTTCTGCACTTACAAAATGACTGTCAGATACCCACGTGAAGAATTTAAGGTATAACCTCAGGCTTAGCAAAATGAGGGAATATTTGCAGACATATTGCATTAAGAACTTGAGATAATGTTTTTTTCAGTGTCGACATAACTATTGTCCGACTACATTCCTCTTTTCATACCTGTAATTTCTTTTAGTGTCCCACTCTCTCTCCATTATATTTTATCCCTCATTTTTCTTTTTTGTTGTTGTCAGGTTTCAAGCAAAGAAGTATGAGACCTCATTAGATCATTTCTGGTGCCTTTTGTGCCTTCCACAGTGGCACTGCCGGACAAGGTCAGAATACTGATATATGGAGCACACGTTTACACAGGCACACCGACAGCTAGGAGTATTTTTTGCACGGTATATAGCTCAGGTAGCACGATGGAAGCAGATCTGTGATTTCAAGTGCGAAAATGGAGCCTGAATTTTAGTGCTATCCCATCTGCACCATAGAATGCATTTATTAACTCTTCATTAACCTGTGTGTGTACTATGTGGCCTCCTAATACATTCAGTTTCCTTTTTTAATGTCTCCTTCATGTCTGACACAAAGAGGACAACTTCTTACAAATATCGCCACCTTAAATGAGGCTGATGCTCAAAGATGAGCTCTGAAAATACAGCAAGTGACATGAAAGATTTAGAGTTTGTTCCTCAAATAGTAACAACCTAATTGCCAAAGTCAGTATTTTGGGAGGAAGTGTGCTTATTCACTTTCTTGTAAGGAGTAAGAAAAGTAAGAGAACAGCTGCTTGGCTCTGTCAGGAGGCAACAAAATCCCTCCACCGGCACCACTCAGCTCACTAATTAACACATTATGTCTTGTATTTTTTTAATCCACACAAAAACTGAAGTGTAACGTGATGGATTTTCCTTGCTGAATGTCACACTATGCCTGTAATGTTCTTGCTTCAGCAGTCTTCAGTTCCGATAATAGCCAATAAGCAGGATTAGGCAAATACAATATTAAAAAAAAACAGAAATACTTCCGCCCTTACAGCGTTCTCTGTGGCACCTGAGTTATATCAAGATAATTCAGCAGCCTGTTAGAAGGAGGCTGGTTGTATCAGTGACAGCAGGGCTGGTGGCTGTAGTAGCATGTGTAGAGGCTATGTAATGGTTATATTTAGCTCCTCATTGCCCAGACGATTCCCTGAGCACACAGTGGCCTGGCACAGCCGCCTCTTCTGGTGAGAATTGTAAAAACTGGGAACAGTTAATGCCTTTTTGGCCCAGACAACACCATAGTCTCAATAATAATCTTTTATTTGGACAAGCATTTTGCTCTGTATTTCTTGCCCCCATGTGCATAATACTAGTATTCCTTTCGCTGCGGTTGTCAGTTTTATTTTACCCCAGCCTCGCTCGTAGCCTAAGAATACAGATTTTTCATTTTTTAAATTCCTCTGTTTTCTCCTCACCTGTACCGTCTCTTTGCCTCCTTTCATTCACTCCCAGAGCTCGTTTCCCTCAGTAATCTGTCTGGCAGAATGAGAGTTGGAAACAGGGCTTGTGTTTTTTGTGACAGTGTGTGATGTTCCTTCTGATCCCTCCAAGTGTTTGAAGCTGCATTACATCAGACTCTCCATCCTGCCTCCAAAGCCCCTCTGTCACTGTGTCTCTGTGTGTGTGCAGCAAGATGAGTGAGCTGAGGCAATGATTTTTTTCCCCATGCATCCTGTATATACATGAGAAATATACACATACAGTACATGCAAGGATTTTCACGTCTGTATACTCGCAGGCTTGCACATAAGGCCCAAAACGCATACATGAATGCATGAACGCTGCACACCTTCTTTATTTACAGGTATGTGCGCATTATACAATATGACATCAGTATATTCTGCTGCTGAAACACAGGGGCTCTCTCTTTTGCATTATAGATGAGGAAGCTGTGAACAGCTTGTTTGCTTTCTAAATTAAGTTTTTCTCCCTTTGCTTCTCTCCCTGAGAGCTGTTGCATGTTGGCTTTTACACCTCAAGAGGACCCAAAGTCTTCTGTGCATGTCAGTGGATGTTTGTGTTTTTCCTGCATTTTTTGCACACATGAGCTTCTGCAAGTGCAAGGAGGCTCTCTGGTGGTATTTGGTGCGAGCAGCTCTCATCTTTAATGCATGCTACTGCGTGTATAGGGGAGTAACACCTTCTAAGCTAGAGGCTTTCCTCTTGGTTAGCCTCTAGTGGATTGCAACTAGTCTCTAAGCACATACTCGCACACATTCACACAGAAGCGCCTAAGACTGTACAGTGCAAAAGCGTGGAACACCTGTAATTTTTCTCTGACATTGAGTTTTTCTGTTCTACCAATTCAGCATAAACAGAAGCCGCCATGCCTAAACAATAAAACCAGTGTGATGTGCCTTCAGATATAGTACATAATGGTGTGAAAAGTTCTCAAACTGTACGGAAGTCAGGAAGATGAATATGAATACAAAGTACATATATATTATAATTCTATTAAATTCTGCTAAGTTTTATTTATCTAGCTCCAATTTACAGTCATCTCAAGGCACTTCACATAGTAAAGTGAAAGTCCTATAATATCATATTTTCAAGAGAAATCCAACAAATGCAGATTCCCCATTGAGCAGCTCCTTGGCAATATTCTGTAGGAAAAAAAATCAATTTTACCACAAACAAACCTCCAGCAAAACCAGGCTCAAAGATGCAGCCGTCTGCCTCAACTAGTTGGGGTGAGGGTAAAGGGGCGAGAGAAAAGGGTAGCAGAGAAGGAGAGAGAAAACGGGCCAACAAAGCATAAGAAAACATATAAGTTTGGAGATCGGTGAGGCAAGTAACTGCAAATCAGACATGTGAGGCTCTGTAGCCAGAGATTCCTGCAGAAAGAACAAAACAGAAATTACAGTAGAAAAAAAGACGTAAGATTGGTGACATGAAATAGTGGTGAATAAATGTATGGGGAGTAAAAGAGAGGAGAGTTCACGGCAGAATAGTCCTCTACTAACATAAATAAGGGATGGTTCAGGGTCACCAGAGCTGGCAATAACTGCAACCTTTTTTTTTTTTAAAGTACAGTTTGAAAGTACAGAGGGTTTCTGCCTCCTGAACCCAGATCATGAGCTGGTTCCACTACAGAGGAGCTTGATAACTGCTTTTGGAAACTCAAGGAACCAGAAGTACGCTGATATGCTGTCAGTAAAGTCTTTTATTCAGACAATATTGTACATCAAGATCTTCCATATATGATCAAGCTCGCTTTTTAAGGGCTTTGCATGTTTGGAGAAGATTTTAAATTCTTTTTTTAATTATGGTTTTCTTTGGCATGGTGCCAGTGAAGAGCAGCTATAGGAGAAATTTGATCTCTCATGCTTGTCCCTGTCAGTACTCTGTACTCTGGTTGAAGCAATTTGGATCAGCTGGTGGATTCTGCGTACATCTTGATAGTAAGGAAATTACAATAGTCCATCCTAGAAGTAACAAATGCATAAAGTAGTTTTTTGGCATCAATCCTGACACAGGATGCTTCTAGTTCTGACTCATTTGACACTGTTTAGCAAGACAAAAAGGTCTTGATACCTAAATTCACTTCTCAGTTGTATAATTTGAAAATAGAATTTTATTGAAATTTTGGATTGAAGAGTGAACTACATTAGACTGACGTAAATTCTAACCTTGTGCTAGTACTGACATGTTTGCAGTCAATTCAGGCTCCATCCTTGAAAATCTAAATTACCTGGCTTCAAAAATCCCTTCAGAAACCCATCTGTAACATTACACCCACACCTTATGACTATTTCCCTCTGTTCACCCACTGTTTACTGTCTTGCTCTGTCTCTATTACCATCTCAGATCCTCTCCACCAATCGCAAGCTGCATTTCTCTTACTTTGTGAGCTTTTCAATGAAAATGAAAATAGCAAATTGGTAAAGAGGAATGTTACACTCTTTTGCTTTTTGTCAGAAACAATAATTGTGGATATTTCCTTTTGTGCTTCTGATTTTGTTTATCGCAGAACAGAAGAAGGCTGTGCAGAATACACTAAACTAACAAGATCAGACCACAAACTGCAGAGCCATTTCAGTGACATTTATTAGCAGTAAATCAAATGTTTTAGTACATACTGCTCTGCTGCATTGTTTCTGTTACTTTAAGTAATAGCTTGTTTCTGGAGAGTTGTCATTTATCCAGCACTCCGATAGTCAAACAATTGCATTCTGAATGGTGAGATTATCTTATTTCAGCTCAGTTACTGGATGTCTTCAAGTGGCTCCAGTCTAGGTTTGTGAAATAGACCCAAAACCCAACTAAACCATTATTTAGATGATATCCAGACTGTACTAGCTCAGACAGCTTTCACTTTCACTACTGTGGAACTGCAAGCAGGAGCCCACAGTGAATAATGGAATATTAAATTAGTTATCTGACTTTGTATACACTGTGGCATATATAAACAGCCTACACACAAAAGAGAGATTTGGGGTGTCTGTGTTTCCACCTATCAGCCTTTCTGACCCTCGTCTGTGTCTGACTGTATTACTCTGTTCAGCTCTTTCTCATGTTTGAGTGAGCGGATCAGAAGTTCGAGCACTTGGGTATAACCTTTAGCCAGCTTGACCACTGCTGTCTTTTCCTTTCTTCTCTGGTTTGATTTTCTCTGGTCAGACTTTGATTGAGCTGGGTCGCAGGACATTGATTCACAGAGAGATAAAGAGGAAGGTTGAGGGAAGACAACAGAGTTGCTACAAGGTTTGCTGGAGCAAATCATGCTCTCACACACACCACACACACACACACACACACACACACACACACACACACACACATACACATACTATGTTTTTCTATCATTGTGGTGACATACCATTGATTCCCATTCATATCTAACATCTAACCCCTAACCCTAACCCAGACCAAAACAATGGCTAACCCTAAAGAAACGTTTTTGCACTTTTACTTTTTTCAGTAACAACAACATGGCCAAGAAAACATTGTTTCATTGTTTAAACTTGTGGGGACCGAAATGAGGTCCCCACAAGTGACATTGTTTTCGGTTTTCCTACAGTTGTGGGGACATTTGGTCCCCACAAGTATAGCCAGCACCTGACCACACACACACACACACACACACACACACACACACACAACTCTGCATTGCTTTTCCGACCTGTTGATCTCTTGCGCCACATGCATGCACCACACGTTCTAGCAAACATAAATGAAAACATTGCCTCACCGGTCAAATGGATGGTGCTGGTTGTTCTGTGAATGCCTCTTGGCATGTCTCTATCATGAATCGAGTTGCAGCATGAGGTTGATCTCTAACCTTGACTGCTCACATGCTCACTGAATGGACACACACACGGAGGCGAATGGGATCCAGTGAGTATTATTATCGTGTGTGATGTCTCTCTTGGAGGACTCTCTCACTCCCTAGACAGCCTATTCCCGCGCCAGATAGCCTGACTACCCTGAATGTCAAGGAGAAATGACTTATCAGTCTCCCATCCATCTTCTTTTCTACCTCTCTCACTCTCATTGCCTTGTCCAGGTCGTCTGTCTGCGTGGCCCCCGGGGGGAGCCAGCCAGAGGTCAGACCTCCCTCCTTGCCTCCTCTGTTCTTTTCCAACTTTCTGTCCACCCTGTCCAGCGGGACAGAGGGTCACTGGCTGACATTTATCTCCCTTGATATGGAGTATGCTTTCAGACTAGGAAAAGGCTTTTTGTCCGTTGTGTTTGTCAGTCTATGTGTGCAGATGAAGATGTGCCTTTGGTGTCGAATAGGATTTTTGTGCTGAAAGGTTCAGTTTTGCCAGGTTTTAAACAGCAAAGTCTTTTAAATATACCAGGAAGGTTTGAATCAGTAGGTGAAATATTTTTTGTGAAAATCCTCTCATCGTAAATCAGTCATACATTTAGCACTTTCCAAATCCAAAGTCGTGGCCAAATGCAGCTTTTAAAGATCTGTGACTGTGAAAAGGTATAAATTTCCAAGACGGAAATCCTAATACCTGAGCGGATAATGGAATCATTTGCTCCATGGCCAAATATCAGTAGAGGACAGTGAGAAAGAAGGTTTTGTTCATGTGACAAAAAAAATCTCAACTCAAGGTCAGATTGTTTTTTCAGAGCTTTCACCTTGATGTCATCATCAGTTATTATATGGAGCCACTTATTATCCCATGACCATCATTTCACACACATTTCCTAAGACCATGGATGTGTTTGTGGGCACTGAAAAGCCAGTAAGTGGATTTATTTTGTGGCACATAGGTACACACGCATCCCAAGGTCAGGACTGAGCTTAAAAGCTGGATTATTTGTTTGTTTGGGTATTTTAGTATTTTGGATGAAGCGACCGACCTCTCACAAGAACAAAGCTAATTCTGCTTTTGCATATTGTTTGATTGTTTGGAACAAATGTATCGTGGAGCCTTGAGCTCACATCTGTCAGATGATGCAAACAATCATTTTCACACATTATTTGGCTTGAAGATGATAGAGCAAGAAACGGCTTATGCACCATTAAATATCCTCTGGGTGTAGCTGACAAGCTGGAGTTTTGAGTTTTTGAGGTTTGCTAAAAGCTGTTATGATGATATTATTTGGGGACAATTTGTTTGACTTTAAGGTAGACAGGGAAGTTCATTCTGGATGTTAGAAGTAGTTTAACAAAAACAGTTTATAGCTTTTTTTCTGCGCTTTTAACCCTTTCACAAGAGAGGTCTCTTAGTTGTTGTGGAGGTTTGACAGCTGGCAAAGGGACCTTGAGCTAGGATTGTTTTTTGGTTATTATGTCCATGTCAAGAAGAATATTAAGATAAATCTTGTTGCTTCAGCCTCTAAAAGAAATTACAGTGCCCAATAGAAGTAAGCACACCTATTTACTTTATCAATTAAACAAACAAAAAAAAAAAATCCAAAATTCCATCACTTTTCAATAATAGCAGCATTTCTAAACTGACAAATGGAGAGTTTGTTCTTATAAACATTGAAAAGCACGTACTTTAGAAAAATGTTATTGAAAATAAAGGCAACGAAACAATAAAGAAACTCGGTGCAACAAAAGGGAATGCACTTGTAATCACTGCTGGGCAACTTAGAACACCTGTGATTATGGAAGCAAAATTGAGAACACCTTTCACATATTAACATATTCATTCATTCACATACACTGCATGTCACCACTTCTCTCTGTTACCTCTTTTGCTGTCTCTCTTCAGCTTTCACTCTGACCTCTCTCAGGACAACTTCAGTCGATTCTTGGTCCTGACAGTGAAACACGGAGGCGGGAGTGTGATGATGTGGGGCTGGAGGAATGCAAAAGGTCTTATTTTGGAGATCACATTTATAGACGGCTTCATGAATGCCTGTGGATGTACCAAAACATTGGCTGTTACTCCCAGCCTACCGAGGCTTGGCAGAGGAGTATTTCAACATAACGACCCAGTGCTCTGTGCCAAAATCACATAAGAGTTTCTTAAGACTGAAAAAGCCAAAACTATGACGTGGCCAAGTGTGTCACCTGACTTACATCCGGCAGAAAACCTTTGGGATATTTTAAATAGAAAGGTAGAGCAACACAACCCTATCCATCAAAGAGCTGTTGAAAAAGACTGTCTGAAAAATGACAGAACATCTCTCCAGAAATTTGGTATCCCTCGATCCAAAGAGGATTGAATATGCCATCAAAAATAAATGAGCACATACTTACTTTATAAAGATTAAAGAGTTGAGTCTCAGTAATGGTGAGCTGACTTTTGTTGCTTTGAGTTTCTACTGTGAGGCCTGCATTTTTATTATAGTAAATGTAAGCTGTTTGTTTTTTGATTATAAATATTGCCAAGTATCCACTGTTTACTGTAATGTAATACAATGTTGAAGCGTTTAACATTTGGGTGATGCTATCTTCAAAGCATCACAAAGTTAGCATGTTTAATAAGCAGGATCCTGTCTCCAGATGCTGTTGCACTGCTTGTTAGCAGCTGGCCACAGACCTCCTCACAGCGGGGTGGAGACAGGCCTCTGCCAAATGTAGATTTTGATTATTTGACCTGGAGTGGAAGAAAACGGTCTCCGAACGAGTGGGAGGCCCTGGAGGTAATCTTTTAGAGTATCCTTGCGCTTGCGTAAATGTGCGTCACACAAAATGCGTATTTGCTTCCCACCTTTTCTTTTTCTGTCATCTGCGTTCCCGTCTGTGAAAGTATTTTCTGTGATAGCATAATGACGGTTCATCATCTCAAAGGTTAACCACCGAGCTGCTCTCAAACCAGCAGATGGTAACGCCGCCATTCTCCTGCAGATTTCCCATTTAGCTTCTCCAAGACACGCAAACACAGCACAGTCCCCTCCTGCTCTCTCCAGGGTTGTATTATCGGCTGATTGAGATTCTATACCAAGCCCAAGCTCTGTGCTCATTGCTTTTATCAGTGGACTTTTATCTCGCCGCCCTTCATCCTCCATCCTCCCACCTCGACCCAGCAGTCAGATGTCACAGCCTGCCCCTGAGCCCCTGCAAGCTGCCGGGGTGGCCAGCTGCTCGCTCTGACTCTCACACCACCTCCACCACCGCTGCCATCAAAAGAACTGTTTCACCGTCGAACATGAGTTACATGGGTAAAAGCTTCAGTATGTTGTCATGTGCGTTCTTGTCCTCGTGTGCAAGCAGGTGAGAACGTACAAGCAAATTAAAAGTGTAGATGAGAGTGATATTGTTCGGGCTTTGTTTATGGTACAGATAGTCAGGACAGGGTTTATCAGCGAGCAAGTAGTGGCTGGTGTCTGAGGGGCATTTAATTAGATCTGGCCGCTTTTCCCCCTACGCCCTCCATCCCACCCGCCTACATTGTCCTTCCTTTTGCATCTCTCAATCTCTTATCTCTCTCACACCCATTCAGATACACCGTTTTCAGCTGTTGCCTGTTACGGATGACCCCTATGGCTTGTTAGGAGTGCAGTTAAAGCCCAGTGTGTGAGAGTATGTATTCTCATGCTGGAAAATGTGGAAATATGGCAAGCGGTGTAAAGGTTGGCAGTTTAAAGGCTGCTGGTTCGTTAAAGAGACTGATATGTAAAACAGGTCACGTTGACAAGGACGTGTGTGTGTCAGTGCATGCATGGATGTGTGTGTGTGTTTGAATATCTGCTGACATAGGCTGTGTGCCCTCCAGCAGCTCTCTTTGCTTACCCAACTCTTATTAAAGCAGTAAATATGGCCAGGACATAAATTTGACGTCATGATTTAATTCCTCTCTCTCTCTCTCTCTCTCTGGATCTTTCACTCTGTCTCTCTGTCTCTCTCTCTCTCTCTCTCTCTCTCGCTCTCTCTCTTTCGCTTCTACTCTCTCTTTTTGTTTGTATGTGTGTGCATGCTGATGCTCATTGATATGGCATTAATGCTGCTTTCTAATTACAAGAAGCCAAGAATTGCTGGGGGGCACAGTTTGATGCATTCTGTTTCGGGGTGCTCCTTGCTCCTTCTGAAATATGCCCACCTTTCCATTTCCCATCAATCTAGTTTAGAGCAGGTGATATATTGTTGCTGTGTGAGTTTTTATGAGTGTGTGTAATTGGAGTTTTATGTAGATGTTCTTGGGCTGTTTAAGAGCTAAACACGCTCCAGGTGTTGCTGTGCCCTCTGCTCCCATCTAAAAGGCACTTTGGAATTTCTGCAGCACAGTGAGCTAAAGTGGGACCACTCAGAAGGAAACACTGTGTACCTACCGAAGGAGCGCGCTGCATTTACCGCAGCTCTCTGTTTGTTCGCAAAAGATGAGACCACAGCCAATAAAAACCTGGCAGATCTGCTGTAAAGATAATTAATTCCCTCTCTTTAATTTTATTTTGGCACATATAACTTAGGCAAGATTTAACCACTTCAAGTAAAACCCACATAACATCACCCCCTTCCCTATGAAATGTTTATGACTCAGAAGGAAAACTCTTAACACATTTAGTCATTTTGTTTGTGTGCCATGTCAGTGCTGGCGTACTCCACTTAGAAAGTTAAGATATTGGCATCTGCTGTGCTGATTTTGAAGTAAAGCTCAAGCCAATCATTAAAGGACCCATTTAATAATTTTTGCATGAAAATATTCAACTGTCTATATATGTGTTTCTCTCAATCTTTTGTTTTCTAGATTTTATATCTTGCTAATTTAGTTGTGTTATGATTTTAAATTTTGTTTCATGCTTGGGGCTGCACAGTAGTTTGGTGGTTAGTACTGTCACCCTGCAGCTAGAAGATCCCTGGTTCATGTCTTGGCCTTCCTGGGATTGTTCTCCCGGTGCATGCGTGGGTTTTCTCCGGGTCCAAAACCATTCTGAAATTAATTGCTAACTCTAAATTGTCCATAGGTGTGAATGTGAGTGTGATTGTTTGTCTCTATATGTAGCCTTGCAGTAGACTGGCGACCTGTCCCAGGTGTTTCCTGCCTTCGCTGTACGTCAGCTGGGGTAGTCTCCAGCCCTCCCTGCGACCCTAATGAGGGTTAAGCGGTGTATAGGGAATGAATGAATAAATGGGTGGATCTTTCATGCTTTATTTTCAGTAACTAATTCAGCATCTGGGCCAAGAAAAAATGGCTAGATGTGTCAAAAGACATCTTTTTTTTCACAGTGCCTGTTTTTGTTATTGTTGTCTGAAGAACAGCACTAGAATTTGGATAACAATTGCTTTTCTATCTGTGATAATCCATGTGCACTGCACATGGGGACAATAGGTTAAAAAGTAAGTAATGATAAAAACAAAAATAATAATAATTTGATAGATCATTAATGTATTTTTTCATTTACAGCTTATTCACTGTCACTTGATTTCTCAGAAATATAAATCATACACCTACCTAGCAGTATATTTAGCATATGCAGAAATGATGTGCAGTATGTTCACTATGAAATATAGAGGAAAATATAATGAGCAACATTAACAAAACAGTTTTAACATTCACACGAGTATTTGTGAAGCAAATCCCCTCTCTGAATTAATTGAGACGCCACTTTGTTCCTGACAAGTATTTACTCCAACATTTATGAGCCCATTAAAATCATATCAAGGTACAGAACCATCATGAACAACATTGTTCTCCTAATTTATCCGCCATTATGGCACTTTTTATTAGTGGTAATGGTGCAAGGAATGAGAGAAGATGGGCCTACGAAGGAGAGGCAAGGTGAATGGGCTGGAGAGAGGAGGGATGGCGATGGATGACCGCAGATGGGAGTGACGCAAAGGCTGTATATTAACATTTAAATGAGAGATTAGAACAAATTATATTGTCATAAACCGACAATTTAATACTGCATAAAGCATCCTGTTTTACTTTTAACGGGGTAAATTTTATTATGTGGAACCTGAACACATACTCCTGTGTTTCTGTAATAAATTTTGCCTGTCTATAGGTGTGTACACCAGTCACACACACACACACACACACACACACACACACACACACACACACACACACACACACACACACACACACACACACACACACACACACACACACACACACACACAGTAGTAGTTTCCTTGGTGAATAGCTATGAAGGAGGTTTCTCTAACTTGTGAAGGATCCATTTGGGGTAGTGTAGAGAAGAAATGGGATGAAATAGCACAAAGGAAAGAACACTTTGCCTTCTCTTTTATACCCACCTCCTTCTTCTTCTTCTTTAGTCTGAGACGGCGGGAGACTGAAAGAAAGCATTAGTGAGAGTGTGAAAGGAAGCGAGGGTAAAAGCTGGACGCCTCCAGGCTTCAGATGAGAGGAGGGTTTTCATCACCCAATAGCTAGAAAGAACTGATTGATTGTTCTATTAGATATGATCCTATACTGTACTGAAATGAGACCATCCCAGCTTTTCGTGCTACGTTGTAGAGTTAACTTAAACCGTGTTGGTTTCCTTTTGTATCATTGAACGCTGCTCATTGAGTCACTCATATATTACCTTTTATTCTTATCTGTCTTCTTTTATGCTTTTGCTCATTTCACCTCCCAGTCTCTCCTTGCCTCCTCTCCATTCCTGTCCTGTGGTTACCTGGGAAACTGTTTCTGACTACTCTTCTTCTTTTTGCAGTGAGAGAATGAGCCAAATTTAGTTAACGCTTTCTCCCTCCAGGGCTGACGCAAAAATAAAACCGCATTGAATTGCATTTTTCATGCACAAATTCTGTGCAACTGTGACACGTTCATTGATTGGAAATGGATTTTCACCTCAGTGTCCCTAATATGTTATGACACTTTTATTTCATTAGTTTTTTTCTTTGACTAAACTTTTCCTCATCTTACTTCTATTGGTATTTGCGTGTTTTTGTTTGGAAAAATCTAAACTGAATGCAGCAACACACTTTCCTTGGACATCTTTCATCCTTTACCTGCTACTATGAGCCAAGCTGTAGCTGAACTTTAAATTTAGCTCATCTGGAGAAGCTTCATGCAACATTAGGCGAAAGATGCTCATCTTAAGTAGTGAATTTTACTAGTGTGTCTGTTGACATGTGGCCAGGCAGTGAACATAATATCACTAATTTTATGTTTTACTCATCCCAGCTTTTCTATCAAAGTTGTATGAAGTTTACTTTGACAAAACTCAAACTCATGTCTCCAGGTTTTTAATTGCTGCTCTCTTCAGTCACATATAAATTGCACAAATTTGGCATGCAGGGTCTTAAAAAACATTGTAATTTTAACTACAATTGAATAATAAAGTTTTGTGGGTTTGAAAAAAGCATGGGCTTGCACTGGTTGGCCCACTGAAAGATTACAGAAGTTAAGAGGGTTAACTATGATAAAAGTTTAAACGATTTTAAGCTTAGAGAGAAACATCCTTTAATGCTACTTTACAGCCTCATATTAATGTAATTGCAGTGTGATCAAAATGCCATCATGTCCCATGAGTTCGCCTTGTTTCCCTGACAGCCTTACCGAGACAGCATCACTCATTATATATTGCATAATGTGCAGTCAAGCAGCGCTAACAAGTAACATTATGCTGTCCATATAAGTGTGGTGGAAATATGGAGCGTGTGATCATTATCAACAAAGCCTATGAGTCACGGCTCTGAAACTTTAAATTCCAAGTAACTCGCTGCTTGGCCATCAGTGGACCTAAAAACTTCAAATAGTAGAGCTTCTTTTATAGCTGCGCACCTCAGACTTCAAAAGAAGCGACTTCACTTTGCAGCCTTCCTCACTGAGTCACAGAGACGGTGAACACATTTAGATAGAAGAGCCATGCTAGAATGTGAGTGTAAAGTCCTGTAAGAGCTTATTTGCAACCAAACACCACAAACCTACAACCAGCATTTATTTAGCTTTTTCTTCAATCGTGCATAATCTCATCCATGTGTGCTAATTTTCAGCCTTCTACTACTAATAAACAGAAAACTGAGACAGTTTGAGATGTTTATTGAACTTTTCCTCCAAATAGTTTGTTGAGGACCTAATAGTTGCAGTGCACGTTCAGCCAGATCCTGTTTGTTCACATGACACACTGTCTGTACGTGTGCAAGTGTGCGTTCGTACCTGACAAGGTCCCAGTGTGTGATAGCTGAGCCCTGTCACCCACTCCCACAGTGAGGTGAAATGCTTTTCGCTGCTCGCTGCCTTTTCTTTTCCATGCTCCTCAGGCTGCCTGAGCATCCAGGTGGGACAGCAGTCAGAGAATATTGAAACCCCATAGCTGTGTATATGTGTGTGTCTGTGTGCGTACACGTACGTACGCACGCAAGTCTGTTTTCCGGCACATGTGTACGCGCATGTAGCTGCATGATTTTCCACCAGTGGAGTGTATCCAAAAGCTGAGACATCGCTGCAGGCAAGCTTTCTCTATCCAACACTCCTGTCACAAGGATTTCTCCCTCCTGCTGCTGCTTTTACAGGATTAGAGATGCCACCATTGCCTTTTCTCTGTTTTTGTGGCTGTGTGCTTCACAGTGAGAATAGCTGAATGATTCAAAAAAGAAGGAGGGATCCATATCCATGATTTATTGTAGTGAAGTCACCATATTTTTTTAATTAAGGTGAAAACAGAAACAGTTTTGCTGTGCAACAACTCCATGCTGGTTGTCCTGTTGCCCATCACCGACCAGTCCCAGTCGCCACTTTATTAACTCGAGCATCAAGCTGCATGACTAATCGACTAATATTACACTGATAACAATCCTTTTTGGGGTAGTAGTTGTGTGAGGCAATTTCCGTCCGCATGAGCCCATCTCTCCTGCACTGATAAAGAGCTTGGAAACCTTCCAATTAACTGGCTAGAATTAGTCATTAGATCAACAAATATCAGGCCTCACGGTTGCTCCCAAGACGTGTGAGAAATATATTAAGTGCAGATGGGATTTGTCTAGCATGTGGCTGTGGGTCAGACATGGAGCATCTCAGTAACAGTTTTTGGAAGAGAAGAAAATGAAAAAGTTCAAGTCTTATAAAAATCAGTAAACTCTAGTAGCCAGCCACTACTTGCTGGAGGAATAGTAATCAAACTTCATTTATTATCCAGTCTCCTCTTTACACTGCGTCACTGGGGACTTTGGAAGTGTGTGTTACATTACAGAGGGGAAAAAAACTGTTCACATCATCTTGTAATGGGTGTTTACCTCAAATTCTGGGAAAATAAAAGCCTCCTTTATAGAGCAAAACCATTAAACAGAGATGAGGGCAGAAAAAAAGTGAATTTCAACAATAAAGATGTTTAGCATGTAGATCACCAGGTAATAAATACACTGTCAGCCAAAAACAAGCTTGTGTGAGGACAGCAGATTGAAAGTTTAATTAAAACATCAAACTGTTCACTTAATTCTAACCTTAAATTTAATGTGAAGCCTTAATTCTCAAATAATTCACATGATCACTATGGCAACTTATAAATTTATGATTTAAATCGATTGTAACAAGCAGCACGCTTTAACTATTTCCTTTCCTGATCATATTCCCTCTGAGTGATACAATTTCTTGGTTGAGAGAATATGTTTTATCTGCAAACCTGTTAAGCCACTAAAGAAAGCCTATGCAGTTACAGGGGCACAAATTATATGTATTGCGCTGCCATGGGAACCTGTATGCATTCAGTTGGTGATGCAGAAAAAGCATAAATATGTTTTTTTTTTATGCTTGGTCCAGATTTTACACTGCTGGTAATGCAACTAAAGGAACACACATTAGGAAACTGATTAGCATATCTGAATTCATCACAAAGAATATTTAATTAATAGCATGAATTTCACTTTTATTTAGATTTAAAGTAAAGTGATTTTCATATATCCTTCATTATGCGACAGTGTCAGATCTATACACATCTCTTCTTCTTATCATCATGCTTAAATGTATGAGTTTTAAAGTTTAAGATGTGCAGCTGACATGTTGGGAAATAAGAGCTGCATTGAGAGCACACTAAGTGGGAAAATAAATATATTAACTTACATGATCAACAATCTTCTACAAGCATTCCTTTCTTGCATCAGTTGCAGGAACAGCTCTTTTTGCTGTAATCAATTTTTATAATCCTCACAGCTCTCCATTTAAACAACCAGCTCCTGTTGGCTGTGGTAGGCAGCATGTGATTGGTTTATTTTAAGTGGCAGAAAAGTCAAATGACGCAGCCAGTGCTCTCTTTTATGTGACACTGATGGAAAAAAAAACCTGGTTACCAAAGAAAGCTGATAACCATAGTGATGATACCCATTATCTCTGCTTGGGGTTTCAGGTTTTGTTTTTCCAGTTCACACAAAAAAAGCCTGGCTATGTTGAACTCGCTTTATAGTACACCCCTTCGGTCCTCAAACAAAACCAACAACAAATACACACACACACACACACACACACCGCAGATCGCCTCCCATAGGTTGGTAACGCATGCCCACTTGGACGGTAAAATTTTAAAATCAAATTGCTCTCTCGAAAATTGCTGTTGTGTATTTACAATGTCTGCAAATCCCACTTCTCGCTCGCTCTCACACACCAACACACACATTCATGCATGCTGCTCAATCATTCGTTGAGATAAGCGGCGGAGCTTATCGGCGAGGTGCACAGACTCAGACACGGTAGCCAAGTGACCTGCCTGCTCCCTAAAAGGAGACAATAATGGCATTCGCACCGCACATGAACACGCAGATGTGCATGTCCTTCACCGTAAACACAATGACGCAGGTACAGCCGCATGTCCACTGCCTCAGGATAATGACCCATTCACCGACACAGCCAAAGATACATTCTGGATCCAAATTCATTTCCTATCCAGATTTAGCTAGATTAGTCGGTGAGCATTTTCAAGAATTCTCTATTTGCTTTAGCTCCCTCTCTTATACAATTCAGCAATATAGCCATTCACAAGTGTAGCAGTTACACTAGAGATTAAATTCTTAACTGAGAGGCAACATATGAGCTGCTTACACGTTGCAGATGGTGTTGGCAAAGTGCCCATAATCGTAATGAAGAGAGGTTGTGAAGGTCGGGTGGTTTGCTCCGACTTCCAAATTAAAAGGCCATTGCAGGTGTGTGCATAAATCCCTTCGCTTTTACTCCCGGTTCAATCCCAAGCCATAAATCCTGGACGTGCTGTGAGTACGCTGCTTCTACCTATAAACTTGTATAAATCTCAATACGACAGGCAGCACTTCTAAATATTAAAGTTGCTGTTTTAAAGGCTTCTCTATCACCTCCCATATACGAACTGACTCCTCTTTTTAAAATATAACCGACTTTCTGAGCGTCTGCTGCAGGAATAATCGTACATCACAACCTCATGCTGAAATGACAGCGGCGTATAAAACGGATGTCACATCGTATAGCCTCGGCGTATAAAAGTTCTGTTCTCTTGCATTTATTCAACACCTAACTCCACTCAAACACGCACGCCTTTATTCTGTTCCGTCGTATCACGATTTAATTCAAATTTCCACACTAATTAACCAGTTGGGTGTACAGTGTGTTGAAGCATTCGAATCTTCTCGTATTTTCTGCCATCAGATTAGCTTTGAAACAAACGAGTGAATTCAACATGTGCAGTCACACTGAACACACAACCTTTGTTATGCAGATCAGACAAACCACCACAAAGACGTTTATTATTCATTTTACAGCAACTACAGAGAAATTGGGTGCAAAGATGTGCGTTTGTGTGCATGCCAGCTCCTGTCACATCCTTATCCCCGACATCACTTTGAGCTCTTTTGGTTTGTGTAGTCTCGCAGAGGGTTGTTAACTCTTGTTTCAGCTACAACACAGACACGCACCGGAAGACTGCCACTGAATCATGGCACAAGGCTCTAGTGCAGCTCTGTTGCTCGTGTACAGTGTGTAGGAATATGTAAGTATGTATCGCCTCCACCTGTGAGCTGTTGAGTGGAAAGATGTCATACTGGGAGTGAGATGGGCTTTTCAGCAGCTGTGTTGTGGCCCATTGAGCATCTCCTCTCCGCCCAGCCGGCTCATCCCTTCTCCTTCCATCTATCCTTTCGTAATTTCCCTTACTCAATTTACCTTCCATCCCCTTGCTGCCTGTTCAGTGTCCTTCCTTGTCCATTTTTATCTTTCTTTGCATCATCTTTCTGCAGTCCTTCCCATTGTTCCCTCCTTACTGCTGTGATACCTTTTCTGTGTCCCTTTTCCTGATAGTACGCTTCTATTATACTCTCTTCTTTCCCAGCCTGTCTTTGTACCTTTCCTTCCCTCCTTGTCTTAAATTTTCTTCCTTTGTGCTTGCTCCCTTTGCTCCTGTTTCCCTTTGGTGTCCATTTTTCTTGCTCTTTCAGCTTTCTGCTTCCACCCCTCCATCACTATTTTGCATTTGGTTTTATGCCTTTTCTTCTCTCTATACAAGCCTGTGACAGTTTGTCCCCTCAGCCTTTTTCTTTCTCCATCTTTATCGGTGGTGGAAAAAAAACCTTGATGTAAAACCACCTGATGTATAACTGGGTTTCTACTGAGGAGCGTGGCATTGAAAAAAATTTTATTCATGCTTTTGAGAAAAGCAAACACATATGATCTTGTAGCAAATCACAGTCCAGACTGCAGAAGCGTGGCCATACTTACTGACACAACCAAATCGTCCAGTTTTTGCCTCAAAATGTGTGTGGAATTAATCCCTCAATATAAGAATTGGATTAGTTGGATATCTACCAGACAAACAATAACAAGCTGACGAGCCTCCAAACCTCTGAACCCAACAGGGAGGCATTGATTTGAAATGATGCTGAAGGACGAAACTTAATCTCACCCAAGATGTGTTCTAAAGATAAAAATAAAAGTTTGGAGAGAAGTTTTCTGTTTAGAAAAAACACAAACAAAGGGAAGAAATGGAATAACATAGGTGTAAATAATAAACCTTAATGGACCTTGCCATGAGGGCAGGTGATGGTCACAGTCACAAATAAGAAAAAAAATTGCATGAAGCTTAAGCAATGACACCATGGGTGGTTGGTGTCATTTGTGAGCGGATATGCAGACAAAACAAAAAACAAAACAACCTTAATGGATAATTAATTACAGCGTGCTTCTCTGACATGGTTTATTGTGACATGTTAATGAGCGGTCATTAATGTTATTGAATACACGCGTGCTTTTCCTGCCATTAGGAGGCATTTGGATTCTAAGTCAGTGGGAGGAGAGAATTTTTTGACAAATTACCTGTCAAGCAACCTACTTGAATTGACAGCATCTTGAAAACAGGGCGGTGTGAGATGACCATAAGATCTCTTGGAGACATAAGGTGAATTTTCTATTTTTTGGTCTTTCTGATGATATTTTGCACCAAGAAACACGTACAGTAGATGATTGAGGTTGCACAGCACGTTTCAAGAAGAGAATACAACAGAGAATAAATGCAAAATTAATTAATAGTAGTTTTAATTGACTTTGCTACCCATTGTTTTTCTGATTGTTAATATGCAGATTTAGTCTATTAACCATCAAAATTTCACAATTTCCAGTTTGTCATGAATAACAGACATTTTACTTTCCTCAAGTCATAAATAAAAAAAAATCCCCACAAAAATCTGAATAATTCAGAGCATTTCTTCCTTCTAAGGTTTGCCCCACATTCTCCATTTCCCTCCCCCTCTTTGTTTTCCTTTCTCGCCCCCGACTTTCCCTCACTGTGTTGTCTAAGGTGGCCTCTTGGCTCTGCTTTAATCTCCTCCCTCCCCGAACATCAGTCAATCACCTGCAGTCCAACCTGCCACCTGTCTCCATTTCCCTCACCGCACTGTGTAACACTTTCCCTTCAACTGGTCCTTCATCTCTCCTCCCATCTCTCGCCTCATCCATTCTATGTCTCGACACCCGCCTGTCCTGTTTCCCAGTTCTCTATTCCTTCCTCACATTTATCTCAAGTGTTCTAGAAACGCAAACGCAGCTTATCTTCTGTCCAATTTCTACATTTTGGATATTCGTTGCTTCTGTTAATGAAATTGTTGGCTCTGTGTGTGTGTGTGTGTGTGTGTGTGTGTGTGTGTGTGTGTGTGTGTGTGTGTGTGTGTGTGTGTGTGTGTGTGTGTGTGTGTGTGTGTGTGTGTGTGTGTGTGTGTGTGTGTGTGTGTGTGTGTGTGTGTGTGTGTGTGTGTGTGTGTGGAGGGGGGAGAGGGGGGAGGTTTAAGTAGCTTATTTGTTTTCTGGTAATTTGTTTGACCTTTACACAGCCCTGCCTTTCCAGCCTATCTGATTTGTTAAAGGATCAACATTGACCATAGAGGTGGGTATTTGCTGACTGCTTCATCCATAATACATTATTAATAGTCTGAATTAACTGCAGGATTGGAAAATTATCTTTTTCATATGAACTTGACCTTGAAATGAGGCTGGTGCGACGGGGAGAGTACGAAGGTTGTGGACAGCAACAAAAAAAAGAAAGAAAAAAGCCATCCATCAGAAGAGGATGGAGGGAAGCAGAGGCAGAGTTGTCTGAAGTGAAAAGAATGATGGGTGGAGATGTGAGGAACGAGAAATGAGCGAAGGAGGGCAGGCAGACAGGTGAGAAGACAAAGAGGTCTGGTGATGGGCAGAGGGCAATCTGTGGGAAGAAACAGAGACGGCAGAGACAAAGGGAGAGGGATGAGGATGGGAGAAAGAGATTGCTGTTTAAAGGAGATTAGCTTTCAGATAGAGTAGACAGAGAGGGAGTGATGATGGGGAAGTCACAGCTGTAAGGGTAGAAAAAAAGAAAATGTGTTGAAGAGACCATAAATGCTCACGGGGGTTTGTTTTAGCTCAGTCTGATTAACGAGGCTGTTTACTGGCTGTAAACAGAGCAGGATCGAGAAAATACTGATCAACCGAAAGTCACCCTTACAGGAAAAAAAAACAACAACAACACAGCAGGCTCAACAAGAACACTGCTCTGGTTATTAGCTGCCCCCATCATCTGCGCTTATACACCTGACAGAAACATCACAATAATCCCAACAAATCCAGAGGTGCAGAGTGTGTTATTTTTGTGCTTTATCAGATTCCTCCTCCTTTAATTATGATGTATGCGCACGGGTCAGAGCATGTTGGAGTTCTGGTTGGATGAAACTTGATCTGTTTATGAGGCACCGTAACGCAGGATTTATACGGAGGGATAAACGAAAAACCCAGCAGCAGTGAGGGCTAGGTGGGTGTGGGCAAGATGGATGGAGTGATGAAGCGCTACAAAGAGAGGGTCAGTAATCACGCAGCGGTGCACTTTCAAACATCACCAAAACCCAATATTTACTGTGTGTACCGACCGCCTGACATCAATACAGCTGAGTATAAACAAATGTAGATTTCATTTGGGGCCGGCTTTCGATACACTTATTCTGAGAGAAATAAATATATCAGCAGAGAAATCCATTTTACTACCACTCCCCTCGCAGCTTATTGCCATCAGGGTTGTTTTAGCTTTACTTGGCAAAGCAGCAAAGTGCGAGGTTATTGAAGGCAGTGCATCCACAATTCAGCAAGTGAAACGATGCCCGCAAGCGAGGCTCACTCATCTGAAAATATGGTATTGGATAACATTACATCTTTGTGTAAAATCCTTAAGTCCCACAGAGTTGCAAAATGAGAGGGGCTATTTCATGTATCGTGACTGGCACTTGGAGCACTGCCATGGCTTGGATTGGCTTTAAAATTGTCTGGCTCAGTCCAAATGATTAAGAACTCTGTTATAAAATATATTTGTTCAAAAGTTGAGGATACAAGCAATTTTCAAGGGAGAAGTTGCAGCCAAAGGAGCATTTTAGCAACACACATCTGACCACTGAGCCGAAGACTGTCAAAGCACTTGCTAACTCAGGTGAGATGTAGAGATGACAGTCTTCAGAAAACAAAATCTGCAACAATTTATCTTTAAATTCTGTGTCAGTTTTGATAGAATTGTGTTGGTATGGTGCCATTTTTTGCAGACATTTGCTACGACAAAGTGTTTGAAATGTTTTGCCATTTTGGTCTGCACCTTTGACTGACTTCTTCTTTTTGATATTTAGACGCGTGCTCTAGGCCAGAATCACAGATAAAGCACCATTTGTCAAAAACGAAGTTGAAATAATAATGTATAGGGCCATGACATTATCCTCGAGAGCCCTGGGTTTCTGTGTAACATTAAATATTAACAAAACCTAAGTGGGAGGACATAGTATAGAACGAGAATCAATGGCACACCCCATATCACAAACTCGACATTTAACTGCCTTGACACTCAAAGCTTTCACTGTTTCTGTCTGTTATTTCCTCCCTTTCTTGTGGTGCAATATGGGATTAAACGTCAGACTGAACATCATCTCCCTCTTTTCTGTCTTTACACTTTTTCAGCTTGATGTTTAGACCTCTTTCCTCTAAGTTTCCCCCTAGTCATCCTATATATCTCGACTTGCTGTTCAGTTATCTTGGTCTGCTTTGAGTGTTGCTATAGTTACTGATCTAGGAGAAGAGGACTACTGGTGAGAAGCAGCGGGAGGCTGAGAGTGCGAGAGATTTAAATGAAAGTCGGGCTAGGACTTGCTGAAGTGCTACATGTGATACCCAAGCTTGATGCACACACTGAAGCTTAGAAACATTTTGTAAACACACATATACATCTCATCAATTAAGATAAATTAAGGAAAAGTCAAAATGTAAAGGGCATTAACCTGTGTTGCATTAAAAATGATAGTTTTAGGGGAAAAGGGCAATTAGTAAAGCTGAAGAAGTTTCCTTCCATTTAGCCACAAGAAACAAAACATACATCTTCAGTCTGTTTGCATTACACAACGAACAGCCACAATATTAAAAACACTGACAGGGGAAGTGACACAACTCTTCTCTTTTTGCAATTGCACCTTTTAAGAGGTGGCTTATGTTAGGCATCAAATGAACAGTCAGTTCTTGATGCTGATGTGTTGGAAAGACACGGGACAAAATGTGATGAATGACTGGATCAGAGCATCTCCAAAACTGCAGATTTTGCAGTAGTTGGTACCAAAAAAAACAGTGGTCCAAGAAGGACAAGTGGTGATTTAGCAACAGGGTCATCGGAACCCAAGACTCAAGGATGGAGCAATCTGCTGACAACCTCATATATATGATGGAAAGGTGTCAGAACACAGTGTCTTACAACTTGCAGTGCATTGGACACTGAGTTCCCATGCTAATCCCTGATCACTGCTGAAAGTGCCTAAAATTGGCATGTGGTTACCAGAACTATAACATGGGACAATGGAAGAAGGTGTCCTCATCTGATGAATCACGTTTTATTTCACATCATGTGGATGGGTGGGTGGATGTTTATTATTTACCTGGAAAACAGGATTCACTGTGGGAAGAAGGCAAATTATAGAGGCAGTGTGATGCTCTGGGCGACGCTCTGAAGGGCTCTGGCCTTCGCATGGATATTACTTTGACTCGTTGCATTTACCTGAACATTGTTGCAAACCACATACACCCTTTCATGACTACATTCGAATGATCCACAATGCCATTCTGTAAAAAATGTTCAAGAATCGTTGGAGAAACGGGGCAAAGAAGAGTGCAAAGTATTGATTCGGCCTCCAAATTCCCCAGATTTGAATCCAATCAAGCATCTGTGAGATCTGCTGGAAAAAACAGTCCAACCCTTGGAAGCTCAACCTTATAATCTACAGGACATAAACGATCTGCTGCTAGCGTTTTGATTTGGTTTGACAAAACCTAAAATCCCAAGCACAGATATCGCAACAGCAGTTATCAGCTTTCTTTGTTAATCGAGGTTTTTTTCACTTTCTCTATGTGATTCAACATAAATAACACTGCATGCAGCTCTTTTTTCCACAAAACTCATTAATCTTGCTTAGTTGTGTTCCTCACAGGACATCCCTCGACAAGTCAGTCATTCAGGCGACACGATGAGGATTTAATGAGGTGGTTTTAATGTTGTGGCTGATCAGTGTATGTCCATATATATCCGTATATGTACGACCATAACCATTTGTGGGTGGATGGGAAGAGAGAAAGCTTTATTCTGCTCATTCCCTTGTTTATGCAGCACAGTTATTCATTTGGGCAGCAAAACTCTTTCATCTTCTCGGCCACATCTGCCGGTTCCTTCTGCTCTTCGTCTCTCCTGCCCTTTCAGTTTGATGAAACACAACACTTTTTCATGTCCACTCCTCCTTTTCTGCTCATCTTCTTTCCTCCAGCTCACCTGTCCTCACTGCCTCCTCTCACATTCTTTATCCTTTCTCTATCCACTTCCTCTATCTGACCCTTTTCCTGTTCAGTTCTTTTTTTATTCACCTCTCTCTACGGTCTCTTGCTCCCTATACATTTTCTCCCTCTTTCTTTAATTTAGATTTTCATCACACTTTGCTATCTCTGTCTTGCTCAGACTCCCTTTCATTTTATTTCTTTTGATGACAATCTCTCTTTTTCACTTCCCTGTCATTGTCTCACCCTGTCTCTGGCTCCCTGCACTGCTTCAGTCTCTCTCTGGTTCCCTGGCTCACTGACTCATGGTTCTCCTCTATTAGTATTCCCCCAGGGTGGCTAGACTCCACAATGTGTCACGTGTCAGCTCACCTAAAGGCAAACAATGAAAAACGAAATGTCTGTAAAAACCCAGCAGTGCCTTTGCAGATTTTTGAGGAAGAATAAAGAGAAAGAGACTGAGAAAAAAGGCTGTAACTGAACGAGACCTAAAGACTGGTCTCTTATTAGCACAGACAAATTTGGTCATCCATATGTATGGATGATACAGACACTGACTGGAGCACAGTGACTGCATGTGAAGAGTGAATTACTGCACATTTTCTCCATTTCCCCATGAAAAGCGGCCCTACTGGGGTGTGCTGCATGGCCGCTGCATCGATGTGTTTCTGCACAGATGAGTGATCCCATTTTGTTTACATTTAGATTGTGCTTTTAGTTTGGTTTATGTCGGGGTAGAGACGGTCAAGGTTGAACGTGGAGGTGTGACCAAGCACAGTTTTCACAGATTTAGTTGTGCTGAAGCAGGTTTATCAAGTAAATTAAGCAGTTATTTGATTGAAAATGAGCTTCAATTTTGAAAATCAAGTCTTTGTTCAAGTATTTTTTCAAAAATTCCCTCTCAAGTGCAAATATTAGATGCTTTTTCTCTGTCTGTCTGAATGTCTTTGACTCTGGAATACAGAAGACTTCTTGAAACTTGTGGTTTGGCATGTTTTGCTCTAAGATTATTTGATGACTATGAAAAAACTTCTATTTACTACATAAAAATCGTGTCTGCAGCCGTGCAGTTGTAGCACATCCACTGTACAAGTACATTTGTATGATCACATGCTTGCTAACACCCTCCTCATCCATTCTATCTGCCGCTGTATTCGCTAGTACACAGGTGTCAGACACAGTTTTCTCATTCCAGCAGCTCTGACAGTGCAGAATGAGCAGGTATACGGAAGGTGAATATCCCCCTCTATCTTCTTTCTCGTCTCTGCTGTTAGCTAAACAATCGCTGGCATTTATAGCCCCGAACAATCCCATCATCTTGCAGGGTATTCATGAAACGTCCAAGCAGTCGTCAATATGAAACGTATGTATTACTCCCTGCGACTTTGATCTAGTTCTGATTTGGAATGCATGCCTGGATGTCTGTCTGCGGTAAAGCGCTGGTGGCAGCTCCACTCCTTTTTCATTTGCTGGAGAAAATCTGTGTGCCGCTGGAGGGATGTCCAAAGTCTTTTGTTCGACTTGTTTTTATTTGTAGTCTCTCTCGCACGCTGGCCGACATCACCAATCTTCGCTTCTTTCCCGTCCGTCTTTTAAACTCAGAATTAAACGTGCGCTCAAGGCCTCTTCCTCACACACTTCACCCAACACAGAGGAGGAGAGGTGAGTGAGAGTAAATATAGAGGGGGTGTCAATGTGTGCGTCATGTGATGTAACTCAGGAGCAGGGGTTAGTGACAGAGTGAGGAGGAGGTTGAAGGAGGGATGGAGGCGGTGATGAAAGGGCGAGATAAAGAGAGGACGGCCCGAGAACACAGAGCATAAAAGCCATCGCAAACCTTCTCCCCTGGGGCTAAAAGATCACTCCGTCTCCCTCCAAGGCGCTTGAAAGGCCCACAATGTCCCAGCAGGTCCCTCAGAGATAAACGTACAATTGTGCTTCTCATACTCACACAAACACAAAGACCTCCCACACTTGCAGGCAGACAGAGATTGCAACCATCAGCATAACTGTCACACTAAGCTTTATACTTGTATACAGCTTTCTAGGTATAGCAGATCTTATTAGAATGGGATGAATCTGACAGATACTACTTCCAGCAGGGGAGCTAAACCCAGTATTGACTTTAGACAGCTGAAAAAGACTACAAAACAATGGGACGGTGGTAGTGTGTGGCTGTTTGTGTCCTGCAATAAGGTGCCCTCCTACACTTTACACAAACACACTCCCACACTGACCTTCAGTAGGTACCTTTGTAGACAGGTGGTGGTGTCATTGCCTGTTGCTAAGCAATTACCAAGTCCATTACCCCTGCAACATGCCCATAATGTGTGTTTTTTTTCCCTTTGTGTGTGTGTGTCTTTGTATGTGCTTGTGTGAGCCCTCATTAAAACAGATATATTTAATAAAGTCCTTTGTTGCTGTAGCCCCTGCCTTCTGTTGGCTGACCCTTTTTGCACCTATTGTTCGACCATATTTTTTTAAAGGAACCTTCAGTTATAGAACAGCCAATTTACACTTAATCATTTCACGCCTCTGTATGGATCGAGTGAGAATGTATTCAATAAACATTTCAGATGAGCTCAAATCCAGTTGTTAAATCTTTTTGGCAGCTACAAAACCGCTTCGAGTGAATAAATACCTCCCTCTGGACTGGCACTGTTTTGCACGTAGCTCGGACAAAACCAGGTGAAATTGCAGTCCTATTAGTGATCTGGCCACTGGAGACACGTGTGGTTAAATGTAAGTGAAAGTCAGGTCATGGAAAGTATAATGGCAAACTGCTGATGTTTAACCCTCTGAAACCCAAAACCCACAGGCAGGTTTAAAAGGCATGCCATCTTAGAAAATCATTTGCTAAAATTACACTATTTATCAGAACTACAAACTTAAAAAAAACACTGAAATAAACATTCAGTTTTTTAAATATCCGATGAGTCAGATGAGGACCAATCATGTTTTTAATGACATTCCATTCAGAAAATTAACCAAATCTGAGCTTAAAATCATGGTATTTCATGAAAAGCAGGAGCAGGACTATATACTGCAATTAAAAATGAAGCCACATTGAGTAAAAATGTGACAGGAGGAACAGCAATTAAAAAAACTCCCAGAAAGTGCTCAGTAGTATTAGAGTTGAGGTTATGTTAGCACACACATTGCACTTCCAATAGACAGCACACCTTTAGTTTTCATGTGAAGTGATGTTAGTGAATGTCTGGTAAACTGAAAATTGTTTGCACCAAAAGATTGAGTTGAATGATGATTAAATGCACAACAGAGATACAAGGAAACTGCAGCATTGAGTAACACATTGCAAATTGCAAGTTTGACCCATTGCTAATATAAAAACTGGAAGCAGATGCAGCTTCACAGAGTAGTTGAGGTCTTTAAATCGATTTTATTACATTTACTTAGATTGCATAGATTTTGTATTCTGTTGTAAAGCAATTTTATTCTGCGCCTTTCTAGCATCCACAGTGGTTTCTTCAGTTCTGTCATGTTTTAGGAGTCTTTTGCTTTTTATTGTTTGTAAGAGCAAGAGAATTAGGAAGGCAGATTTATCGTTATATGCCGGTATCCAAGTCCAGAGCATTACTCCATTGTGTGCTTGAGAGTGCATGTGTTTGTGTGTGTGTGGTCATAAGCCCATTCTTGATGCACGCAGCTTGATGTATGACACACTGGCTAAATGCAGCAGCATGTGTTGGCTGTAAATAACTGGCAAGCTATTAGAAAAGGTTAGACAACTGTAGCTGGTAAAACACAGTGCAGACGGAGCCACGTGGACGCACACTAGATCCACCTTGATCTTGCGCATTCCCAGTCGCAGGTACATAGACAGATGGCCAGACACAAGCTGTTAAACACCCCCACCCCTCCACTTTCTCTCAGCCTGGAAGAGAAGCGAATGTGATTTGATAACCATGAGATAGCCAGATACCCGCCCCTAACAGTCAGCCTATTGCCGGAACCTACTTTTGCCCCCTAATGCAGAAATGATTGGTACTCTAATGCTATTACTTCTTCCCAGTATTCAATTAAAATCACTCTTCTCTAAAATATGAAAAAAAAAAAGGTTGAGGGAAAGGCATTACTTACCCCGTCTGACTGCTGCCTCCTCCCCTCCCCCTGCATTCTGCCTTCACCATCATTTCAGCTCTGCTCATTCTGTAAGGGAAAGGCTAATTGAAGTTGAACTCCACCTGTACAAACACCCACCTACAAATTATGTGCCACAAATAACAGCATACCAGCACATTTTAGTAACATTCAAGTGAAAATATACATTTGCAGCAGTACTACACAGTAATTTAATGTAATTATATGTTTATTAGCTAATCGTTGTGATTTATCCCTGGTGGCAAAGTGAGATAATAATATTATTTTTCACAGTAATCAGCTCACTGGTTGTTGCTTTTACTAGAACGCTTCAATCTAACCTCATACCTCGGTTTGTTTTGTTCAGAATTTCTGGCAATTTTCTCCTTCACTTACAGCAGCAAAAGAAAAATTGAAGCAAAGTGGACTGCTGCTATTCCTGTCCCTTCTTTTACTCAAGTCTTTTCATGAGAAACTGAGATCAGTTGTTTGGTCTCCCTGACCATTCACAAGATATCTCAGTTATCTTAACCCAAAAAGATACAAAGACAATTTTGCGATTGTGACAAGTGTAATGTGAAAATTACTGCTTCTGGTGAGCAGTTTATGCGTAGCATGGGGTATTTTTTGAGATGATGTTATTTTGAGTTTGGTCCATATGTATTCTGATCTTTCCCTATTTAAAATAATGATGAACACCGATCAAAATCTTAATTTGTAGAACATGGGATTGACTCAGAGAATTGTTTTTCTCTTTATTGATTGATTGATTGATTATTGCTGTTTTTGAGGAATCACTTATGATTTTTTTTTTTTAATATGCTTGCCCTTTGTCACAAGTGAGATGTGAAAATCAAAACCACTCTCACTCTGTAAGCTAAACACAGGGTAAGAGCTACCCTGGCACTGTATGAATTTGTAGCTTTTAGATCCTGGTTTTGCAGACATTATACAAATATGATGTGACATACTATCTAGTAAATTTAGACAAAGTTGATTTTGCTTCTCTTGGACACACCTACACTAACTCTTTCTCCTTTTTGTTAGCTTTTTGTGAAATTAGCTTCTTATTAAACCCTCTG
Organism: Acanthochromis polyacanthus; assembly: GCF_021347895.1. Taxonomy (NCBI): domain Eukaryota; kingdom Metazoa; phylum Chordata; class Actinopteri; family Pomacentridae; genus Acanthochromis; species Acanthochromis polyacanthus. Next base: position 34,605,119 of record NC_067125.1, read on the forward strand.
AAAACCAAAACCTGCCGGTAGATATGAAGATATTGCTATCGTTTAAAAAAATCACTAATGACACCATTTGTCAGAGCTCGAAACTGTACAAATGGTGTCATATTAGCATGTGTGGCCTTTGGTTCCATTGGGAAAATTTACCCAATCTCACCTTAACAGTGTGATATTTCATCAAAATCATCAAAAAATGCATCAAAAAATTGACAAGAATAAACCAGAAACAGTAAAATAAGTAAATAAATAAAATGACAAAAATTCAGGGACAATGTTGTGTCCAGATTTTTTTTCCACCATCTTGGGAAATAATCAAACAAAATGTTTTTTTTATTAGGCATTATAGAAGACATTTTGACTTTTACTTCTAGCCAGGACTGTGCTTTTAACATAGATGTGCAGGACTTTATAGTCAAATGAAAAAATGAGGCCACAATTAGTAACAAATGTGAGAGAAGCAACAAAAAGTAAAAAATAAAAACGCTCAGAAACTGTTTGGAGTTCAGAGGGTTATGGCCCGTTCATGGTTTTTGCATCTTCCTGGCAATGTAGTTACCTCTGTGTGGGCATCCCAAAGTTTGCAACCATGTGTGCTGAGTCTGCAACTGAATTTTGTGCACTCGTTTTCCAAAACAAGCAAAGGAGTTTGTCTTCTTACTGTCAGGAGTTCGCCATCTCATTTTCCATGTGTGTGGATATGTTTTCTAGTGCATGTGTGAGGTAACAAGAATGGCATCATTCTTTGCTGTCAACAAAAAACACATCCACCTATTTTTCCAAAATATCAAAATATCCCTTTAAGTTTGAAGCACTGTTATTTCAACATACAGCTCTCATTATACCCCCTATATTCAGAGCTAATCTGACATTCATTTCATTGCTTTTCGTGTGTGTGTGTGTTTTGGCTCACTGGACATGACTTTAGCTTTCTTCTTTCTCTGCATGTCTTTCTCCTTCTTCCTCATCTACATCCACTCATCCTGCTCCCCTCTCTCCATCTCTCTCTGGGTAACAGCCCCACTGGTAGAGGAAAGGTGATTTATGGTTTATGGCTGTTGGCTCCAAATGGGATGTTTTATTCAGTGGCGGGAGGAAGTCGCTGCCTTTTTCTGCTGCTTTCCAGAGCCTTGCATTAAAGCACAGAACAGAAGCACACACATGCACAAAATTTAAAAGGATGATTTACAGTTCAACACTGACATTTCCTCTTGCATTCAGAAGTGGCATTTTGACAAGGAGAGACAGACTGACTGAGATGGACAGAATGACAGGCGAGCATGCAAGTGACAAAGAATCAAACGGGCACAGAAAAAGAATAATGGCAACTTCTGTAGTAACTGTGGTTTCGGTTGTTGTGTGTGCGCTTACAGTCAAGGTCACCTCAGTGGGCTGCATTTCTCTCCCTGTTGTCAGCTCGCATGCTGACAGCTACACGTCGAGTTATGCGCAGAAATGGAAATCTTTCTGCCTGTCTGTCTTTCTCTGAGTCTTTCTTTATATTATTTATTATGACTTACATTTGCATGTTTATCCAAATGTTCAGTGAGGTTAAAATGCAAGCTTGCGGATGTGCAGTTTTGTGCATGCACAGACTGAACGTTGCGTGTGAGAATGTTAATGTTGGTGAGAATAATGTAGTTAGAATAACAGGGTGAATATTCATCAGCTGGGTGGCAGTTACCCATGTAGCTGTCACTCAACATCCCAGGTGGGTACAGTTACACATCCACACACTCATCCTTGTTTCAGAGGTGTTTCCTGTATTCTGCCTCTGTGTTTGGATATTTGCACTTTTTTGGTTTGTTTTTTTTCACACTTTGTGTTTACAAAGGCATGTTTGAATTTATATTAATGTTGCGTGTTTGCCTCCCGATGGGGGATTCTCTGATTTATTTATTGCATCTGTCCCTAAGAGTCATCATGTCAGCAGGATAGTCTCCAGCTTGTCTCCTCTGTGTGTTTATGACCTCCAGTTGAAGTTCTCGTGGCAGAGCTCCCAAACTCTCAGCTTTAATTCCAGCACAGGTCCGGCTGGAGAGACAGGTGCACTAAACATGACTTATCCTTCACCTGAGTCCCCCTAAGATTGGACACTAATTGAACTTGTGTGCATGTTTGTGTATGTGTATGTGTGTGTGTTTGTGCTCCCGCGAGTGTGCGAGCATGTCTCCTGCAATTGAAATGCACGCACTTTCACTCACATATATATCCCCGTAACTAATTTCAACTTTATTCTCCTTCTGTGATCTGGAGAGCAAAGACAAGTCATGCAATAGCTCAGCGTGGAGCCGTAAACACGGCAGGTGAAATGGTGCTCGGAAAGCACACAACTCTCCCCGAACTCCCCAGGAATATTCAGATAGTTTTCATTTTCCACAAGATTGGCTCTGGGTGATGGCCACTCGGTACAAGGAGGGATGAGGAGACAGGAAAATAAAATTAGGGGGAGCCGTACTAGGGAGGGAATGTGTGTTTGTGTTTAACATTACCATTCCTCAGCCTCTCGTTGAGGCGCGGAAGAAGCAGATGGTTTACAGGAGGAATGACAGTTTGTGTATTTTCCTTTTGCCATCTTGCTTATCTCTTATCTCATTTGCCTGTTTGTTCATTACACCGTGATAATGCATTCGCTAATGTGCAATACCTGGTGTGCTCATGTTTTCATAGACCCAGAAGGGCAGGACAGCACTGTATTAAACATGCAGAATTGAAGTCGGGGTTAAAAAGGCAGATAGTTTTCTCAAAATAATGGGGAGAAGGACAGAATGTCAGCAAGACAAAACAGAATAAGTGAATTTCTCAAGGAAAAGCTGATATGGAGAGAGGACAATTGATTGTATGGAAAGTGGAGGTATGGGAGCTTTGACTTTCTCTCTAAACTCTTAAGATGACCTTGTTGGAGGAAAAATATATTTCTGAGTCCACCTGTCCTTTAGCGTCTTTGCATAGTTCCCTCTGCGTTCTGCATATGTCCTCTATTACTTTCCTTCTTTCCTGTTGAAGCCGGTGTCAGGATGTGTGCCTCAGTACATGTATGTGTTTGTGTTTTCTGTCATTTGTGTGTTTGTGTGTGCCTTTCCCAGCACAGCTTCTCCTGCAGTGATAAATCTAGTTATAGTGTAGCCATAGGGGCGGATAGCAGAGACAATCCCCCCTATTAAAGCTACTAGCAGCCTACTATTCTTAGCTCAGGCAATCACAGCACTCTCATTATTACACAATAGGGTGGAGGTATGCAACTCATCATCTCTCATCATCTGCACAGCCTCTGGCAATGTATGCACACTCTAAGTCTGTTGCACATGCACACATGCATTCTCTCAGCTGCTTATTATCTACTATTGTTCCTGATGTGTTTTTGATTTTTTTTTTTTTGCAGAAGTGAAATAAGTGGAGAAGAGGGGTGGCGTGGGGGAGTAGGTTCATCAACACTAACCATAACACTAGCATCAGAGCTGATAGAGCTCCTCAGTTCTCAGCAGTGGAAAATTCATTTGCGTTTTAGATATTCTGACTGATACTTTATTGTGCTGTAATTATCATCTGCTGTGAGGGGAAAATGTCTGGGGAATAGTGAAGATGTTTTTTAAAAACAAAGATGTCTTGAGGTCACAGAAGAACTTTGGCGTGGCCCCATGGTGAGCAGGGGCTGCAAGGGGAACAAAGTTGTTGTTTTTCTCAAAAACAAATTGTTTTATGGTTTTGTATTTACAACTTCTACAATAAGAGAACTTGCTCCCAGATAGACAGAACTTACTGAAGTACCTGCAGAATTTAATGCTGCCGTATCTTGATATTTAGTGGAATTGTGTTGTGGTAATGAAAACACATGCTGTGAGTTGTTAATGTCAAAGTAACTATTTTGTTTTGTCTTTTTTCTGCTTCTCTTTGTTTGTCTTCAGTATCACCCAAAATTTGATTTAAAAAAAATACCTCGACTTGTTATGAATATCTTGAAACTTCTACGATGAATCCTAAATTTATAAACTAATAATTAGTTAAATCTATCATTATCAGAAGAAAATGACCTCATCAGTATCATATTATAATGTTGATGCACATCCATCTCTGAAGACAGAACCAGAGCAAAGGAAGAAGTGAAAAGTAGAGATGAATGGGCACAAAACTTTGAGGTGACATCACTGACAGCTCTCAAAAACCCGTCTGGGTCGGTCAGCTACATCTCAGCTCAGTCTGCTGATCTGTAGCGAGCCTGATGCGAATCTTTCTAGCCACCTTGTGTCTCGGGCCTATCTCTACAACTTTGCAGTGCAGGATTTAGATAGTGGCACTTTTTAGATTAAAAAAACCCTAAGATCTCTGGATTTATCTTGGTAGTTCAGAGAAACAGAATCAGACAGAGAGAGATAATGAGAAAGAGAGCCGGGAGGAACAAGAGGCACAGCTCCCCTCCTCCCCTTTCCCCCTGCTCCCACTGTCATGAGAGTGTGTTTGTGGGTGTGTTGGACAGGAGGAATGGCTTGTTTATGGGCAGATTAATTGCTTTTATGGCCTTGTTTCTCCCTGTGAATGGTGCTGGGCGTTTTAATGAACACCCACACTGACTGCTTGCCTGCCTCGCCGGCCTGCCATGCCATCCCTGCTGCTGCTTTTCAGAGCATAGCCAAGCTTTAGCTAGAGCCCAACCACAGCTAACTGCCTAATGCTCACTTCATAGCCCTGCACAGGTGACCGATTTCATTCGTGTGTGTGCGACCGTGTGCCCAGCCGTCTTGAGAAGCCCAGCACAGGTGGGTGGTTCCACCCGAGGCCCACAGGGCTGAGGGCGACGAGCAGTTAACTGGACCGTGACTTTAATCATTTCCTGCTGAGGTGAGGAGAGGTAAGGCAGGCTTTCTGCTGTGTTAAGCTGCGGTCACGGCCACAAAGATTCTTAAAAAGTCTTTCAAAGGAGCAGATACAGTGATAGGTTTGAGAGGAGACCATTTAGCAAAGACGTTGAAGGAATTAGGACTAGTTAAGCGCCTTCCACATAGCAGCTTTACATGGATCAATTAAAAATCAAGTAAAATCTCCCCCTCGCTAGTTCCCTGCCCTTCCCTTCTTGCTTCATCACCTCTAATTATGCATTACTTTCTCTCTCCCTCTTTTCGACCCCTATTCTCTCCTTTTGGCTTCTTCCCTATTACTCTCTTCCTCTCTCTCTCTCTCTCCCCCTCTCATTAATCAGATCTGCAGGGTTTCTCTTCTTCTGGCTTTCTACTTCATTAAGCCTGAAACACCAATGGACCATTGCTAATGGACAGTCTCAGCTTTAACTCACAACTCAAGCCAGACTATAATTGTTTGTTTTGTGTGTATGTGGGTCTGGGACAGGGAGTGTTTGTGAGTGGTGTGTGTGACCATTAATTGGTCATTTGTGTGTGGCTTTAGAGTTGCAAGGAAAAAAAATAACCATGTGTTTAGAGGTTACTGTCAGATCCTGCTGAACTTCACTTTAGTTATTGCACCTTTACAGGTTCTACACCAATTTTACATGTAAAAATCAATTTTATAGTCACCCCAGACACAGCAGAGTGCATGGAAGTAAATGCAAAAAGTGGGAGTGGGGAAGGTTTGTCACACTAAGAGATGGGAGTCAAATGCTGTCGCCTGTGTGCCTTAGCTTTGTGAAAACCTGTATAATAGGAGTTTTAAAACAAGACACTTTAGCAAGTTGCATTATTCAAAAGATGTTTTTTTTTTTTTTCAAACTCGACTCATTTTGTGGACTGTAAGTCAAAATAAGTTGGCCTCTGCTGCATCGATTTGACCAATCTTTAATTAAACACATCTTATGTAAGTTTCATGCCTTTAACGCAACACTAAATCACTGGAGGATGCTTTTAAGGTCAAAGGGCAACCTTTAAGTGTGTGTTCTGCTCTGATTCCTTCCACCTGGAGCTCTGAAAACTTGCTTCTCAGGTCACACACATACAAATAAAGTTGAATACACTTTAGTGCTCCTTAACGAAACCTGTTCAGATGCAAAATAAAGTTCTAAATAGGAACGTTTCACCTTAACTAAAAAGCCCCTGGGGAGCTCATATTCCTTCGTCGGCACCTCTTTTACTACTCTTTCCAGAACTGCCTTTACAATCTTATTAAGCAACAATGCCGATCCCTCCATTTGACCATAATGCCCAATAAAACAGACTTTATGGTTGCATACATTTACCCTCAGCTCTTTGCATATATATTGCTCCTCGCCCAGCAGTGCAGTCGTTAGTGCAGCGGTGTTCTGCTCAGTTGCCGTGGAGGACAGGTAGTATTGAGTGCTGTTGTAAAAGGGAGCTGCTTTACTGTGTGTTTGTTCTGGCATGTTAACGGCTGCCTTTACAGCTCTGATTATGGCCCACCAGGAGAACAGGGAGTGCTAACTACACAAGGAAAATGCTGCTCGGAATAAAGGACGGGAAGAAGCGATAATGTATATTTCCTTTGGCTGCGTGTGCCTTTAGTCAGTCAAAAATCCCTCTGCATGGAGCATGTTGCTGTCTTGTGATAACTGGTGATCAGGAAAATTTGGGCCTGATTTACTCACTAGTACACTCTACATCACTATGTGCGTTTGTGAAAAGACAAAATGATATCATATGATTTGGCTGCATTGCATGATGCATGAACCATGTTATTTTTCATAGTTGTTTCTTCAGCTGGCTGCACTGAAAGTTCTGTTGTCCTTTGTAGCTTTTTCTGTCCAGTAGACATTCCTGTTACATGGTTGCGCTTTACGAATAAACTGATGATTATTCAGGCACTAAATCCCCCACTTTAGACCAAATTCCTAATTTTGTATTCCTGCACAGACTCGTACGTTGCACACAGAATTATGCTTCCCCACAGCGGAACAGTTTGTGCTCCAGTTGGACACTACAAAGATGCTCGGTCTGTTGCCTCAACAACCAGGGACCTCTGAGTGTATCTGTGCATGTAGCTATAAACAGTGTATTCAGCCCTGGTACCTCCTCTCATCTCCTGGTAATACTCACAGACTGGCTCCTCTCCATTGTCACCTGTCTTGTTCATTCGTATTCCTGTTATCATTTCCTCATCATTTATTCCTATTTATACTAAGCAGCAGTGATGTGGTTTTGTGCTTTACATCATGCTGGTATATTAGCTTGCACGACTGTCTTTAGGTTTTCTCCCTGCCCCATTTCCTCCTTCTCTTGCTGTGCCTCTCCTCTCTGTCTGTGACACCGTCAGTCATTAGCCTAACTCCCAGAGCAGAAAGAAAGACTGGTTGTGTACGTGCCTTTGTGAGTGTCTGTGTGTGCTTATGAGAAAGTGAAATAGAACGAGTGCCAGCCAGCTCTGATTGCAGGGTCACTCAGGAACGACTTTGCCAAAGTCTGGACACCAAATCCCAGCAGACTCTGGCAAATGTGTGCACACACACACACGCATGCAGGTGCCATAAGACACCAAGTCTGGCCAGGAATGACTAGAGATAACAGCAGCTGTTCTCAGTTTTTGCTATCACTCCCACACACAAATGCAGGGTTTACCGACAGGTTCTGTGTCCCCGTGGCAGAACAGAGCGATGAGGATGTGAGCTTGATGGCAGAGTTGGCGCCGGCTGGCGGGCTAGGCCGAAGGACCCCAGGGAGGTTTGACTGATCGAGGCTGACTCCAAGCCCTCTGGATCAGTCTTTGTGTGTCTGTGTGTGTGTGTGTGTTAGTAAGAGAGAGAGGGGGATCTGTGTAGCATGGCAGATGGCATGATGGTGTTTAAACCAGTTAGCTTACCATCAGTGGAGAAGCAGGTCATGACAGCTTTTTGGCTGAAAGGTGGCTGGAATAACTCCTGGCCTCAAGGTTATAGGTTGGGAGAACCTGGTCGCTGTCCAGTGTGCTAAAAAGAAATCATCTATGCATGCAGAGAGGGAAATCTGGTGTTTTGGTTGCTGATTGTTTGATTAAGGCTGGCGCATTGTTAGTTTCTGCAAAAGAACTCAGATGGCAGTACATGTGCTGAAGAACTCTACTTCAGTAAAAATTTGACTCACTTGCACTGTACCTCACTTCATTGTTTCCATTTTATTCTTTCCATTTCTGCATCACCACAGAAAAAGAACACTTTTAACATTCAATTCTTATGCTGTATAACATATTGTTGTAGATTAAATGACCTACAAAATATTTGAAAGAGTCAAACCCATTGAACTTCAAGCAGTTTTATGCTTTTGTCATATTTTCCCTCAATTTGGGTTTATTTTTCCACTGTAATATAAAGTCCTGCACCTCCATGAAAACAACACAATGATGACTAAAGGTAGAGAGAACTTGAAAATGTGTTCTGTGCACTATGGCACCGCTGTAATACCATAATTCATCAAAACAAACCAGAAGTTGAGTTCCTTAGATGAGTTATTTTACAAAAATTGAGAAAACTGGAAATCATCATGTGCAGCAGCTGTTTTGTGTTACCACTACTGGAAAATACATGGCGATTCTACATAATATCGATATTTTAATACTTAGACTTTTAATTTGTTTAATTGGCTTTGTGTGGACACAACCTGCAGTTCAGCCAAGAAATCACATGACTGTTGGTCACAGCTTCATAAGTAACCAGTAATGTATAGGTTTTATGTTTAATTTTTTATTTATTTATTTATTTACAAAATTTCCTACATGTAAAGACCTTTAAGACACTATTTTTAAAGGAGACATATAGAATGAAGTGATTTTGATCAAGTGCCACAATTATAAGCTTAGATCTGGTTATTTTTACAGATGAGTCTGGACGCCACACATGATAATAATAATAATCTTTATTTATATAGAACTTTTCATACAGCAGTTGTAGCACAAAGTGCTTTACAAACAGACAAATAATTAAAACAAGATAAAAGAAATTATGACATGATTACTTCAAGGTTCATTGTAAAGTTGGAACCTGAAAGTCCTCTGATAAATTATGTCATTTTGCTTTTCAAACCTGCTGGTGGCTTTTGGTAGCCTCGCCGTGCTAGACCCAGGTCTGAAGACACAAGGGTCTAGGAACTCTCGACAGGGAGGGAGGCGGGCTAAAAGATTGTCTTTCAAATCACTCTGCAGCAGTTGGGTAGGTATACAACCAATCAGCGCAACGAATAGGCTGACGTAGGTCCTGGAGCGCCGGAAATCAGAGGATGCGGGAGTTCAGTGAAGCCTTATTTATACAGTCAATGGGTGACGCTCAAGTATATTACAGACATGTTAACAGAAAGATTATTCAGAGTCGGTGCTAATGGAGCTCAACGACTGTTGTCGACCCTGACAGAGAATTAAATTCGTTGCCGTGGGTTGTCTAGCGCGGCTAGGCTAGGCTTTTGGGGTACAGAAGTGTAAAGTAAAGAGTATGGTGTAGCTTATATTGCATGGGTTCAACTATTGTTACATGAATGCATCCATAATAGTAATCTAATAACATCCTGGTGGAACACTCAGACCCCATCTTACTGACAGCAGAGGGTGCAGACTACATTTTTCTAATGATACTTGTGTTATTTTATGTATTGCCCTTATATTGGTTCTTATTGTGTGTTGGTTTCATAGGTTTAACTTTCTCTGACTTTATTTAATGTTGTTTTGATGACTTTAGATGTTGTTGGTTCGCACCCATTTAAAAGACAAACAATCATCTGGTTAATTGTAGATTTTAAAAAGCACACTGTGTGTATTCTTTGTAAATGTCTGTGTGTTTGTGCAACATTCTGGAGACTGTGTGCCAGAGTTAATTGAGTTTACCAGGAAAGCAAACACGGCTGGCCAGTGTTCTACAATGCCAGCCGACGATAGAGAGACGAGCAAGAATCTGTAGCCAGCACTTCACATCAGGAAGCTCATCAAGTATTGAAGAGGAAAACCAACTTGGGCAGAGAGACAGAGGAAGGAACACAAGACAAACAAGAGGAGCTGAGAGTAAAGGAGTCGACACACTTAAGTGGAAAAACTTGACAATATATCGTGTTTGTTATGTTGCAGAGAGAAAAGGAGAAGATTGTGACCTTATAAGTGCAACAGAGGAGAAAAAAAAAATAACACAGCAATGAAACGGATTGTGAATTTGTCTGTTTTTATAAGCTCTTCTGGTGTGTGCGCATTTGTCTTCCCTCTTTGTCTGTCACTCTGTCTACTGAACTGAGTTAAGAGGGCATTTAAAGGAGCAGGAGAGCTATTTAAATCATGTGTGTGAGTGCTGGTATGTGTGTGTGGATCAGTCGGAGGTTCAAGCGACAGATTTACAACCCAGGTACAGGAGAGATGAAGGCCACTTCCCAGGAAGACCGTTTCTCTCTTTTCTGTGCTGCTCTGGCTGGCTGGCGTTGTTCCAGTTTAATTCTTTCAGAGCCTACAGGCCTGTTCTTCCACCTCCATATCCCTTCTTTCCTCTGCCAGTGAAGAAGCTACTCTCATATTCTTTTCCTCTTTAATCCATTCATAAACTTTCAGCCATATCAGCCTTCAGAGCATCAATTACTCGGCCCCTCCTTTCTCTGTCTCCTGTGTTGTCTCTTCCACAGTACAGCCTTTTTATTGCTCTCTGAACTTAATCTTACTTCACAAGCCAGATACGTCTCCTCACTTGATCCTGTAAAATACTGCTACCAGCATTGCTAGTGCCCAAATAAAGACATTGATGTAAGTTAGATCAATAGCATTTGTTTGTGAGACCAGAACATTATCTACAATTAATCTTGATCCCAATATTTGTCTTTTTAAATGGTTTAAGTGGCCATATTTATGAAACTGCACCAAATAAATCTACAATCTACAACACTCTGTAAAGAAGACAAAATATAAAGATGAGTTAATGCAAAATTATTGTTATTATTTAAAAAATTCATATTTTACACATTTAAATATAATCACGTTGTTAATAACTTTTAAAAATGATTTTAAACATTTTCTTTCATTTTTAAGCCCTTTATTAGATTTTTTTCTTTAAAAAACAGCAAATAACTGTAAAGTAATGATTACTCAGGGAAATAATGTAATTTTACAGTCATGAAATGTTTAAGAAATCTGTTAAAATAGAGATTTTAGTGTAGAAATCATTTACAAATTTAGTATTTTTTTCAAAAATATAATGTAATTTAGCATTTTTTGGGTAATTTACCATATTATTTACTGTAGTTTGATAAAACATCAAAAATCTGTAAAAAAAAAAAAAAAAAAAAAGCATAAACTTTCTGAAAATTTGCGTTCAAAAAACATGAACTAAAATTAATTTTTACATTGTAATCAGAGCTGATGATAGGTCAAGTTGCTAATTTTGGAAAGAAAAGCACAACAAAAGAACCACTGAAAAGCCTTTTTCCTTTTGTGCCTGTTTTCTTGAATTCCAGCCAGGTTAAACCATTCTTTATAGTCTTATTATAGAAAATGTGATGTGTCGCCAGGTTTTAAAACATTGTATTAACAAGGTAGCAGGGGCACCGCATGGAATTGTAAGGCAATAAAAATCCTAAAAGCAACTATAAGGCAGTGAAAGCAAAAACAAACTGTAAAATTTATGTAATAGCAATACGAAGCATAAAGAAATAAGATTGCACTGGGCAGCGTATAGTGCAAATCAGCATAGCAATAGCAATACAGCGGGTTTTGTCCTTAGAGCAAGTGATATATAGTGTCATGGTGTCTCTTAGAACTTAGAAAAATAATCCATGCTTCAGAGTACAAAACACAAACATGTTTTTTAAAATATATCTAATAATGTGGAAAAACAAAGAAACTAACTTTTTTGCATCAGTGTTGGATTTTTTGGAAAAAGTTGCAAGATACTGAGCATGTACACATAAGCATCCAGTAACTGAAGGATGAATGCATATATGGGTCAGGGATTATGAATAGATGAATGAAGGATAAACTTTGAATTTAAACTTACAGCTAAAAGGAAAGAGTCCCCAGTCTTTGTTCAAATAGGAAGGTAGTATTGAATGTTTGTGGCTGTCCTGCTTGACAATCCTGTCTATTCCTAATGGCTTTGTGTTGTACCGCTCTGTGTGTGTGTGTGTGTGTGTGTGTGTGTGTGTGTGTGTGTGTGTGTGTGTGTGTGTGTGTGTGTGTGTGTGTGTGTGTGTGTGTGTGTGTGTGTGTGTGTGTGTGTTCCTAATGCCAGAACATTTCTCTCAGTGTGATCCATTAATTATTTTTGCCTTTATCATCTCTCCTAATTGTGAGCTTCTCATCGCCTCATCGCGCCTGTCTTGTTTTATTTCCATTTATTTTTTGGATGGTGGAGTTAAGGAGAAAAGATTGATGAAGAGGAGGGTGAGGGAAGGGGAGACAATGAAAGAGAGCCTCGTGGACTGTGTTTGGTTGTCTTTAGCTCTATTTCCTCTGCTGTTATGTCCTGCGGGTTCAAGGTCTCTTCTCCATCAGCATCCCTCTCTCTTCCTCCTTGCATCCTTCTCTCTCTCCACTCTGCCTGACTCTACCATAAATCTACCAACACACATATCTGCACACAAACACACACAGAAATATACACACCAATCAATACAAGCATGCTTGGCAGTGCCAAAGTCCAAAATGACTATAGATTTTCTGTCGACTCTGCCACTAAATTATGCAAACCTCTGGTTTATGTTCCAGTACTTTTTTGGTGTTCCTGCTCCAGAAGTGGGATCGGGGTTTCCACTGAGTCACACATGGAGAATACAGGTGTGGATAGCAGAAGGAAAGACTTTCCTTCCTTTCCGCATTTGGTTCAGTACACAATAATTACAAAATGTGTACTGGTACAGATTTTGAAATCAATAATGTGTTTGAAGATCATTGTAAATGTCCTGCTGAGGTCAGGATTTTGTTTAAGTGGTGAATAATGTGCTCCGGATATCCATGTTAGAGTTGTAGAAGCTCACACACCGACACACACTCATACACATCTATTACACATACACATCTACTACACATACATAGACAGACTTAATCAATGATTAAAACAGTGTCAGAAGATAAAGAAAAAAAATTGATCTTAAGAAACTCAGCCTGGGGTAAAGTTTTATATGCAACCTTAAGATTGGGATTGATTGCAGTCAATGTTTAATGTAATTCAATCCCTATTTAATGGAAAACATTTGCAAAGAAGAGAAAAAGTCCTCCACACTCTGTTATGGGAGTCAACAAACTAAGATGATTAGACTTAAATGGAATCTGAGCCTGCACCAAAAGTCTTCAGAGAATTTTTGATCAATTTAATCCTAAAGATTTGCATTGAAAATACAAACATACAACGCAATTGGCAATAGATATTTGTTCAGATTTTGTGATTGAAGTATCAGAAGCTATAAGGCATTACCTGCTGCAGGAGTCACTTTGCACCACTTATAATTATCATCTACTTGTTTGAAAGAAATGCTAAATATGGAGCTAAGTGGAGAGAAAATGATACTTTTAGTTGAGCTGTTGATACTGAATCAAGGACAGAAATGGAGCAGATTCTTTGTGTAACGTTATGCTCATGTGCTACTGGTTTTACAACTCCATATATGAATGTGTGTCCATGTGCAAATCTGCATAATGTGTGTCTGTGCGTCTGTTTGCTTGTGTGCTGGAGTGTGTCCATGCGTGTGCTTATTTCTAAGGTTGACTAATAGTTTGTCTGGCCCAGCCTGTGACAGGGCCATCAGTAACTCTAAGGGGAAATTGAAATGATCGGCTCATTCAGTCTCCCAGCAACTCCATTACCCCGAACCTCACAATCAAACACACTCACAGACAGACATCCCTCCTCCTCATTTATACTCGCCTTATCTCTCCATCAGTGTCACTTGCTCTTTTCCTTGTCTGTTATCTATTTCGCCTAACTTCCCTCTACATCTCAGAGACTTTAAGATATTTGAATGTCTTCTAAGTTCTGTCCTCTTCCTTTATTTCACTTCCTTTTTATCCTGTCTGGCTGTCTGTCTCCAAATTCTTAAATGACACTTTTTAAAAGTCTGTCATAAAGTGTTTGATTGGATATGTGTGGGTGACACTGATGGACTGCATTTGAGAAAAAAAAAAAAAAAAAAAACTCTATTTGCCCAGAAAAGCATTTAGACGGATTTGGGAAGGCTGATTTGACACTGACTCTCACAGCAAAAAGAAAGTTTAGGGAGGTTTCGGGTTGTGCAGAATCCATAGTCGAGCTGCAGTTATTCTTTCACCGATCCGCTTTTCATGAGAGACGAATTGAGAGGGAAAGACAAACAGAAAGGGATGAAAAAAAAACTCCTTGAAGCAATCATTGATCACCAGTCAAAGTCCTTGATTCTGTCTAATGAGCTGCTTGTTCCTTCTGGGAGGCAGAGTAATGAGAAAAACAACACTGGCTGCTGCGCTGAGTAAAGGCAAACAGCCAAACAAGATATTTTTATGATACTGAAGTGTTTCAGCAGCAACTCTGTATTTAGTTGAAAATTCTGTAGAACAGTTTCATTGAGTATATTTAAACTGTATATGTACTCGGCTACACTGAAAAGGGACACGTTTTCCAAGACTCTTTCATAGTTATTACGTGGGAAGCATATAGATCACTGTGTAATGAATATTAAACACCTCAGACTGAAAAACCAAGTGCAGGCATTTGTCTTAATGCAGTAGTAGATCTCATAGATGTAATACATTTCTTTAAGCTTACAAGCCAGTCTGCCATCTAATAGAAGCAATATATTCTTTCATGCCTAAATCATTATACTGTAATGGATCAAAGTAAGAGAAAATCAAGTAAAAGTGAAGAATTCTGCCTGTTTGACTGTAAAAACGAACTCATAGTCGCACACAAATCTACCGTGCTGATGCTTGGAGATGCTCAGTGGCCTGATGTGACCCTCTTGGCTCATCAGGAAGAACTGCTCCACTTAAACTTTGTTGCTCCTTTGTAATTGAATTAGTCTGCTCAATTATGTAGAGGCAGGCCTGTCCTCATTACGCAGCACTATTAAAACGCAAGAATGGAGCCAAAGGGAGGAGAGCTAAAAGTCATTTTCGTGAAAGTGTAAAGTTTCCCTGCTCTAATCTCCGACATGGCTGCCACATCTGTACGAGTATGCCATCGCTACATGAATGATGTCCCTCTGTACCGTCTCTGCTCTACCTCGCTCTCTCTCTCTGTGCTTCTGGGCCGAACGGCTAGAAAAATGCGAAGTCAGCAGATTTGGGCAACTTCTTCCAAAGCTTACTTTACTAACTTCACACGAAAACATCAAACCGAGCCAAAAATGCTGCCAAACCGCTTGCTTGAGGGGTCCCTGAGCTCAGCACAATGATCTGACACACATCCGCTTAAACATGCGCGCACACACGAACTGCAGGGATTCCCTCCCCTATCCTGTGTCTGCAGCAAACCCACATATCTGAGATGTTCACTGCTTTCTTATTTCTAATTGCATGACTCTGAGTTCGTCCCTCTTGTCTCCCTCTCACACAGGATCAACGGAAGAGCCTCCAGAGTGGCTACAAGCATGTCAATGACGAAGGTTTCCAGCTGCAGAGGTGGGTTTCTCTCGGTAATTAGCACAGATTTAGCAGTCTTTACTCTTAAAGGTTTTTTTTTTTAAATTATGAGTCTCAAATGTCAGATTTTGTTCAGGCATGTTCAGATAGGGAAGAGAACCTAAAATTCTGGACTGAAAGTGGACAAAAATGAAGCTGTCAAGCCAATTTCATTAAATTATCTTGAATTTATGCATAAATATAAATGTAAATCATGCACAATATTAAGTTAGTGCAATTTCCAACTTTTCCAAACAACATTTTTGCAACTTAAACCATTGATCTAAATCAGCACATGGGAATTCTTTTTATCTTGCAACCAAGCATTTGATGAAATATTTAGAATTACTTTTGAGAGTGTACTTTTGGGCTACTGCAAAAGCCCATTTCTCTGCAGATGGGACTAAGCCATTGCTGTTTAATTACTGATGACCCAGATAGCACCAGTAAGTGTGTGTTTGTGTTTGTGTCCTTTGAATGTCCCCTAACCCTTATTCCCCTTCTCTCCTGCTCAGTAATCATCTGACTATGGACCTTGACAACAACATTCATTTCAACCTGCCACCTGTTGAGAACAAGGTGTTGATGTGAGTATACTGTATTTTTTATCTTTCTATTATCTATTAATGATTATGATTCTTGCTCCTGTTCTTAGTCACTAGTTCCCAACCTGAGGGTCAAGACCCCTCCACAGTGTCAGAATATAAAGCTGACACACCAAAACTGTGTCTATTACTAAAAATTGTATAAATGTTTGTTTTTTTTTCCATCCCTATCTTTTGTCCTCTATAAAGTCACTGATATGAAGCAGTCTAAGGTCATAATGGTATATTTTGAAACTCCTCGACATACTGTTTGTGCGGTAATGGGGGTTCCCAAGTGTGTATTGCTGAATTTTAGGTATCACTCAGCCAAAAAGGTAGCAACAGCTGCTTCAGTTTGCATTACACTATGAAAGTGTTGAGATTGGATCTGTGTGAAAATATACTGCATGGATTTTCGTAACTGATTCAGTTTTTAGATTGACTAAATCTAAGTAAGTGAGCTTACCCGTGTTGATGTACCAGCTCAGAAATGCAGCAACCACACTTATACAATCCCGAATCATCATCAATACCTGTTTTATTGTGTATGTTGTCTCTTCATCACCACATGTAGTATTCAGCGGGCCTGGCGTGACTTCCTTCAGAGACAGGAAGTGGAGAAGAGGAGCCCCTCCCCGCCCTCCCTCTCATCCTCTGACAAGATGAGCATGTCGATCAGCATGATGACCCTGTCAGATGGCAGCACCCCAGTAAGTCATGCCCATGTCAGACATATTCTCCACTACAGATTTGGGGCATTCAGGCGACATGACAGCATGTGACATGTGGGACGGTTTTCGTGGAGGCTGAGTGTCGGTGGATGCGTGTCATGTTGCTCACATGGACACATGTCGGCTTTTGCAGTTGTTCTTCTCTGTGTGTTACAGCTATGTAGCCAAGGCTTTGCATGTGCAAACTTGTAATATATGTGTGTAGCATATAAAGTGGCTACAAATCATCTAAACTCTTTGGAATGACCTGGTTTTCTGCATTAACGTGTCGGAAAAATGTTACCTGAGCTTTAATCTCACTTAGCTGGACACTTCTGCATAACAAAACAGTGACAGAAGTGCTGTTTCGGTGGAACATTTGCACGCAGGAAGGTGTGAACTAAGATTAAAATGGTTAATGAACTGAAAAAAAATATCAGGGCTGCATTATTGCCCGATCCTCTGCAAAACCTTTAGTTTTCAGTGTGGCAGATTACTACCTACCACAGGTTGTTGTTGTTATTTCCCATTGTGAAGTGTTGGCAAATGGTAAAAGGCAGATAATGGAAGGGGAGGAGAAAGCCATGTAAAATACACAGCCAATGGCAAGTTTATATACCCACAGTCTACATATCAGACCTGCACAACATTCAGGAGGAAATTTGGACCATTTTTCCCTTTCAGAACTATTGAAGCTCAGTCATATTTCCAGTAAATCCTGGTGGAACAGCTCTCTTGTAGTCTTTCTACATTATCTGTAACGTAGGTCTGGTCGCTGAATGGGCCTCTCCAAAGGGTGGACTTTCTTTGTTTAAAGTTTTTCTGTCATACATTGTACCCCTTGATCACCTGACTTTTACTGAGCTTCAGCAGATGGAAACCCACCTTGGCACTACACTGTAGGACACCTTGATAAACTAGGGAATTAACTTTCCCCTCAATGATGGTGAGCTGTCTCGGCACAGAAGCAACCCCAAGTCACAATGCTCCCTCCTCTGTGCTTCACCTTTGAATGAATGCCATATGCAGTGGAGTGTGCTCTGCTCAAACAGGTCAACGATAGTTTCATCAGTCCTACAATCTACATTTTTCCAGTGTTGCTCAGTGTTCAGGTGCGGTTATCATGTGTGAGGTGTGCAGCTGTTTCGTCACACCTGTTTGATGACTCATAGACAGAGATGTTAACAAGCTCTAGTGGCTCCTTTAAGCCTTTAGGTATAACTGTTGGGTTCTGTTTTACCTCCTTTATCATTCCATGTTGTGCTTTCGGTGTTATTTTCGCTGGGCACCCACTTCTAGAAAGAGCAGCCCGAGTACTAAATCACTGTGGTTACTCTAGAATGCTTTCCAGCTTTATGCAAATCAGCCATTCTTGATCATAAGTCTTTTCTGTAGGGCATCAGCAGATGTTTCTTCTAAGTTGGAAACTCAGAGTGTTTGTTTTAGTAGCTTCAACCCACACACAGAGCCTTATTTGCTTATAACATTCCATTTTTTTTAACTCCTGACTGTGGCTCACATACTTTTTCCAATCAACAGTGTGAATGTTTAAATGATATTCAGTGTAGATGTGAACAATGCAGTGAATTATGTGTTTTTAGTTTTTTGTCTCCATAACTGTAACTTAGACATAAAATCTAATTTTTTTGTAAGATAAATTTATCTATGAATGCTGATAATTCCTAAATAACTCACTTACTTTTTCTTGCAACTGTACTAACATGTTAGAGTTGGCCTGTTAGACGTTATTTGCTGCCTTGTGGAGAGAATACCAAATGCTGCATATTGTCCCATTTCTGTCCAGAAGGGGGCAGTATCTCTTAGATAATTTCTATTCTGTGCAAACTCACGGCCTGCCTCCTCCAAAGAGTAAATATACAAGGATGTGGTCTCACATACACGCACATTCTCTCACAGCAAGAGCACACTAAGAATTGAAATCTGTGCAACAGCCATTCTCATTCTGCACATCTTTCCATCTTCCATCTAACCAGACCACAGTAAATCCCCGGGATTTTCTCTACTGCGTCTGTTGTGGTCATTATAATTCTATACTGCCTTCGTCTGCAGCCTTCTGGCTGAATAGCAAGTGTGTGTACACTTCTCTACTAATCTCTGAGCCTGAAGTCAACAGGCAGGTTAAATCTCAGAGACGGCTGGGAGAGTTCTGTGTATGAGCACATTTAGGTGGTACTTGTCCACTCGGTCGCTACAGAGAAAAGCTTTTACACTGAAGAAGACTGTTTGATTTGGATTCTTGTGGATAAAAGGAGGTCAGATGGATTATGAGTGAAGAGAATTCAGAGTGGTGAGCAGCAGGAATAAATGCATGCTGTCTGCAGAGCCGGCAGGTAACACATAACGTGCAGCTGGTGGTGAGCATTCAGGCCAGGAAGGCTGCGGATAAACTCATCATGCGTTGTTTAGCTTTATACACACACTTACAGCAAACACACACACACAGATAACAGACACTGGTTTTGTTTGAGATCCTTCGGGATGACAGGGAAATGCTTAGCTCAGTGACTTCGACCTGCTGACAAGGGCAGATGATCATCAGTGAGAGAAAGAGAGAGCCAGAGAGGGAGAGAGTCTGTCTGCATTACGACCTTAAGGTCAAGGGAGATAGAAGAGGAAAGGAAGATGAAAAACAGACATTGGTTCACAGGTTGAATGTGCTGATGCTGTAGATCTGCTCTCCTCTGTTAGAAAATAGAGGCTCAACTTCTCTCATATGATTTCATAGCTTCAAAAAAATCTGATTGATTGCAATAGTCCGGCAGTATTTTGCTATATTATCTTAACACTGTCTGGTTTCACACACTTTCCTCCGTCTGTCTATTTCTGCCTGTGTTTTGGGTTGTATTTCTTTACAGTAATGCTTTTGCTGGATGTGACAGCTCCACCCTGTTTGAATTTCCAACAGTTTCATTTCTGTTGACCCAGCAATATATTTTCAACGTGTGTCTGTACATTCATAGATACACACACACCACACAGGCACACACAGGCACACAAGGGATGAAGTCATATTTTCTTGAGGCACAGTGATGTGGAAGCCGTCTCTAAAGTGATTGAATTTCTAACCTTTGTGACTATAACATCAGTCTTTGACAAAACCTTGCTGCTTGACACTGCTCCATGTGTGCGGGCATGAAACCACGTCCTTGTACGTATATTTTTTTTCACATTCTCATGCGTTTTCAGGAGGGATGACTGTACTGTTCTCGGCAGAAAGACACAGTTGACATGCAACTCTTTATTGTGTAAATGATCTTGCACACTGTAACTTAGCTCCCTCATTGCCATGGCAATCCTGCAAAATAGAGCAGCTCTGGATATCTCTCTTTATGATCGATCCCTCCGCTCTATAGCAACACCATAGAGGGAGACAGAAATTATAGGTTTCATTAAAGAGGGACCTAACAAAACTCTGGCTTTTTATGCTCAGATATGAATCAGCTGTCTGAATTTTATTGTTTCATAATACTGTACCGCGTCAACATGGCCAGCCGGACCACCTACACACACAAGAGTGAGGGCATGCACGCACCGACACATGCACACGGACACGCAGACCGCTGCAGCTTCAATTTTAGACTGTCGAGATGATAGATGTCTTTTTATAACTAGACATCAATCAGTACCGTTTGGGGACTGGCTGAAGTGTCTTTCCAGCAGGATTGCTGCTGAATTACTTGTGTAATGAGGATGAAAACAAACATCCATTGAAGAAGATCTAAAAATGTATCCAGGAAGTTTGTTTTATGAAGTTAAAAATGTCTAAATCCTAGATAATGCAGTCTATTTTTCAGTCTCGGTTCTTAGCTTATTGGTGGAGTGTATTATGAGTAATGGAGCTGTCCACTGCTTTGGTGCTGATGTAGATGATCTGTGATGTAGTAGCGGAGTTCCGACACTAGAGGGAGGTCCAGTATCATAATGGGTTTATTTATTTAATGAATTAATTTATTGTTTGTCTCTTTCTGGGGAGGTAACTATAGTCTTGCATTGGCAACTGTGTGTATCTGAATTTATCTGTTGTCTTTGATATTCTGTTTAAATGTATTTGTGCCTGATGGTGCTACAGAAATCCAACATCAGTGCATAAAACCAAAAAAAATAAACCATACTGTTGATTACCATGGCAGTGCAGCAAGAATAGTTCTACATGATGATGGCACAGAACATCTATTTACTTTGTAGATTTGTGTGAAATAGATATGTGTTTAAGTGAATATATGTATAAATGTGTGAATGTGTTAGCTGGTGAAGGGCACAGAGGGGCAAATTAGTCCATCTGGCCTGCAAAGGTGCAGTGAGACTGGGCAGAGGAGGTCAGCACCGTTCTCCCTGTCTGCCAGCTGTCATGCATCTCTGTCTCTTCCCTCTCCATCAGGGCTCTCTTAACATCTCCCTCCTCCTTTTTTTTTGTCTGTCATGTCACAGTTTATTTTTGCTTCCCCCTTTCATATGTAACATCTCTCTCTTTCTCCCAGCGTCTCCTTCTTCGCGGTTCTCCCCAGCCTCTCTGCATCTTTTCTTTGCTCTCTGTTTCTGTCTCTTTATCACTCCCTCACCCACCTACTGTTCTCTTGGCTTTATCAGGTCAGGCAGCTGCAGCAGCAGCAGCTGTGGAAGCCTGGTAGGGGAGATAAAGGAGGTTAGGTAAAGTTTAGGGGAACTTTCGTGGAGTTACTGTACATCTACTCTTTATGTACAGTGCAGGTACATAAAGCAGGAGTTGACTTCATAGCATTATCACGCTGCATATTTAGGTCTCCGGGTTAATGTCTGGGTCTTGCTTTGAGTTGTCCTGAAATAACCCACTGATGTTTCTGAGGCTGACTTAAATTCATCATTACACAAAGCATTAAAACTTCAGCAGATTACTGAGCCAGCAGCATGCACAGACTGTACCCAGTGTCAAAGGATTTAACCCCTCACATTCGTTTTACTCACATAATCCAGTGCAGAGTACAAATTGTTGCCCCGTCAGTGAGCCCGCATAATTTTTAATCCTCACGGTCTTTTCTATTCACTGCACAAGCCAACCTTTCAATACTATAGATGGTAGAAAGCAGCAAAGGTCATGCATTGTATCTCTGTGGTAGAATGCTTATTACGCTAAGACCCCAGCATTGATAGTGTGTGAATGGCTTCTCCTCAGACTCACTGCGCCACATAAAACTCGTAGTGGACCATTCATAGTTACATAGATAGCCAAATGCAAAGGTTTTTAGTCTTAGTAGTCTCAAAATTGTCGAGCTTTTCCCAAATTAAAGTCTGTATTGAATGTCCTCTGTGCTGAAAAACTAATCTCATAAAATGAATAAACCAGACACAAATACCTTTAATTAAAAGAAATAATAAACAACAAAGCAAATATAATATGGTAAATATGGTAGTAAAGCTGCACAGATCATTGTTATTGCGGCAGTTTTAGGTTCCACTTTCAGACCTACAGTCTTGTGTTGAGACAAATATGCAATGCAGCAATCACTTGGCCTGACAAGCAGTGACCAGTCCTTTGGTTATTGTTTGCAAATGGTCTCGAGGATAGTTTCCTTGGCACAAGGTCCTGCCTTGCAGCATACTTAACACTGTCTCAAGAACCACAAGATTACTCTTAATTATCACTGCCAGCAAAGTCAGCAGTCTGTCGTGTGCTGTCACCCATCCAAACATTGTCTTTTACCAGTAGCCTTTCCCACCTCCCCTCTACTGTGGACCAGAACATCCCTGCAATGATTTATGGTAATTATGCAAATGAAACATAAGGCTTTAGAAATTAATGCTAACCCCCACCGGTCTTTTCACCGCTGGAGGATGGGTGTAACTGGAGCCAATGCTTTTGCAATCCTGTTACTGTAATACCAGGGACAATGCAAAAAAAAAAAAACCCAGGTCAGGAGATTAAGGATTGCATTGAATTAGTTTAGGTTTATTGAAGCCTCATGGAGGCAGTTCACATGTTTTAATCTTTTTGCCTCATTCATTTGGTGCAAATTGATTGAAAAGGCTTCCTACGTGCGGGTTTATAGTCATTTCTTATTCCTGCAGAGTGATGCTGGGTCAGTAGGCTGGAGATTTCATTGACATAATCCGTCTTGTTATAATCTCTCGCCTAGATAAGATGTACTGTATGGCAGTGGTGCAGGTGTAGGTGTGCTGGGGCTTCACTGTGCCTGATGTGGGCTGGGCAGAGTGACAGCCCTGACAGGATGTAAGAAGACCTCTGTGACACACCAGCCAAGGTATTGATTGACAGAATCATTAGTGACCTCGCGCCGCTCCATCATCGCCTTATGTGGAGGCAGTCTCGCTCTAGATCTGGAGGCTACAGAATTTACCTTCACTGGGTTGCAAACTGATTTAAAAGAACATGAGCATTTTCTGTCTGTGTGCCACAGCTCTCAGTTTCTTTGTAAATGTTTTAACTACCCTGCAGACATGTGAAGGACATTCATGTGACTCTAATAATTATGTATTATGGAGATGGAGCCCTCAGTGTAATAATGCCTGATTGAGGGGGGGGGGGGCAGCGAGGTCTGACTCTGCTAATCACCTGCCAGCAGCATGTCAGGCTGAACATGGGCCCTTTCACACCAGGGACATGTCCTGACATACACTCTGAAGTGTGTAATACACATTATGGCGATATGACATGCTGGACGTGATGTGTTTGAATGTGATGTAGAGGATGGGCGGGGAGCTAAATGCACAGTGGGTTTTAATTAATCAAACCCAGGAGCGTGTCGTTTCACACATGAAGTACGTCAGAAGCAGTGTCAGTTCAACAACTGTGTTGTATTTCATTGCATATTTACACACTGCCTATGTAGATGTTTGCAGGACGGTTGTTTACTAATGATAACAGCCTCTGCTTCAGAGTGACGTCATGTTGCATTTGTATTATCTGCTAGAATCCACAGGAGGTCACTGTTCTGCTTTGCTGGGACACACTTGCAGGGAGGAGTCCAGTCCAGTAAAAACCCTCTATCAAAATGGATCTATTCTCTTCACTGGAGGGTATTCCTCTCCATCTTTATCGGGTATCAGTTACAATATCTATCTGGATGTAAAGCGTGATGTATGCAGTTTCAGAAAATCCAATCCAGAGCATTAAAACGGCAGAAACTCTAGATGTTGTGTGAAGGACACCCACAGTTTGTAAATGCCCCCCTTCTCCTTCTGTCTGATAATGCTCATCAAGGGCCTCTTCCTTTAAGATAATATCTCATTATCAACATATTTGTAATTAAAAAGAGAGGTGAGCTGCTTATTTCCATGGCTTATCTGCCTCCCCCCCTTCACTGTATCTCTTCTCCATCTTCCCTCCTTTGCCTTTTCTCCTTGAGCCTTTTAATTTCATGACACTTGAATTAAATATTAAAGTGTTTCAGGATGACGTCAGACTTGTGAAAAAGCTGCTGGGTTTTTCCAGCTTGCTTTCTATTTTAAATTTCCTCCTTTTTTTCAGTTTTTTCCAATTTCAGTCTGAACTTGCTTTATTGGCAGGGCGTGAATGCATTTGTGTTGCCAAAACATGCAGGAATGAAGACAGTAGACTGAGAAAATGATGATAATAATGAAATCTGATAATAATAAACATTGCCAGCTTTTGCTCTGTTAAGATTGTAAATCGTATTTCACTCCCACTTTTGAATTCTTGTGACTGCACTGACACTACAAAATAGATATGCATTACATGGTTGTATAAAAACTGAAGAGAAGAGTAACTTATTGTTTTGCATTTTTTCATTTTTCTCAGTGATAGTTGTATGTTTGTAGTCTGCAAACATCCAAACCAACAAATTTCTATAGTTAAGATATATTCACGTTGAGACATCGTAAAGAGACTAAATCTGTCAGCAAATTCTAAACATTTTTATTTCTCTTATTTGCTAGGACTTAAGCAGTTTGGTCTTTTTAACAATATTTTTGGAAGTTAATGATTGTATCAAACCTATGTAACCTGTACAAATGATGCAGAAAACATATTTCTGTAAGAATACACAAGATTGTAGATCTATGCAGAGAAGAACAGTGTTGTCGGTAACTGTAGGTTGCTCAGGTTCCTTTTAGTGATGACACACAAATCTCAATGACACATTGTGTGGTCCTGATTGGTTGATCTGCTTTGAAATGGAACACTGGAATTGAATTGGACACAATAATGTGAGTCAATGCAAGAAACAAAAACAACAACAACAAAATAGCCACATGAACCGTTCTGAATGGCTCCTGTTTACTTTCACTTAGATGTAGACACAGAAGGATGTTCCAGCCTTGAAAATAATCTGTTGATGTCCTTATTCTAAAATGGAATAAGACTAGACTGTTTAAATACGTTGTTTTGAAAAACTGAAGTACTGTATGTTGTTCTGTACTGCACTGTGAAGCTGTAATGGAAGATCAGTACGGGTTGCTTCTATGCTTCTTCTTTCTACTGTTTTGCTTTCTTTCCCTTTTGCTCATACCAAGAGCCTTTCAGTCTTTAATCCCTCAACCACCGCCACATTACCTCAATGTATCTCAATGATCTCTACTTGCTCAATAACCCAGACTTAATTGATCATTAATGTCTGATTGGGGACAGCGGTGATATGAAGAGCATCGGACTGCTACAATTACGGATCATCTTAGCTCTGGAATCTATTGATTGGGGCTTTGTGGAGGTAATCAAGGCCAGATTGGCCACATGGTGCTAAAGTGTCGTACTTTACTCTGAAGGAAGCTTCCATTCCGCAGCAGTAAGTGGATATTTCAGCTGATGTACCCAGATTCAATTTGCAAATGAAAGCTGATAAGCATGCATTTTTTGCATTAAAACAGTGAAGCAGGTCTTTGTGAGTGTAATAAATAGAGAATCATTTTAATGGTTTTTGAGAATGTATAGGAGGAGGATCATCAAACCAAGATATGAAATCCAGTCATTCCTTTTAACATATTTCTTTGCTTTTTTTTTTTTAGCTTTATTAGCAGTTTAATCAATTTGTGCAATTATGGTGGATATTTTGTAGCATGATTGTTTCTAGTCATACATCCAGTTTGTTTAAGATTGTAAAATATTATAAAGGAAAAAATCATTCAAAGAATGGTTATTAGCCATGATGGAAATATTCATAGACATGTACACTACCGGGCAAAAGTTTGGACATACCTTCTCATTTAATGTTTTTTCTTTATTTTCACGACTATTTACATTGTAGATTTTCACTGAATGCATCAAAACTATGACTGAACACTTATGGAATTATGTGGTAAACAAAAAAGTGTGGAAAAAAGTCAAAATGTATTTTATATTTTAGATTCTTCAAAATAACCAACCTTTGCTTTGAGGACTGCTTTGCACACTCTTGGCATTTTCTCCATGAGCTTCATGAGGTCATCAACTGAAATAGTTTTCCAACAGTCTTGAAGGAGTTTCCAGGGATGCTGTAGTATTAATCCAACATAAAAAATATAGGAACATTTGGACCAAAATAAATAAATTCCTTCAATCAGTACCACATAACTGGATTAAGTTTATCTAAAATAAGTTAGCAAGTCATTTTATTGTAACTAGTTTAAGGTAAGCGTTCTTAAAGTGTTTGAATGTGTGTGTGAATGGGTGAATGTGACGTATCTTGTAAAGCGCTTTGGGTACCTTGCAGGTATAGTAAAGCACTATATAAATACAGACCATTTACCATTTACCATTTACCAAAGTATATGAATCCTTTTTAAATGAGTATTCCTGCAAATTAAATGTAAAAAAAAATGACAACTTAAAGTTTTCAGTTTCTCCAAGTTAAGTATTTACTTTTTTTAAACATAACATGGAAAACTTGATTCTGTCACTTATTGTTCTTTCCTTTTCTTTACTCTCTAATCCCAATTGAGAAAATAACCGTTAAGTTGAAGCAGAAAAATACCATGAATTTTTTTCAAAAATTAAAATACCAGTTTGAAAGAACAAAGTGTAATTTCAAGTTGAAAGAATCCACATTTGCTGACTGCCAGCACCAAAGCTGTAAGATAAATTAACTCTATTTGAAACAGCACTGTTCTTCAACTGCAGCTCAAATATAGTTTTTAGAGTGCAGAACAGTGCAAAACTTTATATTTTTCACATCAGGTGCTACCTGTTTACAAATCTAACAGCAGAAAGTCTGCTATAGCTCATTAACTTTGCCAGTCCGAGACAGCATTGAGAGATCTCACCTGAATAGAAACAAGGCGAAAAACTGCCTCTTGTTCCTGAGTGCTGCCTTCTGGTGCTCATGATGAGAATGTTTTATTAATAAGAAGCTCATCAGTCTGCATGGTCTCACTCTCACACATAAGCCCATGTACATCTACAGTCCTATAGGAGAGAAAAGTATATCCCCATTCTTTTGTACATGGCACAATTCTGCATGTACTTTATACCTCAAGAGCTGCGAGATGTGTGAGTGTGTGTGCATGAGTGTGATTGTGAGTCCGGGTGCAAAGGAACAGCCTTCAGCACTGTTCATATCCAGCCTCATTTACCAGATTCCACTCCTCTATTATCAGCAGGATCATTATCCTCTCTCCTCCTTGCCCCAGCTGCCTCACTTCTACTGGGATTCAAGGTGGCACACTGAAACATCAACGCACACATCTGACTCGCAATCACCCACAATGCTTATTATTCCACAGTCTTTTCACATGTGAACCACAAAACCAAAAATAGTCAACTTACGAGAGGCTATACGTATGGGTGCAAAGTATTTTTTGCCACAGTATTCCTGTGGCAGTTTTTAAAAATGACAAAATGAGGTTAGTGTGGCTGTTTGTGTGTGCGTCTTCGCTCCTCATACCAGCAGTTTGCAGGCCACAGCGGAAGCGTACATCAGTGTGCACCGCTGTAGAAGACTATGAAGATGAATAGATAGACATCTAAGATGAGATTAAGGTTTCAACTCTGCTACCAGTAGAATTCCACTCACTCATTTTCTTTTTTTTTCAGGATCATGCATGGGTGAATATCACACTGTTGAGCATAATGGAATGCAGTTTAGATTGCACAGCAACGTCATATATATGTGCTCATGAAAGGACACATTTGTCTGTGTACGCAGACGGGGATAACAGGAAATGGAGCATTAACCATTCCCTGGCTGGATGTCACCATGATGATAATTACTTAGAAAAGATCAGTGAAGGGAGGAGAAGTAACCAAAAATTACGGAGCTCTTTTCCTAGATTTTGTTTGGCCTTTTCTTCATATGCTGCTCCTTTTTCCAGTTTTGTCAAAATGAAAGCTTTCTCCCACTCCATTTCTGTGATTTTCAATGCCTAGTCTGGACATATATTTATGAGAACTTCTGTATGTTGTTATTCAACTTGAACAATCCCACTGCTTATTCAGCCCTGTGAGATCCCACTAATAGTCACAGTGGGTGCTGAGGCGTGGAACGGTAGGTTACACTAAACCGACTCTGGAAATATAAAAGACAGCACGCATACCAGACATCAGTTGTTGTGTACGTGCCTGCATGCATTTGAGTGTGTATGTGCTCCCTCAGATGTGACCATCTAAGCTGTGATTTTTATTAAAATACTGAACATGCAGTCTGTTTGAGAAGGAGAGACAGGATGGGGATTTTGTTTCTCGGTTTATTGGTTTGGCATTTAGAGACTGGAGAAATCCTGGGGAGAAGAAGGGAGGGAAACGTATCGAACAGAAGGGAGATAAAAAGAGGGGAGAAAAAACCCATTCTCCTTCCCACTGAGTGGTCCGGTCTCCAGAGAGAAATAAACTGATTTGTGATTAATGAAAAGATGGAGAATAGGCTTCCTCCCCTTCTCTTTCTTTCTCTCCTCGTCCCTTTCTCTTGCTAACTTAACTCTCCCACCCAGAAAATCCATCTTGGTAATGACGTCTGCGTGTAGGGAATGATTAGGGAGCAGATAAAGAGAGAAATCAGCCAATGAAATGAAGACTAAAACATTTTACAGTGTTATCATCACACAACCGGTCTGCGCCTGTATGGAGATAATGTGTTATCAGTAAGTAAATACTTGACCTCTTGCAAAACCCAGAGTCTCATCTTTCTCTTGTGTAACTTTAACTCCACTTTTGCAACAAGTTAGCAGAAGTTTGGTCTCCAAGTTAGTCAAGAAATGAATGAGCTTTAAGGTAAGAATGAACTCAAAAGGCTCAGTAATTGATGCGGGCAGATGATGAGGCAGTACACACTGTAAATTTTGATTAAAAAAAAATAAATTAGAGAGAGCTTTAATGGAGGCACAAATGAAGGAAAAGAGGGATCCTGACTTGTATGGAGCTTGTTCATGCCTCATTAGCCCAGTAAACTGATTGAAACTGTGTTCCTTCTCAGCCCATCAAACAGCGCACATCCCTGTACTGCACTGATATTACAGGGCGTTGCTTCCAATCTCAATTTCCTTTAAGCGAGCTCTTTGGCAATAATTGGAAGGAAACACTCCTTAGACAGGAAGAAATCACTGGCAGAACCATGCTCAGGGAGGGCAGCTATCTGCCCCAACCAGTTTGAGTAAGGGTAAAGGGGAGAAAACAAGGATGACAGAGATATAACAGACAAATAAAACATTAGAGATCAATAAACACTCAGTAGGGTGGTGAGGTCAATAACTGTAGATCAGAAACTTGTAGCTCTGGACCCACAGATAACTGCAGAGAGATCAAAACTAAACTGCAGGAGAGGGAAAAATGCAAGGTTAGTGGCATCTAATAGTTATATCAGGGTCACCTGAGACAGCCCTAACTTTAAGCTTTATCAGAAAATAAAGTTTCAAAACTAATCTTAGAAAAGAAAAGGTGCCTGCCTCCCAAATCCAAACTGGGAGCAGATTCCACATCAGAGGAGCCTGATGGCTGAAGGCTCTGGGTCTGTTTTGTTTTTTGTTTTTTTTAAAACTCTTGGAACCACAAGTAAGCCTACACTCTGAGAGTAAAGTGTTATTTTGGGACAATATGGTGCAACAAGGTCTTTAGGATACAATAGTGTTTAGTCATTACAAGCGTGATATGTTCAAAGAAGGATTTTAAATTCTGTCTTTGATTTCACAGTGATCCAATGAAGTGAAGCTAATATACAAGACATATGTCTTTTCCTAGTCCCTGCCAGTATTCTGGCTGCAGCATTTTGGAAAAATTGGCCCCCTCTTGCTCCTTTATTCATCCAGTGAAGTACAGAATAGACAGCAGTAATAAGAGATGAAGGCAGTGGAGAAGGAAGTTCATTTTAAACTGTACTTACAGGGAATAAATGAGAAACAGGTGGCAGCTACAAAAGGTTAAAATTGTGAGTTGGAAGTATTGGAAGATGTGTAGAAATGGAATAGGAGTGAGAGATAGTATAATTAGGTACACCTAGAAGATCAGAAACCCCGGTGGAATGTTGCACCTGCCTGTCAGAAGGGCGACTTCAGAGCAACGGCGGCACAACGCTTCATTCACATGACATTTCTCAAAAAAACCAAACAGTTTTTCGTATTTCAAGAGTTGGGACAGGAGGATGGAGGCGTAAAAAGGAAAGCTGGTAATTAGAAAGCGAAGCAGCATTTCTCCTGAAAGGCAGGATGTTGAGAAGACAAGCTGTGATTTTACACATAGCGTCATGGAGTGTTAAGGTGAGCGGGTGAAAGAAAGTGCCATGCGGGGGTGAGGCAGTCGCTCAAGGGCTCCCTTAAGTGAAGGCACAAGAGAAGAAGAGACTTTGAAAAATTTAAACAAGGTAAAAAAAATGATACATAGAAATCTAAGGATAGTGGGTTTATGCATCTGTTTTCTAACTACTTGCAGAGAGTTGGGTCCTTGTAGAAAGTCGACACTGGGAGCCTCTAAAGGTCCTTCTCCTTCCCACCAGTAGCTCTGGGGGAAACCATTGCTTGTTTTCCAGTGGTCTCCTCCCAGCACATCTTGGTCAGAATACCTCAGAATGAAATCAACAAATATGATTCCTCTCCATGATGATTTCCAAGCTCCTCACTTAGCAAACCCATCTCCTAGACATGAATTTATCTACAACTAACCTGTGACAGCAAAGTAGCTTTCAAAGTAAATGTAAGTCCATCTGGATGGGAGAAAAACAATATAGCATGCCTGAAATATTAATATTGAGTAGTTCAGTAAAATATTCACAACAAACTTAATTTCCTTTCTACCAAACTATCCAGTTTTACAGTGCAGTATCCACTTATGAAAATTGCAGCATTAGGAAAGTTTTAATGATATCTTCAGCAACTAGCAGCACTGGGTTGCAGGTCAGGAAAGATTGTGTTTTGGTGTAAGACTGAAAAGTCCACACAGATTTGAGACAGGACAAGTTTAGGAACAGTTAAAATAAATCATAGTCTTTTCTTACCTTTGTCTGCTTTAAATCTGAGACTCGGGATGTGAATCTAATCTCTGTTTTCTACTGCTCTCCAAAGTGACCATAAACTTAGATTAACACATCTTTAGAAGAGTTTTTGGAGACTGAACATCATCTCCAGCAAACAGGAGGTGTACCTGTTATACTGGCTCCTGAGCATAGAGTTTGTAGTTTTAGTCAAAAGTGAGTGAACTTTTTCAAGTTTATTAAGTATTCAGGTTGTGTTTATTTGTGTATTCAGTAATATAGTACATTTCCCTCAAAGAAAGACAGTGAACCCTTAGTGTATATCAAATCACAACAGACATACTGGCCCAGACTACACACAGCGCCTGCATATTCACATCAACTGTCGAGGAAATGATGCATGCAGGATTCATAGAGCAAACAGAGAAAAGCTTGATATGACAACATTTCTCCCCTCGCGTAGAGCTCCACAGTCTCAAAATCAGTCATTCGCTGAGTTCACGAACTCTGTGACAACTGGAAAGATGTGGAGAGAAAAAAGTGATACTAGAGAGATGCGATACGTGGGGAGAGAGGCAGAAAATGGCAAACGTGAACGAAAAAAAACAGAAGTCTTTCCAAGAACTGTTTAATTCTTGAATAACTTTTCAGTGGCTGCACACTCCTATGGGGAGAACAGAGGTTTTTGCTGAGAAAAGGGATCATATCGCTATAAGGCGAAGGCATTTAACTGCTTTGTTGTAAGTAGATCTCACTTGGGACTAGCAGAGGTAGAAAGTTCAGCAGGTACAGGCAAGGAGAAGCTAACTAGTTTTGAGACAGGGAAGTTTTCCAGTTCCCGTTATGTTTTATTAATTGCAACTGTGGAAATGAACATCTTGCTGAACATCCCTGCTATAAGCTCCTACCTATATTTCTGTTACTAATTTATTGTTTCTTTCTCTGTGCTCACCAGCTGTTTTGCTCTTCAGTCTGGATAAATATTTTATTGGATGATTTCCATTTCGAGTAGGCAACTGTCTCCCTGCCATAAAGGCTAGAATATGAAAAACCTGAGCCACTTTTGTACAGTAAATGTATTCAAATCACACTACATCAATCACAATATATATCTAATACACCTCTATATCACCATCACCTATTTGCATATTTTTCAGAGTCCTTTACAGATTCAGTGTTGTGCTCTTACAAGTACCATTTGAATGGGGGAATGCTCTCTGCATGCATAATGCAGCACAAAATTTTTATTCAACAAAGCAGTGTCGAGTTTCCAGTACAAATCCATCTTGTTCAGTGAGTGAAGGCAGCATAGTAGACACAGTGAACATATTTCAGTCAACAGCAGTAATTAAATGACAAATGACTGAGCAGATGCTAATTTGTTGACTGGAAACTGATTTGATGTATTACTGCAATCAAGGGCTTAAGAAGAGTTTAGTACAAACATATGCAGCAGGAGTATCCATTGGACACCAAATAACTGACTGACTGACTGACTGATTCATTCATTCATTCATTCATTCATTTTAATCATGTTCTTGCTCATTGAGATCAAGATCTCATTTGCATGAAAGATGTGAGTACAAAAACATCCTTCTGTCAGACACAACATTAAAACCACTGACAGGTGAAGCAAATGACATTGATTATCTCATAATAATACAATATTTTTCTGAGTTCTGGCATTTTTTTTTTAATGTTACTTTGACATATATCACTTACCGGCACTCAGACGGCAACAGCCTCCTCAACAAGCACAATGTCCATCCACCACACCTCAAAAAATACACATAAGCAGCTCTGGAACACTAAAAGAGCTGAAAAGTGGTATAAACTCAGTTGAGTAATTGAATTGTACATTAGAACACCGAGAACCACAGGACCCACAGGATCTGCTGCAAATGGCCCAATTTCAGACACCACAGGACAGCCGCAGAGGTTTTAAGTTCATGTCCTAATGGGTCAGAGCTCTTTAGCAGTACAAGGGGACACTACACAATATAATAGCTACATATGGAAATTCATAAAAACAGAGCTGATTCACTCAAGACAACAATTGCACACACATACAAATAGGATCAAATTTTTCAGTATTATTGAAAAAATCAAACAAAGTCTCTCGGTTTAATGACTCTAAGTTCAAACTGCGATAGATCATTCCAGTGCGTGTAATGGAAACCAGTCTTCCCCAGTTCAGTGAGTTTAGTCTGAGGACGTGAGCCAATCTTTCCTGTGATTTGCTGCCATGGTGATGAGCTATGAACTCAATTAAAGATGTTAAATATCTTGGCAGTTTAGATAGCAAAGGCCTTGTAGATGAAGATAAAAGTATGCCTTCTAGTTGACAGTGATGTCTCGCCAACCTTTTCGTATATCTCACAATGGTGAGTGTGATAACTGTCTGCAGTAATGAATCGCAGGGCTCTGTGGTAGATAGCGTCCAGGGGTTTAAGGATGATGGCAGCAGCATGAGCATGTAGACTATCTCCATAATCCTTTTATGGTGCAATATATGATTTTTTGTCATTGTTGTTATCTTCTATCATCTGAAGCAGGCGCTGTTTCAGTGAAAGAATACAATTTGAATTTTTCATTTGTGAGCAAGATGTTCTGTCTGACTCTCCCTGTTGTAGAATTGTGGACTCTATCAATTATTGTTTTTTAATTAGTGTTGTTTAAAGTATGAATACGACTGAGATCATGAATAAAAGTAAACACATTTAGACTTTTTTGAGTTTAAAATAAGCTTTTACTTAAGCAGAGCTCTGCAGGTCATTGAAAACAGTCTGACATGGGGAAGCACTGGTTTGTGGTGGTGTAATGGTATCATCAGCAAAAGAGATGCAATACAGTAATGAGATGAAAATGAATATAATGTATACAGAGAGTTAAAATCAGCAGAGGACCCAATACGGAACCTTGAGGAACTGCTGTATCAACTATGTAGGGACTTTATGTGTAACTGTCAGCGATTGCAATTTGAACTCAGTCAGGGGGATATAATTTGAACTAATTTTCAGTAGAAACATCAAAACAGCAGAAATCAGCATATTTAACAATAATCTTGTGATCAGCAGAATCAAAAAACCCTTAGACAGACTTGATTGAGAGATTTAACAATGTAATCAACAACAGTAGTTGTAGCAGTAAACGTGTTGTTTGCTAGTCTGGCTTATCCTCCAAAAAGCATCTTTCTGAGTTTACTTGTGATTCTAGCATCTTCCAGAGGCAGGACAGCTGAGGAATGGGTTGATAGTTGTTAAGGTCACTAGTGTCACTGCTTTTATGCATTGGAAGCTTCTGAGCAATCTTCCAGATTGATGGGCTTTCGCTTGAGGTAAAGGTTGTGTTTACAATGTGTACAAGTGATGCAGCAATAACAGGAGCATTGAGATGAAGGAGACAGAGATCCAAGTTGTTTTTACTGGCAGACTTTATATTTAAAGGTATGGGTGCATTATATAAATACTATCAAACATAATGGAATTAAATGGTGGTCTGTATCCAAATGTCAGGACGCTAGAAAGCAAATCTCGTTCCGAGCTCTCGCGTGATTTCGCGAGCTCTCGCGCGATTTCGGAACGAGATTTGCTTTCTAGCGTCCTGACATTTGGATACAGACCACAACAAAGAGCGATCGCCAGGTAATGTGGAGGTTTTCGTTCACTTCTCATCTCCAGTATGTTGTGGGACACTCGTTGAGACTATCCGAGCCGGTCAGTGTGGGGAAAAAAGCACATTAGGGCGGACTTTGACGCGGGGGGGCAAGTTGCCCCATACTTTTCGCTAGCTGAGCTGCTAAGCTGCCTGCCTGGCTAAATACTGGAGCTATGTCGAAAATTAATTTCTCCATCACTCACATGTATGAAACGACATATGAAAACAGACCCCAGGTTGAAAAAAACCGAAGTTCCCCTTTAAGACTTGAGAAATAAATAGGTTTTGAGAGGGAGATTAAAATGGTTGACAGAAACCAAGCTCTATTATTTCAAGGCAAGCAGGCACATATTTCATTTTACTTGTCCTGCATGTGCACACACAGGGTTACTTTTCTGAATGCTTGTATGCCTGAATGTGCTGTTCAGTAAAACTCACTGGACCGTGCCTCCATATGTCTGGCCTCAATGCAGCCAGTGTCTTTGAGTGATGCACTAAGATTAGCTAATTCGCTTTTCACAAAAGCAGATTGCCCTCTCACAAAACACACTTTGTTCTGTCTTATTCTCTCTGTGTGATGAAGAGCCTGTCCACATTGCTAGGCTTCTGATTTGTGCATTGAATGGAGTTACAAAGGGCCATATGGGGTGTGAAAAATGTAAAAACAAGGCCAGTCTTATGGCGTTAAAGGAAGAGGATTGTGACTTGTGTTACTGAATTTAACTGCTTTACCCGCTACTATAAGATTTACTGTTAGAAACTGTGGAATACATCTGCATATATTGGGCGGCTGTGGCTCAGGTGCTGGAGCAGGTTGTCTACTAATCACAAGGTTGGCAGTTTGATCCCCAGCCCCTATGCATACAGATGTGTCCTTGAGCAAAACAATGAACTATTGGTGTCCCCATTGGTGTGTGAAGGTGTGTGTGTGTGAATGGGAAACATTGTAAACCACTTTGCATACCTTGAAGGCAAAGAAGCCCTACTTAAGTGCAGACTATTTCACTATTTACATGCCTATCCGGTGTATAATTTTCATGATTTTAAACTGTTTATTTTATCACATTAAACTCTCAGAACACCACAACCCAGGAGTAGTTAATCTTTCAAAAAAAATCACCAAAATTATAGAATTTATCCGAGAAACTCTTAAAACAGAAAGAATTGTGCAATTTTTTCAACTTTTCAACTCTCCTTGAACTTATCAAGCAACATGTTCTGTTCCATTGAAAAAAATAACTATACCTAACCTTGAAATGATGACATTTTATGAAAATGCGGTTATATGTCTTTATTTTTAAATCACCAAAAATAAACCACTTGCCACAATCTGTAAAAACTTGCTTTGCTTAACCAGCCCATTCTGTAGTCCATAGCGGTCTGGCTGCAGCTCATTCCCGTTCTGCTATGCTGTGCTTTGTTTGTACTTCTTTAAACCAATCACAGTCGCCTTAGACAGAGATAAATGAAGGATGAGCTTTGGTGTTTCCTTAAAAATAATCATGGCTTAAACTGTTGTGGTGGAGAATTTGCGTGCAGGGAGACGAGCGGTGTCATTAAAAATTTTCTCTGTGGAAATTGCTAGCCCAGAGGTTGTTGTTGTTGTTTCTCATAGTGAGTAGGATTTTGAAAATGTTAACACACAAGTAGTGGAAGGAGAGGAAAAAGCTGACAGGAGCAGCGAATGGCAGGTATATACCAGCAGCCTTTATCTGTTGAGTCAGACTAGTAAAAAACTAAAACATTCTGTGCTCCAGAGTGCAACCGTGAAGCCATGAGTGACTCAGCTTTGACTAACTCTTCCATGAAAATATTCAGAGATTTTCTGGCTGAACTGGGCTGAACTGCAGGCTGTGCTTTCTGAGAGCAATTTAGACAAGTCTGTAATATCCAAGTACATGTGTATAATCAGCTTTCATTTTGTTCTTTTTTTTAAAAACAATTTATGGCATTTTAACTGTCATACTGCGCAGAAGACATATCTGAGTTCTTTACTTCTAGCCATGGGCGTGCTGTTTCCATAGCGATTCAGGACTTTAGTTTTGCAGTGAAAAATAAGCGCATGGTGAGTAAATATGTACCAGGAGCAGAATCCACCCAGAAACTACCTGGGGTTGAAAGGATTAAAAAGCAAAGTATGTGATTTACAATAATGATCTGCCTTAAACACAGAAAGCCCTAACAGGTGTCCCTAGCAGTTTGAAACTGTACCTGTGAGGGATTTTCCGTAAACAACTGTCATATCAGGGAACCGGTGCTCATCTCTGCACAGCTAATTATCTCATAGAAGGGAACACATAGCGTGGTTGTTTGGATGCATTTCAGTGAGCAGACCGCATGTGCTAAACTGAGCGCTGTAGGTAACGGAAATCACCAAAGGACGCAGGGAAAGTCTTTCTACCGCAGACGGGCATACAGTAGGATTAGTGTGGGCGGGTTGGAATCGCTGTAAACAGGCTGAACACTAATGCAATTGTATTAAATGTGTTTATCACTAGTCGCTAAGATCATCTCACATCTGACTGTGTGACAGCGTGAGGGTGCGTTGTATATGTATGTGTTTGTGTGTCCCAGCCCCCTCACCCCTCGGTCTCGGCCTAACACACTTCCCTTTGATCAGCTGTGATGTTTAATTACTCTAAACATGATAAGCCCTGTCCTCCATCTGAACTGTTTCAGCTTTGTTTTCCACCCTCCTATCTGTCTGTAATAGAAAACAGCTGGGCATATCATAGGGAGCAATAAAGTGTCTTATCCCAAAAGGGCCGCTATCATAGCTGTTTGTGCTCATCTTGTGCGCCTTTGTAGAGGCTGATATACACGCGGTGCCGAGCTTCTTACTTATCTATTGTCTGGTGCGGTCCATCAACTGAGACTCTTATGTGAGGTATCTGTGTCTCTGCTTGCTTTATTAACACACATGATAGACATCAGACAGAGGATAAGACCAATGAAGAGGACAATTCTTCACTTCCACTGTTTGAAACGGTTGTCTTAAGTTAAAAGAAAAAAAAAGATTTACTATACCGAACCTAGCTCTTGTCAGAGACTAAAATAAATGGGGAGAAAAGGGCCACAAACCATCCTCCATATTTCCCCACCCATCCCGAGACCATTCTGCATAGCAGCAGCTACAGTACAAGTGAGAAAGGTGGAGAGACGACATGAGTTATTGAATCTGTAATAAATAGTCTCAATGACACCACTAGCTGCCAGGTTGCATAGTTTAGCTCGATCCATCACCAAAGGAGCATTTTCAAATCCTACCCTGAAGCTGAAATATGAAAATCACAGCCACTCTGTCCGGTTTTAATCCTGAAGCCATCAATTCAGTGGTCCCTATCTCTGCACAGCCTTAATTACATGGTATCTCGTGTGCTATCTGCCCTCTTGTCCAAGCCTGGTCATCATTCAGTGTAAGATGAGTGAGATGAGCCAGTTCTAATTAAATAAGAAAGAGAGAGAGAGAGAGAGACTGAGGGAGATTACGGTGTGTTTCTGCAATATGAGCTGGGTGGAATAATGTCTATATTCAGTGGCCACAGTGTTTATGAACTGCTTAGATGTGCAGTCACACCACATTTATAAAAGACAACCGACAAAAGATATGAAGCCAACCTCAACGGAGACAGCTGCGCCTAACAAATATGACGTCTTCAGCTGTGGAAAACATGAAATATTGCAGCATTTTATGCTTCAAACTGTATATAGAAAAGATGCACCCACAGAAATTAGAAATACATGTATGACCACACAGGATTTCAACATGGGAGCTTTGAGTTGCTAATTAGCTTTTAGTAGAAGAGATTTATGGCATGTTTTAGGAGGGAATTTTTCTCCTCTCTTTTTTACCTCGCTGTCACACTGGGAGAAAGTAGAAGCTCAATAAATTCTGTGCCCTTCATTGTCAGCCTAACAATGTGACATATAATTGGTGGAATTGATCAAATCAAATGAATACTCGGCTGCAGCGCTGTGCCGTGCGGCCGAGTGTCTGACTAAAATTGCTCATGTACAGCTGAATGAAATTACAAAATCAAGCATTCCCGCTAAGTGTGTCTCTTTCGCCAGCATTCACCCAGAAGGCAGTAGACACCTGCAGAGGGAAGAAATAGCTCTTTTTCTTTTTTTTCTTTTTTTGGTGTCTGTAAGAGCGTGGAGGAAATTCCAGGAAACATCTCGCTCATGCCCCGAACTGTAAATATCTATTATCCCTGGAATGTTGCAGGGATAATAGATGGCACTTGCTGGAAGGTGCAGGTCTCAATCCTTGGGAGTGTTATCTCTTTAACGGAGCATGGAACACCCTGTAGAGCCGATCAGCTGGGTTGCCATATCTCCCACAGTGGGACTCGCACACACTCACCAGTCAGAAGCACATTGCTTTACCTCCAGAGCAAATTGAAGAGCTGCGTGTATCCCTTGAGGGAAACCAGGTAGAAAAGAGGGATTATGGTGTAGAAAAGGGCCGTCTTAATTGACTACAAGGACATGGTTTTCAGTTATTTTAATCAATATCGCTGATGCAGTCCAGTGCTTTATGCTTCAAGCACTCCCAATCAAGGTCAGCCACTGTGTAAAGGCTGTACAGTGATCAAATCTGACCTGCAGTCCAGTTAATACAGCACGGCGCATGACTCTGGCTTGACTTCCAGGGTGAGGTCAGGAGTCAAACTACTGAGTCCTTCACCTCTGATCACCTCTGATATTGATTTAACAAAGCCCTGTCTGGATGACCTTGGAGGGAATAAAAGTGGAGATCTGCGAGTTTCCTTCCTTCCTGGTAATATGGTTTTAAGTGCAGCGACGTACACCAGAGGAGTAAATCTCCTAAGAGCACAGTGTCATTTCAGATTGAATCCTTAATTCCAGGTACTTTTAGATTCTTTTCATTTGAACTCACCGGACATGAACCTCGTGTCCACCTCTGTCTATCCAGCTGCCTCCTCTGCTCTCTGAGGCTTTGTTCCCTGAGCCGAAGACACAGACGACCGTCACAGCTCTGACAGTTTCACAGCAAACAGTGGCTCGTGACTTCACAGCACTGAAATCAACTCGGATAAGAGGATTATGTGACTGAGGACAACTGAACAGAATATTTAGTGTTGGCGCCCAGAAACAGCCCGATCAGCAGCTAGGGCTTATTAGGCAGCTTCCAGACTTCAAGACTGGCTCTGTTTTTCATTTACTGTCCTCGACTTCTCCCTCGTCTGCCTCTCCTTCCTGCTTCTTTTCCAATGCTGACAGAGCTTTTGGGCATTCTTATCTCATTGGTTTGATCTCCTAATAGGTTTACTTACTTGTCCTCTGATGTTATACCTGTACTGTAAAAAAAAATCTCCTAAAAATAGTATAAATCTGTCAGCAAGAGTGCCAGAAAAATTGCATTTACAAGGGGAGTAATAGTAAATGTTAAAAAATGTACAAAAATGCTGAATATAACTGCAACTGCTTGTGAAATAATAATATTAGTGGATTTAAATACAATGAAACAATGTTATTTGGGGTCAAAAATTGTGAAATAGCAAATTATGATGTGTAAAAATATAGATGTTTAATGTGGACATTATACATTTGCTCTCATGTTTTGTTAAATTTTTACAGTCAACGTGTAAAATAATGCTTTTTTCCAGTAATTTTAGTCTATGATCAGCAATTTAACAGAACAAGGAAAATTTGTAAAATATCACTTTATATATGCAAATTTTCTTTCAAATAATGGCAACAATCTATAAATTAATCATATTTATTGCTGCCTGAAATACACAAAAAATAATGTAGTTTTATTGTTAAATGACAAATTGCCATTTGTAAAAAGGCTATAGATTTTTGACTTGAACATTAATTACAATTTCTGCCTTTTTTATACACTTAACATGTAAAATAATCCCCTTTTCAGTGATTTTTATGAAATATTATCTTAAATTTAACAAAATAGGGAAAGTCTGTAAAATAACTTTGAAAACGTATTTCCTATTTTTCAATCATTAATATTTTTTTCTTTCAAATAACATCAAGTTTGTGTAAAATGATGATTTTTTTGACTGACTTAAATACAGTAAGAAGAAAATAGTGTGATTTGACAGTCAAACATGGTTAAAGAACAAATTACCCTGCTTTTGATGTGGACATTATTTCTGGTTATGGCCTGTTTCTATACAGTTATCATGTAAAGGAATACTTTTTTTCACGTGATTTTAGTAGTTATTATATGTAAGTTAAGAGAACTGATGAAATATGCAAGACAACATTAAATTGTTCCAAAAGTTTTAGCTAAAAAACTGTTTTACAGTGTGTAAAACAGTGTGTGTTGTGCCCTTTTTCTGTTTCATTTACAGTTCTTCCTTCTTTTGTCCTCATTGTTGTTGCCAGCTTATCAAGGTACCATCATGGGAGTAATATCACAGCTTGAATTCATCTTATATTTCTCTAAACTACTGTCTGGTTAGTGCTAATACTGTATGTGTTGTAGGAGGGGGGGATGGTGTTATCCTTCCTCCTTTTAGTGCCGTCGATTTTAAAGCAGAAATATATGTTCACCTCTCCTGCCTTAATGCGTGTGGAATCGCTGAGTGCTGTAAAAGAGAAGCATAATTGCACCACATCAGAAAGAGCGAGCGCAGTGACTACCCCCAGAGGACCCCCAATACAAGAGGAGATACTTACTCAGAGAGAAACAGAGTGACACAATCACCACCTTGTTCTCCTTATGGAGCATCACGAATCCGGCCTGGATAAATTATCTTGTAAACCCATGAAATGCAAACGGAACAGAAACAAAGAGGATGACTGTTAAAACTTTTCCTTTTAGTCGGCCTCTGCTTGCTGAATCAGGTGTAATATCTGATAATCCGCTGCTAGTCGAATGGATCAGCGCTCATTTCTCAGTTGCAGAAGGACTTTTAACACCAGTTGGTCTTAATGTCACAAAGAAACCTGCGAGATGTTTTGTCCTTAGGGAGCAAAGAGGGTTAGAAACCCGGCTTCCTGCCTCTGATTTTCACTTTTATTTGGTTAGACATTTCAAAATGATCACCATAGAGCACTTTTTTTTTTTTTTTTTTTTACCAGAAATCTTAAGGTTTAGATTTACTCAAATAACCTTCATCTTACTGGGGGAAGACTGAGCTTGTACTATGAATAAAGCCCTGCTTCAGTCACATAGTGGAGTCCACTTGACCAAAGAAACTCAAATGTGAAATGCTTAGTTTACCTTTGAATGAAATGTGTGTTACTGACTACTGGAAACTGTCAAGTACCAGAAATTAACTTGAAATTCATAATATTCCTTCATCACATATTGTCGGTTTTATGCCATTTTATTTTCAAAATTACTGTATTCAAGAGGTTTTGTTTCATTAAACAAAAAAAATCAGGAAGATGTATCCAAATAGAGCCAAAGCCCTGGTTGCAGTTTCATGATTGTTGGCTATGAAGGAGATTAATTATCTTAGACAGCAGTGGAAAATGTTTTCAGATCTCTTCTGAAATAAAAGTGCAGTCCCATCATGGGAAAAAAGCGTACTTCAAAGTGCTTAAAATACTTGAAATATCAAAATGAAAGTACTCCAAAAGCATCAGAAAGGCCAATGTCATGATAAATTTCAAACAAATTTATCACTACTGATGCAAAAGCCATTTTGTATTTCATTCTGCAGGTAGTTGAATGACAGCTAACTTTTTGCCTGTTTTGTATTCTAATTGACTCGTGACAAATTTAATATGTAAAAATCTAATATACAAAGCAACTACTTACTATATAGGCATAGTGAATTGGAAAAAAAGTGATTTTTTTTTTGTGCCATAAAAGTAGAAAAATAGAAATTCATGAAAATTGTACTTAAGTACAGTAGTAAATGTACTTTCCACTGGTGACAGCTGGTGCGGGTGGGTGTTGAAGGACACATGCAGAATTCACAGAAGGAAGCGGCTTCATCTTTCACTCCTCGCTTCTCCAAAGTGGTTTGAGATGAGTGTCAAGCCTTTAGGCAACTACTTATCCAGCAGTGGTTGTGCTTTGGCACTAGGATGACGTCTGTGCAATTGTCTAAATAGCCTTGTCCTGAACTGACGTCTGCTGTGATGAGGGGTTACAGATGTGATGCTGAGTTGTCGGCGTTAGTGTATTAGAGAATCATTGCAGTTTCATTTAGCTTAGTAATCAGTCTTAGGGGGATACTAGAAAACACAGCTCTGTCGGCTTACTTGCCGAGCCAAAGACCTCTAGTCCTCTATCACTATGACAACACATTAGCTTAAATGCATTACCATGAGGACAAATGAAAAGTCAGAGCTGAGAAATCAATCAGACAGTAAATAGAATAAGTTTGTTTATTTGTTAAGAAGAAAGAGAGGGAGACAGATGAGAGGGTATCTCCAATTACAGCTAACTGTATATACGAGGAGAGAAAAAAGAAATGCAAGTTGATCGATACATGAGTGAATGCCTGCTATAATCTCTCATATTAAATGTTAACCATGAAGACAAATACCCTGTTTTCACAGATAAATTGTTATTGTGCACACAGACAATTATACGTCATTCAATAAGTATTTAAAAATCAAAGCTTTCATCGACTGCCTGTGATGTTTTCTCACTGATGTATTTCTTTGTACATGTGCAGAAGAACACACAGACACAATGCATCTCTGAGGAAAGCTTTCAAAATCAAAACCTTATGCCGTCTTTTCTCTGATGTTCCTTGCATATAC
The DNA here is from genome assembly GCF_021347895.1 of Acanthochromis polyacanthus. Lineage (NCBI taxonomy): Eukaryota > Metazoa > Chordata > Actinopteri > Pomacentridae > Acanthochromis > Acanthochromis polyacanthus. The sequence continues at coordinate 34,648,586 of NC_067125.1, forward strand.
AAAAGCTCCAGTCATTTCTAAGCTCCAGCACACTCTCAGTCAGACCTCCACAAGCCATTTACTCGCTCAGCGGGGGGGCGAAGGTATTCATTCCCCATTCCGGTGGCATTTGTGACTCCAATCATCTTTCACTTGTATCTTTTTGTGTAATTCAGACAAGACCCAGGGGATTTTGGAATAGGTCTGTTAAGTCCAACGAGCAGTAAAATCACCACCGTTACCTCTGGCCTTCAGCTCTGCAGTGTCGTGTCCAGGTGTCACAGCCTAACAGCTGCCATGTTAGATGCGCAGAAGTGCTGTTAAAAATTACATCATGTGTTTTTTTTTCTTAGCCTTCACTGGGCATTACTCTGAATATCTCATGTTAGGCATCCTCTGCTGCTCACTGTGCCAGTTTTGTTGACAGTCATATAGGCATGCAGGGCTATAATCTCTCTGTCTTTTATGTGAAGTGCTAGTCACAGAAAAATAAAAAGCTAAAAGGTTTTTGTAAACCAAAAAAATGTCTTCTATGGGTAGAAAATTATTTTCAGATTTTCTATCTTCTCTGCCAAAGAAAACCAATTTCATTTTTATTGTCATATTTCCAGCAAATGAATTGAGCTCCTTTTTTTTTCTTTCTGTAGGAGTGAAAAAGTTCTAATCCTTATTGCTACAGGGAGGAAAAATAATTGAGTCAGAGAGAGGTCAATACACCCACACGAAGATAAAGGCACCACACTCACAAACTAGATTGTGTAACATGTGTTCATACATACAGAGAGACACAGTGTACGTGCATACATTTACACAGGGAAGCTCTCAACACATAAATACGCACGTGATTGTACACAATTTTATCAATACATAAGCACACAAAGACTGTTTCATATGACTACAGCTTGAACTTATTTTCATCACTGGTTCATCTATTAAAAGACTAGTTTGCAGTGATGCTAGTGGTTTTGTGGTGGGTTTTGAGCTAAATGCCAACATTTGCATTGGTTAATGTGATTGTTTACCTTGTTTACCATCTGAGCTTAGCAAATTAGCAAACAAGCTTTTGCTAATTACAACTAAGCACACAATACAGCTGAGACTGATGGGAATTTAATTAGTTTTCCAGGTATCGGATGTAAAACAAAAGTACTGAACAAACTGAAAATCGTTAGGATTCATTTCTGGAGGCCATGAATGTCTGAATGAATGGCAATGTACGCCGGTAGACGTAAACACCATGTGTGAAAACGCTCCATGCTTCATGAACACAGGGCACCGTCATGCTCTCTGGAGCAAGCATAAACATTGCTATGGTCTTACTTAGCATTATGTGCGTGCAGACGTGAATAATCATGCGGTGGCAGCACCCGCCCGACTGTGGTGCCAGGGGAAATCAAGCTGAACAGCACCCAGCAGGGACCCTTCCATTCCATTAGCTAAAGTACAGGTAGATCACCCCGGTCTGCCCGACTCCCACTGTCACGTCCACGGAGGTAAATGTGTGTTTGTCCGCATTTGCAGGCAGGTGCGTTTGTGTGTGTGAACAGGTTTGTCTGATGCACGTGTAGTGCGGATACTGGGACAGCTACGGTCACGCTATACTGCCTGCATGCACCTACCCGATATGCAGCCATTAATCATTGAGCAGACCCTATAAATACAGTCGAAGGGATTTCTGTTGTGTGAGAGTGTGCGGCTGTAGTCAAGCAAAAGAAGCACTCGTGTCGTCTTTTCTTTTTGTTTTTCTTCTTCCTCTTCCTCCGGTCACAGTGTAGAAATGAAGGCCATTAAAACTTTCACCCATAATTGTCCTTCCCGCATCTCTATGATGAGAGAGTTGAAGAATAATGCTGTGATTGAAGGTGTCAACTGCCATTAGTCATGTTTGCAAGCATGTGTGTGCACATTTTTACATAAGCTGGCATGATTGCATGTGTGTGTTTGCATGCATGTCCGCCTGTACTCGTCCATATGCTTGAGTGTGGCTGGTCTGTCTCCCAGCCAGGTTTCAGTCATTAGGATCGTATCCAAGTCACACCGTGCTGAACCTCTCATTTCTCATTTAGCCTGATGGACACCCACTTGGGGAACCACAGAGGGGAGACACATCCTGCTCGATCTGTCCTTCTCACTCACTCTGTTTGTTTGAGCGTGCCTGACTCTACGTGCCTGTCCCTGAATGGCTGAAGGGCACTGAGTGAAGAAACTTATTTCCCTCCATTAAAATGAATAAAATATCTTAATATCTACCCTGACTGTAGCAGCATAGGTCACAGATATAAAAATATAGTGGAGTGTTATTGCTGGCTGGTTTGTCTGTGCCAGCTCATGCACAATGACTGGATAGCACAATATTTAACTAGCTGGGGGCGTAATTGTACAAAGATTATTAGATTACAGAGAATCTGTTGCTTGTACATCTTCAGGAATGGCAGGTGTAATAATGTTTGCACTAGCCGTACACTAGTGCATTCAAAATCTATCTGGTTTAAACCTGACGTTTAACAGTTGTAATAGTATAATAGATGGGCTTGTGTTCATTTCAAGCCTGAAGTTTTATGTAATTTTTAAAAATTGAGGTCATCTCTTTTTTCGTTCTTTATTGTAACCTTCTGAACTCCAAGCAGTATCTAAGAGTGTTTTGTTCTTGTTAATTTTTTTTTGCTTGTTGTTGGCTCATTTTGAATTGCAAAATAATACTGTAGATTCCTATGGAAAGAACACAATCATGGTTAGAAATGGAGAGAACTCAAAAAGCATAATAATTAAGTTAGCAGATAAAAAAAATTCGTTCTTTGACTATTTATTTAGCAAAAATTAAAAAAATGGAATCAAAATTTACATTTGCCTACAGGTGCTAACAATAATGAAAAAATGATGGCTCAGCATACTAAAGGTGTTTAATTTCTTACATTTTTAATTGGTTTTCATATTCTTTTTCTTCTCTGTGTAAACACTGCCTGCAGTTCAGCCAAAAAGCCCCTGATTTTTTGTGACATGACAATCACGGTTTAGTCAGTAGTGTGTTCACAGTTGTTTTGAGGAGAACGGATTTTTCCACAGATTAAAGCAAACATTTTATTTTTGGTGATTTTTTTAAATGAAATATAGAATAAAGTGCTTTCAATTAAATGCCACAGATTCAAGCTCAGACATGTTTTATTTTATTGAGGCATATCACAGATGAGTGAAGACTGTTTGGAAGTTGAAAGTCCAACAATTCTTTCTGTTTTTACAGTATCTGGCACTGATAAAGTGTAGATTCATTTTTTTGTTTTTAAGACAACATGCATTTCAAACTCGTCTGTACATTTGAAGGTTCAGAGAGTTAAAGGAAAGCTTTTTAATCAGCTTTAAATGACTAATTAGGCATTTTGGGAACTGCGCTTGTTAGGTTTCATGCAACATAGACTCTGGAAAAGACTGGTGCACTAAGTCAACTTTCAGGTCTATATGTTAATCTAACCATCCCCTGACTGTAGCTTCATAAATGGACAGATTTGAGGGTGAAGAAGAGATTTTTAATCTAACTCTCATCAAGAAAGCAAGCAAGCAAGCACATTTCCTTTAAAGGTAAATTACTCCTTTAATACACAACGCAAATCGGTACAGTTTAGTTCAGTGGCAGAAATATCAAATAAGAACAATGCTTGTGTTCTGTTACCTGTCCCACATTACAGCCACCTCAGTGTGGTATTAGGCCCATATCAGAGGTAGCACAAAACAAGACAATAGCTGCAGGCTGATCTGCCATCAGCATAATTCACAAAGCTCCACAGGCATATCAGTGTCAGGCATATGCCAATGCTGTTTAATTACTAGACAGAGATAATCCACAGGTAATTACTCCTTTTTATTAATTTCATTTTTAATGTGCCCATATCCATTCATTTACTTTGTCGCAGCTGCTGAGGGGCTGTGATGGAAGGCATTATGTATTTAGGGAGGTTTCATTTCAAATTTAGTGTTTTCCCATTGCGTGGAGAGGAGCCATTAGACTGATGTAAATAATATGGTAATTTGCCAAAACTTCGGACTCCAGTTTATTCTATACACAGCTGCAATAATGTTGGCCCAGTGCCTTGAGCAATTATGTATCAACACTGCATGCACCAGTATTAATGCGCTCCTTTTTCTTCTTTATCTTCTGATGCCTCAGCCTGCTCTACGTTGAAATGCATTTGTCCAGCTGTGTTGGTTTGAGTTTGCATCCCTGCCTGAAATATTTTTTGTGACTGCACCTTCTGATTCTTTAGCCATCAAGCAATACTTTTTTTTTCTTTTTTTTTTTACAAAAGATGTTTCTTTTCTTTCCTGTCAGTTCATATAGAAAAACAAAGTAAGGACTAAGTCCAGAGCACATGGTGTTGTGTAAAAACAAACTAGAGAACTGCGACGACACTGGCAGACCAGTGCAGAACTCGAAACAATGAAGGAACACAAAGACAACAAAGTAATTTAAGGGGGAAAAGGTTGTTCAGAGGAGGGGAGAGTGGGATCATTATGTCTCACCACAGAGCACCTTCCTTGGACATCATTCTCCCTCTTCCAATTAAGCCCTCCGAAAACAGATCTCTGCAGACAGGAGGGAGGCACTCAGCTAAGACCCTGAATGTCTCCCACTGGTCCAGTTTCCCTGGATAAGCAGTGGATCAGTGCAACTGCAGCGCTGCTGTGTCTGAGAGACTGGGACCTGCTTTGTCAAGTTGAGGAAGCGCCAGCTGTTCTGTTGCTATAAGGAACTGAGCATGCATCCTTTACCAGAATAAAATGAGCTCGCCTAGAGAGAACAAGAGTTTGTGGATTTATAGCCGGCACTTTCAGCACAAGCCAAATGGTTCTGTGATGTAATCAGGCCCACCATCACAGGAGAAGCAGCACCTTTGTGCCCTTTGTCTGTTACATATTCACACATGCAGAAATATATCCACAGAGGCCTATTTGCCTCAGAAGCACAAACTCTGCTCCACCGGTATGACTTCATCTCCCCGTACAGAACACAGTACATGTGTGTCTACAAAATATAAGTCTATGCAGTTGCAAGCATCAACAACACACATTAGTCATGTACTTATTTTTTTTATTCTGAGCATCAAAGATTTCCTTGTCTTACATCATAATAAACCCTTTCAAGGTGTGCGGGAAATTGAACCATGACTCGGCCCATTGTTGATGACTCATTGCAATCCTCCCCACAGTCCATCACTGGGCTCTTCCCATAAATCTGTGGATCTGCCTTGACGTAATATCCTCATCACCGGCTCTCAGCAGGTTATTTGAAACTTTCTCTCATTGTCCTGAAATCTCAAAATGAATACTAATGCAGCTGGATTTGATCAGCAGAGATGCAGTTGATTTGAGTTTCCTCGATGTGCTGAGCTCTACTGGATGAGAAATGGGAGTGAGTGTACAGTGTGTGTGTGTGTGTGTGTAAGGCATAGAAGGTGTTCACTTCAAGTAACACTGCAGTGTGTGTCCTGTAAGATTGTTGCTAGGATGCACATCTCTGTCAGAAGGAAATGAAATCTGGATGACGGCACATCAGCGATCGATTAATCCTGTATGAAGTCAGGACAGAGTCATTCACATTCACAGAGACACACACACACCAGGATGCACTGATATGTAGCAGTGATAGGGCACTTTTTCAAACTGCCCTTTGTGTGGCTGAAAGTGCACACAGGCATTTAACAGTTTCTATTTTTACCTAGCGCCTTTGCTGCTGAGTTTCCGAGAGCATGTTTTTGCAATTTCTGTATATGTTCATTCATATAGGAGCGTCATGAGGCTAGAAAACCTCCCTACATCACCTCCAGTTAGACCACCCACACGATAACACAGTTAGTGCTAAGTTTATGCAGCAAGTCATTGTCCTTATTGAACCACAAAAACAGAATGAATCTAAAAGCCAGACAGCTCTAGTGGCTTATGAATAATGATCTCTCAGCAAGGTAATTTGATTTATCATTGCATACTTTTAGCTAGAGTCTACTTTTTCTTCATTCGTGAATTGATTCCCAAGGTTGAGAGACAGCAGCATGATAGTACTCTGGGGTTTTTCTGAACTCGTTTTTTTTTCTTTATTAACTGCGATGTAAGAGGCAGAGATTGAAAGAGGCACCAAGAGAGGCAGCAAAGTGAGAGAGCCTGGCATAGGCATATCATGGGAAATGCATCAATATCACAGCAGCACTATTTTCATAATAAATGATTTGATGGCACATTGCTTTGTCTCTTTTGCTCTTCCGTCCCTCTCTTGATCCTATTTAATACCTGGCCTGCGGTGCCATGCATTAACTCTGCAGCCATTCCTCTTCATCAGTAGATCTACTATTAATGGCTTTTACCCACATAAAACGTCAGTCTGGATGGTGAACCAGCATTGAGGCTGAAAAAGGAAGCAAACGGACACACAAGTAGTTTCAGTGGAGCTGTGTTAAACCACCGGTTGCTGCTTTTGGGGGGTTTATGGCAGCCAGGGAAGCCTTGTCAAAGAAATGGGATGCTGTAATTCTTCTGACAAGCACAGACTGACACAATGCTGTCAAAGCACAAGGGCTTTGTATCCATATTCAGTGGAGAAAAGAAGCCTGTCTAGTGTATTTTGGGATGGATTCCACTGAGGTGTATGTATACATTGGCAAAGAGCATAAGATAAACAGTGAATATAAGAAGAGCTTGTTCACGGGCGGATCCTCCCCAGAGTATGGTTGCCTTTATACATGACAGAAATATCAAAGACCTGTTTGATCTCACCACCGGCTTTTCACCCTCTGAAACAAATCGACACGGTTCAGGGCTCTTTTTTTTCCTCAATAGCTGCTTGTTGGAGTTTTGATGATGAAATGTTGCAGTCTGTTCAGTCCCTCATGCTCTGAATTTCTCAGCTCCTCCCCTCAGTGTTCCTCCTTTTACCACTTGTCTCCCTCAAGTCTTCCCCACTTCTTCACAGTTGAGCGTCTCACCTCATTTGGATGTGTGGCTATTTGCATCTGGATGTGCTTCAGGCCGGCAGTTTGTGTGTGGAAGAGGTTGCAGAGGTATCAGATGGGAAGAAAGAGGAGGAAAGGGAAATGGAAAGCAATATGGCTGCTTAGTTAATTCTAAATGCTTGCCATCACACCCCCATCCAATCATATTGCCACACACTCACACTGTTACAGGCTCTTAACCGTTCCGTCTGGTCCAACTTACTCTCAGTGTGCTTAATGTCCACCAATTAGGCTCAGGCTCATTTTGGACTTGGCATGTCTGATTATTTGTCATTTGTCCCATCAGAGCTGTGTTGCTGGACTCATAACTGCTACTTAATTGGCTGAGAGACAGAACACTGGGTCGGTATGGGTGCTTAGGTTGGCTACTGACTGATGATGATGGCTAGTTTGGGACTGAGAAAGCCTATCTGTAGGGTAATGGAGACTGAATGGATAGCGCCCTGCAGATGTCTTATGTTTTCTATTTAGCCCACATAAGCCTGTGCGTCTAGACTGGAGATGCCTATTAGAGATTTGCCAAGTACATGCTGGTGTCTGTGCTCCATGATTAAGCCTAAACATGGCAGATACAGTTCTCTGTGTGAACCTGGAGTAGGTATATTTTTGGACAGGACAGACAGAGAGCACCTCTCCAGATGGTTATATCAACATAAATCATATCTAAACAGGGCAGCAGGAGAGTAAAAGCTATGGTAGTGGGAATGTAGCCATTTGAATTCCTCATGGACCAAACTGGGTGAACAAACACTCTTCTCTTGCAGGGAAAAATGTCACTAAGGTGCAAAGCAAGGCACTTAAAGGTAGCCTGTGGAGTTTTCATGTAAACAAATGTCATATTGATTTGGGATTTCTCATCAAAATTCAATTTCTTTGTCCTTGACACCTAAGGACCTAAATTGTTTAGATCGGTATTTAAAAGATAAATTTGATTGGATTGTGTGCTCCATTTTTTTCATGTTTTCAAAAATCACCATGAAAAGACACAATAAAGGCTGCTCAGTCTTTGTATCATTTTGGACGGATGAAATCTTTAATGAAAAAATGATGTTGTGCTGAGCACAGGTGTGTGTTTGGCATGCATTATGTACGGATATCGAATCGCGTGATCTAAATATGATGGGACTCGGAAACACCCCCACAATTTAATCAATTGTTCCTTGTATGATTTCCGACGGATAAGGATCGCAATCGTGATCATCAGCAGGCAAGTGACGTAGTGTTCACTTGTTGTCATAGTTACATTTACGCTGTGCTGCTATCTTGCAATGGACAATCCAGACTATAAGGTGCATCACTGCCAAAATCTATTGAGGTGTTCATTGTGTCATTTCTGACCTTCCGTGAAAATTTAGTTTGTTTTTCAGTAATGTTGCTCACAGATGGATTCATGGATTCACAGAAGGACAAACGTAGGCTGATCGTCACACTCCTTGGTGGAATACTAACTAATAACTTACTAAGAAGTTATACAAAGCCTGATTTTTGCTATGTTGCAGATCTTCATTATTTTCCTAAATTGTTAGCAGCTACAGTGACAAAATGCTCCATAAACAATTAACGTGTGCATTTTTTATTCAATTTCATATTGTGCTGTTTGAAGAATGTGCACGATCGGGTTATTTTAGGAAATTATTAAGCCTTGAATCTTAAAGGAATGAGCTGGAAGCTTTGTTTTACGAAGGCAACTTTCTTTGTGAAACAGCTGGAAGCTTAAAATCAGTAAATTTCATATAGTCCATTCCCATCTGATAGACATGGCCAGTCTTTCAGGTATTTCAGTTTCATTCACCCTACCTTCCTCAGTGCACATGCATATGTATTTTATTATCTTCATTAGTATATCATGAAATAAAAAGAATACTAGGACTCATTCATCAAATCATTGCTCCATAACACCACAAATGGTCAAATTCTCAACTCATAGCGGACCTGCTTTTTGGCTGTCTGTGGGAATTTACAGTCTTACACTGCATGAATGCAATGTGCAATACCGGAAAGGAGATAAGTGCTCAGCCAACTTTCCCTGGCTAAATAATGGTTCAGAATAGCCAGCGTCTTGTCAGTTGGGACAGAAGATGGACACAACACCTCAGCAGATAAGACGGTGAAATGCTAGCTGATAAAGAGCCAGGCTGATAAGACCCATTGGATTGAGCTGTGGATAACTGGCTCAATGGACGAGTGGAAGGAGCAGACAAGGCAGAAGAAATGTGGAAACGCATAAAAAGGGGGTGTTGGCTGTGTCCAGAATTAGAAAAGTAGCCAATATGTCTGTGGCTACATGTTGTAAGATGACAAGATGACAGTGTGAGAAAAGAGGGAAGGAATGGTTGAGAACAAGGGGTCGTAACCACTACAGCTTGTATGAAGTCAGACTGAATCTGTTAATTTCACACTTCGCTTCCATGTCGACTCACTCCTCTTTGTCGCCTTCATCTTACAAGTGCTGTTTTTTAAAGGAACATGAGCATATTCCCCAGTCCACTTTTCCATGTACTGTAACCGTAACAACCAGGGGAACCTTGTTCTGGTTTTTCACTTGACACATATGCACTAGCTGTGCTCTATTTTTTAAAGATATTGTTTTATCCCCGCCTACTTTTTTTTCATGGTGTAGTTCTTCACTGCTAAGGCTTGAGAATGTAGATAGCCTCGTGCATCCACTAATGGTGTTACCAGCTGCTTTTTTGCTATGAAGGAGCTCCTTTAGGAAGCTGTAACATGTTCAGAGATTTCTTCATTTCAAGCAACCAGTAGACATCAATAGTGCAGCAACAGGTACCACTGCCAGGAAATGAACCCACGTATAAGAATGGACAAATGCTTTCCTCGAGTGTCAACCCTCACCAAGGTTGTATTAAGGGAGCTGGATATGACTCTGCTTGTCAGCCCTGCAGCCAGTTTGTCCCAGTGCCCAAACCACATTACTGCAAAATGCCCTGCATTCCCAAAAAGCATTTTTATCTCCAAACCACCATTACAGCAGCGACTTCTCTAGATTTGACACCTTCAACTTTAAAATGCGGTCAATCGATAGTCTTTATATTACTTATTTTTACAACATGCAGGGTTTATATTTGCAAATCATTCTGAGAGCCAATAAAACATATCTTTATGTTTGTGATGTCATCCCATATAAACATATCTTGGTCTTGTTCCAAGCAGGTTTACGACCCAAGCAGGACCATGCAGCTAACGCCGTATAGTGAAACACTTATATAAAGGTGCAGTGGGCCACATGACAGGATATAATATCAGGAGCGGTCTAATCTGTCAGGCCTCAACAGGCAAAGTTAAAGGTATTCCAGAGATGTGTTACAGTAAGTGATGTAAAACATGTCATTATTTGATCTATATATAAAGAGTTCATTTGCAAAAAACAGATAACTCCATTTTGATAAATTTTCGGAAAACATTTTTTTGTTTTTGTTTACTTGAGATAATATCAATCAAACTGAAGTTGAGTGGATTTGACTCAGTAGAAAAATAGATGACAAAATAGAGAAAAACTAAATTATTAGTCTTATTATTATTATCTCAAGTAAGCAATAAAAAAAGTGAGCTTTCTGAAAACGGAGTTACCTGTTTTTGCAAATGATCTCTTCATATGATCTAAAGTTCATATATGGCGCCTAACCAAATTCCGTTGCTGATGTTCAAAGCTCAGTTTTATTAGCAGATTTTTGTGCTTGGATTCTCTCCTCCGTACAGAGAAAAAAAAAATCTTGTTCTGTTGTAATACAGAACAAACACACTTTTAGTTGACTCCTTGAACATCAGTTATGCATCGGTTGTTCATTCTCTTGTGGCATCACTAAATGCGAGATTGGTGTTTGAGCTGAATCAGATTAGTAACTGGTGTCTGACACTTCCTCAGCTTTGGCCTTTAGTCATTTTTGCAGCAGCTCTTCATGTAACCATGGATTCTATATTGCTATTTTTGAATTTGGAGAAGTAGTCTTAATCTACACCTAAAAATGTGTGTTCATCCACGTTTTTGCATGTGGAAGAGAGAAGGAAACTGTTCCTAGGGAGGGAATACAGTTGTCTCTCTGTCTGTCATATCATAGCTTATGACTTTATTAGTCATATTAGCTCTGTGGCCCTGACTGAGCCCACAGGAACCACTGGGACTCTGTTAACCTTTGAATATGTGCACTTGTGTGCAGCTACACATCTCCACATCCACACATCAGTACATCTGCCATGGCTCTTGCTATTGTGGTGTTCACTCCACTAGCATGGGACCAAAAGAGGCATTGAATGGGGTCGGACTGTTGTTCAGGAAGAAGAAAAGAAAAATAGAAATGTATGACAGAGGAATAGGTGACAAAAGAAATAATATTGAGAGAGTGACAGAGAGAGAGAGAGAGAGAGACTCTGTAGAAGCATACTGTGTAAGTAATACGAAAGCCACTCTTACAGAACTAAAAAGCAAAAAGGTCAGCTTGTCTGTTTGAGGAAAGCATTCCTCTGGGCTCTGCAGTTTGATCTTCCATCCACCTGTTTTTTATCCACCTGCATCCTCCCTGGCTGCGAGGGGCAGTTAGTTTACAACGGAGACACCTGGATTATCGTCAGAAAATCTTTGAATGGGGGCAATAAAGGACAACAGAAAGAGGATTTCTCAATAGACTTAGATAATGCAAGGGGATCAGACTGATATTGTTTACCAAAAACAACAACAACACGCATTTATCCTCATCTGTCTTTAAACATCTCCCCTCTCCTCGGGGAGAGTAACCTCCGCCAGACAGACAGCGGACTGGATGCTACACATCTTTTTTTTTATTTCTTCCTCTCTTCTTTTCCCTCTTTCTCTCCGATCCTCTCTGTTCACTGGTGATGTCATTGATGCAGAGATAAATATGTTGCTTTAAAGACCAGCTCACTGCTGAGGGACAGTCCGCAGTGCGGAGAGGAGGGAGACAGAGGGATGCTTAGCAGAATGAAACAGTGTGAAACAGACAGACGAACAGAGAAACTTAGTTTTAACCAAGCGCACTCTAATTGAGCATACTTGCTGTGTTGAGTGACAGACGAATAAAATCTGTGAGTGACACAAAGAATGACGGACAAGTACAGTGTTCTGTCAGTTCATGTTTTACGTAAATATGCCTCGCTGCTCAATTACAAATCAATATGCTAAGCTATAGTGGGTTCAGCAGTCAGTATCCTGTGGTAGAGATTTAAATAATGATGTACATACTCAAAGACACAACCACGCCCGACCACATGCACACAGGCATCCTTAAACTTCTGCAAACAACCTGAGAAAGAAGAGGTTAGTTTTGGTATGTACGGATGTCTTGCAGTAGAGGTGATTTATAGCCCGCCAGCTCATCCCTAGATGAATTCTCCCATGAATCATTGCACCTGCAGTGGTGATGGAAGACAGGGCTGTGTCACTAGCTGCTCCTCTTGTTTGGCCCCATGTGACTTTGTTTATAAGATTTGTTTTTTCTGCTGTCTTCGTGTCATTTTCTCCAAACTAAGCTCTCCATATACAACTCGTCTTTGTTTTTCTTCCTCGCATGTACAAGTCACGACTGCCTGACCCGGAGGAGGATAAAGACACAGGATGAAGTAGATAAAACCAGAGACACCGAGCAGGCTCTGTAGATGCTACATTGCTGAAATGCCAGTCATTGATGTCCAGCACTGACAGCTCAGTCCTCCACAGCTTCCATTACACTTCTGTCAATGGTGCTTAGAAAAACATGTTATTTGCTGCTCAGCTCATCCTCACCTGAAATTGTACATCATTTCTAACCACAGAGACATGTGTGTGAGCAAGCTTCCTCTATGTACCTTCAAGTGGGGCCTTTCAGTGAGATGACCGCTGTTTTTAACGGAGTGTAGCTGTATGCATTGGTGCCTTTTTTCAAGCATTATATTTGAGCACAGTTTCAAGGTTTTTGTGGCCACTGGGCTCAGTTCTGCTATCAGTTCATTTAGACTGACAAAGGAAAGAAGACAACAACTCAACCAAAGGACTGCAGGGATAATGGCTATCATTCTGGTAACTGTGGTCTCAACAAAATGATGCTCACTTTCTTTTCCTACTCTACTCTCTGACTGTCTGATGTCTGCACTCTGATAAACTCATGTGTTTTGAGATCCTCCTTTTGGAACCATTAGAACTGCGCGCTTGTATTTCTGACTGTTCATCGTTCATGCAACTAATTGTGTGTTTAAACAAACCACATCTTAGAGCTCGACAATATTCACGCTCTTGTTTTGCAACACAGCCCTCTCTGCACCTTATTTGCTGTGTCGTCAACTGCTGTGTCCTCATCCTCCGTGTAAGTGCTGAGTTGCGTTAGTTTAAGCCCAGATAGGCCACAGGCCTGCACACATATTTGTTTAGAAAAACGCAAACGCAGCTCAACTTGGACACTCTTGTCAGAGTTTGTAGGGAGTGGGAGGCTGAGGAATTTGCTGAAGGATTTTCTGCCTCTCTGTCTTTAATCACAACACTAATTAAAGTTTACTGGCTAATTGTGGCTGAGATAGTGTTTCTGTATGCTGCCGACTTCTCTGTGCTAGTGCCTGGCTAATTACAGAGCTAATGGTCTATTGGTCTGCTCTGCTGTAGACACAATTCTAATGCATGAACAGTAAAGTGATGGATTACAGTCCGTGTTCATCAGTTCTGGTCCCGCCGGAGCCTCTCAGGAGGTTCTGGCTTTTGCCCCTGCCCTGCGATGAAACTGGAACACTGAAATCCATCTTGTCACTCACCACTTGCCACAGCGGTCAATAGTTGTCATTTCATGCTAGCTCATAAGACTTCTTATCAACCTGTGGTGTTATAACACAGCTAATCCACAGAAACACATGTGCTCGCATGTGACTGTAGCTTCTGTTCATGCATGGTCACTTCTCTGCAGTCAGGTTATAACACTGACAGCTGCTACTGACAGACTCATATCCTGAGGCTGGCACTAGGTGTGTGTAATGTTTGTGCATTCGTCAGCCATAACAATGATTAGCAGGGTTAATTGGGCACAGTGAGGCTCTGATTATGCTGCGGGATGACAAGGTGCTTCTGGAAAGCTGTCAGAGTACTGTCGGAGCGTTGCGCTGTACCGAGACATAATGCCTGAGTTCTGTCCTTGCAAATCCCAGCAGATCAAGTCGGGGCGACACACAGATCTTCAAACAAAGATTGTTTCTAAGTGTCTTTGCTGCATGCTGTAACTTGGTTCAACTATTGTCAGTATCACCTTGCCTGTGGACTGTGAGGTCTGTACAGATGGAGCTTATTGTGTGCAATACCTTGCAGCAAGCTTCTAAGGACACACAGCCAGTTGTTAAAAAACTAGCGGCCTTGCATAAAACTGCACCCACGAGCGAAGGGGCATGAAGTACAAATTGCACACCAGTGTCATGTTTTACTCCCAATTCCACACACCAGAATTCCCTTTGCTTCTTCTTCCTCATGCTTGCTTGGGCTCAGCTAGATAAGTTTTTCAAGCAGGATTCCTGAGAAACGAAAGCACAAAACATCCTTTGAAATCCTTTTATTCAATACATGCAGGCTCTTACATTTTAAAGAAATGATCTAGCATGTGTCTTGGATGTTGAATTCACCCAGAAGTCTAAGGTTATTCAGTCTGTTCCACACAAAAGCACAGGGACAGCTCTCTCTGAAGGAGAGCCTATTATAAACACGGCATCTTTTGAATGTTCCTCTGTGTATGTATTGTCTTCTTGTGTGTGTCAGTGTGCTCGTGTCCTTTGCCTTTGTAATCGGATCTCTGTGATGTCTTGACTGTTTGTCAGACGAACCAAAGCCCTCTGCAAGCAACAAATGATAAACACAAGGGTAAAGAGGAAGAAAGAGAGAGACCTATTTGAATTGGGGATTCATGTTTCTTCGCTGCATACTTTGAAGCTCGGGAGAATCCTGGTGATCGGATCAAGGATGCTGTAAGAAATGGGATAAAGGAGGGAAGGGGAGGGGAGTGGTGGGAATGAGATTTTCCTCTCTCTGGGAATGTGGGGATGTTCTAAGACTTCTTCACTGCCGCACACTGACGCCACCACTAAGCTTGTCATCATGATCGTACTACGTTCATGTGTGTGTTCAGAGTTCTCCTGCTGCTGGCGAACATTGGACAGAGGCAAACGCACACACACTCGTATTGAGGCACACGTTTCTAGTGGCAAATCATGTTTGAGTCCTCATCCACCGTATCAGATCCTTGATTGAATTAGATCAGCATGTTTTGGCCTTAAGAGGATTTCTCCACATGCATTTTGTATGAGACTGTAATCGGCACTGTTACTATCACTGCTGCTATTCAGGGATGAGGATTACTAGTGTGGATTACAGGCAACTATTTAAGATATTCTTCGGGAAAGAAAAAAAAATCATATGCCAACCACAGTGTGAGCATACATTGATGCCAGAGGGGAAGAAATGATTAAACAGCAACAAAGAGCATAGAAGAAAGTATTAAGTCTAGTCTTCTGGCATCTTTTCCTCTCTCTTATATATAACAATTTGACAGAAGCTGTGAGATTTGTCTTGTAGTTTTAGCTCAGTTACCCTCTTTATGCTGACCCCGATCCTTTCCTATATGTGTCTCCACTCTGACATCCACTGTGAACTATGTGTCTGTGCCCTTACTGCAGTGCCCTGCCTCGCCCCGCTGTCTGACGTATTGATCAGGACAGCCTTAAGCTCCCTGCATTGTATCTCCCTAGAGTCGCGATACTCTATACAGCTCTACGCTAGAAATGAATATTTTGTTGCAGCTTCGAGTATTAACCAAAATGCTTAACACATACGTGCTGCTGATGAGCTGCATACCTGTGCAAAATACTCCCATGAATCCTCTTTTATTGAAGAGTTTGTCAGTGTTTTTTCTTCTTCTTCTTCTGTTTTTGGCTCAGCTTTTATCTTTTATCCTGTTGTCTGTCTTTAATTCTCTGGTTAGACTACAAGAGCAGAAGCGAGTTTATCTCACCCTCCCTCTCGCTCTCTCTCCGTCTGATCCCCTCGGTGAGTGTGTACCTGCCTCCTGTCTCTCTGTGTGCCTTGAACTGTGCTTTGGAGTAATTACCTGGAGAGGCAGAGAAATGAGAGGGAACACCTAACCTTTAAGTCTTTATCAGCCTGCAGGCCTGGAGGGGACAGCACAAACACACACACACACACACACACACACACACACACACGTGCCCCCTCACATCATACACAAATTCAGTCTGGCGTGCAACCGCGATAAACGCACACAAATACTGCCAAAAACAGAATAATGAGATACACAAATGGAAGTCTGTATCAAATGACTTATCCACACATGCATATGCACGCAATCATTTTCTCCTAGACACAAATGGCACTGTGTAGAGTGGTGACAGGCCATCTCGATGAGGGATTTGGTCACATCAGCCAGGCGCATATGGCAGGCGGCCTTAATTACACTTGCCCACAGACACACATAATTGATCATGTAATCATCATGTAACCCACCACCCCCTCCCCTCTCTTGTTAGTGGCCCATGAAGCCCATTTGCTTTTACAGGTCATTAAAATGATGAAGGTGCTGGAAGCGAGGTTAGAAAAAGAATACAAGTCATGGTAACAATAAGGAAGGTGGGAGGAGGAGACTGTGTACAGTATGAGTGAGTGTGTGTTTGGAAATACCTAGAGATGATTATCTGCTGCCTTCATTACTCTCACTGAGACTCACAATACTAAAGGGGCAGCGAGGACAGGAAATCTGCAGATAACTTTCAGTCGTAATTGTCTGCATTTACTGCGCATGGCCTATTTCTTGCTTTGTCCCACTCTTTTACATTATCCTACTAGATTGGTGTTCGCCACCAATTCTCGTTCTCGTGGCACACAGCTGTACATTCAAGTGTGCGCAGAGTCACACACATATCCGTTGGAGGGGAGGCAGGTGTGTGAATGTGTTGAGAAATGGAAATTAATGAGGAAGAAAGTTCCTTTTTTTTGCAATGGGAAAAAATCTGGCTGATTATTCAAATCAGACTTGGCTTTGTAGCGGTGAAATGAGATTGGCAGTCATTCAGAGGAATGAAGCGGTGAAGAAAGAGATAGAGATGTAAAAAAAAATGCCTTTTTCCTCTTTTTTTTTTTATAAGAATTTCACCAAACCATCCCATGTGTCAGATAGTTTCCCTGAAGAGGGGAAAGTAGGATGGGGGGATGTTGATTTCTTTTAGGTGAAGAGAGCAAGGGGATTGTCTGGCTGTACCTGTCTGTCTTGTTTTCATGTTACTCAACACCAGCAGTGGGGAGCAGAGGAGACTGAAGCAGTGATTTAACGCATGACCGCTGTCACTTCATCAGTGTCCTGTCATCTCCCACATCACCCCACTCTACAATCCCGTTCTCGTCTTGCTTCATCATCCACTCAAGAACCCTGACTTGTAGAAATAGTTATACAGAGAGTGCAAGTGGAGCTTTTTAACCCTCAAAGCCTCAGCATAATCTTACATTTCATGATATACAACTGTAAAGTCACATGAGTCAGTGTTGCTTTTTGTATGTGTGGCTGTTTATTAATCAGTTATTGTTTGGGTATAAGCTCAAGATTTTTTAGTTTGTCTACTTCAGTTTTTGGTTTTGTCGCTAATGGTGTTAACAGAGAACTTGACTGATTTAGAATAAAAGTACATTTTTGACGCCGAGATTCCTTTTAGTGGCCTTGAGAAACATGTCGCATGGTCTTCCTCAACAGTTTTCCCAGTTGTCACGGAATTGTAGCGTTTGTCATTTCTTTATCTGAGCACTATAAGGACTTCTCACCAGTGTTTGCTTTTACGTTTATACTGAAAGTTCATTCTTGACATTCGGAGACAAAGCAGTCTCATTGTGATGTTCATTCAGTGGCTGTTCTTCAGAGTTTTTGATCGCATCACGCTGTTTAGATCCATTTGCTGAGGGAAACTATATGATGCCGTCAAAGCTCTAGGAAAGCTACATGGACCTTGTGAGATGGTTCTGACAATTACAAGTGTAGTCGCTTTAAAAAGGAACAAAACATTGGCTGCCTACGCCTCGTATACATATTTGAAAATCTACCAAAGTGCAATGTGGGTTCTTGGCATAAATTGTATATGAAGATGGATGATGCACCATCACCACCTCCTCCCATTGCAGTCCTGTCTTCCAAAAAGTACATTCCTTTAACAATAAGCTGCATTTTCAGTTATATTATGAGGGAAACTCGTTATTTGCTAGGCTGTGTTTGTTGTGTTACATATCGCGAATACATTTCAAATCAACACATCTTTGTCGTTTATTTGACTGCTTTACTGTCACTTATTTGATGAAATGGGGGAATCATTACCCTGATAATCCAGAAAATGCAGGAGAAGCTGTGAAAGGGTTACATTTTACCCGGATCATGCTATTTTCTTAAACCTAACCAAGTAGCTTTGATACTTAAACTTAACCAAATTTCTAACAAACAGACTTTGTTGTGAAAGTGTCAGCCATAGTGGGACATTTTCCTGAACCCGACCACAAAGTATTAGTTTTTCTCACCAAACAGCAAGTGGAAAACTCAAGTTAACAATATGTGAAAGTGAAACTTAATCCCCAGAATGGTGGTCCCACACAAAATGCAAATCCTGATCTCCCAGGTAGAAGTTGCTGACTTGTGTCTCCATCCTCCCCTTCAATCAATCCGGTTTGCTTTATCGGCATAAAAGGTGCAGATAATATTGCCAAAGCATCAATGAAAATATATTACAGAACAAACAAAACACATTTTTCATTCATCAAGGATTAAACCACAATAGATAATTGCAAACTAGAAACAAAAACAGTTAACCTTTGCATTAAATGATCAAATATTTAAATGAGAAAGCAGATTGTGAACTGTGAGGAGAATGACTACAGTCTTCTCCTCCATCTATGTACTTGTACAGACAGAAGAATGCATTTCTTTTCAAAGTGGGCAAGCAGAAAGTTAATTAGCTGTATGTGAATTTAAGTTTTAGGAGGCTGTCAGTTGTACAAAAAAAAATATCTCAGAGGGTAAAATATCTCAGAAATGGGTGCTGCCATCCTGCGTGGGTGGCAACATTTGGTACCAGAGTTTGCACAGTAATGACTGGGAGTGGACCATCGATAACACGCCTCCTCCACCTGGTCACTATTCTGCACACTCTGGTTGCAAATGTTGTTTTCTTGGCTTTGCTTTTGGGGATCATATCCTTGACGTATACAAATCTGTGGCTTGAGAGTGTGTGCTAACCAAAAGTTCCAAGTTTTCCTGCTAACACAAAGAACTGTGACACTGACATTTGGATCAGCCTGCTACCTGTAGGGGGCGTAACCTTTTTTCACCTGCTTTCAAACTATCGCAAAATCCATGCCATGGCAGATGGTAATTTATCAAGCCTCCACCTTCGGCTCCCATCATTTTAAGTTAGTATAACTTTTATATGCTCACATTTATTCTATGCATAATAAGCTTAATTTCGCCAACAATCATGCATTAATCTTAAAATGTGTTGTGTAATTCTGCAATATTGTACGCATTAGCAATACAATCTTATAGTAGTAAGCAAAGCAAGAATTATTTTCAAATGAGAAATGCTCTAGTGTGACGAAGACACTGCATCATTACACAATTTGTCCTGTTGTCCATAATCGTATATATTTCATAGACTTTGCTGCTGCAATGACCCAGTTTCTCCAGGGGGATCATTAAACTTTCATCCTATCTTAACTTCTCTTGGAGCAAAACCTCCAGGCTCTCCTGAGCTCACCAGCAGACTGCAGCCGCATTCAGCCACAATGGCAGAAGAAAAAAAAAATCTTCCAGAGTGTGCTACATTAACAACCCAGTCAGTAGATACAAAAGAGAGCCAAGAAAAGGGAATGAGAGCACGGGAGCGGGAAATCATTCTAGCCAGCAACAGTGCTGAATGACTAATGATCTATCAACTCACCACGACTAAGTCAAACATGGAGGAAGTTCGGGTTAATGTGTGGAGGGCTATTTGCACATCTGAGTGCTCAGCCCGATAATAAACACACAGGCATGGAGATTCAGAAAGCGCTTCGCCTGCCGTCTGTATGAGCGTTGTCACATTGATTCATGGCAGTCCGTCCTGCTTACATACAGTCGATTTGTAATAACATTATCTGCAGGCTAAAGAAATGTGTCATCCGCCATTTGTAGGAGAGTTAAATGTGATTTGAGAGTGCATGTGTGCCTGTGTTTGTTTTGCACACCTGAAAGACAAAGTTAATTGTTGCTCGAGACCCCGAGGCTTTTGGGAAAGCTGAAATATGTAAGAGATTGTCAGCGGCAAATAGAGGAAGGTGGCTGGTGTGTGTAATGGGCGGAAGTATGTGCCAAGTATAGTGCATGTGATGAGAGAAGAGAAGAGAAGAGAAGAGAAGAGAAGAGAGAATCTTTGCCACAACATGACATAATATCTTGCATACTAAGATAAAGTGCCTGAAGAAAAAAAGATGAGAACAAGAGAAAAAAAGAGACAATAAGCTGCTGACTTTGAGAAGATAAGAGCCTTGTAGAGCTAAGCAATAGTAGATATAAAACAAATAAAAACAACAAAGATATTAAAGCCAAACCAAATATTATCCAATGAGATCAATGACCCCATAAAAGCCTCCAGCAGATGTTGCTTGTTAACCAGAGTCTAAACATCCCTTGTTGCACATGACAAGTATTGACAAGCGATGCGGCTCCATTTCACCGTATTGGACATCATGTCAAGCACGAAATGACCATAACATATAGGGATTTTAATAGTCAACATATCACGTGCACAAGTAAATTAGGTCAAAGATTATGGTGTAATCAATCAGAATGCCTTCGCTTGTCTATGTGTGTGTGCTACGACTATATCTGCCGCTGCTGCTGTCCTCTGTGACATTTAGACTGAGATGGAGAGTAAAGTCTGAGATAATTTCCTCTTCTAGGGCCAATTACAATGCCAAATTAATAATGCAATCCCCATATTAGCCCGTGCATGTGTGAGAGTGTGTTATAACGGAGAGGATTTCATGCAATGATGTTCACGATGGGAGCGAGAGGAGGGCAGTGGTGTGTTAGAACGGAGGGGCGGAGGAGATGAATTAGGAAGAGGGGAATGGGAGGAAAGGGCTGATGGGATTCATGCAGTAATTTATGCAAATACCAGTCACCCCCTCCACACCTGATTGTGCCGGTTTCCTTTACAGTGTTCTCTCATTTCAGAGCCCAGTGGACACAGTGTTTGGCTCATTGCACAAAAGAGACAGTTGTTGCACATTTTAACAGGTAACAATAATACGTGGTACTCCCTGGGAGCAGCCATTCTGGTTTTTTAATTTGATGATGAGGGCTGCTCCTTATGTTGGTGCACATTTCAGGATGGGCTTTTTTTTTCTTGGCCTTTAACTCCTCTTTTAGCCAAAACTTGGCTCTTTGAATGACATTTTTGTTACGCCTTTGTGTCTGTGGTTTGGTTCAATATGTGATGGAATCTTACTGATTTCTGTTACAAGAAATAGAGAGTACCAGGTCTAATCAATTTATTATCTCTACTTCAAAATCCCCAAAACATGTTCCTACACAACGAAACTGCTTTCTCATTTGAAGGAAACATAATTTGGTTTTAAGAGCTCCCTATTTGGTTTGGTTTGGCAACAAAACTACCTGATTTGATTAGGAAAAATATAACACCTTGGCTGGCTCTTTCAGAATAATGATTACATGTTTGAAGCTTTGTTCAGTTCAGGCACCAAAACGACTTAATTTGGTTTATGAAAATAGCAGTTTGGGTTAAAAATATGACTCTGTCACAAAATATTTGAAGTTTCTCGTTCATTTTCTGGGAAAAGGATCAAAAGGAATAAAATAAATGGCAGAGATGTGTTGATTCAAAATGTGTTTGTGATACCTTACAAGCAAATGTGATCTGGTGGAAAATACATTTCTGTCCAAACATATTTGGGAATTCAAAGCAAAATTTGGTCGGGGACAGGGCTGCCACCCGGAAGAAATTACTATTCCCAGCTTGCATAGCCTTTTAATAAAAAGAACCTAAAAATTACTTAAGAACGTTTCTTTTCAGTGACCAACATTTCCACCTTATTCCACCTTCAGGTTCTCTGCACTGCGTGTTAAAATAAGTGAGCACTTTGTCTCCCTCTTTGCATTTTCTTTATTATTAGAGTATTTTTGTATTTTTTGTCATTTTGCTCAAGTGGGCAATCCAGTTGGGTGGCGTTGTGTTTTATGTGCACTGGAAAGATTTCCCAATTTAGTACAACATTATTTTAATCCTCATAAAATCAAGGCATCTTCAATATTTCCACCTGGAGAAAAGTAACTTCCACATCACGCAGGGCTCGTTCAAAGAAAATAAAAGGGCATTTACACGCTTTCAATTAAAAACTAATTAACTAATTATAATGAAAATGACTCAAGGAACGAGACTTTATTTGTTTTCGTTAAACCTCAAGATGCTATTTCAAGGGGTTAATAACAAGAGCAATAACTTTACACTTGCACCAGTTGTCATTAGGAAAATGTGTTTCTGCAGCACATTATTATTATGCTATGTAAATAAATACACCGTCGCTTTAGTCCCCCTTCATTTACACATTTATGTGGCTAACACTTCTGTCCCTTCTCTTTCACACGCTAGTAAGGCTGCACTCACACCTTCCTACACATCCAGCCTCCCACACACACACACACACACACACACGCTAAAACACACACAGTGCAGCTGAAAGACAGGAAGACAGCCTCCTCTCTGTGCACCTCTGACCGAATGACAGTGGCCGAGCTGTCATCTGTGAGAGGGGGTGTCTCTTTTTCAGAGTTTGGTTCTATAAATCACTGAGCAGCGGGACGCCTGCTATTCCCCTTCTGACACAAACACATCTGACAATCAATTCATCATGGTAGTCTGGATACGGAGAGCGAGGCGGCACTGAAGGGGCTTTTGCCACCCTCAAGAATCCACCCAAACTGGAAGCAGATCAAAATTCAAGCTGCGTTTTTCTGCACTTAACGTGTGATGCTGTGGATCGTGGAGATGATGTAAGCTTACTTGCTGTCTGAGAATCGAAATGTGGGTGACCTGGATCCTTGTGTAAGGCTGCATTTTATAATAACATAATACATGGAACAATTCAATATGTAAAATCATCCCCTTATAAAGAAAGGTAATTGTAAAGACTGTGAGAAACACATTGAGAAAGTGTCTCTTATGAACTACCATTGTGCTTCCCTTTGGGTTAGAGTTCACAAAAACATGTTAGATTGTCATTGTTAAACCACACACTCACATATCCAATGCAGCACAAAGCTTCCCAGCTTTGGTAGAGCCAGATTAAGCCTTGAGTGGCCTTGAGAGCTTGGTTAAGGGCTTCGGGGACAGGTTTGTATGTAAATGGATCTATTTGCAGTGAGGGCAGGGTCGCAGGGTCGCAGGGTCTTATGCTGCTTAACATTACAGAAAGCACCCACCATGAGTCAAGATGTCAACGCTCCACCATCGTCTAATCACCTGCAGGGAGATCATTGAAAGTCTGAGATGTGCGCATAGCAGAGAAGAAGGGTGCTGCATGTATGCGTCTTTATATATTTGTTTTTTGTCTCCTGTTTGTGTGTTTATTCTCCCATTTTTCCCGGTATTTCCATCTATAAAGTGTGAGTGTGTACTTTTGTACGCTCATGTCTTTGCTGCGTGTGCCCACATGCGTGTTTATGTGTGTGTTCGTTGGTTATCATCAGCAGAGCGCAGCGTTTAACGAGGGAGATGGGTTGAAAATAAATATAGTGCTTTG
Source organism: Acanthochromis polyacanthus (assembly GCF_021347895.1). Classification (NCBI taxonomy): domain Eukaryota; kingdom Metazoa; phylum Chordata; class Actinopteri; family Pomacentridae; genus Acanthochromis; species Acanthochromis polyacanthus. The sequence goes on from NC_067125.1 coordinate 34,672,370, forward strand.
AAAATGATTTCATCTCATCCTTTTATTGCCTCTCATTTCCATCCATTTATTGTGTGGGAGAGAGTGCATGGAAGCACGGAGAGGGAGAAAATTTGAATCATTACACCCCAGTGTCAACATTAGTTTGTCCTCCTTCATGCCTCTGTTCTGCTTTATTCATTCCTCTCAGCACAGCTGTGTGCTGTGAGCTCTGTTTTTAGCATTAAGACAACTGCACTGAGACAGTAGCGCTGTTCACAGAAAAATATGTGTCCTTTCAGGTGAAAAACAAATAAATTGCAAATCACTCACTGCTGTGCCAAAGTTTAAGGCACTTTAGATGTTTAGATGCGATATCAACAGGGAGGCGCCTGGTCATCCCAAATTCATTCATAAAATTGACATCAAAAGAATACAGAGGCATAAAAAACTGTCTTTAAAATCCACAGAAGAACTGGAAAGTTCTCCAAAATGCTTCAACAACCTATTTTGAACCTTAAAAGACAATTAATGTTCATTGAAGGCAAAGATTGGTCACTCCGTCATTGATTTGATTCTTTTTTGTTAACTGATGTATACTCTTTTTTTTTGCTGTAATGTTTGTAGCACATCTCTTTCTCTTTGTCTGTCTACTCTCTATAGCACACATTCTGTTTCCTCTTGTCATATTCTTAATTGTTTTGACATTTCCTGCCTCTGACCTAAAGAGAAACTGTCATTAGATGAGCCGTCCAATAAGAGCGGTGGAATACAGTGTCTGTGTGTGTGTAGGTGTGCTTGATTGCCAGTCTGAGAGGTCACAAACTTTCCACATGCTGGATTCTTCCAAATGCCTTTGTCTCTCTGCATTTTTAGCAGAAAGCATTTTGAGGTCCTGTGCACTTCATGTACTGTTTCCTGGCTGTGGTATACTGCTGATTGTTGGATAATAATGTCATGTTCAGGCCAGAGTCAGAGGTCAGCTGTTGGAGCGAGTCGCTGCAGAATTCCATCAATTCACAAGTAAACTAACCTGTATTTGTCTGCACACAAGTTTAGCACACAGCGACGACAGGTCAACAAACGGACCATCTTCATCATTAGTCTGGAGAAATAAAACATCCGTCTGACTTCTTTAACAAAGCAGGGAGGGCAATGTTTTCTCTCCTGTTGATGTGACTGAAACTGGGTTGTAGCTACATAGATGTGAGTTTGGAGTAAGTACAGCGACACTGAGGTTTGAGCTATGAAGTTATTTTTATTACCAAGCAGATAAAACAATAAAACAGATTAAGAACTGTTTAGTCACTACTAGGCTGATTTAATTTCAAATGTGTTAAATATTTGAGTGAAGCAGAACATCAAAACCAGCTAATCAATTCCAATCCTTTCATTGTTGGAAGGATGAGAAAATAGCTACACTAAAAAAAAAAAAACAATTATGTGTAAAAACAATGAAATTACCAATTTTTGCCATGAAATTCTTTGTAATTACATAGGATATCTCTCTTTTAAGTAACAACTCAGTGTAAAATCATAGAACCAATGCTTTTTTCCTGTTGTCACGAGTTGTATCTACTTTTAGAAATACATACAAGTACTGAACTTGAAATGAACCATTTTCATCTATTAAACCATTTATTTGTGAAGTATATTTGCAAATGCATTTTCTGTCTAAAATCTGCAATTTTTCCTTGGAAAAAAAGAGAATATTTTGTGGTCATTCACAGTTAGAGGTTTTAATGTTATTGTACGTTAGACGTGGTCATAGTAGTTTATCTTGCAATTTCTTTATATTTTCATGCATTTCAAATTAAAAGAAAAAAAATATGCTGATTTGTTTTTACAGTGCATAGTTGAATTGCTGGTCTGCAGGTCTGGAAAACAGCTGCTAGTGGAAGGGAAAACGGCATGTTACTTTTTTTCTCCAGCTAATTGCTAAGAAAATAATGTCACAGAGTGAGGGGGAGAAGGTGAAACTGCAATAGAGAGCCAGTGTGTTTACAGAAAGAAACTTCACTTCCACACCAGTCACTGTATTTGTGGAACCTAAAACAGGTTCCATCAAGCAGGTGTTATCTTCTGCAAAATACTTTATTCTTCTTTGATGAGTGTTTGGCGAAATCCCTTCATAATCATTTAATTTAGCGTAAGAAAACATATCTTAACAGTTAATGACATGTTAAACCGCAGCTACACATTTTGTTTTTATTTCAGAAAGGTTAAGATGAGATGATTCTTTTTGTGTGTGGCTGGTCCTCTCTTAATTAAAGCTGTTCTCTGTGTGAGGTCAGATCCTACAACATTAGGGCCATTACCCAACGGAGCTGAGAATCAATGCAGTGGGAGAGGAGCATTCTTCTTGTCCTTTAACTCTATTGACTCTCATTTACCTCCACACACCATCCACAGCCACCAACCGCTGCAATGAGGGCGTGTATCCACAGCAAGTGGAGATGAATTCATGGAGTTTACAGGCACAGATGTTTGTGTGTGGGTGGATAGGTGTTTAGAGGACACATTTTGTGCATAATATTTTTGATAATTAATACATTTCTGTTCTTTAATATGCCTCAATCACCTCGATTTTTCCTCGAGCACATCACCTGCCCCTGTCCGCTGCCTGTTCTCTCATACCGATCATGCTCTCTTGCTATCGCACAGCTGGAGGTGAGGAAACAGTGTGTGAAAATAGGTAACATGTTTCACCCCAAGCCCTTCTCTTGATCTAACCATGTTCACTCCTCTACAGAGCTGTGTTTCCACGTCATGTCTGCATCCCGCTTTGCAATAAAAATGGGAATACAAGGTCCCTTTCTTCCATGCTTTTTCTCTTTTCATTTATCAAACACATATCACACAGTCTCAGAAATGACACATTTTTCATTACCTCCATCTCTCTCTCTCTCTCTCTCTCTGACCATTCTGTAGGTGTTGGGATAATATACTGTGAGGTGCAGCGATTAAGAGAGTGGGCAGGAGACTGGGCTTTTAACTTGTCTCTTGGTGTATTATATGTGACATGTTTTACAGCCATCTGCTGTGTTCAACAACACCTCAATCTTTTCTCAGAACAAAGACACTGTGAAACCTCTGTGAATCCAGCCAGTGTGTGTTAGGGTTAACAAATACAGTGAGTGTAGGTATGCATGTTCTTTTACTGTAATTTACTGTTGTTGTATTGACTCTCCATGGCAGAAAATTTGCAAATGCAAGCTAGTGTCATTTCTTATCTCCCAACAAACAATAATAAAAGTAACATTTCCTGCACATGAGCTGCTAACTACAACACCTTCCCGGCAACTGTTTACGTAGAGTGAGGTGAAAGATGGATGACTCACTGGATGCAGTTTTGTTTTGATATCTTCCCCTCTTGATCATGTGATTGATGGTCGCACACATCAGTATGATATTATGAACATCATCACTCATTGCGAGCAAAACTGACAGTAAAAAGGGGCCGCTGGGGCCTGTATCTATGCTCAGCAATGTTGCAATATTAGCAGTATTCTCACACACCAAACTGTGCACTAGGCATGTATTATGTGTGTGTGTTTGCACACGCAAGGTTATAATGGGAGAGTATTGCAGTGCACACATGCATTAGCCCTCAACCCTGATCAAGTATTCTACTGCACCGCTACAAGCCGGAGTCCTGGGACTTTTTAGCCGCACATTTTTCTTTCAGTTGGGGAATAATGGCCATTATTCAGAGCACGGTTATCAAATCTGACTTTTAAATGGTATACAAACACACATCTCACACTCAGCGGCATCTCCTTTCCTCTGCATGCCCTCAAATGCTGCTGTTCTATTTCCTCTGTTTGCTGTCTCTCCAGGGACGACTCATATGAAAGGTCCACAGCCCAGGGACATGCTCTGTTAATAGCCCCCCTAAATGAAGTCATCCATAATGTTACAACCCCTTTTCATACAAACACACACAAACGCGCACACACACACACACATATATATATACCCTGCACACAGAACACACACTCACCTCTGTTTGCCCCGGGACATATTGGAAACAGAGTCCATTGGGACGGGTGTGTTGAAGGTTAAATTTGACTGGATAAGAGGGAATGATTGAATGTGTGACCTTGGGATGATGACGGAGACAAGGGCAAACAGGTAAAGTTTGATTAAAGGTTGCTGGGGGCGAAACACAAGCTTTGGTTTAGCAGAGGAGAGGAGTGGCAAGGGATGGACAGAGGTTATGGTGAAAGTCCTTCAAGATGGAGAGGCTGTAAAAGAGCTTCGACAAATCTGGATGAGAAGATTCCAGCATCCATGGAAGAGTGTCTTCTGGTTCTGAAAGAGGACAACAATTTGAAGGCTTTCATGTAAATGCCTATTCATTTGATTCAGAATTTGCATCACAAATGCATAAAACATTCTAATGAGATGTAGCAATAAGATATTTTTGGAGTTTGTTCCTTGGTAAAACTTGCTCTGGAAGTCTATATATGTCTCATTGTTTCATAACTTTGGAAGTGCATATCAAGGCTGGACGCAAAAACAAGGTTTTAAGGGGAGCAGCGTTCTGTGGGCGTTGTTCCAGCATTGCAGCTGCGTTACGTCACCAAGAGCAATGTTTCTGTTCCTGGTCCTCTCTGAATATTTCACGCTGCCACTTGCTCCTGAGTTCCTCCCCGAGAAAGGAACCAATATAAATTGCGCTCTGTCACTTCGCCCCACCCTCTCTCTTCCTCCCTCTCCACCTATATCGTCCTCTTCTCCCTGCCTTTCTCCACTGAGCATTTTCATCTTTTTCCACCTCTGGCTCTCAGTCTCCATCCCTCGATTCCTGTCTCTACCATCTTCTCCCTTCCTCCCAGTCGGAGAGATAATAGATCTGAAACATGTATTGATCTAATCCAAACAGACTGCAATTCTCTGTGAGGAACACCTCTTTCTCTGTATCTGCCCCTCATCCACCTCCACCCACCTCCATCCTGCAGTCTCAGTGAAAGACACAAGGAGGCATCTACCTGTATCGCGGTGTTGCACTTTTCTTTTTATGGAAGATATCTTTTCAGTTTGATAGTTTTTCTTGTGCAGGACATTTGATACTAATCTAACATACCACCAAATTAGACCAAAACTGCTGCTGTAACATGTTTGTTTTGTGATGTGGGAGTCATCTGCCTGAAAATAGTATTTAAACATCAATAAGATCAGCAAAATCAATTTGTCACTGTTAATAATGACATTTAGCAGTCCTTTAGCTGTTACTTTCTTTGCAAGTGTGGGGCAAGAAGGTGAATCTCTACTTTAGGATGAAAGTGTTGTTTCTGACATTTTCACTGTGTAGTAGCAGTTGGTCTGTGGCAAACCTTACAGCTCTAATATTTCAAAGAAGAAATGAGTGGCAGATCACTGGCGCGCTGACCTCGTGAACTGCGGTGGCCCCGGGGCTGCAGACAGGTGCTCTGCAGATCAAAGGCGGCATAAACGCAGTGAACTTTTGTACCTGCATATATCAACCGTCTTCTCTTTCCATCACCCACTTCCCCAACTTTCTGTCTCGCTCTCTGAGGAGGCAGCAGCGAGTATGTCTTGTCAAAGAGCGACGACACTTTTATCTGTTCAAATAAAGACAGGCAAAAGAGTGGAGGAGAGGGAGGGCGATGATGTGGAAACAAAAATGTGTTTATGCAGGGACCAAGAGGATAACTAAAGAGCGAATGAGAAACCAACAGAGACCAGCAGGGAGGGAAGAGATAGGGGGAAAGAAAGATATTTTTAAAACCCACATGTGAGTTACATATTCACTTAAATATTGACAGCGAGGAATGTTAGATTACTTGTCTCTGTTGCTTCAGCCAAGCACAATCTCTCTTCACTTCCCTGCTATTTTCGTGGTGTTAAAGCTCTTGCCGTGTGTTAAAGCGCTGGTGTTTGACCTCTATCAGAAGAGTTCTTTCCACCCTTCTTAAAAAAATCTTGGTCCACATCTATTTTTCTCTTACTCTAACTTTCTTTCTCAATATCACAGGTTCTCTCCTTGTGAAAAAAAATGGATGCATTTATAGGAATCAAGATACTGAACTATTGCTGGATGATATCTGAATGTAAAGTTAGTACAAGCTTTTCTTTCTTTCTTGGCCTATTGTGAGCTCCACCCAAATGTAAATGCCATCAATTACAATCTTTGAAACCAATGAAGCATTTCGATTGATTGTTCTGCTAACAAAATACATCCATGCTTCTATTATATAGAATTTTATGTCAGCACTTGTGGCCAAACTTGAATTACTATGATTTTAATCTTTCACCCTCCTCTGTTGCTGCAATTTGGTATTAACGCCTCATTTCAGTGGTTTACAAGTGCATCTGGCGTGAGCCACATGTACCGCAATAACACCAAAATATTTAAGCTGCGCACTGTGGATGTGGTGCAATGATGTCCATTGTTCTAAATATGTTGCACGCATGAAATCATAATTATACTTCAATAATCTAGTGGCTCATTGTCACAGTGCACTCCTATTGCAAAGGTCTAAGCTGAGCACTGGCTTAAGTGGATGCAAACCAGAGACACAATGCGTGGATTGTAATACAGGGCATGCACTAACAGGCTCAGCAATGAATAATAGGGCATGCATCTAAGTTTTATTCATTAACAACTTGGCACATACAGCATACAATAGCCCCTTGCTGTGTTTTTGTACACACATGCACACTTCATTTCCTCTGTTCAAAATAGCACACGACACATTTGTTCATGGGAAACAAAGCCTGCACTTGTGCTGTGTGGCAGCACAACTGCAGTGCCGTACAGTCGGATTTGGGTCAAGTGCTGCACGGTGGCAGCATGGCTGCGGAGTTGAGTTGTGGCTTTTTAACAGATTGGATTTGCCCTTTCATCTACTCATGGATGGGCACTTACTGTAGTTCACATAATGCTTTGAGCGAGCAGACTGAGCCGAGTATGAGGGGAATGGGAAGAGAGGGGAGCTGGACTGTGGCTTTTAGGGAAGTTTCTTAGGAGTGCAAAATAGGCAGCAGCCTCTGGATGTCAAAAAAGACATGGTGGCGTGTTCTGTATATTTGCACTTAAAATGACAGTGATCTGGCACCAGTATGGATTATTTTGTAATTAAATAATCATCAAAAATGATTCACCACTGTTATTTTAACTATTATTCCACATCATGTGATTTTGTCTATTAACACGCATTTGCAGGATGACGCTTCATGAAGCCTGTATTGTTGTCTATAACAAGAGCCACGCTAAAGCTGTTTTTAGATCCAGAGGTGCAGCAAGTTTCAGTGAATGCATTAAACAGTGTTGAAAGGTTTTGCTAGAACAGCCTGTTTGCTGTGTTCATATTCTCAAGTGTCCACTGAACCCCTATTTCAGTGCACTCTGCCTCACATGTTGCTGCTGTCCTCTCTTGTTTACCCGTTTTTTATTTTTTACTTCCATCCTGTGATGAAGTTTCTAACTTCTATCTGGCTGCATTCTGTAGTGGTGCTGTCTCATGGGTTACTCCATGGAACTGGCAGGTAATTGCCTAACTGTTTTTCCTGCCACACTTTATTTCACTTATTTCAACATGTGAGGAGGGAGTCAATCTGATAGGAGTGCTCTTACTGACAAATGGCAAATGATACTGAATTTTTTTTAGGACAAATGGCTACAGTCTCCCAGTAACTGATACTCAAAGCTTTACTGTCTCCAGTTTCTGTTTTTCCCACGTGGTTTCTTTATATTTCTCATAATAATAAACACTAAAGGACACACACGTGACTTATGTATTTGTATATAGTTTAATATCATATGGATATATTTTACCTGGCAAAGCTATTGCTACTACTGACTGTATAATCTTGCAAAGCCTCCATTCTCTAGCGGTGACACAAGATTGTGCAGAATACTCTGGCTTACTTCATTACACTCTGCTATATGGAGGAAAATGTGAGGGCTTGACTGTATTTTTTTAAGCGATTACAACCATTTGGGCTGTGCTAATCAAAGGACGAAGTGTCCACTTGCGAAATAGTGAGGAGGGGAAGTGTTTTGTAGGAACGTTTACATGCAGGGAGGCGAGAACTGTCATTAAAATCGCTAATTGCCATTAAAATAGCAGGCCGGCCTTATTGCATGATCCAAACCTTTGACAGAACTTGAGATTTCCACGGTGGTAATTGCTGGCCTAGAGATTGTTGGTGTTGTTTCCCGTAGTGAAGGGGATTTTGAAAATGGTAGTACACATATGGCAGAAAAAGAGGAGAAAGCCACATTTAATTCACAGCTAATGGCAGAATTATGCCCACAATCTACATTAGAGGAGTCAGACTACCTAATATACAAGAAGGGAAAGTGTTTACATGCATGTTTAACTTCTATAATATTCTCTTCAAATGCATTTTCCATAGGAGCTTCTTGACTGTCACCTGTAAATAGTGGCTGAAGCAAATTCTTATTCTTATTCTTATTATTACTAGTAGTATTCTACAACAGAAATCTCAGATTCAGTAATTTTCTTTATTTCCATGTTATTTTGGAGCTGATATTTTTGCAAACTGGCTGCTGTGAGACCATTTAGTTCCATCAGCGTCACCGTAACACATTCATTTGAATCTGACCTTAAAACTTGCCACCGGCAGGAAATACCATTTCCATTTTAACGTGTCAGGTGCTTTTTTAATTAAAAGCAGTGTTCATCTCCTAATGCACACACGCCACACGCAGAATTTAACATTCACACCTACATCTGTAGGCTGAATATTAAAGCATCCCACACACACACCTTACGCACACTCACAAACTCACCAATCGTTTCCCTAACTTCTCTCTGGCAGGACATCAAGTTTGAAGCGTAAACACTGACGCTATCTCCTCTCAGTAATAGATAAATCAATGCCACGCTCTCTGCCAATCAGAATGCTGCTTCAGCTCCAAACTGATACAGCAAGCGCTCATCTCTGCAGTAATGATTGGCCCGCCTTTGCGCTGACAGAACTGATATAATGTTGTTATAATGTTGGATGCCGGGTTTATTGATTTCCTGTGTATTGCAGAAAGGAAAGGAAAGGAAAGGAAAGGAAAGGGAGGATACAAGAAAAGAAGGAGGAGGCAAATATCTTTTCTTCACTTCAGAGAGCGTTTGATAATCAGTCTGTCTCTGTAAACCCTTGACATCATGGGATTAAAAAAAGACAGAGCGAAAGTGAAGAAAGTAAGAGTATAAAGAGAGTGTCACTTTAATTCACTAATACTATCAGCTGCTATATTTCACCTTAAGGTTGCTTTATGTAAATTGAATTTTCTATCATCTGATTCTCCTCTCACCTCTGTGACATTGCTATAATGAGCTGCTCTCATGCCAGAGTTCAGATCAAGCCATCAGGCTGTTTGGTGGGTGCTGGAACACACAGAGTGAGCGAAGAGGAGCTCAGTCAAAACATCATGGCAGCATTTCGAAACCAAGAAAAGCAATTCAGTTTGTTCTCCTATTTTTGTCGGAACATAAGCAGCTTGACTTCACACTCACTCACAAGATACAACAGCAAGATACAAGAAAACGGCGATAGAAAATAGATGAGATTTTCATTCTTTTGAACTCAACGCGGTGGACTATTGTTTCGAGCGAGAGGTTGAACTTAAATCCTTGGACTTGATTGGCACATTCTTTAATCACTACATCACACTCCTGCACAGTGAAAGAAAAAATATGAAGGTTGGATTGTCTGACTGAGTTGTAATGTGCCAGTATCAGTTAAGCAGGTCAGATTCTGTCTGCAGCCGATGTGTGTGGTGAATTACTCGAAAAGTGCACAGTGACGGGCACTAGTAGAAAAGAGCTGGAATACAGTTTCCTCGGAAACTACTCCTCACTTCTTATAAAGATATATTTACTGATACATAAAACCTCCTTTAGAAAAACAACCAGAAATACACATATTTAGTTTACCATGTTTAATAAACATACACATATACATATCTTTTGCTTTTTACCGTACAGTTCTATGACCAAATGCAGCATTTAAGACCTCAGTATGTCATATTTAAAAATCTAGTTTTCGCCTTGATTCATTGCATTTATCAGACTAAATTAGACTTTTCAGACTTTATTTTTCAATGTGCGTATGATTTCCACTTAGTCTCAATCAATTTATTATTAAATAAAGCCCTCAGAATCTTTTTTATTGAGTGAAATTAACTCGCCCACCACTCATATGAATGGCAGCTGCTCATTCTTCCTAATTCTGAGCCAGAATCCGCATGACTGGACAAAACTAATCAGCACAAAGCAGGCAGCTGTACTCAGTCACCCTTTGGATTCCTCCATAATACTAAATAATGAACACTTGATTGCAAAACCTTTTTTTTGTAGTTTTTACAGATGGTTGACCTGTTTTTACTGGTGGCCTGAAGTGCCCTTATGCTGGAGATCTAGAGCAGCAACTTAAGATGTTGTAAAACAGTTCTGTGTTTGAATAATTGATATGCAGTACATACATTGTGTTTTCCATGTGTGATGTGTGCAACAAGGCACAGGTCGATTATTGTTATTGTTAGCATTTGTCGTCCCAATGCATTAGTATCAGCGCTACAGGCTGTTTTGCCTGCATAGAGGATTTTTTGGTGCCTTCCGAAGAGATATTTGCCAGAGCTGAAGGAGAATCATTGGAGCCAAAATGATAAGACTTGTGAACAGAAAATATGTTGTTTTAACCAGTTTACTCAGTTTTTGGTTTTAATTTACTCACGCATAATAGGCATTTTTGTTTAATCTGATAGTCAGAAATAACAGAAAAATGCATAGATTTCTGGTACATAAGATAACACAGACTTATTCAGTTTGCTCTGTTCAACCTTGAGTCCTCACTGTCATGCATAGTCACCCTCCAAAGGACCACTCTGAGCAGAAAAAAAGACCTTGTTTATGGATCATTTTCTAAGTTTTGATGAAAAAGTAACTTTCTTTTATGTTTTTCAGAAACCTTTTCATCATTCTGCAGGAGAGCTATGAATAGTAGCATGTTTTCACTCTGCCCGTTCCGCTTCTATTCCAAGTCGAAAGTGTGCATTGACAGAGACAAACTTGGCTATTGATCTGCTGAACACCTCCCCCTTCTCTCATATCCCAGAGGAAAATTAAAGCAGGATGGAAAAGCTCATTTCTCCCTTCCTCCCTGTTTCTTTTCTTTGTCCTCTTTGCACTGCTGCCCTAGACTGCCCCGGAGTAATTCAGAACTTTGACACGTTCCGCCGTCTTCATGCCACCATATTCCTCTCTCTGTGTCTGTGTGTGTTAGCAGCTCTAATGTGCAGGGCGTGAGGCTTTTACAATATGTTCAATATCACACCACAGGGCTTCACAAGCCAGACAACATCTCTAACGATGCAGAGAGAGAAAGAGAGAGATGGCGGGATGTAAAGAGATATGGCACTGAACTATCAGTGCAGAGCAAACTCATTTGTCTTTCTCTTCTCGTATTTGCAACACCCCCTACAGCCTATAAAACATACCACACATAAAGTTACCCACGCACACTAACAAAGAAAGCTTATATCTTCTAAATTCAACATTTTACATCCCATAGAAGCTGGCCTGCTCAAATTTGTAGATATACACCACTCACCTCAAGCTACGCTTCAATTACCAAACCAACAGGGCTGGAAAATGAAGACAGATATACAAGATTTGGATTTTCTGTGTTATCGTATATATTTGTAATCTTATAAGATCTATGAGTGCAGAGCGGTAACTTCTCAGCAGAACCATTCAAAGTGCATTTCAGGTAGGCTGAGGAACACGGTTAGAATCAAATTCAAGATATCACTACCTGTGTTTTTTGAGTGCTGGTGGTGTATTTTCTACTTATGGAATGCATGCAAAATGAAAATATGGTACGGAGACACATTGGATAACTGGAATCGAAGCTCCCCTAAAGGAATAGTTCAACATTTTGCAAATGATTTACCTCCTTGGCAAGAGCTGGAAGAAACTATGAATGTTGCTTTCACATCTGTCTGTTAGATATTAAGCTACAGGCAGCCTACAGTTTGGATAGAATAAAGACTGGAAAAACAAAGGGGGGGAAACAACCAGCTACCTGCAATGTGGACACTTTATTATGTAGGTTAGCACCTAATATGCAGTTGAAGACATTAGGACATCAAAAATTTGTGATACAATACAATCATATCACTCGATAATTATTTTGAGGGTTTTTATTGATTTATTTCAAATGTTAAACTTAATTGATCCATAGGGGTGATTGATGATAACTTCAAAATAAGACATCTTTAAGTCAGTAAACCTTTAGCTCTAGTAAGAATTCTGTTTTAAGAGCAGGATGCTCAGTGCACACGGACACAGTTTGTGAGCAGATGTGTGAAATTCTCAACACAGACGAGGCCAGTGACAGGAAGGCGGACTGATGGGAGATGTGTGCTAATATTTGCTTGGTTATCCATTGATCCATGCGGATGAGTGTTGAGGCTTTGTAGATTAGGTGGCCTGCCTCGGGGCTCTGTGGAAATCAGCAGGATACACTCTCACATCCGACCGTCTTAACTGGTCCCCGCTTAGAGTGGGATTAAATTTCACTGTCACGAACCTGAGTAATAAAGGTTTTAAAACATTGAAAAGTTGTTAAAAGGACTGAGTGATTCATAGTCGCTCCCAGGTGGGGCTGGGTAATTGATCAAACCTATATGCAATTAGCAGTCACTGATACTCGGGTATAAGATTTTCAACTCCGTTGTCAGGCTCGACTCTGTTTTGCAGTGCTGTGATTTAGCTAACTCCTGTCTCCAGTGATTTTGGTGTAAATGCTCATAAACACCGATCATTTGACAAGTCAGGGTTATTATGCTTCACTTAATCGTGCTAAAGCTGCCCATGGGGTAAATTATCACGGGAGGGAATACGATTATTGTGTTTTCCACTTAGTGATATGGCTTTCATCAAAGGGGGTTTCCAGTATTGATGCTGTGTCAACAAACACTGTCTTATTTTTTTAACACGGGATTGCTTTCCTTGCAATAAACACGCGTGCTATCACCATTTCCATTTCAGGCTCAATTAGGAACGCATTGACTGGGCGATGGTCAAGTGAGCAGAGGCGAGCTGAGCCTGTGGGGAAGCTGATAATGCATAGACAGGAGTCTGGTGTGGGAGTGTTGTGGAAAATCAGAATGGACACCCTTAAGGGGCTTGGTCTCCTTCTTTCTCTATAGTGATTGATAGTCCTTAAATAGTGAATGAGTGTGTTATGTTTCGTGAGCGTGTGCATGTGTGTGTGTAGGATGTAAAAGCAGGACAGACGCTGAGTACCTCTCAGCTCTCCTCATTCCCATGTGTTCCCGCAGAGATGCACATAGGCCTTGTTTTAGAAAGCAGAACAAAGAAGCAAGAGCTAGAGCTAAAGAAAATGAGGGAGCTTTTTTTAACCCTGCGCTGTCAGATGAGCTTGTAAGTAGGAAAACAGCTTCATAAGTTTTCCGTCTTCTAGCTGACTAAATGAGATATCTCCAGCTGTACCTGAGTTCTCCTTTCCCTCCATTTTCTTTCCATCTTCTTCCTCTCTCCTCACCACCCACAATCCTGCTCTCACTTCTTCTTCTTCTGCTTTATACTTGCCTGCCAAGTTTCCTCTTCTCTCGCCCACCTGAGCCCAACACCTGTGTGAGCAGTGAGTTTCCAGGAAAGGGGGCCAGGACGCCATCGCAAGCAGCCTGTCACGAGTTCTCTCCTACTGGGTAGCTACCTCACACAGCACTGCCCTGCCTGCATTCCCTCTGGAGTTCCAGATCTACCCCAGAGATTGTGTATCTGTTGGAGGGTTGGAGGGGGGGTCTTTTGCCGCACACTATGTTGCTGAATATTTTTTTATATCTTTTCTGTGCTCTCTCACACACATTCACACACAGCCGAGCGCTCACACAGACACAGAAACACATTGTACTCTTTGCAAACCTGTTCACAAGTGTGGGCTGCTTAGTGGTAGTGAGTCGTGATAACCCTCTCACCGCCACCAGATGGCCTGCCTCTTCACTCATCAGTGTAATGATCTGGCAGCCAATCACCGGGATGCAATATTTCATGGAATGAAACGGGCACTGGATGGTTGAGTAAAGTGTTGGTGGGGGAAAACAGACTCTCTGTTTGTTTTTCTCTCTTTTTTTTTAGAATTAGAGCGGTGTTCTAACATTTTTATGGTTGGTTCACTGCTGTCACCCCACATCCAATTCAGCCCACGATAAAAGGATGTTCCACTGATTTGCGAAGTGTAAACACAATTTGGAGGCATTTGTGAAATTTAGGCCTGCATACACAAGCAACACCATGCAAAACAGTTGAAAAACAAGACTTATTGACTTTTCAACACATGAGTACTATAATACAACACAGCTTTTATTTTGCATGAAGTAATGATGCTGAAGAACTCAATAAAGAGAGCAAATGTGCTGTATGGTTATAAAGGTAGTCAGTACCAATAAACTAAGACAAAACACAGAAGCATATCTTTATGTTTACTAAGCACCAAACCTCATGTAATTCCCTTGATATTATAAATAATTTCAACATCCATCATTGGTCTTTAACCATTCAGAGAAATGTACTTTTGTCTGACTTGTCAAATGTATAAAAATATACTTACAACATACAGACAGGAAAATGGAATATGAGATGGACAAACTGTTTGGTGCAGCATCAACAGTAATGTGGATGCTGTAATGGACCATGAAGAGTTAACTGAGCCATGGGGCATGAGGCAAAGCACACAATTTACCAGTCAGTTTACATCTTAGTACTAACCTGTGGTCATGACTGAGATCACAGACGCAAGCGAGTAGAATGAGTTTCCGTTTCCTCCGTAGGGTGGCTGGGTCCAGCCTTAAAGATAGGGTCAGGAGTTTAGACCTCTGTAAGGAGCTCAGAGTAGTAGTTGCCCTTTTTTGTCAAAAGGACCCAGCTGTGGTGGTTCAGGTGTCCGATTAGGATGCCTTCTGGGTGCCTTCCTTTGGACGTGTATCAGGCACGTCCAACCAGAAGGAGAAGAGAGTAATGGTGTCTCAATGATTTTGAGGATCTCTTTACTTTTCCTCTGTGAACCTCATGTTCATATTTGTAGCTACAAGTGAAATTTTATTCACTGAAGTCCAATTCATTCAGCACCATCCTGAGTTCAGCATTTTCCGATACTATGGTCTTTGACTGAATATCTGAGAAACTAAAAGTCCCTTCAGCATCTGCTGCGTTTGTTATGAGTGCTAGCTAGCTAATGTTTGCACTTTAGCTTTCTAATTGATGTTTGGTGCACAGATTAGGTCCGAGCTAGCCACCACTTTCTAATAATCAGATGTTTTATCAGTCTGTGGTAGCAAGTGTTCTGTTTTGTGCTGCAGTCTGCTGGGGAGGCAGTATAAAGAACAAGGATGCAAGGCGTCTGAACAAACTGATTAAAAAAGCTGGCTCTGTGGTTGGAATCAGATTGAACACATTGGAGGATGAGGTGGAGAGACGGGGTCTGAGCAAGATGGAGGCCATTCTGACAAACATGGATCATCCACTTCACATCTGCCTCAATGAACAACGAAAACATCAGTGGACGGCTCCAATCCCTGCGCTGCAAGACCGAAAGATTTAGGAAATATTTCATACCATCAGCAGTCAGGCTATTCAATTCAAAATTAAACAGATAATAACCCTGACAACTGACTTTCCCTTCGGGGATGAATAAAGTGATTCTGATTCTGATTCTGATTTGGTAAACATAGTAAATATTACACCTGCTAAACATCGTTTATTAAAATTGGCATTGCTAGTATTGTGCACGCTGGTGTTAGCATTTAGCTCAAAGCACATCTTTACTGAAGTCCTACAGAGTTCCAAGCTTGGCTTACAGACTGACTGACAGATGAGCCTACCGGTAATTGTGATGAAAAAATATAAAAATGACATCTGTAAACCATAGCTACCCTCAGCATAATGTGGCATAGGTCTTGAGTAATTCCTTGTTGTGTTCAGCCACTTGTCCATCAATAAGAGATATTTATTTAATTCAGTTATTTAAATCATATGAAGCTGAAAAACCAAACTCATCCTTACAGTCCATGAACTATATACAACCAGCTAATAGCAGTTAATCTGTCATCTGCCAACTGACTAATCAGTGAATCAACCCAAACCATGTCAGCGCAGACGTTTCATCCAAATGACGGCTGTTTATAATCATGATGCAGAATTTATTTTTATTGTCTTAAATTTCATTTCAAACATGCTCCCAAACCCGGCAGAAAGCAAAGCAATGGAACGTGTCACTGCTTTGTAATCTGTGGCAGCCAATTAACTTCACACTCTCACTGTACAGTCACACAAAATGGATAGATACACAACATGACAGCACAAATACACATAAACAACATGAAGCCTTAGTGTTATCTGTGATATGCAATTAGGGGAATATTTACCATTGTGCTGATGGTAGCAGTATGACTGGAGCATTAATCTATTAGTATGCACAGGCTGTCTGTGATTTTGCACTGGAACACTACCTTGCATTGTTAAACAGAGAGAATAAAGTGTCTGCAGCAGTTTTATTCTCTCAATTCTTTGTGCCACTCTCTTCCTTTTTTCCTTCCAAATAACATCCCCTGTCCTTTATTGTGCTTGTTTTGCTCACCGTGTTTATTTTTCTATCTTTTTTTTTTTTGCTCAATTCATTGTCTTTTAATTCCCCCTTATTCCATTTTTCATTGTCTTTTTCACTCCCATCAATTGCTCATCACTCATGGATATATATAAAAAAAAACAGGCATTTGTGATTTTCTCAACACCAATCTATTTTTTAAAAGCAGACCAAAGAGATGGTAAAAACTAGTCAACTGCAAGCTTCATGTCAACAATTGCAGAATATTTTGTTTTGGAGTCTCCTCTCTTCTCCTCCTCTCCTTCCCCTCTTTCTCCCTCACTCTCCCTTGTGTAATGACTCATCTAATGAGTTTAAGTCCGGCCATTTCAACCATGTCACTGGCCTCGCAATCACACACAAAGGGAGGCTAGCTCGGACCTAATCTGTGCACCGCAGCCAGTCATCTCCTTCAAACCAGGAAGAGTGGTGCACTGGACAGAGAGAGTGAGAGCCAGAGGTGAAGAAGGGGAGGAGATCAGTGACAAAGGTTCAACAAGATTTAAAAAAATCCATGAGAAAAACCAAGGGGGGGGGGGACTCTCAGAAGAGATGCTTTACACAGAAAAAAGATGTTGAGACAGATATTAGATTCTATAGAAAGTGTTAATGCATATGTGCTAACCAGTCCCAAGCCTGCTTGTTATTCTGCATGGTCATCTGCCTTGAACATGCTGTTAACTTCAAACTGCACGATGAAAGAAAGAAAAAGAGCAAGAGAAACTGTCCCTGCTGACTCCTCTTTGAAGGACATCATAGTGTTGCAGGGATCACTGTGAAGACCGGCATCTTTTCTGGCCCTCTCTCCCCCCGCGCACAAAAACACACATCCACCGACACACAAATTCCCTCTCTGTCTCCCCGTTCAGTGAGTCATCGGTGATGTGTCAGAGCCCAGATCGATACTGGGTGTCTCTTCCACAGATAGAATGGCAGAAACTCCTTGGAAAGGAGGAGAAGTTAGGCTATGAAAATGTATGCTGTCTTGACTGCTAATATTACCATTGACTCATTCCCCTGGGGGGCCCATCCTTAAATCACAAACAAGACCCACAAGTGAAATTTGAATATCGGCGCTTTGCTGTGAAAACCATTTATCTTCAAAATGTTAACTTTTCAAGGTCTGCTAAAACAGCCTGGATACAGTGCGTCCATCCATTCATCCATTATCTATACCAGCTTTATCTTGTAGAGGGTCACTGGAGGCTGGAGCATTTCCCAGTTGACATTGGGCGAGAGGCGGAGTTCACCTTGGACAGGTTACCAGTCCAGATAGACAGACATTCACACTCACGGCTGATTAGAATCCCAATTGTGCACCTACATAGGCAACAGGGGAACTATAGACAGTATAGAAAGATGGTCGAGCTCTCCATGATGTCACCCACAGGTTTTCTAAAGAGCAGTTTTGACGCTCAGTGCCATCTTGACAGTGCCTGACCCCAGCTAATCCAAAACCGAGCAAAGAGGTGATACAGGAGTGGTAATGAGGCAGACCATGCAAATGTCTTTGAGTCATGGATTGTCCTGTGATGGCACTTACCTGTCACTCAAAGCAGCCACTCTCTTAATTATGCATAACTTTAAGCCTTGCTACAGTTTCAGTGGTTGAGTTATATAAAATTCCCTCCCTATTCAATTAGAATGAGATGGAAAATTAGTTTCAGAGACCAAATCTGTTTCTGGTACCAGGCTGTAAAGATGTTTATTTCTACTGTAAATTTGGACATTTTAACATGGGGGTCTTTGGGGATTGACTCACTTTTGAGTCACTGATCATTGATCACTGCACTGTTTGGCCTCAGTGCCTGCTGCTTTAGGAGAGCATGGACTCAAACCCAGAACTGTATTGGTATTTTTTGTCCATAATCTATTTGGTTTTGAAAGGTTTTTAATGAGTATGAAAATGTAATCAAACACGTAGTAATGTTTGCCGTTGACTTCTGTCAAAGCGCTCTCAAGTGTCCCTGTCAAAAAGATAAAATGGTTAATTTATGCCTTTACAAAGAGAAAATTAAAACTGTCAGGGGACTTTCTTCAGCCTCTTTAGTTAGGTTTTAGTAATCAGACAGTTTTTTTTTGTGTTGGACTTCAAATCCAGGTCGTTTGTCACAATCTGTGGTATCAGATTCAGTCAATCATCCCACCAGATCTCCTTACAAAGGGATTTTGCAGTATCATTTTAACAGAACACTGCTTTACAGCCTTTACTTAAGAGCAGCAAAAATGTTAACATGCATCATTACCTCCGCCAAGGAGGTTATGTGACTCCCGGCGTTTGTGTGTCTGTCTGTCTGTCTGTCTGTCTGTCTTTTAGCAAGATAACTCAAAAATGCCTTGGCAGATTCAGATGAAATTTTGAGGGGATGTAGACTATGGTAAGAGGAAGAGCTGATTTAATTTGGTGGCAATCCGGAAAGGATCCTGGATTCTGGATCACTTTGAATTTTTTAGTATGTTGTAGTATGTGGTCCAAAATAGGACAAAAACATCATAGGTTAGTATGTCGTCCAACATATTGGAACAAGGTGTCCAGATAGCTCAACTGGTTAAGAAGGTGATTCATAAACAGAACTGTGTCAGAGATGCAGGTTTGATTCCAGCTCATGATCCTTTACTGCATGGGTTTCCTGTTTTCCTCTCATATCCTTGGCGGAGGTCTGCACTCTCTGAGTGCTTTTCTAGTTGTAAATGTTAATAGCAGTTTCTGGCCAAGCTGTAACCAAGAAGATGACTTAGTATCACATCTTGATGTTGATAGCTTTTGTGTTGGACTATTCAAAAACTGAGTGATCGTGCAATAAGAGACTAGTGAGGGAGGCCACCAAGACACTTATGACTTGCTCTGATATTTTTTCATAAACTGATGTTACTTTCAGTAGAAATCTGTTTTAATTTTGACATGAAGGAGTCTTTTTTGGTAAACGCCTGTCAAAAAAGGCAAATTAAATGATGATGATTCAGTTTTGAAAAGGAGAAAGCTTCTAAGGTGAGTGAAGCCTTTTTCACAAGCCCTGGACATTTATGATTACCACATATTTTTGTAAGCTTATGAACATAAGAACTGGGTCTCTTGCCTCCAACACCCAACCTCTCACCTACATCCATTCAGTCTTTTTAATCACGCTCATTTGCTCCTCCATTGTAGCCTGTTAACACCTTTGTCTCATATCTTCTCATACACTTCCCACATGGCTGACTGCACTGGAAAAACATCCAGCTAAAGATCAATACAACATTCGTTTAGCCCGTCCATCCCTTTGCCATCTCATGCACCTCAGCGACTGCCTGGCCTACGCAGTGGTGGATCTCTTCCTGGTAGAAATGCAGGTCATTGGTTCATCTCTAGTTCATGACTGCCTCTGACGGACAAAACACTTCACCACCCGTTCACACTCCTTCACTTTCCCCTCGTCTGGATTTGTGACCTCTGCATTGCATTTTCTAGTATTGAGGGTGGTATTATAATTCTCTGCTGAGGAAGATTTCAGTCAGCTGCAGGAAACCGGGAATCTATTTCACACACAACTCTTCTAATCTGTGTTTTTCTTTGGGCTTTCTCTCAGAAAAGAACTAAACCTGTGTTCCTTCTCACATGTATCATCTTAACCTTAATATAGTTAATCATATCTGTAGGGTATGGATATTACAGCTCATCTGTGAAATTTCTTTCCAAAAATGGCGTTTTTGTTGTAATTTAATAACTGCTCTAGGGTAATAAAGAAACTATTTTCCCCCATAATCTGATTCTTTCAGGAATTCTGGCATTTTTACACTAATTTCTTGCTTATTGAAAAGACTCTTTTTCAGTTTTTGCAGTGAAAGAAAACAAATACATTCAGAAAATGTCAGTCACTTGTACTTGCATTGCTCATATCGCTTTAAGTTTTATCCTACGCACCGAGAATTTTGAAATAACTGTGCCTTTGTCATACTTGTTTATGATCAAATATATAATAAGGAACAGTAAGTTCACATAAATTTTATGCGTCCACACACTTTTAACAAGAAGCTACTGTTTCTGATGCTGTTTGTTCACCATGATTCACTGTAAACACGGTCCTCCTGCGGTGAAAACAGATCAGAAAATGTTCCCATTAAAAAAAGATTAGAAAAATAAAAGAAAGGACATGCAAACAGGCTGGCTTTGCACTAAAGCCCTGCAGAGTGCTTGCATTGCAAATCCAAATTTCTCACAGATTTTTTTGCAAACTGTTTTAGCAGATCTGTTTTATTAACAACCAATATATTCTCAGAAAAAATAGAGAGGCAGAATGCATAATGGCAAGTAAATGATGAATTTGTTCCCAAATGGATTATTTTTACTTTCAAGTGAAGTTTCTTGCTTTGTCTTCTAATGCTTGTGCCATCATTTGAGTGTTTCTTTGCAAAATCCTGCCCATTTTAGCACCAAGAAAGCACTCCAGTAGAAGGCTTCCATGTGTCACCTCTACACTGACCCTGTGAGAGTTCAGTGTTCACATTCATGACGATGACAGCTCAACAAAGAAGCCTGAATATTGTGCGCTGCAGAGGATAATTTACAATCAGAGTGATTCTCAGTCACTGAAATTTAAACACAGTGTGTGTTTGGTTCTGAAGCCAAAAATCTGTTATAATCAAAAAATAAAAATTCAACCCAAACCTGAATTCCACCATCTCCAGTAGCACTGCAACACACCAGACCTCAAAAACCAGTAGTTCTCATGAGAATAACACAATCTGCTGCAGAACACACCTTGAGTATTTTAGCTCTTTACTTCCATTCGCGATGATGACAGCTGACCTGAAATCAGAGCCTGTCTGTACACACATAGTTTCTCTTCTTGGAGTTGTACTGTAGTTGACATTTAGACTCTAAATCATTTTCCACATCCAAATGCCACCCTGCTTTACTATTTAACCTCAGTTGGTAGTTTTTTTGAATTATTTGCTGCTTCTTGCGCTTTGCAAGCCGAAAAAGACGACTTCTAAGCTTTCTCTGCAAGATTAAACGTTCATATTTTTTTTATCTCACCCATCAGTCAGACAAAAAACCTTTGCATTTATATGTCAAATGGCGCTTTAGCTTTCCCGGCTCTTTGGCTTTGTTTGCTCGCAACCGAAGAGAGATCACACGCTGTGATGTCCCTTGACTGCCAACTCAATGCAATTATCATCATAGTTTCTTATAGTTTGTTCTACTTTCCACATATCACTGTGGATTTTGGAATTTTTACATCATAAGTAGCACAGATATTCAGATATCCAGCTATAGCCTACAGCTGACATGATGTGTAACAGCTTTCAATATTTTTATTGGTTCAAATATAAGTTCTGTAATTGTGCATTCGTTGTATTACAAAGCACTTAGTAACTTTGTTGTCAGCACAGTTGTATCAGTTAATAAGATTTTTCAGACCCCTTGTCAAAGGAAACCAATGCTTTAAGCTGCATAATAGTATCTAAAAGGAGAGACTGAAAGACTTACTTAGAGCTTGAAGCTGCATGAAAAAAGGTGAAAAATTGATTGAAATTGGCTTCCTCACATGCTTCAGATGTGACTATTTATCAGTAGACCTTTTCATAGAATCTGTGTCATCATCATCATCATCATCATCATCATCTTTATTTAGACAAACACTGATGTGTCACATGCTGCAGCTGATGAGACAATCATCTGATACAGAAGTGATATCACAGTGTTCAGCCCGCTTAAGCTTTTCTTTGTGCTCACTTTCTCATTCAGCTGCTTTCTGGTGTCTTCTGCTCTGTACCTGCAGAACACATACAGTACATGTACACACACACACAGACACACACACAGCTTCGCCCACCACACTTCTCATTTCTGCAGTGCTGGCCGGGCTGAACGCCGCGCCATTGATCTGTTCAAGTGATTGATGGCGGTCTTTGAAGGGTTTCGGTCACTTTATTCTCACCTTCACATGAGCGCTCGTTTGCACATCACTTTACTTTCATGCATGAGTGTACTTTACTGGACATTTACTGTAAATTTCATCGTGTACGGACAAGCTGGCTGGTAAAACAGCTCTGTGTGATTCCAGACTTTTGCACAGACTTTGTTTGTATTGTGCAGAGTGTAGCTTATTGTGCATTGTGTGGGCTGTAGAGCTGTGTTGGGAATTGGCACAAGCAGAAAATGCAATATGTATAAATTAAGACTCCAAAATAACAATTGTTACAGGTTTTTTTTTATTGCACTAAATGTTGTCATGTTGTGTTTCTCAAGGCTGTGAGCTGTATGGCAGAGGACATGTGACAGACTTATCACAGTGAGAGAAAGATAAAATGCCCTTCATTCCTGTTTAGGGAAAAACAGAAGGCAAGGGAAGGTGAATGTTCCAGAAAGACTAATTTTACCGCAAACATGCTGAAGATTCCTGATAAGAAATGGCTTCCTGTGCACCGATAATACTGCAGCTGCAACAGTTTGCATTCCTGTGCGTTTCTATTGTGAGAGTTATTCACAAAAAAAGTGAAAATGTTTTGTTAATCTTAGCTTTAACCAAACTAATTCTGGTTTATTTATGTGTTCAGTTTGACACCAGCATTCAGTGCAGAGTTAAGGTTATATATTCACAAACCCTTTCGTCAAAAGAGAAGGTGTTATTTGTCGGTACATATAGGTTAGAAAACAAATCAATTCAAAGCTTTTGTTAAAGATTTTAGGTGGAGAGTGCTGCCTCATGGACATACAAAACCAGTGTGCTCCATCTATAAAGCCAAGTTGTCAGTCAATATTGACCTTTCAGCCTTTTTCCCAACAGTTAATCCCTGACTCCAGGCCACCCAGGACCTGACTCGTATGAACTCATCAAACGACTCCCTGTCGCTTCACCTTTCTCTACCTCGGCCTTCCTCTCTTTTTATGCCTCCTCTATCCTCTCATCTCGATGACTGATGTTGGACTCAAACCTCAGTTCTCTCTATGACCCTCTCTCTCTCGGTCTTTCACCACCTCTCTCCTTTACCCTCTCTCTCCTTATGTTTTTGAAATTATGATAACAGCAAAATACTCTTCTTATGTTTCCACTCGTGCTTCATCTGCCTGTGTCTGTGTGGCTGCCACTGAGTTCAGATTTTGTATATTAGAGCTTCCTCTGATATGCACAAGCAGATTAAAAATTAATGTAGCCTAAAGTTATTTGGGAATTGCAGGGTCAAATGCAGGATAATTCATCAGTCAGTTTCTATCTGTGTTCACATTTGTATTGGCTAACAGTGCCTTGACTGCATTAGTAGAGTATCTTCATTATGTTTTGATCTCATATTGTCCCTTCTCATTACACTCCTGTACACATTTAGTATCTCAGGTTATAGGAGGCCTGTCTGCAGTGTCAAAACTGGAGTCCAACAGATTCATCTGAAGGTCGATACTATCGACGACTTTTAAGTGCAAGTCAGATTGGCAAAAGAAGAAACTGCAGCAAGCAGAATATTTTACTTGGTACTTTTTATATGCTTTTGACTTTATCTTTTCAATTTAGGTTTAATGATTTAAACAGTTTAATTGTTTGGATTCATTTTTCTACTTATTTGTTTTACTTAATTATTTAAAAGCCTTTGACTTTGACTGCTGAAAATTGGCAGCTATCATACATTTTTCTTATGGTTTAATATAAAAAAAATATACATAAAAATAGAATAATAAAATAAAAAATAAGCTATGATTTAATTGCAAATAACTAAAGAAATTATAGTTGCCCCCTACTGGCTATTACAAAGAATGCAAGTGTACCTTCTTGTTGCCTTGAATTTGGAGACCTGGGGCTAAGTTTAGCTCATATTTACAGTCTATGGATTTTGGACTTCTTGAATGCAAAATGGGGTTCAGTTTGTAAATTAGGATCATATTAGCAAAAACAATAGTTATGAAAGCAGAATGTGCTGTAGGGCATGCCTAGCTTGTGTTTGCTACCATTTATCTGTGCATAACATCTTCAAGTTCTCCGTCAGATTCACTTCTAGCTCATTACATTTGGGTTTCAAAAGAGCAAGATGGCAGTGCCCAGATTCCAAACCAATGGCCTCACTTCAGCTTCATCCATATTACTACATATTAGTGATGCAAAGTAAAATGAAACACAATACTGGCAGTTTTCTAAAGACATTGTCATACAAGCCCACTATTCAAGTAGGCTTATAAACATAAAAATAACATTGTTTTTGTTAGCATTTTCAACCATCTATCTAAAAATGCAGCATTACCTTGGCCCTAAGCACATCTCTTGTCCTTTTTTTTTTCTGATCGTCATTATCTGACTCTCAGACATATAGTTTCATTTGGCCCTCATCTCACTGTTGCCAACGTACTTATTCTTCCTTATCATGAACAGTCGTGTGCTGAGGTCTTGAGTTTTGTCACCTGCTAAAAATAATGTCACCCAATTAGCACTTTGTAATTACAGTACCTCATCACCCAGATAGGCTTGATGCTGATTGGTTAATCAAAGATGTGTGTGTGTGTGAGAGAGAGAAAGAGATGGGAAGTCTCTGATTTGTAATCTCGTCACACTTTCTTTTCTCATCTCAGCCCTTTTTCTCACCTCTTACACCTCTCTTTACAGTAGACTTTAGAGTCTGTATATCTTCTGTTACTGAACAAAAGGAGCATACTTCCTCATCAAATGTTTTGACCCAAAACCTCTGTGAAATCAGACAGAGCTATTCTGCATCCATGGACACTACTGCTTACTGTAGATGCACACACACATACACACATGCTCGCATATGTTTTTGCCAATTGATCATTACCAACTGTTCTTCCCATCAGGCCCTGGCAAAGTGTCCATCTCTCTCAGATGTAGTGAGGCAGGCGGTTCCACTGAGGTATCACGAACACACAACAGATCAGCTCAAGGTGTTGATTGTGCACATTCATGTGAGTGTTTGTGTTTGGATGTGCACATTCTCTCGGTCTGCGTGCTCTCAGCTCCTCCCTGCATCAATCATTGTCCACCCTCTAATGAGGGTGAAAGAACAGACTCATTAAAGCACCTCATTCTCCCACCAATAGAGCCAAGTGAAGTAACAGCTAGAGGGAGAGAGAAAAACTCCCAGATAGTGGTAATGAAACGGAGAGGAATGGATTAACATATGGAGCGGAGGAAAGGTGTGATGGAGGGAATTGCTGCGAGAGAGACACCTGAGATACAATGAGAGTTAGAGGTGGAGTGGATAAAGAGCCGGACTGATGGACACACAGAGGGAGGGAGGGGTGTAGGATTCCTGGAAGGTGATGGAGAGTGGGGTTGGTGGGGGGTGCACATGGATGATAGTTTCATTTGTGCAGGCGTCCTCCGTAGCAAATGGAGAAATCGCCCAGATTTCCTCTTTTCATGTGCTGTGTTTCTGATGCAGAGCCAATCCGTCTGCCTGGCCACAACTCAAAAGACCCATATTTACTCCCTTCACTTCTCTCTCTCTCTCTCTCTTCACGTTTCTGTTGTCCTCTCCTTTCTCCATGAGTCAGAGGCTCGACGAGAGCTAGTTTAAGCCCCTCATGTTCAATGTAGTCAAGAGGTTTTCATCTGTTTTTTTCTTATAATCCCATCAACCACATTGTGTCACATAGTTGTACTGTATTTTGTTTTGCATTTGTGATCTCACTGTATCAAAACATCTTCTAAACTAATATCACTGTTTACATAATCTCCCTCATTCATATGCTGGATTGCATATTAGATTCCCCCTGTCCTTATGATGTTATTAGGGATTTTGTCTTTCATATTGCCCTTCTCAGACCTCTGACTGTCTAACATTTGGAGTGGAGTTGTGGTGTGTGTAACAGCGGCCGCATGTGTGTGTGTGTGGAAGGAAAGTGGATGGGAGGTGAATGCATACTGATGTGGATGGATGGCGCCGAGCCCAATATTGCCCTGTGGAAGACAGAAACACTGTACTAGAGGATTAACCGCTGTTTAAGCCCCTATGTCTGGGGCTGCTGCGCTCTTTGTGTGTCTCTGCAATTTTGTGCGTTTGTGTGCGGACGTGCATGTGTGTGTCGGCACGCCAATGTGTATGCGCTGCAGTGTCTGCTACTAGGAGATTAGCGCAGAGTTTGAAAACAACAGCCAAGCTTTGAGACAAGAGAGGCAAAAGAGAGGAAAAAGGAGAGTGGAGGAAAATTGACAAATGATGAAGGAGGGAGGAGAAATATTGACTGATATTGGGGAACAAGCAGATGAATAGGAGGGAGGAGGTATTAAACAGGAATGAAAAGAAGGTGCCTCTCAGCACAGAGTAAATGAGGTTTAAAAAAAAAAGGTTTGATGAGATTTGAAAGTGGAATGAGTAAATTCAGAGAGCAAAGATATTTATGAGGAATGCAGGCTGGGCTTTAGATAGAAGCTTGGGGACCAGAGTGTGTAGGGGAGGAGATGGATGGACAGATGAAAGCATAAAAGGCTGCAGATTTAGGCTCACTTATCTATGAGGGAGCAGTTAAAGTGCCTGGGGCTTCCCTCTCGCTTCCCCCTCTCTCTCTTTTTCAGTCCCATACCAAAGGAGCCTGTTAATTCTTTGGGATCCAGCGTCGCTGTTATGCATGCGTGCACTCACAGATGTCTGCTTAAACATTCATAAATTCACAGTGTGAAGCTGTACATGTGTGATAGATTTGTCTTTACATGAATGGCACACACAAACACAAACAAACACGCACACCTAGTTGCCGCCATCCGTCAGGGTCATCCCCAGCGTCTCCTGTTCTTGTCCATGGCCAGCAGGTGTCACATCGAGAGGAAACTTGGCCCACGCTGAGCGGTTGGCAGTGGACCAGGCTGTCCCCATGTCAAACACACACACCGACACTCGCACAACTCGCGCTCTCACACAAATATACACTCACTAATGTACACACACACACACACACACACAGAAGGTGACACACACACACAGCTGCTGGCATGCCTCAGTTTTCTGACAGGCTGACAGAGGGCTGCTGGCTTTACACCCACACAACTGTGCAACCCACTGGCCTTCAACTCCATCAATCTCTGTAGCATGAAACATAAGCGAGCAACATAAGCCCAGTGGCGTTACAGTATAAAAGAAGAGAAGAGAAGAGAAGAGAAGAGAAGAGAAGAGAAGAGAAGAGAAGAGAAGAGAAGAGAAGAGAAGAGAAGAGAAGAGAAGAGAAGAGAAGAGAAGAGAAGAGAAGAGAAGAGAAGAGAAGAGAGTATAAGTGGTGGTAAATATTATGCATTTCAGTATAAACAGTTATTTTATTACATAATGTGTGCATCCCACTCTCACAGCTGATCACTTATAACTCTCATACACTGTATTATCTTTAGAGCATTCCGTTTATTTCAGTCAATTACAATTCTGACAGATTGTTCATATGTGTGTGTGTGTGTGTGTGTGTGTGTGTGTGTGTGTGTGTGTGTGTGTGTGTGTGTGTGTGTGTGTGTGTGTGTGTATGTGTGTGTGTGTGTGCATGTAAAGCTCTGGGCTACTTCCACGCTTCTGACTCACCGCCCACCTCACAAATTTTGTTGAGCAATTTAACTTGACTTTTCTTTTGGTGAAAACCAGTCAGCACCTATGAGGATAGGTTTGGGAACATTTCTCTAAGACAAATGCAGTGTGAAGAAAAGGCTGCTGTAAAGTGAAAAATAGCTTTTAAATCAGAGTAATGCTTCATGCCGACTGCATTTCTTCAGAAAAATTATATATTTTTTCTCCACTGGTGGGGAATTCGTTGAATTCATTATTTGCCCCTTTATCTGAGGAAATGGGTTGGAAGTATTCAGATGTTTTTGTTGTTTCTCCCTTTGTTTGTCCTTCATGGAGCAAAAGCTGAGAGCCTTTGCTTGACTTTTGAGCGACTGAACTGATACAGCAGATACTGGTTTGGGATGAAATAAGCCTCAGTCCCAACAGAATATCAGGCTGTCAGCAGGAAAGAAAGACCTGCAGTTATTTGTTTGGTGTGATCATTAGCATCAAGTCTTAAGTGTTTACAAGTGTGCGCAAACTAAATTTTATGCCAGAGGTCCAGCGCCAAATTAGCTGCAGTATAAATGCACGGAAGATAAACATTCCTGATTCTTCTGTCACCCTTCAGCCACTGTATATTTCCTTTTTATTGCACTTGAGAGCTGAATTTGTTTCTCATTGTTACAAACCCTGAAAACATCCCCAGTCTTGCACAGCGTGTAAGAAAATGTTTTTAAAAAGTGTTAATGAGAATCTTTTTTCATGCTTTAATCAGATAAGTAAAATCCCATTGTCTGTCTTGTGTGTGAATACTACACTGTTTATGCATGTATACTGTAGTATTCCCCTGTGAGACTGGAAAAGGAGCAGGACATTTTGGTATCCGTGAGCTCCTAAATCCCTTTTCGACCTGCTTACAGTCCCATGTTAATGTGAGCTCACTCTCATAAAATGACAGGTGTCCCACTTTGGCAAATCACCTTGCACGGTTAGAAGCAGGTTAGCAGCTCTCTCATTATGTGCCATTACATTTTGGCTGTTTGGACGGACGTCTGGCAGTAAAGCTCAGCGGAGGAAAAAGCCAGGAAGTGACAGCTGACAGAAGTCGGCCAGGAGACCGCGAATAAGAAATCCTGCTTCATTTAGTACAGAATATGCGGTGGCCAGGCTCTTTCTGCCTACTGTTGTGGTCAGTGTTCTTTGTTTGCTCTGGAGCTTGTTGTTGATGTTGTCGTTTTTGTCAGACTCTTGGAGGCTCAGCGAGAGTCGTCATGCAGTGTATTTGATGGACTGACTGTGAGCAGCTGGGCAGGATGATGGAGCAGAAGGAGGAAGAAGACTGCAACTGATTGTTTAACTGAAGTGAAAGACAGTGGAATCCTGCCTTGAAGTTCACAAACATACCCTGCGTATTGAAACACCTGCATTCTCAATAAATTTTATTGTTTGAGTAGATCAGCATGAGCTTACAGGCAATATAAAAAACTTATTTAGTGAAACTAAGCTTCGGCTATAAAAATCCATAAAGAGACAATAAAAGAAAAGGGAAAACTGAGGTATTAAAACAGTTTTATGATCTTTGCAAAGCCAACAGAGGACAAAGAGGCAGAGAGGTGGTGGAAAGATGGTGGTAGTGTTGAAATGTTGTTCTGTCATGAGGTGACAAGAAATGAAGGTGTGTTTAGGTGAGCCAGAACTGAGATGAAAGTGTTAGTTAAAAGGGAAATGGAGGATGAAAGACAAGTGTGGTCAAAACCATGACAACTTAAATTGTTCATATAATTGCTAGTCTATGTGGCATGCGGTGTTTTTGCACCTCGCAAGTCATGCACAGGCAGAGAAAGAATAAGAGCGAGACGGATATAGCAGACAAACAGCAGTTTTCCAGAAGGTACAGTCATTTAAAGGATTCTCTGGGCACCTCAGCCAAATAATCATTTCATTGTGGATATTTTAATTACTTTGTACACATTTACTATGTACAATCTCATGGAGTAAAAAGCCTTTAGTATTATTCTTGTTGTTATTATACAATGTAAAATGAGATTTGAAGAGCAACTCCTTAAAGTGCAGTTCTAACAGATTTAAACATCCATACCAAAATAAATATATACATGAATATTGCAGACTGTGGGATTTCTAAGAAAAATCTAAATGTATGCGTGTATACTATTGTTGCACAGTCCCTGAGGTATTGCACATGTTGGAGGGAAATGGTGGGGAGGGCATCAGTGCATGTCTAAGTTCAGATTAGTGAGTCAAACTGTTGGATCCGCTTCCTGGTGAATTTTCAAATTGTTTTCATAAAAACAGTCTAGTTGATTGCAGGGATTTTAAAAAATATATTTAAAAGCAGCCATACTTCTAAACAGTGCTGATTGATATGGAAAAAGCTGTTATATTGAAAACAAAAAATATCTCTCTGTCTAAAGTTCCTGTTTCTTCTTTAACACCGATAGACAAATCTTTGCTGCACTGCACTGTTGCATCCCTTCACTCCCCCAGAAAATATATAGAACAGATGGTTATGTATCTGCGCTGATCCTGGCTCGAGTACAGGCAGCGACTCTTATTGAATGTGACCCCTCTGTTTCTCCCCAGCGCTGCTAGGGCACGCATGAATACGGAAAGACAAATTATAAATGACCTCATTTTAAAGAAAAAATTGCATTTTAGCTGAAATGTCTCAATACATCAGAGTTCCCAGCACTTGAATAATTCTGTCATTTCACTTTGTCACGTTGAACACGATCTCAGACAGCATGGAAGCACTCACCTGTACATATTTTACTGCAAATTATCAAGATTTCACCTTTGCAGTCATATAATGACTGCAGTAAGTGCCAAGAATTAGTATTATGGAGCTTAGTTTTCTCTCTAGATCTATACATTTCCACGCACACTTACAAATGAAATGTATTATCTTTATGCAGACCTAGCACTTCATATATATGATTAAAGCAGGTTGGTTATAGATGAGAAACAAGAAAACACTGGTCTGAATGTGGTCTGATAAATACAGAGACTTTAGGATAGAAGAGGGTGCAGGAGGTCGTGATAGAAAACTGAAAAGATAGAATAAAGTAGTCGACAGAAGGGAAGAGTGTGAGCATGGGACGGGAGGGGATCCTCTCCACAGTGTTGAAGGTGAATACCAATGCTCTGTGGTCCACATCAAAGTGCTGGCCTCCTCTTATCCTTCTGTTCATCTCCATCTTCCCCTCCTCGCTCTTCTTCATTCCTTTCCAACCTCACTCTGTCCTCCCCTCCTCCTCTCTTGCAGAATTTTGCTCTTATCCACCCCTCTGTCTCATCTGCTTTCGTTTTATTCTCCCTACACCTCTCATTCTCCTCGATTCTTCTTCTGGTGATTTCTTTCTTTAAACCTGCCCTCCTCCCTGTCTGTTTTCTCTCTTTACTCTCATGGTCTGTCTGAGGAATGGTCCACACCCGAGCTCTCTCCTCTATATACCTCAAGCCTCCCTCCCTCTCTCTCTCCCTCTCTCTCTCTCTCTCTTTCAGCTGCGTGTGAGGGATTGTGTACATTCAGTAGCCCAGCTATCTCCAAATAGCCCATAAATCATTGAAGCTTGGCGTGGCGGGGAAGAGATGGCCAGCCAGGGCAGAACTATTAACACAGCTGAACCACACTCATCATTGTCCCTCTCTCCCTCTCTGTCCCTCCCACTTGGACGCTCCCCTGTTTTTGTCCTCAGGTCTGTCTCCTCCATCAGCAGCAAATTCTGCTCCTGGAAGATTAGAGATGAGATGTAACTATCTGCGTTGAGCATATATGATGAGTCTAAAATATTCTATGTAGTGCGAATACATTATTTAGTGCTCTAATGTGGTATGCACCCTAACCACTTGGCTGTCCGGTTGCCCCATATTAGTCCTTCTCCGGCCCACATTTCGTTCGTCTATCCAGCTTTACCAGTTGTCTCTTTTGCTTTGACATGGTTAGTCACCTGAGTACATTGATGCATCAAAAATGACACATTTTTTGCAGTACCAGCTGAGCCAGTTTATGCTTTTCAAATAAAAACGTTGGTTATTTCAAGACAGAAGCAGAATGGGTCGCCTGTTAAACTGCAAACCATTCAGCTTTTTCCATTGCAAACCAAATATAATGGTCCCCCTCCCCAAGCTGCTCAGTAAGACTCCAGCTGAGCTCCAGTCAGCCAACAGATGGATTATGTTCCATCACTGTGATGTATGACTTTCATTTACCAGTTTGCTGAATGTGTTCTGTAGTTACTCAATGGTATTCATTGCTTCTAAATGCTTCTCTATATGATGGCCTTTTTATTAGGTCACAATGTTAACGTGGGGTTGTCCCTGCCTGGCTAATCCCCGTGTGTGTGGAGGACGGAGCGCCATAATGCCAGCCTGTTATTGAGCTGTAATCCTTCACATCACTCCCTCGGTTTTACACATTAAAAGAATCAGATAAATTAATGAAACTATGCACTCGTAAGGAGAAAGAACTTCAACAGGTGCAACTGGAAATCAGATTTGTCTGTGTTTTCTCTCTTTCAATTAGTGTTATCCGTCTCTTTTAAACCTTCAAGCAAGAAATCAGCTACTGTGGTGCAAATGCCGACAACTTCCAACTGTTGGAAGAGTAGCAAGTTTGTGGCCCATGAAGAAAGCAGAAGAGAAACTGAGGGGAGAACTGAGGGGAAGCAGTTATGCTTCTTTTTTATCTCTTTTAACTTTTCAAACAGATGCTCTGCTTGTGAGCTTGGGACAGACACGCTAATGTGCTGCTCTATATGCATCAGTGGTATGCAAATTCATATTCATTTAATCAAAAATGTGTTTCTCAATGTCAGATCATGTTATGCACCCTTTGACACTACAGCCAGCCCATCTGTTAGTACAATGCATATTCATATATGTGCATCCATAGATACAGCGGTCTTGCTTTCTTGCTGTCCTCCTCTCTTTCTTCCCCGTCTTTATTTTCTACACTTCTGAATGCACAGCCATATTAAAGTTCTTACAACAAGTCAGGGGAATTCCACAGGAACAGGAAGAGAGATTACTGATATTATTTAATTTCCCTCGAGTCCAATGTCTTTGAAGAGCCCAGAAGCATATGGCGGCCTGCCTGTGTGCTTATGCAGACCAACTTGCATTTGTTTATGTTTGGATGTGTGTTCCAATGTGTTTCGGCAAATTTAAATGGATGAACAGAGGGGATGTCTGTTTATGTCTGTCATGTTCCTGTGTGAAGCTTTGCATTCCGTGTTCGACGAAAGGCTGAGGCAGTTTTTGGCGATCTCTCCATGTGTACTGAACCTGCCAGCCCATGCCTTTCAGCCACCTGTGTCTTCCCATATAGCTGGCGTCCCACAGGACTGGGATGATTGATATGTCAGGCAGTTTGCTGGCCACCTCTCTGGTCCGAAGGCACATCCCTGCGGTCCAGGGATGACTGATTTGTCAAGCAGTTCCTCCAGACAGCATTTTTGCACCCTGCAAGCCCTCATATGACCAGTTGAATGGACTTTGAGGAGGGCTTTCTGTCAACTTTCACAATAAGGATGATAAATGCTATGTATTCTCTCTGTTTTCTTTCTCTTTTTTATCTTTGTCTTTGGCTCCCTTTTTTATTGTCTTGATTTCTCTCGCTTTCCTCTTCTCTCCTGAGCCATCACAGTCTCTGAATCTCATATTAGTTTTTGACTGAAGGAACTGGCACGCGGTTACGATTTGTCTCAGACAGAGCTGCTTGCTCTGCAACTTGTCGAAGAAACTTATCAAACGCGTTAATGCACACGAGGACTTTTTGTATTTTATCTGGGTGTGTTTGTGCAAGAAGAGACATCACATTCTTTCCCGTGCGCTGGGCTGCATGTCAGAGTGTGCAAATGTTTCAGCACATAGATGCACAAACATTCATGGGCATGTGTAATTGGATGTAAATGAGGAGAGGCTGGGCAGAAGGAGTTTTACCTGACAGCCTTGGTTTCACTGCCATTCCAATACTGCACCGTAGTACCCCGAGACTGCTAGATCTGTCCATCATTTACAGACCTCTGGGGAGGAAGGGGGGGGCTTCAGGAAAGGGTGCATGAAAGAACAAAGCATCTGAGCAGAGCTACAGATGGAATGAAGGACAAGGAAAGAGTAGCTGGTCAGCAGGTTCAAAGAAGAAAGAAGAGATGAGGAGGAACATGGAGAGCCGATGCTTATTGTCTTCCTCATTGAAAACCGCGGCACAGATTCCCTGTAGTCGAGGGCTCTGAAGATGCTCCGCAGGTGGAAAAACCCTTTTCTGAGATGTAGTTAAGTAGTAGACTAGTGGTGGGTTGAGCAAGAATAATGTTGTCTCTCATCCTTAGAGTTCAAGACAGCTTTCGGGGGAAGGAGGTAGAGAGCAGCGATGGACCTGCTCATTAAAGATGGCACACACATCCAGTTCTCGCCTTTCTCTGTTTCACCCTTCATTTTGTCCTCTAATCTGCTGCCACGGACCGACAACATCAGCTTTCACACCGATGCTCGTGTTGTAGCGCAGAGGAAATACTCTGTGTTAAATCCTCACAGTCCTGCAGTAGATCAGACAGTTAAAGCTGCAGAGGAGAGTCAGGCTGGAAAAACAGTAGACTGATAGCGGGGCCTTGTTTGCAGACGGGGCAGACATTGAGAGCACAGACACATATGTACACCCCCTGTCACACACTTGAACATTTTGAGATGGACTCACTGAGGCTAAAATCTCCAATGTACCTAAACAAACCTGGAAGTATGTGTTCACCACATGTCACATTGCTCAAGCTCAGTTTAACTAGCAGCTGCCCTGTGCATGTCACCCTGCTCTCTCTACACGCCGCTGACAAGTGACGCGGATCCAACCAGTAGCCATGCTCACTCATATACACCAACACAAGCCAACATAAGTATCGTCCAGACAGTGGGTGGCAGCCAGTGGCAGTTTAAGAGAAATTAATGAGCTCTTATAATGAATGCATCAACCAGCCTGTGTGTCGTTGCCTATGGGAAGATTACCGAAACTCAGGCGCACATACATAGGTAGACACACAGAGCCCACAGGGAAGGCTAGATTAACACACAGAGATGGAGACTGCTCAATCACTATGGTTACACAGATGGGCCCCAGAGAGAGGCCGGCCAGCGCTGAGGCTGGAGGCAAGTGACACACAAACACACATAATGCTGATAAACTGACACGCACTGTATATGGCTGCATGTTTGATGAAAAGTGTCCCTGTTCGATCACTGTCCCTGAATGAGAGTTTATGTGAGCATTAATCTATCGAGCTCTTCAAAGAGTCTGACTTAAGCTTTTTCTCTGAAGTGTGCCTCCTCGTCCTCTCCGTCTCTGTATATTTAACTGAACCTTCAGGCCCTGTAGAATATGGCCTATGACAGCATGGCAGACAGAAACTCTTTCCTCTTCGTACTATAAAGTTTCATTGTCGCTTTTCTCATCAGGGAATTGTAGTAGAGATAGCATTAAAGTGAACGATATCGCTTGTATGTGCTCCATATCCGCTGGGACAGCCAGAGAATACATCACCTCGAGGAACAGGGAAGTGAGGCGAGGGGGAAGATGGTTTAGGACTTTTCTGTCTTTGCTCACAATGCTGTATTACCTTGTGGGGTTAAATCACATCACAGACTGTAACTCCTCTCACTTCTGCGCTCTCTTGTCTCTCTCTCTTATTCTCTGTCCTTCCATTCTGCTGCCTTATCTCTTCCTCTGTCCCTAGTCGATCCCTGAGGGGACATACGTTGTCATCCCTCCCATCTCTGAGGGCTCTGCAGCCTGACAACCCAGCAGCCTGTTGTCCCCGGGGGCCAAGGGTGCTGCAGGAGGAAGCGAAGGGATACATGTGGGCGTTACAAGTAACATGGGAAGAGATCTGGTTGCAGCTGTGGCCAAAACAGAGTTCAAGATGGGGCACATGTTGTTCATGCACACATGTATCTGAATGTAAAGTGTGCATGCATGTAAACAGATTTACCCATGGTGTAATGCAGCGACAGCCTGCTGTGTGAGCTTAGGTCATGCAGCATGTGTAAGCTGAAAGGCTTTTCCAGTGAGCTGCTGCTTCAGACACATGGTTGACTATTCTTAGCATGGAGACAAGATGCCGAAATACTACCCACTGCTTTTTGGGCTGCAGCTACACCTGTCTGCACTGGGACTGAGGCAGACACAGAGAGAGAGAGGGAGCCTTAACATGTAGGCTTGTAAACTGCAAAGTTGTTAGGCCATGTGGCTTATTATGATTCTTTTTGCTTGCTCTGTTGTTGTGTTAATATATTCTCACCAGATTTTTCTCAATGTAGCTATCCACTCCATTACTCTTCCCTAATCCCTTTATTTGTCTTTCCACACAGCTGTGCATCTTTTCTAGCATCTATTTCTGTATTTATCCATCATCATTACATTACCCCCCCCCCCCCAAAATCCCAGCACTAGGCAGTGAATCATTTTAATGTTAATACTGTGATATAAGATTCAGTATAGTGTGGGACTGGTAATCAGAACGACAAGATGGTGACAAATCAAAGCGGCTTAGTCAGAATGCAAAAAGAGAGACTGAAAGAAAAGTTCAGTCTCAATCAACTTTTCTCACCTTCACACAACTGGCCAGTCAGCGTCTGACATCAGTGTGAATGCCAGATTGCTGTTCTTAGAAACTTACAAAAAATATTAGACACATCCCACCTCAACACCTAACAGAGGTGTGGAGGGAGGGGGTTTCCAATTCTGTTTGACCATCTGACAAGCTTGTCAGTTCATGCATGCTGTTGCCTCGAGGCAGTTGTCCCTGCATCTTTCAGCTCATCATCCGTCCATCCTCACATCCTTCTTTTCATCCATCACTGCATCCACTCTCACTCTAACCCTCTGTTCATTTGTCATAGCGCCTTTGTGCCATCCGTGTTTCCCTCATAGAGCCGTTTACTCGCCCTTGTATCTCCAGCTTGCAGTGAGCAGGAGGCAGAGAGGCGATGACAGAGACCCGGCAGCAGACCGAATGAGTCTTTCTCGCCGAGCTCAGACCTGGGGAAGAGGTGGACTTGTCATCAGCATGTGACATGGCAACTGGCTGGAGCTGAGACAAAACCAGTCAAGTGCAAAACTAATCTACCTATCCATTTGTCTGAGAGCACCAGAGGCAGACAGAGGTGGTATAATTGTGCTCACTGCGACAATGATTGCCACCGTTTTTTAAATTTTTTTTATTTTACGCTTCTCACGCTTATGGAGGCCAGATTTCACACCCCATTTTTACAGTGCTCTGTCTATCTCTAAGCAGTTTTAGATTGCACAGACATGCTGATAATTGAATGAAAAACAAGTCTTGGGTAGGTAGGTGTGTGTGCGTGCATGTGGGGTTTGAAGCCTGGCTGCATTTTATGTGCAATAAGCTGCTGTTTGTGATCCTCTGTGGATGCATAGATAATGCATGTCTTAGTCAGCAGACTGGTAGCTGTATATTATAAAACTGTGATCGGTGTAATTGACTGAAAGCAGGCGAGACAGAAGAATAGGTGAAAGATACAGTTGTATTGGGAATAACGTATACATTGATAATACCATCAAAATCTAGCACGTCTTATCTCAATCCAGAGTTCACACATTCTGCGGGATGCAAATGTCTCACCCAAGTCAATAAAACTTATGACTGTATAATACCTTTGTATTATATTAGCATCTTTTCCTTCCCTTTGCCCTTCTGACCAAAGTGCCTAAGTAGTTAAAATGTTAATGAGTTGGATCAGTTTAATAATGTCACCATAGCTAGGCTCATCAATCATGGCTTCATATGGAATATCTTAAGGCTGCTGTGAATGCAGATTCAATGTAAATTGAGCCATTATGCCCCAAGCTTTAAAAAATACTGTCTTTTTTCCATGTTCGTACATTTATGTATGTACAGTACAATGTTCTTTTATCACTCCAACTTCTAGCTTTTCTTCCTTTCCTTTCAGAAACTATTTTTCTTCCCTTTTCTGACAGCTTCTTGTGCTGCTTTGCCCGTGTCTCTTTTCAATGTGCATCTTCTCTCCAGGCGTTTCCCTCTCAGTTTTACGCTGCAACCTGCTGTCGTTTCTTCTTTAATTCTTGTCTATCTGACAAGCCCTCCTGTGCAGACGTTCTCACATGTTTTTCCACACGCATTACAGTACACACACATATATGCACGTGCACACACACACACACACACACACACACACACACACACACACACACACGCACGCACGTACCAGCAGTGGTGCTGCAGACTCAGTCTTTGTTACTATGACAGTGCTGTCATTCCCATGTAGATGTTAGTTTAGGTGGGTTGAACAGCATGGCAGAGCACACCACGTCTTTCTGGTCCTCTTTGCTGTTTGTTCGAGTGACAGTGTAAGTATGTTTGTGCACTACTGTGCAATACTCATGTTGTGGGGGCATGAATCTCAGATTTGGGGATAAAATGCAAGTAAATCATTACATTTTTGCAGCGAAGTTTTGCTTTAACGTGAGTGAAGGTTTAGGTTTCGTTTTCGATGAGGGTAAGAGGATTTTTATCAGGTAAGTATTGATTATTGTGGGTGGGGAAAGTCTTTAGGAAATGAATGTAAGTTCCGGTATTGTTCTCTGAGCTGAACTGAGTGGAAACTCTGTGTGCGTGCGTGTGTGTGTGTGAGCATCATTTTATTGAAGTAGCCTGATTGTTTAGATATGAAATTTGCTGCATCAGCCAAAATCGGGCACTCTCATCTGGTTATTTATTTATAAATGGTTTTCTCAATTTAATTTTAAGAAAACATTAGGACCTCCCCTGCCTAAAAGGCTGTTAGCCTTTTGCCTACTGCCAAAACGGCTTTAATACCTTGAGCTATGGGCTCTACAAAACTCCTGAAGGTATCATTTTATCCTTTAAGTCCTCTTTGTTCCAAGTTGCAAGTGTGATCAACAGCAGACCAGACATGTTCCAGCACATCAGCAGTTCATGGTTTGTCCCCATTCCACTCCTGTTGATCACCGAATGGGATTATGTGAAACCTTGCTTTACCAGAGCTGCTCTGACCGGCCATCTGACCATAATGATCCTGCTCTTTTCAGACTCACTCAGGCCTTTACACCTGCCCATTTGTCCTGCATTCAGCACGTTGACTGAAATAACATGATGTTTGCTTAACATCTAATGTATCAGACCTTGACATGTGCCGTTGTTACAAGATCATGCAACATTTTTCCACTCTATCTGAACATTTCATTTCCAGGAGACTCCTGAGTGACTATGTTGAGGAACTATGAAGCAATGATCAAAAGAACATTTTGAAATGGGAATTCAAAATATGGCAGTAGCAGATCGTCCTACTTCACATTTCTATACTGTGACAGAACTTTTATCCCCATGGCCCACTTTTACCTGTAACAGTATGTAAGTACATACAAGGGTCAGTTACATTGTAGTCCATGGAAACATACACAGAAACACACTCACATAAAGACATCATTGTTGATAGCAACAGTTTCCATCAGGCATATGAAGCAGAGTTGAGCAGGTCATGCTCCCAAATCTATAATAGGAGGTTTTCACTGCTATAAGTTTGTTAGTCACACATTAAACCTTCCCAGGAGAACAATGGATCCAAATAAAATGCTGTGTATCTACATGTTCCTTCTCACCATCTTTCATCTTTTTGTGAAAGTGTGTTGTTAGACGGCTCCATTTCCGTTTCTTCCCAGGCTGCGTCAACTCATGCTGAGATTACTCACCTGACTCCTGCTCCCAGGAGAGCGTATGTAAGACAAACATCTTAGTCACATAAATATGTGTGTGATGCAAGGGTGTGTTCCAAAGCAATATATTTAACTCCGCTGTGTGTATGTGATTGCAGTTCTGTTCACATTTGTGTGTCCCTTGTATCCTATACAGCATACAGCGGGCCTCATCCATTCCTAATTAGTGTGTGATCGATAGCTGGTTGTTGTGATGCCGTGCGTGGGGAGTCGTGTCGGAGCAGGGGAACAGTGACATTTCAACGGACAGGGATTACTCTGCTGACCTTATTGTTGTGATTAGAATTCAAGCCCTGCTCCCCCCCAGAGATGACCTCACCTTGTTCACGCTGCACCGGGATGCTGGAGGTTGTTCAGAACTCATCCCTTTCCTCCATCCCCCTCCCCTCGTCCTCACCTCTGCTGTACGCCTCTGAAGCCTCCTCTCCTACGTAGTTCTTTTTTCTTGCTGCATCCGTCTTCACGTTATTTCTATATTTCCCACACTTGCTACACTGGTATCTGAAGACTATTCGTCACAAAATTTGCAACTTCTGTTACAACGTTCTTTTGCTTTTTTGTGTGTGTGCCATGTAAGTTGCAAAAAGAGAAGTGTGAGAGGAAAAAGAGAGTGACATTTCAGGAAAAGCAGATCCTTAGTTTTGTGTGCGGTGATTTTTTTCTTATATTTACTCTTCTCATCTGTTTGTCTTGTTGCTCCCTCTTTCTCTAAGAGTTCTCTAAAGTGTGATGTCTGGTGGAAGCAGGTAGAAACTGAAAGAAAAAGTTGAAAAGGAGCATTGTAACTATAGGCAAAGATGAAGGCATAGTACCATGCTGCATTAACAGGTTTCAGAATCCATATATATCAGTCTGTGGATTGTTCTGTAGCTAACACATCGCTGTGAAGTTTTTCTTACGTTTTTACAATCACAAGCAAAATCCCAGTATGGTTTAGTAGCTCTAATATCTATCTGTGTTGATGGATACGACAAAGGGGAAGTATTTATTAATGTATTGTGGGAGAATTTTTTCAAAATGGTCACCAATGCTGTATACTATGAAGGTCAGATTGATGGGTGATTCATTCAAGTGCCGTCTCTGTTATTTACAAGTGCTTTTAAAAGTTCAAATGGTCATCTAAAAGGATGCTGTGCGCTTCTGTGTAAGTGTTTTTGTCTGCAAATTGACAATGCATGTAAAATGAAGTGAATAAAAAAGCACTGGATCTGATTTTACAGCTGCTTTAAACTACTCTGAACAAATATTTCAAGTGGCCAAAAGGGTATTCTCTAATGTATTCACTGCATGCTCAAATTTGAAACCACTCTGGCGATTCTTTTGGCACTTCCTGGAGAGATGGGTATATGAACAAATCCTAGAAGCACATGGATGCAGTGCAGGCCACAAAAACTAAGCAACTGCTCATGCATAAACATGTACTGCTCTTAGTGTATGTTTGTTTACAATGAGTCTTGTTTGTCTATGCTATGTTACGTCTTATTTCACGATGGCAAGCCCACTTCTAATGAACTCTATCTGAGGACTACGTATGTAGCTTTGGAATGGCAGCTCAAGGTTGCATCATCATCGCTGTAGAATCACTGGGCGACTGGCACACATATCTGGGGAAATGGCCCAGAGGGGCACAGTAACTGTGGGGGGGTATAATGGAGCGCCAGCAGCAGGTGAGGGTTCAGAATTGTGGATTTAGTCGCAGCATTTTGGTTCCGCTGGAGGGGAGGGAGTCAGTCGGTGATGGGAGAAATGCAAACCTGTCACACCTGTTTGAAGTCCGCTCTGCTTATCAGAGAGTTTTTCCAGCTCAGAGAGCACAGCCGGCCTGTCGCTATGCAGGAGAGGAGAGGAGAGGAGAGGAGAGGAGAGGAGAGGAGAGGAGAGGAGAGGAGAGGAGAGGAGAGGAGAGGAGAGGAGAGGAGAGGAGAGGAGAGGAGAGGGAGAGGAGAGGAGAGGAGAGGAGGAGAGGAGAGGAGAGGAGAGGAGAGGAGAGGAGAGGAGAGGAGAGGAGAGGAGAGGAGAGGAGAGGAGAGGAGAGGAGAGGAGAGGAGAGGAGAGGAGGAGAAGGAGAGGAGAGGAGAAGAGAGGAGAGGAGAGGAGAGGAGAGAGAGGAGAGGAGAGGAGAGGAGAGGAGAGGAAGGAGAGGAGAGGAGAGGAGAGGAGAGGAGAGGAGAGGAGAGGAGAGGAGAGGAGAGGAGAGGAGAGGAGAGAGAGGAGAGGAGAGGAGACGAAGAGGAACGAAGAGGAGACGAAGCAGGAGACGAGATCATTAGTTATGACATGCACATATTGGATCCTGGGAAGGGATAATGGTATAATGGTTACAGTAGTGAGAGAGGAGGACAGCTGTGGAGCGATGGCAGTAAAAATGGAGATGGAGTGGTGGAGGGCTGGATGGCATCAGGGGAGCATTTCGGGCATAAGAAGTCCTCTGTAGCCTCCTACCGCTGCCAGCTTAGTGATAACATGCATGAGTAGACCTTAGGTGAAAGGAGATGGGGAAGATGAGGAGAGAGGAAGGATGGGAAAAGGCAGGGCAAAATTGACAGATTCAAAGGAGCAAAGTGGTCTGAAAGCCTCCTGCATCCTCCCTTCTTCACCCATCGCGTTCGTTCCTCAAAGGGGGGGCTTGCTAAGGATGTTAGTGTCCATTAAAATTGCAGCATGTTTACATAGAACGAACAGTCCTGTGCTGTCTTTACCTCCCACCTCATCTCACCCTCCTACATAACACACACACACACACACACACCACACACACACACACACACACACACACACACACACACACACACACACACACACACACACACACACACACACACACACACACACACACACACCATAATTCTATTTATTTACTGATGGGCGGCCAATGCTTTCAAACATAAGTTAGCATGCAGTTTAAAGTCTTTATCCTCTATTCAAGTGACATTGTGCAGACCTGCCTCTTATAAACTCTCAGTGACCTGCCTTTTCTGTCATTTAGAACAGTCGGGATTCTATTTAAGTGCGGCAAATGGGATGCTCTTCTACATTACTTATAGTTATTTGCCTGAGCTGGTTGTTTTGTTAAATGTGAGCTGGAAAGTCATGCACACACACAAACACACAAACACACACAGACACACAGGCATGCAAACTATTCACCTATCAGCTACCATGTTGATGTGCTATCCTGTTGTTTAGCTTTTGAATGATTCAACACACTCTATCGCAAGGTCCATTTGCTGTCTGATTCCTTTTGTCAGGGTGGTTTTCTCAATATTCTGCTGATGACACCCTCCTCTCTCTCTCTCTCTCTCTCTCTTTCTGCCAGAGAGCTTGTGGGCTTGATGCCCTCATGCCTATTTACCCTCCCAGCCTCTTCAGCAGCATCTCTGATGGTGCATAGAGCATCAGTGATGGCACAAAGAGCCTGGAGGAGAGAGATGAAGAGAGACAGTGAATGTGGAATACAAAAAAGAAAAGTAGAACGAGCAAAGAATGGTCCATGGGAGATTAAAAAAAAAAAAGGCACACAAATGTTTCACTGAAAGGTTCTGATGAAGGAGGAGTGTGACAAATGAAAGGAAGCACATGAGCAGACATAAGAGGAGGGGTCAGCTCATCATTATAGAGGTGATAAGCCCCCCTTGTGCTTTATTCTGTGCCAAAAAGGCTGAGGTCCTGCTTTTGGCAGTGTCTCTGACAGGGCATGCATCTCTGCTGGAGTGGCTGGTTACCATTATCGCTCTTTCAAAGGTTCAGGGTGGATTGCTCTTTGTACATAATGAATTTTCTGTGGCAAAAATGTTCAGACTTCCAGATTTATTTATTTTTTGCAGGTGCACTGAATGAA
Source organism: Acanthochromis polyacanthus (assembly GCF_021347895.1). Lineage (NCBI taxonomy): Eukaryota > Metazoa > Chordata > Actinopteri > Pomacentridae > Acanthochromis > Acanthochromis polyacanthus. The sequence continues at coordinate 34,716,052 of NC_067125.1, forward strand.
TTTGTCTTATTTAAGAAAAAAACGGTGCCACTCTGGCCCAATATTACTGTCATCACTGATGTCTCTATTCTTCTTTTTCAAAGCAGCTCTGCGATTATCTGCTCTGCCAATCCATGTGGCGTTAGTTAACATAGCAAAGCAGAGATGACCAAGCCAGTGTCGGTGAGTCTAAATGCCTCCTTGGAATAATTTTATTACCAAATGACAGATATAATTACAGAAACCAAACCACCGTTTCACACAAACTCTGGCAATCTATTTAGTGATTCTTCCATTATCCATGCACTGCGGTCGTGGATTAGCTCTAATCATCACTGTTGTATGATAGAAACCACTTGAAAAAGGAGGCCTTTATGACTTAAACTGCTGTAATCTGATCTCGTTTCCTCTGCCGTCTCCTCAATTACTTCATCATTTAGTTAATCTCTTAATGTGACTTCTATCCACACCAAAATTGGGTGTGAATATATTGCAATGAAATTATCAGTTTGGTTTGTCATCACTTATGGAAACAGTTGTGGTTAACGAGACAATCCAAATGCAGATAGACGCTGCTGCAGAAGACTTAGCAAATTCTTTGAGAAGTTTAACCTGCAGGTATGTGCAGTTGTTTCTATGACACTGTGACAAACAGGCTCTAATCCAAAGAGTGATAATTAGCACTGTATAAAAAAAAAAGGCTATAATTCTTCCATTTACAGATAGTAAATGATGAATCGCTCTGTACCATGGTAGTTTTTGGGTTTTTTTGTCAAGTGGAGAGAAAATGGATCAAGGATGCAAGGGTGCAAAAATGATAATATAAATAACTATTATCTTCACTGAAACTTCGCTGTCTATAGGGCTGCACTTTCCAGAAACTTCCTGAAAGTGGAAGATTTTAAATTAATACGTTGGAGAAAAGTTTGACCTCATTATCCTTCACAGGAGGGAAAACCAGCCATTAGTTTGGACATTGCTATATATCTAACGCCGCATTTGGGGCAAAAAGCACAGGGAAGGCACTAAATGAGTTTGTGCATGCAATTAGGCTTGTGGTAATTGTTTTGATTTGCATGTTTTTCAGGAACTAAGAAAGCAATTAGATAGGCTATTAGCTGAAAGAAAAGGAACAATGACGATGCCCAACAAACAAATGATAGTTGAGGAAAAGCAGTGCGGTACTAGAAGAGAACATTAAATCTAGCCTTCTTTAAAGACTTCCATTGTTTCAGTTATACAAGTTAGACAATGATAATGAAAAGTTCAGTCAGGAAAATTACTGAAGAATAATTTCAGGAGTCACATCACCCAAATGCCAATGTGCTCCCACACTGTATAGAACTTGAGCAAGACTTTTGAGGATTCAAGCTATTAATATATAAAAGATCAGGTATTAAAAGCAAGGTGTTCTTGCAGCAGTGGCTTTACATATGAAACCTATACTCAGCAACTATTACTTGATGTTGAATGAAGATTTAGCTGTCAGTGGGAAGCACATGCATATTCTCTGTAATTACTGCGATAAACAAAGAGGGCAAAGATTGCAGCTTGTCTGCTGAAGAGCCTGATAAGTAAATTGAATGTAAAGACTGCTCATTATAATAACACATATAACTAACTCACATCAAATGCATAACAGATAAGAAGAGTCTGTGCTGTTTAACAGACTGCACAGAGACAATTAACACTTAAACACAGATTTTTATCTGAGATACTAAGAAAGCCTTTGATATCCTTTCATAGCCTTTCATTATGCCTGTAATTCGTGCTCTTAGAGGCTAAACAAAGACTAAATTGCCCACTTCAATTACCATAAACAACCTTGAAATGTGTACAAGTACATTTTTTCTCATCATAAATGTGTGCAAATATGTTTGTCTGTATGTATTTATGCAATACTTTGAACCAAATATACATTAAGGACAGTGATGCCCACAGGCCATTGTATGTCTTGTTGCAGTGTCCCTGGAAACTGTGTACATATGGATAGTTCTCTAAGACATAATGCAGCAGAAAGACAGAATTTAGTGTTCTCTTTATGTAGTGAGACCTAAACTGAAGGTGTGAAGGTCAAGGTGATGGTTGCAAGATACCAGATTTGCTTTCCATAACACACGGACTGCACAATTTCAATTGTTCCATAAACTAAACCATTTATTTGAATGTTAATATCACTTGCAGAAACTGTTCTTGTAGTCAAAGGTTTTCTAGAATAGCCGGCATCATCATTTGGTCTTGTGATATAGGGTTGCCATGTGCTTTGGCCACATGAGCCAGCTGCTCTACAACCTCAGGACACAACATAACAAGGTTTCCATTGGAACAAAGGCGCAGTCACACTGTTGCTGCTTATTCCTTCTCCCTGTACCATCTCTGCAATGATGAGGCCACATGTGACTCTGATGCAGTAGTATGTCACACTGACAGTCCAGGAGACATCAATAATTGATTCAGACACCATGCCACCAAAAACGATGTGTGTGTTTTCATTTAGTGCGCACTTGTATTAAATGAAAACACTCCTTAACAACGCTCCGGTGACCTGGTCGACCTAATGGGTGCTCCTGAGGTCAAACTGTTCAATCTGAAGATAGTCAGTGATTTTACTGATGCTCGATTGGTGCTGAAACCTGCAGACTATAGTGTAATATGTCCTTTTTTCACTAGCAACCTCAGATGCGTGTACATGTGAAAAGATTTCCTGAAAAAGTATAGAGTAGTCTCCTTTTGTCATAACACCCATCAACGTATTTCCTTTCTTTTTTCTGTCTGGTTCAGTCCTCCCCAGTTTTATTTGCTCCTTAAATCAGCTCCCGTTGCCTCTTTTCTCTCTTCCTCCCCAATTGCTGGATGTTTGGTTCGTTTATGAGAGGAGGTGGAGAACAGCAGGTGCGAGGCCTGCACAACACCAGAGAAGTGATCCAATTTGGTGTGGGCAGTAAATGTATGGACATCTGCGCACTGCACGGCGTGGAGATGAGCACAGGGCAAATGGATGCATATCTCTGCCTGGCTGTATTGCTGACAGGGCACAGAAACAAGCCGAGGAGGGGTGCCAGGCACGCAGCAAAAGAGAGAGAGAGAGACTGGGACCTGAACACACTCTGAGTCTCCATCCCTACATCTGAGTCTTCATTTGCCAGGGATGTTTTCTGCCACGTTGCAGAAACACAGGAGGTGAGGTTAATATGTTGAAGGGAAAGAGAAGTGAGATTAGTATGACCGTCTTCCGTGTGATTCATGAAAATGTTCTTCAGTAACGGCACACAGTCCTGAGCCTGAATCTTTCGTCAGCCCCACAGGATGCCTCCCCAGACTGAGCTAATGAACAGATTACAACCTTTCCTTCTTTCCCTCTAATTAGCATTAGTGTGCCGTAGACTAAATGGGTCTGGAGCAGGTCTCGGCCCTCCACTCTTGCAGGCGATTAGATCTCCTGCCACAGCGGCGACTGTGGTCATAACTTCATTAATGACTTGGCTGACTTTTTCCAACTCGGCTAGTTGCAGTCCCCCTGCCAGAGAGGTTATGTCTCAATTTAGCTACCCTACAGCATAAAGATTTTAGACTGGTTTAAACATTTTTGTTAAGATTTCTCTGTTCTTTACAGAGAATCCTTCTGCCTTTCTATGGTATTTTGTCTAATTTTAGCATCCAGACCACACTGGCTTTGTTTAATCACGCTTGTCATCCTCTCACTCCTAACTTGAGTCTCAGAAACTATCATTTTCATCAGCACAAGCATGGCTGTAATCATTCTGATTTCTGTAGTGATAATCAGCATTATCATTAGCAAACATTTTCATCTTCCTCAACTTCTCCATGGCTGTAATTTTCTTCCTCCTCCCCCTCTGTAATACTGGTGCCTCCTCCTTCATCACATTTATTGCTGTTTGTTTTCTCACCCTCACTTTCTTTATGGTTATAGCCATATGTACATATTCTGCTCTTTTTATATAATTGCTAGTTTGGATTTAAAGCTTCTTGATGAATGTTAAGTTGTGCGAAACGCTGTCTGCCACTGAACGATTCATTTAGCCTCTATGAAGCAAACAAAATTTTGTAAGCCTGTGTCTGTCCTCATTGGGCGACAAGCTGTACACTGCACACACTATACTGCAGACTGGAACCTGACGTGCTTCCCATTCAAATGAATCTAATAGCTGTGAGTGCTTGTATATACGTTGGACAGATGTTGCTCTCACAATTCATTTCACACTTCGTTAGCAAGTGAAATTGTTGGGTGGATATACAGTATGGAAGGGGAGATCAATATATTACAGCCAGGTATTAGTGGTGCAATCCGATATAGGCACTGGGGTTCGACAGATTGTGTAAACACAATTACAAACATGAAGCTGCGAGTTATGCGTCGCAGCACAGGAACACACACACACACACACACACACACATGCATATAGTTTCCTGGGAAGCAAGAACGGCCAGAAATCCGCACACACACTCCTCTTATGTTCGTGTGGTGTTCACTCACCCGGCCATCTGAATGGAGTAAATCATCATTGTGTTTGGGAAGGAGATTGATAGCCAGTCTCAATGGTTTGGCCACCCATTCTATTTAGAACAGCAGGTCAGTCAGCCAGTTAAGGATCCGACCTCTATTGTGGCCAAACTGACATCTCTATTCATCATCACACCGTCTGCATCCTGCTGCTGCCGTCTGAAGGCACAAACTACTTTGTGTGGCACTTTGTGTACATGTTGCAGAAAGGTGTGTGTGTCTGCACTGGGCAGACAATACGATGATATGAATTGTCAAACATCAGAGGTTTATCGTACTGTGTATACTGTGATATCTCTCACTTTGTTAGGTCAGTGTGGGATAATTTAATGTTTCAAAGGAATACTGGATTTTTATCTGACTTTTAAAATTAGAGTGCTAATGTGCCTTCGCTAAAAAGATATGTTCCTGTCTGGTTATTTTATTTCTTTTACCCTCTGAATTTCAATACTCACCAAGAGGTTTTTAAAATTGCCCAGATGATACAATTTATCATAGAAAAAGACTGTAAAAACAGAGAGAATTGTAGGATTCTCAATTTTCATTGTTACATCAGTGAATCATTTGTGAGGTGAGATTCAGTTGGAAAAAATTAACAAATCTGAGCTTAAAATTGTGGTGTTTTGTCAAATCATTTTATTAACAAAGATTCACCAAAAGAAACATTTTCGCTAAGCAAAACAAAGTACATTACAATACAAATGTTGTTCTCCTTGGTGCAACCAAGAAGCCATGACTGACTAAGATACATAATAAAGAGATCTATTATGGTTTTTTTATGATTATTGGCATTCTAGCTTTGTCATACTGAACAAAAGGCATTCCTGCTCTACTTCTAGTCATTTATTCTGGCAGAGTATAATTGCCGACTGATATTACACACATTTGCTCAAACATTTCCTTGTAAAATTATGTATTTAAGTAATTATACAAAATAGCTTTCATTTAGCAGCTAAATCTGTGTTAAATTCTGAACTAATTCTTCTTTTTCTGTTGATTGCAGCTAAAATTAGGAGGAACAATTTGTGGAATTACACTAGATTGTCTTTTCTTCTCTCCATTTTCTAGTTAAAAGAGAACTTTCATGGTTATTAACAGTTATAGGTTTTTAAATGCTGTTTTACAGTCAACATTTATATCCACAGGCTGTTTTTGTAACTGCATTATGATTTCATGTATTTCAAATAAATAGAATCTTTTTAACAAAAAGGGGGAAAAATGCCACATTACAGGTATTTAATCAAAAATAAGTACAACGTAGTTAAGAGCACTACTTTCTGACGTACAAGCATAAATCCAACTTTAGTCTAAAACAAAGAGCTAGTTGAAGTTAGATAAGTTTGGGCAGTGCCTGAGGTTAAATTACCTTTTCAAACTGGCTTGTGGAACAAGTTAACCCTGTGATGCTCAGAAGATTCATTTATGTCAGAAAATGGCTGCCAGCAAAAAGTTCCCATAATCCTGTTATCAAAATCCTGTATGTACACAAGACTAAACAAGACAGACAAAGAGAAACCCACAATCTTTGCTGACAGTAGTAGTTTGGGGAATGTTTACATTTTTCCATTTACCCTTACATCTTGGCACCCAGACCGTTGCATTTGCAGTATATGCAGGAGCTATACGAAGGCATTTAGGTGGAAACAGGTGGATGAAGTGTAGCGATTTCTTTGCTGACAGCCAGGATTGGGTGTTCTCTGTCTGTGTGTTGAGTCTATTGTGTGGCCTCTTCTGTCCCGGCGACTCTCGTGACCAGGCAGGACATTTCCCATCTGTGGGTCTGGCCTTGTACCACCGTCATGTTTCTGACGCTTCATTTTCTGTCATCTGGTTTGGCCTCGTGTCTTATTTTCAAGGTGAACTCCTTCCGTCAGTCCCTGAAAAGAGAGAGAGAGGTGGAGAGGAAAGCGAGAGAGAGAAAGAGAGAATCCTCCAAGGTCACTTTTGGTGTCTCTCCGTTGGAGTTGGTGAGTTCCTGACAAGGCAGAGACAGGTTCAATTTCTCACCAACTGGCAGGAGCTCCCTGTTTTTTAAACGCCTGTGAGACAGATATAACCAGAGGAAGATGTTCCCCGACTTTCAGTATTATCTGAGGGGCATTCTTTTCTCCAGCCTTATCTCTCTGTCAGTAATGGGCCTTCAGTGATTCCTGCCAGATATCTGCTACGGATGGACTGTTAGGCAGGCAGATAGAGCGAAGCTTTCCCAGATACTGTAGATCTAGAGAGGCTGTTTTTCCACATGTATCTGCCCTCGGTGATTGGTAAATCCCACAGAATGGCAGCTTGACAGACACCGTACCTCTGCTTAAAGTAGGAAGGAGTGATTGATCCAAGGCGCTGCGAGTGTTGCACGGTGAACTTTCTTTGACCACCACCTCAATCAAAGTACAGTAGAAGTCCAGGTGTTGATGAAGACATGCATCAGGGGCTTTTGATGTGACAGATCATGGACAACTTCATCAGGCCCTCCTGACTCTAAGCTTGTTTCAGCTTTTATTGTTCTGCGGAACAATTCACTGAGGGGAAGGAAGCCATGTCAAAACTGTTTTTAGAGTCTCTAACGGCAAAAAGAAATGGAAACTTCAAAGACAGCAAACTGTGTGAGTGCTCGAGTGACCTAAACCACATTGGTCTCTGTTGACAAATTAATGATAAGTTAATTGCCTGGTGAGAATATGAATTTACAGTCCTCACATTCTCTCCAGATAAAAAAAAAAACACAAAAGTAGCTTATCCTCCTTAAAGGCATTCAGTTAACTCTACATTCCTCGCTTTGCTTGACTTTGACCTATTAATATTTGGGGAATTGGGGAGGAAAAGCAGAGGGGAGGAGTGGAAGGGTGATAAGAGAGTTGAAAGCAGCGGTGGGGAATGGAGTGGTAACAACAGCGGGACTCCTGCTGTCTCCTCTTTGGGGAGATCCCCACTAGTACTGTCCCTACTGCAGAGTACGGAGAAGCTCAGCCAGGGGTCTTTGAAGTTCTTCTCTGTCATTACATGGATGAACTCCTTTGTGCTGCTATTATACATTTGACACACCATATTTAAAGACAGCTCCCATCCCTCAAACGACTACAAATCTAGGCAGCACACCAGCCGAAAAGTTGTGAGTCAACACATCACTGTAGTAGAATGCAGTGTCGATGTATTTCCCAAATGTTTGGCATGCATTCATCATCAAAACACTTGTTACACTAAAGCCACCGACTACATTTTGCTCCTGCTGGTGATAAGATTAGTTTGTCACACTGACATTTATGTTGATCTCCAGTTTGGAGAATGTAAATTACCAGCTGCTGCAAGAAGAACAGAATGCAACATGAAGATATCATGCACATGTTGGTGTTAACTCCTCCTCAGCTCTGTCACGGCAGCTGTCAGTTGTGTGCATCGACTCGTATGTCTGCGACAGAGAGTTTATTCCAGACAGAGCATCGCTCTGGAGGATTGGTGGAGGGCTGGAGTTTATCCCATGTGATATGGGGCAAGAAGTGGAATAAACCAGGAATACACCCTGGACAGATCACCAGGCTCACACAAAGACACAGACGCATGGTTATGGCAAATTTAAGACAGCTAATTAACTGACATGGCTTTGAACTTTTAGAGGAAGCTCAGCAGATTTGACAGCACTGTGCTGCTTTCCATGTATGACAAGACTAAATCAAAATAAAAACGAACGACACAACTATGTATTATTAGAAAACTGTCATCTGCTCCAAATATGCTACAACATCAGAGTTTATTACATCCATATGAGTGATGTGCTGAAACTTGAGGCTGCAACTAGCAATTATTTTCAGTTTTGATCAACACGCCATATCTATGAACATCAAATTCCTCACAAACTCTCAGAGCCAATGTGCTGCCTTTGGACTGTTCTTTTATTCAAGCAACAGTGCACAAAATCCGAGCATATTCAATTTACTATTATATCGGATAAAGAAAGGTTTAGAGCTGGAAACAGGCAATATATTTGTGCTTTAAAAATGACTGAAGTGATGAACAGATTACCAAAATATTCACAGATAAAGATTCTAAAGATGAGCTTTATCTATGTTTAGTTGGAGGATGAACTGAATGCCATTCCACTATCATGAAGCTTGTAATGTTCAGTGTTTGTTGAAGGGTTGATGGTGGTTTTGCATTGGACGAGGGGCTAATATTCTGTCCCCCTGTTTGCGTCAAACACTAGAAACTCTGGAAATTGTTCAGAAATGCCAGTCGTGAGTGTCGCTGAGAGTGCTCTAAACCTTGGGGGATTCCTGCAGCTCTGTAAATCCGATGTGAAAGTCACCCAGCAATGTGTGATATTTGATGTGTGGGTGTGCGATTGATCAACTTGCCCTTTGTGCTGTAGCTGAACACTGGTATGTTTTTGGATAGTAAAAACGTGCTATTCTTTGATTGTGTTTACCTTTAACGGGGTCTATCTACACCACTTTGAGCGCTTGAATCCACCCTCTGTTGTGCCATGATCTCAAACTCAAAACACTGAATCTTGCAGCCTCCAAATAGAAAAAGAAAGGCTGCCAATTGATTGCAGGGCTGTTGCATGGATTGCACTAGAGGTTGTACAGGTGTACCAATAAACTGGTAATTCAGTGTAAGATGAAAATGATAGTTGTAAATGTGTGAAGCCAATTCTTGTGACAGAAAGAACAGGTCTGGACTGCTCTAAATTCAGAGCAGCAGAAGTATATGTTTAATAATTCACCCAGATAGTTTCCTCCTCTCTTTATCTCTCCATCTCTCTCGCCCAGCTTTCTCTGTACCATTTGCAAGGTCAGTGGGTGCAGAAGGTTGGGCTTGAGTTGTGTCTTGTCGTCGTCACTCCTCAGAGCGGCAGGCTGCGACAGAGAGAGACTTTAATATGGAGAGAGAGAGAGAGAGAGACAGAGGCGCCACAAAAACACAAGACTTGTGCCAGCCGGGGGAGAAGCGCGCTGTGGTTTTAGTTTGGAGTGTTAGTTTCTAGGTAATAACTGAGTGATCCAGGCCGCCCTGCTTGTTCTGAAATCTCTGAAACCCCACAGTGGAAGGGGACGCACTTTACTCAGAGGCTATTTATTTCCCAGCTGACGTGGGAGCGAGAGAGAGCGCGCAGGCTGAATTGTTGGCTGGGCATCTTTCTGTCCGCGCGCCGGGTAGGAGAAGCGTTGAGCTACTGGGGATTTGAAGACATCCACGTTATTTTTTCCCTTTCTTTTCCTATCTGGACTCCTGGCCGTGGCTCCTCTGTGGACACACTCACAGCGATGACTGTTCTGAATCATCCACCGGCTCTCTGTGATTTCTCCGGTGCAGCCAGCTCTCCACCAGCAGCATCGCCACCCGCCTTAGAATAAAGCTGCCGGGAAACAAGAAGTCCAAGCACCGTCGCCGTTGTCTAACAGCCGGGATTTACACTTTAAGATGTCTTGAGACGTGGAGGGGGAAGCTGCAAAGATGATGACAGTGAGTATCGGTTCGTTTAAACGGCAGTAGATGTTTGGTGTAGCAATACGCAGGCGGTGACTTTTCCATTTTGACGATAATGCTGTATTGAGTTGGGGGGTCACAGCTCCTGTGATCGGTGTGATATTGGGCGTTTCTGGGCACCGCTGTTTCCGAGATCAGGTTCCTCCTGGGACTTTTGTGTGTGGGGGGGTGGGGGGCATTACTCATATGAGTAGCCTCATGAATGACTGTGCAAATTGAGAAGCACATGCAGGATTATCTAATTGTTTAATAAGCGGAATGCCTCCTTTTTTTGGTCAGTGTCTTCATGTTTGGACAAACTGTGCGCAACCAGATGTAATCATGCAACTGTCATGCGTGCACAAATGCCACTTGGACATGCACGCAAAGACTGGGCGTATGCGATGATGCCCCTCTTTTGCAAACCATCTCCAGGCAGGAGTTGGGTGTCTTTGGCATAATATTAAACGCCCCCCCCCCCCCCCCCCCACCCACCCACCGGCACCCGGCTGCGGCGGAGATCGGTGCAGCTGTCAATTGCATGCATTTTTTTTGTTGTTGTTGTTGGCCAAATCCAGCCTGTGTTGGTCCGCCTGCGCCTCGGTTAATCCCACAGCGGATCAGCTTTACCGCTCCGAGCCTGCCGTCTTACAGCGCCTTACCTCTCTCTCTGTTCTCTCTCTGTTTCCGACTCTCATACACTCACTTTAAATGATTACATTATAATCATGTGACCATCATGTAGCCGGCACTGACGCGACGATCTGTGGAAAGCCAGGCGCCGTTTGGAGGCTGCACAAATCGGGATAATAGCGCTTCAAGGAGGGATAAATAAGGATCGCTGACCGAGATTTGAACCGCGATCGCGGCTTGGATACTCTACTTAGCTGTTCTCCTGCGTTTGGAGTGGAAAACCCACCCGGTTCCTGAATCCGTCGCTTTTTTGTAGCACTTAAAAGGGTGACAAAGCCAACATGACAGGCTGGTTCTCACACCACGGAGACTGACCGTGCACTGTTCCAGCGCGTTTGATGAGCACGTCGGTAAGGTTGATCTGCCTTTTTAGTGGTTAAAAAAAATACGAGAAGCTCTGTTTGATTTTGAAACTTTACCTTTATTACGCATTCTCGTGTGTCGTTAACAAAACGGATCTAAGCGATTCCAGGCTATTAGGCCATAAGTGGGCTGCTGCTGGTGATGTGTGCCATTAAGTCTTCCCTCCTTCAGCTGTAAACCCAAAGAGATTCCTGGAGTTTTTCACCTCAAGAACCCACCTCTTGTTTGAAATATTTAAAAAAAAAAAAAAAAGATATATTACTGCTACCTAGACAACCAAAACAAATTTGTTCTCCCTATTTATAACAAACAAAACTGAAATTACGCATGGCACTGGTTTTGATATTTACTCTCCTTCTTGGACTTCCAAACCACTCAGTGGTAATGCTTTGTTGTTTAAATAGCTAACCAGGTATTGATAACTTTCTATCATCTATTCCAAATGTGACTGTATGGGCCTCCTTGTGCACTGACCTTGTCCCTCCAAAATCTTCACTTGTCTTCTCTTTGACCTCTTTTTATTTCATGTTAGAAATGCAAGTTCCTCAGCCTGGAGTGGCTTTATGTTCCACAACCACATCAGCACTTTTTATATCTAGTCTCTTAAGATGCTGAGTCACGTTGCTTTCCCTGACATAGATATTTTCTGCTTGCCCTTTGACGTCAACAGCCCAGAGTCTGCACAGGTGTAGTCCAGTGGCAAAGACTTAAGAAAGCTCCCGTTCATTAGGATAATGCTGTGGCTATACATTGCAAATTCTCTCTGTCTTGTGCAAGAGGCAGAATAATTCTGAGTCCTTGTGGTCTGAACTGGCAATCAGCAGCCTTCAGAATTAATTTATTTCCAGGGCAGCTCATTTTGTAGCCACTTAGGATTGTGTTGTTAATTCTCTTTGCTCTGAGAGAAATGTTGATGCTTTGACAATGAGACCCTGCATAGAAAAGGACAATAATTCTGCAAGAGAAGGCTCAGGTGCAGATTTGTGAGACGGTTGTAAACAACGATGACGGTTTCATTACCTGCGAACTAATTACGCAGGTGAGAAAGCGGAGCTCTGCAGGAGCGTCGGAGTCAAGGTTAGAGAACAGCTGTAGACTCGTGTCAGAGTTTGGCGTTGCTGTGCATCGACACATCGCTGCCATTCGCTCTCAGCCCTCCAAACACCCTGTTTGTCCCTGTGGTGCTGTGCAGATGTAGCTGTGGGCGGTGGGATATGATTCTGACACACTGATCCACACGGACTCCGCCTTCAGTGTGTGTGTTAAGTGTTGCACAAGCCCCTTCCACACGTACACTAATACAGAGGAATGTGAAAGGAATGAGATTATCTGTTAGCATAGTGTACCAAGACTCAGTGTTCAGAGCAGTGCAGTTTTAGGGGGCAGAAGTCTGCAAAAACAACTCCAAAAGAGACAGTGACTGCAAAATTCTGTGCAGAAAGGAAGTTCCTGCAGGACGGGAAGTGCTTTGTGGTTGCAGACCACACCAGTGTGATTAATCTAAATCTACACACTTCCTTAGATTCTCTTTTTGTTTTCTTCTTTTCCCTCCACCTCTCTTCATTCACTCTTTCCAACTCAACAGTATGTCTCTTGTTTCTTCATACCTTTTTTTTTCACGACAAATTCCTCGATCTAATTTTTTCTCTCTGTGCTTTTGTTCTTGCAGGATTATCGGGAGGATGGCATGGACCTGGGGAGTGATGCATCCAGTCGCTCCAGCTCTGAGTCCAACTCCAACAAGGTCACACCTTGCTCCCCTTCTCTTGACTTGGCCACTTTGGAGGACTACAAATCCTCCCCCTCTCTGGACCTGGTCACTTTTAGAGGACTATGAGGAGGACGAGGACTACCAAGAGTACAAGAAGAAGGTGATAGAAGAGTGGGAGAGCGAGTATGGAGAGGACTATACCTCCCCACAGCCTTCCAGTGAGGGGGAAGGCAGAGATGGCATTGTGAGCGATGACGGCACCGGCGAAGGCTACAGGAAGACAGTGAACAGCCGCAGCCTCGCCGAAGAATTCCAGGATGTGAAGACCAACCCGCCCCTACCGGCCCCCAGCGGACGCACTGCCACCTCAGTCGCAGCCGTCCCCGAGGAACTGAAACAGAATGGAAATCTGATTTTGCCCAGGAAGCAACCAGCTCCACTCCCCCGGCACACCACAGGGGGGCACAGGGACTCCCAAACCCAGCCACCGCAGCTCCAGTCAAGGCAGGGGGAGGCCGCCGCAGCAGCAGCAGCAGTGGCGGGGGTGGTGGTGGAGGAGGCGGAGGCGGAGGAGGAATTGGGGGACTGGGGACTGATGCGAGGATACAGAGAGGAGGACAGTGTGGAGGAAGAGCCTCTGCCCACCATGGACTGGGCAAGCCCTGGAGAGACATCTGGCCGGGCTGCAGTGCAGAGAGCAGGAAAACCATAACCTCAACCAGAACCAGAACCACAACATGGGCAAAACCAACTACACCTCAGTAAGTGTGCAACACTTTTGTTTCTGTGTTGTTCCTGTGTTTTAAAGATTTTTGAGCTTTTCTGCTGCTATGTGTCAAAGGTTATCTTACACATAATGCACTGATGGGCTGCTGTAATCCAGCAGTTATCCATGTCAGATTGTACACAGATGGACCCTGGAAACATGGGGTCAGGTTAGCTGGAGTAAGGAAGAGGGATTAGTCGGCTAATGTGGCGCTAAGCTATGTGGCCCAGCTATTAACCTGACCATCACGGAAGTCTACACAGCTGGAGGGAAGAGGAGGCTGTAGGGGAGGGAGCAAGGAAACAGGAATTCAACACAGCTTACTGCAGAATCACAGAAATATCCCCAGGAAGTTCCAGAGAAACTGAAGCAAAGTAAAAACTATACCACATAACTCTATGAAATGCAAACTTGTCACATTATTGTTTACTGTAGGAGTCATCTGAGCACATAATTGTCATTACTTGATGACTATTGATAGTCTGACACTGAATATTTGCTGCTGACCTGAGAGAATGATGTCTGTGTAACCTAATTTCTGAAAATCTAAATGCTCTTTGTTGTGGCCATGTGAGGTTTCCACCAGAAGAGGTCAGTGTTGCATTGACATTCTCCAGGAAAGCTGCTTACAGCGCTTTCATGCCTCACCAGCAGCTCCAGCATAAAAGGCCGTAATTATTCACTTGCAAATTTATTACATTACTCAGTTTAAATCGCAATCCCAGCCAGAGTTTTGTGGTTTATTGTCAGTATGTGGGTCCAAAAGGGTGTAGCTTTTAAAATATTTGGAAGGAGCTGGAAGAAAATTGTTTACAGCAGCTGGAGTTTCATTGCCAGCACTCAGCTCTGTCACTGAGTAAAACCCAGCAAGGCCGAGTGTGTGTTTGAAAAAAAAAAAAGAAAGCTGGATTGGTGTTCTCTATTGATATGCGAGCTCCAAGACCTTTTCCTCAGTGCACACACACAATGGCTGCAGCCAGTGCTATTGTGAGCGTGTTGTGTGTGTTGTGTGTCTTTGTTTGTCTGCGCTGGAGGCCCCCTCTGTCTCCCTGAGGCATGTCAGGAATTTCAGTGGGAGAAGTGGGGGGATGAGAGGAAGGAAAGGACAGGAAGAGGACCGAGCAGTTCAGGGCCACGTGGATTATGTGTTCGTGTCAATGTTCATTACCTGCTGTCCATCTTAAATGAGGAGATCACCTCCCGGTATGCTTGAGCACAGCTGCCAACTTGTGACCAGACCTTTGAGTAAGATTTGGTTTGTGCAGGATGCTGACAGGGGATCTGGGGGCCGTCCCCCAGAAAATTTTGAAAATTATTGATCCTATTTCCTGCATTCTGGTGTAATTTAAGAGCATTTGCCCTTATAAAATCTTATGATAGAGATAGCATTAAGGGATACCAAAAAAAAACTGACCTGAAAATAATCAGAGAAAATAAACAGAGCAAGGGCAGGCAGTTCTTCATGTAAAATACGGATAAAGGTTCTTTGGCTGGATGTGCACAACACATTTCAGTATTTTCCATTAATATATGCATAATTGAAATAACTCCAGCAACCACTTTGTAACATTTGTCTTGGAGGATTTTAATGCACTCACTCAACAGCTTCAAGTTGACCACATCAGCCAACTAAACAACAAAAAGTGCTTAAGCAAAACAAAACATATCTTCATAACTTAAATTATCCACTCACTGAACAGAATTACAATCAGACACTAAAACTCTCTATTAAATGTCAAAACAATCCATGTGACTCTAAAAACTCGACAGCTTTACAAACTCTAAGGCTAAACTCTCCACAAGGATCCAAATAAGTTGGACTTCTACATGAGAGCTTTAGTTATTCTTCATCTGCTCCTGAAAAGTTTGGTCAATAAAAAAGGCAAAACTAATATTTTCAGCTGAACTAAACAGACTTTGTGATTTTTTGCCCACATGTTGTGTTGTTGTAAACTTACTCTTTCAACCCCCTGGAAACCAGCGTTTGTCCTGTTTTTGTGTCGCTCCTCGGCAACCATAGACAGCCGGTCATAATGTTTTTTCAGCAACACACCATACTATGACGTTTTTACAGTGAAGTTTCTACTATGGAACCAGTTTGACATGTTCAGGCGTTCTATGTGTGAAAACTCAGAGATTTCAGGTATCAGAAGGTGGTTTTCAACTTTCTTTGGTAACTTTCTGCTTCAACTTTAAACTAAATTCCCTTCACTAAGCCAGCCCTCTGGAATTCCATTAAGCTGTGTTCCTATTGGCTGTCCAGGTGGCTGCTTGGTGTTATCAGGAACACCTGAGCAGCTCAGTGTCTTCCTGCTTTATGTCTGCAGTCTAACATTTCCTCTGCTTCTCTTCACCACTGACAGGGTATGGCTCCATTGCCTTATAGGTTGTTCTTTAGGCATTAGCTTGCAGCTTCCAGCAGTAAAATCATCTTTAATGTATTTCTTGGTGTGTTTTAGGGCTTTGTACTGGATAGTTGTCTTGGTAAATGTGGTTCTTTAGCCACAGTTATCACATGGTGCTAACATGTGCAGTGATTAGTGGGTTTGGTGCAGCTGAGTTGTGTCTTTATCTTGGCTGTAGTGAGTCTTCAGAGGTTTTTTGGTCAGACACATTCTGTGTTCTTGTTTGTGAACCAGCGTTGGTTGTCCAGAAGGTAAGAGTTCCTGTCCTGATTCTTTGTTTAAAGAGGTTCTCTGGTAGGCTGCAGAAGACTTTAGCGTTTGGGTTGTGCTAGTTTGGTTTTCAACAGTTTTAATTGGATGACTATCTTGAGGCCCCTCCATGTGGTTTAGTGGGGTTTTCTGGAACAGTTCTACAAAGCAACCTGCAGCAGAAGAGACTTTGAGAGCTTTTATGAAGTTCTGGAGACCAGACTTTAGAGCAGCACAAACATTTTAGCAGTTTGAGCAGGAGGAGGTGAGCTTCAGAGTAGAAATGAGAAGGAAACCTTCTTGACCTGTGTAGTGAGGTCCTGTACCAAGAGTTTGAGCAGGTTATGAAGAGTCTGTAGTTCTTTGGTCTGAAAGCACAAGAAGAGTCGACTCAAAGGAGAAAACAGGAGATATTGTTGGTTCTTCTGTCACTCTGCAGTTTCCTTGGACTGAATATCAAGTTTCTATTTTAAAGGTTTACTGTGTGAGCCCAAGAAGACTTCAATAAACTCCCTCCATCCCCTGGACACAACACATTTTATTACCATGTTAAGTCTTTTTTTTTTTTAAAGTTTTTGAGTTTTAATCATAGTTTTAGCATAGTTTTTTTTCTCTTTGCTTTAGTTTTGTCATCTGTGTGAAAGGTGCTAAACAAATAAAGTTGAATTAATAAACTGAATAACTGACTAACTCATGATTGTGACAACAGAAGCATTTTCATTCATTTCATTTGTTTCATTTTTAACATTGGGGTTAAAATCTTAACAGAAAAAAAATTAAAGAAATAAATTACACTTAAAAAGAAATTAAATCAAAGGAAAAAACATTTAATAAAATAAAACTTCTAAAAAGAAAATTAAACCAATTATGTTAAACAGACAAAATATTTAGATAAACAGAAAATACAGAACATGTAATTATGAAATTAAATTTTTTTAAGCAAAATATTAACATTAGAGATGAAATATTTTAGATATTAACAATTAAAATACAATTAAACAAGAAAATATGAAACAATTTAAAAAAATACAAATCATCTAATTAGAATATTAAACCATTAAGAAGAAAAACATTTAATTAAAAAAAATAAATGTTTAATTAGAAAATTACATTTTCAAGACAATGAAACTTTAAATAGGGAATTAAACAGAAAATACAATAAAGCATTTAAAAAGAAAATTAAACAAAAGGTGAAACATTTTAAAAAAAACCCTTAAAGATATAATTTAAAAATTAAACATTGGGAAAGAAAAGGAAATTTTTTCAAACAAGCCGATAAAACATTTGAAAAAACAATAATTAAACATTAAAAAGACAAAACATTTCATAACCAAATCAGACATTAGAAAAGAAAAAGTGAGAAAAGAGCAAAACTAAACATTTAAGGAGAATCAAACTAAAGACAAAACATTTGAAAAGACACCAGTTAGACTTTAGAAGATCAAATTAAACAGAAGAGACGATAAAACAATCAAAAAGTGCAAAAACAGATAAAGGTCTTAAAGTGTTTTCTGAAATGAAAAAATCAAGTTGTTTCTTCAAACATTTCCTCTTTCAATGTTCTTGGTTTGATTGTGGACAGATTTATTAAGAACTCATTTAAGAAAACTGCTTTCCAGATAAAGTCTACCAGTAGTTGAAGGCATCGATCAAACGAATGTTACCTTCTGATCTCCACAAACTTTACTGTTCAGTGAAGAGAATCAAAGTTTGTTCAGGATTTCTAAAGAACCCACAGGTGAAAGTCTGAGAAGAACTCAGATGGATGGTCTAAATGTGAAGTCAAGACTCATGGTCACAAGTTTTTAAGGCTTCTGTTAACTAGAAAGTTCAAACTAACAGAGAATCTTTAAAAACTTCAGTCCTCAGACTGTCTGAAAGTTCAAACCAACAGCGATCTACTCAGGAACTTAGAAGATATTAGTCCTTGGACTGTCTGAAAGTTAAATCTAATAGAGATCTACTGTGGGACTTAGAAAATTTCAGCCCTCAGACTGTGTGAAAGCTCAGGTCCTGAGGACTCAGGAGGTCTGGAGGCTTTGGAAAGTCTTGGAACTGAGGGTTCAACCGTCCAGCACAAAGGCTGAAGTCCAACCTCCTGAGAAAAACGGTTGAGTCGAGACTCAAGTAAAAAAAAAAACAAAACTCGAAAATGACAAAAAAAGATGATAAATGCGCAAAAAAAGAAGCATTAGTATCTGAGCAAGTAGCTCAGGGGGTAGGAAGAGAGAATACCAAGTGGAAGGTAGCATGTTCAAGACCCACTGCTGGCATTTTCTTTCTTTATCTAAGTTTTTCAAAAAAGTTAAGAAGGGTCTGCTCTTGAACCGGCAACCTGCAGCTCCATAGGCATATCCTTAACTCACTGAGGTACAGATCAGATAAAACGACATAAATTCATCATCCCTTTGACATCGTAGTTTCCAAGTGATCACATGGGTGGAGCCAAGGCAGAGTCAGGGTGGAGTCAGGGCGGAGAGTAGGAGGGGAGGTGTGTGTGTGTGGGGGGGGCCCACCACCCACCTCCCCTCCTACTCTCTGCCCTGACTCCACCCTGACTCCGCCTTGGCTCCACCCATGTGATCACTTGGAAACTATGATGTCCCACTGCCCCCCTCTACTCCCCCACCGCCCACCACATCTTCCCCCGCCCGACGAGTTTTTCGAAAATCCGAGTCTCGACAGGTTTCCCGAGTTTCTGGAGTTTCCACCAGGTTGGAGGCAGAAGAACTTGTCATGAAGAGGTGTTGAAGTCAGCGAGGATGGAGTAACTTTTTACAGCGGATAGAAGGAAGACGACTAGAAGAGCAGGTCTTTAACCAGCATCCCTAAAATCCATGGAGTCGCTCCAGAGAAATGAAGTAAGGTCAACTTTTATCAGCCTCCATCCAGATGTTCAACATGATATCTTTACTTTGAGATTTTTAGCACCACAGATCTTTAGTATCACACTAGAATCCACCAGCAGATTTAGTTTTGTTGAGAAACTTTATTCTTGTCGTTGAACAGCTTTAAATCCTGCAGTCGCAGGATTAAAAACTGTTCCTTCTATTTGACCTCATGTTTATTAGTTTTAGTGGAGAAAGTTATTTTAATTGTCCATTAGTCTCTTAAAAACCAAATAATAAATTGGATTAGTCAAGAGGTTTAAATTTCTTACTTTGTCATATTTTAAATATGACAAAAAATATAATAATAAAGCGTCTTGAGACAATTTGACCTGTAATTGGCGTTATATAAATAAAATTGAATTTACATTCTATGTATCTTGTAATGTTGGAGTATTTCAGCCATATATGTTAGAAAACACATTTTCTTTGTCCGTTAATCTGTTGATTGTTTTCTCCAGTAATTCATTTCTTGTTTTGGTTTATAAAATGTCAAACCCAAATAGTTTCAGATTACTGTCATAAAACCAAAAAGATTCACATTCATGATGCAGGAATCAGGTAGTTTATCATTTTTTATCTTAGTTTAGTCAGAAAGATAGTTGATAATGTGTGAATTGTTGTAGCTTGTGAGCCGTAGAAGGTTTTAATCTTTGGGGCCCGAGTGTCAGAAAACATTTAGAAACCAACATCAACAAAACACTCAAGGTTTTGAACATCATGAAAGGGAAATCCAACTTTTGCATGACAATGTGAAATAAAAGGACATTTTTTTCCAGCGTAAATGTGTGATATTCATCCTCTGGAGCTTCTCTTCACACAGTCTTCCACCTGGACTGGTTTGGTCGGGAGCATGAGCAACAAACATCTGAAAAACTGCACTTTAACATCAATGAATGACACTGAAGTTTAATCTCTACATAAATGAGACTGAGTCTGGATGTGCTGCTCTGTCATGAACTCCTAAGTTTTGGGAAAGTTCAAACAAAAGAGGACAATTCAGATAAGACTTGAGAATGAGCTTATTTTGAACAAACATCTCAGACTTTGAGCTTCAGCACCTATAGAAAGATATTTTAACAACAAGCAACTCAAGAGATCCAGAAGTTGGCGAGAGTTAGCTTTAGCTGAGCCAAAGAACATGTGGGACACTAACCTAGCAAACATTTCAGACTTTTCTCTGTGAATTCTGAGAAATAATTTCATATTTAATGACAGAGCTACACATATGAACTCAGTCTCATTAAAACAGACTCTAATTCAGTGTCATACATCCATATTAAAGTGCAGTTACCCAAAATGTTTGTTGCATGAGCTCCAACAAAACCTGTCCAGGTAGAAGGCCACTTTGACAAACAGGAAGTGGAAGATTCCAAGCAGATTTATAGAAGAGGGAACCGGACTGTACTAAGTGTGGTCGAGTATAGAGGGGTGTTCTGTGGGTTTTTAAGGCTGATGATTATTAGTGACACATTTGGAGGAGATATTCATTTGCAGTAAATGAAAGTATTTAAAATCTTGGAGTTGATGGCATTTTTTCATACCAAAGGCTATAATATGATGTTTTCTAAGAGTCATACTATGCTACTCTGTTTTTATTTTATTTAGCCTTTATTTATACAGGTAATCTCATTGAGACACTGACTCTCATTCTCAAGAGAGACCTGTCCTTAAATAACATTACAAGACAACATTGCGTCACTGACAAACAACACTAAGGGACCTGTACTAGACAATATAACAATATAATATAACACTGAGTTCCGGACAAACAGGGTCATGACAAAACACAACATAGACATTAAAATGGATGTGCAACATCATTGGTGCATTCGGTTGCAGTGGGACAACGAAGTTGCGTTCAGGAGCGTCGGAAATCGGAAGATCAGTAATGTAAATTTCCACCGAAAATTTTGGAAATTAATAATATATAATTTTTCAGATGACGGGGGGTGTGGGGGGGGGTGGCACTGCCCGCCCCGCCCGCCCCGCCCCCACGGAAGATCCCACACGACCCGGGCAGCACTACACACAGGCTCAGAGACAGCCAACCTGACAGCTGCACAATGACTGGGGAGCGTGTAGGACGGAAAATGCGGACCGGATTTTCACAAATTTGGCATTCTCTGGAGTAAAAATGCGAACTGGATTTCCCCAAAGGTTACATATTCCCATAACAGCGAAGTGGAACCTTTTTTTTTTTCTTTTTGCCCGTGTGATATTTGGAGTGTGGTGTGAGAGCCTGTGAAGGGACTGAGTTGCGTGTGTGTCACGGCCAATGCGTGAGAGTTGGCTGTCCTGAAACTTTAGCCCGAGAAAAGCCAGCTCTCTCTCTTCCTCTCTCATTCTTTCTCTTCCTCTCTCCCCCCTCAGGCAGTGGGCTGTGGCACAGTTGACCTGGGTGGAAGAAATTCTCTTGAAAGAGAGTCTCTATGTCCACATGCAGTTGCTATCTTCCTCATGCACACACACTTGAAGTCACACATAAACTCCTCATTATTGACACATTCTTGCTCTCTGCATGTGTCTTACATGTGTGCACATCAAGATAGACTAGGCCTGGTGTGGCTAGATAGGATAGAGCAGTTTTTATGATGATAGAGCCACAGCATCCAACCAGCTCCAAAGTCGCAGAAAAACCAGGCCTCAGATTGTGATGCTCCAGATAAGAAATTGGAATTTGTCATGTAATCCCACCTGAGCAGGAGAGATTTACTAGGAAAGGACAGGAGACACAAGATCATATCCAGGACAATCCCACTCTTGGAATCATTTAGGTGCTGTTGCTACTTCTGCAGAGCAATTCCCATCATACTTGTTCTTATCAGTTCAGTAAATTACTGCACGTATTTTGTCACTGTAGTTCATTTCATCTCTGAGCTTCCAGAAATGGTAAAAGTGGCTAGTATTGACCCTCTGCTAACCTGCTAACAAGAGCACAAAACCAGTCAAGCGGCAATTCAGGAGACATTCCCACCAGACATTCCCAGTTACTTCGTCTGTCAGAGGTTACCTGTATGTCTTAATTGTCAAATTTGCTGGACTTACCAGACACTCTGGAGGAAAAGGGGAGGTCAGTACACCCCTTCATACACGAACACACGCTACCGTCTCACTGGTGGGTCCCGGCTGAGGATGCCTAAATATTTAACAATATTTTAAAAGCACGTGTCTGTCTGGGATGCTGCTGGGCTCCAGTGGGACAGAGATATTCATGCTTCAGTAGAGCTTCAAAAGCATCTGTGCCTTCAGAAGGACGGAACACAGTGAAACTCAGAGCTAATAATCTGCATCGGCTGTTCAGTGGCTGGAGGCTGGTTGAGCTGGTCTGCAATAGCCTGTATATGAGAAATGTTAAAGGATCGGTAAGTTAAACGGTTCACCAGAAACACATACATAGGCAGTTTTTCTCATCATCCTCTTCACCTGCACATCAGCAATTCCCTTCGCACAATCTGGTAGAATGCAGGGTTAAATTACAGTACAGTTTGCAGATCTTTTTTAAAGCTTTTTTACCTACTATTAAGGCCGATCCTAGATGGAAAGCTTACAGATTGCAGTGTATCTTATGTCATAAAAAGCCTCTGTGTTGTCTCATTTCAGTCTCAGTTCTGTAGTCATGAAGTGGTCATATTGTTGCAGGTGTGTTTAGTTAGGGTGTGGCTCCTGGCTGCTGTAATCTCAGCATCCGCCTGCAGGCACTGGGTGTGGGGTCAGGAAGATTTATGATGATGACCTGTTCATAATTTGTTTCTAATGAATTCTGGAGGCGCGTGGCAGAGAGGGGCCCATAGGGACTTCAGACAAACCAGCAGCAACACTACCTCTGACCCTCCATTTAGCTCCACGCTGCTGAAAGGTGAACAATAATATTATTCTTCCTATCCAGTCATGAAGCTAAAAAGGCAGAGATGGGGTCAGGCTACACGTACGGTTATCCGTACTCACAAATTTCCCGGTGTGTTTTCTGAGGTACATTCTCAAGAAGTATTAAATCTATGCCTACAGGCTACTTCTTTTTCAATTCTCAGAGTGCACACACCCAGACTTACTCATACAATTTAAAAACACCCCATGGGCAAACTGTGGTTATAAAGATAGGGCCTGTGCTGAGACCTGCAGCACCACTCCTACTTTAGAAGTACAGAGAAGAGCTTTCACTGTCACACACACATCTACAGAACATGTACTTCATGTTAGTGCACAGATTCGTATAAAGATTCATATAAAGCACTGAATAAATTCAATAAAAAACAGTCATAGCTTTGTCGAATCTGAGAAAATAGCTATTCATTACATATTTTTTTAAAAATTCTGTGTAAAAAACTGGTCACAGAATTTGAAAAAAATTATCAAAAGCAACTCTATCAAAATGTATTATATGAAGTTTAACTAACTTTCGGGAGTAAAAGCCAAGATGCTTGCTTCTACTGCATCAGTTTTGATCATTAGTCTCTTACAAATCTCTCTACCTTAGGTAAATGCACTAAAAAATGCTGCAATTCTCTTCTAAATGAGTGATAACACATTCGAAATTGCACAAAGTTTCCACATGCCCAGTATTACCTGTGAGATTGCAAATTGCTTTACTCCAAAATTGTGAACCTTTTCTCCTGGGTCAGATGTGACCATTCACATTTGTTCTTTTCAGTCATCAAAGGGGGTAATAGGTCGAAGAAGAGCCGCTTAATAGGAAAATGTTGCTCAGGCTTCACCATATAAACACTAAAAGGGAAAAGAGCCAAATCAAATTGTACAAGTGTGCTGCGCTCTGCCCAAGAAAAGCACTCAAGGACTGCGGGGGGGAAAAAAATCAAAAAGATGAGCAAGAAGCAGAGAGAGGTTAAAGAAAAGAGCAAAGGCAGAGAACGGTTTCTCTATTTTCTCTATCCACTCTGCACTCTGTGTTTATGTTCGAGTTCAGCAGTTGAACTGTGCACGGCACCCTCCACTAACAGCCAAACTACTACCTTCACCCCGGACTCAGACTGTGCCACGTAGAGGGAGAGAGGGCGTGAGTAGAAGAGGGAACAAATTGTGGGGTTTAAGAAGTCTTGAGCGCAGTTATAGAGGATATAAGTAAGCACAAAGAATCAGTAAAGAGGTCACAGTGGAGTTAGGTCCTGGAAAACAAAGCAGAGTGGCCTGAAAAGAGAGATATTTTGGGATATGTAAGAACTGTGGAAGAAGATGGGAGGCAGACGGATGGCACTCCAAAGAGGGAGGGAGTTGGAAGGCTGAATCGTCAACATAGAAATTAGTGGGAAGTAGGAGGGAGCTTCAGAGATTGGGAGGCAGGGCTTTAAGCAGGTGTGGAGAGCTGCTGCTGGGGCTCTGGTGTCTAGTTCAGCCCCCCGAGGCTTAAAGACTGTGTGTGAGTGTGTCTATGTATATGCTGATACTAGCTGCAACACGCCCGGCCCTCTGCACACCAAACCTCAAACACACACACTCTCTTTTACCCTGCACTGTTTCAGCTTCACAGTCAAGCAGTCTTCTGTCTCCTGTTAGTCCACACTCACACACTCACACACACTCACACACATGCACAAACTCACTTCACTAAATCAAATCAAAGGATATCTCTTTCTCCTCGTGGTATCCTGACTGTCTGCCAGTGTCGGTAGATGCTTTTTTCCCCGTCTTTTTGTATGTGGAGTATTTTTCATCTCAGCTTAACCTTGGATTCCTCACAGCAAGTCGGGCATTTAACTCAGGTAAAGCAGAATATGACCAGTTTTTGTCATATTGTCAAAAATATGCTTTGGGTGCATCTTCTTAGACATTGCAAAGTTTAAAAAGTGTATGCTCAAAGCAGTTTGCCAAGAGCCTCAAAATGTAATTATAGCTCAGGGCACTGCATTCTTCTGATGTGACATGCTGTCTTTGGAGTTTGTACCTAACACAAATCCTGAGTATGTTGAGAATGGAACAAAAAGTAGAACCAGGTGTACATCTGTCTATGCATCTCAGTTTCCTCAGAACTGTGTTCTGTGTGACCCTTTAACAAAGAGCAGGTTCATACTGGCAGCACTCTGGCCATATGTATGTTTGTACTTGGTTGCCCTCTATATTTTTTTTATTTCTGGTTTAAAAAAAAAAGAATTCTATCAAATATGCTGTGCACATGTATTTGAATCCCGCTTTAAATAAGCAAATCTTTGTGCTGTGCAGCTGTTTTGAATGTTCCCTTTACCTTGAGGGATGGAGAGAGTTTGTATGAAACACTAAGCAGAGCTCAAAGAACAAGCCACGGCAAAGACCAACTGATCATGAGCTTTATGTTGCCTCTGGATAATCATCATGTCTTCTGTCTGCTCGCGCTCACAGCAATATAAGAATAAGTCTGATAAGGTGCAGCTGGCGCTGTAAAGCTTTGCTTTGCACTTGCATTGTCAGCCTGTTGTCTTTTCATTGTTGAAGAAGAAAGGAAAAGGCAGAAGCAAAATATTCGAACAAGCTACCTTAAACTTTTTTTTAAAAAAGACTGAAAAGTCAGTCAGTACAAGCTGTCTTACCGCTGGCAATTTAACATGTACCATCAGCTGAATGTGCTTATTGGCCAAATGTCTGCTTGATGCATTAAGACCCAAAGATAGTCATGTTTGTTTTAAAAGAGCGTAGGAATCAAGCGTTGAACCCAAATTTGGTCACCAAATTCCATCTTTGGTGGAAAAAGTGAGGTTATTTTGTCTGATTATTGGGTCAACTATACCATATTTTATTCCAGATGTTATACAGCTGCACATATATACTTTAAACATTCTGTTTAGATTAACTAGTCAGAACATTTTGCTTGCAATTTCTACATACAAACTAGTTGAAACACGGATGCCAAAGAAAGGGTCTTAAGTTCAAGTCTCAGACAGCCTCAGTGGGAGTGGTGCCATCTAAACTGTTCTTATGTGGTCAAAGTACACTTTAGTCAGCTACCTGATAAACCCTCTTCTTCTGAAACAGTAAACAAACACAAAAATATAACATATTTGTACTGATGAGCAATAGTGAGCCTATAGGGGGAGATAAACTGACACAGACACGCTTCCCATCTGGGTCTGTAAGGTGGAAATAATGCCAGGCCAGCAAAAAGCAGGCTCAGGCAGTGCTGTGATTGGAGATAAATAGCAGTCTAAGGTGGAAAGCCGTAGCCTGCAGCTACACATGCCACGACTTTTTGTCTGGCAGATCATTTTGATAGAACTCACACACCCTTCCTCTGATTCATTCAGTCATGATTCACCACGGTCTGAGAGAGGTGGATAAAAATGCACAAAGTCGAAGCTCTTCTTCAGCTTGTGTTATATCCTAGCTGGCATGGAAGTCAGCTTAGGCTCAAACTCATTTTACAACACTGCTGCAAATCTTCCCCTTCGTCTCCTTTTTTCTTTTCTTCTCTGTTTATTCCCTCTCCTTCCAGACACCCCCTGTCCTTCGCTGCCGTTCCCACTCCTGCTCTCGGCTAATTGTTTTCTTCCTCTAGCTGTCAGGAGGCATTATAGCCTTGTGTTCTCACACAGCCAAAATACAGCAGGAGACCATTTTCCCCACTCCGCCCGGCTCCCCCTCTCCACCCTATGAAAACTATCAAAGAGGGGCGCAGGCTGTGAGTGGCAGAGCGTGCTGTGGAGGAAATAGGGATTTATGTAGCAGCGAGGAGACGGCCTCCGATGTTATAGCTTCCACACAGTCACTGCTGAGCAGAATTGCACACAGGTCGGCTGTGTAAGTAAATCAGGGCATGGAGGGGGATAAAAAAAAAGGTTTATTTCATGAGAAATAAGAGTGAGAGCTGGAAGATGAGAAAGTGAGGGAGATAGTTAGTGTTTTCTCACCAGCGAAGGACTTTAAACTCCAATCCATCACCTCTGCTGTCTCTGTGAGAGGAAAACAAGGCTGAGTTAAAGACGCAGTGGCCTGTGTTTGTGTGCTTGGGTTTACACGGGTACTCATTTGGGTGGAGCTGAAACATGAAACACTGGTCGTCTCTGCTCCTAATTATAGAGTGTGTGTTTGGGTGTGTGTGAGAGGTAGAGGAGTGGGTTGAAAGCTAATTCTGTTTATATCCGGCTAAAAATATAAAGCATGTTTAAGCATGTCTAGCGAGACGGAGATTTTAAAGGGTAAAAATGGATATTTCTCCCTCCATGTTTCTGACTGTGTTATCTAAGCTGTGAGCCTGTTCATGTGACTGCGTGTGTGTGTGTGTCTGTGGGCATGTGTGTGCGCGTGTGTGCGTGTGCGTGTGCGTGTGTGTGTGTGTGTCAGACAGAGACTCTGTGCCAGGTCATGCAGAGAGCTTCATCTGTTGCTGGAGAGAAGTCAGCACAGAACACTTTCATCTCTTCGCATACCCACAGCACAAGAAAAATCATTTCATCACACTGAAGTAGAGGAGCAGTTAATGCTTCTTTCATTATTGATTCACCTCCTGGATATTTTTCCAATGAATTAATGAGTTATAAGTCATAAAGAGTCCAAAAATCAGTCAGTTTCCAAAAGCCAAAGATGTCCAGCATACCCACCTAAGAAATGCTTCCCATTTTTGCTTTTAAAACACCACAGCATTGATTTATTATCATCTTTTTTTGTAACTAATGTTCTTCTAATCAACTGAATTACTGATGTAGGGGTGCAGCTATCTTTTGTTTTCATTATCAATTCATCTGTCTGTTATTTCCATATTAATAAATCAGTTTGGTGTATGAAAAACACATTTCGTCTAAAACCCACAATTATACAATTAAACAACACAGAAAAAAGCAGTCAGTCCTCACATTTCAGAGGTTGAAATCAGATATTGTTGGAAAATGTTTAATTTTCTGTTTTGTTAAATTATTAATCAAGTAGTCACTTAAGCTCTGGAGTAACTGATTGCAAAAAGTCAATTTCACTCTCCACTTTCATGCCTTCTTTCTTTGTTTTTCACCTTTTTCTTAAAAACCAGTTGTCAAGACAACAGGAAGCGTAGAAAGAACTCTTTTCATGCCATCATTCTGTTTCAGCTGCTTATTATTCACTGTGACTCACAACTCCCGCTTCATAGACTAATGGACTTTGTTGTCGCGCAAGTGTAACTGGTGGTCAGTTAGTCATTTACCCGGCTGGTGTACAAATAGTAATGTGCTATGATACCTTCAGAAATGTGAAACAAATATTAATACGGGTGATCACAGCATGTGCAGTCTTTCCACCACCGACTGTAGACACACAGGCCTCATTAGAACAGCCTCCAGTGGCTGATCAGAGGAGCGAGCACACATACACACTCATGCACTCCCTGGCCCTCCACATCAGTTCCTCCCTGTCAGAGCGAGCTCATTACCGCCAAGAATCTGGCCCTCACACTGAGCCAACCTGCTTTGCTATGCAGTGTTTTTACACTGGCACAAAATGTCAGCTCGCTAAAAGCATCTGTGCTCCTCTCTTGCCTGCTGAGACAGAAAAGCGGGGCAGAGAAAGAGGGAAGGAGGAGGAAGACGGAGAAAGGAAGCGGTGAAAAGAAAATGTGGCTACACTGAAAGGCCAGAAAACGAGGAAGGACGGGTAGATGGCACGGAGGCTAAAAAGAGAGAGGGCAAGCTGTTTGTCAGAGAAAGGGAGGAGGTGTCACAGCATGACAGAGATTCATGTATTTTCCATGAGCTGTGCAGAGTTGTTACGGAGCATTATTTGCCACCTACAGTGTCGTTCTAGCTCTCTCTGTGTCCCACTAGTTAGAGTGGAATGAAGCACCATGTTTTTCACTCAGTGATCAGTGACTTGTGATTAAGTATTCATTATTTCTGCCTGTGTCTATAAATATGCCCACATAGCAGGGATAAATACGCACAGCCCCACATGAGTGTTGTTTTGATATGCGGGATGAGATGAGGAAAATGAGGATGAGAAGAGTGCTCATTGTACACTACAGCACACTCACAGCAAAAAAGTGGCACACATAACAGTAATTTATCGTGCTCTGTGCAGGCATAAATTACTGTTGGATTTCAGCATTAGAATCAGCAGCTATGGGATTGTAGCAGAAGGAGCAGGGATCCACTTGTACTTTCGTTTTTAGTTTTTTACCAACCAGACGGACATCTCATTATGTGGTCAGTGAGTGGGAGGCTGAACTGCAGTCTGCCTGTTTGTCTGTCTCCAGTTAATAATCTTTGTTCAGTGTCTTTTTGCTGCTTATATAATCACAGTTTTTGGAGTCTGTTTGCTTTTGAAGCTCATTTTATGCTGGTTCAGGTAACTGATATATGTATAATTTGAGAATCAGTGGCTACACGCGTGCTGTCTGGGCAGAGTCAGGTGCTGTTTTCCTTTCTAGTGCGAATAAAGACGTGCTGTCTGGGTCTCCACCTGTGCTATGACTCGGATTGTAACCTTGACAACCGTGTGAAGGTCAGCGGGGGGTGTTTTTGGACTGACTGCTGCCATGGTGAAGGAGGAGAGAAAAGGGGGTTGGATTCCCTTATCTGAAGCGAGGCTCATGGTGTTGGACATCAAAGTTTTTTGCGCTCCTGTGAATGTGTGTGCATACATGCATGTGCATCAGAAATTGAAATCAGTTTGGCACATTTGTATTCAAAAAGGAGAAGCATTGGGCTTTAGCGAGCCTGAAACTGTAGGGATCTAAATATTGAAGAAAGTATCTGCTGGATGTAAAGCTTCCATTTTAGTTTTTTATTCATGAAGGCTGAAGATTGACTTAAAATCCCTCTTTGGCTGTCGATTAAACCCCTAAAAATTCGTCTCCATGTATTAAAATTACATATTTAGAAGTTTTTTTTCCACCATAAAAAGATCCCTTCCTGCTTTAAAATGGCTTCGATGTCTCTGCACACCATTGCCTCCTGTGGAACTATCAGGTCTATAAAGCCTCTGTCTCCTTCTCCACCCACTGTTTGACTACATTCTGCAATTCAAACACTGTAAAACTACACTGTACAATAGCAAGTTGTAGTATTTTAGAAATTCAGACATACACATTAGAACCAGAAACCGATTCTGAACGAAAAAAATGATACAGAAAGTACCACCCTGCAAGTTGCCTGGATTGGTTCCTTTGGTTTGTGACAAATTAAATCTTGACTGTCTGAATCTGTGTTTTTCAGATGGTCATCGGTACACAGCAGTCCCAAGGCAGAAATGTCATTTCACTGGCTGCATATTTCAGTCATTATGGGCCCTTCAGCCTATAAAGAGACACCATACTAACATGTTAAGGGAAAATAAGACTTTTCAAAAGAGGCTACCATTGTTCTGCTTAAAAATAACTGTTTTGTTCAAAGTGGCAGCTTGAGAGAAAAGTTCAAACCTGGATAACTTTCTCAGTCCTGCATACCTGCCAAATCTCACCAGATTGTTAGTTTTGCAAAGTTACTATAAAGGTGTGGGTGGATGAAGTTTCAGATGCTGTTGGACAACGCAGCAACCACTTTGAAACAAACAAACCTTCAGAGAAAAACACGATTTTGGAACATATTTGGCACCAGGGTGAAGCGTCTCCATGTTAAGTTGCTGTGTAGCCTCACAAATATTCACTACAACTCAACAATTTTGTCCTAAAAATCAAAATTTTCTGTGAACGAAAGTTTAAACCAAAGCAAGTTCACAGCAACAACCCGTGTTTTAAGTAATTAGTTTAACAAAATGTGCAGTGAATCCTGTATTGGCAAACACGACAGCAGAAACACCGCAAAATTTACACAAAATTGAAAAAAAAAATTCTACATCTTCACCAACCACTTCTCTCCTACTTATTGAATTCTTATAAGCCCAAATAAACTCACATGTAACCTTGAATAGACTTTTCTGTGTGCCCTATTTTCACTGTAAGAAAAACAGGTTTATCTCACCGATAGTTCCATCCAGGGTTAAAGGCAGAGGATGGACTCTGCTCCAACCTGCCCCAGCTGGGCACCATGCAGAAGGCTAAACCAGAGCCAGCGATGTGCAGGCTGGAGCCCAGAGATCAGAGCGGGGAGCTCATCGATCCACTTCCAGGTCATTAAACACAAGAGTGGTCTTATCGGGAAAAGCAGCGTCACCCAGCTGAGATCAATATCGGATAGAGAGATTTTGCCTGAGAGGAAGGATGAGATAACAGGGAGGGTGTGTAGCTGTCGCTATCTTGCCAAAAAAAATGACAAAAATGAAAGTTGAACCAGGTGTATGATTTAATTTCATCAGGGGGTCACATTCTTCACATTGTTGTGCTAATGTGTCCTTCCGTTTTAATGGGAGTGTTGCTATAGAAACAATGAAGAGAGCTGATTAAACATATTGGTCACAGTTGTGTACAGAATGCTTGTTTGTTAAATGATTGGTCGATTTTGTTCAATGGTAGAAACGGTGGCTAAGTTTGAGAAATAGAAATGCATGCTCTCTAATGTAATTTCAAGCAGAAATGTCTTTATTAATGTATCTAAGAGTTTTAAAATGCCCAGAAGTGTATAAACAAATAGTGAATGAGAATATATAAAATTGTCTATAATAAACGTCCTCATTGGAGAAGTCAGAATTATTGATAAATACTATACAATAATAAATGCTCATTTGTGTGTACGTATATTATAGACTGAAACTATTTAATAAAAGTGTATATGGTGCTTATAAATGCCAAACAGTTGGGGTCAATCGACAAAAAACTAAACAAAAGAGATGGATTTGGAACAGTAATGGGTTGATGTCAGGATGGAACGATGGGTGGAGAGTCGGAGAAGGAAGAGATTATCTGTGTAGGTTGGCCTGTGTGTGGATTATAGAGAGGCCATCTGCCACTGTGGGATTATAATCTTACAAAGAGAGAGAGGCAGACAATGAGGAGGACCTCCACATGCAGCACACAGGTCACGTTCTGCATATACCTTCACACAGTGAGGCAAAAAATGTACACATAAGAAAAGTGAGTGAGTCACCTTTGCTTGACCCTCAGCAGTGTCTCTAGGTGTTTTATTTGCTCTCGCCAACATTTCTGCTCAATGTGACCTCATTTATTACTGTTATATTAAGTCCTGTACCTCTATGGAAACAGTACAACCCCGACTGGAGATGGAGAGAACTCAAAATGTCTTTATGCGGTGTGGCAACGCTATAAACACAACAAGGAGAGAAAAAGAAAGTTAAATTTCCATATTCATTTTACAAAAAATGAAGAAAAAAAGCCTGAAATCAGCATGTACAACATTTTTTCATGTGCCTAATACTGGGAAAGAGTTGTGGCTTTTCATACTATAGATACTTTCCTACTTGCATTTTTTTTCCATACTTGTCTCTTATGTGTTCCTTGTAACTACAGCCTGCTGTTCAGCCAAAACGTCCATGAATTTTTAAAACGTGACTGTTGGTCTCAGCTGAGTCAGTCTTGGTTTCACAGTTTCTCTGGAAGGTGCAGAATTTTATTTTATTTTTTTACACAATCTGGTTCTTGTAAAGACTTTGTTTTTGGCATTTTTTTTATGTGAGACATGCAGAATAGAGGGATTTTGATGAGGTATCATGATTGTAAGCTTAGATCTGGCTTATTTTCTTGACAATTCTGTACATCCCACATGATAAGTTCATTGGCAGAAAGTTTAAAAACTGACAATTCTTTCAGTTTCTGGCTCTAATGGTGTAATTTTAGTGATTTGTGATTGTACCCATTTTGGGATTCAAAAGGTTAAATAAAACTGTTGAAACGTGCTATTCTTGCTTTTTAATTAAATCAGGAACAGTTGTGGATCTGTCCAGACAGTACTTGCCTGAGCTTTTGGTATTTGACATTTTTGAATGCTTGCTCATAAAAGCACGTGAGGTTAAATTTCCAGCCCTGCTATAGTTTCCTTTTGATGGTGATCTGTGCAGCACACACAGGGATTAAGATAAATGTTAAGGAATGAAAGTCACTCCTCTGCCCTTCTCCCTCTTCCCCTTGGCGCGGCTCCATATGAAAAAGCAGAATGACATGCCGGCCCTGACCCACACAACCCGCCTCCATCCCCTCTCCCCGCTCCGCTCGCCAACTCTGTGAACACTCATCCCATCCGCTCCTCCCCCTTTTCAGTCCATACCAGACAGAGAAAGGCGACCGGGAGTGCTTTCCACTGCTCCCCTCCCTCTCCGCTTCTCTCTCTCTCTCTCTCTCTCTCTCTCTCTCTCTCCCATTCTCACACCCCTCCTCCAGTCTCTCGCTCCCCTCCCTCTTTCAGCTTTGGGGAAGCAGCGATCAGACCCTGCCCTTTTCTGTTAACAAACAGACCAGACCAGAAAACAAGCAGAAAAAGACAGAGGTAGAAGCAGCAAGAAACGAGGCAGAGTGAACTGACTGACAAGGGAGAAGCAGGCAGTGGTAGAGGCTGATTTTGATGTTAGTTTGGATCCAGGACTGGGTGGGATCCTCTTGCTCTCCTCTCCGCTGGAATACCACTGCAGGGCTGGGAATCTTCTCCCAGTCCCACGCCTGTTCCCCCAGCTCAGCCAGCTCTGCTCTAGGATGCTGTGAAGGATGGTCCACCAGGAAAACTGTTCTTACCAGGTAGTTGTCAGAGCCAAAATGACACAACACACTCTGTAACTGAACTGTTTCTTTGGCTGATTTTTAGTTGTTGCTCCATGCTTCTCGTGAAAATATCACATTTTTATCTT
This sequence comes from Acanthochromis polyacanthus, assembly GCF_021347895.1. Taxonomy (NCBI): domain Eukaryota; kingdom Metazoa; phylum Chordata; class Actinopteri; family Pomacentridae; genus Acanthochromis; species Acanthochromis polyacanthus. The sequence goes on from NC_067125.1 coordinate 34,749,707, forward strand.
TTAAGCTGTGTGTATCATGTCATGTTTGAAACTAGGGCACTGTTGCACATGTGTAGGACTTGTGTGTAACATTGTGGCGACTCAGACATGTGTAGGAGTGTTGCTCTGTCTTGTGTGGTTACATGATTGTGTTGTGAGTCTGATGACTGGCTGGTTGCTAAGAGAGCACTTGACTCAAGGGAATAATGTCCTACCTCCCGTCCACCTCCTCCTCATTCAGCCTCATCAATCCCCGTCAAGGAGGCATGAGGTGTGCATGTAACTGCAAGTTTGTAGGGCTACAACTAAAATGTGTGTGTTTTTAAATCTATTTCAAGCTGCCATTTTAATGTAGAAGATGCGCTTTTTGTAATTTGATGCATAGTGCAGACAGTGTAGGGATAAATAGAACTTAAATGTGAATGGTAGCTTGGAGGGGTGTGCCTGTGTGCGCATTTGTGTTTAATAATGTGTGTGTGTGTGTGATTCTGTTGGGACATATGACAGCGGTGTCCCATTTTTATCTAACGATGAATTGGGAGGAATGAAGCAGTCGTGATTAAAGAAAAGCAGTACATCACAGCTGTGCATCCTGCTTTTTCTATAACCAACTCTGCCAGGGAAGGAAAAATCTGCAATGCAGTGGAGATGGAGAGTGAGGAACAGGCAGAGAGGTAGATGAAAGGCAGAAGAGATAAGCCGAATATGCCGGGGGAGGAAGAAAGATGGAGCTTCTTTGATGGGGAGGAACAAGTGTGGAGAGTCCCAGAGAAATGGATGGGCCTTGTGGGTGTACTTACAAAGTGTTTCATCAACATGCAACGTGAAGCCTCAACATGAGAGGCTCAAATTCTGTTATCTAACCATTAAATGTTCCTTTGGGTGGAAATCAAGTTGAATTTTTAATGTGTGCAAAGAAAAAATGTGATCCGTTTAGTATCTTCAGCTGTTTTCTTTGACTATTTCACATGGGTGTGACAACTGCAGCAACTGTAAGCGCTCACACCTCCAGCATTATCAACCTTTATAAAGGCTGATCTCTTGCATATCCTTTTAAAGCTTTGGATTTGAAGTGAAAAACTGCCCTGAAAACGACTCAAATCATCCAACAAAACATTTGTACGAAATGCTGCATCCTCCACGTATTTGTATTTGCGTGTCAGGAGGGTGGATTTGTACTTGTGTGGGTTATGGAGCAGTTGTGTAATGGGATAAGGATTTCCTGCCATGTTTTGCGGTAGATAAAGTCTAGATGGGGCGACGGAAAGATGGCAGGATCGAAGGAAAGAGCGGCCAGATAACCGGAGAGGAGTGACACCAAAGAGGGCAGCGGACACGGCAGATGAAAGGCAGACATGAAACAGTAACAGGAGACGCATTGACAACACAGGCGGCAGAAAGCAAAGAAGGAGACATGTAGAGCGATGAGAACCACGTACAGCTTTTCTGAGGCGATGACAGATGATAAGAAGAATGGAAAAATAATCAGTTCAACCTCAGGGAGGGAAAAAAAATGAGATATTTATGAAGTTGCTGTGTTGGAGGCTGAGACGGCTTTAATACAACGGATGTATTAAAGAGAGATGGAGCAAATAAGAGAAAGATCAGCGAGCGGGGCTGAGGGTTCAGGCTCTGATAACACCAACTCTCTAGAGGCCCCTCAATTAGAGCCGGTAACCTGGCAACCAGCCGGCAGACAGCGCCCCTCACGCTCATATAACACAAACCCACCAAGGGACGGCAAGAAGCAAAGGGCAACGGGGGGACAGAACAGATAGAAGGGAAGGAGTGGAGGGTTTAATGATGAAATAAAACAGTCAGGGAGTAAATAGATAAAGTGGAAAAAGAGGGAGGTCGAGAGCTTTGTGTTGTTTCTGTATCTCTGCATGTCTCCTGGGACGGTTTATGACTTGGGGAAGTCTCTGTTTTGGTTGTGAGCATCCTTGTTTTGTCCCTCTTTAGTTAAGGTGTGGTCCTTGCTTTTCCGGAAACTCTCTTTTGCTCCCTGTTCGTTCCCCCCTTTAACATTTAAGGCAAGCTAATGTCAGAAAGCATTAGATTAAATGGCAAGCGGTCAATGGGAGACACAGTAAAGCCACCGTTTGACCTAAAGTCTACCAAAACCAGCTATTGATTTAAGCCTGTCACATAAACTACGAGTCCAAAAAAACGAGAAAGAATATCCCTTAGATCACGATAATAACCAATTGTCTGATCGAGCGCCTTCGTCTTGATGCTGCACCTCATTTTGTTAAGTGCTTGAGCGAGCTAAAGGCACGCTGTTCCGCAGCGTGTTTTCCCGACTCTGAGGTCTCAATATGTCATCCTGTTTTCAGATTCTCATGTAAATCTATAAATCTCGCAGTGCCGTATTGCTGTCAGCAGCAGCAGCAGTACCAGCAGGGTGAAGGGTGATGGTGAGATTTATCAGCTTGGCCGCAGTGTGTCATCCCGGGCCGGAGGAAAACTGTCAGCCTGCCAAAGCCTCGGGAGCTCTGACTGAATCCTGAATCCTGTCACACATAATAATTATGCCTTTCTGTATATTATGTTGTGTCTACACCCCCCTGCAGCTCGGCTGGGTGAAGCCGAGCTGCAGTGTGAGTGTAACTGTATATGAGGTGTGGCCTGATGAATTATAAATTAGGAATAGCACTACAGTAGATTGCTCTGATGGGTCGTGCTCGGATGATAGAATCGATCAATAAGCCTGGACAACGGACACATTCGTGGAATTACTGACATGACAAATGAGTTTACCAGGAAGTAGTTACAGCCTGAATCATCCCCTGAAACACACGCATTTTTACATTTCTGTTTTCGTACAAAACAAAATACTCCTCAATCTTTTATTACTTACCATGCTAACTGTTTCCCTGCCTCATTAGTTGAAGCTAAGTTGTACTTGAAGCTTCTCCAGCTCCAGCCTGACCACACAGATTGATATCAAAGTATGTATCTCGTTCTTGTTTAAAGAAAGCGTACACACGTTTGAAAGTGCCCAAAAACTATTGATTTAGTTGTTTGTACAGTAATGACCTGTCACAGATGTATCAGTATTTGCATATACTGTATATTGTCCGATGTACGGTGATATGAAAACTTTCTTTTAAATAAAGAAAGAAATGCTTGGATAAATAAAAAATGTTGGCATTGCATAGTTTGTCCAGCTCAGACTCCATTGTTTACTATTATAACTGCAGCACATGTAGCAGAGTACGCATCAAAGTCGAGCAGACGATGCGGAGTCAGCCTTTGTCTTCATGAAAAGCTGCTAAATAGTTTGTGAAATATATTGCTGGAAAGCTAATAAACAATGACTTCATCATTTTGCCTCTTCAATATAAGTCTAACATATACGTATGCTGTATATAAACAATATCGGCCCATATATATATATATATATATATATATATATATATATATATATCAAAATTTCTTACCCCCCCAAAAGGTAATGGTCTTAAAAATCCAGCATCAGGATCTGTGAATGTATATAAAAGCTAAAAAAAAATTGGATGAATATCAGAATTTTATGACATACGTTGTAAGTCTTGTTGTCCAGTCTAAACCATGTAGGTAAGAGCATTGGATGGGAAAATGAGATTTTCCCTTCCAGAAATAACAATTCTTTTTGAATTCTTAATGATCTATGATTTGCATCCCTTAAATCAAACCTTGTCTGTACAGAAAGCCTCTTTTTTCATTTGCAACAAGAGCAGAATTTGTCTTAATAATACACAATTTGACAAAACTTCTTCTCCCTGAAACACTGGCCTCTGTGTGAGTTAGCGGACTTCCTGATGGGCCGCCCCGTGCTCCCTTCGCTGTCCAATTTGTTTGGAACACAGAGCATTGCCATGGAGAAATTCTCACCACGTTGCTATGGCAGCAGCCCCCGTTCTTTTCCTCCTCTTTCCAAAATATGATCAGAGGAGAGTCTCTGGCGTGTCGTTCATATGTGTCAGTAAATGTGATCTGTGGTATTATAATGTCACGCAAGAGTGTAGGTAGATAATAGGGAGCAGTATGGGTGTGTGCTGATATTTACAGACACACAAAAATGTAGCAGGTCTGATAAACAGAGCAGATTTTCGCTCTCACACACAAAAATCAGCAGTATTTCTCATTGCACTCATTGGCTAAATCTATTTCTAACCTCAACTCTGAAAGTAAGTCTTTTGAAGTGGTGTGAAAAATTGAGGACTTGCTAAAGTGTCCAGCAAACGGCTTCACTTCAAAGGTATGAAACTGAAGTCGGTCTCCACAAAGATAGAAGTAAATGCGCACACACATAGCGCCATTGGCCTTGGATCGCAGGCTTACAGGAGGTGCCAGGAACCCTCTCCCACAGCCACCCTCTGTTCACTTGGAACAATAAGCTGTTCTGTGTGTGCATGTCTCTCTCTCTTTCATACTCTCTCAGCTGACCAGACAGCCAAGCCATCATCGGCGCTAGAAGAATTAACCTGCGAGTTTGTGTCTCAGATACGCAGCTCTAAGTTTCCACAGCAGTCTGTGCGATTGAACTGTGTTTCATGGAGCTTTTAGCGTGAAATTTAGTAAGGGTTTGTGTGTATGTGTAGGCTTTCTTTGTATTTTCCACTTCTTGTGCGTAGGTAATCCAGGTAACCCCTTAATCCCAATCTCCTATTCCATTAGAATCAGGAGTGACTTCACCTTCACCATGAAGTCAGCCTCAGTAATGAAGCAGAGATCCAGCGGGGCAGACTCTGCCCCACCCTCCAGCCCCAAACAGGCAGCTCTCGCTAACTGCTAACGCTGGTTTCATTGGCTTGTGCATGTGTGTTTGTGTGCATGTGTGTGTTGTCTGTATTGTCCCCAGCAGCAGTCCAGTGTGGGTGGATTCAGGAGACAGCCAGACAATTCGCTGTACTCTACCCATAATCCTTAGGGATCAACGCTGAATCAAATCCACTTCCTATTTTTTCCACTTAACCCTTCTGTCTGTGTGTGTGTGTGTGTGTGTGTGTGTGTGTGTGTGTGTGTGTGTGTGTGTGTGTGTGTGTGTGTGTGTGTGTGTGTGTGTGTGTGTGTGCGCATGGCCGTTTGCTCAAATGCTCTTTGATGTTATCATGCAAATGCATTATTCCCCAACTGTCTTCATCTCTGATTCCTTTTTCCCATCTTATTCTCGTCTACATTGTCTCTCTTTCACTGAGCAGAGAAACAGATGAATGTGACTCATGTTCATCAGTATCACTTGCCGTTGTCTTGCTTCTCGTCTTTCTCCTATCATCCGTCTTGTACCCCTTTTGTCCTTGACTGGCTATTTTATTTCTTATCAGATATCCGTGTCTTCCCGTTAGATCCCAGACTATTTAATGTGATTCATCATGTGAATCTGTCTGCAGGTGGTGAGTTGATGCTTCAGAGAAAGAAAAAAATGTATTTAACTACAAGCTTTGCTCCCCTTAAGGTCAGGGTTAGTTTTTGTATAATTTTCCAAGGTTTATAGCCATGCTGTTTGTCAGCTTAGTATAGGTGTATGTCTAGTGAGAGGATTATGCTATTATATTTTCAGAGTAATACCAAAAATACCAAAATAATGCCATTTCCAAATACATTATTAGAAGGAATCTAAAACATGTTCAGCAAATTCGTTGTTCTGTATAACAAAACAAGCCATTTTTTGTCTTAACCACAACGCTAATTTTGTCTTATGAGGTCAATAGCCAGCAGCTGGGCTTGGAATGTGTGCTATCTTTTTTTTAAAAAAACAACAAAATTACACCATTTATCTGAGCTAGAAACTCTAAAATCAGGAAAACTTGTCAGATTTTCAGCTTTGAATGTTCATTGAACTACTCGTCCATGGCATGCCATTCCACTGGAAAACTTAATCAAATCTAAGCTTAAAATCCTGATTTTTCATCAAAACCCCGTCATCCTTTGTGTGTCACATTAAAACGTGCCAAATATCAAATGTTTGCTTTGACCAAATGTTGTAAAAAAAAAAAAAAAAAAATTGCTTTCCTTTGTGCAACTACAACACAAAGGAAAGCATTAGTGACTCAGCTGTGTCCAACAGTCATTTCCAAAAATTCAAGGACTTTTTGGCAGAACTGGGTTGAACTGCAGTCGGTGTGTACACTGAGCAGAGAGGAGGCAAGTGTGCAAACAAATTTAAGCAGCAAAATATCTACAGTACATAGAGCCACCATTTTCCAATATTCATAATAGCTGTGGACACTTACAAAATGTGAATTTTCTCAATTCTTTCAAGAAATTAAACCATTTAATTTTTGTTGTTTTATCTCATTTATGGCATTAGAACTCTGCCAAACTGCACAAAAGACATTTTTTAAGTTCTTTCTGCTTCTAGTCATGATTTTTACTGCTTCCGTACAAGTGGAGAAATTGATATTGCATTGAAAAGCAAGCCCAGAGTTAGTAGAAATGTGACAGGAGCAAAAAACACAACAACCAGAAAATGCTTGGGGTTCAGAGGGTCAAAACTAAATGTATAAAACAACTGCCTCAATACATTAAAGCCTTAAAAATGGTAAAGATTTAAATAAGGAAAGTGTTAGAATGCAACACTAATTGCAATCTTTCACTAATGTGAAATCCATTTAATCACTACACAGTAAAAATGTATTTGATCTTCTGTTCTGGTGCATATGAAATATGAATTATGATTTCATTTTCACTTGGACATGGTAATGGTTTTCCAATACACTGCAATACCATTCTCAGTGTAACCAGCTGATGGGTGTGTGTGTTTGTGTGAAGTCATGCTCCCCTGCAGTGTGAAGTCGCAGCCATATGTGGATATAATTTTCTGTCTGGGCGGCTATGACAAATATATGAGTCACGGGTCGATAACGTCTCACAAAGATGAGATCATTACACACCGTGGAGAGCTCAGATTGAAAATGTAAGTCACTGATACAAGGCACAAGCAATCCCTGTGTACGTGAGTGAATGAGTGACTGTGTGTGTGTGTTTGTGTGCCAGACTAATGGTCCATTGTGCTCTGTCAGGGTTTATTTAGCTGGCCGGGGCTGTTGGCTTTGGAGTCCAGACGAGGCACTATTTTTACCTTGGCAGGAAGGGAGAACACGGCCTCCTCTGTTACACATATACACACACTTTCATATTCATTTCACCTCAAATATGCATGCAAATTTGAAAAAATAATCTCTTATTCACAAGCATACACAGAATGATAAGTCAGGCTAGATACCAGGGTGGAGAATCATCCAGGGGTTGTCTACACACACTGTGGCTATCCCTAAATGTCTCTTTTTAAACTGTTGTCGAGCAGCTGCTGTCCTCACGTCAGGGCGTGAAAATGGAAAAAACACCAGCGTGAGTTTCTCCCTCCTCTCTCCTGCTCTCCCTGTGCTGTGAGAGGCTGCCCTGACCAAGAGGGTGGAAGGTAGGGAGGTCCTAAAGGGGCCTTACCTCTGACCATTGTGCTTTTTCCAGTCCTGTGGGAGAGTCAGGCCGGCAGGGGAAAACTTACAGAGGGATCCGAGTGGAGGAAGAGCAGAGAAAGAGAAACAGTGTCACAACATGTTAGAGAAGGGCAAGGAGAAGCCACCAGTACAAGAGTAGAGTTTTCTGTGTCAGCTCAGTCATAATGCAGAGTGACTGGGCTCAAGCTCAGGAGTTGGTCTGGACTAACCTACTGACTGGGGAGTAGAAAGGAAAAGACAGGACATCAGACAGGGATGAGGGAGGCGCTGGATAATATGGATGGGTGTGGTGGAGTAGATGATGTCATCAGGCAAGCATCCGACCTTTACCTCAGTGACGACTACAAAGAGGTAAAAGACCGTGTAATGTTTGCATGTGTATCATTCCAGGATTATGAATCAAATTTTATTCAATAATTAGCTGAAATGAATGGAAAAAATCTCCGTGGTCAACAGATGTAGAATGTTTAACCTAACACATGTGGTTGCTTGTTTGTGTCTGCCAAGTATGCGCTGTGTTTCCTAAAGGAGTAGTTCAACACTTTTGGAAATACAGTTATTCTCTTTCTCCTTATGGCAAAACCAACACTAGCATGGCTCCATCCAGAGGTGACGAAATTAATCTACCAGCATCTCTAAATGAATAATAATTTAACATGTTACATGATCTCTTGTGTGTTTAATCCATACCGTTGGAAAAAAGCGACAAGTTTGTTGTTCTGCCCTGGAGTATTTCTTGGTTCAAAGCCATAACTAGCAGCCTCACTTTGACCACAAGTTAAGAAAGCCAAGAAACAGTCCAGAATCTTATGGCCACCTTAATACCAGAACATTCAATTATTATAAATCTGTTTTATAGATTTACCAAAACAAATATAGCATGTTAATTGAATGAACTGTATGAGCTGTAAGTGCCTTAAAGTCTATGAATGCTGTTAAGTTGATTATAGGCTAATAAAATAACCACCTGGAACAGAAGTTGGTTGATTCTTTAATGTATTTATATATTCAAAAATTTTAATATACTAGCAGATGAAGTTCAGTTTTAAGAGGGTTGGTAGGCAGATTTAGTTTTGTTTTCTTTGACAGTGTTAGGTGGGTGGTTTTTCCCTGTTTTCCAGTCTTTATGCTAAGCTAACTAACAGAGTGTTTGTTCCAGCTTCATCCTAAACAGACAAATATGACTAACTAGCTTTTTTTGCAAGAAATGGAATAAGATATTTCTCAAAATGCTCCACTAGCCCTGTAACAGAGTTCTGTGTGTTGAGTGTAGCTTTCAGACGCAGCCAAAAACTGAGACTGATGTCAGAGGCGGTTGAAGTCTGAAGGCATTACAGTGCTGAGATATTTGGAGCGGTGCTATGACATAATGGTGTGAGTAGCTGGGCTTTTAATCTTAAATCCGTTTCATTCTTTTGGAGGAAAAAAAAACAGATTCCTCCACTAAATCTATTCCCACAAATAGTCTGGCCTTCCCGCAGAGAGAAGCTCAAACGTCACTTGGGCGCCCATTGTCCCGTCCGAACCCACTTCATGCTCCTCGTCTCCCCTCCTTCCCTTTGTAACCCCGACTCACCCATCCCCTTGCTCCCCCTTTTCTCTTATTTTTCCCTCCTTGTTCCCACCATAGCCCTCCCCCACTCCTCTCACCCTCACATACACATTATTGTAAGGCCTCGTACCACTCGCTGAGCGGTTCTCCTCCAGCCTGAGTGACAGGAACAGTCTTGCACTGACCTGCAGCTGAACTGTAAGAGAGGTCAGAGGTCAGGTCCCTTATCTGGGATGGAATGTTGCACTGCCTGGACAGATGGGTCTCAGATGGCATGAAAAGACGAGACAGTCACACACACATGCATGTTCAGCCTACGAAGACAGCATGGACTCTTAAAATGGGTATGCTTAAATGACTAGTTGGAGATTTGGAGAAATTTGCTCTCTTACACTAGATTATCCACTCCAGACAAGAAGACTGATACTCCTGTATAGATGAGAAACAACTACCAGGAGCCAGTTAGCTTAGGTTAGAGTGTAGCCTTGAAACAGGGGTAACAACTAGCCTGGTTCTGTCTAAAGGCAACAAAATCCAAACTTCAAACTCCTTCATGGATTGTTGTCATCGTTAGATTTAGAGACAACTTGCTGGAGTCGCTTGTTAAACGTCACTGAACTTAGCCAAGAATGAGTTTCAAACTTTAGAGATGTTGGTGAGCAATAGAGCCTGACTAATGCTGGATTTTTGGAGTATTTTCCAGTTTGTGGAAAGGACAAAAATACAATATTGATGTATTGGTAAATATTCCCCATATATATCTACATACATGATGTTGGAGAATTAAAGCATAAAAGATGTAATTGTTTATTAACTTTCCAGTCATGTGTTTCACAAACTACTTAGCAGCTCACAGTGATGACACCACTTGGCCCTGCATCTCTGCTCAGCTGTGGTACATTCTCTGCTGCATGTGCTGCAGACAGTGTTGGACAAAATATGTGATGACACCATTTCGAAATTATGCCAAACATATTTTTCTGTTGTGCATTATATTCTGTAAAAACATTGTTCTCATCTCGGGACATATTGGACAGCATATGTGCCAAAATATCTGTGTTAGGTCAATATCTGCCAACAATAATGGCCAAACGATATATCGGACAGGGCCAGGTTAGCTGTTTTCCTTGTTTTTATGTTAAGCTAAACTGACCTGTTCTTGACTGTGGCTTAATATTTTAACATCCAGGTGTGATAGTAGTTTCGGTGTTTATGTCTTACTCACAGCAGAGAATATGATCATTTCCCAAAGCATCAAAATATTCACTTGAATGGAATAAGCACTGACTTGCACTGTGTTTTCAGAAATGTGTACAAGCAGATCTAGTTTTAGTCAAATCTAAGCCTGAAAGAACATCTGTGTGAACCGTGGAGCTATGCAGCACAGTCATAACACACTCACTGAAGACACAGTGACCTTGTATCTGTTTGTAAAGCTGAGAGCTCAGCAGCAGCTCACTGTCAGAGCTGGAAAAAATATGTGAGTGAAGCCGTCGCTGTTTGGATTCTCAACGCCGCACCACACAGCAGCACACACGTTCAAGCTTTGTGGCACCGCAGCTTTATAAAAAACTCTCACAGACATATCCAGGTGCACTGTAATGTCATGCTTCCACCGTTGATTTACCTAAAAAGGCAAGTAGTCTGCGCTCACCAGCACTGGTATTTGTGTATACTTGTGTGTGTGTGTGTGTGTGTGTGTGTGTGTGTGTGTGTGTTAACAGTGGGTTCTTGTCTCCAGCCGGGGAGGAAGGTCTGGGTCATTGAAAAGAGTCCATTGTGCAGAAAAAGGGAGATTTTTCATGAGGAATGCTGCCAAAAAGAAGAAAGGGGAATGTAATATTAATAAATGAAGGTGTGACACATTTGAAAGCATTTCTGTCTTTAACATATGTTAAAAAAAGTTGCAGGAGGAAGGCTTGAAAAGGGATACTTAAATCAGAGAAAAGCAATGGACAGAAATGTCTAGCTCTACTGATATAGATGCAAGCACATCCACATTCACACACATCTGAGATCTTAACCATTAAACAGTTTCTGGCCACAAGAGTCTGCAATTTTGTGGGAGGCGAGAGGGAGGATGCTCTTTGTTTGCACAGATAATTAAATTCATCTCCCTTCTCTAATATAGATTTTCAGGGAAGATTTGAAGGCTCTAAACAAGCACCCCGTCGGTCATTGCCAGGGCTAAATCACCCTCTAGGCCTGCGGATGAATGGTTGTAGTGCAGAGTGGAGGAGAAAATGTCTTTGTCAATGAAGGTTTTTCAGTGGAGGAAATTGCTCAGTGAATTTGAGGAAAAACACAAATTAGCCCAATTGTGTTCCCCCCAATCTAATTTGGACAGTGACGGCTGCGGTGCTCAGGGCCAGCAGCTGAAGGAGGTGGTTAGGATTGTCACTCATCCTGTCTCTAACGCTCGCTTCCCGCATGCATCTTGAAATGTTAATGTAATGGATCCAGCAATTTTCCGTGTCATCATCATGTGGAAACACCCATTCGGATCATTTCCCATCTCGGAATTTTATTACATTTTGTGAGTGGCTCGAGTGGAAAAATTATCCAGCAAAGCACACAAAGGTTACGATGATGTTTTATTCATGACTGTTTGAGTGCCTCAGCCAATCAGAAGTAGAGAAAGTTTGCATGTTTTTAGCAGGAAAGTTGACATTTAGTCCAAAAGTCACACCAGTATGAAGTCAGCATGGAAACTGACAGGATTGGATTGCTTCCTGCATTTAAGTGGCTCTGAAAATGTCTCTACTTTACATGTATTGAATTAACCAGAAACTGTTTCGATACAGTGTGAAATTTAAAAAGACAATAAAAAACGATGAGCTATTGTGGTTTAGATGATATAAGCAGTGTGCAAAAACAACACAAGGAGCATATTTGCTGAACCATTTCGCACCTCCACCTCTCAGTGGCATATTCCACACCTCTGTAAAAGGTTTACGGGCTGCCATGATGACTGTTTTACCACACACACCCAGACACACACACCCAGACACACACACACACACACACACACACACACAACACAAACAAGCTGGAAAGGGGTTGTGACTTCAGGCAGGTGTGAGATGCTGACTTTGCCTGCCACTTGTTAACCAGCTGCAGATCACAGAACATGTTTTAACTTCAGAGGTTTTCTGAGGTAACGTAGTTATTATGAGGATGTGACGTTGTGTTGCACTGTTGACTTCACTTGTGACAATACCAGTTGAATTACCTTTGAGTTTTGGATTGTTGATCCCACAAAAAAGAAGGCATTTAAAGATGTAACCTTTGGGAAACAAGCTTGCATTTTTGACTTATTCTGTCATTTTAGACGAAATAAATTATTAATTTTATGATTACTCAAATAATTAGATCATTTACCAGTGCAAATCAGTGCATTTAACCCAGACGTTGCCATTGGTCACAGAATGTAAAGGCGTAGAACAAGTATGAAAATCATATTTGACTTTGTGTCCATGTGGCTGTGTATTAAAGATCCATTCATCCTTTCATTAGCTATACCTATATTTTCTGTAGACATTTGCAAACGGGTGAGGCTGTCCTAACTGGCACAAGGCAACAGACAGGTCACCAATTCATCACACTGCCAACACCATGCAAGTCCAGTCTAGTAAAGCTTGTTTTATGTTTACCACTTTAGCGAGGTTCGTGCCGTGCCGTGCTAAAAAATTGTGCAATTTTTTGCACCCACGCCCCCTTGAGCAGCCTTTCAGTGCGGAAAATTTCCGCTCCGCGCACCTCCACATTTTTTTAACCAAAGCGGATGGAAACGCACGAAAAACATGGCAGAGGGCTAGGTCTCGTAGCTGAAGTCTAGAAATACGTGCACTTATAAGATTCATCACACAGAGATCACCGTGGTAACCGGGTTATGAACAATTCGTGTGTGAAATTGAGACTAACTGCTGAAATGCAGCTATTTGGTAAAATGTCATGTTGTAAGTGGTGTAAGCAATGGAAAACTTCTTCTCCAGTTTAGTACTATAGTAGACCAGGTATACGTGTGTTTACCCCCTGCAGTTTGGGAGCAGATGCCCCAAGGAGTATAAATGCACACATGGTCTCTCTCATTTACGCAGGGCTCATTCGTGCTGAAAGTATAACTCAGCCTTTAACACCTACAGTTAATTTACAATCACCGATTAACCATACCAGGAGAAAATCAAACAGACTCAGGGAGAACATACAAACTCTACTGAGAAAGGCTGCAGCCAACCAGCAGGTTTCAGTGCAGACGCTTCTTTGCTGTGAGGCTACAGAGCAACCACTGCATTTAATTGTATTACATGTTTTGTTTTTTTTTTCCTCAGGACTAGTCTGACTCACCAAATGTAGTTTACAGTCATAAGTCTGGCATTTGCATTCCATGTGGCTGTCTCCTGCTCTTCTGCTATCTGTGTTACCATTTTGAAAATCCCCCTCACTGTCGAAAACCACAAACTCTAGGGAGCAACCTACTACAATGAATGAATTTCAAGTTTTCAGATTAGATTACTTGTCTCCCTGCATAAGAATGTTTCAACAAAACAATTCCCTGTCACAATGTTGAGGAGACACCATCACTGCGTCCTGGGCTTAGCAATGCCTAATACAATTATGATTGGTTCACAGAAATGAAAACAAGCCATCACAGTTATTTTCACCTATAGCAGAATGACGAGGTGCAGTCAGACCATTCTGCATGTGTCAGCACTAGAGAATAGTCTGACTATGATACTCTATAATATGAAATACAAAATAAATCAAAACAACTATCTCATGCAGATTATTTTCTAGTTTTGATGACTTTAATGATGATTTAAAAATGTTCTTACTTTTAGTCGACCTCGTGAAGCTGTCAGTGGTTCAGATAATTTGTCGAAATCAGAATCAGAAATACTTTATTGATCCCCGAGGGGAAATTATCTTGAAGAAGTTGTCTTCATGAACATGCAGCCCTGATTATCTCACAGTAGAAGATCTGACTTTTCCCCTTGAATAAACTTCAACTGCTGTACGTCTCTATATCAACACATAGCCGAGCTCACAGAGACAGTATGAGGCCTTGCATTTGCAAACTGCTATGAAGCTAAGCTGTATAGTTTAGGGTGATGCTGGTATTTCATGCAAAAACTCCCCTGTGCCTTCCTCAGTGTGTTAAACTTCCATCCTGGCCAGCCCTCATTCTTTATCCTCTCCCAGCCCTCGCCACATGAGGGGAGCATTCAGTTAACAATGCTCAGTGAACCTGCTGCTTTTGGTTTCATCTTTGCTCGGAGCAACTGTTCAGCCGAGTAACTTGACTGACAGCTTTGTTGTAGTCGGTGGGAGTGATGTATGTGTACAAAAATGTGTTTGACCTGCACTGTACCACACATGCTGCCGCTGCGCCTTTGAAGCAACGAATTGAAACTTTCAAGTATGTTCATCTTGATTCCCCAGGCAATCGTTCAAACAGATACACAAAAGGAGCAGTGCCAGGTCCACTCCTCTACATGCCAGTGTGTGCGCTGGCGGTGCCAAGAGCGTCTTGCGGGCTCTTGTGTGGAGTGGGATTATGTTAATTTGTCCTTGGTGAAGGCACTCTCACTAACGCCTGCACACAATTGTCAAGAGAGACATAGACGGTGCGAGAGCAAAGGAGGGAGCGAAGGAGTTGAGAAAATGAGTGGGAGAGAGGTGAAGGTACGATGAGTGATTTGGAGAGGGAAGAACAGAGTGAACCGCAGAGAGATAGCTTGATGGAAGGACTAGGAGAGGCCAGGGGCTCGAGGAAAAAAAGTGGAGATGAGTGGAATTGGGGATAATGAGGAAGAGAGGGGAAGACAAATGACTGGTGTGGCTGAATCAAGTGAATAAAGAAAGGATGGGGATGTGAGATGAAGAATGTGAAAGATTTATGGAGGAGCAAGTGGAAAGGGGCAAAAAAAGAAAGAGGTAGACCCATAAAGGGAGGGATAGTGGTTACACTCCAGGCTAACACCATCTCCTCTCTGCTCAGCATGTTTTCTTGATTCTACTTTCTTTCTAGCCTCGAATTTGAAAATACAGACCCGAAATATGGGAACCTTAATGCCACTCATGCTCTGCCGTCACATTAAAATGGCCTCATTATGTATTGCTTCACTAATTAAAGATTCACAAGTCAAATAGTTTGGGAAGCAGTTAAATAAAGCTCCAAATCTGCTCTAGTAGTGAACAAACAAAAGAAGTGTTTTGCGGAGCGTCTCAATGGTTGTTTCCATCTCAGTTGGATGTTTAAATCTGTTATCAGCACAGATAAGAGAGGAAACTGGTGTGCATGAGTGTGAGTGAAGTGCTGCCAAAGCTGAAGCCATCCACAGTTAGAAATTTGTGGTTTGGACAATCGAAAGCAGCTCTGAAATTTTGTAAGGCTGTGATTCCTGCAGTTCTAAGCATGTATGAGATGGTTATTGCAGTTTTGCCTCCTGAATTTGTCATATGTAAACTGAATCTTGTACGAGAAAGCCTAGCACAGTATCTGAGTGTTTACAGTTATTCTCTGAGGCAACAGTACCACCTGCTGGTGAATACCGGTATTGCTGACTTTTAATGATCTCCACTGAGATGCTTCACACATTTCTTTTTCAGTGCATCAGCTGACTCCACACTTTGTATCAGAGCTTGCTAAGATGACACTGAACCTCTTATTGCAAATTAAGAAGAGGCTGCTGTTATTTATATGCTTGCCCCAGTGAGTCGTAACAGCCCCGGGTAACAGCGCTTTCTATTTCTGCACATAGCTCGTCCCTGTGGGAGAAGAGAGTTGAGGTGATGGTGATGTAGCATGTATGGCAACGACTTGCCCTCATTTTTAATATCAATTATCAGCTAGATCCATAAAAAGTAACCCAATCTTGTTAATCTTCTGTTGCAGGCCCAGAAGAATGAGAGGGAGTCTATCAGGCAGAAGTTGGCCCTGGGCAGTTTCTTCGATGATGGGCCGGGCATCTACACCAGCTGCAGCAAGAGCGGCAAACCCAGCCTGTCCTCACGGTGAGACTTCTGACTTATTACGTCTTTCTAAACCAAAAAGCATGTGACAGATACTTGGAAAACACGATATTTTAGTTGTCTATTTTTCCCCCTTTTTTTTGTGGTCTGATAATTCTCTGAATGAGGATGCACTGAAAAGGGATCCTATACAAAAACTTGGACTGAAAAAAAGTCAAAAAAAGAAAAAAAAACTGAAGTGTATGAATCTATAAGTTCAGATTTACTGTCAGAAGTACTGTATATAAATAACAAAGAGGGGGGTGAGAATGACAGGAAGGAGAGAGGAGCAGTATGAATGAGGCAGATGAAATCAGCACTTGTGGCTCTCACTTCCTAAAAGACACTTACATGAGTGCACACACACGCACATACACACATAGTGCTGCTGCCTCCTACACAATGCCTTCCTGGAACTAGATGTCCTGTAAACACTGCGGTGCTCGTCGTGTTCATGTGATTCAAATCCCGGCAATTTCTCAATATTGCTGATTAATAATGATGAAATACAGGGAAACAGTCAGATGGCAGCGCTGCCTGAAAAGACACTTGTCTGGGGTGCTAAGTTATGAAAATGCCATGTTAAGCTTGAAATTTTAGGCTGATCTTTTGGTATTTTTCATATGTTATCAGATATTTTTTAAACATTATTTAAAGAATTGCATCCAAGATATGTTCTAAACACGAGATCTTACAGTTGAAAAGTGAACTCATCAGTGTACTCTTCTAAAATAGCAGAAACGTATTGTTGGTATTTCTTTCCTGCGGTTTCTCGCTGTTTGTCTGCTGGCCTATTCACCCATACTATAATATATCGGAGCTAAGTTAATCTCAGTGAGGCTCTGCTCTGTTTGTTATTGAACAACAGTTTATCATCTTCTGGTTGTCAAAAAAGTCACCGGACACTTTAACGGCTCCTAAGATCTATTAAATTGGAGCTTCAGGGGGAGTTTTGACACTCCCCCTCTAGAAACAAACAATCGACCACTCAGGTCCTGTTTTAATTGGGACTGATTGGATCTATGCTGTGTAATCAATCAGGCCTGTTTGTAATTACTGCATTGAATAAGCAGATTATTGATCCGCAGTGGGATGGATCTACACCTTGTGATATTCTGCTCTTTCATGGCACAAACACTCCCCCTCTGGTCCTAGACAGATTGTATCAGACCTACCGGAAACCTCTTGGATCGATTCAGAGACGAGAGGAGGGATGATTAAAAACACAAACCCTCCTTAATTTTGTCTTCAGTCTGCACTTTGCTCTGGTGATGAAAGCAGAGGGTCTTGTCGTTTTTTTTTTCTGTTTTTCTCTCCTTATTTCTGTCTTTTAACACATGAAAGTCCTGTTTGTGTGTTTGCAGCACTCTAAATGCTCCATTGGAGCACTTTGTTGAACTCATCACAGGTCGTTTGCGTTAGCAGCGGTGCTGTTGACATTGCTGTCTGTTTTGGCTCTGGGCCGAGTCAATTACCGCAGAAGCAGCTGACAGTTGAACTGACTTGACATGTTATCTGCATTTATGCTAATATTACTTTTCCATGTGTTTCTCTGTCTCTTTCTGTGTCTCCCTGCAGGCTGCAGAGCGGCATGAACTTACAGATCTGTTTTGTCAATGATAGTGGTAGCGATAAGGACAGCGATGCAGATGACAGCAAGACAGAGACAAGTCTGGACACACCTCTGTCCCCCATGGTATGATGTGCTCTCATGGTGTTAACCTCCACTACAATATTACAATGTATTCACGACAAAATGTGTATTATTGATGGTGTGAAAGTAGCAAAGATTAGATCGTGTGAAAGCGAAATTGAGACAGAACAAGAATGAAAGCAGTAAAATGGGAGATCTTCATTATGAATCAGAGAGAGAGCTGGCATTTGCGTTATGAATGTCTCTGTACACGTTTTGTGGCCTGTAAGCCAGTTCACGGGCATCAAATGAGAGGTGAAATGGTATATGTTCGCCGTGGTCATGGATGACCGGCTGCATTAACCTCCTGTCAACCTGAGACACGTTTAGCAGGACAAGAGGGAGAAAGAGAAAAATCATCATTTCTTTACATGTTCATCCTCGTTCTCCTCATGTCCCAGCTGATGTGCAATGATGTTCCTGTCAGTGTTTAAAATTTGCATACCAAAAGGCCAAGGATATATGAACATTAATCCATTTTTTTTCTCTTATCTTTTCCTCTTTCCTCACCTCATTGTTGAACCCTGTCTCTTTTATTTACCCTACATTCTTTTCTCTCTGATTTCTTATTCCTTTCATTATCTCCATTGTGTTTTTTTCCCCACCTTGCAGTCCAAGCAGAGTTCCTCCTACTCGGACAGGGACACCACAGAGGACGACTCGGAGTCTCTGGAGGACATGGACTTCTTGAGTCGACAGAAGAAGCTGCAGGCAGAGGCAAAGCTGGCCCTGGCTATGGCCAAACCCATGGCCAAGATGCAGGTGGAGGTGGAGAAACAGAATCGCAAAAAGTCACCGGTGGCCGACCTGGTCAGTATCAGAAATATGATGCTGGTGCTTTGACAAAAGCGTGAAATGGGACGCTCATATTCTCTGACATTTTAAATTGAATGACCTGGGCCTTATATAGATATTGTTAGTAAAAAAAAAAAAAAACACATCTCAAGATTAATTATATTTTGAAAGGCCATGATGTTTGCTCCTTGTTTCAAGCATCAGGTGGCCAAAAACCAGTTATTGCAGCATTTCAACGATATATCAGATGTGTCAGCTGATTACTCAGTTTCATCAGTTACACCAATGATATCTGAGGCCTACACTGTTTGTAAAAAGGAGTGTCAGTATAAATAATTGAACACCCAATGCTCTCACTGTCGTGTAAACAACTGCAGTTCCTCAGTAGCTTTTAGATGACAGCTCAGAGCAAGTCTATCTGTTGATACCAAAAGCTTTCTTACTCTGACGTATTCTTTTGATGTTCTGTAAATTTGACAAGTTATTTTCTTTATCATAGACTGTCGGGCTGTGATATTATTAGTTTTCTACTACCGATGTAACAGAACATACTAATGATTATACTAATAATTTAGGAAGAAGGTTCTGAAAGTGCCCCTTAGGAATGTATCTAAAATAGTCAATTTCATCAACAATACGGTGCATTAAATGGGCATTTTTCAGACAAAGCTTACAGTAGCGTCTTATAAAAACAAATCATAGTCACTGCCCACCCTCCCCTCCCCTGTTCCCTCTCCTCCCCTTGTCCCATTTAGACCGAGGAAGGTGATGATGACCCCGCTCATCATTATTTCATTCATTTTTATCTGCCCCACTGCCTCCTCAGGAGCACACACTCACACATCTACACTGTCAGACTCTGCACACGTTATATTTCCACCCGGACTCTCCGGCAGAAACCGTTTTACTTATTCAGAGAAGAGAAGGGCAGCTCGACCGGCTCCATCTATAATTCATGCGCCGGAAAGCATTGACTTCGGTGTTTAGGGATGTAGCAGTGCTCAGCAGTCAGAAGACATCACTGTCACATCCGGACTGAACACACAGTGAATGTTAAGATGTATTAAGAGTGCAGCTTCTTGCAGTGTCCACAACACCAGAGATCTATTAAACTGCAGTCATTATGGATGCTAAATTGCTTATCTAGAAGAGCAGTGCTTGTATCACGTGGGGTACTTCTACAGTTGTGGGACGAATTTGAAATTAAAATTAGAATTTGATTGAAAGAATACATTGAAAGTTAGTCTAATGCTTTTTCTTAGTCACATTATTATGTCAGTAAACTACCAGCACAGCTACACAAATTCCACGTATTCAGTTTTAAAACCTCAAAACCAATTTTTAAATAGGGCAAAAAAAAAAAACTTGAGGAGGTAAATGAGGTCATAAAACATAAAACATTCTACTAAAAGAGCAAAATATCAGAACAAATACGTAAAGAAATAGTAAATGATTGAAATAGTTAACTTAAAAGACACATAAATAGCTACAAGTAATGCATTGGTGGTGTCAGTAAAGGGTTATTTGAGCTCATCTGGTAAATACATATAATAAAAGATCAGGAATCACTGCCCTCACTTCACTTCTGCCACTTACTTTAATTCAGTTCCAACTGAACTGGATTGTCCCGCCCGCTTGTCAAGGACAAAGCACGGGAATTCAGCCAGCACAGCAAGCTCACACCCAACTGTCTGGCTGTGTGCTGGGTTTTCCTAAATGTACAAACAGAATCCCTGAGAGAAAGACAGAAAGTCAGCGAGAGGAGAGAAAAAATTAATGGTGGAAAGATTTCACTGTAACACCTCAATACTCTCTCCCCAATTCACTCAGGACTGTTCCTCAAATCTGACATCGAGTCATAGCTGGAGATCAGCTTGGTGGTATTGAATGCTTCGACTGTAAATTGTAATTAGTAGGATGATCAATCAGCCACAGAAACTCACACTGCAGTGAGTCACAACTAGTACCAATCTACAACCTTTCCCGTCATCCCGCTCACGTTGTCTTTGACATCACATTTCTCTCTATGTCACTCTTAAGTCGCTTACTTGTGCAAGTCCAGTTACCCAAAACTGAAACTGACACATATCAGCCTCCAGTACAGTTGCATCAGTGCCAATGTGAAAGTGAAAGAATGGTGAGAAACCCGCAAGAAGAGCCAGTCAGACGCCCACGCCTGCCAGCAGTGTGGCACATACAAAGAGAAAGAGAGCGTGCACGTTCTCTCACCTACTGTTTATCAAGCTCGGAGGTGAAAGCAGGAATGATAGAAAGAGAACATGGGTGCAGGATGGAAAGGGAAAGACGCTAGACCGGTTGGGTGAGAGAGTTTTACAGAGGGAGAATCAAAAAGCCCAAATGATTTGCTCATATCCGCCTGGGAAAAGCGCACGTGATGCTGTGTGATGCTTGTGTTTTTAGGGCCTGTGGTGGCTTCACTGGGAGGTCAACAACAGGTGTCAATGTGTCAACAGTATGTAAACAAAACCAGCAGAAGCAATAGGGGAAGTTTAAGAAAAACACATTCATGCAGAACAAAATGAAAACACAGCAGAAATCCTTGCATTTGAAAGTCAATACTGAAGTAGAAAACACATTGTTTAGAGATTTATGCAAAGGCGCTTCTGTAGAGTCCTGGGATTTTGTGACAAAGGATGAAATGCAAGGGAGTTTAAAAGTTTTCACATTGTAAGTATACAGTGAGATGTGATGAAAAATGAAACAGGCTCACGGCTGGCCTCTGCTGGAGAGATTAAACTCCACAGAGCCACATTTGCTGTTTATTTGTCTAAACACCATAAACCTGTTTGTGACCAAACAGCAGCGCCTGTTTGGAATCCCCTAACTTTACAGTCTCCCTACACCGAGAGGTGAACACCCCAAAGAAAGACTGATATTCCCTTTTGGTTCACGGAGGAAACAAGAAACGGAAAAAACAAGTTGTTTTTCACTGCTTACTGTTTTATTTACCAATGTGATTTCATTTGTCATCTGTTATCCTGCTGATCATTTAAGTCACTGAGGGTTTTAACCAGATTTATATTGTATATTAGATATATTTTCAGTGATTGGACTTTTTTTTAATATAAATTGCCAGAAAGTGGTGAAAACTATTCCTATTTCTAAGTTTTATTTATTAATATTATTATTTTTATAGTCTATTTTTATAACTGTTTTTGACTTTATTTCATTGTTCATTTTATTCTGTTTTACCCTTTATTTACTTATTTGTGTATCTATTTTAATTTTTTATTATTATTCCTATTATTATATTGTGTTTTTTAAATTTCATTCCACTTGTTTTTTTTTCTTCCCTTACTATATTATTTTATCATTTTGTCTGGTGCTGTTTTACTAATTTATTTTGAATATCTTTTACCGTGTTTGCACTGACCAGTCTTCTGTTCTTACTAAGTATCCTTCTTTTTTTTGCCCTGTTAAAAGGTTCCATATACATAAAGTTATTGTTATTATTATTATTATTGAACTTCCAAAGAAAATCAGTCTGACCTCAGATTTGAGAATCTAAAACCAGTGACTTTTCGATTGTACTTTATTATTTTAAAAATTTCATTTAAATCCACCAACTGCCATTATTCATATTATTCATTTTCACAATTTCATATAATAATAGAGCCATTCAGGTTTCAACAGTGTGGTCCTTCTGTTGCAAACTCTCTAAGTAATGTGAGCTTTTATCTATATTATAAGGTGTCAGTCTCCAAATGCTCGATGTGTCATTTATTTTCTTTTCTCATTCTCATGTCTCTATCTGTGTTTTTACTGGCAGCTTCCACACATGCCTCACATCAGCGAGTGTCTAATGAAAAGAAGCCTGAAGCCCACCGACTTGAGAGACATGACACTGGGGCAGCTCCAGGTTATAGTCAACGACCTGCACTCCCAGATTGAAAGTGAGTTGACCGCACACACACACACACACAGAAAACAAACACACAGTCACTGACCTCTACTTTCAAATGCAGAAATGAGCAAGAGAGCAAATGGGGAAAAACATGCACATGCATCCTGACCCCTACCCTTCTCAGTGGATGTGAAACTACTTTATATATGTCAGTCACTTCAAAGAGCTGTACCAGTTAACAGCTTCCCCCTGAGGATTTACTGTTACTGTACTGTACACATCATTGATCCTTGTACTGGTGGATGAATAATCTCTCATCTTACACAAAACAGCTCCACACACACACACACACACACACACACACACACACACACACACACACACACACACACACACACACACACACACACACACACACACACACACACAAAAAAAGTCCCCACAAGTCCAAAGACAGGAGCTAGTTTTTACTTACAAAGCAGACTTTCCCCTTAAAAATCTCTTCAACATTTGCCTCACATTTTCTGGT
The DNA here is from genome assembly GCF_021347895.1 of Acanthochromis polyacanthus. Classification (NCBI taxonomy): domain Eukaryota; kingdom Metazoa; phylum Chordata; class Actinopteri; family Pomacentridae; genus Acanthochromis; species Acanthochromis polyacanthus. The sequence goes on from NC_067125.1 coordinate 34,772,579, forward strand.
CAGAGCTGAGGGAACCAAAGGAACATGTGATGTGAAAACAACCACAACCGCAGATGTGTGGTCTGATTGTCGGTGCTCATAGAGTTTTCATTATATCATTTTATGAAAGCATAGTGGGAGGATTTCAGCGGCCACCTACAGTATTTCATGTATGTTTCATTTCTATCACGAGAGTCACAATAAAATACGCTTCATCTGCTGCGGCAATTTGTGGTGTTTAGCATTTTTCTGATTTGTGTTGTGACACTGACAACGTTTTTGTATTTTGTTTTTTTCTCTCAATTATTTGTCACTTCAGGTCTGAATGAGGAGCTCGTACAGTTGCTATTGATTCGGGATGAACTACACATGGAGCAAGATGCCATGCTGGTTGACATAGAGGACCTCACCAGGTGATGAAGCATTTCAGAAAGACCTTATTTACTGCATTTATCATCTTTTCTTTTTTTTTTTTACTTATGCTCATGAAAAAAAATCCTTGTGAATAAGAATAATGAATCAATGTTTTGGTTATTGTCAAGAAATCTCATGAAAAAACATTTCCAAAATATGGCAAAAATGTCATCGTTTAGTCTGTCGTCCAAAATGTGACAGAAATATCATAGTTTAGTCTGTCATCCAAAATGTGGCAAAAATGTCATAGGTTAGCATGTCTTTCAAAATATGGCAAAAACAACATAGTTTAGTATGTCATCCAAAAATCACTAAAAACATAATAGTTTAGTATGTCGTCCAAAATATGGCAAAAATGTCATAGTTTAGTATGTCATCCGAAATCTGACAAAAATATCATAGTTTAGTATGTCGTCCAAAATATGGCAAAAATATCATAGTTTAGTATGTCGTCCGAAATCTGACAAAAAAGTCATAGTTTAGTATGTCGTCCAAAATATGGCAAAAATGTCATAGTTTAGTATGTCATCCGAAATCTGACAAAAATATCATAGTTTAGTATGTCGTCCAAAATATGGCAAAAATGTCATAGTTTAGTATGTCGTCCGAAATCTGACAAAAATGTCATAGTTTAGTATGTCATCCGAAATCTGACAAAAATATCATAGTTTAGTATGTCGTCCAAAATATGGCAAAAATGTCATAGTTTAGTATGTCATCCGAAATCTGACAAAAATATCATAGTTTAGTATGTCGTCCAAAATATGGCAAAAATGTCATAGTTTAGTATGTCGTCCGAAATCTGACAAAAATGTCATAGTTTAGTATGTCATCCGAAATCTGACAAAAATGTCATAGTTTAGTATGTCGTCCAAAATATGACAAAAATGTCATAGTTTAGTATGTCGTCCAAAATCTGACAAAAATGTCATAGTTTAGTATGTCGTCCAAAATATGGCAAAAATATCATAGTTTAGTATGTCGTCCGAAATCTGACAAAAATGTCATAGTTTAGTATGTCGTCCAAAATATGGCAAAAATGTCATAGTTTAGTATGTCGTCCGAAATCTGACAAAAATGTCATAGTTTAGTATGTCGTCCAAAATATGGCAAAAATGTCATAGTTTAGTATGTCGTCCAAAATATGGCAAAAACGTCAGTTTAGTATGTCATCCGAAATCTGACAAAAATATCATAGTTTAGTATGTCGTCCAAAATATGGCAAAAACATCATAGTTTAGTATGTCGTCCAAAATATGGCAAAAATATCATAGTTTAGTATGTCGTCCAAAATATGGCAAAAACATCATAGTTTAGTATGTCGTCCAAAATATGGCAAAAACGTCAGTTTAGTATGTCATCCGAAATCTGACAAAAATATCATAGTTTAGTATGTCGTCCAAAATATGGCAAAAACATCATAGTTTAGTATGTCGTCCAAAATATGGCAAAAATATCATAGTTTAGTATGTCGTCCGAAATCTGACAAAAATGTCATAGTTTAGTATGTCGTCCAAAATATGGCAAAAATATCATAGTTTAGTATGTCGTCCGAAATATGGCAAAAATGTCATAGTTTAGTATGTCATCCGAAATCTGACAAAAATATCATAGTTTAGTATGTCGTCCAAAATATGGCAAAAACATCATAGTTTAGTATGTCGTCCGAAATCTGACAAAAATGTCATAGTTTAGTATGTCGTCCAAAATATGACAAAAATGTCATAGTTTAGTATGTCGTCCGAAATCTGACAAAAATGTCATAGTTTAGTATGTCGTCCAAAATATGGCAAAAATGTCATAGTTTAGTATGTCGTCCAAAATATGGCAAAAATATCATAGTTTAGTATGTCGTCTGAAATCTGACAAAAATGTCATAGTTTAGTATGTCGTCCAAAATATGACAAAAATGTCATAGTTTAGTATGTCGTCCAAAATATGGCAAAAATATCATAGTTTAGTATGTCGTCCAAAATATGGCAAAAATATCATAGTTTAGTATGTCGTCCAAAATATGGCAAAAACATCACAGTTTAGTATGTCGTCCAAAATATGGCAAAAATATCATAGTTTAGTATGTCGTCCAAAATATGGCAAAAACATCACAGTTTAGTATGTCATCACACACACGCTCATGGCTTGTCATGTCAATTAACAAGAAGAGAGCACAGTACTCCACCAAGACAGGTGTGCGTTCTGCATGTGTACATACCGAATCGCGTGGCCTACAGATGTAGCCGGCGACGGGAATTGATGGGACTCAGAGACACCCCCACAATTTAATCAGTTGTTCCTTGTGTCATTTCCGATACGTCCACAGTGGTAGATTGGTTGATTTCGCGTGAATTCGCGCGATGGCTACATCGCGAATTCCTGGAGGGATTGGTATGTCGTCCAAAATGTGACAACAACATCATAGTTTAATTTGTTGTCAAAGATATGAAAAAAATGTGAGAGTTTAGTATGTCGTCGAAAATTTGGCAACAATGTCATAGTGTAGTATGTTGTCCAAAATATAAAAAAAGTATGTATGTATGTTTTCTCTTTTTCCCTACATTTTTTTTTCAAGTTTAAAAAGATCCCCTTTATCACAAACTATGTTGATGTGACAGCTATGCCATGAGACCAGCGGTGCACGTGTTTGACTGTAGTGTTCATGCACTGAATGTGTAGCTAATATATTGTGTATGTCCTTCAAGTGGACTCCAAGGGAACCAAAAAGTCGCATTTATTATCATTGACTTACTCAAAGTCATTGTCAGTTAGTTTTTTCCAACTTTTCTGTTTTGTCCTATTTTAGATTGCTTATTTTAGTTTTTAGTCATGTATCATACTTGTATCTCTTTGCTTTTTTATTAGGCACTCAATTTATTGTCCTATTTACTAGTTTTCTGAGCAATATTTGGCACAAGAATTTTATTTTGGAATAATAAAATTGTATCTTATCTTATCTTGTCTTGTCTTATCCTGTCTTAACAACAACTATGCATTCATTGTGTTCACATTTGTGCATCAACAAGGTCTAATTTAGTTTCCTTGAGCCAACTATTGACCTCTGATGGTGACACAAAAAGAGGAGCTGAAAAGGGTATTTATGGATGTAGAGAGGGATGGGGTACAGGGATGAAGGTTAACCAGGTCTAAGTAGGCTCACCATGTGATTAGAGGAGTGTTTTAGGTGCAGCCCTGCTCTAGTTAAAATGTTAACTTCATTAAATGACACCAATTTCCCTTTCCTCTTTTGCAGGCATGCCGAGAGCCAGCAGAAACATTTGGCTGAGAAGACCCTATCCAAATAAGATGCCTGTCCCCGCTCCAGTCTGCTTCCCTCTGCCAAGCTTTGCCCCTTGCTCCGAAACAGACTTTCCCCTTTCCAGCCATTCCACCTCTGCCCCACGTCGATCCAAACCCTTCCCCGCTTGTCCTAAGTATTTTGCTCCTCGCTGCTTCCCTGTTTCCCCTCCTGTCTGCCTTCCTGTCCAAACTCACTGACTCCAGCAGTAGCAGCAGCAGCAGCAACACAGAAGAAGGCCACCCCTCTTTCATTTGCTTCTGTGGTTTTCTCTCAGTGCTAAGGACAGAGTAGCGCTGGGAGAGGAGGAAACTGATTGTGTGTTGTCATGGATTCTGTCCCCAGCTTCCTGTGCAGTGATCGGCCTTGCTTTGCTATTGTTTCTTTTTAACTTTCTACATTCGCCACTAAATTATAACTGTTCAAATGCAAAAATTGTGGGAAAAAAGTAAAATAATAGTAAAAAATTTAGTAGAAAGTCAGTCATGAGAAAAAAGAAACAACATTGTGTAAAAAAGAAAAAAACGATGGAAAACTAACTTCTTCAGAACCATTTTAAGTTGGACAGTACTTTTAAAGTATTTCAAAGTTGACCCGTTTTTATTCTGCACAAATGGTAGTTTTCAACTGAGAAATGTTCATTTGAAGGTGCTAAAAGAGTGTGAAGGAAACATGCCTGCCTTGTAGTGGAGTTGTAGATTTTGGTAATACGTTCACTCTAATTGCTCTTCAACATTTTGTGAATGTTGATTTTCTGACACGAGTCATTTTAAATGAATAAGTGTGTTAATATCGTTTTCATCCTATTGTATTCAGATACTTTATTTGAGGGAAGAAATGTTTATGTACAGATATGTAAAATAAAGAATAAACTTTGTTTCATATATGTTGGTTTTGCTGTGCAGTTTGTTGGATTTATACATGTGCCTGTTGCTGCATGTCGACTTGAAGCATTGTTGCTCTTTTAAATGAGCTTCCTCTTTCTAATGAACACAGGAAGTGCAATCACCGGTCGTGAGAGAGAATACAAAACATCACCATACATAGTATGACTCAACTCCCTTGTTTCGGTCTTGCCTCATCATGACACTTGTTTGTTTCCCATTCTCCCAGTGGGGTTGGTTTGCTGCTCTTAAAGGGACTCGGTATTAATTTTGGGCAACCCCTTTAAGGAATTTTTCCTTCATGTGAAAAACTGACTCGTGATCTTAAAATTTAAAATGAATTGGTCACTTGTGGTAGTATAGTTAAAGCTGTAGAAGGGTACAGAGATGAGTTTATATGACTGTAAATGTTTGGTAATGATTACAATGTTCTTTTTTCACAGTTAGCCATACGTGTGAGTATATGCTGCACTTAAATAGTGGTGGTAAGTTTCGGTCTCTGATGATCATGTCGTGAAGGCAGACAAAGGCCAGGAAACTCCTGGCAACCACACACTGACCACTGCAGTTTCAGAGAATGCACTTTCTTTCAAAAGTGCAAAAAAAATAGGCTCTGAAAACTGGGACTGGCATGTGTCAGAAGGGAAATCATGTCTTTTTTTTTAGATTCATAAGAAATTCATATTAATGTGCAATTCTCAGATACTCATTAGCAAACTTTTGACACCATCTGAAAACAAAACTACACTGGAAGTTGAAAGTTCATTCATGACTCTGTGAAATTGAAACTCTTAACAGAATGACCAGTGGTGCTTTCGGTTGTAGCACACAGCTTTCCTCAGTGAATTGAGTTTTCCAGTCATGGAAGAGTAGAAACCTAAATTTACATTATTGTGAACATTTTAAAGACTTCAAAATGACTTTATTTGCATGTTATCTACAGTTCTGTCAGTCTACAACAAGCAGTGACATTTTCCCTTTATCAATATTGCAATTCCATACTTTTATTTTTATAGAGTTGTAACAGCTAGGGACAGACAGAACAGGTTAACAGTTAACTCAGACACAATAATTGCAGTGACTGGCTCTCACAATTAACTTATGTGAATAGCATTTACATGGGTGAAAACTCGTGGTAGAGGGTACATTCTTTACTAAACTAACATTAAAAAGTTGCGTTACAAAGGAAACTCTTGCATTTGATAATTTTACATAGCATAGAACTAGCTATTATAAGCAGAATATACTGTAAGTGGACGTCATTATGCAGAACATCCCTTTTAAGAGTGGAGTAATGTTAGCTAATTATTTTATTTGTCATTATTATATTATATCTCAGGGCACGATTTCCTTTTGAAATGTGGCAGAGTGAAAGCATAAAATGTGCTACTGGAGAGCAAATGTTTCCGAAATGTAGTGTCTTGTGCCTTATTTTTGGCATTTTTGCGTTAATAAAGTAGTCCAAAAAAACTCATTGGTGACAGACAGAGGAGCAATCACACCATCCCACGTTACCAGCTGCTAACCAAATCTGTTTCCGTGGGTCAGAGAGATGATGCAGAGGGAGTCAGAGATAATGGACATCCGATTATGTCTGTTTAAAACGTGCTGTGGCATCAATCATGATCATACGTGTGTAAATGAAATACCACAGCTGCGTCTAAGTGGCCCACACAGGCTTGTTCCCATAAAACAGATGAACCCGGGCTTACCCGTCCTTTAATTTACCGCTACAGCCCCGATCGTTGCCTGATTTCATTCTGATTCATCCTCCACCAGTCGGTGAATTCGTATGACTGACATCAATAGCCAGGTTAGCCATCATTAACACGCAAACCTACTGCGCATGACTAAAACAGCAACGTTTCCCAGCTCTGCTCTGTAACGCTGTGGACAGGTACAGGTTAAATGTGCTAAATATTTGTTAAAATGTTATAGTAATCTCTCATCTCTCTCTTTTTTCCACACTTTTACGCATTTAACTTTGAGGATTGTTCTGCAAGTGTTGGCCACTGATCGAGGCTAAACATCCCATAATCTACGCACAGTGCGCAGTCAGTGCCAATGATTGTAGCTTTGTCATATTTTCCACTTGTCATTTTGTCCTGCCGCTGAAAAGGAGCAGGTGCCAGAATCCAAGCGCGCAAAATTTCCTCCGAATCTGCCTGGATCTTCTCACCAATCAGCAACACAAAACAAGATGATCTCAATATTCACGATTAAGTCATCGGTGTGGAGTGATGGGCTCATTATTCCACTTCCCAATTCATTAACAAAACACAAAAGCTGCATTATCACAGTTACATCACTCCTTACGTTTTCCCGTAGTTGATTTCTATCAAAATATAAAACTAAAACTTACTTCTCCCTTTTTTTCAATCAACCAATGTGTGCTGAGATCAACGAGGAAATTACGCATGACGTTTTAGTTTTCTTCTTGCTGCACGGTGCGCCTGCAGGTCGAGTAAGGGAATCCCCCTTGAAAACATATAAATCCATGAGATAAGAAGGCAGCAGCACAGAGCTGTGAGTGACAGGCTTGATCTGAGATCTCTAACATCAGAAATCAGAAACATGGCAAACTTTCATTTGTGTAAGTCAGTTATCAGACGGGCACATGCGCTGCTATTTCTACATATTGTACTGTGTTCTGTGATGCATATTGGATATCATAGGGCTCGTGAAGTCCTGTAAGACGCATATGTTGATGGTTTGTTTTCATTCTCTTGCCGCGCAGACTTCGCCAGCTGTGCGCTGCTGCTGATCTTGCGCACATCCACGGGACTCCCGGTGCCCAATCTGAGCCCGGAAAATCACGCACAATGTCCAGAGCTCTTCAAGAACCTCCTGTTGAACATCAAAGAGGTTCTCAAGAGTGTGAGTACAATTAATTTCTTTTTAAATAGTCTTTTTTTTCTTCATTTTACTCTGTAATTTATCGATAACTAATACGTTTTGTGCGTGTGTGTTACAGGATGATTTGTGTTCCAGCATCATGTCTGATACTGTGGCCATAAACAGTAAAGCAGAGACTGTGCTGGCCTGCGCACCCACTCTGGAACAGGTAGATTTATCAGTCATCTAAATTATATTATTAAAAGCAAATACCAACACAACTTTATATTTTCCCTTACTTTTTGTTTCAGGACATCATAACTATAGTCTTCTACATATTTTAGAAATATTTTCCAGAAGAGTATTAAAAAAATTCATGTAAATTGCCTCACTTTTACTTGGTCAAATCACTCATAAATAATATAGGTAACTTATATGATTTGTGAAACAAATCAGCCTAGAAACGTTTCATATTTAAAATATTTTTCCCCCACAGACCTCCGGCTGCACTGGGCAAAGAAGTTCATCCTTCAGCGAGGTAAGCTCTTGCTAATTGTTTTTCAACTGCTTTCTAAAATTATCCACCATATTTGTGTTTGAATGTAGAAATCTGGTATCCAAAACCTTTTCTGATCACTTTTTTAGAACAGAAACAAGTGCCATTTGGGTGCTTTTAACTTGTTTTTCTGTCCCAACAGAATGAATGTCGGAGCAACATCACCAAGGACTTGGCCCACTATGATGCTCTGATTCAGTCGTACCTCAATTCTTCACTCAAGAGTCCCGAGAAAGAAGCTAAACTTCTGAACCCAACTCTGGGGATAGTAAAGAGCCTGAGAGAGGTATGTTAGTTATATATATATATATATATATATATATATATATACACACAGTATATATGTGTGTGTGAAGGGGTAAATAAAACAGAGAGAAAGAAACCATGCTTTTAAGGCAGAAATACTTACAGAATCTACTGGGAAATAACATTTGGAAGTTGCCTGACGAAATCTTTCCTGGTGTGTACAGAACTGCTCCCTGAAGGCGGATGAAGATGACGACTCTACAGAGGTATTTTCTATTTCTTCTTTTTGTTTGCTTGTTCACACTTTCAGTCCTTTAAAGGGAAACTGATATTAAAAGTTCCTTTTCAAATCCTTGTATAGAGAACTGACAGTAGTTTTGTTGTCATTCCTCTGCATTCACACCGGCTTCTTCTCTGTTGTCCGTTAGGAGGATGTTGCCCAGACGTGGGACGCTGGTTCCTTCAATAACCGGCAAGAGATGTGCAAGATGATGAGGGGCTTCTATGTCCGAACCATCACCATCAACCGAGCCATGGGCTACATCTCTGCAGGGGACTACAAGAAGTAAAGATCCTGCATTGCCAACATCACCATCACTCCAATCAATAATCACCATATCTCTACACTTTTAATCTATCTCAAGCTAACAAGCTGTCCTGATCACTCACCACCATCACTTACAACTACTGACCAAGCAGTGCTTCACACAGAAATCCTGCTCAGGCATAAGCTAGCTGAAGGTCCGCCAGCATCTTCACTCAGGTGAGAGCTGACGGACAGTCAAACTGTTGCTACGGTTAGCAGACGAGGCCATGTTGGCCACTGAATGTATCTAATATTTGGGTGAATTTATTTATTTATTTAAGATCTATTTATTGCATTTATTTATTTATATTTGATGGACTATGGTGTTATTTATTGTTATTTATAATAAAGGGTTTTTGGTATCCAATGCTGAAGCAATTTTTTTGACTGAAACTGTATCTGATTATATTTAATTATACATAACACACACATATTGGAGAAATGAAGTGAAAAGAAACATCAAGGAGACTGTGATGTTTTATTCAGTCGACATTTGTTTGTTTGATTTCAAATGTATTTGGAGGGATTCTGACCTGATAGAAACACATGGATGGACTGGACTGTTGGTGGTAAATTCCTTTTTTTCCTGAATGTAAAAATTACTGCAAAGAATCAACACGAAAGAACCCAAAACAACCCACATTCCTGATGCCATTCATGCAGCTTTTTCTAAACAGTGCTTACTGAGATTTCTGAAAACAGTCTCATTTCAGATTTGGTAACTGAAGGAGCTTGTGGTGAAGCTTGTTTTTCAAATCTTAGTTGTTGTAAGATTGTGAAATAAGCCTTGAAAAGATCAAAAATATATGTGTTGTCCAGTTTTCAGCTGCTCTTACACAGGTAGTACAATCAAATACAGCCCTGAATCCAAATGCGAGTTGTTTTTTCTAGTGTAACCATCAGAAATACACAAACAAGATTTATACTTATCAAAAACATGATGTGCGTTCCAGTCACAGGAGGGCAGGAAGTTTTCCATACTTCAAGTTAAACAACATAAACACAACTTTGCACCTTTTGCAACTCCACTTTTTTTTCTTTACATAGTCATAGTTATAAAATGAAACACAAATAGGTATAAAAAAGATTTAAAAAAAATAAGAAACAAGTTTGAAAATGTTGGTAGAAAACAATATGTACAGGACGAATAGTGCACAACTGTAAAAACAAATATAAAAAAAACTATGTAAGACACAAAATGTTTCCATTATTCAGTCCATAACTCTTTGGACAGTCACATGCCTGGTGTAATGCCTAATTTGTTTTTAAAAAGCCCCACAAAAATATCAATTCAAAGTGAAACGATATACACAGGTTGGATTTTTCCCAGTTTTTGCAGCTGAAACACTGCAGCACCTACAGCTACTATTATTACTGGCTACATAATTAGCTACTAAACATCTCAATGACCTCTAAATCCTGACTGGTCATTTTTAAACCTGATGATGGTGAGCATCAAATTCCAGATATACAAGAATTCAACGCTTCAGTACAGCCTGACTATTCTGCTCTCTACAGAACCAAAGGACCACATCTGAATAAATTTGGGGGAAATGCCTATTCAAAGTTAAGACAATGGCTCATTACATGAAATGCAAAAAGATAAACTCAACAGTTTCATGTCTGGAAAGTCAAAGGAGAAACACACACTGAGGGAAGAGCTGGTGTTTAGTCCAGAGGCCACCTCTGCTTTGCTGTATTCCTGAGAACTTTGCATCTTCCCAACGATGGAGCAACAGATATGCAGTAGTCCTTTCACTTAACTGTTCGATTGTCCATCATATCTGGAAACAAACACAAGAGAAACAAAATATATCTGAGCCGCTGCATACATCTACTGTAGCTGCATGAGCTACTCCACTTGGCTCGCAACCAACTCTTCTCTAAATGACTCTGCATCATCTGGTAAGTTTGAACTTTTAATATTCTTCCCGTAACATGTGGTAAGAGCGAATCTGTGACTAAAATGTTTAAGTTCCAGGAGATGGCCGCTACAGTATACAGCTCTGACTCAGGCTTCACCACCAATTTCACATCATGTAATAGCGTATATGATCTGACTGGCCAATTCCTAAAGCTGTAACCATGAGATGTTTACAGAAAAATCGCAATCACAAGTTTTTTCTGTAGTATTATTTATCAGTCATCAAAAAAAACTGACCATTCGACCTACTGTTTATGACTATTTATTATCATCATACATATTTGACGTTTTTTATGTGCATGTCTGCGGTGTTTTACCTTGCAGTGTCTGATAAACCTCATTTGGTAAGTCATCCAGGTCCTCCACACTCTTCCACAGGTGGTACGCTGTGGCTTCTCCCGGCCGCCTTCTGCTCTTCCACTCCACCAGCATCTTCAGCTTCTGCATGGTCACATCTTTCTCCGCTGCCTGGATGTCGTCCAGTTCCCGAGAGTTCAAGTCTAGATAGATGGCCACCTGCTTCCACTCCTTCCCGAGCCGCTTGGCCACCTGCAGTAGCTGCTTCTCTGACATGTCCGGGCCCTGAGTCGTCACTGTTTTCACTCCATCTGAAGAAAGAAACAACAAACACAACTTATTTTACTGTAATTTCAAACAGACGGGGAGTGTCCGTGTGATTTGGGCAAAACAAGGTTGAGTTCTTCTGAAATCTGGAGCTGGTAAAAGACGTGGAAATTCACCTGACTCATCCTGCCACCGAGGTCTTTTACAGGCTGTTTCTTCTTCTGAAGGGCTGCTGCTCCTCTGTCTGCCTATGAGAAAGACATATACGACGTGAATCAACGTGAAAAATCTGAAAACGTGATGGAAAAACTGGATTTTATTAAAAACAAGAGGCGTACTGTTTGTTCTTTTCCTTGGCTTCTTTTCTGGGTGATTCACGCAGTCACCTGAGAGAACAGATGATGGACATAAATGACACTGCAGCAGAAACCAAATCACAATTATGTATTTCGTCTCAACACGAGTGTCTTTAGAGTGATGCCAAAGGCGCTGGTACCTTCTCTGATGGTAGCCGACCATACAGTCTCCTCAGTGTTAATCTCTATAAGAGATAATTTAAAAGGAGGAGCCTGCTCAAAGAAAGCTTCAAAGTAGCCTTTCATCTTTGTAACTGCGAGGGTGAATTTCAAGTCCTGCACAGAGACACACGAATATAATTTAGTCGTGAGGTCAGTGAATAAGCAAAAGTAAAACCTTTGTATAGGGATGGTCGTGAAGATGATAATAACCCAAGTTCTGAACTAAATGATTTCTTGTGAGGGGCCACACCTGAGGTTTGATTTCTCCCTCTGGCTCGCTCAGGAGACGATACGTCCCTTCATCCAGTTTACACGTGGGAGGCTTGTCTATCTTGATGTAGCGGTTCTTGTACCCTTGTACCTGTTTGCGTATATCCTAGTGTACATTAGGACAGCAGGAAGACAAAACGAAGCAGAGAATGTGTCAGACAATGACTAAACTGAGGGTGTCTGAAAAGAACAAATCACTCAAAGGTCAAAGCAACATAAGTGTACACTTTGATGGAAAAAAAAACACTTCATATGGAAAATTACTATTTTTAGGAACTGTTTGGGTTACAATAAATGTAGTATGATTATTCACCAGCAACATCCTTCCTGCATGTTATCACAACCACAGACACACTTCCTGAGTGATTTCAGCAATGCAGTGTTAAAAAAAGCATTTTACTGTCATGTGGTGGTCAGACGTAAATGATGCACTAACAGTAATACACAAACCATCCTGATTACATCCACTGACATTCTGTTCTTAACATGAAAGCTATTCTAAAAAATATATTTACTTTACTACAAACCACAGGCAGTTTGATAAGGCCATTAATACCCATGAGAGTTGCATTACACAAGCCTGGAAATCTGTGGTTTATTCTATAAGGTCAATGCAGCTGCAGCAACTAAAACGAACAAAAAGTGAAAGTGACATTTTGGCTTTAATTCTGTCCCAATTTTTCCACATACTGTTTTGTAGATTAGGTTTTTTGCTGGAGTTTTAGCCAGTAGGTAGTTGAAATTTTTGATTGAAAAATGTAGGAAGATTCATATGTTGATCTCATGAATGTTTTTTTTGCTGTGGTTGTTTTGTTTTTGCTTCTGTCACAATGGAAAAATTTAACCACAAAAGACATATATCTAGCTTGGAAAATCCAAACTGAATCTCCATGTAATCTCCTATCTCCATGTTAGGAGATACAGGAGAGTCAGTTTGGTATTGGGCGAATTGAATCGCGTTTCTCTCCCGGGACAGTTTGGTACGACCAATCATAGCACGGGAGGAGGGAGTTAATGCTGCGTCATCTTCAGCGCCTGGATTCAGCGTGAGGAGGAGGAGGAGGGGGGCCAAAGCGAATCTTTTTGTGGTCTCTTGGCGTTTTGGATGGTGTTAGTTGTTGCCTCTTTTCACTTGACGTTTCCAACGATGAGGAGGCAGTGGATGGCTCGTTACTTTCGCCTTCTTGCCATTGTTTGTACAGAGGAAAATCCCATTCCAAACGTGTGAGTAAATTTAAGCAACTTTTACACATACGCACCGACTTGGTTTGGCTCCGATTTAAAGTTATTCCTAACACCGCTAATCGTTCGGAAGGAGTCTTTTGTTGCGTTGCCTTTTCAAAAATAAGTGCTGTACTTGAGAGTACCCCATGTATTCGCAGATTTTTGTGACAAAAACGGCAGTAATCATTCACCGCGACGCTTTCTCGGCTGCATGCCATTGTTGTTTGGACTACATGGACTACAAGGTCGATTTGTTTGCGTCACATCCGTGTTACGCTGATTGGTTCTTTCTCGTTCAAGCTGCATTCGTTAGCCCCTCCTTTTTGAAATCGTCTCCTGTCATCACAATGCCAGACTGCCTTTATTTGTATTTATATTAATACATAAATAAAGTCAGTCTGGATTTTCCAGGCAAACAAATATCATGAGGAGGTTGTGAAAACTTGGATAGCACAGTTTACATTTACTTACATATACATAAGACATGTCTGTAAAAACATGGACGATGTGCATTTAATAAACATGTCTATGGTCTCGGACACTGAAACAAAACTTGCTTAACCAATACTGTAACTGTAATAGTTTGCCATCATCGCTATACAGGAACAGATACTGGGTCCTGAGAGGACAGATAGTGGTGGCAACTTTCAAGAAAGGCCAAGGTTCTTTTTCCCTCACCACACTGGCATGTAAAATTGCCCGAGCTTTAACAGATTAAGGAGCCTGATCGAAAGGAGCATCCACTGACTAGGTGTTGATAGAAAATAAAAACAGGATCCTGAAACTACAGACGGTTTGAAGAAATTTCATCACAATTCCACAACAGCTGTGTTTTAAGACCAGAGACAGATACTGGGCTGTCAAACAGGGAGAAAAAAGCTCATTTAAAGATTTTCTTTTTAAATAAATGGATCCATTTTTCATACTTTGGACGACCTTTTAGCAACTCAAAGAGCACTTAGCGAGTGCATCCTCCTCCAAGTGATTCAAATCTACACCAAAACTTAATGGGTTTTTCCCACGGTTCAAGAAATTCTGTAGTTTTTTTGTGTAATCTTGTCGAATAAACAGCAGAACACAATCGAGAACGAAAGCGATCAGCCGCATACAGTATTCAACAGCACTTACCTTGATATCAGATGAGCTGTTTGTTGCCAGGTAGACGTGGAAGCTGTAGTTGTTGTTGTCATTGCCGAGCTGCTTGTAGACCAGAACCACCCCGTGGTGCTCCAAACCCTGACTGGTCTGAATAATGGGACCCACTGGAGACAGGGACGTCACATTCCACTTAACATGGCTACCTGAGTGGTCCACCGTCGGCTCAATGAGTGGACGGTTGTTCTTTATGTGCAAGACGCTGAATGTCATCTCATTTTCTGGATCTTTGCCAAGATAAAAGAAAACAGAAAGTAATGTTTCACACCAAACCTCTTCAAACTGGGCCATTTCTTAAGTGTGGCATAATTTTGTGATACTACGGATCATATCTTATTACTAAAATCCATTTGCGAAATAGGTGCTAATGTCATATTTTATTTGAAACTGTGAAATCAAACTGTTAATTGCATTTATTACAGCCTCCAGGTGACATCTTTGCTGCAATGTTCAGATCTACGTCTAATTGGCCGCATAGTCACCACAGGAGGCCAGAATCTTAATTAAAAATCATATTCTTAATGTTCTTACGAGCTAGGCAGACGGAGTGAGGGAACTGGATGGACTTGAGCACAGACGCGTCCTTGTTGACTGTGTCCACGTTGAAGATGGGTCCGGCAAACTTCCAGGAATCCCGCAGGAATGAACCAAACTTGGACCAGGATAAGATCGAGTATCGCACCAGAACTGGCTCGGATGCTTCAAAAACCAGGCCGGTGACTGAACACTCATACGTGCCCTCTCCTTCCAGCTGCACCCTAAAACACACACAGAGTCAATAGTGCTGTATATAATCACAATCACGAAGGTGCTGCGTGCATCCTTCCATCCGTCCGTCTGGACTGCTGGTGAATTTTTTGCGTGAATTTGTCCATCCGTCCTTCCGTTGTTACGGAGCGGACTGAATATTCAGATATTCGTCATTAATCGGGCCCGAATATCCGGAGCCCAGAAACTGCTATTTGGGTCAGCCCTAACAGACACAATGTCACACTTACTGGAATCGTCCCCTGGAGATCCTCCTGGGGGTGACGATTTCATTGCCATGGCTCTGTCAGAAGCACACACAGGTTGTTGAAATTATAACACCGAAAACGCACCAAAGCAAAGACATAAACAACTGAGGAAAGAATTATCCAAAGTCCTCCACAATATCCGCAGAGAATACAACTATCAACAGTAACATGAGGCACACAAGACATTTAGATTCACCACATTTTGTCTGATAGCATCTGGGTTCTGGGCTCACCTGCTGGACGGCTTTGCATTTTTCACAGCATAATTTGAAGTGTCTCTCATCTGCCAGGATGTATGACAACAAACAGGAGGTTGTTTACTAGACAGGTGACACCGTCCTCACCACCCTGAAGTGCATCAGTTACGATCTGCTTACCTTTCCCATTCAAAGCCTCTGCTTCAGGTCCAGCTACTGCTTCTGAAATAATTCAGATCCAGTATGAAAATTTACAGTATGATAGTGACTGAAATCCTGTGTTAAACCTCCAGCAGACGCCCTCAACAAACTCTACATCGTGTGCCAGGTTTTTGGTCATGCGCGAGGGCGGGGTGTTCTCAATTATATGTCAAATTGAGCTCCAAAAAAGCCAGCAGAGTCGGACATTTTGATGATGCGGTTGTGAGTTACCACCAAAGCCATGGCGACTGCTGCAACAAGCAGACGTGGCTGTCTGCATGTAAACAACAACCAAGTTTGTTTTAAATAAACAGAGCATTCACAGGCATTGACAGACATTTTGCTTAGTGATGTTTCTTACCATGTTCAGATTCCTCTGCGTTGGCCTCTTCATTATCTGCAAAGAAAACAAAGGACATAAATGCAATAAAGCAATTAAAACAGTCCATGGTGTGTTAAATCTGGCACATAACCAAGTGTTGAGTTGGATATAGGGCATAATTCTTACCTTCTTCCTCTTCTTCCTTCTCAGCACCAACTTCTGCTAAGGGTTGAAAATTTAGAAAAAAAAGAGAAGGTGAAAAACGGTAACAATTATAGGACTAGTTTGACTTTTTGTTACAGCTGCTTATTTGCATTCTTTCTGAGAGTTACGTGGGAAGATTGAGACCATGTTTGGAAATAACCGGCAGCTGGTTAGCATAGCACAAAGACTAGAAGCAGGGGAAACAGCAGGCCTGGCTGTCGAAAAGGTCAAAACCAAATCCACCTAGTAGCACCTGGAAAGCTCACTGACTAAAAAGTATAAACTGGAGAAACAGAAAAAAATTATGACATTTTCAGGTTTCCAACTATCCTTGAATTAACTATGTGTGAGGTGCAGTTTAATTGGAAAAAGACACCAAATCTAAGCTTAAAATCATGACATTTCATCCAAATAATCTGACTGAGGTTCACGGAGTTAAACCAGCTGCAGATAACATGTGAATTCATGAGAATTACAGGAGGTGGTAGACAGATTTTTTTTCAGGTCAAGACAAAACCAGAATAGCTCTTTGTCTGTTTCTATTTTTGAGCTAAAGAAAACGACTATTTGCTCGCTGTTGCTTCATGTTTGCCAGAGAAACATGAGTGTCATTATTCTTCTCACTGTACTTTCCAAAATGTCAAACTGTTCTTTTTTAGATATGTTATGTGACTGAGCACTTCACAGTGTTTCTCTCACCAGACTCCTCATCTTCCTCCTCTTCCTCCTCTGAGCTCTCCTCAGTGGATGTACCTGTGTTCTCTGTTCAATAAATACATGTGCAATGTGAGACAACTTTCAAGTGAATTTCCAGTGAATGATGAGTAAAAAGGGATTCATGCCATAAAGGGAAAACGTGCACTTACCTGAACTACTGTCACTTTCTGTCAGGTTATCTGTAAGAAATTAGTAATTGCTTTGAAGTGAGTGTGCATAATATGAGAAAAGGTCCTGGCAATTTCCACCTTATTAGTCACAGCTATTAATATATCATTCTAACTTGTTGTTAACCATAGCATCATCACCATTATGGGAACTAAGCCACTTTCAAAAGGTCTGACAACATCATGAGTCCATTTTTGTGGTTGTCATATTAACCAGCAACAGGTGTCAGGAAGAGTAAACCTATTCAGAGAGTCATGTGTTAATTGAACCAGAACAGGAACCAAAACTTTGCAGTAAAATAAGAAACGAATGACAACTAAAAAATTTTAAAGCGAAATAAAGCATAAATATTCAGATTCTGTTTCTTCCTCGACCAAACTTTAGGTGTTCAGCTTGTCATCACACCAAACACTTACACTTTTTGAAAACTTCCCCTTGATAAGAAAAGCGATAATAGGTTGAAGTGAAGTACATCAAAGTGTCAGAAAAAGAAGTACAGAATTAATGCAGGTGAAGCCCCAGAAATACCTCTGGTTTTAGTTTACTTCTAAGTTTGTGTACTGTGGGTTTTTTTTTTTTAATGTTTGACCATATTAGTCTTCAAAAAAGCCCTGAGCGCAGCTGAATTATACCACCAGCTTTTACATATGTATCACTCACAGCAGCTGAACTGTTGCACCCCGTGAAGAAGCCTGTAATAAGTGCCATGCATTAACATTCTGGCACATTTATAGAGATGGGTCCGGGGAAGCTGCTGCTCCTCTCTTCCCAGCAGCAGTGGATGTCCGTGGACCGGGCCATCTGGCTGAGTGCCTGGCTGCCTAATGGATGGAGCCCATCCTCTCCGGCCCACAGAGTTTTATCTTAGACTAACAAGCAGATGCTGCCATCGCTGCTCTACTCGCAGCGCCTCCCTCATCAATCTCTCTCCTCCACTTCGTTCAATCTGTCTGTTTCACCTCTATGCACTCTCCCTCCCTCTCTCTCTCTCTCTCTCTCACCACTCCTCTCTCCTTGTCCTCATTTGCCTCTTATGGCCCATCTCTTTCAGTGTTTCTGCTTCTGCTGCCTCACAGCTGAGCCAGCAGGCATCCCTCCTCTTCACTCTGGCATTGCTGCTTCCTTTCATCAGACTGACAAACAAGGTGGAGAGCAAACACAGTCACAGATACACACACGAATGTGCAACCACACAGCCAAACACTGAGCAGTGTGCAGCTTCAAAGATTTGGATCACTTTCATGGTAGTTCTCTGCCATCTGCTGGTCAAAAATCATACAAGAACATGGCTAAAAAGGGGATGCTTTTGGCTTGTGACCACTTAACCTCTGACCAAATAAACAGAGCTCCAACAATTTTCCTCTTAAGCATCTTTAACCCTCCTGTTGTCCTGATTTACAGGCAGCAAAAAATATTGTTTCTTTGTCTAAAAAAAATCCAAAAATTCAGCCAAAAAAAAAAAATCCCCAAATTTCGGAAAATTTGCAAAACCTTCAGGAAGACAATTCCAATAATTCCTTAAAAGTTTTCCTTAAAAGTTTAATTTAAAAAAAAATCCCCAAATTTGGCAAGAAAATTTTGGGAAATATTTACGAAGAAATGAGTAAAAATCTGCCCAAAAAATGCTAAAATATCTAAAGTGATTACATATATATCAGTAAAACTTCTAATATTGTCTTTAAGAACATTCACATAAAAATCAATCATGGATTTTGGTTGAACATTTTTAACATTTCTTTTTTCCACCAAAAAATGTTCAAGGATTTCCCAAAAATGTTGAAAATGTGGACATCAGAAGTTTCGATGTGAAATATTTTTTTCCCCACATTTTCAAACTCAATTTTGAATATTAATATTAATTTTTCATACTGTCAGATGGGTTGTATTTCTGGGGTGGACACCAACACCACTTTTTATAGAGTGAAAAAAAACCATATTGATGAATTGGATAATTTGATTTACATTCGCATATAAGACTCTACGTATATTTCTAGTGTTAGCATTTGACACTTCATGCATTTTGCATCTTAGTATGTCTTTCTATGTTCATAGTTGCACTATATTTTCTATTTTTCTGTTGTGGTGATCACTTTACTCTTTCTGTTTGCTTCTACACTCAACAAAAATAGAAATGCAACACTTTTGTTTTTGCTCCCATTTTTTAGGAGATGAACTCAAAGATCTAAAACTTTTTCCACATACACAATATCACCATTTCTCTCAAATATTGTTCACAAATCTGTCTAAATCGGTGATAGTGAGCACTTCTCCTTTGCTGAGATAATCCATCCCACCTCACAGGTGTGCCATATCAAGATGCTGATTAGCCACCATGATTAGTGCACAGGTGTGCCTTAGACTGCCCACAATAAAAGGACACTCTGAAAGGTGCAGCTTTGTTTTATCCCCTACTGTTTTTGGAATGCAAGAAGTGGCAACCTCCAAACTTTCTCAGCTACAACATCTGCACCTCTGCTGGTGTTGTGTGACGTATCAAGTATGTAGTCATCACAGGAGAGAAGTTGTAGGGGGAGTCAGATTTTTCTGGGCCGCTTAACAAAATCTGACTCCTGAGTAGTAGGGGAGTCAGATTTTGTTAAGTGGCCCAGAACAATCTGACTCCAGATTTAATTTCATATCATACAATCTGCACAGTTAACTCAACCTGCATATTTCTGGTAAAGTCCTAGTTTTGAAATAGTCTCTCTGTTCTTAATCTGCCATACTTAGCCCCTTATTTTATTATTCTGTTCTTACAGACTGTAATTTACTAGGTTTTTTTTAAACTTGTTGTGATTTGGTGTTTTGGCTGTTGTAGCAAATAATTTCCCAGGTGTGGGATAAATAAAGAATTTCAATTCTATTATATTGTTAACTGGCCCAATAAAAATAACAACAATAACAAATGACTTTATACTTAAGAACCATACTTATATTAAAGACTTTATACATAAATACCAGACATATTTTGATGCCATATCTAGCATTCTTAGGGGAGTCTGATTTTAAATAACTAGATAAAACAATAGTTAGCGATTACACCCTGTCCTGTCCTGATGTCCTCATAGGAATGAAGCTGAGAGTAGCGTAGGATCTCCCCCCGATGCCATTTAGGGTGCGCACATACGGATGAGAAGATAAGGAGAAACATGTCACCTAATCATATTTAACAGGAAAACATGTCTGCAGTTTGGTACTTAATCCCATTTAACCCGAAAACAACAGCAAAAACAGTAAATGTACAACAGAAAACCCGTCAAGTGGCCACAGAGTGAAATGTAAGTCGCGCGCCTTCACACGAAGGGGGAGTCAGATTTTTCCAGGGAGTGTGAAAATTGCACAAAACCGGAACGACCCGAATGCTTCATCATTAATAGATGCACACTGTCACTTTCCAGTGATACTTTGTAGTTTTAGAAGAAAGCCATTCTATGGCAAAAATAATATTTTTGTTTAGATGAATCTCATTAGATTTTTTCATGAATCTCGTCAGGAAAGTAAGATTCAGTACTTACTAGTCTTAACAAGTATTGAATGAGTATGTATTTTATGTTACAGTGACATGATTGACACATTCATTTTTTACAGTAATTGTTGTGCATATTTCTTATTACTTAGAAATAAAAATAGTCCAGATGCAAATTGTGTGTGAGTAACTTTTTTAATTAAAATGTTGAAATAAACTGAAGCAATATTGAACATAATTTTTGGCCTCAAAATGCACCAGAATGCAGGAAAAGGACTCAATTTTTTCAAAATTTCGCGCACCGCAGTACAGATACTGAAAAAGTGTGGCTAAATGTGGCTAAACAAAATTCTAGCACTTTAGCCACAGTGGCTAGAGACAAATTCTCCCGAGTGCAAGCACAGCCATTGGCTGCTCAGCTGTGACTTGTGCTCTGCTACATGTGCTGCAGACAGCGCTGGCAGAATTATCCATTCTCTATACACCGCTTTATCCTCACTAGGGTCACAGGGGGTGCTGGAGCCTATCTCAGCTGACTCGGGCGAAGGCAGGGGACACCCTGGACAGGTCAGCTGGCAGAATTATACAGAATGGAATTGGAGCTGCTCTGCTGGGCAAACTGTGTGGTGACAGTGTGTCTAAATCATTAGGAGAATTTTTTTTGTATTATGATGTGTACAATAACAAAGTTTTCACATCAGAGTACTGGTGACAGGTCAATCGGCTAACTAATATACTGGCTGGATTTAATTACTCGGTAACACTTTTTTGGGTGCACATTTCCATCCAACAGAAAATGTCTAGATATCATGCGAACCATTTAAGACATACTTCCCTAAAATCGGCCAAATACTTTGGCATCACTGAAGGATATACACTAAAATTTGAAATCAATTTAGTTTGAGCTATCTTTAGTTGCATAAACACACAAAAATAGTTTGGTATTTTCCATTGAAAAAGGACAAAGCACTTGTATTATATCAAATCAGTATGTCCTCCCATATGCTGATTCCATTTGTTGTAACTGTTATCAGGATAGAACAGTGAGATCCCTGAGTTGCATATATATATATATATATATATATATTCTCAGAGGCCTGAGAATAAAAAACTATGTGGAGTGTCACTAGAAAAAAAATACAGGAAATAAATTCTGAAAACATGAATAGAATTTTTATGTACTGGTGTAGAGTATTGTAAAAGCTAATGTAAGCCCAACCCATGAGGGCAGAAGTGAATATATGACTGTGCATAAATCTTGGTGCCCTTTAATGCAAAGGATATGGAAAGTAGGGGAGCCACACAGTGTCAAAGTGAGACAGCTGGGAAGATATAGAGAAAGGCAAGAAAAGGAAAGTAGTGTGGAATGAAAGATGGGGGAGCACTCTTTTCAAACATTAGTACAGTAAAATCGCTGTATAAACAACAGATACATCCAGCTCTGCACGTGCTCTCTGACAAAGAGAAAGAGCATGCAGCTAATAGTGTGGAGAGGGAAGAAATAAAAATGGACTCATGTTTACCTTTGTTTTCAGGTGCAGGGATATCTCCGTCTCTGTAGGGCAGAGGAGATAACATTCAGACAACTACAAATCAAACAGAATTCACCACGACCTTAAAGCTGAAAATGACTGTGCTTAAAACTGTGCAGCTGCAGTGTCGGCTCTTACACCAATAGTAAACCACTTCTGCTTCTGAAAATGAACATGTACACTCATGCGAATAAGAAAATGAGGAAATGTGCGGGCTGCTTCTCAATTTTGTCACACATCAAATCATCCAACAGATTCACCGTCACACCAAACTTCCATTCTGGCCCACTTTCAGAGGAGTGTCGATGGAAAAGGAAGCCAGCCATGGAAAGAATGGGTGCTTTTCCCATTAATCAAAAGGACTATTTAAAATTATTATGTATCTGCTTTCACTGAGATCTTGCTGTAATGATCATATAGAGTTATCAGTTTACAAAATTCAGGTGTCAGAATTGTTTATTTAAATTAATTTGTGACTTTCTTTTTTGTTTAATCTAAAACAGTATGAAAGAAGACATTGCATGGCACAAAGCATCAGTCTAAATTTTGCTGTCTGACATTGGTATTTTTTTCAGCAAAATTGCTTTTAAATGGTTTCAGAATTACCTTGTTGACAGACAGCAGTGTGAGGCTCACAGAAACATTAAATCAGAATTTGTTCAAGTTGCAAAAGGTGTACCACAAGGCTCAATTCTGGGGCCTGCGCTGTTTAACCTTTACATAGATGCCCTTCACTCATTTGTATAGGGTTATAATGTACATACATGGACAAAATTGTTGATACCCCTCAGTTAATAAAAGAAAAACCCACAATGGGCACAGAAATCATTTGAATCTGACAAAAGTAATAATAAATAAAAATTATTTGAAAATTAACCAATGAAAATGAGACATTGCTTTTGAACTATGGCTTAACAGAATTATTTTTAAAAAATAAACTCATGAAACAGGCCTGGACAAAAATGATGGTACCCTTCACTTAATATTTTGTTGCACAACCTTTTGAGACAATCACTGCAATCAAATGATTTTTGTAACTGTCAGTGAGACTTCTGCAGCTCTCAGCAGGTATTTTGTTCCACTCCTCATGAGCAGACTGCTCCAGTTGTCTCAGGTTTGAAGGGTGCCTTCTCCAGACGGCATGTTTCAGCTCCTTCCACAGATGTGCAATAGGATTTAGATCAGGGCTCATAGAAGGCCATTTCAGAACAGTCCAATGTATTCCTCTTAGCCATTCTTGGCTGTTTTTAGCTGTGTGTTTTGGGTCATTATCCTGTTGCAAGATCCATGACCCGCGACTGAGACCAAGCTTTCTGACACTGGGCAGCACATTTCTCTTTAGAATACCTTAATAGTCATGAGATTTCATTGTACCCTGCACAGATTCAAGACACCCTGTGCCAGATGCAGCAAAGCAGCCCCAGAACACAACAGAGTATCCTCTATGTTTCACAGTCGGGACACTGTTCTTTTCTTGATATGCTTCATTTTTGCATCTGTGAACATAGAGCTGATGTGCCTTACCAAAAAGCTCCAGTTGTGTCTCATCTGTCCATAGGACATTCTCCCAGAAGCTTTGTGGCTTGTCAACATGCATTTTGGCAAATTTAAGTCTGGCATTTTATGATTTGTTTTGAACAATAGTGTCCTCTTTGGTCGTCTCACATGAAGTCCACTTTGGCTCAAACGACAACGAATGGTGCCATCTGACACTGATGTACCTTGACCTTGGAGTTCACCTTTAATGTCTTTCGAGGTTGTTCTGGGCTCTTTTGTTACCATTCGTATTATCCATCTCTTCAATTTGTCATCAATTTTCCTCCTGTGACCACGTCAGGTTGGCTACAGTCCCACAGATCTTAAATGTCTGAATAATAAGTGCAACTGTAGTCAGGAACATCAAGCTGCTTGGAGATGGTCCTATAGCCTTTACCTTTAACATGCTTGTCTATAGTTTTCTTTCTAATCTCCTGAGACAACTCTCTC
Source organism: Acanthochromis polyacanthus (assembly GCF_021347895.1). Classification (NCBI taxonomy): domain Eukaryota; kingdom Metazoa; phylum Chordata; class Actinopteri; family Pomacentridae; genus Acanthochromis; species Acanthochromis polyacanthus. Next base: position 34,796,835 of record NC_067125.1, read on the forward strand.
CTTCGCTTCCTCTGGTCCATGTTTAGTGTGGTACACACCATGTCACCAAACAGCACAGTGACTACCTGTAACCCTATAAATAGACCAACTGACTGATTACAAGTTTGTAGACACCTGTGATGCTAATTAGAGGACACACCTTGATTGAACATGTCCCTACGGTCACATTATTTTCAGTCTTTTCTAGTGGTACCATCATTTTTGTCCAGGCCTGTTTCATGAGTTTATTTTTTAAAATAATTCTGTTGAACCACTTTCTCCGGGTACTCTGGCTTCCTCCCACAATCCAAAAATATGAAGAGGTTAATTGATTATTCTAAATTGCCCGTAGGTGTGAATGTGAGTGTGACTGTTTGTCTGTATATGTAGCCCTGTGACAGACTGGCGACCTGTCCAGGGTGTCCCCTGCCTTCGCCTGAGTCAGCTGGGATAGGCTGCAGCACCCCCCGCGACCCTAGTGAGGATAAAACGGTGTATAGAGGATGGATGGATGGATGGATGTTGAACCACGATTCAAAAGCAATGTCGGATTTTCACGGTTAATTTTCAAAGAATTTTTATTTATTATTACTTTTATCAGATTTAAATTATTTCTGTGACCATTGCGGGTTTTTCTTTCACTAACTGAGGGGTACCAACAATTTTGTCCACATGTGTACAACTTTATGCCGACAACACAAGCTGCATTCAGTGAGCATAAATTAATTCTTAAGGCTGATAAAACTAAATACATGATCTTCAAAAGAGCCCAAATATTGCTTGAGACAATCTATTCATGTCTACTGTGAGTCATGTGGTACAAATATTTAGTAATCTGGATTGATGAGATGCTGACTTTTAAAAATCATGTGTCCTAAGTAATGGGTAAATTACAACAAAAATGTTTTTTTTAACAGTAATAGATCATGTTTCCCACTGCATTGTAGTCCAACAGTGTTGGACTGTGGTGATATTTTATACATGCATGCATCAGTGGCAACTGCTATGGCCTTGGACACTGTTTATTACTCTGCATTAAGATTTATTACTCTATGCAAAAGCATGAGTTGGCCCCTCTCTTTCTGTACGCCACAATAGACACTAGGTTTTATTTATTTATAAGGCCTCTTTGCATCACTTTATTACTGCCTTTCAATGTGGATCCTAACTGAAACAACTTAAATGATGCCGGCTGTTTTTACTGACTAAATGATTAACTTTGTCTTTTTGTGTGTTTAATGTTAATGCAGGTATTGTTTTCTTTCTCTTACGATTAAATAAAAGCTGAATAGAGTAATGAATGAATATTGTGACATAAGTAAAATAAAAAATGAATATTGCAATGAGTCAATTCCAAGTGCAGTTACTATTTTTATAAATGTTGTGTCTGAGCAGAGGACTGGAGCAACCTGTTTACAAAGTCTGATATTCAACAAGAGGCAACACGCCTGAGATCCTTCAGGGGCAAAAAAGCAGAGCCAACCTCACAAGAAGAACAAGTTCACCAGCAGCTCGTGTGAAAAAGTAGGTCAACCTACAGTATGTCTTTTCCTGTTTTACTCAGACGTAAAAATGTTGATCGGTGTGATCAAAAGCAACACGGTGAATCAGGAAACCTGGATTACTAAGTGAGATCAAATAGTCTTCTTGTATTTGCTGTCTGTTTATCCTGATAAGGAGCTGTGGTTTCCTTTGCTTTTAAACATCTGTGCAGGAAACACAGTTTTCACCCCTTCAAGGTCAACTCGATGGCACCTCTGCCAAACTGACCCACCACAACAATGCCAAGGCTCATTAGTCGCCATGGTAATCCCCCCTTCCTGAGAGCAAAGTTTGCTTTTCATCGTTCAAATGTTTTCAGACAGTGAATAAAGTCCTTGCACCAACTCCCACACTTTCTCTGTTCTCACTTGTCTTTTTATCTTGCACCTACAAAGCGCGATAACAGAATCATCTGTGAGGGGGTTCGGTCTGTCTCTGCTGAAAGATAAACGCCGGGGCATTATTCAAACTTACTACAACTTTCTATAAACACAGTGCAGAGAGGGGACATCTGTTTGGAGATAAACAACTGTCAGTTAGACTGCAACCATAACCAAGGGAACAAAAAAAAAACAAAACTGTTGACTTTGTGCTGCATTCATTCATTAATAATGCCTTGCTGCTTTCGATTATGTTTACAGTGGGTCAAGGCCTCGATTTATTCAAGTCATGTAGCGAATTTTGTCCTGCTACTGCTTGTCAAATAAAAGTGGGAGTTTTACCAGTTTTACTGCACATTTGAATAAGCTGGAGCTGCATTGGCGGACTTTTCCGGCTGGGTCACCAGGTGCATGAAGCCATGGAAACAATACAGTGAGGAGAGTGAGTCATCAGTATCACCTCACCTGTCTGTGGGTCACAATACAACTGATAACAATAACATTTACACACAATAAAGAAGCTGACATGAAACAAATGAGGACTGTCCTGAGTTTAACAAACTGCCTGTTTAGGAAGCTTGTGACGCACATGGAACATGTGTTTTTATAGTATTATCAACCATAACCAGCTGTTAACAGGAGGGTATGGCCTATTTTACTGCCTGTGTGTATCTGAGGTTGGCACACTGTCAGGTTACATTTAAATAAACAAATGTGGTTTTTTTTGTTTCTCTCTCCTGCGCTGCACCTTTTCTAACTTTTTGTTTATTAACTACGTTTTGTATACGACGTTTGGTGCTTTTGATCTCTTGTCGCTAGCAACTTTCTCTCCAAACAGCATGATGGTACATGGTAGTGTGTGACTCACCACAATGTAACAACACAGCAGCGTGCAGCCCAGAGACACACAAACAAAGAGATCATTTGTATCTTCGGCGCTAAGCTGAGTTATAAAGGCTGTATGTGTGCTTTTACAGAGGAAGCAATGGTCGCGGATGTTTTGTTTTTTCTCCAAAATGTGCAAAATAGATGAGCCCATAACCGACAGCAACAAAAGACACCACTTCCTGTGCGGACGCAGAGCGAATTTTTAGCGCCGCATCCACTGCATACATCCGTCCACACTGTTCGAAACACCAGCGCACAAAAACATGTCTTTGTTTTCCTCATAGGACCAATAAAAACAAGACTTACCCATCTTCCAGGTGACAAGCCGTCCCGCAGCTCGCCATCACCGCCACCATCCTCTTGTGCGTAATCAGACTCCTTTACACTTTCTGTTCGTTCACGGCGTGCAGCGGCTGCGCGTAAAAGCACCTGAAGGGCAATATGATCCTCGCATCGGCTGCTGGTGTTTCGTTAAAGCGCAAACAGGCATCAGAGCCCTCGTGGCTGAACAATGTCTTCACATCGTATGTCCATATTTCAGTGCAAAATCCCTTCTTTGTCAACTCAAAACATCTTAGCTCGATGCGCTCACAACAGTCTCCAAAATCCAAACGCATGCAGCCAGACTTCTTTTTTTTCTTTTTTTTTGCAGTGTTGATGTGGATGTATTCATTCCTTTCGCAAACACTGTGCTGGTTTGCAGGCAGCAGACACCCAGCAGATCATAGCATCATGTTAGCGTGGATGCTGCGCAGTAAAAACCCGGAACAGTGCTTTCAGGATCAGCGGTGCTGCGCAGTTGTGGCGCAGTGCGTGAAAGCGTACCAACGGACATCACATGTGGGCGTGGTGCGGCATCCCGCCTTCGACATGGGCCTTTGTAAAGTCATGTTGATGATTTACAGCCAGAATTTTTACACTTTTAAAATATCTGAGATGTGCAGCAGTGCATCTGTAATGAAAATGTTGGTTGTTATACATAATACACATCTATAATAAAGTGTTTGGAATGAAAACAGAGGGGAAATGAGGGTATTTAATATTCTAGACATGCAAAGACTCTACATACAGTATGGTGACCTTTTTGTAGTTTTTTTTTCTCAAGATCAAATGTTAAACGTAGAAGAAAGTATTTCAGTCAAGAATAGAAGGGGAAAAGGTGATGGGGAAAAGTGAGAGAAGCTGTTCCATGGTGACCTTGGTTTTTCAATAGGTTGTCTGCATTGATCTGAGATGTTTGTGTTGGTTGGGTTTTTTTCTCCCTCTAGGAAAAGAGCAGACAGCAGTCCATAGTGCAACTAGGTCACTTTGAGCGGGAAATAACACATCAGATTACCAAGTTGTATTACAAGAAGACACCACCAGATGTCACATCAGACAACAAAACAAGTACAGCTCAGCAGCAAAACCATCGCTGCCTCAATTAACCCTGAGCCAGAAGACTTATTCATATTCGAATCATACAACTGGTGTGAAGACTGATCAGACTATCAACGTATTATTTAGTTAAGGTAAAATCTTTAAGGGATGAAAAAAAAGGTCGGGATCCATCTCAATGTTCAGCAAGGAGAGCCGAACAAAGGGAGGGAGAGCTGTCTGTGAGCGGTTGAGATGTCCAGTGGGAGGAATGAGTGAAGGATCAAGGGCTTTCCTATTGATCTTCAACTCACTGATCTTTTCCCTTTCTCCTCCCTCCATCCACTTGTCCGACTTGACGAATGGGTATGTTGTTTGCAGGCAGCAGAGGGGAGAGATAGAGTAGAGATGCTGCAGACTAACAGGGACATTATCCAAGTCTCAGAGTCTAAAGGGAGAGATCAGCTCCTCTGTGCAAGAAGAGACAGCACAACATCAGACTCTGTGGCAAGACGATATCCCCAGTACCTCAGGAAATCAGAGGAGATAAAAGAGAGAGAGCAGTGGGAGAGAGGGGGGAGGACAGGGAAGGTCAGGAAGATGAGAGGATGAGAAGGAAGAGAAAATATTAAGCGATAGGAGAAAAATGAGAAGAAGAGTCGTGAAATTATCAGAGCTGGAGTTTTCAGAGTTCAACCTGTGGCCCGGTTTTGGTCTTGAGTCGCCAAAATAAGGGTTTGTGACTTGATAGGAGCTAATCTGCATTGAAACTTGACTTCATTTGAATTGAGGAGATTTAATCTCAGAAAAAAGAAAATTTAACAGGATGAAGAGTCCACAACCACTCTTAGCAGCTCTGTGAGGCTTTAGCACAGTGATGCTTAGAGTTCATAGCTAACACCCCTTAGTCAGCATTCTAACATTTCCTTCTTGCTCATAATGTCATTAGTTTTGCAGATATTTGATCACAAGTATCAGACTAATTTAACCTGATGATGTAGCGACAGTTTTCACACAGGTTTTCACTGTTCATTATGAAGAATTCACAGCACACCATCCGGCAGTTTTACTCAAAACCACAACAGAGAGAAAAAAGTAAAAAAATCAAAGGATATATGATCTGGGAACAACAAAATGTCCAAACAAAATTTTATGCCAACCTATGTAGTAGATGTTGAGATATTTTATTGAATGTTTGGAAACTTTGACCTAGTGGTGGCGCTAAAGAAGCAGTAAAGATATCACAAAACTTAGCAGGATTCATCTGCTGGGAGTCTGCAAAATGTCATCTGAATCTTTTGAGATATTTCAGTTTGGACTAATTGATCAACAAGCCAACAACTGACAGACCAACACTGGTGTCTACAGAGCTCTGTCACTAACAGCTAAAAATGCTGAGCTGCTGTGCATTTGATTGACATTCAGTGCACTGTTTCCACTACAAAAAAAAAAGAACCATCTGGTGTAATTTGCATACTCAATAAACTGGAAAGACCTTGTTCTTGACTTGCAGGTTGAGTATGAAAACCTGGTGTGTAGATGTGAGCTTAATGCAAAAGGCTGAGAAAGCACCTTGGAAATAAATATATATTGTGTTGTAATCATAAAAAGCTGAACCGAGATATATTTTTAAAAGCAGGTATTGGGAAACGTCTGACTTTTCTCCCTCTGTGGCTCAGTTAAACAGTGTTTCATTGTGTGAGTGTGTGTGTATGTATTATGACAAGGCTTTTTTTTCTCTCTCTTTTTTTTTATAGATCGACCAACCTGTTTGGAAACGATGATGTCACACACCCTAGAGGGTTAATATGAGCCCTCATTGTGCGGACTCATTATTCATCACATAGACACATGCTCAAAATAACACATGCACAGCACATATAAAGATACTACATCAGGGAGGAAGGAAACCCATACCTCGGTGCTCAAACCGTCCCTTTATATCATACATGTATGCACACACACAAATACACAAAAGGTGTCCTCTTACTCTGCAGATGAGGAACGCCATATCCTTTCAATTTCAATGGGCCATTTTGCCATCAGGGCTGAGTTATCACTGGAAAGATCCGCTGGAACAAAAGAGCTGTGGCTGCTGCAGCCCCTGCATAAAGAAGCTGGAAAGAGCTGAACAGGTACAAAGAGCAACACCTTTGCATAGAGAGAAACTCTGGAAATCAACCGCATTCAATCCCCTGCAATGATATTATGTGTAGTGCATAGGCCTGAGAGTTTCTCGAAAGTTCTTTCATGTGCAATCAAAGGGATAATCTGGTGATATAGCAGTGTGGTTACACTCAGATACAGGACTTTGGATCAGCAAGGGAACAATGTTTCGCAAAGTGTAGCTTGATTTAGTAGCAGAAAACTCCTGGACTTGGAAGAAACGCTAATGACTTGTGACAGAACTAGTGACTTCACTCACTATGACATACCCCCTTTGCCTTTTATTTCACTTTCATTATCCAAGGCCTATATTTCTTTGCTATTTATTTTTATACCATTTGTTGTTTTTCAGCAGTCACCTCTGTTTGCTGTTGCCATCATCTTGTTCTTTTTTATTCCTCTTGGGTAGAGATGTTTTATGAGTCCCCTGGGGTATTTTCATCTCTCCCACACAGTTTACACTTCTTTGTTCTCCATTTTCAGTGTGTTATGATTTAGATGAGAAAATAAACCTACGACCCCCTGAAATTACTGTTTCTGTCATGTGTTCCAGAAAGCACTGCAATGACAACAGAGTTTTGTCTGGTACCTGATGAACAGTTTGATATAATGTACCCATGGCTTTGCCTCTCACTCTCCACCACAAACAATAACTCTATGTTTTACATTAATGCAAAGCTTTCTACTTAGATCATCATTGTCCTTTCACAGTTAAGGTTGATTACACCATATACTATGTAACCTTACATATTGTGAAAAACTTGCACATTCCTGCACAATGTAAACATTTCTATTACTTTTATAATCCCTTGGATTTGTTACATGTGCTGTTGATTTGCCTTGCAACACCTGACTTCACTAATGTTTTTCTTGTTCTTTTGGAATGTTCTACAGGATATTGCTTACATTAATGCACCAAAATGACACATCGAATTCCTTGTATGCAAATATTTACTTGACAATAAAATCAGATTCTTATTCTGACTTTTCCCACCACTGAGATGAGAGATAAATTTCAAAAGAGTGTTACAGATGGTACAGTGAAGAAAAAAAGATGTGTGATAAAAGAACAAGACTCTACGGCAATGCTATTGGCTCCGTGTTTCTGTACTATTGCAAAATTAATGCAGAATTGTGCTTTGAGCAAGCTAACAGTCAGTTCTCAATACAAAGAGGAGATCAAACGAAGGCATGCATGTCCTGACTGAATTCAGACACTAGTGAGACTAGCAACTGCTGAGACAGAAACAGGCAGCCGAATAAATAAACAAATAACTCTCATGGCAATCCATTCAACGGTAGTCAAGACATTTTACACAATGCCACAAATGTCAGCCTAGGATTCGTCCGCTGGGGACAATGAATGTCGACAAAACTGCACAGCAATCCATTTGATAGCCCTTTGGAAATTTCAGTCTGAACCAAAGTGGTGGACTGTCTGATCAAGTGACCATATCCGGAGTCAAGACACCAGTGTGGCTATTACAGTGTTTGACCTTTTAAACCTCAGGCATCCCATTATTCACATTACAAATATACCCAAAGTCAAGTATGCGTACACTGTTTTCAACACTATTTGGCAGTGCCACACTGTCTGCATTCTCTATTTGCTTATACCAGCAATTGTATTGAGTTTTTTTCAGACTTACAGAGTCAAAAATTCACATCCAACTTGCCACTTTCTAGGTACAGTATCATATTGAGCTCATATACAATTTTGCATGAAATACATGAGCATTTTGGCAATGCGGACATCTCGACAACAATTTAAAGCAAATGTTTGTCAAACCTACCGAACGGTCCATTTCAAAGTAGTTAGATCAACAACGCCATAGTATGAGCTCTTTGTGAATGACAATGGAGTCCCAAAGGCATATTTTAGCTTTGCATCATGTTTAAACCGTATGTTTTCTAAGATGCGGTGAACAATTGTCTGTAGTGCTGTTTACATTTGGATTCGACACCTACACAGTCTGAAAAGGACGGCCTTGAGAATATTTCGCTTTCACCAGAGGGGAATGACTGAACTTGTTGTGCATTTTCACATATTAACAGATTTCCTGTCTCTGCACATCCATAAAGCTGGATGGTGGGAAGCAACACAGGAATAGAGGCCATAATTTAGGCAACAAGGGGGGAAAAAAGAGAGGTTACTGTCTGCACGGTCTCTGGGGAACTTGGTTGCGCTTTTTTGAGCTAACTACCCCTCTTCTGTCTTCCGCTCACATTAGTTTACAACCTCCTATGTCTTATGCAATCCATCTGCTTATTGCTCTACATCATTCTAAGTCTGTCAGTATTCTGTATAATGAGCGTTGTGTCACAGCCTCCCTCTCTCGGTTTGTTTTTTTATCTATCCTGCTTTATCTCCACGTTGCTAATGGCTTATTTTCAGAGTTCCCTCAGGGTAGTCTGTGTTTTCGGGGGCCACAGAAGGACGAGTCCTGGGACGCATTGTGGGCGTTTGTAAGAAGGATGGAGCTGTAAGCCATAGTCTAGTCACCTTCTGAGACGCAGACCCCCCTTCTGCCTCTCCTATGAGTATGACTCAGCGCAGTAGTGCGGAGGCAAGGGGTCAAAAATCCCCTGCCCTCCGCCCCTACTCAAAACATGTGGGAATGGGAAAACTTTATCCTATATTTAACCTCCAGGTGTCTGTCTGCTGTGTGTATATGTGTGAGCAGCAGCAACTGAGTCATCAGCAGCTGGGTGGCAGACGGGTTATCGTATAGGGGAAAAATGAGGTCGCCCTTGTTCTTGGGGCTGTCGGGGGGTTTTCAGCAGACTTGGAAAAGCTGTGTGTCAGCCTCCTAATGGTCCACAGTCACCTCCCTCTGATAAGAACTTTCCCCATTAAATCTGTCTGGGGTTAAAAGTGTGTACATTAGATATGTGCAAAATGCAATTACAGTTTGAGAAAAGAGGCAAGGCTGTAATAAAAAGAGACTAGAACTGTTTAATCACAGCAAGACACCGTGGCTCTAATGCTAATCTTTTACTTGGTTAACAAGACAATAAGCTTAATACAACAGAAAAAAAAACATCCTTACCTAATTAAAACTTAATTAAGACATACAATCATATATAAAATCTGTGGCAGTATGAAAGGACAGTTTTCCCCAAAGAGACAGCAGTAGATTTACAGGATTCTCCATAAACTTTCCAAGCAATATGATATTCCCATTTGAATAGAAAGCAACAATGCTGACTCAAATCACTTACTGCTATTACCCATCAAACCTGTCTAAATGATAGCAGTCATAAGGGGCAACCTTATATGGTTATTCACCATAAAGTCAAAAAGCCCGGCTCAGCACAAACCTTCCAACCATCTGATTTATTAAGAGCACTGAGAGTGATTCCTGTGAGACAGAAAAGGGATTTTACCCCTCTCTCTTCTGTTGAGGATTTTTTTGGCCTCTTTTGAACAGTTTTTAAGTCTCTCCCCTCAAAGGAAGTCTGGATTCTGATTCATCTCCAGGCCAAAAGCTACACAAAGCTGGGAGAAAAAGCCACATTAAGGTAACGGGCGCACACTTTCTCTCAAACGTATTTGCTGCAAGTTACCACATCCACATGCTTCTTGTTCAAGAGCACAAAACCTATTCTGTGTGACGTTTTAAATGAAGTCTGTCCTGTGACCTATGCAGCTTCACTCGGTCTCGCTTCCATCTGCCATGTCCCTTTCTATCACATTTCGTCCGGTCAAAAAAAAGAAAAAACTTTACAAAGACACCCACACAAACAAAGTAAAACATAAATACAGTTGCCCCACACTCCCAACACACACAGTCCGTACACTTTAAGACCTCCGAGCCAGCAGAGCGATAAGATTAGAGGAAGTATGTGGGTGTGAAATAGCTGTGGTGTGGGACTTTCTGGATTCACACAATCTACCCTGACTGCAGGCCCTGCTTTTTATTAGAGTTCAAGCTGATGGGAATACACAGACGCTGATGACACCCACACACGTATCCTGCACAGATACAGTATTTACACACACACACATTAAACAAGCCAAAATTTATGCATCAATCCTCCATTGTCTGCAAATTCAGACACAACTATTCTTACTCATGCCTACTCAGAGAGAGACTCTTATATAATGTGCATTTGTGGACCTGAAACATTGCCGATATTTGATTCTACGTTACATCAATATATCATATCATGCTAAAATCACACTGGTTCGTCTAATCCTGCAAGAAAAGAAGCTACGGAGGCTGGAGATGGTCTCGGGGCAGTAACCCTGAGGTTGTGACTTCTGCTCCGGAGCAAACAAAGCAAAACCCATAACCATCAGTGGGTCCATTAACAAAGCCGGAGGCCTGACAAGGCTTTCTTTGTTTCATAATTAATGCAAACGTGATAACCGTGACATTGACTGTTGGGCGGGCCATACATCAACATCTCTGACACATGAAAATGAACGCTGCCATTCAACATTACACAGGGCTAATGGACCCCATAAGACTGAATTATTAAGCACAACACAAGAGACCTTTGTGCCATATTAATGGAAGCATGCAGCACAGCACATTTACTACAGTGATATACTATAGTCAGTGTGCTATCACTTTAATTGTTTGCCATACAGGAGGCATAAACTTCAAATTATTAGTTATAGTTAATGCAACAGGAGCACAGTCGCCTTTGTGTCGCTGGTGTTAACAGACTTGAAACGTATAAACTTCTGTCTCATTGCAATCTCTCATTTTACATCTGCCTTCGGGCATCTTAGGGTTTCTGCCCCTGTGCAGGAACCCTAAGATACAGAACAAAACTCTGTCTTATGTAAATACACTATACATTAACACGTGTTCTTTTCTGTTTCTTATGGGATGTAATTGGTCCTCAATTAGTTTGATGCGATTGTTGAAAGCTGCCCTTAGATGGACAGAGAATAAGAAAGAGAGAGGGGACAGATAAAGAGAGAATTTATTCAATCAATCTTCCACAAGAACAGCACTTTGTGGTGGACTTCAGGGAAAGAGGGGAGAAGTGGCAGGATGTGGTCGTTAGAAACACAGCTGAGGAGGAGAAATAGTAGGAGAATGATTATCAACAAGAGATGAAAGGGAAAGGACTTCATTAGCTATAATGTATTGTCATGTCATTACATTTGTGTGATCAGTAAAAACAGAAAAAATATAAATGAAAAAAAATGTTGTACTCTTTTATTTATACTTCCAATTTTCTTTAGGATGAATAAAGTTCTTTACTGTCTTTATAACTGCTTACTTGAGTTTAATTTGAGTGTCTAAAAAGCTAAATGCTCTCAATTTTTCCTCTATACTACAGAAATTGAATCACTTTTCCACTGTCCAGACACTGCAGAGAGTCAAAGCTGTGATCAAAAATAGCAGTTGTTCCCTATTCTTGTCAAAAAGAGCCCAGTGAGAGTAGCAGAACTGCTGGGAAAGCCCTCAAAACAACAGGCTGAAAAGGGTTTCTGAACTCTCAGAGCCACGGTACACAGGGTATTGATTGTTTATTTGGTTAGAAGGTTGCCCTACGATCACATTTCCCTAATCGAGGCGGATTACAGAAAGAAATACGATGCTGCATAAATTAGGTTGCATGATGCTACTCTTCTACTGAATTTCACGTCGTAATGCCCCAGTAATTAGATTTAGTATATTGTGCATTAGGCCTTGTTTAGGGAAGAAAGGATACCGACTGGCTATTAGTGACAAACAGTAACCTGAAGACAGGACGAGGTGAAATGTTCCTGTAATTTAGAGGGATCTGCCACAATTTATACCATGAAGAATTTACAAAAGATGGTCAAGGCATATTTTATCACTTAAATACTCTGTATTTAAAATAATCAACAGCTGCAGTTATCTGTGTTCTGTCTTAATATCATAAATTTTATTCATGGCCAAAAAGAGACAATAATCATTTAAGATCCAATAAGGACAAAAAGTCTTTAAAAAATGACACCGGCCAATTTATACAACCGTGGCAGAAAATTATTCATAAAGTCTCTAATTCATCGCAATACAGCAATTTATGCAGACTGGTTTAATTAATCAGTTAATATTCAGCGCTTGTAGAGCAGCTTAGTGAGCCGTCTGTCATTCTTGGATGTTATCCAAAGGGACATCTTCAATGTAAATTAACACATTGGGTGAGGAGACTATCGTTTAAACTGGAGATTTAGTTTTACGGTTATGTTCTTCAGTGCTGCAGACACATGGTTCTCTAGGGTGACGCTGAACTAATGGGAATCCAGACACTCTTCTAATGGGGGGCCATTACAATCCACATTGCAAGAACCATTCATTTTTTATGAGGGGGATAGATCTGTTGGCGCCTTACATCGGGGGCATTCACCATTACTGGTTATTTCTGGCGCTTTATCCATACAGGATTTGGTGAAGTTTAAAGCCTGGCTGAGCCTTTTGGGGGCAATGGATCGCATCATGAAGTGGGGTCTGGGGACTTGCAAGCATCCTTTGGAGGTGGGATGCAGAAGTGTAATGCGAATTGAGTGGATTTATTTAATCTAATGCAATTATATTTTAATTCTGCATTTCCATTTTGTGCTACTGCAGTTCAGACGGAAGTAATACAGTTTTTACTCTGCAGCAAGTAGAAGGATTAAGATTTTACACATGAAACGTGATGATCTTGAGAAATAGGAGACATAATTAGCTCGACTAACCTACTTACACTTTAACGCATCTGAAATTATAACCCAGTATAGTATTATATTTCTGAACTTTTGAACGCTCATAGTGTCTATTTCATGCGCGATGACTACTGGTACTTTTGATAATTAAGTGGATTTTACTTATAGCTCACATTTTCAGCATTGTTGCTTTTCCTGCAGTAGAAGATCTTAATACTTCCTTATCCACCACAGAATAAGGAGAAGTTCAGTTTTACAGAGCAAAGTATGTGGTTGTCACTCCTCCTCCTACATCTACATGATTCTTTATTGAATCATACCTAATAATGTGGGGCTTTGCAGCAAACATTTCTATCAGAGAGGGGGGTTTGGTGATATGAAATAGGTGAGATCACAAGTCTCCTGGGTTCGAGTAAGGATAAATATGACAAGCGATGGGGACCACATCTGCACTTGTACAAGGACATGCAGGGGACCTAATAAAATTGTCTTCACGTAATAATGATGTAAGATTATTCATGATTCTCATCCCTGCTCCCTCCAGACACCGCTCCACTCCGATCACCCCACACTACAGCAGACAGGTCGTCCTCAACAGGGGGGCACCTGCTGTCCCGCTCGGCGCTGCAGAGGCTGTGACAGCACCCACACCAGAGCACAGCTGGCAGGAGAGGCAGTCCTGTCACACCTGAGCGGACCTCCACATCACAGCATCGTATAACGCACCGACGACGACTACTGTCCACCCGGGAAGATCCAGAAATGACGCCCCGTGTGCCGGGCGGCGGCAGGACAACGTACACCGGCACCTTTTTGTCGGCGTGTCTCATCTCCGCCTGTCAAGCCCTCCGGAGCTGCGGGGAGGTCCAGTGCGGCGACGGCCAGCGGTGCTGCCCACCCATCGTCGCCGGGAACGGCAGTGCCAGCGCCGCGGTGCGCTGCTGCAAGCTGCCCATCCACATCTTCTTCGACAATGTGGGCTGGTTTACGCGGAAGCTGTCGGGTATCCTGATCCTACTGCTGCTCTTCGCCATGGGCTACTTCATCCAGCGGATCATCTGTCCACGGCCCCGCCGGCACCAGCACCACGACCGCAGCGAGGAACCCTCCCTCTTCCACGGGCACACGTCAGCGTCCCAGGACTCCCTGCTGGACCGGTACCCCGAGTACAACCTGGGGGACTTCGCCTCCCCCAACCTGCCAGCCTACGACGAGGTGAAATACTTGCCCACGTACGAGGAGAGCATGCAGGAGATGCACAGAGACCGCTCCGATGATAACTTGTTGTCGGAAAACGAGCGGGGCAGAGGCAGAGCAACAGGACCGAGAGCCGGGGACCAGACACAGGATATCCTGGAGGTGTCAGGACCGCAACAGAGCCCAAGGACATCTCGGAACTCTGTTTGAAGCCGCAGAAACAAAAAGCCTGCAGGCCTCGTATTCTTATTTTAATACCATCAGGGTAATTATCTTGCAGAGATCCAAATCAAGTGCAATTATAATCCTGAATGTACAGAATAAAGGAGAAGGCTGAGAAAAATGTACGTGTTTTCTAAGATTAAAGGGGATTACTCGCCTTTTGTATGCAAATGACCGCTTGGGTTAAGTAAAGGAGATTATAGTAAAGTAAGCGGAGGGGGCTGGAATAGACGCGCTTTGTGTTGGGAACAGCTAGATTGGCTCCGGTACAATCGCATTAAGTTTTACTTCAGCACCTCAATTTTAAGTGGCACCGTGAAACAGCTCTTCTGTCAAATTCTCGTCCTTACTTAATGCCAAATATTCTGCTGAACCCTTAAAAAAAAGTCTGCTATTCTTTTATTCTTTTTTAAAAAAAAAATTGCATCCAAAAAGAATAGATATTTCTTTCTGAGCAACCTGAAATGTGGACTGAAAGAGGGAGTGAAGGGATTAATATCAATTTTAATGCTTTCAGAGGCATGCATTTTGATCAGCCAGCTCTGCAGCCTGTTAATTTACAGCTTATCAGCATGAAAGCAATATTCTCATCACACATTTCACTGGGAGCTGATAGATGAGCATTTTTATCAGTGACCTGCCTGAGCCATGTTTGATATGTCTACTCCAAGAGAAACCACAGCAGAGAAGTGATTTTTTTCCTCTTTTTTTTTTATTTTTTTAGAATTGCTCAGCTCCTGGGAGCCTTATTGCCTAGGGCTATATGTAGTGCATCCTCGGTTCTGAATTCAGGGGGAAGCAATGGCAGAGATTACAGCTGGCATACTGATATGGTGTATACTTGCCAAGAAACAAAGTTGTATTTTGATGATAGCATGTCAGACAAGATCACACCCACTGGCCCAAGCTGAACGAACACTGTAGCACTCAGAAAAAGCAAAGGACAAAAGGGACATGTAACAGGAGACGCAGGTGAAGACGGAGACAGGAGGCAGTAATTTCTTTGTTTTGGCAGAGTGGTAGGAAGATGCAGGTGGAGGAAGCTACTTGAATGTTGATTTTTAAGTAGGCAACTGTCTGAATGAACCTGAGCTAATTAAACAAGAAATCTCTTTTTAGCTGCTACACCGAAAATCAAGCTTTGCACAAATCATTACATCGAGCTAAAATTGTCTTTTACCTGAATTATAGGTATTTTGTATTTAATGTCTCATTATATTATAATATTAAAAAGATTCATTTGTCATTCCACTTTACTGTTGGCATTAACTGGGTATTTGGGGAATAGACACACTTGCCGTATCTTCTCTCATGTCACTAGTCCAAGAACACACATCAGTGCAAACAGAATTACCGTTAGGTTTAGATGTAATAACTACATTTAGCCAAAGTTGACATCTTTAAATAGCTTTTTTTGTATGATGAAAGGAGCAGAACCCAATCATATCTAGTTTACTTTTACAGAGGGCTCTGAAAACCTGCAACTATTACTATAAGGGGCCTGAACAAGCACATTTTTCCCTGAAATTCCTGTCATGCATTGGAAAGTGCTGTTACTATGGAATCGGTCCAGGTTATCACTGCTTTAAAGTCAGTGTAAAGCAGATAATGACCCTCAACTTCTCAAACAAATTAGACTGATTTCTCTGAGAAGCTCCAGAGTGGTCATACTAGCCACTAGAAAGACCAACGTATACTATCAGAATGGTGTCGTACATCAAACTGCATATCCAAATATCATCATTCACCACAATAAATTTCTGTCAGATGTCCAGGTAATAAATTATTGCAGAAGGATCCGCAAAGCTAGCCTTTACAATTATTGACATTGTGTTCCGCTAATGCTCCTGACACTAAAAGTCTGAGTGTGATTGTGGGGGCTTGTTGTAATCCAATACCACCAGACCAGGATGGCAGGGCCAGTAGCGATCACTGATGGTGTTCTTTTCCAGAGGGAAATTTGTGGGTGGGTGGAGTTTGCACTTAAAAGCACTAAAGCCATGCTTAAAACCCACTGATGGGTAGATGAGGTGAAGTGTGCGACCCTAAGATGTTTGAGTGCTGCTCAAACCATAAGAGGTGTGAATGTTGCCTTTTGCTCTCTCCTTCCTTGTCATTGTGAACCAGCTCCAATATCTAAGCTGCAACAGTAAGACCTGTACCTGTCAGAAGACAGGACAGCGAGTTGGTTTTCTTCTCCTCAAATTATATATCTAAAATGTATGTGCACAAAATGGGCAGAGAATGTACAAACACAGGGACAAATACAGTATGCACACTCGTACGAAATTGATTTTGAATCTGTGCCCATTATCCAGTTATTCTATTGCTTACTGGACCAAAGAATAGATAAACTACAGAGGTCAAATCAATGACCATTATCTTCCTCATAAATTCTACATTATATCCAGGAAATGTATTTTTTGGAGACTTGCATTGCTAGACTATCAAATTAATACATGAGAACTTTCCAGTCATTCAGTAAGGGTATACAGTTCTGTGGTTTAATAAAAGCACAGTATCTATTTGTTATTATGTGCTGTGTAGTTTTAAAACACAAAATATAGTCCATTTAAATGTGCAGTAGAGATTCAAAAGTCTAGAGATTCTTACATATTTAGCTTACAGATAAGGCTAAAAATACAGTGTAAGGTGCAGAACTAAAGAACACAATATGGGTTTAATACATAAATTGCCAATGTGCTATATTGGGTAAAATATATAAGAATATATAGTTTAAGACAAAGTATGAATAGCATATATAGTTTCAGTTCAATTCTCATTTTCAATGTGTGTGGTTACTCTCAGCAGTAATGTGAAACCTGACTCCTCACTGTTAAGTCTTTCATAGATTAATGTTGTTTGGTCTGGATGGCTCCGTTTTATCACAGAGTGTAGGCTTAGAAAGTTAGAAGATGAAGGGAGTAAAATAAGAGACAGACACTGAGTTACAGAGAGGCAACAAAACGACTACAAATTCAGGGAGTTGAGAAAAATATCATGAGAGAAAGAATCCATTAGGAGAATTTTCTACATTTACTGTTTTCTCTGATGTTTTAGCATCTGTGGCCACTCACTGTTTCATGAATTATGCTGCTCACTTTCTACCGTATTTGTCCACATCATCGTGATACAGTCTTGAAGCTGTTTCTGGAAAGCACTGAGAAATCTTCTCCCTCCTGGGCCACTAGAGGAGATGGATAGGCTATAATGGTCTGCTGATGTACTGGCCCGCTGCCAACCAGGGGGTGGAGCTGCATGGCAAGCAGTTGGTTTCACACCTCAGCAGAAGAGGAAATACAAGAATAATTCAAAGAGAAGCACTACTGTAGATATATTGGACTGTAAAACACACACGCACCCAGAAATACCTTCTGGGTGTATGTGGAAAGCCGAAAATACTCAAATCAAAAGGCGCTCTACGATCTTGGCATAAAAGTGGTGAAGTGTCAAGACATTAAAGGAACAAAAAAATAGAGAAAATAGACGTTTTGGATAAATATATACAGTGTTTCCATGTGCTTTATTATCTGACATTCTCTGTAGTGTTTCCAGAAGGCAACGCTTTGAATGTATAAACTGTAAAAATATATTTCCATATAGAAACACAAAGTAAAACCTAACTGACATAAAACAAAGCGAACATTTGTGCATGACTAAGCATATAAATGGAACTTCGATAAATTGAAAAATATAGCAATAAACTTTGTACTTCACACACTAAAATCACTCACTACGACTGAAACGCCATATTTGTTGTTTGCTGAAAAATACAGATACTCATATCAAAAGCTGTATCTTCCACTCAGAGTAATAAACTGCCACGTCGAGTGCAATTGTTTTGTATGACACTGTATATATCACAAGTGTCTGTAGTGTAATGAGTTCTTCGTGACCTGCTAATCTTCTCATCTCCAAATGCTCCTGTTGTTTTTCTATGAAGCTCATGTACTCGTAACTTATGGTGGGCATTGTACCTCAAGTACAGCATATTTTTGCACCCAAGTAGAGCCGAACCACCTAAAATTAACGCCGTGAGGTCACACTGCTCCTCACAGAGACGTTCGCAGCTTTCTCTCTCTCTTTGGATAACTCCATCTCTATCTTCGCCTGGATTTTTCCCCAGTCCACCTCAACCTGGAAATGAGGCAGAAAGATGGGATGAGATTAGATAAGCTACACTATTTGGCTTTGGTATAGGGTTAATAATCAGTCCTGGGAAGCAGCACATGATCTAATAATGCTGGTTAGCGTCTGTAACTTTTGCTGTTGAGTAAAGCACTGTATTATATTACTGATGAGGAATGTGTTGTGAACAATTCAGTACCATTTTCATGTAACTTGTCCAACACTGTTATTGACATAAAGCAGCTGTAAGTCATTCACATAAAATGATAAAGTGACTATCACGCTGGCTGCCTTTAACGCATGGTGTGTTTTCAAGCTTTTCCTTCTGAACACAATGAGGCATTTTTTGTAGCAATAAGCACACTGTTGACACTCCTCCATCCATCTGTGTAATTAAATCATTCAGGCAGAGGACATCAGCAGCTGGAGATTTGCCTCCTTTTTCTGGTTTAATTCTTTTGATTGGTGGCAAACAGAAAAGCCAAAGCGACAGAGTGTTTATCCTCTAACCCGGCTTTCTTTCAACTGGAGGCACTCATAGTGTGTAAGCTAGTGCATAAAAAAAGTTCAAAACAATTAGAAATGGACACCACCCACAGCTAAAAATGTGTCTACTGTGATCAGCTCTTACAGTACAGCAGAGAGTGCAGCTGCCGTAACTTACCCCTTCAGAGTACTGCAAGAATCTCTTATTGGTCTCCTTCCTGCCAAATTTCTGCAGAAACTTCTGCCTATAGGCCAGAACTGTGTCCACATGGGTCTTGTGTTTGACTGCCAGCTCCAGTGCCCTGAACGCAAGATGATAAGAGACAGACAGGCATCCATCCTGTATGAACAAACATGCTTCACCTCAAACCTAATTTTAGACTCTGCCCTAAAAATAATCCTAATGTGGCTGAGAAAAACATCCTCCTAAACTACTCATGCTGTCCCTCCTCCGCCAGCTGTACCTTAGTACCAACAAACAGAATTATACCTCTCCCAGTTGAAAAGGTCAATGTTGATCTGAATGGCCTGGTAGATGAGACCAGCTTGCAACAAAGTGGCCTCGGCTTCCTGGACCTGACCGCTGAACATCAGCATGTGGGCTAAAGACGACTCTTTAGATGGCTGTTCCTTTATAAAGTTGATGTACTGCACCCTAGGTAACTGACAGAAGAGAAGGAGAGGACATGCAGAAACAAAAAGAGAGATTGTTAATGACATAGGTTTTCTCTTTATTGATGTATCACTGAAGTGTCAATGAATTCAGTTGTGGGTGTATTAGTCTGGGTCTAAAAATGGAGCATTCAACTAAATTAGTTATTAAAAAGTGCTCTTACTTCTCCAATGGCAGCATAGGCCATCTCTGCTGTGGTTAGCTCTCTGTTTGCCATCGCCATTCCAGCAAGACAAGCCCACAAGGATTGGTCCTAGGGATAAGGGAATCAGAGGCAGTGAGCACCTTCAAATACAATGACCTCACAGACAAATTTCTCATTTTCCATCTTGTTTTCTGTTTTTCCACACACTTTTACAGTCTATTATTCATTTATACATGCAACTTGCAAATATAATCCTGCAGCAAACAGAAATTAAAAAGGAGTCTCTCTTGACTGTTAATCCACTGTTAAGTTTAATTTCATGAACTTAAAAATGCACCTATGGCATGTGCAAAACTTTGTCTCAGAATTTCATTAACTCATCGAGTCTGTCAGGCAGGTCAAGAACTGCCATAGTGAGTTGTCATCTTTGATTTCACCATTTCCACACCTTGATAAAATCTTGAATTTTGCTGACTCTTCAAACCTTGTGGTAACAGTCAACTACCACTGGCTCCCCTAAGCAAATAACTGCTGATCTGAAAATGAAGCTAGCAGATGTCAACAAAGCAGCAGAAGGCTATAAAAAGATATCAGCTTGCAATTTCCATTGTCCACAATGCCAGTAATGCAAATGGAACTGTGGAAGTAACGATGAGATCTGGAAGATTAAAAGAATTTGCAGATAAAACTTCACATTTGCCGGACAGAAAAGCACAGAAAAGCCCCCACATGACTACATTGGAGCAGCAGGAAGGTTTAGATGCACTGTTCCACTGTGCAGCTTTGTTGCACAAACAGGGTCTACACGAAAGTCAGTAAATGAAACTTGACCTGCAACCTCATGACAAAGTGCATCTAGGCAAAGCAGTAGGTTTGGTGAGAAACTGAGCTGCATTTGATGAAACGAACTGGGATGTGCAGGCAGTAGCAAAGGGAAGGATGGATTCCAAAAACTATCAGCA
Organism: Acanthochromis polyacanthus; assembly: GCF_021347895.1. NCBI lineage: Eukaryota > Metazoa > Chordata > Actinopteri > Pomacentridae > Acanthochromis > Acanthochromis polyacanthus. Next base: position 34,817,596 of record NC_067125.1, read on the forward strand.
AAATCTGGATTCAGATGTCATGCAGCCAGTCAAGAATGACTGGAAGAAGTATAAAAATGAAAAGAGGCTGGCTTCTTAAAATCCACCATGAGCTGCTTAAAGAAATGGCAGCTGAGGTTTCTGAAAGATCCTCACAGCCCTCTGACTTGAACATATTTGTAAATCTGTTGGTCCTCGAAGTCATACTTTGCCCAAATGTTTGCATACAATTGTATATTGTTTACTATTTTTGAACGTGTGCTTCAATGTAAATCCCACTGTGACATCAAAGAATAGTTTAGTGAAAGACGGTCATGAAAGTGAAGTTAACAGTTAGGTTTAGCTGTCTATTGTTGTAGGGCTTATAATATTATCCCAACATATGCAACTTTTACTTACCATTGCTAAATATTTGATTTCAAATTCAAAGACAGAGTCAGCAAAGGCCAAAAATATACCAAAGGGATGGGTAATTCAAAGTCATTTCATGTGTGTTTGTATTAGCGGGTCCATTGATGGCGAAAACTGGTGTCTTTATAGTTCGTGCTACATCCTGCCATATTGCAGTCATGCTCCAGGCCAGTAAGAATACAATGCATGACACACACACAAAGACACAACTTAAAAATAGACAATTGTCGTACTCAACATCTATGTGTCACCAGTTTACTGAGTGCAGCTACATTAATTAAAATGAAGTCTTAACCACCAATTGGCTAACAGTTGAGCAAACGCCACTTCACAGTCACACTGTAACCCCCCCTTTAATCAGCATCAGACAAATGGCTCTAATCGGAAACCCCTCCTGTAAACAACAAATTACACTGACAGGCCCTGCCTGAGGTCATAAACTTGATACAACAACTTGACTATCAATCACAGTTTCAAGTGAAATCTTCCTTTGGGGAGCTTGTATCACACATTTACGTTATAAACTTCATCTGTTTTATGTTATGTTTGTGTTGTTTGTTCATAGCTCTAAATGTATCAATTCCTATCAGGTGAGAGTGTACTGACAATAACAAAGGAGATTCTGGGAAAAGCCACACTGCCACAATCTCTTACCAGAAGCAGGGAGGGAGGGGTCAAGGAAAAAGCTCTTAAAACCAGTACCTCCCTCCATTCTTTTAGTTCCACCCTCCTCTTGCAACGAGTTGTCTATTTCTTTAGGGTTGTGAATACTATATCACTGCCAAAGCAAAGACACAATTGTACACTGTGTTCAGAGTGCGTGACTATATATGTTTTGAGCGTCTCCACATGCATGTAGCAGACTATGTATTTATGAGTGAGGTCTATGGTGGCTTAATCCGGTAAACGGTGTCACCAGGCTAATTGAAGGCTAATTAAAGCCTGCTGGTCTGGTCCCATAAACCTGTCTGCTACCTTCTCATTTCAGAGTCTGTTCCGCTCTCTTCATACATAACATCCATGCATGCGTGTGACATACACCACAGGAGCCTGGATTGTGCTAGAGTCCCAGGCTGCAGGGTGTTTGACACTATTCTGAGGGTCATTATATAAATATAATTGCAAAGTAGGCAAAAATCACTGCTAAGAAGCAATGCACACTGTGATTTTTCTTGGGCATTTGGCATAAAGTAATATGTGGGTATACAAAAACAATTAACATATATTATCAAAGAAAGGCTGGTGTCTTACTTTGGCAAAGCGGCAGAGGCGTAGTGAGTCCTCCCACCGTGCAGAGGTGCTGTATTCGTGTAGGAGGGCAGGGTAGGGAAGTACGCTGCTGTACACCAGTGAACCGTCTCCTTGGCGTAATGTCACCTTTGTGCCAACGTAGTTCAGAATGTGGGGTGCACGGCTGAACTCACTGAGCACACACACACACACACACACACACACACACACACACACACACACACACACACACACACACACACACACACACACACACACAAATTGTGGTTAGTGTGAGTTTAAACAGTAGAGAATGGTGGAGCGAGGGTAAAACAAATACATACGACCACATCCTCAGCATGTCATAGAAAAGTCGGCGAGGAACTTGCCTATTTGCATGTTTTGACAGGGGCATGAAAACAGTGTAATTGTTTATGCAGGAAAAAATTATTGACTGCTTAATAACATGTATAGATTAGTGCAATAAGTTTTAACTAGGTAAAACATTGATTTAGTGAGTTAACATGTACAGGATGATGGATAATGCTAATTAAAAATGTAACTTAATGATCATGTCATTCTTTTAACAGTTTGCATATGTTTATGTGTGTTTACCAGAGTTATTTCTACAAGGAGTAAATTGTAGCAGCCCACCACATATACAAATCTCCTGAATTAATTCATATACTAGCAGTTAGACCCTCCAGAAAAACGCGATTATGCGATCGCATGAATTCCCGCATTAATCACCAAAATGCCGCTGATTATGCGGGGGGGGGGGGCAATTATTTCCCAAAAGGCCGCATAATCCCCGCAAAACAGCGCATAATTCCTGCAAGAATCTCACATTTCCACGAAAAAAAGAGAAATATGCGGGTCCCGCTTGATTTCACAATTTCCGCATAAAATGAAAAAACTATAACCAATATAAATGGAGTTGTGAGTGAGTTTTTATGTGACGCCCGGCCTGACGCCATCAGTTTGCACATTCACACACACACACACTCACACGAGAAGCACGAGCTGATGCGGAGCGCGGCGCCAGTGTTGCCAACTTAGCGACTTTCTCGCTAAATCTAGCAACTTTCCAAAGCGTCCTAGCGACTTTTTTTGTCAAAAGCGAATAGCCACAAATCTAGCGACCTTTTCTGCCATTTTGGAGACTGACAGGAAAACTCGGATCATTCTGCAGTTACTGTTTTCAACGAGCAGCAGGTGCTGCTGTGAGCTTCTCCCCCTCCCAAAGCACAGGCTGTCAGTCCAGTAACCCCGCAGCAGTCCCAGTGTCTGATTAGAGGACTCATCCCTCCGCGGCCAGACGGCAGGTGAATCGCGCATAGTTTTGCATATTTCACAACTATTCCCATACTTTGCAACTTTCCGCAATTTCCCGGCATAAAATGGCATAAAAACCCTGCATATTTATTCGCATAATCAAGGATTTTTGCCCGCGTTTTTCTGGAAGGTCTAAGCAGTGCTACTCTTGTAATTTGCACTGTTCTTGGTTCTGGCTGTCCAACCCTGCTACATTTAGAGAAGTGCAGCATTTGTTGATTTCTTAGTTTTTGCCACTTGGTATTTGGGATTTCCCCAAATTTGGATCCTTAAGCATCAAAATGGTAAAACAATGCATAGAGAGAAGCAAAAATAGAATAAATACACAGTACAAGCACAGATAAAAACAAATCTCTACAACCAAGTGTTCAGAGTAGTGCAGCAAACATGCAAAAGTAGTTTAGGATCGGCTGTATAGAGTTTAGTCACTCTGCCTTAGCACCTCCCGTGTTGGCTGAAGTGAGGACTTTTGGGGAGGAAGCATTGTACAGCCTGACAGCTGCTGGCAAAAACCAGTGCCTAAAGCACTATGTGTTGTACCTTGGGGAATGAGCTGAAAGGTGAAAAAAAGCTGCCTCTATCTCTTTTTAGCTCTTATTTAGCATATTTTACTGATACTTCTCCACTAGACACTAAAGCTATACTTTCATACTCCTTGTAGCATGTAACACTGGCCAGCTTTTAATTTTGTAGCCTGCTGCATTCATGAAAGCACTTTACTCATCACGCTGGTGAACAGTGCAAAGTTGCTTTAAACTAAAATGCCAGTATAAATGTGAAAGTAAAGGATTGTATAGATTACCTCCCATCCTTTATGTACAGTGTTTTTGGTAGTAGCTCTTTGTCAGTAAAGACAACACTTGGGTAGTACCACACTGTGAACTGGTTGTCTTGGATGCCACACAAGATGTTAGCAGCATCATTCCATGCCATACTGTGAACCATGCTACCTATGAGACAGAACACACACATAACTACAATGTTAGTTACACCGGTGCAAAGAGAGTGGCTACAATTCTTTGCCAAGTGAGTTCCCTGCTTCCTGTCTCACCGATTTTGCAGATTTTGGGGTCTCGTCCAAGATGACGCACAGAGGTCAAGTAGAGGTCACGGTTCTTGTCTATCAGGGCAATTTTCCTCTCAGTGGAGGGGCCGTACTGATCCAGAGCTACCTCCACCACTTCCAGCTACATATAAATGCAGACAAACAAGGAAAACGGTAAGAGGGGAACAGAGGAGTAAATGATGGAAGGAGGACAAAAGATCAGGAAAAGAAAGGCTGGGGGAGAGCAGTTTATACCGTGATCCAACAGCCTTTCTGCCAAGTGTGTGTATATGAGAGAGCGTCAGACAGAGTGGGTATATGTGTGTGTGAACCTGTGTGTGTTTTTGGCCGGAGCTTGCTGGCTTTGGTGCAGTGTCTTGGAGCTGTGGAGTACTGGCAGACAAAGCCATGCTGACAAACAGTAACTACTGCTACCTCTACTTCTTTTCCTTCTATTCTAATTCTTTCCTTCTTTTTGTCTCTTTACCACATAGTTTGATTCCAAAACCCTTCCCTCATTCTCTTCTTTTGTTTTTATTGCTTCTTTCCTTCTGGATATGTGTTGTTATTTTCAAGCACATACATTAATTCTAAAAATACATACTATTTATCAAGTATAGACATATTAATAAAAAATTGCCCATGCATTAATGACAGGAAGAGGTCCCAGGCAAAGAGTAAGCATCCTCATCAGGTGATTCATGCTGAGGACATGGAAAATAAAGAGCTGGGTCGAGCTAGCTCAAGTATCTCTGTACAATATTATAGGGGAAAATGTCTTAATATAGTCTTGTTGGGACATTTACTGCAACAAAACACGGTTGGACAAGCTACACAAAGCGATAGTAACAATTTACTGTCAGCATTTTCCAACAATTTGCATTCCTTTTTTAAAAGAAAAAGTCTTAAATAATGTCATGTCAATAGAGTCATCTTACTGTGCTTGTCTGGAATAGAGCTACATCTAAGAGCTATGCTGGCTCAAGAAAAAGCATAAGATAGCACTCAAATTCTTTTCATAAACTGATCCCACCAGCATTTAAATGCTGAAATCAATACATTTTATTGGATTCCACCTGATCAGTGGAATCGCTAGCAAATGTAAATTTGCAAATTTGCACTGTTGACTCAACAGCAAACTGTTGTGACAGTGCTGACATTTCAGGCAGTAGAGACACCACAAAGTCTAAAACAGAAGAACCTAATTGGCTAGGACACCCAAACCACATTATGGGGTCACTGTGTCACCGAGCTTCCAACAACACCTATTTTGCAAGGAGACACTGTGTCAGTGCTGTTCCTGTTGTTAGTTATCAGGAGCTCTTACGCTGACTTGGCTGTTTAATGATGCAGATTATGATGTTGTCAGTATTATTTTCACTTTTCTTTTTTTAAAAAAAGTATAAAATCTAATCATTTTTGCATTGTTGTTTTGGAATCTGACTTAAAAACACTTATTAAAACACTTCGCATCTAACTGTGCAAAATATTGTGTAATAAACATTTAACTAAATACATAATTTGGAACAATGAGTCATTGTCATAGATAACTGGACTGTGTGTAATAGTGAAATAGACCAAATGACTTTTCACTGTAACTCTGTGCTTCAAATGAAGAAATATTATATTAACACACATCTGGACATGAGAAAGCTTCTATTATGATATCATATTGTTATAAACACAAAAACCAACACATTCTGAACAGCTGCCATGACTAGAAGAAAGTTTCTCATCTTGTTCCAGATCTGCTGGCCATTCACACCCTAAAGTCTGTAAGACATTTTCTAAAATGTAAGGGCAAAGTGATCACAAGCAGCAGCAGATATCAACTGACTCAATGGCTTCTCACTTCTGGTTCAAATTAAAAGACAAACCAATGGGACTGGAGTCCTTCCATGTTGCGGAAATGCTTTTAGTCAAAACAAGGACTGAAGATCACCCACCTTGTGAGTTAAAGGCTTCCCGTCAGCAAGGGCTTTTCCAGTCAGAGCATCAAAGAGAAGGATGACTGGTAAAGGGAAATAGGAAAGAAAACATAGTTAAAGTACAGCCCATATGATGAGTATAAATTTAGCAGTGGAGGCCCAGTCACCTTTTTCATCACTCTTGTCTCGGATGGCGATGGTGTCATTACTAAGTGAGACACACTGGGCATTTAGGATGTCAGCTCTCATACCAGGAAACTTGGGGGAAGATATCAAACGACCCTCATAAGAAAATATATACAACCCTGCTCCATCCACTAACAGAAAATGTCTGGGAGGGAGACATAAGAGGACACAGTAGATTAGAGTGGAAGAGTACTGTATATAATAGAGATGAGGAGGAGAGCAAGTAGGAAAATGAAATAGGTAAAATGCAAAAGAATAAAGAGACAATAACAGTTAATTAACTGGCATAAGCAGGTATATTAAACATTTATTCCATATCAACACAGCATTAACTTACTCAGTGAGACTCATCGAAGTCAAAATGGCCAGTAATCTATTTACTTCTGTGCTGAGTGTCGGGGACACTGCACTGGAGTATTGCACAAGAGCTACTCATATTAATCTAATTTCCCCCAGTGGTTTCACTCTCAGCCTTATTGTATGACAGGGCTGGCTAAGCTAGAGTATAGCCCGCGTGTGTTTGTGTCAATGTGTGTGTGCATTTTTGGTTGGCTGCTGCCTGATGAGTGGCCAGTGCCGAGTAATGAAGCATTAGAGAAGCTGATAGACGATCCAACAGCCTGTTCTCTCTCTTGTTGCACTGCTCCTGGAATAGAAAGACTCACTTCTCTGCTTGCAGGATGAGGCTGACTGTTCCCTCCTTTAGGTCAAAGATGAGAGGAGTATTCCAGTTTCTTGAGCTGGCAAAAATAAACAGCACAACCACACACAGCAAAATTTGAGAAAACACAGACATTTAATAACTAAGTGCTACATCTGGCGTAACTGCTGACAAAACCATGGAAACAGGACCTAGAATGGAAAGGTAAGGAGTTATGAAAGACAACAAAATTAAAGAAATAATAATGACATGATAAGAGTAGGCGTTGCCCGTCTTCTTAATCCTGCTATGTCCATAAAGTCAAGTAAATACTCTTTAATATTAATACACAAAAACACAGAGGTCATCTTCTAAACACTAGTTTTATACGAATAAACACATTTTTGGCCATTAGGATGAATTTTTCTGTGTGTGTTTATGTTTTTCAGTTTTTGGGTGTTTTTTTGAAAGTTCATTTTGAACTGCTGCGAGTTCATTTTGTAGGTTTTTCTAGCTACATGGAATTGAGACTCATTATATTCCAGCCGCATCCAAAGACTATCCTCAGGGTTTTGTCGGTAGATGTAAAAAATGAGTCTGCTTTGCACAAACCCTGGAATTCTGAAATCATAAGATGAGAAAATTCAGACCAGTGCAAATAGGTGATGCAAGGATCAAAGGAGACAAGCAAAGGGAGAAACAGACTACTGACTTGTAGACATAGCACTGGAGGGAAGTGGCGACCACTAGGTGACCGTATGCCAGAGAGGCTTTGATGACTCGATCTCTAAACTCCAATACGTCCTCTGCATCGTTCAGCACATTCCTCACCTGTAAAAAAAAAAAAAAAAAAAAAAAAAAAGAGGAGAGGAGAGGAGAGGAGAGGAGAGGAGAGGAGAGGAGAGGAGAGGAGGGAAAAGATGAGTTCAGTGAATAAACAAGAGCAGGGATGACCTAACTTGACAGAAACTACTAAGCAGGCACAAACTTTATACTACTGAGCAAACAGCATTCAAACACGCAACCAACAAAGAGGCAGACACTGGCTTCATTAACAGAGAACTGAACACAGTCACATAAACATAGGAGTGTATTTATTTTTAATATACACAGGAAACAGTGTACAGTATGTCCAAGTATACGTAGGTCAACTGTGGTTAGAGAAAGCAGTTTTTACTGCTTTAAGTGTGTGCATGCAGTGGTTGGTAGTCATTTTTTCACCTGCATAGATAAATACTTCCCTCTAGCTCTCTCTGTGAATGAATGAATGAAAGGGTCTTTTCCAGCACCAGGTGAAAGGTGGGGTTATTTTTACAGCTTTACAAATCTTCCTCCTCTGCTCCTTCCAGCAAGCCAAATTTACATGCAACACAACCAGGAATAAAAAACATTTGACCGCAAGGTGGTAAATTTAGCTGGCTGATTCACAAACCACTGGCAGATGTGCAGTTTTAAAACGGACTGCGAGGAGGAGAGGGGGAGGAGGGAGACAGAAAAGCGCCTGCAAGGCTGAAAATAAATGGCTGATGACCCGACTTTGTTTGGTTTACAAAAACTGCACTTGGTAGCGATGTCCATGGCAAATGAGTGCACGTGTGCTGGCACACATGTGTGCGACCTTGTTTCTATAGGTGTGCGTGTATCCGTGTCTGAAAGTATACAAGTGTGTGTGTATATGTACACTTGGGTGTGTTAACCGCATGTAAACGCTACTTGTGGTTAGTGTGAGTTTAAACAGTAGAGAATGGTGGAGCGAGGGAGGCAGTTAGACAGGCTGGTCATTGTCATTGCAGGGCTGCACACTGGCACACTGGGAGGCTCCTACTATAATATACGGCCACAACTAGCCAAGGCCTGGGAAGCATTTTCTTTTCTACATAGAACATTCACTTATGTCTTTACAGTGTGCCTATGGCATTGCAGTAATTTTCAGTTCTGTTGTCACGCCAATATAACTGGGTTGTCTCTGTTAATGTAGCTTTAACATGTAATATAGCATACCTCTTATGACAGACAAGGAATCAAAATGGGCTTCCAGTTTGATTTTTTTGCATATACAGTAAGTGTAACTGCATAATTTCTTTAGGTTTCTTTTTAGTTTCTGTCCCTGATTTGGATCATGTCAGTTGCTTGTTTTGTTTAATCAAATAAACTAAAATTAGACACTGGTATGAATTCCAGGGTCTCTAAACAATACAAAAATTATTTTCTTTGAATCTGAAAGGGAAAGGAGTAGGAATATAAACATTGGTATGTGATCCTGTCTTTCTACCTGCATGGTTCTCCTCTTTGTAAGGGTGATCACAAAGTTCTTCCACTCCCAATGCTGCTCCACCACATGGGCAAAAATGACATGTCCATTGCCACAGGCTCCGGCCAACTGGGTACCGTCTGCGGACCATGCCAAGCTGAACACGCTGCCTGTGTTGGGTTTCTCCAATGCATAGGACCACTGAAGGGATGGGTGAGAGAAAGGAATGGGAGCAAGAGAGAGAGAACAATGTGGTTAATGGCTACAGATATTTATCTACAATTTTAAACAGTTACCTGTAGGGCAGTTTAAGAACCAGAGACAACGAGAAGAGAAATGGTGAGTCAAGAGCTGCGTGTGAGCGCTTATATGTGTGTATGTGCACATAATGTAAACTCTGCTAGAAAGACAGAGACCCAGTCAGTCAGTCATTGAGCTGTGATGAACTGTGAGACACTGAAGGAGCGCTTGGCCCGCCAAGTCTAGCACTTGCACTCATAAACATACACTCTGCTATCCTCATCTATTACATACATGGGGGGCAGGGAAGAAAAAGGAGGGTTTATATATGAGCCCCCAAACTGAAGCTAAAAACTAATTAACAAGAAGATTTAAATAAGACAAAGCCTAAGAAGGACAAGGAGGAAGATAGAGGAGTAAAGAGACGCCAGCAGACATAAAGTAATAGGAGGACTCTTCCTTTGTCCTCTGGGTTGTGCCAGCTTGCACTGACTGTAGTTAGTGATGGCAAAAGACATAGCTGAGAGATATGCAGCCCTTTACTGTCTCAGTTGTCTTAGACAGTAAAGCGCCTCTCTCATCTTTTCCCCCTCTGGATCCCTTTTCTGTAAGTAATCATCTTTTGTTGCTATCTTTTCAGTACTTATTCTTTCTCTCAACCTTTGTTTTTTCACTCTCATGTCCCTCAAGTGTGTCAAGTTAACAGCCAAGTCCATTACAGTATTTTTATTCGACATGATTCAATTGAGACTGGATATTCCTGCAGTTAAATATTTTCCATTTGATGATTTTCCAGTATAATCACTCATAAGGCCAAGCAGCAGCTGGATTAGCAGAATTAGGTACACTAATTAAGTTTGTATCACATTTAAATATCATTTGTTGTTGCCTGTTGTGCCTACCAGGAATCATTCTGCAATAACTAGCACTGAATTTCTTGTACAACAGCCCCTGTCAAACTTTCTCATCCTCCCCAGCTCTGCCTTACCTCCGCTCTTGCCTTGGACACAGGTGGCTGGCTGATCTGAAATCAAGTTTCTCAGCTGTGATCTTCCACACAAATGCATGCATTCACACTGTAAACTGCTTATGAAGGGAGAAAAGTGCTAATGGTAACCTAGCCCTGCCTGCTTGCCTGCAATGGAGAGACAAGTGTGGTGCAGCAGGCCAAGTGCTGCGGTGAACCTTGGAGCAAAGGCCTCAGTGTGTTCGCTGCCTCATACACATGCAGCTGCGGGATGTGAGGTGTATCGTTATTTCCTCTTCGCTGCCTCTGACAGGGCTAGAGGTAACAGTCGGCAGGCTACAGGTTACAGGCTGGTTGCTTTGATCTCCCTCCCTTCCTCCCTCCCTCTCCTGGACCTACAGTCTTCCTCATACACACTCCACTCAGCTGGTTTTGGTCAGCACCCTCCCAGCAGTTAATGTCATATCAGGATCCAAAATAGTTGTGAGAAAAAAAAAGAGCCTTTCCCATGTGGACAAGGAATAGTTTGTTACAGTTCATTTATTCTATTTAACAACCCCCCCCCCACCCACCCACCTCCGTTCTCCTTTATTCAGCTTCAAGCTTCCTTATATATAAATATCAAGAAGAATTAGCATTTCTTTATGTAAATATATTCTTTATATATATATTTTTTCTCTTTGCCCAGCTTGACTGGAGGTGTGCTTGCATCAGCTCCACAGTCAAGCAGCCTGGACCACCGTTTACAATAACAAGAGCGCTCATTTATTCTTCTGCTAACATCTTGAGATGGCCCGCTCCGTGTTAAAGCACCCTGGGGGAAAAGGAGAGGGGAGGGATGGAAGAGAAAGGGATGGATAGATGGAGGGTCAGAGATGCAGCTGAATGTATACACCAGACTGTAATGAAGCAGGACATATGATATCGGCCTGAGGAGCACTGCTGGATCCATGCTTACCTAATGCTTTTAACACATTGAGCCATTTGACTCTTTCTAGAGCCAGCGAGCGAGAATATGTGCGTGTGTGTGGACAGGGGGAGTTATCTTTGTGCGTGTGCAGCACTTCAGCACATATGTAGTTTGTGTATGTGTGTGTGAGAGAGAGAAAGCATATATTTAATTAGGAAACTTGTTAAGAAGTACAAATACAACAATAACTATTGCAGGATGGGAATAAAGGAAAGTAAGAGAACAAATAGTGTGCTAGTATAAAGGGAGAAATTAAGCGTGAGTTCACATTTCGCTCTCGTGAGTGTCCAGTGTCTGTTTTTTAAGCTGTGTGTACATGTGTGTAAAAGAGGTGAAAATCCTCTGGCTTGTCAGAGTTGTCAGCCAGTGTTTGACTATGGGACACAGGGGGAGATTTCTATTGCTCTCCTGAGACTGATGGACTGGGCCAGGAGGAACCAGGGACACAAAAACTATTTCCAGAGCAGCACTCAGACACAAGCTCTCTACATGTCTCTCTTTCATCTACCTCTCTTTCAGTTATTCCCTTTCTTTTTAACTGTGAAAAGTGTAGATACTCTGACATCTGCTTGCCTAACAAAAACCTTGTTAGGAAAACATCAGAAAGTTGCATGGCCACACCGAGGCAAGACAGAGAACAACCTAGAAAGTCAAGTCTTCTTCTGTATCCTCTGCGACAACAAAAAGCATACAACAGACACAGTCTAGATGCTTTGCTCAGTCTCAACCAGTTAAATCTCCAGTTTTTCATAGTTAACTCTTCATGTTCAAATGTTTTTTTGAGTGCTGTCAAACACAATTTGAAATTGCACTGAGACAACCATTTGTGTTGTCTCACATTATATACATATATAATTATGTCATAAATAGAGTAATCAGCAAACAATGAGAAATCAGAGTGCTTTGGCTTCATTACATTCCTGCTATGTAGTATCTGGCAGACATATGTTATCATTCTAGAAATGCTTCTTTTTTCACATTACAAAGCCAAACTGGTGTTTTCAGATATTAAAAAGGATGCGAGACTGAAAATAAAGAGGGGTGGGGGTGAGACATGACTATTACAAGGAGAAGAGAGATGGAGGAGACAGAGAAACGGGAAAGCAGCAGGGGGAGGTGAATCAGCCAGTGGCAGTAGATTTGGCAGCTGGTTTTATTGCAGCCCAGAGGGGTGGAACTCTACTGGATACTTGAGAATTCTACTGGACAAGACTGAAAAGGGATTTAAGATTAGTGCAAAAAGATATTATACAGCGAGAAGGAAAAAAAAACATGCAGACATGCACAAAGAGTTTATAAAGGCCAAAATGAAGATTTAGGAGCGGGATATGGAAGGTGAGCGATGGCCTTCATTTGGCTAGAGTCAACTCCGGTCACTGAACCCTGTCTGTCCATAATGGGCAGCTTTGTAGCCAGAGTGAAGGTGGCAGACATGACGTGTAGCTCTGAGGGGGAGATCCCTCGAACTTAGAATGAGCTTATACAAACAGACCAAATACATATAGCAGTAATGTATGGCTATGCATTTAAGTCTTGGTACACACTGTGATGTGGATGAAAACACATGCCCACACATGTTCTTGTGTCAAAGTACTGTGACTCAGACACCTCTCTTCTTTCTCCTCACTCTCTCTGCATTTCTCAACATATGTTTACCATTAAGACTGGCAGGTGTTGTGGGCCTGCCCCTTCTCTCTATTGTTGCCATGTAGCAGGAGCCAAAATGAGGATGCCTGCAAAGAGGTTATGTTAAAAAAGTTAGCTCTAAGGCATGAACGTTCTTGCTCTGAGAACCCTCAACATCATAATAGATTTTGGCAGTGATACGGCTTATAGTCTGGATCCACGGATTTGTTAAGGATTTCTGTGTCATTGCGAGATAGCAGCATGGTGTCACTGTAACCATGACAACAAGTGAACGCTATGTCAGTTGCCTGCTGATGATCACATGATTTTGATCCTACTACAAATCCACCACTGCGGACTTATTGGGACTTATCCATTGGAAATTACATGACCGAGCAGCCTTGGGGGAGTACTGTGCTCTCCGAGTGTTTTTCTTGTTCTATATGTGCGGCTTTCAAAATGGGTATGACTAATTCAGCCCTGTTAAATTTTTCAGTTCTTTCATGCCATGCTACACTCAACAAAAATATAAATGCAACACTTTTGTTTTTGCTTCCAAATTTTATGAGATGAACTCAAAGATCTAAAACTTTTTCACATACACAATATCACCATTTCTCTCAAATATTGTTCACAAATCTGTCTAAATCTGTGATAGTGAGCACTTCTCCTTTGCTGAGATAATCCATCCCACCTCACAGGTGTGCCATATCAAGATGCTGATTAGCCACCACGATTAGTGCACAGGTGTGCCTTAGACTGCCCACAACAAAAGGCCACTCTGAAAGGTGCAGTGTTGTTTTATTGTGTGTGTGTGTGTGTGTGTGTGTGTGTGTGGGGGGGGTCTGTCCAATTCTCTTCAATGGCTGTGCAATGCTGACAATGGAGCTCGGTCCAAGGAAAGGGTTAATGACATGTCTGGACTAATGGCTCCCAGTGGACCTATCTGCTGATTCAGCCCCATTACTTCACAAGCATTAAATATGTCTGTCCTGACCGCTCTCTGCCCCCCCCCCCCCCCCCCTCCAGCCCTAATACATGCTCTTTTTTTTTTTTTGTGGGGGGGGGGGGGGGGGGGGGGGGCATGAGATTTCCAGACTCTTTCTGCTTTTCTGACACGCTGAAGCAAGCATCTCCAAAAAACTTGTTGATTGCCTTTAGCATTAATTAATTAATCTGACTCCAGGACTCTTAGTATGAAAAACACGCACACATAATGTACATGTAGCACACATACAGTACTGTGTACATATAGTAAATATTAACAATGAACTAAATAGTGACAGTCTTGTCAAATTCTGCTGCTCTCATAAGCAAAACTTCTTACATCAAGTTACACGTTGTTACATAACATTATAATATGGACAAACTAAGCTGTGATGTCTGACATTTGAATCTCTACTGCGAAAACAACATCGTGTGATCCAGTTTTAAAGATATGTAATCCTCACAAACACTCTAATAAAAATGACCCCGGAACCCATTAATGCCGCTGAGAAAGTGGCAGAGAACAAGTTATAAAGTTGTACATGCACAGTGAGTGACCATTCTTGTTTTCTAAAAGGACCTTTAAGCAATCCCAACAAAAAGCTGCATACATCTAGTCAAATGCTGCATAGTACAATGCTGACAAATTACTGAAATTATTTTTTTCCAATAGCACTGAGCCCTACTTTGACTATTTGCCACTGTCTAGTTACACTGAAGTGTTCAACATGAAGTTCAAATTTTGTTCAAATGGGTAATCACACTTTTTCATATTATGCATTGCCACAAACCCCCAAACTGTTCGAACCTAAAAGTTTGTGAACAATTTGCACACAGATGAAAGGAGGGCTATCGTCTCTGTTAGTTTAACACTATGCTAGTGAGCTAGTGGGAGCCGACCTAGTCCAGGGTTAACAGTCTTACATAAATCAGAACAGATGGCAGACTCTCTGCAAAGCCAGCTGGCTTTAGTTTGCCTGTGTGTCTATGTGCAGGACAGGACCTGGCAGTGCAGGTACATAGAGTAACTCCCTGCCCATAATAATCACAACATGTCTGAGTGTAATAGACACTAGACATATACAGGCAAATATCTCGTCTTAAACAGACTTGGGGTGTGCATGTTTAAAAATGCTGACACACAACTGCTCTTCAAAACAAAACCTGCTATAAAACAATTCTAAAAGATGACAAAGTGTTCAAGAGTGAAACCAAAAACAAAGCCATTTACGTTGAAGAAACAAGGAAGTTGTTTTGAATGAAGGCTCATCAGTCTTTCGGCAGATTAGGAGACCTTGTAAATGTCAGTTTGCAGTGACCCCTCTAAGGGGGATGGGGTTGACTTGGGGTTGATTAGGATAAGGACAAGCTGGGCCTCTGTCCAGGACTAGTCACACCTATGTGTGGGAACTGCTCTGGCCGAGAGGTGGCTTCTAAGATGGACTATGCAAGCAAAACCACCACACCTTTTCCAGAGGTGATGCTGTTACTATGAACCTAAATACCTGTAAATTAACGTTCGTGTTTAACTGTGACATTATGACGGTCCATGACAGTTATGTGCAAACAAACATGCACACATCACAAAGTAGTACCTGGTACAAGGTGACTATACACATGAAAATATGCAACTTTGAAATAAACCTTTAAACTGTGGCGCCTTACTTCAGACAAGGTTATGAAGAAACAAGCAAAAAGCAGTCCTTTAATAGTTTGTGTGGCTGTAATTACAAAGACTACATCAAAATTCAACCAGTGGCTGTATTTGTTGAAGACTGTGATGTTTTCTTTTTTTTTTTTTTTTTTTTTTGGGGGGGGGGGGGGACTACTGTCAGAGGCACAAATAAAATCCACTTTTTACTTCAACAATAACAGCCTTGCAAAATGCAATGTCATTCAGTGTACTATGCAAGTCTTTGTTTTCCAAAAAGTTATCCTTGTCATCACAGTTTCTCTGTTTTAGTTTCATCTTCGAAGTGGTCTTCAAAGAAACACAATGCACATCTGAGTATGCCTTTTTAAAGTAATATACATAAGTACAATGCAACATAAACCCGAAAACTTTATAGTATTATAGCATTACAACTTGTAACACAATGTACATTTCCAGCTGTTAAAGTGCCCCGTAGACACTGGGTGAAATGGCCATCTGTACTATACAATTCCTTGCACACTAAACCATTTGCATTCCCTGACTCTGCAACAACGCACTATAGCTATCATACAATCCCATTTGTAAACACAGGCTTGTGTGAGAAGCTCTGCAAATCTCTGTATTGAAATACCCACTTGGCTCCGCCGCAGAGATACAGAGGCTGGGCCTGAGATGAGTGTAGAGTGGCATAAGTTGGAGTTTTGGCAGAGCGAGGGGAAATGGAGAGAAAGAGAGAGAGACAGAGAGAGAGAGGGAGAGAGAGAGAGAGAGAGAGAGAGGAGGGGGCAAGACAAACTAGAAGATAGCAGGAGAGGGAGGGAAAAAGAAGGAGAGAGTAATGATCTACACATGGTTTCATGCTGGAGCCTCAACATAGTAACCATAGACACATGCTGGGGCCTCCTGGGACTCATCAGCAGGACACAGCTGTGAGCCGGACAGCAGAATTCTATTAGCACCAGCTATGCACGTATGCACTTGCAAACGCACACACTTGCATGTTTGCACGCACACGCACGCACAC
The DNA here is from genome assembly GCF_021347895.1 of Acanthochromis polyacanthus. Taxonomy (NCBI): domain Eukaryota; kingdom Metazoa; phylum Chordata; class Actinopteri; family Pomacentridae; genus Acanthochromis; species Acanthochromis polyacanthus. The sequence continues at coordinate 34,834,069 of NC_067125.1, forward strand.
ACACACACACACACACACACACACACACGTACACGTAATTTGGGTATTTAAATGTGTTTTGGCATACTACAAATGGCAGAGAACGTAAGACCCTGCTACACCACTGACAGCAGGTCAAGAAAATGCTGAATTACTTAGTTCATCTGAAGCCCTGCACAGGTTGAAAGGTTTGAAAAATGTATGCAGTGAGCCAAGACAACTTTCATTGGGATCCCTACACAGACAGTTTAATTTGTAAGACACTTACAGTAAACCTCTACACTGCACTTCATAGGTTTTAGTATTACCTGTTGATAACAGCTAATGTAAATTTCATCCTTACACAGTGGCTAGTCTTTATAATATTTATATTGTGATAATCACAGAGACTATGAGTGTCAATGTCAACCAAGACCACATATAATCACAAACGCTAAACTGCATACATACGCATTTGCAGTGAAAAAACATTACAGTGGAGGCAAATATATATATAACAAATTGCAACAAATGAAGCAACCAGTCAATAAAACAGTCAATGTCAAAGCATAGCACCATTCTGATCCATGTGGAAGCCAGCAGAAAGGGGGGAGGAATCCTGGGGTGCAGCCAAAATTAAACCCTTTCACATCATCCTCTTTTGGATCTTGGTCCATTGCCTCCAGCCCAGCCCTAGTCCTCAATAACAGCCCTTAATGAACTCTGGGTTGGCAGTAAAGCTCAAAGTGATACCCCAGTTCCACACATGCTTTGCTTTCCCTTATTTGTGTGCACAACCAAAGCCCTGTATTTGCTCCCTGCCTTCGTCACCAAGTATCACCCTCGCTCCTTTTACCATTTTATCCCCTTTTCCTCTCTTTCTCCTTCTTTCTCTCCGCGAGTGTGACATGTTTGTCTAGCTAGTAGAGGTAGTGATTTAGTGCTGCTAAGAATGATGACTCTGCCAGAGGGGCTGGCAGGGCACTGTCTCACTGTCATACACTTACTCCAGCCGTGGGGGGAGGAAGGGATGGAGGGGGTTGAGAAGTGAAGAATAAAAAGAGAGAGAGAGGAGAGCAAAGTGAGAGAGAGAAGGAGAGAGAGAGACTTGAGGGAAAGAGAAACCACCGTCTTTTATGGAGACCAATCCTCCAAGCCTCACTGCCTAGGCCAACTTTAAAGGATATATTGGACAGTTCCACACTACCCCACCCCCCACCCATCCAACTGCTCTCTTTTCTCAGCTCTTTTTCATGCTCCCCTCCTTTCTGGTTTCCAACAAGGCAAGCCTTTAGCCGAACTCTAGAGAGGTGTAAAAGTAATACCATGTCAACAAGTGCCTTTTACTCTAACCCACTTTACGCACACAGGCATCCACACTCACACAAGCTTGCACTAAAAAATTGGGGTCAGTCATCTGCAAGATGGACCTTAGTATACACTGTTCCACAGAGTGTGCCAGAATGAGTTCAGCAACACAGAAAACCAAAGCCTGTTCGGCACAAAGGGCCTAGAATACAAAGGAGAAGCCATTATCCTCACATTCTGGTGGGGAAACTAATGAGCTCCTTGGGATGAGAGATTAAGTCTACATGTAAGTATTGCATCTTACAGTCTTACGCTATTCACACACTCTAAACTATGCTTCGTCAGGACTGGCAACCACATCAAAATGAGCTAAAGGGAATCAGTAAAAATTATTCCCATGTAAATAAGGGTAAACAGTACAGGAGGAGAGCTCTGAAGGGCAAGACAGACCCCAGTGGTTCATTACAGAAACTTGCGCTGTCTTTCTACCAGTTCAGTTCACAATGTACGGAGGGAGCTTTCTGTTCTTGCTACAGCGAGACGAACAGAAAGGAAGAGTGCAGAGAGCAAGAAATAGCATGCAAAAGCACAGATTTGTAAGGGGAGGGAGGGAGGGGTAAAGAGAGAGAGCGAGAGGGAGAAATAGAGAGAGAAGTAGCCCTACCCAGTTGCCTGGGGAGAAAACTGCTCTGCTGCTGACTCAGGACTCTCTTTGTTTGCTCCCTTGCTCTCGCTCTCTCTCACTCTCTCTCTCTCTCTCTCTGACACACACTCAAACTTACTCGTCTTTTTTCAAACACTCAGTCACCATCTTTTCTAATGTGCACATGCTCTTTCTTTGTCAGACTTGCGCCAATAATTTCACTCTGACTTACTTTTCATCTTTTCTCTCCCCTACAACTCTGCCTCTGCTGTTTTTCTCTCCCCTATCCTCTATGAGTGTGTGCCTACTTCTGCTGCCTAAACCATACAATACTAAATGTCCTCTTTCCATGTGATGAAAACAGATAAAGGCTTGCACTCTAATAAATCCACAGTGGTTTCTTTTGCTTTTTCATGCTCCACTAACGGTGGTTCACAATCGGGACCAAAAACTCTGGGACGTTTAATTCTTTTCCAGCAGCGGCAGTTTCCAGATGTTGGCTGGCCAGTGGCTGGTAGCAAACTGCCAGCAAAAGCTCAGGTATATGCTCACTAGTGATAAAGGGGAAATCTGCTAGAAGGACTAATTGATAAGAGGGGGAAGCCTGAAGTCAAGCAATTAGGGAGAAGGTGGTATGTCACCAAGGATGAGAGTCTACAGCAAAAAAGAGAATAAAGACAGCAACGAGACTGGCTGACTAAATGCGCAATCAAGAGCAATACACTCTCTGAGAGAAAATAATGGTTGGCAGCTACAATGACAGCACACAAAGATCCTACAGTGAATGAGGTTGCAGTTAAAGAGGGAAGAGATGAGAAAGAAACGGGGAGAGACAGGAGCAATGGTGATTCCAGCTAAACATGGACTCCTTCCAAAAGTGGCAGTGCTGAGCAAGGCCCTAAGGGGACCGCTGGACTCACCCAGAAAAAAAAAAAAAAAAAAAAAAAGGGCGGTAAAGAGGGCCTTGGGGAAGGCGTAAGGGGAAGGGAGCCAAGCGGGGGAGCACTGATAAGCACAAGGTAGTCCAACAAACCCAAAGGGAGGAGGGAGGCATGAGCAGCAGAAGCAAGAAAGAGAGGGAAAGATTTACACTTATTCTTAAAATGGGATAATTCCATCTTTAAAAAGGATAAACATGCTTGGATCTTTCAGACCACGGGGCAATTAGGAGGAAAATGATGTGACTCAATCTTCCACATAAGCTGATACAGAATAGTTGTGAGACCAGTGTACTGGCACAAAGTAGATAGATAAAGGAAGAATCAGTTTGTTCCAAAGACAGTGGAGCAAGAAGAAAATCACTGCTAGAGATAATGGATTTTAATCACTGAGGACTATTTGACCATTCTGTGAAATAACAGGCAGTATCCACAAGCAGATACCAGTGGTTTAACACTTGTACATATTCTAATCTTGAAAACAACCCTGCTATTATGAGCCATAACTTTGATATATTATTTATGACTACTCGTATCCCAAAACTTTGTGAGGGTGACAACCGCCATCACATTGGAAAACTGCAAACACATTCATCTCTGTCGGCAGTTTTTGTTTTTACACGGGACAAGACTGTTGAAATAGGGCTCGGCCCTAGGCTAACATTAAAACCATCTGATCCCAACTAGGTTGCCTGTGGTTAAGTATAACCTACAAATAGAGGAGTAGACAGGAGAGGGGCATTGGGGGGGGGTCGGAATAGAGGATCGGTACATTGGATTATTAGTTGGAGCAGGACAGAAACCTGGTGTATAAGGGGGTTAAGCTCAGCCTTCAGTAAGAGCTCTACTAGGGAAGATCAGAGGAGAAGCAATCACTATGTTCAATGAGGCTCTTCAAATCGACATTAGCTTTGCATGAAAAATCACAGGCTCATTATTCATTTGAACAAAGTCTGTCTGGCAAACGGTGGGTCAAAAAAGTCATGCCTTCTTCATTCTAGCCTGCTCATGTGCCTCTGACCAACCTCTGAACTTGCGTAAATTTCCTAGAATCTGTCTGTCCTATAATAAAAGTAGAACTCTCTCTTCATATATTAGTAATGCTTCCGAAAACTATGACCAAAGAAAAACAAGAGGAAACTAAAGGTGCTTAAACATCCCAATTTTATATTCAATTCAAAACCAAGATTAAAAGAGGCAAAAAAATTCTCTTCTAATTCCTGTACAATATGAAGGAAGGTCTGCATGATATTCCGGAATTAGAACAGCAAAACCAAGCAGCTATTACATTTATGTATGTGAACATGGGTGTACAGTGGAGAGAGAAAAAAGTGTACAGAAGAGAAGGGGGTGATGGGGCGGAGAGAAAGAAGTGAGAGGGTGCTTGCCTGGCACAATGAGTCCTACTTGTTAGCCAGTGACAGTGTCAGGGATCGTGACAGGGTCCAGACGCTAGACACCAGCTGCAGCGCCTCGTAAATAGACTGCTGTCTCGCAGGCACATTTGCACGGCAATGGTTGCACACACAGAGACACACACAGGCATGTGGGCACATGCATATACTATGGCAGGCACACAGACAGACACTAACTTATTGTGTCTCCCAAATCTTGTAAAAGGGACAGTGAAGCTCTTTGTGTCTTGTGTGCTGTTAAGCCTCCTGTAAAAATAAAAAGTACTCCACACAAAAAAACTCCAAGCTTGACAAAATTGCAAATAAAATAATTAAATATGCTTTAATAATTCAGTATTTTATTGAATATTAACCAAATGTTGATGCTTCATGGATAAACAAAGCAGAACAAACTTGGCAATCAGAGCTTGGGTCACTTGCTGTAGCTACAAGACTAATATTTCCCAGTACTTTTGCCTGATATAAACTTTTTATATCTGTGTGTGTTCACCCAACCTCCGTGGTGATTGTGTGAGTGTCTGTGTGGGTAAAGGGGGGTGGGGGGGTGGGGTGGGGTTAGACACATTGCATCTGTCCTAAATAATGGAGGGAAAAAATTAAAAGAGTAGGAGAGAGTTAATAGTTTAGGATGAGTGGAGAGCCAAGCCGGACGGGAAGTGAAGGGGTTAAATGCGCAGGACTGATCCTGCTGAGCCAGCAGCAATACGTTAAAGTGCAAGGTTTCATTGTAGCAGATACAGAATGAAACTCCTTCCCATTAGTCACGCTAGAAACTGAAAAGACTCTTCACACTGCTTAACCCTTGCTGCACCGCAAACAAACTACAGCAACAACACAGGTAAAGCACTAGCCACTGGTTGAAGGTATCTTTGTTTGTTTCCAAATATATGTGCAATGTAACATTAAAGTAATCATACTACAGTGACTGAGCGCGCATTTGAATGAAAACTGAACTTTATCTAACATGATACGTGAAGGACTATGTGCCTGACTTCACACATAGAAAGCGACTCAGATGGAGTGACCTTTGAGGAGGATTTTCTTTTTCTAAACTCTTTTTCTCTGCCCCCCCACCCCCTTCTTCATCTTGAGCAAGCCTCCCACACCAGGCTACAGTACACACAGTCTCTGAGGGGCTTAGGGAGGAGAAGGCAAGCATACCCTTCCTCCAGTCAGAGCAGGGCAGAGCCATAATCATCATAATTATCATCATCATCACACCGACTTAACCAAGACACACCACAGCAAAGCTAGTGGTGCAATATGAAACAATGGAACAAACCAACCACGTAAACAAACCCATAATGGGAGGACGTAAGGTGATACAGGTCATTACCAAAAAAAATAAAAAAAAAAATAAAATGACGGAGAAAGTTGCACTCATTTCTGACTGTTATAATGTTAATAGTACAGCATTTTTTATTTTTGTTTACACAGAAAATGGGCACAAGCTGGCTTCAATTGAATGATTTCATCAGCTTATGGCTAAAAGCTGGTAAATTTTCTAAACACTACTGTAAGTAATGGGAAGAGATAAGTTAATAATGTGCACACTATATTTATGTACCTCTTAAAAACGCGCACAAACACACACCTTACCCCACTGGAGAAGACATATGTGTTGGCTCAGACCTTTCTCCAGCCCATTTGTTTTAGTGCTTCAGAAAAAAAGACATTTGATCCTAATTAAATCAAAATGGAGCATGAAATGCCTGGTGATCAGGACACAAAAACCCAGCCATGGTTGTTTGTTTTGATTACAGCAATCTGATGCAGCAATACACTGACATCTCCACATGAACTCAAAGAAGCCCTACATGTCCCATGAGGGAACCAGTAATATTGTTTCTGGCCAAACGTTCAGCAATAATAAAACAACAATTACCATTCATCATTCTCTCATTTCCCCTCTCATTACAGCAGTTACCATCAGCACCAGGTAACATGTGGCATGCAGCCTAATGCGATTTACAGAGATGAATGATGTATAGAAAGCATGAGGCCTGTAATGAGCTACGCAATATAAACCATACTGCACTGGAAAAGCTGACAGTTTACCACGGACACTGTATGTTTCAGGAAAAAAGACTAGAATGACTACAAAGTATAAATGTCATATTGGTAGAAGACTATAAGCAACAACAGAAAATATCCAAAATGGATGCTTACAGTAAGTGGAAAGCATGTTGTCCAATGTTCGATAGCTGCACTGCTTCTGCCAAAGTTGTCAGCAACAGCTGCTTACACCAAAGGTCAGGCGGATTTTCTCAACTGTCACTTCAGCATCTCTGCTGTCTAGTTAGTTTCATTGAGAAGTGATGGTTTAATTATTTTTGGTGTCAGAAACAAAATGTCCAAGTAGTTCATTTGAAAATGCTGACTTTACCATTTGCTCAAAAGTAACCAAGATCAATTGTTTGTCAACTTGCATGCATCACTTCATTCAGTGAAGGCTTGAGTCAACTAACATCCCAAATGCATCATGTTAACATATTTGCTTTTTTATAAGATTATAACCAGAAAAACATTGTTTATATGCAGATTTAAGAATTAGCTCAGACCTGGAGTAAAACATCTCCATTATCATTTTATCAACCTGACAGAACCCAAACCATTGAGAACCTCTGATAAAATTAAACATCCATTACATTTTCCCACCTTAGCACATGAATACATCATCCTTTTAACAGTTCTTGGTCATGAGTAAAAGAGGTATTAGGCTTAGGACAACTAATTGCATTGTTAGAGCATTTGAGTGTGTACTTGTGCTGGTGTTGAATGGACTGCCTCGCGGCAAAGTTCCAGACAGTGCTGGTGTTTGGATTATCTGATTATCAGTTGATGTAGCACACAGTCTGCACATCCTGTTTGCACTAGAGCAAAGGTTCATTATACACGAATCAACATTCAATCCAATTAATTCATCAAGAGTGAGAGGTGCCAGATATTTAAAAGCTCAGCAACTGAACAGTACTAGGCTGCAGCAACATCTTTGAGTTGCTCCTCTTGCTATTCATTCTTTTTTTCTGTTTTATTGCAGGTTGTGTTCAGCGATATCCTCCACTTTACAATATATCGTTAAGTACTGACATCCCATTGATTACCTTCACATCATATCGGGGGAGTTCAACCATAGAAGAAGAAGGTATTGATACAGACTATGTGGGTTCTACTTACTCCGGTCTTGTCACAGAGCCGCAGGGTGTTGAAGGAGCCCACGGCAAACACCTCCCCATCTGGAGCCCAGGACAAAGAGGTGATCGGGTAGTCGTGTGATGATGAGGAGTGAAGCAGACGGCCAAAGCTGTCCCATACCTGCCGAGAGAGAACATGGCTTAAAACTATGAATTCAACAACCCCGAGGATATGTATAAGTATACTCCAAAACCGCTAACCTTATATTTACAGTCTTCTCCACCTGACAGGATGAGGTCATTGACAGAATTCCAGTCCACCTTCAGAACAACCCCATCGTGAGCCTTCCACTAGAGAGAGACAGAGGGAGAGAAAAGAGTGAGAGAGCAAGAGGGAGGGAGAAGGAGAGAGAGAAGGGAAGAAAGAATTTTAGCTCAAGAACACAGTGGTATTATTCATATGCAACATTTCACTTTTATATAGAGGGAAGAGAGCTCTAATAAATTCCTCTATTTCAATTTAAAAAAAAAACCTGAGTAAAAATAAAGATAGCCAGGATCAGCAACAGAACCATTGGTATTTGTTCCAAACCTTGCACACAGTTAAAAGTTTGTGAATTGTTTCATATTAGCCTAACTGAGAGCTTACTATATTAATACTATGTTAGAGAATAATAAAAGAACAGAAAGGCTGTCCTTAGCTTTATCTTACTATTTTCATATCTTACCTTTGCCTTATTTACTGTATATTACATTCTACATGCTAACTCTATGCACTGAAAGGAAGCACAAATACAGCACCCTCCATAATTATTGGCACCCCTGGTTAAGATGTGTTGAAAATCTTAAAATAAATTCAATTTCTACTGCAGAAGCATACTCTCACACTGAAAATTGTTGAAAATGTATTATAGGAGAAGATTAGGTGCCATTTTGTTGGCAAAAGGGGGTTGTACAAAAATATTAACATCAGTGGTGCTAATAATTGTGGCACACATGATTTGATGTAAAAGAATTATTTCTTAATGTGTGATTTTTTTCCCCCACTGAATAAATACACTTGAATTAAAGGTTGGATTTTCCTCTTTTTTTCCATTGTGGTCCTATATCATTTAGAAACAAACTGAATTTATTAGAAGCTAAAGAACACATCTTAACCAGGGGTGCCAATAATTATGGAGGGCGCTGTAAGTATATGGGATTGCAAATGAGAATCTTTTATGTGTTCTTTACACACACCTGATATCTTAAGTCATGTTGGTGATGAAGTTGGACATTTGTGGGTCTCTATCTGTGTATAGTTCACAACAAAAAGTAAGTGAACTCCTGTACTGTATTATTTAAATGCCAAATTATTCAAATTGAATCACCCCTCAAAAATCGCATTATTTTTAAGATGACAAGAAATATCTTTACTGTACAATCAACAACAAATACTTTAGAAAGGCTAAATTGAAAATACAGGCTCCAAAATGGAAACTCAGTGGAGCAAAAATGTATACATCTGTGAACACTGACACACAAAACCTGTGATAATTGAAACTAAACTGAGCATAGCTCTGATTTCCAACTATCCTAACTACATTAACACAGTTATAAAATAACTTTTCCGTTCTGGACCTATGGGATATGTCTCTTTGCATCACGGCTCCACATACAAAAAGAACTGCCAGAGCAACTGAAAAATCAGATTGTGACACTCAGACGGGGTCCAGCATGTCTGGTGTGAACTTGGCCAGGGCTACCACAATGAAGTTCATGTCCTAACAGTGAAGCGGGGATGTGGGAGGTATGATGATATGTGGTGGCATGATGTCAAAATGTGTTGGGCAGGTGATATTTATACTGAAGAAAAATGAATGGCTGTGAAAATAACAAAATACTGGCTCGCAAGATGACTCTTGTTCTGCAGAAGCTTAGTAGAGGAGGAATATTCCAGCATGATAATAATCTAAGTCATATGCCAAAATCACACAAATTTCAAAGGAAGAAAAAAGTGAAAAGTATGACCTGGCAAAGTATGTCGCCTGACTTGAATCCAAGAAAACACCTTTGGGGTATTTTACAGAGAAAGATAGAGCAACACAACCCCTCCAACGAAGAACAGCTGAAATAATTTGTCTCGGGAGAATAGCAGAACGTCTGTCCAGGAATTTGTGCAACACTGGTATTCTCCATGTTGAGGAGAATAGAGTTTGTCATGAGAAGTACTGAAAGACCGCAAATCTCGGTAATGAAAAGTATACTCACTTTGGTTGCACTGAATTCCTAATCCCAGGGCCTGCATTTTTAATACAGTAAAACTAATTATAAACTGTCAGTTATTAATTGTATCTAAGAGCAAATGTCCTACTGTTTATTTTAGAAGTAATTACTGTAAGGTCATGCAATTTTAAATAATCTGATATTGAAGTGATATTCCACAGGTTGTCCTTACTTCGGTTGTATGCTGCATATGTGGTCATGACTCACAGAAAGCAAACCCTCTTCTGTTTAACAAAGGTCCCAGGTGTAATTCAGCTTCGAGAAGAATAATGATAAAATGTAAAAAAGGATTAGAAATTAATTGGTGAAAAGGTCATATCACAGTAATATGTTTATAGTGCGCGTGTATTGCCATTAATTCACGATTGCATTTCGAGGCTGAAACTTTGTCACAGATGTGTATTTTCTGTGAATGCTGTGTGCAGATAGACAAATCAAGACATTGCAAGAGCTCCTGTCTAAATCTGGCATATTTTCCATTGGAAAGAAGCACTAGTGTCAACTCTGACATACGGCACACAGTGAAGTGATAGCTGTGTTCAAAGTAATTTGATGTTGCACATGAAACAATCTAGAAGTGGTTTCAAAAGTAAAACAGTCCAAAAGTCCAGAATGCCTGCTTGTGTTCTTTTACAGTTGTAGCTAATATTAGCAGTCCCATGGTTGGGTATCTCCCCTCCTTCAATACCTTACTGGCCAATCGAAAGGTAGAAGGACAAAATGAGACTTATGGAGAAGCCAAGATCATGTAAACCTTAACTTATTTCTAAAATATTCAAATGAACACAGAAAGAATCTGCACACGTCCATATTATTCTAAGGAATAACATCATACGAGCTGAAAACTAGTGACATAATTGACTTGTATTCAGCCCTGTTTATTTACATGTTTTAGTATCAATTTACTCTTTTTATTGAGAAAGAGTTAGCACATGATACCTGTATGACTTTGGCGCTGGGTTGCAGAGGCTTGATAATTAGCTGTCTTCCTGATGTGTAGAGGATTCTGTCTGAGTCTGGACCCCAGGCCACAGAGTACACAGGAGATCCTGGAAGGCATGCAGGAATACAGATACACAGAAGACCACAGCTTTATATTAATCACAATAAAAGAGCATTGGATTGGGGTTCAGCACATAAGGACTTTGACTCTGCCTTTATGTAATATTTAAAATATGGTGATTACATTTGAGTATGAATTTCTCCTTGTCTCACTGACAATCTGGGGGTTGCTGTGAACAATAGCGAGAGCTAGAGCTAATTCCTCCTCTCAGAAGGTATCATATTCCCTCAGAGATCTCACCTCATTCAGCCTATGTAGCAGCACTTAGCTTACAGGAAAGCCAGCTGAGAAAAATCAGTCTAACTTCTAGAGTATAAGCACAAGTGTGTGTGTGTGTGTGTGTGTGTGTGTGTGTGTGTGTGTGTGTGTGTGTGTGTGTGTGTGTGTGTGTGTGTGTGTGTGTGCGCTGAGTTGTGGCTACACGCGCATGAAGGGGAGGGGGCCTGACATTTAACCCCACTCCAGGTGCATGTGGTTTCTCACAAATGCCAACTGGTCACATGATCTAAATCTGACGAAGGCGATGAGAGGGGTTGAAACAAGTTCCTCTTTCCTCCCTCTCACTCAGTTCCAGCCTCTTCCTAGAGCTCGCTCTTAAAGTGGGTCATAGTACCCAAAAAGAACAGTCTGCTCCTGTAATTTGTGTGCACAGAGATGAAGCCTCTTAGGAGAAGCAACACCTGCAGTGATCTTGGTGCCATGTGGAGGATGGTGTGGAGGCAATGCTACTAATTCCAGGTGTTGTACAAATCTATAGGTCTGTCGAGCAGCCCACTAGCCGGCAGCTCATTCCCCAAAACCCTAAGCTAAGGAAAAATGTTACTACATACTGAGGCTGAATTGCTGTTCCCCTGCCAGCTTTTCCACAGCACCAGTCATTCAGCAAGGGTGTATCATCCATTTCCCCAGAAGCCAATTTTTAACCAGCCCCCCCCCCATCTTTTTTTTCTGCCCCACAACTGAGGAGAAACATTTAATAAGTCAAACTGCACAATGAATCAATTAATAAGTAAGCCATCTGTAATGTGAATGCTGGATAGAGAAATATATCATTAGGAGTCTTTTTTATGGCTTTTAATAAAACTCAACTCCTATAAAGCTTTGAAACTTTATGGCACTTTTAATAAAAAAAACATAGAACTGGAAGACTGACTCTACTTTTGGTTACACTGAGCACACTTACATCCTAATAGCACCAACACATACACACACAACACGTCTTCATGCAGTTGCACAGCCAAGGAAAGAATAAAAAAATATTTCCTCCCAGATTGTCATTTTAAATTATCTGGCTTGAAAAAGTAAAAGAGCAGCTTGAACACAAAAGCAAATCTTGTAGATCGTTCAGAGAGTGTGCTGACACAGAATCACAGATGCACATACATGTGAGGTATATGCTCATAAATGAACAAAAACAATACACTTTTATAATGTAATCATATTTTCAGAACACAATTACTTAGGTCCATCTACAAATGCAGTTACAGTCTGTCTGTTGTCAAACAGAGCCAGATGAGCATGTCAACTGGTGTGTCATATCACTAAGAGAAAGAGAATTCTTCTTTGATACATACGCACAAAACTGAAGTTTTGTAAGCCTAATTCTGCTTATTAGCATCGTTGCTCTTTTTTCTGCTGTCACAAGATGAACTCTTTGAGCCACAAGGTCCAAAAGCAATCAGTACTGTGTGTGTGTGCACATGCACATGCATGCGTGCATGTCAAACAGAGAGAGATTAAGAGAGTGCAATTTGTAACTGGTGTGTTGTGTTGTGTTGACTAAATGCCTGCAGCTGGTTGGTCAGTAGTTGCCTCCACTACTCTTGCTGCAGACAGGCAGCTGCTATCGTTATGATGACTGTGGAACTCAATCAGCCTTATATTGCTCTTCAAATTTTGTGAATAAAGATTATTATCTACAGGGTGGCATAAACTATAGGATACTGGAATATATAGCTTTAAGTCTTATTATGTAAAAGTAAATTATAACAGCAGGTGAGACAAGAAACTGCATAAGCTTCCATGTCTAGCTTTCTACATATAGAAGAGAGAAAAACTAAGGTTTAGGAAAGTCAGCTTTTTCGGTTCTATAAATTGTGGCTGTAGCCTCCTAAGATCCGAACATTGGTTGGGCTTGAATTTTAGATTTCTTCTAATTATTTAGGATAAAGAGTTACCAATAAAAATACTCATAGGATAATGTCTAATTTCTGATTATTATATTTTCTTACATTTCTATTATATTGTGATTATTATTATTATTATGAACAATACAATCTTTTGGAGAAAAAAAACAATGTCCACATATGTAGATTCCAGGTCTTAGGAGATGAAGTGAAAAATGATCACAATGAAATGTTTAAAAGTTTGTGGCACAAAGGTGTGTGATCTACTACTTTTTAGGTCATTCACACTCCACACTTACACCAAACTAGCTCCTTTCTAGCTAAAGTGAGATGCAGTCCAGCAGAAAGACTCACTATTCTGTTTGTCACTTTTAATAATAAAAAAAAACCACCAACAATCAAGTCTATTGTTGTTTTTTCCTCCACATTAATATATTTTAATTATATAAGTACAAACCTTTTGCATCTTGTAAATTCATAAAAATATTGTTCCTCATCTATGATTGATTACATTTTCTGGTAAAAGCTGCCTGTTCAGGCAATAAAATTCATGTTTATTAATCCTGCACTTTTACCATTTTATTTTTACCTCCAAAAAAGCATTGTAGCTGCTGATGTTACAAATCTGCACTCTTTAAAAATCTAAAATTGAGTATAAAAGCTATTACGATGCAGTTCTACTTTCACTGTTCAGTATATAAAGCATTGCAAACATATCGGCAAAAGCAATCATTCTTGTGGTCATAACACAGCGCAGATGACACACACATAAGAAATGCAGTTATTCTGCTTTGTTTATTAATATTTGTATGAGTGATCATAAATTATGAAATGAGTAATAGTGTAACTAGGCTAATGTGCAGCTTTACACGGCTATGCGTATGGAGCTTCACGTCAATGAAGTAAAGCAAGAGTCTTTAGCCTTACCTTGGCTGGCTAGTGTTGAGCGTAGCATGCCGCTTTTTGACCAGATCTTGATCTGCCCATCTTCTCCAGCTAAGTAATTAGAGAAGCAAATGAACTGACCCTTAGGAACAACTGGATTGATTAAATTCTCATTTTATTTTAAATTATAAATGAGGCTAATTAAATTAGTATTTGTTAAATGGCAATGAAAATGTGTCCCTGTCATCTTTACCAGTGATAAGAGCAGTCCCATCATAGTTCCATCTTCCAGCCAGAACAGCTCCTTTGTGCGCTTCAACACTCTTCTCAATGCGTCCTATCTTGGATGCCAGGTGGAACTTCCCTGTAAAGAGAAAACATAAAAGGAAAAAAAAGATGCTTACTTTGCAGCAACTCCACACCTGGGTGAATGCAGTCTATAATCAAAAAACACTAGTGTGTGTTGTAATTCACTGATGAGTCTATTCACAGTTACACACACAAAATACAGTGACTGCGGTTTCATAAAATTCTGTTATTTCCAGCTGCTGCATGATTCAAACGGGCCGAATCCAAAACACTAGTGAGTAAACAATATTTACTAAGCTTGCAAAACATTATAAGCTCGCATTATAAGCAAAAGCATACTAACTATCAATCCTATTACAAAGTTAGCAACAAGGCTATATTTTCTCTCATCAACTATATTACAAATTTTTAGCTTGTAGCAGATTACCGAAACTAGAGGGTTTCTGTTGGTTGACTTAGGGCAGTTTTCTATTTGCAAGACACGAAAGGGTGATCAGGCATGGAGACAGTTATTGAAGACGCTAGCCTAACATATACTTTGTGGCAGTGTGTATTAAAAATTCTGAATGTTCTATGTAATTTCTGGTGGCTTAAAACTGCAAATCAGCATGTTGCTGCTCTCTCCCATTTCTAAATTTGGACATCCCAACAAAAGTGGATGTTACTGATCCAGCAGGTAGTCAGTATAACAGGCATGCAGCTGTTTTGAAGGTCTCTCACAAACGAAAAACAAACTTTTAAAAACTTAATTTTTATTTCTATCACATGTGTACTCATATTAGCAGTACTTAGCCATGTAGTCACACTTTGGGTGGGAAATGCACACGTGTGCATATTTTTTTAAATTTACGTCTGGGAGGTGTTACTTTATGTCAATTCATACATGTTTTACTGAGAAATTCCTGACGATGCATCTGTACTGTTGCTCCAAACAAAAGATCCAGCATTAACGTTCAAGTTTAATTTAGTCCTCTTTATGGCAATTTGCCTTTCATTTCACACATTATCCTTTATAGTATAATGGTACATATGCGCCATGCAATGATGCTTCTTAGAAATGGGGAAACATTAGTGATCCTGAAGTAATACTAGATGTTCTATATTTAGCTTTGAAAACAGGCAGAAAATCTTATTTGAAAGTATTACCAAAAAATGCATATTCAAAACACATTTTCAACTATAAAAGGAATAAACTGCATATACATCATACCTGAAAAAAAAAGCTCAATATACTTGCACGGGTAAAGGGGGCTGACTAATCAAATAAGGTAAGGAAAAGCCACAACATAAAGTTTTCCAATCCAACAAAACCCTGTCTGTTCTACATCTCTCTTTTCAACTATATACACATCTAAGAAAATGTTACATATCCAGTACAAAATCCAGACATTAAACTTCTCGCAGTTAACATCAAAGTTTAAAAAAATACATGAATCTGTATGATGGTCTTGTTTTTGTTCCTCTTCTCATATCCCAAGTAATAACTGTAACAACACTGATTAAAAAAAAAAAAAAAAACAAACTCTGACAAGACAAGAAGCAGAAGAATTTTTCAAAAGCGAATTATAACAGAGTTTTCACTACTCCTTGGTCTGCCAGAGAAAATTGCTGCTTCAGTTTGTGGGTGTGTTTATGCAACCCTACACTGCCATTAGTGTTGTGACCACACATTGCCTGCCATAACAGTACATCCATATTCTCTGTGTTTGCATCTAATATAGTCTGAAGAAGAGAAATAAGAGACCAAGAGGATACAAGTCACACAGATCATGTCATCAAGTTTAGCATAACACATCTACAGATATGAAATAAAAAATCCTGCCATGGTGATTTAAAATTAAACAACTGCAACAAGAGCACAGATGGACTCACTCTTTAATGTGAAACTAAAATCTTTGAAACTGTAAAAATTAATATCTTTCTCACAATAATTATTTTGTTTGCGTGATTAGTTTTAGCACACAAGTATCAAAGTGTTAGAGATGATTTCCATTACCTAAAAATACTGAATAATGATTTGTGGCCTCACTCACAAATAAGTAAGATGCTCTCATCATCAACAGTTTGCAAAAACTGAGAAATAAAAAAAAAAAACCTGTTACAGACCTAAGTGAAAACTCTCCACCCAGATATTATGTTCAGTTAGTTCAGTTAGCATATGACAAATTGTTTAACTAATTTAATTCCCTTGCATAGGAATGACTGAAAGCAGTCACTTATCATTCTCACATAGCAGTTCACTGAGTGAAAAACTTGTATAACAAAATTGTCAGTGATGTTATGAGTGCACTCAGAAATTAAGTCCTTTAGCCAGATTTTGGAGAATATATAGACTTACCATCAGTGCTGGTAAGGACAAAGATCTCCGCCTGGGTCTGTTTCTTGCCACCAACAGTTTTAGGGAACCAGTGTAGATCAATGGGATAAATGTCCTCCTGCAATTTGACAACCAGACTGGTCTCACTTGTCAGCAAGTTCCACTTGAGGATCTGATGATCCTCACTGCATGAGTACAGCTCATCTGCTGTGGTCCAGCCAACACAACTCACAAGTTCTTTATGTGATCTGCTGTTAAGGAAAATAATAAAGATGAATTAATGGTAATTTAGCTAACTGAAAGAAATTTTGTGGAGCCTCTGCAATAACCAGGACAGCTTCTAGATTTAGTACAGGTTTGGTCAAACCAAGCAATTGAAAAAGACTTATTTTCTCCATTCTATTATTACTTCTAGTGCAGACAATCTATAATATTAAAAATAACAATAACAGATCACACAATCAATGTGAGATGCACAGAAACACAAATACAATGCAAGAAAGGCAACGACACCACGAAAAAGATATGTTTGGGTTCCTTTTGCAGAGATGTTTTCAGTCTCATGGTGGATGTTTGCTCTGTTGGTCCCTAAACAAACAACACATTTTGAGTTAGTGACAGTAACTTAACTCTCAAATTAAAGCTTTACGTGTAACAGCAGTGCGAAACCAACACAAAAGGGAAACAGCATAGAAAACTTAAAACCATGAAACTATAAACCGTACCCCGTAAATCAGGCGAAGCAGTTTTCGGCATGCTCTGGTAGCTGAAACGGTGACGGAAACAAGCGTCCGCAGTTGCTACGGTACCTGCCACTGTTGCTAACGTGAATCCTCAAACGTCTCCGAGCCTTGCCTGTGACTTCAATGCTAACGTTAACTTGGTTTTCTGATTAAAATGGACATCGTTCTGTCGTAACTTTGGGGCAGCCAGCAGTGCATGCGTGTCATTTACTCCAGTATGAATAGTTAGTACAGTACAGAGCAACTCTATCCACCACCAATCACTAAAAGATCCCTAACGTATAAATGCTAACTTTTGGTAGCCATTTAATCTGGGTCATGGAGCTTGAAAAATGAGTTATCGCGAGAACTGCAGATCTCGCCTCCCTGACAACGGATATTTCGAAATATTTAGAAGCACAAATCACATCTGTTAAATAAATGTATTTAATATGACTCATTAAAAACCAAGGTACACTAACATTAATCACCGATCCGCCGAACAATATTTCCTGAAATATAAAACTATTCCTCGGGGCGGGACTCCATTTTTACTGTATCCAAGCAACCGTTTGAACACGTAGAAACAACATTAGGCTTTGAAACTGACAATAATCTTAAATAATATGAAACGTCGTTAAGGAAAAGCATAGTGGAGAAGTTCGTTTTTTCCTCTGAGGGTTTCTGTCTTATGAATATCGTGTGTTTGGAGTGAGGCGGAGTTGGCTTCGTCCCCTTTTTTGAATTTCGTGTTTTTTTCCCTTGCCCTTTGAACGTTCCATGGTGCCTTGCGTCAGTTTGTAACGAATTTGGTTCGACAGCACAGTTTAGGCGCCATTTACAAGATAGAGTTTTCAAGCAGAAGAGCGACACGGAATGACAAGGGGCTGAATTTTGTGGATTTTATTCGCCGAATTTTGGATTGACGAATACTTTTTTCGAAATTGCGACTTGGGTCTGAAAGGAAGATTCTTAACAGACCGTGCGCTATTGTGGAAGGTACATAGAGACATTTTAGCGTATAGTAATGACTGGGTTCCGTCTATTTGCTGCAGTGCGTAATGTTACTTCCAAACCAGACTTCTGCATTAACGACACGTTAAGTTGAGTTTTAGTATTACCAATGATGGAAAACGAACATCCTAGCGTCACGCAGACTGCGTAGTTTAATCAGGCTTTTTTGCCTGTTCTTACATTTCACGCAAATTTGTAGACACAGTCCAAACAGTAGCGTGAAACTTTTCCGATTATCCAAGCTAATGCTCATGTTGTAGATGGCTACTAAACTTTGAGCTATAATATCTTTGTTCAAGTACTTTAGCCTTAGCCGACGTTAGGCGCTCCCACCATTCAAAAATGTCACCAACGTTAGCTTTAAGTACAGTTAACCCTACAGTGCTACATTTAATGTTACAGATTCGAAACAAGTCTATGTTAGCATTTATGCTAGCTCTGCTGGGATATTTGACATTAGATAGTTAGCGATAGCAGCTAACTTAACGGTAACATTAGCAAGGGGAAAATAGCGTGGCAAAGTTTGCACTATGTGTTTTTTTTATCCGGTGACCAAGCTCGCATTGCCAAATCGCTTATTTGGTAAACGATCTTGTATTTCCAAAGTTAGTCTAATGTTACTGTTAGGTTCCATTGGATTTTTGAATGCGCTTACCAATTACCCAGCGAGTTAGGCTGCCCCGTCTACACCTCCGCCCCCAACAGAAAAGTTGCGGGGATGAAAGTTAATATTAGTGTCAGTTTGAGACCTCGATCGATTTAGTACGTTGCGTCTTTACCACCAACTACAGCCTGTTTAGCTGCGTTTATTCACTATAATGCTCTTGTAAAATGGGCTAGGCTTAGACCTTTGGGGAGCGAATTAAGCTATTTGCATACTAACTGAATTGTGTTTTTTCAGTTGACGTGACGTTAAGCTTATTTTCCTGTTTTCTCAACACTGCAAACGTTTTCAGTCGTCCAACTTCGTGAAGCGTTAAATCGAACGCCTATTTTAGATGCAGGTGGTCACAAAAATTAGTCTGTCACAGGATGCGTACATTAATTTTTTACGGTTATTTGGGTTTAGGGCTAAATTAGTATCAGGTTCTCTACCATCATCACGCAGATTAGCAGCCGGATCGCTGCCATCTCATCTAACGTTTTCAGGCCGACTCTTCTTTAATAACTCACGTTGTTCATGTGACACTGCAAGTCGTGTTATAACGAATCTACTGTTGTTACAACTATATAACCATATGGGAACGTATACCGATTAGCAGTATAAAGGGCGGCAATGAGATGTGATTGTGGTAATGATGAAAGCCTGACAGACTTGCTGCGTGTGACCGACTAAAAGTGGAGTTGAGAGATTGACAGGCACAAAAAACACTTATGGATATTCCTTTTTTACCAGTGACCCCTTCAGATTTCAAATCATGCCATCTAAAACTGCAAAGAGCTCAACTGCCTCCGCCAAGCCAAGAGGGAAAGGGTCGCAGCCTCGGGATGACTCCGAAGACGAGCTGGATGTACCCCCTCAAGAAACCAACTCCAATGGCCAAGAGGAGGCACCGCCGACAACTGGCAAGTAACAAAGGGTGTTTTGGTGTCTGTGAATCTAAATAAGTTGTTCAGTCAATGGCTTTGCGTGTACTGCTGTATTGGTAGTGGCCAATTGGCATAGCTGTAAAGCTTTTTTTTCTAGCTGAAATCTCAATACGTACTTAGAATGGCTGATATATTTTTTTCTAAAGTGCCAGTCATCAATAATATGATTTTTGAGATGATTTTGATATCGTCGAATGCACTTTCCTCTCGGATCTTTTCAGCAAACGAGGTAATTTATTTCGAATAACGAAGTGTTTAGTGTTGTTGATCACAACGGCGTTTTACTTAATTCTTATAACTTGATATAAAATAATTTGTATGCGAAGCTTAAGATGTACACAGGCAGTGGGTGATGGTTGTGTTGGTTAGAATCAGTTGAAATGCTTCACTGGATGTTTGGTTGGAATAATTTAATTTATAAACAACCGACTCGTTTGCTTGTTTATGCTTATGTGAGCACAATAGATTTTGGACAGGTCGTTGTGGCTTGGTATGATGGCAACATTATCGTTTTTTACGTTATACTTTATTATCGCAAAACAAGATTTCCCTCTGTGTTTTGGCCACAGTTGAGCATGAGTGAAAATGTGACGCCGATGATCGAAATTTGTACTTTAGTTATTTATCATCGACGAAATGAATGTGGCGCATCTACTTTCGCGTATCAACGCTTCTCGTGGAGAGCGTTTGTATCATAATGTGGGTTCGTTTATAAGCGGCCACGGTCTCTTTCTGTTTTTTAGCGTTGGCTCTTGTTTTCAGAACAAAGAAAAATAACGCCTGTCAACTTTCTCGGGAGTCGTTGTTTGACTGCTGTTGTAACTTGCTGCCTGTGTTTTGTTTGTTTGTTTTTGTGCTCCTCTACCCCTCCCCCACGCACCACTGTCCCCCACCTGAAACGAGTCGCACAGAGGAATAAAAAGTTGGACTTTTTTGTGTGTGCCACAGATCCGTCTCACGGGGAAGCTGCCGAGGCGGTTGATAATCGAAGTTTGGAGGAGATTCTCGGTAGCATCCCTCCACCCCCGCCCCCAGCAATGACCAATGAACCGGGCGCTCCTCGCCTCATGATAACACATTTAGTTAATCGCAACTTTAAATCGTACGCAGGCGAGCAGATTCTGGGGCCTTTTCACAAGGTACGACCAAACATGGTTACAAATGTAATCCCTGCCTGGGAAATACTTTGTTAATGTGTGGTGCTGAGATCACAGATTTAACATCACTTGTAGTGTAGCTTAATCTTTTTTTTATTTAGTCTTTAATTTCAGATTCTGAAACTGCATACATCTAGCCTTTTGTAGTGGAAGTCACAAAGCTGTACAAAATTATTAATGATGCTATGGTATAATATTTATTGATTTTGGGGGGAAAATCTAAGTGGAAAGAGTCACACTCCTCCATTTTGATTTAGTGAGTGTATTTTATAAGGGGTAGTGATCTAGTGGTGTGCTCACTTTTTCCTTAAATTATGACTTTCTCTAAACTTTGTCTTTTCACCTTTTCCTCCTCCCTTTCTTGCTCTGCAAATATATATGTATAAAAATAAATCTTAACTACACCCATATGGAATTCATTCACTGTTGCAATCTTACTATGCTGTAATGAAATACTTTGAAAGTTAATACATTTACAGTATTTGCATATGAGTGCTGTATGTTTTTATTTATTTGATTTATCTATATTTTTTTATTTTCTCTCTCCCCCCTTCTCTCAGCGCTTTTCCTGCATCATTGGTCCAAATGGAAGTGGGAAGTCCAATGTGATAGATTCAATGCTCTTTGTGTTTGGATACAGAGCTCAAAAGATCAGATCGAAAAAACTCTCAGTGCTGATTCACAGCTCTGATAAACACAAAGATGTGCAAAGCTGTACTGTGGAGGTGCATTTTCAAAAGATTATTGATAAGGTATATATGTATGCATGTATATCTCTGTCACACAGACACACACTACACTCCCTCTAAGTCAAGAAATATGCAATCTAAATTGAAAAAAGGTGATCAGAAATACTTTGTTGTGAAGAGAAATGTTTCTTGAATTTTAAATAGATTTTTCTTTAGTCCTCATGAGATAATATTGCTGCACAGTTATCACATCAGTGACTAAATGCAGACTCAAATCAGTCATGAAAGTTACAACTTACACCCACACATCCCATAGTCGATTCATATTGTTCTAGAATTGATCTCTGTATTTTTAACAATTTTTTAAAATGTGCTATTTATTGAGTAGTCTACATTTATTTGACTTTGCTGTTAAAAGTTAAGAAATTGGGTGTTTGTAATATGATACAAATTCACTCTGTTGCAATAGATGACAAATTGCTTTGAAAACTGACTCAGCTGTAGTTTAAAGAATTAAACATGATTCTATTTCTGATCTGCCACATGGGGTGTGAGTAACTTTTGCTTTGCAGTACTGTTAAATATGTCTCAGCCTTTCTGTTTTCTCCATTAGTTCAAAGTCAATTTAAATCAAGTTGTTAAACTAATGGTAACATTATGTGTACTCTGACAGCTTTACAGGCCCCATTTCTTAAACTTCTGAAGTGAAAAAAATCAGAGGTGGTGTACACAACTTCAATAATGAGACATGCTTTAAAATTGATAAATGTACAGCCCAAATCATTTTGGCATTGTTTTTAAAATGTCATCATTTTTATCTGTCATGTTTCTTAAATTCTCTAAATGTGGCAGATTACACTTCAGTATGCATAGGGTTTATGTACTTGTTCCTTTGGCAGGCCTAGGTCTGTTGTGTGCTTTTTAAACAAGCCTTTTACTTAACAGTTTTTAATGTGGTGTGTTTTTCTCTAACCACCCTCAGTGGATTAAGTATTATAATGTCATGTGTAGGACTGTTTGAATCTCTCCTGAACTGTTCTGTTCTGAGCTGCTCTGTTTCTTCTGCCCCTCCCCCTCCCCCCACCTCTCTGAGCCAGGAAGGAGATGACTACGAAGTCATCCCCAACAGCAAGTTCTATGTTTCCAGGACTGCCAACAAAGACAATTCTTCAGCCTACCATATCAATGGCAAGAAAGCCACATTCAAAGAAGTGGGGGCTTTACTCCGAAGCCATGGTATTGACCTGGACCACAACAGATTTCTGATCTTACAGGTAATTGTAAATTTTTTATGTAATTTCCTTTTCCACTTCTAACTCTGCTTTTTTATCCCTGCTGTGACCATCCCATTCTGTTAGAGATTTCCTGCTCTTCGCTCTTTGCCCATTCCCCAGTCCTCTTTGAGTCAAATGTTTCATATTTACTTTTAAACCATGCCTGTCTGTGGGAATAACCTGTTGCACTGGAATTGCAAAGGAGAGGATGTGCCCTCTGCTAGCCCTTAGACTGCTATAGCAGCGCATCATGGTTTGAAACAATGTGGAAAAGGTGCGAACCATTATTTGCTGCTTTAGAATTTTAAGGAAAAGATGCAATTTTGCTGGACCTGCATGTGAGTGGCTGTAGTTGAACAGTTCACTTACAGTTTGTAGTGGAGGTTATCTTTGCTGAGGTTCACTCACCAGTGGGGACAGGTTGGGCATCCCTTCCCCTCCCTTTCCCATCTACCTGCCACGCTTTAGCAGCACGTAAATATTGGCGTGTGAGAATAGAACCCAACCCCAATATTAGCAGTGCTGCTTCAGTGTGGCGGGATCAAACATCCTCCATTGCCATGAGTTTAATTTTAGTTAAATATTTTTTTTAATCTCTGCTGTGAATTTAATGCATTCCTGAATATTTTAAAATCATTTTTATATTCTTGGATTTTTTAAAAAAGAGTTTTTGCTTCAGCATTGTGTTTTCCTGAGTCTGGACCAGCTCACTAGTTACACTCCTACCCCATCTTATTATGTGTGACCTACCTATTACTACAGATTAAGTCAAGGCATGTTGGATGATGACTTGCGTCAGAGCAGAGCAACATGGCTGATTAAATCATTGATGTTCAAATTTTTCAGATTTATTTATTTTTATTATTATTTTAAAAAATGTTGTACTTTCGGTTGAGCACTTACATCTGCCCTGCTTGACGTTTTTTTTGTGTGTTTATGTGTGGGCATGTCCATTTTCACTCTCCTTGGATGTTTCTGTCCATGACATGGCTGCATGACTATGGGAAGAGACTTGGGCTTGTTCTCCAAGGTCACTTTTCCAGGGCTCTGGCAAAGGGGAAGCTGTCTATTTTGTGCACTGGTCAGAGCAGAGGATGACGTGGGATTTTTTTTCTCCCCCTCTCTTCCTTTACTGGCTTCTTCTTTCTTTCATACATAAAAGTAATACATGGGGTGCACTCTTTTCCCTACACATGAATGAAATCTAATTTGAAACTTAGTTTGTTTTTATCATAACGGCATTTAAGTTGTTTAACTTGAAATTTCATAACTACCAATATTGTTATTCCAAGCAAGCCTCTTTAAAATAAATAAATAAAAATGAACATATGTTCAGACAAATATAATTACGGTGGAGAGTTGTTCCTAACTTGATGCCAAGTCGTGTTTAGAAAATCAACTGCAATGTAATTACAAGAAGTCAACATTTGCATGGTATCAACAGTGTTTGTATGTAAATCACTTTAAAATGAAATGATTAGAATTTTTGCACATATTTTTCTTGGGTAGGGGTTTAAAGTGGGGGAGGTGGGGAGGTGATGCTATTTTATTTTAGCACAGATATTTTTAGGTGTTCCAAAACATTTTTAACATATGTGACTAGATAATGTATGTGTTCAACAGATTGTATCATATCTGCTTTTTAATGAGCAGTTCTACAAGTTTGATTACAATTTTTTTTTCCCTCTTAGTTTCTCTGAGTGGGAAAAATCTGTTCTCAGTGTAAATTTATATAAATTAATGTTTAGTACACAACTTTAGTGTAGTGTGAATCTGAAGTTGGATGTGTGTGTGTGGTGTGTGTGTGTGTGTGTGTGTGTGTGTGTGCAAGCAATAGACTAGTACCCTTTGAAGTTTAGAGCTATGCCTTCAGTTTGCTACATATCTTAATAGTTAAAACCTGTGGACTTCTTTTTTTTATTTTTATTTTTTTACATTTTTGTGTTACTCATTCTAGCAGTTACTGTCTGACTATAACTTTTATCTCTGCTTTCAGTGAGTTACTGCATGCATGTCTTTGCCAATGTGTTGTTCTGCATTGTACCCAGGGTGAGGTGGAACAGATTGCCATGATGAAGCCTAAAGGTCAGACAGAGCATGATGAGGGCATGCTGGAGTACCTGGAGGACATTATTGGCTCTTGCCGTCTCAAGGAGCCGATCCAAACTTTGGCTCGCCGCATTGAGATACTCAATGAGCAGAGAGGAGAGAAGGTGACAACACTCAGACTCTATCTGCTCATACTGTTTAGCTAACCAACTTTTCTTTCTCTGTCCTGACTTACTATGTTAGTGTGTTAAGTTTTTTTTATTACTATTACTTTATTGTAACTGTTCAGTGTAGGAAACCATGAGCTTTGCCACCTGATATTAACTACTGCAATATTTTCACTGTCACAGCTAAACCGAGTGAAGCTAGTGGAAAAGGAGAAGAATGCTCTAGAGGGAGAAAAGAACAAAGCTGTGGAGTTCCTCACCCTAGAGAATGACATCTTCAAACATAAGAGCCAGCTGTACCAGTACCATGTGTGAGTACACAGTATCATCTCTCTTTTCTGTTCATGAAAAATTAAACAACAAAAGCAAAAATGTAGACCTAACAGTGGCATAGATAAGAGAAAAAAAATATCTCAATTTTTAAACTTTCACAAGAGCACCATGGAATGTTTCTCTGCTGTCCAACCTTATGGTCCTTTGTTTGAAGTGTAAATTGTTAATTTTTCTCAGTTTCATGTTTTTTTCTTTATCTCTCTGCCATTAGTCATGATCTGCAGAAACGTATTGTGGATAAAGAGCAGGAAAAGCAAAAGATCCTGGATGATACAAAGGAACTCACTGAGAAAAATGCAAAGATATCGCAGGAGATGGAGAAAATGAACCAGGAGCTCAAAAATGTGGAGAAGTAAGGCATTTAAAAACTAAATATTATTCCACTTCTTTCCTGCTTTTAACCAGTATACCATGCTTGAATGTTACTGACTTTTCTGCTTATCATATCATTTTATGGCTGTTGTCTTGCTTGACTTTGTTGTTTAGAGTAAAAATTCCAGTTTCAAATCGGGAATATGCAGAAGTAACCAAAGTAATTAATATATTTTTACACAAGTTGTTGCAAAAATGTTGTTAGTTTTTCATAACAAAATGTATAAACTTCACATTTTATTAGATGCCAACAGTTCATAATTGTTTTTTTCTTTTTAAATAATTTTTAAAGCTGACAAAACATCTTTCAAAAATGATATGTAGAAACCTGAAACTGGATGAGCTTTAATATGAAGAACTTGCTGTCTGTTATGAGTCTGTTATTCTTTGTTATTTATATATTGTTTTGTAAATTTTCGGACTACCATAGTTTGTTTAATATTTCGGTAGATTCTTCCATGATTAACTTGAATGTGCCACGTAACAATGCTGTTCCTCCACCAGGAAGCAAAATAAGCTCAACAAGTACATTGAGACCCAGAAGGAGAAGTTCACCCAGCTGGATCTGCAGGATGTTGAAGCGCGTGAGAAGATTAAACACTCCAAGAGCAAGAACAAGAAATTGCAGAAGCAGCTGGAAAAGGACAAAGAAAAGGTGTGTTGACCTTTAAATTGCTTCTATTATTACAGTGTTCAGTGACTTGATTTTACTTAGTGCTACTGTTTTCTACTCTGCAGTGGTTAGACTGTCACACTGACATCATTATGGGCATTGTCTGAGTTCAGAGGCACACAGTCACATGATTGATCAGGAGAGCACAATTTTAGGTCTTTTAATGAAGTTACAATACAGATCCATTCACAAATACAATATTGCACTAGTGGCATTACCCCCCGTGTTACTCTGTTTGTATTGTGCTGTGGCCAAGAAAGAAACATGGGCACTAAAAATATGCTTTCTGTTGCTTATTGAAAACACAAGCTGCTGTTTTAGAGTCTGTAGGAAAAGAAATTTGTCAAGGCTTTACAGCGAATTGCTTATATGTGATAAATTAATTTTGGAAATTTCATTTTAAGTTCTGTTTCAAATATGTTTATTTGCACTCAAATTTATGAGGATCACTTGAGTTTTTTCTCCTCACAGCATCCATCTCATCAAGGACTCATGCTTAACAGCTGTCAGTGTTTTTTGTTTGTTTATTTTACTATGCCCCATTTTATGCTGTGTTTCTTTAATTTTCAGTTAGCTATAGGACTTATTTTCCACTGAACCTTACAATCACAAATTTCTAAAGATATTTAAAATGATCCTAGTCTGCTGCTAGGTTTTTTGGTTTGTTTTGCTTTTTTGTGAACACTAAGCATTTTATAGGTTTTAAAGATAACGATGTGTGTAGAAAAAAATGTATATATTAACCTTTTTTTTTTTTTCAAGCAAAAATCCAGGCTGCGGGAGGAGTTGTTGTTGACAAGTAATGTAACTGATGTAATTATACATTATAGCAATTGCTACACAAAGCAATATTTAGTACAGTTTCTTTTAGAACCTATGAATATTGCTGCTGACTGGTTTTAAATATTAAACCCTGTGTGACTGAAAAATTAGGTTAGATGTCTCAAGGTCTTGCCTTCATTTTTTGTGTATCACTTACTTTGGGTTAAGATAAATCATTGTACATCTTCTAAATGAGCTGACATCCACAGAAAAATGAAAACCCTATATAAAATTGTAAATCACGATTCATGGCATTAACAGCTATCTGCCCAAAAATAGCCACTAGGGGGCTGTGAAGTAACACCCAAGTTGATGGTGTGCATGTGCTCTGTTTCACTAGTAATGGTCATCCTGACTCTTACACAAATGTTTCTGTACATTGCACACTTACTTTTTTTTTTAAACAAACCTAGAGTTCTCTTGTAAACTATAGGTATATCTTCGCTTTTCCCTCTCTGCTCTAAAATCCTATCTGCTCCACCTACAATAGCTGTGCTCTGGAAACATCTTGGTCAGAGGGGGAGCTGGGCAGAGGCAGGCAGACCTCTGGGGAGCAGTGTTCTGCTGTGTGGTAGTCAACTATGGCCTGGCTTGTGTAACACTCCCAGCAGCCACATTCACATTTCACCCGCAGTTAACCCTACAAAACATAGACTATATACACAGCACTCCTTGACTTGTTTCAGCCCTGCCAAGCGGCAGATTGTTGTGCCAGTCTTAACCAGGGCTTGCTCATTTCTAAATGTATGTTTATGGTTGATTACAGTTGTGTGTTTTGGCCTGCTCCTGAATGCGTAGCACAGCTTTTTGTAACTGTCATTGGCAAAAGACTTATTTTACACCTTTAACACCTCCTGTCTCCCAGAGCTTTCACTGATCTCTTCACATTTTCATCCAATCATGCGTGGTTGCTGGGAGAGTGAATTAATGAATTGTCTCAATTTGAACCTAAATGCACGTAGCCATAGTTGCTCAGAATCCAGAGTTTGACACATCTCATGTGTTTTTGTACGTTTTCTGGTCTGGCTCACCTTTCAGCTGGAGGAAGTGCGTGGTATACCAGCCACAAGTGAGAAGGCCATCTCAGAGGCAACAGCTCGCAAGGAAGACCTGGAGAAGCAGAAAGTGAAAGAAGAGGAAAAACTTAAGGAGGTGATGGAGAGTCTGAAGGAGGAGACCAGCGGTTTGCAACAGGATAAAGAGGTATGTGTATGCTTCTTTGTGTTGGTTTGCTGTCAGTTTCACTTTAAATAGTAGACTTCTTGCATTGTTTGCATAAAACCTTTTCTCTTTGTTTTCTAAACCAACCTCTCTTCCTCTATTCTCCAGAATAAAGAGAAAGAGCTCATGGAACTCAGTAAAGCTGTAAACGAGACCCGGTCTCGTATGGACCTCGCTCAATCGGAGCTTGACATCTACCTTAGCCGCCACAACACAGCTCTGACACAGCTTAACACGGCCAAGCAGACGCTTCAATCAACCTCTGACACACTGCGGGATCGTCGCACCACCATCAAAGACCTGGAAGTCAAAATACCCCAGAAACAACAGGAGCTCAAGAAGGTAAAACTAAAGATCAACGTTGTTTAAAAGAGCATTTACATGGGTCAATATTTGCAACTCATTTTCATCTGTTCTTCATGGATATCTGCGCAGCCAATGGTGTCATTTGTTGGAACTTCTGCTTTAGTTCTCTCCCCTTTTTCTTTGCAGGACGAGGGAGAGCTAGAACAGTTGATGAAGATGGATAATGAGACAAGGGAAGTGGTGAGGGAATTAAGGCAGAAGGTGGATGAAGCCAAGAGCTCTCTGTCCTCCAATCGCAGTCGAGGAAAAGTTCTGGATGCCCTCATGCAGCAGAAGAGGAGTGGCAAAATCCCTGGCATCTTTGGAAGACTGGTAAAAGCTGTTATAACATCATTAATCAGGATTACAAAGCAGCACATTAATTCATGGCCATCTAACAATGATCTACAAACCAGTTTGAGTCTTATCATTGTCGATTAACATCAATTTCAGCTTTGCAAGTTTGTTGTATTTGACTTTAAAGAATTCTGTATGTGAAATGAAAAACAAAAAGCTATAGTGGCTGGATTGTTCAAGTATTTCTGATGCCCTTAGGGAGACCTTGGAGCCATAGATGAGAAGTACGATGTGGCCATTTCCTCTAGCTGTGGTGCTCTGGACAACATCGTGGTGGATACCATTGACACAGCTCAGAAATGCGTCACATTCCTCAAAGAACAGAACATTGGGGTTGCCACTTTCATCGGACTTGATAAGGTAAAGATGGCTACTTCTGGAATGCTCAGTCAAGAGTTTTTAAACAGATTATTTTGTATTGTAAATGCTTTTTTTTGCCTTACTGTGAAATATCATGCATGTTTACTCTAATACGTACACCATAGCAGGGCCAAACTTTTTCAGTATTGTTGAGTGTTCATATTTCATGCCTCTGTATCTTTCTGCTCCTTCTAATTTCTATTCACTTCCTTGGCACAGATGAAAGTGTGGGAGAAGAACATGGCTTCCATTCGCACTCCAGAGGACTGTCCTCGTCTCTTTGACATGGTGCGGGTGAAAGATGAGAGTGTTCGCCCAGCTTTCTACTTTGCCTTAAGGGACACGCTGGTGGCCCAAGACATGGAGCAGGCCACAAGGATAGCGTTCCAGAAAGACAAGCGGTGGAGAGTGGTCACCCTGAAGGGACAGATAATTGAGATGGCTGGTAGGTGATCTACCTTTTCTGTCTAGATGGCTAATGTGTTTTTTTTTTTTTCTCTGGCTCATGTACTTATGGCTCTCAGTGAAGATTTTGGTTGAAGTTTGATTTACTTGTTTTTCTAATCTGCCTGTGGTGTGGTGTGTGTTTCACAGGAACCATGACTGGAGGAGGAAGAGTATTGAAAGGTAGAATGGGCTCTTCAATTGGTACTGAGGTTTCCCAGGCAGAGGTGAGTTTGAAATACAAATAGTAAGATTGGTGTTGGGGGAAAAAACGGTCCAAAGTGAAAGTATAATTTTTATTTATTCCTAGATATGAAACATTTTAAAATGAAATATGTGTTTAATTTAAAATAGAAATGTATTCAAGGCAGCGCTGCATTTACTGTAGTAGCGTGCATGCAGAAGTCGTGTACAATTAATGAAAGCCATTAATGCAGCAACAGCAGTGATTCAATAGAACATATACTTCAAAGCCATAATATATTGCATGTTCAATAATTCCCCCACTGTTTAACGTAATCTGAGAAAAAGATTCAAATATGTCTCATACATGATCCTTAATGTTAT
The DNA here is from genome assembly GCF_021347895.1 of Acanthochromis polyacanthus. NCBI lineage: Eukaryota > Metazoa > Chordata > Actinopteri > Pomacentridae > Acanthochromis > Acanthochromis polyacanthus. Next base: position 34,864,586 of record NC_067125.1, read on the forward strand.
AACCAGATGGTGCACAAATGTGGTTGGAATATGAGAACAGATTGACATAAATAACAATTCTTATATATTAACAATAAAACATAGATATTCTGTCTACTCTACAATTCAATGTCTGAATTCAAAATGCAGATTAAATGTAAGATTTTTATCAGCTCAGATAAATATACACTAGGCTTTATTTTTGTAAAACTAGTTTGTCAAGTGAAATTATCTGTATGTAGTTAAGTTTTGTTTGTTTTACTTGAAATAGTGTTTGTTCCTGAGAACTGATTGTGAGATGCTGCATGAATATGTACTCTGCTATCAGATAACTATCAGAGCAAGTCTTCAGTGTACGAGAAATGTTGATTTTTATGTATTTTTTTTTTACAGCTCGACCGTATGGAGAGGAACCTAAATGAGAAAGTGGCGGCGCTGCAGGGCTGCCAAGAGAGAAAGCTGCAGCTGGAGGAAAACGTCCAGCGTCTGCGGCCGCAGCTCCGAGACATGAAGAACACCCTGGAGAAATACGCCAACAGCATGACTGTACATCGCTTTCATTCACTGCGTTTCTGTCTCACCCATTTGGGTGTATTTGCAATCAAAATAATAACCTGTGCTATTCATGAGAAACCATAAAATTTGACAGTTGTAGCTGATAAAATCTTTTTGCTCTTTGCAAGTTTATGTGACTGGGTGTTTTCCTTCTTTCCTTCCTCCAGAGTCTAGCTGACCAGGAGACTCACTTGAAACTTCAGATCAAGGAACTTGAAGCCAATGTGCTGGCAGCTGCCCCAGACAAGGCCAAGCAGAAACAGATGGAGAAGAGCCTGGAGGCCTTCAAAAAAGGTAGAGTCCTTCTTCATACAGTAAAAATAAAATAATAAATTGAGAAATATTAATGTTACATGTGTTTTTGTTTACTTTTCATGCTAGACTTACTATAATTCATGAACAAAGCTACTGTTCACATACTGGTGTGAAGTTTGTCATGTCAAAATTTTATGTTAATTTATTGTTTTTTAGTTCTAATGTCAAAGGCAGTCCATGTTCACATGAGTTTGATTCGTGAAAATATTTTTAATTCCTCTGATTACATAACATCAGATCCTGAATAGCCAACACAAATGTGATTCTGCCTTCTTACTCTCTGTGTGTTCTGTCCCTCTGTCCCCCTCTTGTGCTGTCAGACTATGAGGCAGCATCCAGTAAGGCTGGGAAAGTGGAAAATGAGGTGAAAAGGCTTCACAACCTCATTGTGGACATCAATAGCCACAAGCTGAAGGCTCAGCAGGACAAGCTGGACAAGGTCAACAAGGAGCTAGACGAGTGCTCCTCCACCATAACCAAGGCCCAAGTGGCAATAAAGACAGCTGATCGGTAAGGAAGTACGGCAACTTTAAGCTCTGTAGTTACACATTTGCTTTGTTCACACACTCATGCTGTAAGTCAGAAAGGTTCAGCTGCTCTACCTTCTTTAACCATTGAGGTTATCACAGAATCACATCAGCAAGTGGCAACAAAATTTGTACAGTGTCTGGTTTCATTTTTATAAATTATGTCTCTTAGTGTGAAGCTGTCCACAAGACAAATAAAATATTTTAATAACAAGTTAACCCTCTGAACCCCAAGCAGTGTCTGTACAGTGTGACTCAGTTAAAAGGGCACAGAGCTGAACTAGAAAAGCACTCGGAGAGCGCAGACCTCCGCCAGGCCATCTGTCTGTTTGTCTGTTAACAGCATCTCTCAATTGTAGAGTCCTTCAAAAAAAAATCCTGGATCCAGACGGTGATCCGGATCACCTCCAAAATGTAATTGTTACTTTTGCTCTTTCGGACATTCTGTAAAAATTTGGTGAAAATCCGTCCATGACTTTTTGAGTTATGCTGTTAACAGACAAACAGACAAACAAACTCCGATGATTACATAACCTCCTGGTGGAGGTAAAAATAGAATAAGCAGAAGTTGAATTTATTTGATTATTTATTTTACAAAAATTGATATAAACTGGAATTTACAACTTTATTGCAAGTGGACACGTGTTACCAATACAGGAAAAAATATAGTGGCTCCACATACTATAGATACTAAATACTACTAGATACTGTAAATAAAGGCTGCTGTTAGCCGAAATGTCTGAATTTCTGAAAGGTGACTTTTGGTGCCAACTCAATCTGTCGTTTCTTCATAGCTGCACTGAGGAGTGCAGAATTAAAAAAATTTTTGGACAGAATCAGTTTAAAAGCAAACATTTGATTTTGGCTAGCATGGACTATTTAATCCTTCATATTTTTACTAGTACTTATCAATGCTTGGTCCTCATAATTATTTGATTCCTTGATGATTTTTCACTGATACAGGCATATTAGAGAGTCTGTCATGCAGTGATACTATTACAGACATGTCTGTCATTTTTGGGCAACACATCATGCTAGTTCTGGGTGGAGTTAGTTACATTTGTCAAACCCATTAAAGAAGTATTTCTAATGTTAAGGATCTGTGCCTGTAGACATGTAAGTAGCTTTAGGTTTCATGCACATTACTGAATTTCTGTCTTCTTTCTTAAGATTTTTTTATGAACAAATCAGTATTTTGTCAGTGGCAACTCTAACAGGCGTCTAGTCCTCAGTATGTGGACCATTAAGATGGATCATGAAGGCAGAACGGCCTGGCAGTCTGCTGTAGCAGAATATCACTGGTGGCTGCATGTCATGTGGTTTGTTTGGCTTGAGAAGCTGTCCAGCCGATTAACAACACAGTGCAACTTATGAAGTGAGACACTGAAGCATGTCCGAAAGTCATTAGTTAGACAGATGAACCTCCCCCGCTGTTACGGACTTTAGAAGCTGTTGTGGTCACAGTTGAGAAGCGCAGTATCTAACCACAATATTAGAACCATCTTTATTTTCCAATTTAAACGAAATTTCTAACCATGTTCACTCTTTAATGCACGCAAAACATGTCAGCAAGCGTCCTCTGACAAGTGTTGTCACTGATGTGTTTTTGTGTTTGTGTTGGATGACTTCACAGACATGCCATATTAACGTGATTGACGGCCTCAGTGCAGCAGTGCAGGGATTACTGTTGGTCTTGTTTAACAAGTACTATTTATGAGCCGCGTCAAATCACTATTTTACCCACATACAGTTGCCTGTCAACTGAAACGTAAAAATGTGTCAGGTCGAACACCTGGGACGTACATTTGCCAATTTGAAACATGGTGCAAGTTTTATTAAATGACAGAGGACTAGAGTTTATCATCCTGGGAACAAATGCTGTGCCAAGCATTGGTTCTTTCCTGGCAATAGCACTCCCTAACCCTAGCCCTACCTAATTTACAAATTAGTTTATTTGCTAACAGAAATAAGACAGAAGGTTGTTTCAGTGTTACCAAACATTTATTAAGGATGGAAATAATGTGGATAAAGCCTTATTTGAGTGAGCTATGCTAACACAACCTGAAGCATATTCTTGTGCTTCAAGCCTATTTTGGATAATTTTACGTTTACTGGTTGTGTATTGTGCTCTGAGTACCACCAAATTGTGGATGACCTACACTACTGTGCCTGAATCCATCCCGTGCAGACAGATGGAGCACTGAAGCTGCTGCTCGCGTTACACTCAGCCCCCTGGATCACCGTATGGGTGAGCTGCTCATTAGATCTCAATGTTGAAAGTTTATGGACTGAGCCGGAATCCACTTAACCATATAGAACACAGAGTTGCTCCTCAGCAGTGACTCAGGAAAGTTCGCAAGACTGAACGGGACCTCACTAGTAATTATTATCATGCAAATCAGTTGCCGCTGCTCTGTCCAAGACTAATGTCTGTTTCTTTTTGTTGTCCTCTCTAGCAACCTAAAGAAGTGTGAGGAGAGTGTAGCTCGTGTGCAGGCCGAGCTGGAGGAGAATGAGAAATCAATGGCAGAACTCACAGAACAACTGAAGAAACTGGAAGATGAGGCTGGAGAGGTCATGAAAAATTGTCAAGAGGCTGAGGTTGGCACTTTATATTCACTTTATGTCTAAGACTGTTTATTATCTGGGCATCTTTTTCCACAGAAAGCTATTTTAGAGCATTATATTCCAAAGCTGCTCCCAGAGGACATTCTTGATAGCAGTAAACATGGTCCTCTTGAAATCTTGATAGCTCAGGCTGTACATCTTGTAATGTAAAAATAAAAGTTTTACAACACAATGAAAAATACACTATTCAATACTCGATTTTTGAATATGTTTTTTTTTTTTTACCGTTTTTAATCAAAACCACTTCTATTTATAATTCCCCAAGGTGTTTTTTGGTTTGTTTTGTTTAGAAACAAGTTTAGAAATATGGGTGACGACAGATTCCAATTAAGTGAAATGTGAAAGTTTCCAAAGACTCAGAATGTTCAGATTATGGGAGTTCTTGAAATTGTCACAGAACAAAAAGGTGGTTTGTACACAGCAGCAGAGGCATGACTTAGCGTGGAGGCTTCTCTGCTCTCTGTGCTCACATATAGTGTATTTTAATACAACCAAGTTCCTAAAAGAAAAAGCTGTACTGATTTACATATTATCCTGCTCTTGTCGTCAAACAGTGAATGAAACATGACTCATGAAGATGACATGTTGAACGACCTCCTGCTGCTAAAATCCAGATTTTTATGACCGTGTTGTCACCTGACAAACTCACCATATACAGAAGTTAAAAACAACGGTTGTGCAGTGAATTTGGCAATATTTTAATCAAATTTGAAGCTAATACCAAAGTCAGAGAACAATTGCACGTTAAGGGGAACAGGAGTTGCTTTAGCTGTTATGTGCTTGTATAATTCCCACCACCAGTCCAGGTTGCACTTTCTTAAATATACAGAACAGACTTTTTGTCTTTGTTGAAGGGTTTGATAGAAACTTGGTTTTCTTTAGGAGTTGCCCTTCTGACCTAAATAAACTTTAATCTTTTTTATTTATTTGAATCATATTGGGGGTTGCAGTTTAAACCGACAGTTTGCACTTTAGTTTGTAAACTTATGTTTTCATTTCATACTGTGCCTTATAAATTGACCTACAATTTGTCAAAATAACAACTTGAATGAATTGATCATTTTGCTTTTTAGGGGTGGAAAAGTAATCAATAGGATAAATCTGTATAATAGTCTGTAGATTATTCTCTACAATGGTCTCACATATGAAGGAATTCCAGTTTACCTGAAAGGAGCACTAATGTATTTTCTTGTCCTCCAGGCTGCACTACCAGAGGTCCAGGAGCAGTATCAGGGGGTCCTGAAGGAGATAAAGGTTCTGCAGCAGCAGGAGCATGCACTGCAGGAGGAGTCCCTGAGTGTCCGGCTCCGCATCGAGCAGATCGAGACAACGATCAATGACCACAACAACAAGATCAAACACTGGCAGAAAGAGGTGGGTGAGGAAGGGCGTCTGACTTAAGAACAACTTGAGTTTTATTTTTGTACCTTTGGCTCTAGGTTCTGCTGTGAATGCTGTGATCATAAAACTTTGTGACCAAAAACAATCCAATGGGGGGGTAACACTTTGCTGTTCTTCTCATCCCAGTGCAAACCAATGTAAAAGGGGCAAAAAAAGCCCCTTATTTGTAATATTGTCTGTGAAGGTTCTCAGTTGTCCAGGTCATCTTAAGGTGAAGGGTTTAGTTCAGGACTTATTCTTGTGATCTTGAAGAGTCGAAACGTCTTCAAGATCACAAGAATAAGTCCAGTTGCCTGAACTAAACCCTTCACCTTAATTTGTAATATTGTAATACATTTTTAGTCTGTTTTATTTGGTGCTGTTCTAATTATTTCATGTGTTATGTTTAACTATTATTGTAACAATTTGCAACGTTATTTTGCAAAATTTTCAGTAAAAAATGTTATTTCTGGTTAATAGTACATTGATAGATTTCAGATAGATCTTTTTGTTTTGTTTAGTTTCCAGGATGAAAGCAGTTATTGATTGAATTATTGAAAGCTGCGGATGTTTCAGTTCACGCTGATGATCTGTTTTTAATGATTATTGTTGCTTTCATACTACAGGCCACCAAGCTGTCCCTTCATACCATTGAGGACAAGCCAGCAGAGGAGCTTCCTGTACTTACTGCAGCTGAACTTGAGGAAATCTCAGATCCCAACATCGTTATCAACAAGATGATCACGTTGGAGACCAAGTGTGCTCAGATGAAGCCCAACCTCGGGGCTATCGCTGAGTACAAGAAGAAGGTACACACAAATATGATCACACATCCTGCTGTGTTTCCTGAGCAGAGGTTACTAAATGTTGTCGTTAACAGGGCTCAGAGATCAGTCGTGTGATGTTTCGAGTTAAAGAAAATTTACTACATTTCTCATTCAGTTTTATTGAAGGCTGTCAGAGGTACAAATTCAAATTCTGATTCCTTCATGTCAGACTTTACAGCTTAGCTCAGCTTTGACTGTACAGGTGTGTTTGGCCAATAGAATGAGTTTGAAAATGCAGAAGTTGTTATTTTAACTTGTTTAATGGCTGCATTTAGTACATTATCACACTATAAGACTGGAAGAATTTAGTGAGAGCGCATTTGATTTAATTCCAACAGTGTTGGGTAATTTCATTCTGATGCGACGAGGCTAAACGTATTTGCGGCATGAATGTCGCCCGTAAAAATCTATACATTACCGCATCATTGTATAAGCGGCAGGGTTCAAAATGTGTGAAAAAGTAGTGGCTTATAGTCCGGAAAGTATGTTACATCTTTGGTTCACAGCAATTAATCAGAAAGAGGTACATTTCCAATAGTGATTTAATTATAAACCTTTTAACTAAAACATAAAAAGCATGGTGGAAAATTAATTAAGGAACCCTGTTTTGAACTGATGAATAAGGAATTGTGCTCAAGACACACTGACTGACTGACTGCATGTGTTTGTGTGTTTCAGGAGGAGCTGTATCTGCAGCGTGTGGCCCAGCTGGATGAGATCACTACTGAGAGGGACAAATTCAAGCGTGGCTACGAGGATCTGCGCAAACAGCGTCTCAATGAGTTCATGACGGGATTCAACATGATCACAAACAAGCTGAAGGAAAACTACCAGATGCTTACACAGGGCGGTGATGCAGAGCTGGAGCTGGTGGACAGTTTGGACCCTTTCTCTGAGGGCATCATGTTTAGGTAGGAGACGAGGAAAAGAGTCACTCAGGTGACTTGAAGCACATTTTGTTGATTCCATGGAAGCTAACACTACACAAAATGTTCTGTCCACTTAGACTTTTAAAGGTTCATTCCAACAAAATACTATTTCTTTATGAGGTTATGTTTTTTTTACATTTCCAATACATCTTGCATAAAATTATATTTTTGTAACTTATTCTAAAAAATATATACACTGAGCAGCCACAAGTCCAACTGTAACAATTGAGGCAATCTCATTCTACATACTGTTAATAAAGTAAACAAGTAAGTTCTAATAATAAATGGCACAAATGTTAGTAATGCTCTGGCCTTTATACTATCAAGTATAATTTAGTTATATTTTGCTTACATCACCATGAAAAGCAGAAGTGCTGCTTCAGCTTGGAACTGAATTTCTGCTCTTTTTCTCCTTTTTGTCAACACTGAGGCTGCAGCCATTTTGTTTGCCAAAGAGTGGATGACACTCAGTGTGAGTTTCAAATAATGGCCCGAGCAGCGGCAGGTCCTAGTTGTTCATGGTGGCTCATTGAGTGGTGCAGTGAGAGTTAACACATGTAGGAGGTTCATAAACATCACAGCGCCTCCAAACCTTTTAAAGCAGGTTTGTAGCCAAGCACAGAAAATCTTGGTCAACTGAATGGTACCTGGATTAGGTCCAATTTAAACCAGTCAATGATCACATTTTGGTTGTATATAACCTGCTAGCCTTAGTGTTCCAGGTAAAGTAAAAATATACATGGCATGCAGGTATTTTCAACACAATAAATCATCTGAACTTGACTCATTGCAGACAAGCATGGACTATATTTATTTCTGAAAATAGAACCATATCAACTTTTGATCCCAACACAGGAACTTTTGAGGAACGAGACAAGTTAGTAACTGTTTGAAGACGGTGTCTGTTGTTGCGCTGATATGAAAATGTGTTTAAACCAAATTCAGCCTCACCACCAACTTCTTTCACATTAAACAAGTTAGTCCTAGCAGTCTGTTCCTCCCACCACTAAAACTGTTGTATCAGCACTTTTCTCCTTATGAGTAACACAAATTTGTTCAACTGGGAGCAAACTGACCAACCAGTCGATCTAGAGACCACAGCCCACTTTAAAGTCTTGGCTAACAGATGACACACAGCCACATCCTCACATGTGAAACTTATGCTTTCTGTAGGATTTCTGATGTTTCTTTGAATCATGTTTTGTTCCATACATAAATCCAGCCCTTGTATTTGAGTACCTGCTTTCTGTTCTGTTGTTCTAGTGTTCGTCCTCCAAAGAAGAGCTGGAAAAAGATCTTCAACCTGTCAGGAGGAGAGAAGACCCTCAGCTCCTTGGCTCTGGTGTTTGCTCTGCACCACTATAAGCCCACACCCCTCTACTTCATGGACGAGATCGACGCTGCTCTGGATTTCAAGAACGTCTCCATTGTGGCCTGTTACATTTATGTGAGTATGAACCTGTGTCACAAGAAGAAACCTCAATTTCTCATTCTGAACTTTAAAATACGCTTTTATAGCAAAATGGTGTAAAATTGTGCTAAAAATCTCTTCAGAGGAACTGTTTTTGACCCTGCTTTTATCTCTGTGCAGGAGCAAACAAAGAACGCTCAGTTCATCATCATCTCTCTGAGGAACAACATGTTTGAGATCGCCGACCGTCTCATCGGCATCTACAAAACTCACAACACCACCAAGAGTGTGGGAATCAACCCAAAGACCATCGTCTTTAAGGAGCACGATGCCGTCACTGCTTAAACTTCTTTACAAACCTTTGCTGTCCAACTTTCCTTTTAACACACAATGTAAATATTTTGTCTTGACCTACACAACGAAATGCTGCTACTCTTTTATTTCCAAAACAAATAAATGTTTTCTAGTAAAAAATTTGCTTGTGCTAATTATGTTATGCTACATCCCGAACAGATTAGCGGGTTTAGATTTCTAAAATAATGTACATCAACATCAGGGATGGTGCATGAGCGGCCAACCAGTGTAATGTGCACAAACTGAGGTCAGTGGATGCCACGTCTCACACTGAAGAGACAACTAGTGACCACCAGCTAATTGAGCAGCATAGTCACACATACCACACCGTCACTACAAAAACTAAAAGCATTCCAGAACCTTGATTACATTTTTGAAATACAGTAATTCAGAAGTTTATAAAATGATAAATGCTGTAACAGCTCCGTGACTTCAGGGGCGGATCCAGATTCATTTTAGTGGGGGGGGCACCGAAAAGTTGTAAGAAAAAATGAAAGCTGTTACTGACCTCTCGCTTTTACCGGGCTTTGCAGAAGTTCTGTTACTCAGTTTCATGATCTTTAGAGACGTTTACATGTCGGAGTGAAAAATTCCATTAAACAAACTAAACGTTCGACCTTATAGGCAGGTGTCATTAATACAAATTTGTTCTCCGGTGAAGTTGTATCAAGATGGAAGTCAAAAGAGTTGAGATATCTGCTCTCCTTTGTGCTGGAGAGGCTCAAGAATGGTGAAGATCTTTCAGGTCTTCATTCTTGAGCCTCTCCGCGACTCTGGCTGTTTGGCTATGTCAGACCTGTTGTAGCCAGCACGAAGGAGAGCCGATATCTCAACTCTTTTGACTTCCATCTTGATACAACTTCACCGGTTGTGGCGCGAGCTATCGCGCGATTTCGGAACAAGATTTGCTTTCTAGCGTCCTGAGATTTGGATACAGACCACAACAAATGGCGATCGCCAAGTAATGTGGAGGTTTTCGTTCACTTCTCATCTCTAGTATGTTGTGGAACACTCGTTGAGACTATCTGAGCCGGTCGGGGGGGAGCACGTTAGGTCAGACTTTGACGTGGGGGGGGGGGGGGGGGGGGCAAGTTGCCCCATACTTTTTGCTAGTTGAGCTAAAAAGCTACTTGCCTGGCTAAATACTGGAGCTATGTCAAAAATTCATTTCTCCATCACTCACATGTATGAAATGACATGAAAACAGACCCCAGTTTGAAAAAAAACGAAGTTCCCCTTTAAGAAGGGACTGCTACTTTCCCTCTGTAACGAGGCAGCGGTTATTTTAAAGACCCAGCTCCTGGCAGCTTTGAGCGAAAATTTAACATCCATCAAAACGGAACTGCAGACAGTTAAATCTGAGCTGTCAGTCAGTATTTCAAACATCAAGTCCGACCCGGGTGCCCTACACCATCTAAGAAATGCTGACTTCATCTTTCCAAAGACAAAAACCTTTTAGGGTGAACATATCTTCTCTGATTGGCCTCAAACATGTTGAACCCTAGGTAACTCTTCCATAACTAGAAAAGCACTCAGAGAGTGCAGACCTCCACCAAGGATAGAGAGGAAAACAGGAAACCCATGCAGTAAAGGATCATGAGATGGAATTAGGGTGACCACCTACCAATAAGCCCAAGGGGGGACAAGGTATGTTTCTGAGGGACAACGTGGGACACCACTCGGCGTGACAGTGACCTCACTTTGCAGGCAGACTCACTAATAGTAGTGAAGCCATTTCTATCACATACCTCTTTACATGGTATATTAATAAAGTATTATTCCCCTAAACATTTGTAATTGCTAATGTATGGTCATGAATAGGCAACCATTGTTAACAAACCTTTAGCTTTCAATGTGTATTTTTTCTAAATAAAGATTCATAATATTCTTAAAAAAAAATAATGAATTGACAGATGCACTTTCACTGAATATTTATTCAAAGTGAATACACTTACATACATACATTTTTCTTGAACTGGTATTTTTTTGTTTGAGCGTGCAGCATTGAGGAGGGCCTTTTCTTTCACTACATAAGTGTAGAAGTCCTTGCAGCTCAATGAGAAGTTGCTCTTCACCTGGATTTCAGACTCAATCAGGTCCACCGAACATCTGTCATCTCCGTGAGCCTGTGTCTTTTGACATCACATTCCCCTCCATGTCCAACTGAAAATGACATCCAGCAAAGCTCACAAAAAGCCCTCTCAGTATGACCCTTAACCCCTGTTACCCACAAATATTCACTTTCCCACATACACACCTTCTTTTTTTTACTCTGTGGCGGTCCCTCACTCTCAGCGTCTTTCTCCATTTTTCATTTGGCGGTCACGGGCGTCTTGTCCATGGCGTTGTCGCTGCACATAAGTGCTGCGTGCGGTCACTACGGGCAGGTGTCATGACAACGGCCACCTCTGACCCCACCCACTCAGAGCAACAGTGTCGTGTCCAGTTGTTCTTTTGGCTGCCTGGGAGCTCACTCACTCTGGGATTGTGACCGACTTTTTTTTTTTTTGGCATGTTGATTTTGCGGGACAAAGCTTCAATTTGCGGGACGCGTGAATTGAGCCTAAAACGCTGTACGTGCACACGCTACACATGGTCACCCTAGATGGAATCGAACTTGTGTCTCTGACACAGTTCTGTTTACGAATCACTTTCTTAACCAGTTGAGCTATCTGGACATCTTGCTCCAATTTGTTGGATGACATACTAACCTATGATGGGTTTTTTTGTCATATTTTGGACCACATACTAAAAAATTCAAAGTGATCCAGAATCCAGGATCCTTTCCGGATTGCCACCAAAATAAAATCAGCTCTTGCTCTTACCATAGTCTGCATCCCCTCAAAATTTCATCTGAATCTGCCCAGGTGTTTTTGAGTTATCTTGCTAACAGACAGACAGACAGACAGACAGACACACAAACGCCGGGTGTCACATAACCTCCTTGGCGGAGGTAATAATTAAGCTTAGCTACAAAGATACAAGTAAATAAAGTGAAAAAAGTTTGCCTTTCTGGAAATTTAAGGATCACAGAGAGCTAATGAGTAGAGAACTTTATTGTCCAGTTGAACCTCTGCTGGTTTACACATCCAATGACTCTACTTTTAACATGAAGAAACACCTTGAGGTACGTTTTCTTTTTGTGTGGCTAAAGGAAAATGCTTGCAGGTCTAGTAGGGAGCTACCTACTAAGCCAAACTGCCAGCTGACTGCAGATCAGCCTGTTAGTGTTATCAGCATTGTAACTTGCTTGCAAAGGAGGGTTAACCAACAAACCAGTGGAAAGTTTCGAACATATAACTGCTGTGGAAATTGCAGGAAAAAAACTGGTGTTTACTGTTGTCGCCAGACAAACTGTCACTTTGCTATTGTCTTTACACAGAATTACAACTTGCATCTCTTTTACAGTTAATGTGTTTAAAGTGTTTAGAGTGAGTTCATTGTACCTTCAGTAGAAGTATTGTGTGAATGCCAAATCCATTCACTCTGCATGCATTTATAATGTAATCCAAAACATTCAAAATATGTGGCATGCTTTGATTATTTTAACAGAATATGTTGCAAATTAAAGTGCATTCTGCAGTCTGCAGTGAAATGCATTTTAAAACTGTCCATAATAATACACGAGGTTTGAGTTCTTTTGTTCAGACAAACAAAGATTACATGGTTTGTCCTTGCTTAAACCATTGAGCTATGCGGGCGCCCCGAGTAGACACATGTTGATTACCTTGCATGACAATGTCGTCGAGCACCATCGCCTTCCTCAGAAGCGTCTCGAGTCGGCGGCAGCCCCTGACGTGTCAGCCGGCTGATTGCAGGCAGCCGGGGCACCTGCAGCACCGGGCCGGCCACGCCCGCACGGCAATGGCGTGTGGTGGTCGTGGCCGGCACATTTCGGTTTTCTAAACATTACATTAATGTGAACCAGCGTCTCCACTGACAGTTTTATTAACTAAACGCACCACATTACACTAACATAACACACTTCAGCTGTTTACATGAAACAGCACAAACATCGGTAGCTTAATGCTACGTTAGCTTTAATCAGGCTACCACTGAGCAGCTAGCTCGGTTAGCATCGCTAACATTAAAACTATTACTACTACTGGATGCTAACTCTTCACTGGTCAACACACACTAAAATTATGGTACACATTATATCTGACACTGAAGCTGCATATAAAGTGCATTAAAAGCAGCACTGATAAGAAAATAAACACTTACTGAACTATCAGAGTCCTTTCAGTGTCTGCTGCTCCACCGATAAATAAACCAACAGTTAACATATCAGAATTAAACCAACCGAGGAGAGCAGAGTCTGGGCTGCCTCCTCCATAGGACCTGTCAATCATTCCAGACCGGACTGTCAATCAAGTAGCCCCGCCCCTTGGCTTCGCAAAATTTTAACGCTCTATAAAAAAAATTCAATATTGATTTATTTTAAGATCGGCCACCTGATCTCTCATTTTGACCATGAAAACTAACGAAAAAAATGATATCCAGTCTATGCACTGTACTCTGTTTGGCTCCACACTTGCTGATGGCCACTTCTGGTCTCAGAAAATGAAAAAAACTGACTTTTTTTTCATTTCTGTCTCTTACCGATTTTATTTTCTTGTTATTGTAAATATAAATTGAAAATCAAAGCATTTTTAAAATTTCATTAGCAAGTCATGTTATACTGTGAATAAAAAAAATTGCAAACAGTGCAATAATATTCTTTATTCATGAGCATTAGATCTGTGAACACTGATTTGCTTGATATTTGATATTGCAAAAAAGGACATTGTAATTGTAAAGAATAGTGTTGGAGATCAGCCCTTTAACTGATGTTCTCATATTTGTGAAATTTAAGTTGTGATGGAACTGTTTCCTTGTAGAGGAAAAAGAGATGATAGAGTTATTAGAAAGTGCAACACCTTTTATTTTATTTTTTAAATTTAATATTTTTATATCTTTTTTATTTCATTTTTAAGATTTGAATATCCTTGAACACTTATTTGAACAGAATGTAGATTTCTGATATTGTTGTAAAGAATAATGTTGGAGATGTGCACTCATGCTGGAATAAATCCTCACTGTGAAGCAACCCTTACTTGCACTGAATTGGAAATATTTTTTAAAAACACACTGAATTACAAGACAAGGCTAGAATTACATGATTTTAATAGCAATAGGTCGTGATCTAAAGTGGGCTGGTCTGAGGGATGAAAGTCCAGGGCTGAAAATGAGTCCCACTCCGGCCCTGAGTGTGACTGCTTAAAAACGGCATTTGTTCAGTCAGATTTTTTTTTTTAATCCCAGGTTGCATCACATTGTGTTGAGGAAAGCAGCAACATACTCAAGCTGGCGTCTCAGTGAAGAGCTGCTGAACTCTGCTCGAGTAAAATAAAACAAACTTTTGTGGGATGCTGAATAAAGCAAAGGCTGTAACAACTTTTAAAGCAGACCGTAGATCAGTGCACCATTTACGAAAACAAAACAAACAAAAAAAAGGCACTGTCCTAAGCAAGACGTATTGGTCCTGGTGGAATTAAGCGTAAAGCTATTAAGTGGGGCGAGGTGAAGGCATGATGGCTGAAGGCACAGTAAGAGAACCCCTCCGCATCCCTGCAACATGATCTGTGAAGGCTTTAAGTCTGGTCCACTGTGTGTCTGGTTCCACTCAGCAGGCTCTAAATTTCACGTACTGCTCCAGTCGCTGTAAACAGTCTTGTGTAAGGAGATCCACGTGTGGCTGCGCTGACGGCTCCAGCTCTGACACAGAGACCGATCGGAAAGGTGACTGGGGAGAGAACACCTCAAACTAACCACCTTTCTAAAAATTAGCAATTAGTGTTTTGGTAGGATAAATGCTCATTTGTTAGGTAGTGTCATTGTGAGCCAGAATAATATCCCTCCAAAGAGGAGCGTAGCATTTGACAATAACAGTTTAATACATACAGCGCCCTCCATAATTATTGGCACCCCTGGTTAAGATGTGTTCAAAACCTTAAAATAAATTCAATTTTTATTGCAGAAGCATACTCTCACACTGAAAATTGTTGAAAAATGTATTACAGGAGAAGATTAGGTGCTGTTTTGTTGGCAAAAGGGGGTTGTACAAAGTATTAAAATCAAGGGTGCTAATAATTGTGGCACACATGATGTAATGTAAAAAAATTATTTCTGTGTGATTTTTTCCCCACTGAATAAATGCACTTGAATTAAAGGTTGGATTTTCCTTTTTTCCATTGTGGTCCTATATTATTTAGAAACAAACTGAATTTATTAGAAGCTAAAGAACACAACTTAACCAGGGGTGCCAATAATTATGGAGGGCGCTGTAAAACACTTTCAGCTACATTAACTGTGCTTAAAGAACTTAATGTTTTAAATGTTTTCCGTAAAGTTCTGAAGCAAGGAAATAAGTCATATCCAATGCCTTCCCAAAGGCTTCATATGACTTCTTTAAAGTGGGACTAAAGCTAAAAATCCACCCTCACATTAACATTCACGTATACATATGATGGTTAAATCATTTAAAAGGTGTCTTTCGTTAGTAAATTATTTCTCTTAATATGTTTTTCTAAAGTTTTATAACGATCTTCTTTCCTTTAAATCTGCTTATCTATCGTCTGAATTCTCCAAGAAAAGTCTCTTAAAATGCTGAGAGCCAGAACGAAAACAAAGCAAAGATCATTCAGTTCAGAAAAAAGAGCTGAAATGTGTCGTGGTCCATTAGATCTCCAATGTTGGATTTAAATCTAAAAAAAAAATCTCTTATTGTGAAGCTGACGGCAAAATTGGCTCTTTACAGTTTTGAGACTTAATTAGCTTCTAAACAAGAGTTCAGGACTCTGCTTTGGCCTCTCTCAGCGAGACGTCAGAGTCTGAAATAAGACGGCCAGCTGCTGAAAGATCTTGTCCTCCATTGAGCAGAGCTGTGAGCTCAATTCTTCTAAAGCCGCCTGTATCTCTGTGTATGCTGATGCTGCTGTGTCCCAGACGGATGTGGTGAGTTCGCTGCTGAAGCCGTGGACGACCTGACTGAGCCGAGACAGCAGAGAGAAGCCGAGCGACGCCCCTCCGACCGGGTTCATCCACAGCACCGCCAGCAGCAGCAGCAGCAGCCCCAGCAGCACCGCAGGCCCGGTCGGCTGCAGCTCGCCCCACGTGTCCTGGACCAGTCTGTCGGACCGGTCGCCTCCAGCTCCGGCGTCCTCGCAGCCACATCTGGAACAGCAGCACAGCTTGGGGACAGGAGCCTCCTCCAGCCTCCCGAGGGTCACAGCGGGCCAGTGCTGCTGGAGGTAATCTGCTGCTCGCGGCGTGACGGAGAGGTTTATCACGGAGGGCAGAGGGGTTTTAATACATTCCTCCACCCTCTCTCTGAACAAATGCACCTTCTCCAAGAAGACCAGGGGAGAATCTTCCTCCTGCACAGACAGGCCAAAAGACACCAGGTCCAGCTGTTCTTCCTGCAAGAAACAAGACTGTTAATGAGGCAAAAATACTGGAGCTGTCAGTCATTTAATCAGAAACTTTATCAATAAGATGATCACTTATTTAAAAGAGTTACAACAGTGCTTGTTTCTGCCTTAAAACCCATTTTTATAGATTTGCTTTTATGTTTGTTTTATTCGCTTTAACTCTTAGTTATATCTCTCTCTCATTTATTTACTATAACCATTATTGTTATTATTTTTAACCTCCTCTTCTATCCTCTATTTTCTTTTCCATCCATCCATTCTCTATACGTCGCTTTATCCTCACTAGGGTCGCGGGGGATGCTGGAGCCTATCCCAGCTGACTGGGGCGAAGGCAGGGGACACCCTGGACAGGTCACCAGTCTGTCACTGGGCTACATATACAGACAAACAATCACACTCACATTCACACCTACGGACAATTTAGAGTAACCAATTAACCTCATCATATTTTTGGACTGTGGGAGGAAGCTGGAGTGCCCGGAGAAAACCCACGCATGCTCAGGGAGAACATGCAAACTCCATGCAGAAAGATCCCAGGCCCACCCCGGGATTCGAACCAGGGATCTTCTTGCTGCAAGGCGAAAGTGCTAACCACTTACGCACTGAGCAGCCCCTCTATTTTCTTTTATTCCACTTTTTTTCCATAATTGGATATGGCATTTTTGGTGCATCTATTATAATATATTTTGTAAATCTTTTACCATGTTTACCTTAAGGCTGGACCCGAATATCCGAATATTCATTCGTGACGGTGGTATCTGAATATTAATTTTGAGATCCGGCTATAACTTGACTAGCCTCCTTTTGACGCAGCTGTCGAGCCAATAACTTCCCAGATTTTTCGCCACTTTCATAAAAAATACTTTTTAATCTAAACAGGGCATAGTCTGCTTTTTTATTATACATTTCATTTAGTTGAAGTTTCAGATCACATATTTTTTTAAATACACTTTGTAAGCACTTTTTATAGGGGCTGTGTAAATAAAATGATTATTATTATTATTAGAAATAAACGCTAGCTGTGACTCTGTTCAACCAATATAAAACAATGTAAGGATCGTAACCACAGTTAAATTTACCAAAAGAATCTTCAGTCAGTGCAGAGTTTATTCCAAAATTAACTCATACAGCGTTAGAACTCACAAAAATAAATTCACAGAATGCATATTTTCTGGTGGCTACCAGTATTTACACACCTGCAGCTCCTTCACTCTGTGGATGATGGGGTCGTAGGCCTGTGACACCTCTTCACCAGCTTTATCTAGGGCCTCTAGGTAAGCTTGTCTCTTCTTGGCCAGCGCCGCCTCCAGCGTCTTAAAAAACTGATTGACTTCCTGCCGGTCCTGCCTCACCAGACCCTCACAGCGGGCTTTCTCCTGCACCAGCTGCTCCCCCAGCTCACACACCTAACAACGAGATGCATTCGCGTCCATGTGTTTACTCAATTGCCATTTATCGGTTACAAAAAATGACCACACCGTCCGTTACAGTATACTGAGTTTGCTTTGATTGTGGATTGCTGTACCTGTGGCTGTCTCTTCTCCGAGAGTCTGGCCAGGAGCAGCGATGGAGTCCGCTTTTCTCTGATGAAAGCTGCTTGCAGGTCATCTATGGGATGGCCCTGGTGCTCTCCGACAGTCAGACACAGCCCACAGATCAGCTGCCGGTCTTGGACGCAGTAAATGTTTAGAGACTGCCTGTGGTGCAGCGGGCAGGACGGGGGTCGCGGCTCGCTGTCCATCTGGTACTGGGACATGCAAAGACAAATCAGCACAAACCAGAGCAGCACAGTTCTGCCCAGTAAGAGCACGTCAGACTGACAGGTAGTTGCAGGCTGAATGTTTCATTGGAAAAACAGACTCTCTCCTACTTTCTCGATGATGGCCCGCAGAGACACGTTTGAGGGCAGGCCGTCTACGCCCGCCGTGGGCAGCTCCACCACGCTGCGACAGTTGGGGCATTTGAGCGGCAGGCGGAGCGGACGCCAGATGGAATAGTTGGTTGACACCTGGAGCAAGTTGTCCAGGCAGTTCTTACAGAAGGTGTGCGAACACGGCAGTATCCGCGGGTCCGAGAACAGAGAGTAGCACACAGAGCACGTCAGGTCCTCCTCCAGGTTGTCCATGGTGGAGACTAGAAACCAGTGGGGCTCAGGACTGAGGGTTTGGAGGGAAACAAGATCTGGCAGGACAGCAGGACGGATGAAAAGCTACGTGCTGCACCTGTTTTGCAAAACACATTAACGTGATACAACTGTAAAGTGATTATAACCTGGGAAGTACTTAAAGAAACAGGACAGAAAATTGATTTCCTGTGAATATTTGGAGAATCAGGTAGGTGACTAATTTGGAAATTTAAAAAATGCAATTACCAAATCACAACTGCTGCAACTTAGGACATTAGAAGGTGTGACTCTTAACCCTCGTGTCGTCCTGGAGGTCAAATGGACCCGTTTTAAAGTTTGAAAATGTGGCAAAAAAAAAAAATCAATTGATTTTCACAGTGAAACTTCTGATGTCCACATTTTCAACACTTTGGGGAAATTTTTGAACATTTTTTGGTGGAAAAAATAAGTTTAAAAAATGTTTAAGAACATTCACTAAAAAAAAAAAATCAAAAATCCAGTGAAATTTGCTGGATTTTGGTTGATTTTTATGTGAATGTTCTTAAAGAAAATAACAGAAGTTTTACTGATATATACGTAATCACTTTAGACATTTTATAGGATTTTTTTGGAAGATTTTTAATAATTTCTTTTAAAAAATTACAAGAATTTTCTTGCCAACTTTGGAGGATTTTTAAATAAAACTTTTAAGGGAAATTTTTAAGGCATTATTGGAATTTTCTTCCTGAAGGTTTTGCAAATTTTCAGAAATTTGGGGACTTTTTTGCTGAATTTTCAGATTTTTTTTCAGATATCTGAAAATTCAGCAAAAAAGTAAATAAAGACAAGAGGAGGGTAAAATAATGACGGTAAAGGTTATGATTCAATTGATTCCTGGTGTTTATGCTTTTCCACTGATAATGGTCCTTTTTTTTAAGCCGTAAGTCATACATTATGTAGCTTGTCTGACCCAAGGTTCTAATCTAAGCTGTCCTCCTTGTGACAGCTTTTGATGGCATCTCATATTAATGTGCCTTCACATATTTTTCAACTACTACAGAAAATATTGGAGTTGTGACTGACTTAATAAAATCATGAGAAATTGCGTTATATGTCAGAAAAATGCCAAATTGTTCAACGCTATATACGACTGTGCAAACATTCATCAAGTTTATCAATGATTTGGTTGTGTCACTTTCAAGACTATAATGTGCACTAAAACTCAGAAGAAAGAGTAAAATACTACCTCTAACTGTGGCCTCGATGCTAAAAATACAATTGAGTTAACACCTCTAGGACAGTTACAACACAGACTGTAACCACCACAAAACTGGACCCCATGGATTGCATTAGATCACCCGTTTTAGAGGGTTATAAGTGTCTAATTAGTGCTTATTCTAACAAACAGTACATTCAAGCCTAACTGGTGTGTGAGAAAGAGCAGATCAGCACTGAAAAACAAGAGAACAGCCAAAACTCGGCTCAGCTCCTATTACCGGATCAGTTGTGTTGCATTGTCTATGTGTGCGTGTTTGTGTGCCCTCTCTCCTCTAGTTACAGGCAGCACCGCAGCGACAATAGGAGGCCTTATGCCAACACACACACACACACACACACACACACACACACACACACACACACGATTGCTGAGATGGACTGTTCAGCTGTTCAACCGTCCTCAAAACCTGATCCACGTGTGGAGGCAAACTGCAGCCGAGTTGGCGCCCAGATTCAAACAGGTAACAGGTGTGCAGCGACTACTATATATAACTACATCCATTTATACACACACAATGGTACATTCAAAAGTGACGTCTTTCTGTTTCATTCTTTACTGTTAAACTGGCGTTATTTTGGGACGTTGGCAGGACAGGTCAAGGCTGTAGGCATTAGCTATCTATTCTCCATAAGAAGAAAGTTAGGTGACTTTTATCCCACACGATAAAAGAGCACACGAACCCTCAATTTGTGCGTTACGTGAGGGCAACATTTCAGCCAGGACCAAAAAAAATGTCACAAACTTTTGAACTTCTATTTTGACGAGTCTAGCACTCCCAGAGACTTAAAAACAAAACAAAAAACCGCAACGCTACCCAAACAACAGCGGTAATGACTTCCCTCGCAGCATTTCTACCATTTGTTTTGCTATAGCTTCGTTTCCGTTTTGAAAATCGTCTTTAAGAGGGCGTTTCAGCCGAGAAATCTTGAGCTAAACACTCACCGTCTGCTCGGAGCAAAAGCGTCTTTCCATAACATGAGCCTTCATTTCCTGTTCCTTGTCGTGCTGCCTTCAGGTGTCCTCAGTAAAGTACAGGCAGGTAGAAACACGGGATCGTACTTAACTTTGTACGGTGCCTGCTTACAGTTAAACAAATACCAACATGTCGTTTTTTGGTCGCTGTTTAAAGCACCGTTTCTTCACTCAAATAAATGAAGAAATATATGATAATACTTTTTCGGATACTAAACGCCCCCCGCCCCCTGGTTCATTTTACCATTTAAAATTTATAAGTATTTTGACTCCTGAATGTACGACGCATAAATTAATATGAGTGTCAAATTCGGTCCGACTACTACCACGTCTCTTTTGTCAGTGATTTTTCCGACTGTCTCCAAATGCACCATTTTCCTTTTCCGCACGACGCATGCGAACAAACGGTCGTCCTGGCCAATCAGGTCCCTCTTTCTAGATTCGAACACAAGCTCGACCGTTGAGACGCACGAAGGTGTTTCACCATTTTATAGAAAAAAACGGAAGAAATTCAAGCAACTAAACAAATAGGATTAACCACACCACATTTCACAACAGAGCACACACACACAGTCTCTCAGTTGGGTTTCACTATTTATTTTCTCGAAGACAACCTATTCTGTAGCCTATCTCCCAAAAAAATGTTTTTTGGGGGGGAAACCACCTTTTTTTTTAAATTTCCTTCCAGGTCATAATTTTAGATTTGAAACCACGTTTGCTAACAAGGAATGCTGCAAAAAAAAATACCCCTATTTTCAACAGAAGGTTTATGAGCACAATGTGTAATCATTACTACAGTGTTTGAAGTTAACACAAAAAAATGAAAGAGGGTAAGCTTGTACACCTAGCTGGTAGAAGAGGAAAGACGGGTACGGGGCTGAGGACTCTGCAAGGTACTAAAATTACAGCAAACTTGTCCATGGGTTTATTTTTCAGGAAAACCCACTTAGAATAACTCCAGTCTGACATGTGGGACACCCTTTGACCTTGAGAAAAGGAGGTTAAATCTTCTCTTAGTCTAGCTGAGATACATTAGCAGATTCATTACTGCTGCTCCTGAAATAAAGTCATTATTTTCTCAAGTATCACTAAAAAGCATCATTGGATTACTCTAGAAAGACAACAAAGATTGTGGTTGAGTGATGCATATTGTAGATGTCGCTGGCAGGTCAAAACCTATGAAACCCACCAACACACCTTCAGAAAGACTTCAGGCCTCACTTTGCAGTACATGTGCAAAACCATACAGATTATTTAGCAAATCAGACACTAGTGAGGAGTAAGGGAAGGGGAAACATGTAACATTTAAGCACAGTTTTACTTAAAATGAAAATTACACTGTATCCACAGCCTAAGGAAACTAAAATACCCTAAAAATAACTGTGCTATAGTTTAGTACATGCAAAGGTTATGATTCACAATCCTACGTGAAATGGCCATTCTCTTCTCCCCTGGTGATAATCAAAGCTATGGCAACAATACTGCAAAGCAGTGATTTTGCTGTAAATTGAAGAAAGAAAATAATGAAGAGTTACAAGGGGAACTGGTCATTTGGTTGATTATGGTGACGGTGTAAGAATTTCACAGCATCAAGCCCATGTCTGGTGTGTAGGTTAGGGTTGTGGTGTGAGGATGGAATACGATCATCAATCACCTTTACAGAAGCAATGTAACTAAAAGCTGAAATTAAAAAAAAAAAAATTATAAAAAAAGGAACACACTGGAGGCAAAAAGAAAAGCCCAAAGCCACCAAATGCATCATAATACAATGCACCGCTGCTCCACACCTGCCAATAACATTGTCCAGTGTCAATTAATACTAAATAATTCAAAACAAAACATAATCCTTGTGATGACAATGACTTTTTTTTTCCCATATCCAAAGTTCTTCCTTTCACGGATTTCAGGATCAGCCTCTTTCAAAGGCAGAATTTCCTTCCTGAAACCTTTGCTAGCCTTATTGTTGCGTTTCTCAATTTTGTTTCTCTTCAGATGTTGTATTTGTATCTTTTTCCCGTCTCTGCATGCGTTCTCACCCAGCCTTGCACACTCCCAGTCACGCACGCAGCCAAGCACACACAACTCATCCGTCCATTCTCTCGCACATGCGACACGCGCAGTCGGACTCCTGGCCTCACCCACCAGGGGGAGAGGATGGTGCCCACGTCGGGGCGTCTCGTTGGAGGAGATGAACCTGGCTCCTCAGCACTGAGTCCAGACATTCATACACAATGGGTCCATTCACACACATGTCTGATAGCGTGGCCGATTGGGGGAGGGGCACTTTGAGGGTGGCGCCCTCTCTAGTCGGAGGACCGCAGAATTGTGATGGTTCGTGGTTCATCTCAGTTCAGAATCAGAGTTATATTCATTTCTGCATTTTTGCTGTATTGTAATATTTCAAGATGTCTTGGTTTCTTATTTTCGAATGTCCATGGTTCTCCCTGGGCAGACATCGAGTTTTTTTGTTGTCATTTGAAGTAGTTTTCCGAAGACGACAGCTCCAATAACGCAGAAGTTATGTCGGCATGTCTCTCAACGCATTCGATGTAGATGTTTTGCTTTTTTGCAACATGTAGCCACTCATTCTCACTCGCACCCACTCGCCATCTCAAACTTCATTTGGGCTGGTTCCCCTGGAATGCCAAATGAAATCCACATATTTTTCTCTCAGATAAGATGCAGCCATGGATCCCACGAGCCAAGCACAATGGATCAAATTTCTCACACTCGCTCTCTCTCGCTCTTTCTCTCCTAATTTTTTTATGTTGAACAGAGTGCTGCATCGTGAACAAAACTCCAGAATACCCCAGATGCCGTCTAGAACTGGAATCCCTCGGCTGGCACGTTGGCTGAGTTAAAGCCGTAAGTTCCGCCCTGGATGGCCTCCGGGACCAGGGTGGAGTCTTCTTCGATCTGAATGACAGACGACACAACTGAGCATTAACAGCGTGAAACGGAGAAGGCAGTAGATTAAACATTGACACTGTTCAATACATCATGAGCCAACCATTGAGAAGAAAATATGAGTGACTTTTTATAGTGAGAGGGTAGAATGAGGCTGGTGACTGACTCGGACATCCAAAAGTCATGTCAAATTACGACTACAATTATATTTAGATAATCGCTATAATGTACATATTACACTGTTTAGACCATTTGTCCAGTATGATGGGACTTCATGCTCAGACTCAGGTACAATATGATATGAATCCAAGTTTCTAAGCAACTAATAGCACCACTTGACTATTGCTTTGCCTTTAAACCTAAGCAATAAACAAATCAAATCATAGCTAAATAGTAAATATATACACAACATACAAATGTAACTTACATCATCAGATGAGAAGAATTGATCAATAATTTCGTATGCCAATTTGTAGATATCTTCATTTTCATGATTTTGCAGTTGCTCCACTTTTTCCAAACCTGTAGGACACAAAGACCAAATTAGGTTACATATTTCCTCCCAATACCAATGAGCTGAAAACAGAAAGATGACAACGTTGATGGTAAACCTACCTCCGCATTCCTCAATCAGATTAGCAATAGTTTCGGCCTCGTCGTCGGCCATCTTGAGGATATTGCTCAGACCGTCGAGAACAACCTGCACGACTTGAGCATCCTTCACTGTGAGCAGGTTGCAGAATGGAGGAATCACCTGCTTTTCAATGAGGTGTGCCACCTGAAACAATGATGGACTGTGTGTTAGAGATCAACCAACGTTTTCTGTACGGCCAATACTGATACCGACTGTTGGTAATCAGGAAAGAGCAATAACCAATGTGGCAACTATATATATTAAATGTTACATGTCAACATCGAGTAACAGACGGGGACCAGTCATTCATAACTAGACTTATTCATTAATTAGGAATACTGTGGCTGAATATGTACAATATTAAATGAAATGCATCTTGCTTACAGTGAGATTGAATGAATTTAAACAGTCTGTCTTCTTTTCACCTGCAGTTCTTCTTTGTTAATCTTTCACAGCTTTTTCTCAAAGTGTGGGTGCCTAATTAGCGTAGCCTTAACCATTGTGACAGTAGCTAATATCCTGATTTGTGGAGACAGGTGTGCTTCTTATTGAGTTTTTGCAGACTGTTTCTCTGCTAGAGACATGTCTGTCAGAGCAGATTGGCAAAATTAATCCTATTTTAGAAAGATTTCTATTTTATTACAGATAGCGTTAGCCACACCAAGTCTTTTAGCAACAGTCTCATCCTAGCGCTGAGCCAGTAATGATTTTTTGGGGGTTAATTTCATTTTAACAGCATAAAAAGGGGCAAATATTGGGCAAATAATCAGCCAGGCTGGTAATCAGTTGATTCCGATTGTAAATCTGACATGGTAGAAAAGGAAAGACCATTTCATTAAGGGCCTTAACTACCCATAAACCAAGTCACTGGTATGTTCATAGTTATACATTCTTGGTCTGCATCCTTCAGATTTATAGACCTACGGCCATGAAAAAATTACACGAAGCTACAGTCTTTGTCTTTATCTTTATGTTAACCTTATTAAAATCTACACTTGTACACTTGTAAATTGTGCTGCTGCCAGGATGTTCCGGTGAAAGTGATCATAAATCTTAATCAGCCTTTTCCTAGATAAATAAAGGTGACATAAAACCAAAGATGGTTTCTGCATTTGCCAATAAATATGATAAATACCTAGCCTAGCCACACTAGACAACCCACGGCAACGAATTTAATTCTCTGCCAGGGTGGGTCTAGTTACCCTCCATAAGGCTCGAGGCTGGATTCTCTTAAAACTGGCCGGACCAGTCACCATGAAGTGTAGAGTCAGAAGGCGGGCGTGACGACAGAGGCGTGACGATTCTGACAGAAACAACCAGCGCAGCGCACCAACAGTTATCTTTCGACTCGGCTTTGGCCACAGCCCTTAAAGATTTGAAGCTAAAATTCAACTTGAAAGATAAACAAAGGACGGCACTTAAGTGTTTCATTGAGAAGAAAGACGTATTTGGACTTATGCCGACAGGATATGGCAAATCCTTAATATATCAGTTGGCTCCGCGGCTCCGCTGGTTGGGAAGCTAATGGGACTTAGCCACAATCTGCCGGTGCTCTCGGAACTACGTCAGCCTATTCGTTTGATTGGTTGTATACCTACCCAATTGCTGCAGAGGGATTTGATAGACAACCTTTTAGCCCGCCTCCCTCCCTGTCGAGCTTCCCTAGACCCTTGTGCCGTCAGAAACATGGGTGTAGCATGGCTAGGCTAATAAATACCAAGAGTGGTTTGCAAATTTTAAACTGCAATATCTCAATGTTTTTTCACATTTCTTCACATATTTAGATGACAAGGTGGGTAAAAAAAAAATCTGCAGCACACACAGGAGGTTAGCACCAAGAGGGAACATTTAAGGAGATTCTTACCTGATCTTTCCTCCCACTTATTGTCAGGTTACTGATGGCCCAGGCTGCTTCCTTCTGAGTGCCAAAGTCGCCCTAAAATAATTGCATTCAATGTAAGCAACACAGATTTTTACCTGCAGTTCATAAAGTATTACACGATTCACTTGAAATGGGTACAGACCTTGTCAAGCAGGTGAATGATCATGGGAACTAGCTTGGCTTCAATGACAGCCTGCACCTGCTGCTGGTTACCTGCTGTGATGTTGGACAGGAACCACACTGCCTCCTACAGGAGAAAAAGCACAAACACAAGTGGGATGGCTAAGCCGACTTCATGTATATAGATTTTCTCCCAAGCAAAGAAGCAAGGCAATTAAAACGCTGATGGTAGTTGTTGTGTCTGAGCTGGATCAGAATCCAGAGGTCCACGCAGCGTTCGGACCTCTGGTAGAGACAGAGCACTGTGGGTGGGGAGAGGGCGACTTTGAGGCTCTAATCATCGTCCAGTCACAAAAAAGGGCCTCGCTTTTGAAGTGACTGGTCTCAGATGCACTCCAGTATCAGCAGAGACACTTCAGCACCCTGTATTCCACCAACCCCTCATATCACTCATTCGATCACATGCACACAAACTAGTTCCCTCCTCCCCTCCCTCCCTCCCCCCGATCTATATCACTAACTACATGTAACCAGGTGCTGTCGTCCTCTTCGTGTTCTTCATCCTCACGGTTCTCCATGTTGTGAATTCCTACTACTAGCTAGACCTCCATCTACTGCCTTTCACACAGCGTTCACACCTGCACCAAGTCTCTGATTTCATCACTTCCAGACACCTGATGTTGCGCTTTGAGATCATCAGGTTGCTTTTTTTTTTCCTGAGATGGAGAAAGTTACCTTGTTGATTTTCTCCTTTGGGTGGGTGAGCAGTGCAGGGAAGTGGCTGAGGGCGTCACAGTTGAGCACCACCTGGGTCTGTTCATCTGTGCCGGTCACTATGTTTCCAACAGCCCTCAGGGCAGCAGTCTGGATGTGGAGAGGACAAGTTTTGTTGCGGTGAGAAAAAAAAAAAAAAAAAAAAAACATATGAAACGTGTTAAGCAGATTTTAAAAGCTAATCTAGTCGTGTTTGATTTTTTTTTTCTCAGTGTTTATATACAGTGGCATTTACAGAATCACTAGACAATATAAATAATGATGCTTGATTATTCTGCAGTGAATGTGTTAGAACTTCCTGACAAATCCCAAATTCATACGTCCTGTCCATTTGGTTACTGTTGCTAAGCCTATCAAGCTTTCAAAATAAGGAAATAACAGCAAATTTCTGAGAACATGAGAAGCGGAAAAGAGCAACATCATCCATATCTGAGCTCTACATTCACAACAGATGTCACTGCAGTATTGAGAAAGTAGTGGGCAATAAAATCAGAAAAAAGAAAAGCTCACTGATCGAAATACAAGCGGCAGTTCATTTTGACAAGTTTAGTGCAGGACAATTAACAGAAACACCAATATATGCCGTTATATTTTAAGCCAAGGTTTCAATATGACTTCCTTTAGCTTTTATTAACTAAAATGTATTTGTCCATGCCTGGCCAAACTAAATTACCCTGCTTTTACATTTGTTTAAAATTATAATATGATTTAGTGACCTGCTGGGTTAAATTAACTGAGTAAACTTGTAACAGAAGGGCTCTTCATTGCTTTATTTGCTAGGTAAATGAAACAGCTGAGTGAGGCCTTACACACTGTATATGTAAAATCTCTTTTTGCATTTACAACATTACCATCTAAACTATCAGAATATGAAACCTGCAAGCTGCAAATGCCCAATTTTTCAACATTTTCCCTTGTTCTGAAAATTTGACTTCCCTCCCATACCTAGTTACGGTTGCTAACGTAGGATTAGACAGCAGCTGCTATGGGAAGGGCCTCAGAAAAGGGTCCATTCAGGTTTTATCAATCCTTGGAAGCACTAATCTTCTCTCCTTACCTGAACTTTGACCTCCTGGTGACTGAGCAGAGGTACCAGATGTGGGACAATGCCAGAGTCGATGACCATTTGGATCTGCTCATTCCCAGCGTCCGTCAGGTAGGACAGAGCCCACACTGTGTCCACCAAGATCTGGAGGCAGCCAAAGACCAAAAGGTTCTAGTGTTCTGTTCAGTCTCATTGGACGGTATCGATTTAGCAGGAATTTTTATCTGGGAATATAGTGTTGTAGGTCCAAGCACTACTACTGCTGACAGTCTGTATACTTACACTGACATCAGTGTGGTGGATCAAAACGCAGAGAGCTGGCAGGATCTGAGAAAAAATAATTTAGAAAAAAAAACAGCATTAGACAGAGGAAATGAAATTGTAACACCAGGAAGATTCCTATGTGGTTCATCATGTTTGGATCACAGCTGCACAATCACCCTTCATTTATTTCACCACAGAACTGCAACACACAAAATCTGCCCACATTTTACCCACGCAAGTTGATCACCGATGAAGCTCGAATCCTCTCTGCTTCACAAGCACCAACCAAAAAAACACATCTTCTGTTTTATTTTCGAGAGAGCCATGACTGCATTCACAGCAGCATACTGCCCAAAAACATTTATTCTGGACTTATTTTTGGAGTTTCTGCCACATACCGTTCAAACAGTTTTATGTCACTGCTTTTCTTATAAAATCAAAAATCCTCCAGAAAGTCTGAAGAATCTCACTAATAACTGACTTGTTCTCAATTGTATAACAAAGAAAACTGTTGTTTGATCAAAATGTCATGTTTGCTGATACATTGTTGGAGTTGACAGCATGAGACAGCTTCCTCTATCACTTTTAGTCTTTGTCTAGTTAGCGGCGTTTCCTACATCTGTTATTTTCAGTATTTTAAAGTCACTTTCAAAGACTTCTTACCTCCCAACAGTAAGAACGGAAGTGGAAACTAGAAAGACCTGTAGGAGTTGTAAGTGCAGTTAAAAGGAAGTGATCCCACGCCGACTTTCCACCCAGAAATATCAACGCAGTGCCTTGCCAAAACCACATACACACATTTTTTCTCTACGTGCATACACACACCTCTTGGATCGTCTCCATGGGTGGTGGAGGGTCCTTGTGGCGGCACAGATTGACCATGACCCAGGTGACATTGCGGAGGAAGGTGATGGGGATGGAGGGACTGATGAAAGATAGCAGGGGCTTCACAACACCCAAGCTGATCACATAGTCTCTGCACTGAGGGCCATCACCTGAAGAGAAAACATAGATTCAGCACGCATCGTCTTGGGACCGACTGCCCTCGTTTCGAACCTCACGTTCACAGAAACTCACCGATAATGTTGCCCAAGGCCCAGACGGCCTGTTCACACACATTCTGGTGAGGAGAGTGAAGCAGCCTCAAGAACAGTGGCACAGCATCTAAACAAGGGAAAAAGATTAATGCAGCCCTAAACTAATGACCAAACAAACTAAGATCATTAGAAGATCATAAAAACATATTTAATTCCTATCTTGAAAATAGATGAAATGTGATCCATCCAAGCATTCAAAGACAGAGGTACATAAACTCTGCTCTTACTCCTGTATAATTAGTAATGAATTGTGAAGTTATGCATTGTCAACATTAATAATCCTGACGCTCACTGATGCGAGGCCAGCTTCACACTCCAGGAGTTAAACAGATTATGAAATCTGGTTGCATTATGCACATAAGGAGAAACTTCAGATATTTTTCTCTCTAATCTCAGACATGCACAAACACACACTACGAGCTTTGAAAATAATGGCAAATCACACACAGCACAATGTTTTCAAGATTACAGTGCCAGATGGAGCAATCAGGGACCAGTGAGCCACCTCACATGATCTCATGTGGAAGCAGATGTAAGCAGAGTAGACACTGTGGTGCAACAACTTGCAGTAACATGAGCAATGCTTTGCAATGACAAAGAAAAAACAGACTACTAAAAGAGTACGGGAAAAAACTGAGACCAGGAGGTGTGATTGGTTTTTATATCTGTAGCTAATGCTAGCATCAAAGGTCAAAATATTTACTGTTGCTGCTCCAGGCAGTAGTGTGATAACGATAACCAGTCTGATTTTAAAGCATATATATCAACATGTTTGATAATATCTAGGTGGCCCCATGGTGTCTGCAAACACTTTGTGAGATTTAAAACCAGATCTGTAAACTCCACACATTGCCAAATCAGGCCCAAAATCCTGTAGTGTGACTTGGTTTAACTCTCTTTTTAAACCTGTTTGAAAAGCCCAGTTTTCTCTGATTGGTCTACTCACCCAGGAGAAAAGCAAGGCAATGCTGCTTCCTACCATAACCCCAGATTCTATGAACATAGGTGTAGCTTTCTGAGAGCTTTAAGACGGTAATTAAACGCCAGAGTTCAACCTTACAAGTTGGAACCAGAATAGGACACAGAACAAGGAGACATTTATGCAGTTATGCAATGCACAATGCTTTCATGCAGTGGCATCACTCCGCATGCAATTTCAACATGGCTCCAGTCATACAGTCAAAGCTAATGGTAACATTAGCTGTTCAATGTGCCAACACTGAGGACTTTCCTATTGCAGTAGGAACACTGCCAGTCAAAAATAAAGTAATCCACTAGGTCTTCATTTCGTTAGATTATGGGAGTACATGAAGACTTTTGTGCTCATTCTAGCAGCCAACAGCAGAACATTTGGAGTGATCTGCTCATTGCCGACAACTTTAGAGTTAGTAGAAGCAACTCCAGTCATGGCAGACAGTGAAGCAGCTGCTCACTCTTAGTTTGAGGATGTGCCCTACTGGCTGCTAGACAGATATTATGCAAACATGTTACATGGTGACATAGATAAGTAGCAGAAGAAAAGTCCAGACTCCAAACAAGGTGTTTCAGGAGCACTGTTTTCTGTGAGAGAGAATAACTCCCTCCGGCAAGGACATTTTAAGTTTCCTGACATTTCAATAGCGCAAAAAAACTGTATAACATTCCGAATTAAAAAAAAAAAAAAAAAAAAACACACAACACATAATATGGGTTCTTTAAATAAAACCACATTAACAGCCTAAAAAGAATGACAAGAACTCTCATAAATCCCAAATACTAATGGAGACCAGAACAGATTGTTATTTATCCTACAGACTCATTAACATTTATAATAATTGTCTGCATAAATTTGTAAGGACCTTTGTCTTGCTGTAGATGTCATTCACTGATGAGGATGATACTAGCATGAATGTCATTTCCTACATATTGAAATAAATCAACAACAAGGTTGTCAACACAAAGATGCAACATAAGGGAAAGAATGAGCATTTCTCAAAATTACAGTTTTTTCAATTTCAAGGCAACCTAGCCAACACAAAAATACAACACAATGATATATTGTCTATACTGCAGCAAAAACAGCACAGCTCACAAAAAAAAAAAAAAAAAAAATCAAAGCAAAGGGAAATTGGGATAAAACTGAGAAAGACAAACAAGTCATGTGTTGCGACACTGTGCCACTTACTGGACTGGACCACGGCTTGAGTCTGCTCTGAGGTACCCGACGCAATGTTGGTTAGAGCCCAGGCTGCCTCAAACTGGAGAGATGGGCTGTAGAAAGGCAGGGTAGGAGAAGCACCGGTAAAACCGAGTGTGATTTGGCAGAGGTGTTAAACAGCAAGAGAGCGCTCATGAGTCAGTTATGTTCTGTCATTCCTGGAAGGTGAAAACTGGAGCACATTTACATAACTTTCAACACTGTTCAGATGTAGGCTGGGCTAAACCCTGCTGGCTCATTAGCATAACTTTGAAGTGTACATAAACTCAACATGTTCAGGGAATAAGGCTGACTTGTACTATAATTATCGCACATTAAAAAAGCATGATTCACTGCTACATGCAGACAAACAGAGTTACAGGCTGCTTACTTGTCATCTCTGTCCAGGCAGTGAACCAGTATAGGAAGGATCCCAGACTTAATCAGGTCATCTATGGGAGGATTACGGTCA
Source organism: Acanthochromis polyacanthus (assembly GCF_021347895.1). Classification (NCBI taxonomy): domain Eukaryota; kingdom Metazoa; phylum Chordata; class Actinopteri; family Pomacentridae; genus Acanthochromis; species Acanthochromis polyacanthus. Next base: position 34,896,689 of record NC_067125.1, read on the forward strand.
CTGGACAACAACTTCCTACAAAAACAAAGATGAAACAAAAGACCATCACACACACATTCTCTCTCATGTAGCTTTACTGACGAAACCCAGGTGCACACAGAGAAACAGCTTAAGAATGTGAAGCGTCTACACAATGTAAAGAGATCGTAATGCCAGTGATTCTAATGAGAAGAGACCTCCTGCTTAGGACCCAACACCGTCATGACACAACGTCAGAGCGTCAGAGGAGGAATCACAACGAAACTAAAAAAAAAAAAAAAAAAAATAGAGAACAGTCCTAAAACGTGGACATGTTTCATAAAATCAACTACCTCATGCTGTACCTGACACGAGCTCCACGGGGCTGCACAACTGAGCTGCAGTGCCATTTACAATGTCCATTAATTAGACAGGGCTGACTTGCTCTAAATCACAGCTGTCAAACTAAGCTGAAAAAACATTTGAGCCCTGAAATTGCAACACTGAAACTGTATTTTGCAAGAAGTCATCAATTTCAAGCAGACAGCCTCTTGAGAAAATATATTGGTGTCCTGGTGCAGAATCCGTGGCTTACAGATACACCCGAGAACCAGATGTGAATCACTATTACACTCAAACAGCTAATGTTATTGGCATAATCAAAACTCCTGCATGATACAGAATCAGTGTAGTTTATTCACTGTAAATGGCACAGACAGAAGAACCGTCATAATAAAAGGGGTATCATTTTCTTGACACTGATGTGTAACAACAGTATCCATTTCACATGTCAGAAAGGCCTGTACTTGGAATAAGGGAATAAATAACTGATTGTGTGACTTCACCAACAAGAAACAATAACATCCAAGCATCAGCTGACCCTGGTGTTGACTGAGATGATGCATGTGAATATTCTCACCTGGCAGCCTGAACAGCACTCAGCTGGACGCCCTGGTTATCACTGGTGGCATTCTATAAATCAACACAACACCATACATGAGTCATGCACTTAAAATAATCAACAGTGTCCACAAAACTGTTATGTTTTGAAGCAGGTAGGTAATAACTTGCCAAAAAATATATAACTTTGAGCTGAGTCAATTTCCTATTCAGATTCTAATTCAGCATATGTGACAAGTGTCAGACAAGTGTCATCTCAGGTGAATAATGAACTTCGCACACACTACTCAATGAACTAGGTACATAACAAAAATGTCCAACTTACTTGTACTATTGCTTCAAGAGAGGTGTTTTGCTGAAAGAGAAAATTTCATAAAATCATTCAGCTAGAAACACAATTTCACAAGTACTACATTAACCTTAATGACAAGAGCTCCAACATGAATAATAATAGAATAATTTTAAAAAACATTGTCGATAAAAGAAAAGAATAAGAAAAAGCCGATAAATTGTTAAAGCAATTCCCACCAAACAAAAGCCATCTGAGTATTCTGACAAGTGTATTGAGGATTTTTATATCTGAAAGCTCTTCATCAGGTCACTAAAGCACCAACAAAAACAGTGTGGAGAGGTCGGTGATTGAAAAATATCATCAGGACAAAACAGGGACTTGCATTCTCAGTTGAACAAACCTTTCAGCAAGCTGGACATGCACACAAGGATTCAACATGACAATTTGCTAATTGTAAACCTCTCCTGATGCCTTCTAAAGGGAGATCAGAGCCCAGTGTAGGCTGCCTCTTTTGAGCTACTCTGAGTTTTACTTTCAATCAGCAGCTGATCATGACTGTGGGCCCTACTGCATAAAGTTGGTTGATGCATCTTATAGGCCAGCCAATTGCCTCTGATTGCCTGTGAACCCCCACAGAAAGGGGGAAGGGTAGTAGACTTACAAAATAAGCAACCAAAAAACATTCAATCACTTGAAGCACGTTCATAATCGTGTATTTACGTTCCACTGCTGTGGGGGATGATTAAGGAGACAACTCTAACCTAGGGAAATTAAAAACACTGGCGACAAGAAGAATGAAGAGCAAAGCTGCAGGAGAGTGAGGATTTTCAAAAGACACACAAATTCTAATTCAAGAAACCCAAATTATTCTTTTTTGAAGGAGTCAACCACAAAATGGGCAAACAAACCGTACGAAAAAACAAATGTCCTCATGGCAACACAATTGATGTGTTATTTTAAACGGACTGAAAACAGCGGTCATTTGTTTGTTGAATACTTCAAGTAGACGGGCCGACACACTTTCCACAGAAGCCCCTCTGATGTCTTGCGGTGAGTCAGAGCAGTGTGTCATTCTTGATATATTGTTAAGCAGCTCATTTCCACTCAGCCTTCTCAACACCATGAGGTAGTTACAGTGATTGAATCTCTGAACTGCTGAGTGGCCATTTTAATTCAGCAATGCTACCCAACCCAGAGACCTTTAGTGAAGGTGGGATTCCTGATTGATATATTTTCTGGGATGCTATTAGCTGAAACATGTAGCCACCGATGTCTGCCCACACTGCATACGTTAAGAAATGACTACCGAGACATTTACAGTTACAGCCTTCTGTGGTCCAAAACCGAGAATCCAAACAACATGTTGGTAATATTTCCACAATAATGCATCACTATAAATATTTATCATTTATGCTCAGATTAATAAGGTGTGCCAACATCAGCTGTGTGTATCCCAAAAACTACCACACCAGTAAGAGTACTACTAATATTAGTAATTTTCTTCCCTGTTACTCCCTATAAATATATTTAGATTTTGTGTAAAAGGGGAAAATTAAATCCACATTGGTGTTCACTCAAGGTTCAACAGTACATAAAATTCACTGTTCAGTGTCTTCCTCGGTTTTGGAGTCATGGTTCAGTACATTTTTGAAACAGACAAAAAAACAACAACACATATAATATATTCAATTGTTCATATATTTTGAAAAATGTAAGCACTAATAGTGTCCCCTTGGTTATTACTACTGTCGCAGTAAAGAGATACAAATACCGGCACTCTGTCAATAAAGACAAATCAGAAAAAATAACACTAGTGTCGGTAATGCACCAGCTCTGACCTGTATGTAGTGGGTCATTACTCTTAAGTAACTCTCTGTGGCCTTAGTAATCCATCCATCGATGGTGAGCACAACTGCCAGTACAGTTGATATTCCCTGCATAATTACTGCTTGTACTAATTTCTACAGGTCAGACACAGCAGACTGGCTAATATGCAGACGTTAAGGCACATGGTAGCAGGGCTCTAGCACTTTGACCTACACGGTGAAAAACATCCAGCACGTATTGCTTATTGTTCAGTTATTGCTTTGGCACAGTTTGAATGTGCAGGGAGAGGCTGTTTGAACGCTGTGGGGAGAACACTTGTTTTCTAGCCTGTTTGTCTCATTCCACTGATCAACATATTTGGGTGTTGGTGATGCCATCGTACATGACTTAGCATGTTTGAAGGGTTTCCACATCCTGACTTCAGCTGAACAGTGTCGGCATACAGTTTTTGTCCAATTCACTCCTCTCTGACCATTTTCACTGTACCTAAGCAGGAAACAGTAGCACTCCCACACAATGGGTCTAAATGTCATGGGAAGATCCTCTGGCCTCTCTTTAGTTTAGCTTAGCCACGGTGGCTAACCCTACTCGCACACAGGCTGTAGCTGACCAATGGGCCCTGCCAAAACCTAATAGATGAAACTTGGATTTTGGAATGTTTGCTACAATACGTAGATTAACAGACTCTTTTTCACAGCGCATACTGACTCAAGGAAATTCACACTGAACTGAACACTGTGTATCGAAAGGTTTAAGATGAATGCAGATGCTGTTGCATCTCCGTTGTTTACGGTAGAGATAACAAAAGCGAGCATGGCATCGACCGTGATTCTCTATCAAACATTAACAGTAAAACAGTACTTGAAAACAAGGCAAGCCTTAGGTGGGACAGTTTCATTAGGTGAATTGTACCTATTCTACCAAGGAAGATGAATATGTAGACAAAAAAAATTGTCTATTACTTCAGGAAAATGAGACACCAACAGCAAGACAAACAGCATGTTTGTGCACACTCCTGCCCCACCCAACTGGGATAAGGTAACGAGAGCCAAGAAAGCAGCATCATATAGACAAATGTCAGCAGGTCCTAAACTTCTGGAGTGTTTAATGAGAGAGATGAATCTGATGTGCAAAACCCCTTGGACAGTCATAACACAATATTTTTCTGCCTCGTTGTCATTCCCATTGCAGCAACAGAGCCTCATAGGAGCTATATAATACTCTGTTCTTAAAACACGACACTTAAAAGTATGTTAACTTGTTCTTCTCGTGGCAGGACATTCATTGTGAGTAGGAGACACGCAACCGTACCGATCTGAAATCTCCGTCGACATCAGAGTCCTCACAGATGTCCTCATGGGGCACATTTCTCCTCTTCAGAAGGTGTTCATCTCTTTTGTTCTGTGGAGGAATCAGAGATATTACTTTATCCCCATTCCTACAGAACGTCACTGTCAATATGTGAAAACTCAGGATATTTCAGTCCATTATTTCAAAGATTATCACAAATAAAAGGTCAAAATAGAATTCAGTTGTAAGAATCACAGTAACACAAAGACAGTGAGTATTTGAAGTATTACCTTTCTGAGTTCAACCACTACCTCAGTCCTCTGTCTTCTCATAGTCTGTAGGAAAGACAGCAACATAAATATTAATCAAAACTTGCCTCTGCCCAAGAGGGTAACACCTAATCATGTATGACAATTAATCTAAATCTGAGCACTGCTGACATGTTTGTGCAACTGCAGCTGATCAGCAGTCTCTCATACTTGAAGCATGAAGCCAACAGCCCACACATTGCATATGACAGCACCCAAATACACTTTGCGCGAGTCTGACCCAATATGACTCAGCTTAAGTTACTGCAAGACCACTTGATGTATCTGAACAAGACAACCAACCCCTGTATGCTTATGTATACACAGTTTTTAGTTACGTTCTTACTTACAAAAGCAGCAGTTATAACGATAAGGCACACTCAGCTGCCATTTTGTTAGTCACATCAAGCCAAAATGATTGCAATCCTGCAAAAGGTACTGAAGGCTGTGCGGCTGCAATGCTTCTCAGCTGCATTAAATTATAATGATACGTGTTTTCTAATAACTTTGATGAGTCTTGGATTACTCTTAATGGACTGGACAGCCTTCAAAACTCTCTAAATTACAGTTTCAATAAAAACTGAATAATATATCCTTCATGTTTATTAAACTGAAAGCCGGATTGTTGTATTAGAAAGCACTAGTTTAAGCTAGCTGTATACAGCGGAAGGGAAGTTGTGAGGACATATTAGCATACGTACATATATATATATATATAGAACAGTGTGATTTCGAAGTTTTAATTGCAGTTAGAGTGTAAGTGTGTGTTAGCCACTGACAGGCTGCCGTCATGCTTTTTATAACTAGTTCAGGTCAAAAACAGGTCGCCGGGCTTGACAACTCGTGTCTAGAGGCCTACCGCGCTCCAGAAACGACTCGTCAAACAGGATGTATGAGTATATCCTGCTTATATACATCCTAAGTGAGCCCGCCTGAGGACAAAATGAATACCAGCAAACATTAGTAACACGGTGACACGCTGGGATGATTGTATATCACCTGCTAACTTATAGACGCGACGTTAGCTAACGTGTAGCTTTGATCTATCAGTCGTGTAATCACGTTAACTAGCTGCTCGGGTTAACGCTGTTTTCAACGCTGGTGCAATGTTGCTAAAGCAGGACGCAAAAATTTAACACCAAGCCTCGACTTAAGACCTAGGTAACTGGGCTGCTAAGAGGCTGACTGGTTTCCGCCATTGTTTTTGATTATAAAGACGGGGGATGGGTGGAACTGCAGCCACCAGCACCACCAACCCCAACCTCCGTTAGCTAGCTTGTCGCGAGCTAACGGTGGCTTGCTAACTGCAGCATCAAAATAACGTTAATCTGCCGCCACGTTAGCTTGTCAATAAAGTCGATATTTCCTAAAAACAACACGAAAGTCAACTACGTGTATTTTTAGAAGGGCTGTGGACGTTTATATGAGCTAACACACCGAGCTAAACCGATTCGGTGGGGTGATATGCTTTACTTAAGCTAGCATGTCCCCCGTGGGCCTGGCTAGCAGCGGGGCTAGCAGCGCAGCTCCAGCGGAGGCGATCAACTCCGACTGGCTTTTCTGACATGTTTTTTAACCACCGCGGTCTCACGGTGGAAGCGAACCGCTCGGACCCATCGGGGAATCGTCCTGCCGAGGCCTGCGACCTAACACGGGCAGTGTGCGCAGGCCCTGGCCGGGGCTCTGGGTACAAAGTTCCCGACGGTGGAAATTAGAAACGACGTCACAGTGAAGCCGAGAGCCGAAGCTGGCCGTGAAGAGAGTGGCGGCGGCGAGGAAAAGAGGAGATCTTCGACACCGATCCGCAGAACTTTTACCTCCAAATCACGGCCCTTATTCTTGAAATTCTTCAGCCGCTGGTTGTCCAGTTTCTCGTTGTCAGCCATGATAGCAGTTGTGGTTGCGCTGGATGCAGTTTATCTCGTGGATTTAGCTGCTGAGCTACCCCCTTTTCTGGTTCCCTTTTCTGAGCCGTTCGTTAGCGGACTATTTTTTGCTGCTCTGTCCGCGGTGCATACTGGGAATGCCGGTGGTGGAGGGCAGCCTCGCTCTGCGTAAAGGAAGGGTGGGGAAATCCCCCGGACTCTCATTGGTTTCCCTGTTAGCGTCTATCTGCAGGCTACGACACATGAATTTAATCTTTATATTTAGTCCACTCACATACATATTTGCATTTTATACACCGGCAGAAGGACGTGCATTTACTGAAGTACTGTATTCAGGGTAGGTGTCATGATGAAACGCTCATTTTACCCACAGTAAATCAATTTAGCTCCACAAATTACAATAGTGCTAATTAATTCTGCAGATACAGTTTGTAGATAAAGACATAAATATATAATTATGTTAAAACAATATATATTATTCAAACAGTGAAAAACAAGGCTGCATTACTAAGTGGACAAAGTATGATCACCTGAAATTAAATGAATTAAATTTTAAACCTCCTCCAATGTTTATTTTATCAGAAATTCAGAGTGATCTCATTCAGTCACAGATTTATTTTTATTATTTTCATTTCAGTGCAATGAATGTGTGAATACTGGTATATTAGGACAAAGTGGATGCAATTCAGTAAACATTTGTCCCTTTAGTATAATGTGCTGTAATATATAGAAGAAGGGGATAAAAAAACACAGAATTGATGACTTCATCCCAAACATATGTCCTCTTTTTATTCCAGAAGACACCTTCATTGTCAAAATAGGACGCTATATATATATTTGATATTTTAAAAAGAGAAATTAAAAAAAGAAAATAAGTGATGTCAATATTTCAGTGTCTTCAAATAACCACACAGTGAAAATACAACAACACAACTGAAACACAGTGGAGAAACATTTTTTTTCACCACAAAATTTTGTAATAAATTTTCTTTTAGTTTTCCTGGGTAATGTTTTCTGGCAACACATGAAAATAAATAAATAAATAAATAATTAAATGAATAAATGAATGAATGAATGAATAAATATTGAGCTTAAAAATGACAATTTTGTCTGATCTCTGAAAAAATGTTTGTGCTCAAGAGAAACAATGATTTATGATGATTTAGTTCCTTATTCTCAAAAATTTGGTTTGTAACAGATTCAGAAGCTTCATCCACATGCAAGTTGTTATTTTTTTACAATGATGTAAAATCTGAACACGCCTTCTACTCAGAACTACCTCATTTTTTTGCAGATGTTTTTACTTTCGGTGCAGTCAGTGATACATAAAAAGTAAAATGTGTGACTCTTTGAAAAAAATAATAGGCGTTTTTGTGTGTCTGTAAATAAAATAGTACATAAACAAGGTTGTTTTACCACAGGAACACTATTGAAAATTACCCCAAATTTATCAAGTGTCATCTAATTTTTCTGTAATTTCCATGATAATGTCACCCTCATTTTTTCCACAATATTTATTCTGTCTTTTTGTGTTTATGGGCAGTATTTTTCTTGCAACACATGTACAGCAGAGAGGAGATATTGTGCTTAAAACACAATAACTTTCGAAGACAGCTGTGTAAGTCAGGCTGTTGAAGTTACCAACTTGATTTGTTTAAATTCTGAAAAGCATTATTCATACAAATCTGTTCATTTAAAACAGACTGGAGGAAAAACTGACTATAGCTGTTGTCAGAAATTTTACATGTAACAATAAGTTTTACATTAGTGCATTGATTCAGGTATAAACCTCTTGTAAAAATAACAGTATTTTACCATAAATGCAGAACCACCAGATTAAATAGCAGATGTTTTTATTTCAATTCAAGAAATAAATAAAACAACAGTGGAACAGCGTCATATCAGCATACAGATCCAGAAAACATAACACAAGTTGACAGATTTGAATACGTTACATTGGTATCATACTTACACAGTACAGACGTCTTTGTCATGTTTGTGTTGTTGAAAAGAATCAATTCAATGTATTGTCTGATGACACTGACAGCGCCATTCCAAATATATAAACACAGCTATATATTGATAAAAAAATAAATAAAGAAATAAAGAAATCCGCACAAGTAGAAATTAAGATATCTTGGATCCCTGTAAACTTGCAGAAGCACCATTTGGAATCAGTTTTCTGTGTACACTTTATATAGTGTCAGACTGCTTTCCTTACACATTCCCTGTAGTTTATCATCACCGTCCAAAATCTTCCTCATGACTCCTTTAAAATACCACAGAAATGAACCCTGATCTCTGTCTCAGGATCATTCTTCAACCTTATATACTCCTCAGTCAGGCCACTTACTGGTGAGCTGAACAGGAAGGAGGAGGAATCCTGCACATGCTATGGATAAAATTAAAAACAACAATGTTTATCCATCAACTTCCACAGAGCAAAACCTTTTTCATGGCTGTGACACTGAAGCCTTTAGACCTCATCTTTACTTTAATGTCCTCCTGAGTCTGTTTTAGCGGCGTCTTCATGAGATAAACGACCCTCCTGAACCCTTCTTCCAGTCCCATCCCGGTGGTGGCTGAGCAGGGTTGGATGAACCAGTCTCGGCCGTCACAAACTCTTCTCAGGTCCAGTTTCAGGCAAAGAGCTTCTGGGTTCAGAGCTCCGGGTAAGTCCTGTTTGTTAGCAAGGATCACGAGGGGAACTCCTCTTAGACTCTCGTACCTCAGGGCCTGGAAAATGCAGCAAAACAATGTAGGAGACACTTTAATTGCTACAGTTTAACTCAAACTTTTTAGATGAACTTTTTCATTGCGATAAAATATTGCATTTAAATATTTTAAACTCCCATTTTGTAATATTGATTAGCAGTATATACACCCTTATTATGTGGTTTAAAACACATTATAATATAGTTTTCTGCAGAGTTCTCCTATGAAGCACCTGTAACCGGCACATACACAGCTAATACAGAGTCACTAATAGAATAGAACAGTTGTAATGAAATATGTATTTACTTTTACATTATATTTAATTAATTCTTAGTTGAGCATTAATTATTTAGAAATATTTCCTCTCTACTCTGCATGGCATCTGAGCAAAATCTTTTTCGATATAGGCCAAGAATCCTGGTGAAATGTCATAAGTGGTCTTGAATTATATTTTTGTCTTTTAAATTTCCAATGTTAGTTACAAGCCTAAAACACTTCTAAATATCATTGGATTAGCTTTTATCTACTGTAAGCTATGTATTATTCTCTACATACATGTTTACATGTATGTTAAAGCACAACATTTGCACCTAATATTGTTCTTTCACAAAAAAGAGATTAAAAAAATCCTCTGAAAAAACAATGATCTCTTTTCATTGAAAATCACATCAATGAGCAACTATTTTCCATAACAGAAGTCTCTTTAAGTCACATTCTGAATCATAAGTGGATCCAAACTCTGCATTGTTGCAAATTCCTGCCTGTACGTACATGTTTTAAGCTGAAGTTTAAGGTGAAGGACTTTTTAGCTTTTAGGACTCAACTGTCAAACTCTGCACATACATCACTCTGCACACTGAAGGTCAAACAGCCAAGTGCAGTCAGAAAGCACATTTTTAAGTGAAAGGAGGCTTTAAGGGTTTACATACTGCTGAGTAAGGGGGGTTAAGGGGTCAAAGCACTTGTTTAAAATACAATATCTCCTGGTTTAATTACCCGATGGAGCTCCTTGCAGGCCTCATCCAGCCTCTTCTGGTCCCAGCTGTCCACCACAAACACCAGTGCAGCGGTATCGGTGTAGTGATGCCTCCAGTGGGGCCTCATCTTCCTCTGGCCCCCCACGTCCCACACCGTCAGGCCCGGGCTGCTCCTGTCCGTCTCCAGCGTCTCCACATTGAATCCCACAGTTGGAACCGTCACCACGCTCTCATTATACTTAAGTTTATAGAGCAGGGTGGTCTTTCCTGATCCGTCCAGTCCAAGCATCAGGACCTGTGCTTGTTTTCGAGGCTTGGATCCGTGCAAACCCATGTTGTAGCTGCTTCTGTATATATCAGATGAGTTTAGCTTCCTCCTGTGTAACTGTTTTAGTGTTCTCTCTCTATGCCGTCTCTCTGTGAGCTTAGTGTGTCTGGTCTTTTATGAACACCAAGTGATCCCTCCCCTCTGTTGTGACAGGATTCCTTCGGTCCCTGCGTGGCTTTCAGTAAACCTATTTATATCCAGAGTGACGGTGCAACTAAGTGGGGCAAAATGCACTTCTCTGGTTACCGCTGCACGCTCAGAGGAGTCACATCACACCTGCCCCGGATCGTCATACACACCAGCGGCCAGGAAGTCCGTGTTTGGCACAAAGGGGAGATTGTGTTTCTTCCTGGCTGGATGTCTCAGAGCAATGACATCACAGCGAATGTTTGCCGGCTCCAGACAAAATGTTGGCTGAAAATGGAGCTTCCAGAAACATCTCAGCAAAAAAAAAAAAAAAAACTGCTTTAGGGAATTTGCTATTCCTCTTACATGTACATAAACATATTTTGTCTTATTATGATTGACTATACCAGGGCTGAATAATATGATCTAAATGATTAACTTTAACAGCATCATTCATCATATTTATACTGGCTGATTTCTGATTCTGTAACCTCAAATGTGAGCTTCTTGACTGGATTTTTGGGTATTAGTCAGTGGTTGTTGGGAGTCACGATAATTGATTTAGTGATTAAACACTGAGTGGATCACTGATTCATGCTATTGTCCAGCCCTCACATTCAAATATAAAACCATCTCCAGAACAGCAGCCACTCAGCCGTCTCTGATTTGCCTGAAAATTTTACGGCACAAAATATGGATATTTATCACAACATTTGTGAAATGTCAGTTTGATATATCAGGCACTTCCCAAGATAGAATTTATTTTAAAAGTGTCCGTCTACCACTTTCAGTAAGCTTTGTTTTCACACATTGGAATTCAAGGCTATGTCTGGATGACAATATCTCAGAAACTATCGAAAATAAAATCTTGAAATGTTTGCAGATATTTCTCATGGTACCAGTGATGCAGAATCTACAATACTGGACAAATGCATCAAATAAATACACAAACAACTGAGATGAGAAATCCCATCTTTGATGACTGGATGACTGAGAACCTTCACAGACATCTTTGAGCACACTTTAACAAAAAAAAAAGAGAACGCAGAAGTCCACTAATGATACAAAACAAAGCATATAGAATAGTTGTAAATATTAAATACTTGGTCATACAAATGAAAAAAAAAGATTGATGGCTTGATAAGAAACAGCAGTGAAAGCAAATTCAGGCTTTTATTTTAATGCTTCCTGGGACATCATTGTCCAAACAGCCTCAAATTTCAATATGCCACAAAATGTGCTTAAAGTGGATCAGCCAGAAAACAAAAATTATATCTCATGAAGTGCTTCAAATGTCGCAAAATTCACAGATACCATTTTAAGTGTCCATAGTTTCCGACCGCAAGCAGATCAGAGATGATCGAGCAGAAGATGGTCGACAGGAAATCTCAACTTCTAATCACCCAGCAGGTGGCACAAACTGACTAAAATCTAACCTTTTCAAAGTTAGAGATCATTATCTGACTTGAAATGAAACTCTCTCACTGTATTTTCTCTCTTTAAACTTAAAATAAACACCGACACAGTATTTACTGGAAAAATAACAGTTTCCCATGATATTTGATGGCAATATTGATATTCATGGTTTAGCTTTGACTAACATCTGTGCAGAATATAGACAACAAAAGCATTTTATTTTTAAGATATCATTAAAACTTATATGGGAGGTTCTCTCCCTGGAATATATACAATGTAAGAGATTGGCTGTTTCATGATAATTTTTCTCTTTATACCCATGTTGTCTCTTTATTGCACCAGTATGAAGTACTATTTACTGGAAAAACAACAAACAAAAGATGACATGATCATTTATCATTTTAATGTTACCTTTGTGATTTACAGTTTAAAATTTCTGAATTCTTTTGTTTTTACATTTTATTAAAGTCAACAAAAACAAGTACAAATGCCACATAAACATTCTGTAACGTACATTATCGAGGAAGAATGTGAACTGAAAAAGCACAAACAGTTTTATCTGGTATATATCTCTCAGGTTAAACAATCAGGGAACAGGCGCGTCGCTGTATTTAACAGTGGAGGGGTGATACTAACATGAGGACAGTATGTACATTCATCTTACAATTTCAGGTCTCTTGGAGACATTCTCTTGACAATGCTCTTCTACATTTGAATCAACAAGGTGTGACACTGAGGTCGTGCATTGTGCATGGTATGGACGACTGCATTATATCGAGAACCGAGAAGAAGTTTTGGCAGCAGACTTCAGAACAGGACATGAACAGATAAAAAAATAAGGCAACAATAACTCATCTCATTCAAAGGCTTGTTACATTTTGAGTTAAGAGATCAGGATGAAGAACGCTTGTCTTAGTGAGAACGACATGGTATTAAAACACAAAATTATAACAGTAAGTTGTCAGTATATTTATATTCCAGGTAGACACTAGCAAACGATAATGTAAGAAAAGTCAGGTAAAGGAATAGCTGGTCAATATTTAGGAAGTAAGTCTTTTAAAGGTTGATATGTGATGATAAACGTTTCAAAAATAATATAATATCAAATTTAGAACTGTGTTTTATAATTATTTTAATTATCCAAACTAAAATTAGTTATTACATCAGATAATGTGTGACAAAGTTTAAGAACTAATAATTAGCAGTTAGTCATAATGACATGTTACTCCATTATGTGGAAAGTTATACTCATTTAAAGGGACTTTTTATCACACTTTGACGAGCTACAATATTATCCAACAGTTATTACATTATTAGTAGTTACACAGATCCTGATAAGTTGGGTCTGAACAGAAAAGTTGAGCAGAACAAACTCGGCTTTAAAAAATAGGAAACGTTATCAACAATTAAAACAAATTTGAGAGTTTACGAGAACAGAAATGATCAGCAATCATTGTAAGTGAAGCTGCTCAGCAAATGGATTTGTAAAATGGGGCAACTCAAGATAAAATATCCATTCTGACATCAAGAATTTGCACGTCCAGCAAGAGTGATAAAACAACGTAGTCAGTTCTATTGCTGCACAATAAGAACGGTAATATAAGAAGCAGAGGCATATTATCATTTGTAGTGTTCATGTATGAATTCATATTGATGATTCATACTCAGATAATCTGCCACCTTGTTAAACGACAGAATTTTCAGCGCGTTACTTCGTCAATACAGTTAGACAACGTGGAAAGACAGAGTTAGAAAACTAAATTTAGTGGTCACACAGACGATGAGTGAAAGACATCACATTTGGAATAAGATGGAAACAGAACTCCATGCTTTCTCTAAGTCTGTCTTTACTGACTGGACAATGAATTGTTAATGTGAGATTTGTGTGCAAGTTTATCACAAACAGACATCTATCACTGCTTCACCTCTCACACACTCTGTCAAACACACACATACACACTCAGACATACGAATGTGTGCAGACTATTGGGCGCACCCACAGCTGCACAAAGCTAAATCTGTTTATTTGCATAACAGTGACCCAGCTCGCATTACCGTGTCTCAAGATATGGCTAAGCCTAAACGAAAGACATTTTCATAGTGTCACTTTTATAGCAGTAAAATTAAAGGAGGACGGGGACGAGGTTTGATGCATCGAAGGGCAAACTGCTGCAAATATCTGCAATAGAAATAGTTCTCGCTCAAAAAGCGTTTTTTTTTTAATCTTTCATCTTAAGCCTATTCTTATTTATATTCAAACATAATACAGGTACTGTGTGTGGCAGACAGACGGTCTCTACTTTTCGTTGGTCTTGCCTTTAAACTTGACCACCATGACGGTGATGTTGTCAGGGCAACCGCGGTAGAAGGACTGCAGGACGATGCTCTTGGCGCCGAAGTGTGGCTCGTCCAGCCGCTCCCTGATGAAGCGAACCGCCTCCTCGTTGCTGAAGGTGTCCCACAGGCCGTCTGATGCCAGGATCATGAACTCGGGCTGCAGCTTGTTCAGGTCGAAGGACATGATGTCGGGATCAGGGATGACCACGTTGAGGTTTTTCAGAGGGTAATCGCCCAGAGAGCGGGACATGGCCAGGATGCCCTGAACACGCCACGAGCCGTTGAAGCTGATGAAGCCACCTGAGAAGGAAGCCGCAGAGGAGATATTGGAAAAAAGGCAAAGGGAGTGAAAGACAGGCCGAGGACAAGAGGGGAGGAGGCGAGAAAGAATGTGGAGAAGAATGATAACAGAGCAAAAAGAAGGAACACAGAGGTGAGAGGAAAAGCACTTTCTACAGCAAATCAACCACTAAAATAAAATATTTTGTTCCTGTGAGACAACTGGCAGCAAGTCTAATCATTTCTATCAACTATGAAGCCACTGTGTCCGCATCAGAATGCAAATATTAATATGGATCAGTGCCACCGACATGTTTTCGCTCACCGTTGGACTCGTAGGACGAACTGTTTATGTTGGATAAGTTTCAATTCATGTCACATCCTGCGAGTACAGCTGTGTGTCCTCTAAGGCTTCAGCAGATTAGCAGGCAGGGAATTTTACTGGAAATGACTGGATAAGATGGAGACTTCCATACTAGGTCCGGATGCCTTCCTTGTCCCAGTGAGCGCAGCCATATGCAGGATTTTAAGAAATATTTTGGGGAGAAAGTTCAGGCTGTGACAGACTGTAAAGTATTGGTGCCGCCCTAAAAAATCCCATTATGTGTGACTTTCTATTTAAAATGCACTAAGTTATCTAAAATCCTCACATTCCCTTAAAAAGCAGAGGACACGACCTCAAGAGCGGCTACTTCAGCAGCTATTGCCTCTTTAGCTCGCTGCTTAGACGTAAGTGTTGGTGAATGTTATGTACAAGATGCAATTAAAAAGCGAGAGGGGCATTAAACACCATCTAGTATCTGCTTTATGCACTATGAGCTATTAACCTCAGGAATTAGCTGCTGAGGACAGAAGTTAAGCTAATAATTACATTACTTGGCAACATCTCTGCACTCGCATATCATTAGACTATGTACTTATCTTTACATGACTAAAGAATTGTGTTTATTTGAAATTAATTTCCCTCCGTATGCAGGAGTTTGTATACACTCTAAGCATTATGTTTATTTACAATGCACCATTTTAGTCATAGACTGCAGGATCAATCTAAATGTTTGCTCTCAAAGGGAGTCGAATCCCATTTAGATAATCCATAGCTGATAAAAAATTCTAACAATACAAAGGATCAGAATATAACATGAGCATTTAACATGCACAGAATGCAGAAGCAAAATGAAAATAGACATTGCTAGTCAGAAAATGTAAATTTTGTGAAATCAGTCAACATAATCATTCTAAATAGTAAACGAAGATTGTGAAAGGAGTCTTATTGTATTATAATACAATAAAATGCAAAAAAAAGAATAAATTTAAGTTAATCTTACAGTATTAATTACTATTATGGTAATCTTTAACAAACAATCATTTCACTGTATTCCTTGGCTTTTAGGACGCATGGCAGGTCTAATTTGAGTAATTTGATAGATTTTTCAATTAATTTGTCTCAAGTTTTTGTGATTGATTTCACTCTTAATAATTGGTTGCTGCAGCCTGCAGCAAGATGCAGCAAGCAGTCTCAAGATGTTATTTTTATTTTGTTGAATGTGATGCCAGTGCAGCTCTGTGATTGAATTTCCACCAGACTTTGTGCTGACAGTGGATTTTAACTTTCTTTGACATCTTTTATGTTGTTTTAAGTGCATTTCTATGCACTGAACTTACAAACACAAGTAATAGTTAGAAAAGTGTTTGTTAAAAAAATCTGGTTTCCCTTATTGATATGCTAATTTATGCAGCAGGGTGCTCCATAATCAAATGAGATCATCAGCTCTACCTGGGGAACCTGTGGAGCTGGTATTAAGTTTCATTAAATGTTCTTGTCTGTGGTACAAGGATGAGTCACAGAGGGAGACAGACAAACACCACCGTAACACAATGACAGTACCCCACGAGACAGGACTATTTATTAGTCTAACAATAGTTCCTGTGCATGAGAATCTATGATTGAAGCATCAAGTGTTTTGCTCCCTGAAGGTCATTAAAAATTGAAAATATCAGCATCTGCAGTGTCACAACTGCAAGAATGTTTTATGAGTAAATAAAGAGCTACATGAAATCTGCAAGATTTTGTCTTCAGTACTGAATTAGTCCATTAGATGGAGATGGTGGGCTATCCTAACGGTGACCACACAAACTGACTCATCTAGCAATCTGCCATCAAACTCCTCAGCACACAGAGTATGCAGATAGGGTTGGATGGAGAATTATGCCTGCAAATACACCTTAAATACTGTGCACTGTCTGGCTGCATTTGATAACATGCTGCTTCAGAAGCAGACTGTGTTATCAGTCAGTAGGTTTTGATGTCAGCGAGAGACACAAGACGTAGAAAAAAAAACAGGATAATGATTCTTAGCTTTGATCATAAGAAGACGTATTTTACGCTTCCATGACAACAATCTGAGCTCTGATGTTCCCTCAAGTTTTAACTATAGTCTTGCTCTGTAGCTCGGCATTAGCTGAGAAAATTGTATTCCTCGAGACTGCACTGGTTTCCTCACCAGCCTTCTTGATCCTCTTGCGTTCTTTGAGCTGGTAAGGTTTGTGGTCGTGCGATAGAGGAATGGCATTGCCGTCTTTATCGCACAGAACTCCGCGAGAGTCTCCGACATTGGCCACCGTCAACTCCTTATCGGACAGCAGGGCCACCAGACATGTGGTACCTGAAACAGAGGGAGGAGACAGAGGAACTGGAGGATCAGAATCATGTTGACTGCAGAGGAATTGTATTGTAGTGTGCAGTTGTCAAGACATTTTTCTTAAAACATCAGATGGCAACCTCATTGTGGCATTAATGGAAATGTCAGGGGATTGCCAGAGTCCTCCAGATACATCCTCAGGGGATCCCAAATGTCTGCACAAATTTTCAAGGCAATCCATCACATATTTCCTGAGATATTTCAGTCGGTACCAAAATGGAGGAGCCTCTGACGGGCTGAGACTGACATTCATGGAGCCTCAGTGTAGCTCAAAAAAATACTATATCGGTATAAACAGCATTCCATAAAAATTATATCAGAAATTCCCAGTAATCTAAGGGGAAAAACAAATATTTTACAACACACTATTCCTCCAACACACACTTCCGTCCTGCAAAAGTGAACACACATGAAAAACCATGTGCAAACAATGCAAAAACTCTTTGAAGTAACTTCTCTTCTTTGTAGCACTCTCCAAAACGCTTGTATTTCTTCTTCTCCTTCCTCTCTTTGTTTAGCTTCCCAGTCAGGCAGAACTGAGTATGGCCTAGGAATCTGAGGCCTATTGTATGAGATCCAAAGTCCTGTAGAGAAAGAACAGATCTGCCTGTTTGGCCATCTGCTCACACAGTGTAAGGACAAAACTGGAGAGAGAGAGGGGAACAGAGGAGAGGAAAAAAAGAGAGAAAGTAGGGGGTGCCACTGGCCTGGACCACCAGGAAAGAGAGAGAAAGAGGTGGTATACAGAGGAAAAATAGGAAAATGGGACACAGGGTGAGTCACACCCAGAATTTTAGAGTAAAAACAGCCCCAGGAGGTAGAGGAAAGACTAAAACAAAGTAGGTTTAAATGCCACTGTAAGAATGTGGACGACCTACTAACTTTTACCTTTAAAGTTTCACATCTTGGCGAGTCTGCTTGACAGTTTATGTCTCAGGTGAACAAAATAAATCCATTTCTCCCATGAAGGGTCCTTCCATTCACTTTACAGTTACCCTATCCCAGACCTCATCTTGTCACTATATGAGAAATGAATAAGGAAAAAGAGCGAACACAGGCTCCAGTGGACGCACATGAAATGAAAAGTGAGAGTACAGGAAGGAAGGAAAGCTGGGAGAAGTGCAGATTTACAGAAAGAAAGAGAAGACAGATTAATTCTCAGCAGGACCATGATTTTATTATTCCCAATTATAGCTTTGGGTGAGAAAAAAGTGATAAATTAGGTGAAAAAAAGGAGGCAGACAGTAACTATGACAAAGAACACCAGCTGGAAGCGAGGCCACAATGAATGAAGGGAATATTGATGCCCCTTAATTGTGAATGACTTACTCAATCTTTTCCACGGTTTGTGAAAAATCTATTTCTATTAGTTTCATCATTCCATGCATCCCTAATCCTGCTCCTCGTGCCTATAGCTGCCGCTGCACCGTGCCATGCTGTCCAGCTAATTATCCTTATCTAGTTCCCATGGTGACAGAGATAATGGACTGAGGTGCATTACAAGCACACCCTTCTCCAATTAGCCCAGCCATGCCAAGCATACATTCAGCAATCCCTTTTGAAATGGCACCATGGCCTACATGCACCCTGTGCTCATGTTAATTATTGGCTTAGCTTGGCCAGGCACACTTTCAACACTCCAATAAGATTAACATCGCAGCCCCAGTTGGTCTCCCACTCCAATTTGTATCGTACTAATTCACTCTTGCGGAGTTAGCAAACTCTGACAGACTGTGTTTGTGCTCTCAAAACATCTGGAGAGTCTAAGTGTCCACACAGGAGCAGGATACATCCCCTGGATTTATGTTCCTAACCGAGCTGCTTGGCATTTAGGTGAAAAATGTGAGGTCAAGACTGTCACCGCCCTGCTCACCCCAGCTCATTGTCTCCTTCAAAGCCTTTCTGAAAAACACTACTCGCCCATTATTCCACCCACAGTCAGTTTTTTTTCCCCCTCTGAGAGCTGCCATCCAGATTTACCTGCCTTCCTTGGACTTCCACGCTTAACATTTATAGCAAAGCTATTTTTAGCATGTGCATTCATTTTGAGTTGCTTAACAAAGTTTGTGCAACATTTAACTGGCATATTATGTCACTATGAAGGTGCAGACAATCTCTGCTTTGTGTAATGCATCGTTTTTTTATGTCAGTTTTCATTCCATCTTAAATAACTAGTGGACCTTCCTCGGGGAAGCCATTTTTGAAGGAATGTGCAAGACTTTGTTTTGGCTTATGTGTAGATTTTAATCATCTTATCTTTTTTTAAACTCATGTTCTTTTCATAATTTCTATGAGGCAAAATAAGTAGATCATTGCTTGATGTAAAACAAGAGTAACATTGATTTGAGAGGACTGCAATTTAAGCATCTCTTCGAAAATGAAAGCTCATGACGGCAACTCATAGATTCAATTTTGTGGGGCAGGAACTGGTTTAAAAGAGTATTCCACCAATTTAACATTCAACACCTACAAACACTGTAAGACAGATTGCAGAGAGCTAAAGGTCATATATGGTTAAAAAAAAGAAGAAGAAAAAAGATTGTGCTTTGTCGTTGCTCTAAAAGTGTAAAGTAAAAGCTATTAAGATATAGAGACATTTAACTCTGACATTCCTCAAGCCCCCCCACAACTAGATAGCCTCCTAGCTTTACAGGCCAGTAAGAAGTTTACTCAGCTGCTATGTACCAGCTGAAGAACCAACAGTCGTCTAGCTAGCTCACACTTTGTATGTTCCTCCCACCTCACTGTCCGCTGCTTAGAAGGTGAGTCAATTCAAAAGAGCAGCTGCCTCACAGGCCACCAGCTTTATTTACTTACGTAAACTGCTTCTACTAACTCTAAAATGTCTCTCACAAGCAAATCACACCAAATGTTCTACTGTTGGCTGCAAAAGTGGACATAACTCCATTCATGCACAGCCAGAATCTGAAACGTGAACGTATAGTGGATTACTTTTAGTTTTAAAGCCAGTGTGACCACAACAATAGGAAAATCCTCAGTGAAAATCATAAAGCTGAGAGACATTTAGCGAGTGTGGAAACATTACGACCGACTTGAAACCAGTAAACAAGGATTTGGTGGCCTACTGTGTTTTCAAGCTGTCTACTCTCTGTGCTCACATATATTGCATTTTAATACAGTCAAATTCCCAATAAAGCTGTTCTCAATGACATATTTGTCTGCTTCTGCAGTCAGACAACAAAATAAAAATAGTGAGTGAAACACAGTCCCTTTGGAATGCACTTTAACTGGCAGTCACTTCAGAGCCATTTCCAAGCTGCTGCTCTGCTACACTACTGATTTTAAAACTGTAATGTCGTCTAACAAACTCACCCAACACATGAGTTAAAAGCGACAGTGCTGTTAAGTAGGCAAATTTCTCAGAGAGAATCTTCTTCCTGACGGAGGGGTGGACAGCAGCAGCTCAATTATATTTGAAGCTATAGACACTGAAACAGACCGTTTATAGTTGGGCTAAAACCAAGGTTAATACAGAGATGGTTAAATGAACCATCTTTAAAGAATTTTGAGCTGATAAAGTGAAAGATGCATTCAGGCTTTGACAGATTTTCTGAAAACAGGCACAATATGGCACCTTTAATGGATCAAAATCAGCAGAACGACAGATATTGCTTTTTTATTCCATCTTTCTTTTTCTTATCAAAACCTGGTTCCAAGAGTAACTACAACGCAATTCATCCTCAAACAATTTGGTTGGAAATTCTGGTGTGTTAAGCTGTTAATGACAAATGTGGCATGAAGCACAGGTGAGGAGGGGCCCACAGGCGTCTGCTAAGACTCTGCTACATTCATATTTTTCCTTTGTCATTATGTAACGTCAGTAGTGGTCCCTAAGACCTGAATGTTAGTGGAGGTAACCTTTAATATCATCCATCTCCCAATTTTTCTTCTTTACACAACCAGCTGGACACAGAAAAATAAAATGCTCTGTGCCTCAGGGCTTTATAGATTTCAACAACATTTTTTGAACCAGCATCAATCCAAACGTCAAAGACCTGAAACTTGAACTTTAAGATGACAGAGAATTCATCATAATGAAAAACCATCTTTATGTTTGGTTTTTTTGGGTCTTGCACAGTCATGAAAGTCTCTTTGGTGAGTTCAGGGAACTGAGGCACTGGAAATATAAAAGTCAGCAGCTAAAAGTCAGTGTAAAGATGAGCTGTATTGTTATATAACCGTCATATCTCTGATGTCAGAGGCTGTCAAACATGTTTGGTCTTTGTCGAATGTTGAAACAACACTATGTTCCTGCCTTAGGCTGCACATTTCCCAGTGTACGTTTGTCTACTCAACATTAATAAAAATTTAAAATTGCACACTCGTCTTTCTGTGTCTTGTTTTATTTAACTGAATTTGGTTTGAAAAGGCATTTTATGTTTCTGCAGCTACACACTTTTTTGTCATCCATCTAAGCCCTATAGCTTGCACAAGTCCAACCAAAGGCCTGTGATTGTATCATCTGGGCAGCCATACTGTAAAGCAGGCCTCAGAACACAACTTGTTCTGGTCAGATGCACTAGTACCTGTATTAACCTGATCAAGGCACTTTCAGCTACCAGCTATATAAAGACCTGCACACTTTCAATCCTTTATTTTACGCCTCCACATCCTTTATTTATGTGACAGCTGGTTACACCGTCTGTCTGAAAACACCTCATTGAAACCTATTACACAGTGATGTGAGTGAAGTGAACCACAGAGCAACATGCAAAAGAAAAAAAAACAGATTTAGTTTCAATTAAAGTCTGAAAATATAGCTTATAATAACATGCAAAACTGAACAAAAACATTTCATCTAAAAAACTCGGGTTGTAAGATGCGGGTGCAAATGTTTGGTGGCACCACAGCTCTACTGAGAATGTTTCCTACTCCATAAATAAAGCTGACTAGAGGAAGAAATGAACTGCTGTAAGCATGCTTAGCTTGCATAAACATTTAGATATTGTGCTTTTTAACATAATCAGACCCAAGAAACAACAGCCACCAACTACATTTAATGACATCCACTCTGACAGCAATGAGTACACTTCAGGTATGTATACCAAACAATAATATAAACACAGAATGCACATGATCTTATTTTCTGATTTAGAGAAAAAGCTAAAAATCTTATTTATATTGTTATGATACACACGTGGACAAAATTGTTGGTACCCCTCAGTTAAAGAAGGAAAAACCCACAATTCTCACTGAAATCACTTGAAACTCACAAAAGTAACAATAAATAAAAATTTATTGAAAATTAAATAATCAAAAACAGCCATTACTTTTGAATTGTTGATTAACATAATTATTTAAAAAAACAAACTAATGAAACAGGCCTGGACAAAAATGATGGTACCTCTATAAAAGATTGAAAACTATTTGACCAGAGTGACATGATTAACTCAGGTGTGTCATTTAATTGACATCACAGGTGTTTCCAAACTCATAATCAGTCAGTCTGCCTATTTAAAGGGAGACAAGTAGTCACCCTGCTGTTTGGTGAAAAGGTGTGTACCACACTGAACATGGACAACAGAAAGCGAAGGAGAGAATTGTCCCAGGACATCCGGAAAAAAATTATAGACAAACATCTTAAAGGTAAAGGCTATAAGACCATCTCTAAACAGCTTGAAGTTCCTGTGACAACAGTGGCTCATATTATTCAGAAGTTCAAGACCCACGGGACAGTAGCCAACCTCCCTGGACGTGGCCGCAAGAGGAAAATTGATGACAAATTGAAGAGACGGATCGTTGGAATTGTATCCAAAGAGCCCAGAGCAACCTCCAAAGAAATTAAAGGTGAACTCCAAGGCCAAGGTACATCAGTGTCAGATCGCACCATTCGTCGTTGTTTGAGCCAAAGTGGACTTCATGGGAGACGACCAAGGAGGACACCACTGCTGAAAAAAACTCATAAAAAAGCCAGACTGGAATTTGCAAAAATGCATGTTGACAAGCCACAAAGCTTCTGGGAGAATGTCCTTGGACAGATGAGACCAAACTGGAGCTTTTTGGTAAGGCACATCAACTCTATGTTCATAGACTCAAAAACCAAGCATACGAAGAAAAGAACACTGTCCCTACGGTGAAACATGGAGGAGGCTCAGTAATGTTTTGGGGCTGCTTTGCTGCATCTGGCACAGGGTGTCTTGAAAGTGTGCAAGGTACGATGAAATCTGAAGACTATCAAGGCATTCTGGAGAGAAATGTGCTGCCTAGTGTCAGAAAGCTTGGTCTCAGTCGCAGGTCATGGGTCTTCCAACAGGACAACCATCCAAAACACACAGCCAAAAACACCCAAGAATGGCTGAGAGAAAAGCGTTGGACTATTCTAAAGTGGCCTTCTATGAGCCCAGATCTGAATCCCATTGAACATATGTGGAAGGAGCTGAAACATGCCATTTGGAGAAGACACCCATCAAACCTGAGACAACTGGAGCTGTTTGCTCATGAGGAGTGGGCCAAAATACCTGTTGACAGCTGCAGAACGCTCATTGACAAATACACAAATCGTTTAATTGCAGTGATTGCCTCAAAAGGTTGTGCAACAAAATATTAAGTTATGGGTACCATCATTTTTGTCCAGCCCTATTTCATTAGTTTGTTTTTTTAAATAATTATGTTAATCAACAATTCAAAAGTGATGGCTGATTTTGATTATTTAATTTTCAATAAATTTTTATTTATTGTTACTTTTGTGAGTTTCAAGTGATTTCAGTGAGAATTGTGGGTTTTTCCTTCTTTAACTGAGGGGTACCAACAATTTTGTCCACGTGTGTAAGTAAAAAGGTTGAGATTAGCCAAATCAACTGTACTTTAAAAGCCTTTTTTTCAGCTGTTCAACTGTGACAATTTCTCCAGCATTGGATTATTCCACACCTCCTCAGGTATGACTTTAAAGGACAAGGATCATAGCTTAGCCGCACTAGACCCATGCTCTGAAGACGCAAGGGTCTAGGCATGCTTGACAGGGAGGGAGGCGGGCTAAAAGGTTGTCTATCAAATCACTCTGCAGCAATTGGGTAGGTATACAACCAATCAGCACAACGAATAGGCTCCTAGAGCGCCGGAAATCAGAGGATGCGGTAGTTCGGTGAAGCCTTATTTATACAGTCAATGGGTGAAGCTCAAGTATATTACAGACATGTTAACAGAAAGATTATTCAGAGTCGGTGCTAATGGAGCTCAACGACTGTTGTCGTTTTTGTTTTTGACCCTGGCAGAGAATTAAATTTGTTGCCGTGGGTTGTCTAGCGTGGCTAGGCTAGTTGTTTCCGGTTGTTTCTGTCAGAATCGTCGCGCCTCTGTCGTCACTTAGTTATGCCCGCCTTCTGACTCTACACTTCATGGTGATTGGTCCGGCCAGTTTTAGGAGAATCCAGCCTCGAGCCTTATGGAGGGTAACTAGACCCACCCTGGCAGAGAATTAAATTCGTTGCCGTGGGTTGTCTAGCACGGCTAGGCTACAAGGATCAGGTAGTATGACCAGAACACAGACACTCCATTCACCAGTGACTATGAAAGTCCACCTTAAAATGCAACTTTATTAAAGCTAAATTAATGTTTTGTGATGTCTATTCTGTTGTAGAGATGCTGTATGTTGGAATAACAGACCTTATTCCCTTATGTTTCAAAGAATGGATAGAATTTAATTGAATATTAAATGCTGCATTCATACTTTTGTTTGGTATAAAAATATTTTGCATTTTTGCAGTTGCAGGAACACAGACATAAAGTCCAAAGACTGTGTGCTGTTTAATTATGATGAAAGTCATTAGGCACGGTCACGTTTTCACAAAAAGCAGCCAATCTAGCTGCAGGATTATCAAACAGTACGCCAAGTTTAGGGTTACTTTTTGATCTTGTTGCTATAGCTCCTGTCTGGATTTCCAAAGGTAAATCAACAGGATCAACTCAGATCCATCCACTATGATCAAATGAATCGGATAAATTTAGTAATTTACGAATTATTCTGACCTGTCACCACCAAAACGGGATTTTTGAAATCTGACAAGTTGGGAAAAGGGCACAAAGTGAGGAGCTAAATATTTACTATAAACAACCAAATAAAGTCAGAAAATACACCAATCAGCCACAACATTAAAACCATCTATTTAATATTGGCCATCTTAGTGCTGCCAAAATAGCTCTGAATTGTCTGAGCTTGGATATGGAACCTCTGGGAGCGTTGTGTGGTGTCCTTTGGGTCTAGGGGGACTGGGCTTGTGCCAATGTATCCCAAAGATACTCAGTCAGATTAGGATCTGGGGAGTTTGGATTGAGGCATTGACCTCTCGTTGTGTCTTTTCTTAGTATTTTTTGTGGTGCAAAAGGTATGGGTGAGGCTGCTGTTGTCTGGGAGCGCAGTTGCTACTGAAGGGTATGCTTATTCAGCAACAAAGTTTAGGCAAGTCTTATGTGCCAAAGTAAAATCTGAATGAATGCCAAGACCCACAGTTTCCCAGCAGAACATTGCACACTGTAACAATATGATTGCTATTCCCTTCACTTGTCAGTGGTTTCAATCTTTAACGGCTGATCAGAATTTACAAAATGTCAATTCTGTGGAACACAGGTTTGATTCCATCTTATCTATATAACTGATGCTGTAAAACAAGTGTCAATATTTGAAGCCACCACTGTTCAAACGGTGGCCTAAAAGAGGAATCACTGAAGGGTTTACACAAACTGCTGCAAACACACTTGGTTTGAACAAACATTTAGCTAACCAGGAATGGAAAGTTTAGTGCTTTTTAAAGCAAGCAGACAACACCAGAGTTAGAATTATAAAATATGACTCACTGCATCAAAAGAAAAAAGCAGTGATAACATCCTGCTAAATGTAAGAGCAGATGAATGTAAAGGTTAGAAAAGCAAAAACAAAATGGTACAAAAAAAAATAACTACAAAGGTTCACTCAGAAGAGAATAAAAACTGGTGTCTTGAGAACGGTTACATTGTTTCTTGGAGATTCTAACTGGAGAAGCAGTCATAGTGCTGCATAGTGATTCCACTTCGTATCTTGCAATACAATACACTGGTCAACAACAAAAAAATTGTCTGAGGTTTTAAAGCTGTTTTAAGATAATTTTGGGGTGCAGAATTCAAATATAACATTAGTTTTGCTCTATCAGGTCAACTTTTTTAACTATGACCATTTGTTGTTTTTCACCTTTTCTTTATATATATGCGTATGATTGCTTTATTGTTTACGCATCTACAACTTACAATCACTATATTTTTGGTGTATATCTCTATCGTATATTGTTTTGGATGATACCCAGTTTTTGTTTCTTGAAATATCTTCAGTAAATTACTTATTTTTATTCTTTGCACATAGGTGAATACCATGGCTTCTCGCAGAAGAGCTTGCAAAAATCAACCTGATGTATTCTGCTACATCTGTGGTGAATACACATTGGCACCTAACAGGAACTCTGTTACAAGCTTCATAAAGCGTGCCTATAATGCCTATTTTGGTATAAAGCTTGGTGACCAGGATAAAGCCTGGGCCCCACATATGGTGCGCAAAGCATGTACTGAGTATCTGCGTCAAAGGACAAAGGGCAAGAAGAGTTGTCTAAAGTTTGGAGTTCCCATGGTTTGGAGAGAACCAGCAAACCATGTCACTGACTGCTTCTTCTGTGCTGTAGATGTAACTGGGATTAACAGAAAGAACAGGGGCAGCCTTACATATCCTGATCTTCAATCAGCACGTCATCCTGTAGCTCACTGTGATGAAATCCCAGTACCTGTCTTTGGAGAGCTTCCAGATATTAGTGAGGGAGATTCCTCTAGTGACCATGAAGATCAAGAGGATCAGGTGTTTCTTGATGATGATGCTCCACATCCTTTCACACAAATAGAGCTAAATGATCTAGTTCGTGATCTAAGCTTTTGGCTTCCCGACTGAAGGAAAAGAACCTTCTTGCAGACAGTACTCGCATTTTACAGAAACAGACACCAGGAATACCTCTGTTTTTTCTCTGAGGAGAATGATTTGGTGCATTGTTCAAACATTGCGGGTCTCCTGCACAAGCTAGGGGTGCCAAAGTATGACCCCACAGATTGGAGACTGTTCATTGATAGCAGTAAGTGATCCCTCAAATGTCCGTCCATCCGTCCATCCATCCATCCATCCATACACCGCTTTATCCTCATTAGGGTCGCGGGGGGTGCTGGAGTCTATCCCAGCTGACTTGAGCGCAGACAGGGGACAACCTGGACAGGTCACCAGTCTGTCACAGGGCTACATATACAGACAAACAGTCACACTCACACCTACGGACAATTTAGAGTAATCAATTAACCTCAGCATATTTTTGGACTGTGGGAGGAAGCCGGAGTACCCGGAGAAAACCCACGCATGCACAGGGAGAACATGCAAACTCCATGCAGAAAGATCCCAGGCCCACCCCGGGATTCGAACCAGGGATCTTCTCGCTGCAAGGCAAAAGTGCTAACCACTACGCCGCTGTGCAGCCCTCACTCAAATGTGTATTTTGTAATAATAAAGCATTCTTAGATAAGAAGCATTGGCATAACTCAGCCGTTAATTCCACAGAGGTGTATTTGATTTGGGCAAAAAATTAGATTTTCAACCAATCTGTATAGTTTCAAAACCTGACCTGATAGAGTAAAACGGATGTCATTTTCGGATTAAGTGCTACTTAATCCTCCTAAATCAGTTAAAAAACTCTAGACAATTTTTCAAAAAAATTTTTTTGTTACCCAGTGCGCACCAATAACAGAAACACACACATTCCTGCAGATGTGTGATTTCTAAAATGCTTTGCCTTCTGGCAGTTGGCCCTGTTGCTGGTTTGACATTGAAATGATGCTACGTGGGTTTATGCTGCTGTGCGTCTACATGCTCAGTGTATTTTCACCCAACTGTGAAGCAAAGTTCTTCACAATGCAGCAAATAAATACAGTATATAGTATGTTTAATTCCTGCTTTGGAATTTCTCTTTTTGTCAGATATGCTTTGCTATTTAAGATAGCTGAAGGTAAACAAAACATCAGGTTCATAAATCATTTTCTGCACACATTTCTATGAACTTAATCTCATTATGTCCTAATCCTGACCCAAACTGACCTTTAAATTCATAAGACAGAACCCTTTATGCAAGATGACACGGTCAATTGTCAGCCAACGTATCACACGGCTACATAAAGGTTAGCACAATCAGAATACCACACCGCATTAAGGAGACTGTTTCCATAATAGACTCTAAGCTCCTGGGCATTGCATCAAAGTCCCATCTCCCTTATCTTTCTTTCAAGCGCTTACGTTCACTGATAAACAACAGAGGGATGAGCAAACAGGGGGATAAATCTGATACGCTGTTGTCCTGGGGACAGGAAGCTGAATTGAAAGTGTATGTCTCTATTCACTCTCACTCCTCCTTCCCTGCCAGCTCAAGAAAGCAGGGAGGTGTGCACCCTAAACGAGGCGATTGTTGAAACAGATACGGGGACAAGAATGCAAACAATTACCTGATCAGCAGATCCCCTCCTGAGATGCTGACAAGAAAAGCCAGGACCAATACTGCAGCAAATTCAATCCCTGAATGTCTAATGCTTGGACTAGACGACACAGGAGCTTTTACTTTGAAATGAGGCTTGACTGTATTAAGCTGGGTGTCAGCTTTTCTTGCTGTGCTGTCCAAACAAAGGACGGTAAAAACAGAGAGGTATACAAAAACATACGGAGAGGGGAAGGTGCATTTGAAGCTGGGATGCAACAGGTCAGGCAGCTTAAGAACAGAAGAAGGCCGAGGGATCAGGAGAGGAGATTTACTTGGTGGCTGTTTTGAGAGCAACATAGATCAGAAAGCTGATGATTATCTGCAGCTGGGCAGGCAGGATAAGTTTAGAAGAGGATGAAGAGATGGAGAGCTGGTGAGTGTAACAAAAGGTGATGCAGTTGCAGAACATCAACCTTTTCTGAGAGGTAATGCTCAGCTGTCGCCTGCAGATTTTAATTCTCCTCTGATGGTTAAGTTCAGTGTATCATATGACCCATCGTTCTCATGAGGCCTTCTCAAAGGCTCTTTCATACCAGCAACCCGCTCACCAACATACATGCGAGTCACATGTCAGCTGTTTGTGCAGCTTAATATTTAGGCTACACAAAGTTCAGACTTACAAACTCACGGTAAGCTGCCGCATTCTCTCTAACTTTGTCTCATTTCTTGAGGGAAATTCCTTTGTATTACAACTTGGGTTTGAGTTTTCCATAGTTTCGACCATTATTTCTGCTACTCATGATGACAGTGAACTCATAAAAGTAACTGCTGAAATCTGCAAACGTTGAGGCATAATGAGGACTCCCAAAAAATTTTAAAATCATTTGTATCTTTAACTTAATTCCAAGAAGCATTTTATACTGCTGGTTGGTCCGTAAATGGTGAATGAAGTTTAGAATTAATAATTTGAGTAATCATTTTACTTAACATTTTGAAAAAAAATTCTAATAATCAATTTGGTATTAATTTTACCATTAAACTTTTTACTTGGGGTTTGGTTAAAGCCTGCACAATTGCCTAAACACTAGTTTTTCTTGCCCCATTTCACATTTCAACTTTTTTGCAATTAACTTAATAAGTAGAACATTATTAGCATCTGTAGGTAAAGCCAAAACTTTGAAGCTGGCTGTTTAAAACCGACGTTTTCCTTCAGGGACGACAGTGCTGTACAACTCCATCATCAGCTACTCTGTAAACTAAACCCTTTTCACTGCAACTCCATTTCTCCTCTGTTTACTTACCCAACTGAGAGAGTTGGTTTAATCAGGCCAGCGGAAGGAAAGTGAACTTCCCAGAGGAATGCTGAATTCTGAAGGTTGCAGTGCGTCTCCACTGTTAGTCCATGTAATCATCTTATAATCTATATTTCACCTCTCTCCCCTGCATGTTCAATAAGCCAATAATGATTCGGTCTCCAGTGTTAACACATAGACTTGGCCTCCTCTAATTTCTTATGCTGTGAATCTTGCAGAAAGTTGTGTATGTTTATGAATGAAGCCTGTGTTCCTGCATTGCACTGCATGATTCTACTGTGGGACATTTTGTTCTTCTCTTTCTCCTCTCCCCCAAGGTTGTTTTGGTGCATTCAGATCATGCTTTGTCATCACCCTTTGTATCCAGGTTCTCATTCTCCTCACCCTTTGAATGCGCCGCTCTCCGTTTGTCCCTTTCTTGGCTCTCCTTACCCTTTGTCTCATCCCGCATCATTTATTGTTCTCCCTTCATTTTTTTGCCTGTCATATTGGTCTCCCATTCCTCTCTACTGTATAGCTTCTACCAGCAAATGTCTCCCTTCCAGACACACATCTGACCCTTCTCCTACCTCTATCCATCCATCACTCTCTTTCTCTCATTCTCTTGCATTGGCCCTCTCTCTCAACATCCCTACAGAGATAATTACTACAAGCCTTGTGAAGATCAACTTGTATTTAAACAGCTGAATAAGCAGGGCCTTGGGCTGCTGACAGTCACTATTCAACCAACATCAAGAGAAACAGCGCAGTAGAAAATAACAGTGTGCGTGCAGCGTTATAGAGGACATCTTAAAACATTGCTGCAAACAGTCTGGGGCCTTTTCACCATGTCTCTGTTAATGATCAGCACTTGTGGCTTCAATCTGTCTTTATGCCATCTAGTTTGGTCACACAATCAAGCTGACATACTGTATGTACACATTAAGATGACTGCGAATTGATGAACCAATCTAGCATCTGGACAGACAAAGCTAGTGCAGAAAATTGGAATTGGTGTAAAAACATGCATGCATTTCCGCATTGATACACTCCAATATATCATGCATAAAGTTATACTGTATACAGTGTGCAATTTTTTTTTAAAAGAAAGAAAATGTATTTCAATGTGATGTAAAAAACTACTTATGTAAAAATATTCTGCATCCAAAGTGTTAAAAATATATATAGTAAAAATATACTACACTGGAAAAAAAAAACACTAAAATTGAGAGTGAGAGCTACACAGATTAATATTTCTACAAAGGGTGTTTGGCCATGTTTCTTTTCCTCATTTCTTTCCTCTGTCTATTCTTCTTTCTTATATCATTTCCATTTTTTCCTCCTTATTTACAGAACGTGCCACCATAGCGGAAAACTGAGCTTTACAGTGGATTATGGTGTGGTCCTGTCCTGTAAAATTCCCCTTTAGTTGACACATTTATCTTAAATTTAAGTAATTTAACAAAGTTAAAAGGTTTTCAAAGTGGATATATTTTGAGATGAGAAAGGTGTTGTTGCTGGTGGTTGAGGAGCTGAATCTTACTACCAGCTACATATGTAATATATTTAAGGCCATAGCCTTACACCATAACAGTAAACTTATGAATCATTTTCAATGTTGGCTTCTACTTTGTATTTATCATCTATGTTACTCTTATCACACATGTATCTAATTGTGTGTTGTATGTTCCTTGTTCCCCACCCCCTTCTTCTCCTGTCCATGTCCCTTCCACTCTACCTCTTCTGTCCCCATCAACCAGCCAGCCAGCAGAAGATGGTTCCCTCTATATGAGCCGGGTTCTGGTCAAGGTTTCTTCCCCTTTAAAGGGAGTTTTTTCTGGCCACTGTCGTCTTAGGGCTTACTCTGGACATAGGGGTTCTGTAAAGCATCTTGAGACAATTTGAACTGTAGTTGCCGCTATGTAGATCAAATTGAATTGTACTGAATTTAATTTCTATATTTGAAATCGGTGGAGGTGATTTCTGTGTGGAGTTTTGTCTTCTCCCCGTGTTAACGTGGGTTTTCCCCGGGATGCTCCGGTTTCCTCCCACAATACCAAAAAACACAAACCAAATTAGACTAATTGGACACTCTAAATTATCTTAAATTAAAAAAAAGAACAAGAAGAGGAGCAAAGAATTAAATTTAAACAAATCAGATTAAATTCAAATAAACAAAACAAATGACAAAAGACATATTTCTGCATGTGTCTGCCTATATGGGTAAAATGCAAACTAGCTGCACCACATTGTGGCTGCTGGTTGCTGTAAAAACACTGTTGGTTCTAATTTCAACACAACTAAATGTGTAACGGTTATCATAGATGTGTGTATAGTTGTTTGACTCTTTGCAGGAAATTGTTATAGAAGCTACAATCGCAGTCATGACTGCACATCTACTACTGAACATAAAACATTTATGCACAGAATCTATTGACAGAAGTATTAAAGCCTTCTAGTAACCTGTAAGATGCAATTTCAGAAATAATCAGTATGAAAATATGTAGTGTGCAAAATGTAAAAAAAAAAGTAACGTAAAAATATATTGTGCATTAAACATGTGTACAAAATATATATTTATTAGAAAGCAGTGTAAAAATATACTGTGTAATAAATGAACTGTGCAAAAACATACATTATACAATCTAAAAACATATAGTGTATGAGTGTAAATATATCCAGTATGTTAGAAGTGCTTCAAAATATGTACTGTGAAAATATGCAATCTAAAAAAAATGTAGTACAAAAATATACGGTGTATGTGCTGTAGAAATATCTGGTATGCAAAAAGTTCTCAAAATATGCAGTGTAAGGCATCACATTAGGATGACCTGTCTGATATTATGTTGGTCCCCCTTTTGCTGCCAAAACAGCCCTGAACCGTCGAGGCATAGACTCCACTAGACCCCTGAAGGTGTGCTGTGGTATTGGGCACCAAGACGGTAGCAGCAGATCCTTTAAGTCCTAGAAGTTGCGAAGTGAGGCTACCATGGATCGGACCAGCACATCCCATAGATGCTTGATTGGATTGAGATCTGGGGAATTTGGAGGCCAAGAGAACACCTCAAAGTTGTTGTTGTGCTCCTCCAACCATTCCTGAACCATTTTTGCTTTGTGGCACAGCACACTATCCCGCTGAAAGAGGCAACAGCCATCAGGAAATACTGTTTCCTTGAAAGGGTGTATGTGGTCTGCAGCAATGCTTAGGTAGGTGGGACATGTTGAAGAAACATCTACAGGGATGGCAGGACCCAAGATTTCCCAGCAGAACATTGTCCAAAGCATCACTCTGCCTCCACTGAATTCCCTTCTTCCCATAGTGCATCCTGGTGCCATGTGTTCCACAGGTAAGTGACGAACACGCTGCTGACCATCGACGTGGTGTAAAAGAAACCGTGATTCATCAGACCAGGCCACCTTCTTCCATTGCTCCGTGATCTAGCTCTGATGCTTACGTGCCCATTGTTGGTGCTTTCGGCGGTGCACAGGGGTCAGCATGGGACCATAACTGGTCTGCAGCTATGCAGCCCCAGACACAACAACGTGCGATACCAGCATTAACTTCTTCAGCAATGTGAGCGACAGTAGCTCGTCTGCTGGATCGGATCACACAGCCTTCATTCCCCACGTGTATCAGTGAGCCTTGGCCGCCCATGACCCCATCACCGGTTCATTCCTGCTCCTTCCTTGGACCACTTTTGATCGATATTGATCATTTCAGACCGGGAACACCCCACAAGAGCTGCAGTTTTGGAGATGCTCTGACCCAGTCATCTAGCCATCGCAATTTGGCTCTTGTCAAACTCACTCAAATCCGTACACTTGCCCATTTTTCCTGCTTCTAATACATCAGCTTTGACAACAACATGTTCACTTGCTGCTGAATATATCCGACCCACTAACAGGTGCCATGATGCAGAGATAATCAGTGTTAACTTTCCCTGTCAGTAGTCATAATGTCATGCCTTATCGTTGTGTGTAGGTGCTTTTTACCAGTGGTTTTGGTGTTGAACAGATACATACCAGCTTCATTGTAAGTGGCAGAGAGCTTGTCCAGCATTTCTCTGTCCAGCGTCAGTATCTGCTGCTCAAGGATGGACGGATAGGAGAGGCTAACCCTTTCTTTTTTTTCGTCTTTCTCTTTGTCTTTTTCTCTGTCTCGCTCTTTGTCCCGTTCATAGGTCAGCAGCTGCTGGCGCAGAGCCTCTGGCAGGTGGGCCTTAGCAAAGTCAGCAGCAGCCTGATAATGGAGAGCACAGGGAGACAGAAGAAGAATTAGATGGCTGCAGATAGAAATCAGTTTGGTTAAAAAACCCAAGCAGAAGTGTAACACAGCGTATTTGGACACATTAAAGATGTTTGACAGAGTTTCTTTAAACTGACAATCTTCAAGCAGTGACATTAAACGTATGATGTTTGTGTCACCATTTCTGAAAGGATGCAACATCTGAAGTGTGATGAAAAGAGCTGAACCGATCAGTGATTTGAGAGTACGAAATTCCAACCATTGTCCATTCTGCTGCCTCAGTTAAGATGATGTTCTATATTTTCTGTTTTTTAAGGACATTTTAACTGGTATTTTTGCATTTTTTGGACATTATACATTTAAATAAATTATAAAAAAATCTGAGTCAATGAGAACGTAGGCCTTTGAACAAACATTCTGACATTTTAGGCAATAAATTAATTCATATTCTTCAAGTTAGATTTGCACAGTGTTTGCTTAGCTTCAACACGGGAAGCAAGGGGAGAAAGGGTAGCTGGGCTCTTTGTCAAATTAAACAAAAATCTATCAGCCGGCACCTTTAAATCTGACAAATTATCATTTTATAATTTTTGTGTAAATCTTGCAGAACCCAGGATGTAGAAATGACACGTAGTGGTCCGGTGAGGTGATATGTGCTGGGATTACTCCTCATCTGGGCCAATAACTCTGAAATCTAAAATCTTGTCATAGCCTTGAGGTTGCCATGTAGGCAGCTAGCAGCAAGAGAGTGGAAAGGTTTATTTTCTAAAATGTCTTAAAAGCTTTTCATATATTTTTGACACAGAATATTGCAGTATAGCTCCAATCTACTTTTATATAACTGTACACATCCACACAGTGTCTTTGGCAAGAAGCATAAACAGCGGGCTACAGTAGCAATAACCTGCTCGTCCTTTCTGCCTTGCTGTATCAGATAAATCACAGATAAGCAGCGATAAAGAAAGAGAAAGTGCATCGCCAATCAAACAAGCTCCCGCTGTGGGATAGAGCTGAGCTAGAGAAACTGTATCCTCACCTCTGCCTATTCTGCTCTACAGATGACACAAACTAACCCTGTTTTCACACATTCCCAGTGCTGGTTCACAGCAAAATAATGCCGACCTCCCCAGGCTCAGGGCTCGAGGAAGACTCGTCGGCTGAAGGTCATAAAGTACAAATGTCAGATAATGTATTGCTGACATGACACTGATGTGCATCATCCCAGATTCATAAAGCTCATGTTTCATACATGGATTTCACTTGCAGAAAGTCTGACATCTGCGAATAAAGCAAAAGCAAGGGGTTGAAAAACACTAAATACAGAGGCCACAGGGGTGAAAAAGTTTGCAATTTCCTAGCTACTGAATATAAAGATTTGAGGTCATATGACAGAGATCCACATATGAACCCGATGTCTCAAGTGCTTATACACTGTCCCCATTTAGCCTTCCCACTCCTATCTATACCTCCCTCTCTTCCTGACTCTCCATCTATATCTCATTCTGCTCTGGGAAATTGCTTTCAAGGACTCAGATAACCCTGCCTCCTCTGCTTTTTCTCTACGCATGAAAACAATTCATCTAACTCCTCTCTTGTTCCATCTTGTCTGCGTTGTTGAAGCTTTCCTCTGCAAGCTTTGTCAATCTCCTCCCTATCTTCTCCAGTGAAACCCAAACACTCCCACTGTTTTTCAGTTATGGATGTGTATGAGTCCGTCTTTCTGTCTCTCATTTTCAATTTCCCACAGTCCCATGGTAACGTTCACTACACAATCACCAACCATCTTTTCTTCATCTCTTTCCCTCTTTGTCCTCCTTCTTGCCTGACAACAAATCACTGTTGACATACTTTCATCCTTCGATCACCATGCAGCGAGCAGGAGTCACAAAACGAGTTCAAAGGTCACCAATAGAACAGGAAGTCTTTTGTCTTCTTGAGTTTTACTGTGCCAATTACCAAGCAGTTCAATTGTGTGCCTTCCCCCTAACAAAGAACTTGGGTCACAAAACCTTTCTCTGGCTACATTCCTTCGAAGTATTTGACTGCACATGCATCAACCAGTCAGTGGGAAAGAGAAGCCAAGTCTTGACTATCTGATCATCTGACCTGCTGGCTAACCAGCCTGGCATATCCAACACCAGCTTAGGGGATGAAAGGAGGATGAGGGGAGAGATAGCAGGGATGGGTGGGGATGAAGAATGTGAGATGAGGGATCAAGACAGGGATCAAGGATAGTAAAAAAAATGAGGAAGCAAAGTGAAGGCCATAACACCAGTGAACGGCATAAGAGCACAATGAAGTAATGCAGAATAGAAGGGGTAAACAAGGCTACCTGGAGGAAAGCTATCCAAGCTGAAAGAGAGACAGAGGGGTCAAGAACTAAAACTCTCTCTGAGCAGTAAAGAAAATAAAGTGTTTCAACTAAAAGTGCGGTGGGCAGGTGATGAAGATGAGTCTATCTGGTTGTGTGGAAAATGAAAGAAACAAATTAATGAAAATACAATCCACAACACGACAGGATTATTTTAAATTGTGCATCATTTACATCCATGTTGGTGCACTTCCATATTTGCTGTTGATCAACTATTATACATAAGTCATAGTCAAAGTAAATCACGTCACTCTCTCTTTGTGCAACAGCAGACATTAAATAAACACAAGGTTTCGAGATAAAAATATAATACACATTTAGAAATATAATGTACAAAATGAGATTTAAAAAGGCAAAAACTATGTAAATTAAGAACTAAAAAGCAAAAATGAGGTAAACTAAGAACAAAGTAAGCAAAACTAGAACAAAGCAACAAAAAAGAACTATGAAAAGCCATAACTAAGTGAAATGTAAACACGATCATGAGATAAAGTGGCATCATGGCAGATATAGTGCAGAATATTCAAAAGAGTTTTCATTTTTTTATGGGGAAGATGGAGGAGACATCCAGGGCATGTCTTTAAATAGCTACTTTAATATTTTAATGAAGACCACCAGAACAAAGGTTTATTTCAACTTAAACACCTTCATTTGAATTTAACCACTTCAGCTTTTATCAAGGTACACACATCCTGTTTTTATGTTCACACAACAATGAACACAAGTTAAAGGACAATTTCACACTGATGCACAATAAACAAAATCCACCTCAGGTGTACACAAATGTATTTCCTTCAGTGTATCTTCATGCATTACAATTATGCTGAAGTGGAACCAAAAAGTGACAACTGGTGCAATAAGATGAAGCTATTGTGTTTGATGATTGCAAGTCAAATGTTTGAATATTTATTCACCTTTTACTTTCAGCGTTCACCAGTCAGTTTGTAACTTTGTCCGTCTAGAGTTTGGGCAACAAGTTTAGAGCTTTCTCAGCGAAAATAGCTCTTTGCTGAAGGCTTCAACAACATTTCTGGATATCTGGTGGCCTCGTGGTTTTGTTGTATACCACATAACTGCAACATTCACATTTTGATTCCTGGCCACAAGATCTCTGCTGCATGTCTTACTTTCTCTCTCTCGCTCGCTCTCTCTGCCTTTTCCCATCTCCGTTTAGGCTTTCACCTGTCAAACTGAAGGCATTCTGCCAAAATTGAAACAATGCTTAGAGAGCAGTAAGAAATCAGCCAAAATGTAAAGAGCATAAAACAATGCAGTGAGCTGAAAAAGTTATGTAGAGCTGAGGGGAAAATGCAGTAGAGTCTGAAGTATCTGTGGGTTTGTCACTACACATAATTCCATATCATACACACAGTAGTGTGCAGAAGTTTTAGCCAGTGGAAGAAAAGTTAGGAACCCTTCAAAAGTAATGCCACTGAATAACTTCATATCGTATTCAATAATTTAAGTATTTAGGGTGGCTACACTTTGTCAATAAAACAGCACTGATTCTCCAACCAGAACTCACCAGCTAAAGTGTCTCTAGTTTTTGCACTTTACTCAAAGTTATTTAAATCACTGTTAAAAACAAAACATGAGCTAGTGCAAACAGGACAGCGATTAAACATTTATTTTCATTATCAGTAATGTTCAATTTCTTTTTCAAATCAATCAACTGAGTAGTATAAGATTTCTTTCACAAGTCTACAAACTGTTGTTTTTATCTGACTGATTCTAATTTAAATTACATAAAGCAATTTGAGAGAACGGAATAAGCAGATGTTTGCCATTTTTGTTTGCTCAACTCACTGATCTATCAAGAAGCAATTTAACATCTTATTATATAAAAATACAGTTTTGCATTGGAGAAAATTATTATTATGGCTGCCAGTCTCAACACAGGAGACTTAGCTCCAGAGCAATCAGTCATGGCGGTGCAGAGCATCACATTGCGCTCCCCTTCACACCAGACTTCACATGCACCACACATGCATGCACAAAAACGTATGTGTACAGTAAGCACACACAACCACACACACAACCTCCTATCTCAACAGGACCACCTACACACTTTGCATCATCCACCCTGTTACCCAAACACTCCCTCCTGACTACTAACTGCGAGCCACTCAGATGCACAATCCACCAGAAATAGTCGGGCCTTCTAAACATTTCCATCCATCAAAACGCGAGGCCAGCAGAAATGAGGAAAGTCATCCGAGTTTTCCTTTAGAATCACCCTGAGGGAGTTTCGTAACTGAAGTAGAAAAATCTCTTTCTCTGACAGATCAAGCATGCAGATGGAGAGAAGCGGAAGAAAGGGAATGGAGGGGGTGAAACTGGGGAGTGGTGTAAGAACCATTCATTAGCATCACTCAAGCACATCATTAAAGCAAAAGGGAGACTCCAGCTTAAAGACAGAGCCTGAGATAAGTGACAGAAAACCCATCAAAGCAATGGAATACAGAGAAAGCAGTGGATACTAAGAAGTCTGGAGACATAGCATTTCACAATATTTCCATTTGTTGTTTTATTTTTCAATCTGCAAGATTTAAATTGCAATAAAAAAAATCAATCACAGTGTGACTGTGAGAGTGAGGCAATTTCCAAACCCAGTATAACAAGCAATGAAATGTTTGTGGACTTAATGTTCTATTTTTGTTTACCATGAATTAACAAGAAAAATATTCACAGGGAGGAAAGAGGGCTGCTGCTGTGTTGGAACACATGTGTGTCCACTGAGGTGTAGCATGTTTCTCCTCCGGATGACATTGCAGAGCTCAGTGTGTCCACAGGGGCTTGCAGAACATGAGCATGAAGCCCTAATTTCATTATCTCACACCTGAGCTTTATATGTGCCAAGGCTTTGTCAAATACAGGTTGGAAGTGGGAGAGGGTGTGTGTTTGTGTGCGTGTCAGCTTGGTACAATGCTGTCAGTGTCGCATAAATAGATTCCCTCTCATTCATACATAAGAGGAATGTGAACAGCATGGGGTTAAAAACACATTGACACTCAAGCACACACATAAGGCACTCATTATTTGAAAGGTTGAGAGTTAAAATGAGTTCTTGACACAAATTTCACCCCAAGATTCATTTCAGAGCTGTGTTGGAAATCAGTCAAAAAGTTAATTTAAGTGCTTGGAAAAATGCTTACTTGAACATTCATACCTCCATGACAACTGGAAAACTTGAGGATAACCTTGTAATACAACGGACAGCCCCAGAACAGCGACCCTGTGGTAATAATGTTTTGTAACTACCATTTATAAGTCTACTTCTTTCTGCACTTTAAAACATAACCTTCTCAACTGAGGCGGTAAATTCAATTTTCACCTCGGAAAAAGCTTGCCACAAAAAAAAGAAAAGAAATCAAAACAACCATAAAGCTCAATGGTTTTCTCCAGAAGTTTCAACCACATTGCATTTCTTCAATAGATAGAGTCTGCATGTGCTTCACATTTAAGACAACTCTAAAGTCATCTCACGCAGCTCCACTAGAAATCAATTTGTGGATCCATTTCACTTTTTCTACCTAAAAGCTTAAGGAAACTCCATCTACTGTTGAACACCATGAGATGTGGTTGATGTAGAAAAAAGCAGCCGGAGCTTAAAGATGGTTTTTTTACAAATTATTTTAACAGTTTTCATGTTAGCTTAGAAAAAGGGAACAAATCAGTAAGTAATAAAGAGCAAAACTATTTTAAATTAAAGTATAAAATTGGGTAACTTGCTTCCTGTGCAGTGTGAGCCTGGAGCCAGATTGGAAGTGTTTGTGTGGCCTTGAAAACACCCCCTTGTGCCCAGTTTTACCCCGGCATCCCAAAACTATTTCACTCTTCCAGCCATTAAATCTTACCCAAAACCACAACAAACATTCTGAGCACAGATGGGCTCAGGGAGGGAGAGACAGAGTGATGAAGGTCTGGAGCAGGCGATGGTGCTGCGAACTTCAAATCTCCTTTAGAGACCGACAAAGCTCATACACATCTACATAAACACAACTTGAGCTCAAGAATGATTCAAAAATAAACCACTCAGAGCAACATTCATATTCAAATACCAGTCTCAGAGGGTATACGTAATGGCCAACAGCGTGCTGCATGGCTGACAGTGTAAAGAGGACAGAAATGGCTTCTGTAAAGTGAATGAGGATTTCTGAGGCAAAAGGCAGAGCTATAAAAGTGGATGAGGACTAGAAAGTTGAATAGAAGTCCATTAAAAGTGGCAGGAAATGCTTCAGTGCCTTCAGCCTTCACAGAGAGAAAGAGAGAGATCTACATGAAATACTGCCTCTTGGCTGAACACAGTCAGCCTCAGCTCTTTTCTCTCTTACTGTGAGAGAATGAGAAGTGTAAGACTGGTATGATAAGAACATCTGGTAGCCATGGTTACACCTGCCAAAGGCTCCGATTGGCCAAACATCTGTGCCACCTCACTGGAAGTTCCCTAAAAACTTGTAGCAACAGGCAAAGACCTGCTCGTGAGGACAACAGACCGCAGGTTGTTGGCTCATCTCGCTTTCCAATAAAGCAGGCTTTACTGCAAAGGTGACCGTCCAGCAACTCCGAATCTACCACTCTAAACACACACAAACAGACAGGTACACACTCAGTCACACAAACACAGACTGATCTTGCTCATAAAATGAAGGGAACTATTACGGAGGCGATTCGCATTCAGGAAGCGAATGGACTCAGTCATCAGTCTGCCTCTCTGCTCGCAACACACACATCTTGGAGTGAGATCTCCCTGTGTGTCCTTCCTGTGACAGTCAGGCCCATTGGAGGAGGAGAAAACTCATAACAAACCTAAACAGTCTATTAGGAGGCCGCCCGGTTGATCTATAGCTTCCAATAGCCTTACCTGGTAGTAAAAGGTAGCACGACCGACTCAATAATGATGTTTAGTTTATAGAAAGAAAACTCGGCATCATTTCTGAGACTCTGTGATATCATATGACTGCTGAAGCATGCACGGATTGCTACTGCTTGTCTTACAGCCTGAGCGATACAGGATATTTACTGATGATGCTGACATTGATATTTGAGAGGTTTCAAAAATCCGATACAGCTGATATTAATTTTGTTAATTTCACTGTTTGTTGAGGATCCCAAAAGTTTTTTGTGATCAACATATGGACAAAGTAGGACATTTTTATGCATCCATGGTCCCAGTATTGTCCTAGTTTCACACACTCATTCAAATCTTAGTCAGCTGTGTTGCTGGACGCTGTCAATCATAGATGCAGAGAAAGTCTTCTTCCTGAATCTGGCATGGACAGCAGCAGCCCATTAAGACAACATGTTAACCAGCAACCATTTCAGAACCATTTTCAAGCCACTCCTCTGCCCCACAAAACTACTGATTTTGTAACCGTAACATTGTCTGACAACCTCACTGTACACACAGAGTAAAAAGAACGGCTGAGCTGTAAATTTGGTGATATTTATATATGAAATAATTGTTTAGAGAGAAAGTTAGCACTGACAGAAAGTCTGGGTCTCACGGACTCATTCAGGTCTGTGTTGGTTACTGGGCAGTCAGCTGTTTGGCTCCATGTAGAGAGAGTCTTCTTCATAAAGGTGGCATAGGCTGCTAGATTTAAAGCTACAGACATGGAAACAGTCTGTATAAAACAGGGATAAAACCAGGCATTATACGGTCCTGGTAAAATGACTGTTAGACTAATTAATGCAGAAAAATTGAAAGACACATTGTGGGGACATGTGAGACTGTCATTAATTTGTAAAAGTGGGACACAATGTGAGACCTTTACACTTTGGAAATAAACTACACCTAAGCATCTGAAAAGCAGCAACTCTCTGGTCCACTCACTAGCTTTTTCCACAGATTTCAATTGCATCTCAAGGTCTTCAACGGTGCTTACTTGCTTCCTTAGTTGTCAAGGAAACAAAGTATTTATAAAATCTGGCATTCAGCTGATTTAGTAAGA
The DNA here is from genome assembly GCF_021347895.1 of Acanthochromis polyacanthus. Lineage (NCBI taxonomy): Eukaryota > Metazoa > Chordata > Actinopteri > Pomacentridae > Acanthochromis > Acanthochromis polyacanthus. The sequence continues at coordinate 34,939,370 of NC_067125.1, forward strand.
GAGCAATTTCAGACATCAATTTTACAATGTCTAGAGGTGCTATATTGAAAAGACAGAATGCTTATAGCCAGTTCATTTACTCTCCACCACTGTCTTAGAATTTATATTGTCTTTACAATTGAACATATTTCACCGTTTATGTTTGAACTGTCTTATTAGAAGCTTGCGAGTATACATCACTTGGAATTCCAGTAACCTGTCCAGAATGTGCCTTATCACTGAAGATAGTCTGATTGACTGGCAACTGCCTGGAAAAAGGCAAGTTGATCAACGGATCAACAGATTAGAGAAGAACCTCGTTTGAATCCAGCTGGGAACATTAGTTTTACTTTATCTTCTGTATCTCTGGACTCATTGTCTGCCACATCTCCTCTGTCCACATACCACTCTACTGCTGCGCTGCAGAATGAATGACCTAGCTAGATAGGAAAAACGTGACAGACAATGGCTGGATCATTGAAGGACAATGCTTCCTATAAATGACTGCAAACACATCTTTGATATAGCTTAATTGAAACTTTTTATTACTTATCGGCTGACACAAATTCACAATGGCAAACTCGGTCAATAATATCTGACCAGTGTATCTGCTTTTATGTGTGAGTAACATTGTTTTCCTCCTACATTCACCAGATACCAGCGGGAACACTGCAGACCTACAGCAAACAAATGAAGATCATTGGAAATGTTGAGTCGATAAGTCCAGAGGCGCTGATGCTCACGCATCTCCAGCATGGCCGTAAATAACAGTCAGACTTGCAGTTTGCTGCGTTCTTCAACATACATGCAACAACACATGCTAAACACTGCACAAACACACCAACAGCTGCCACCGTGTAAATATGGCACCAATGAAATGTAATCCCAGCCGTTAAGTATTACAGCCCCGTAAATTCTTGGGTAATACTCAGCATGGATCTGCATGCTAAGAGATGGTATTACAAAGGCATAGCTTCATGCTATGTACATGAGCTGCTGATACTGATGCTTGTATATGTCACAGAAAGACACAGACAGAAACAGTTATTACTTTTGACCTGGGTGCTCCACACATCACATATGCCTGTCTCACTGAGCAGAGAGGTGGCAATTAGAATAACTCCAACTGGCATAAATCAGCATGGGCCATAAACACCACAGTGAGGGTGTGAGAGTGATGAAAGCAAAAAAAATAAAAAATGAAATGAGGAGGTGAGAGGAAGAGAGCGGAGGTGATAAAACCATTTTAGATGTGCATTCAGGTGAGAAAAATGAACAGAAAGAGAGAAGGGGGGACAAATGAGCATAGAGAATCACTTCCAGCTCAGATGTGCTTCCAAATTTCTTGGAGGTGTGGGACTGATTAAAAAACACACAAACACACTGGTTGTGCTTACCAACACTTGGGACCTAATTCTTATGCTTTTGTCATACAGCTGCATTGCACAGAATAAAGACTTTTTGAGTGTGTGTGTGTGTGTGTGTGTGTGTGTGTGTGTGTGTGTGTGTGTGTGTGTGTGTGTGTGTGTGTGTGTGTGTGTGTGTGTGTGTGTTCTTTCATTCAACTTTCAACAGCAGCATATAACTAGAAGAGGCCATGACTGACCACAAATAGCACTGAAGTGATGTTTTATGAAAAGCAGACATTACTGGATGGGTAGCTCATTTTCTACAAGTAAAGAAAGATGTTATCAGCAGCAGTTCAGCCCTGATTAGAGGGAAGGAGGGGTATACATACATTACAGTGAGAAAGCAGCACTGACTGTGCTGTGGCTACTTTTCTCATCCTCCACCTGCAGCAGGTCTATTATTATCAACAGCAAGCAACAACCACACATAATCCCACGCTTTTACTACTGCTGCAAGAAAACAAAGGACAACTCTGAATAAATATTACACATTCCTTCTACAATACTAAGCAGCAGAGACTTCTCACAGATTGTTCCAGGTTTGTTTGGGAAACTACGCTCTGATCATTGTAGCCGAAAAGAGAAAGCTGCAGAAATAAATGCAGCAATGTCACCAAGTTGCAGGGTCACCATTTCTGCTGCACAGATGAATCTCTGTCTTTAAGGCAGGCAAAATGCCTTATTGATTGCTTAGTGCAAGCTCAGGCATTATATGCCAAGAATGATAGTCCGATCTGTCTTATTAATAGAACTGCATCAGGACATAGTTCTTATTATGTTACGTGACGCTAGTTTATTGATCATTGCAGAGCAGAAATTATTAGTAGATTCATTAATTAGCTGACAGAAAACAAGCATGCTGCTGCTTAGACCATCAATTGCCATGTTTCAATCCAAATCAATACACTTTGCATATCTATAACATGATGGCACATTAGTGATCAATGCACTGCATATTAGGAGAGCTGGACACACTTTCATCAGTCTCAAGCTAGAAGATGTTAATGCATTGTTAAGGATCTAAAGTATAGTACACTCAGTATTGTTTGTTATACAGCTGGACAAAAGAAGCAAAGATGGAGCAGATCAAACCACAAAATAATCAGCAGATTAACCCTATGAACCACAAAACTCCCCAGTGGGTTTGACAGATCATGACAAGCTTTTTTCCTGAGAAAATGTTGCAAATCGAAGCTTAAAATTTAGATAGTTACATTAAAATTGCTGTATTCTAGAGGTTTCTTTTTAAATGCCAAATACAAACCATTTCCTCTAATCAGATTCTATAGAAAGGAAAGAAATCACATGCTCCTCGGTGCAACTGTGATCACCAATCATAGGACAAAAATTCAGAGTTTTTGGCTGAACTAGCCTGAATTGTAGGCTGTCTGGAAATAAATTTCAAATTGTAAGTAGTAAAATATTGTTAATACGTGGAGTCTACATTTTTCTCAGTATTGATAACTCCTGTGTGCATTTGGAATGCTGATTCTGTGATTTTAAATTTTATAAAAACCTACCTTAAAAATAGAAATCCCAAAAATTCAACATTTTTTGTTTTTATGATTTACTGTGCTATAAATGTGCCATGCTGCACAAAAGACATTTTTGAGTTCCCTGTATTTCTCGGCATGTTTGTGCTGCTTTCATAGAGGTCTTTTTGTTTGGCAGCAATAAATGAGCCCACAGTAAATATAAATGTGACAGGAGCAAAGAAAATATTCGGTTCTGAGGGAACATTATTCGATCAGATTATTATCATCAGTATATTACTGTCGAAATAGACAATCCAGTAATCAGTGATTTAATGACCAAGAAATATTTAACAAGTCAGTTATCAAGCAAGATGTTTGTCTGTTCTGATTTGTTGGTTTTTGTATGGATGGACAACACGATTGTACTGAAATCAATTTGGGCTTTTGGTAATTCTGATAGTCTTTTACAACATACTTTAATCTAACCAAGAAAAAATCTCAGATTAATTTGTGGTTTTATGCAAAACTCTCAAATATGATGGCGTCGGAAAAAAAATAGTAATTTAAAGATAATGTGCTTAACAAAAACTTCATTATTAAAAGAAATCAGAGTAATTAACAATGAACATAACTGTTAGTTGCAACAATTAAAGGCAATAATAATAACTTGCTGAATATAGTGACAAATGGAGACATTCTGTTCAGTATTGATATCGAGTCACATTACTGTAAATGTTAAAGCATCAGCACATTGACAAGCTCTTAATAACGCCAAATCACAGAAAAGACTGTTTAGTCAAATGCTTATTAAGTAGAATTATGACAGGAAGCAGACTAAATTATTGCAAATTCGCAACTTTCCTAAATGAACAGCTGTAAGGCCAGAACGATGACTGTTTCTGTTCAGGACCCAGAGGGTTTGGCTAAGCACTTCTCACATATCCATCCGCTCACAGATGTCCTTTTGGTGAGGACAGAGTCAGCACTGTTAGGAACCGAAAGTTTGTGAAGTACATTTATATGTATTTATACTGAATACATACAAACTGTTCAAGGCTGATCGAAGAGAAGAGAAGAGAAGAGAAGAGAAGAGACGAGAAGAGAAGAGAAGAGAAGAGAAGAGAAGAGAAGAGAAGAGAAGAGAAGAGAAGAGAAGAGAAGAGAAGAGAAGAGAAGAGAAGAGAAGAGAAGAGAAGAGAAACTAATCAAATATAGATGCCTGGTATCTCCATAGGCTTGTCCTTTGGCTTCTATTAGAATTGCATTTGTCCTTCAGACCCCAACACCTACCTCTGGTCTATTTATATACACGCTTCGGCACGATTTCTGTGTGTGGAGTATAATGCTGACATTTGCTTGTCTTCATTTTCCCTTTCGCTTTGCAGTAAAGGAAAAAAATACCCTGGGGAGTTTACTTATATCACACTAATAAGCAGCAATGCTCTTTATATGCAGAGGTAAAAAGGTGTCTTCTTGTTTTTCTAGTTGTGTCTTTTTTGCTGTTATTGACTTTATAGTTGGTATTTTTTCATGTTTACTGACTCGCATTAAGCTTAAATTTAATTGCATAGATCTTTTAAAACCAAGTTCTCTACAAATAAACTTGTGTTTAGGGGCACTTGTTTCATCTTAATTTGAGCTGAGAGGTTCAAGTGTATGAAGCAGTAAGTCAATGTAACCTTCTGTGGCGCACAATTCATTTCTCACACCTCTTATCTCTGCATATAGATACTGAATCATGAAAATAGTATTGGTAATTACTAACATTTAACCATGACTACTTGTGTTTAGATCAAATTACATTTCACAGTCAGAACTATAACCAGACTGAAGGGGCATTCCATGAAATCCCACCTGATCTCCTCAGAATCAACTGGACTTTTTTATGTCCACTAATTTTAATATATATGTAATGAAGCTATGCAAGATTTTAAGTTCATTCTGTAAGTTACAGGTCCCTGCTTGTTTGGATGAGTCCAAATTTCAGTTTATAATTCATGTTATTTTTCCAGCATACCTTCATACGTGCAGGGGATAGAAATACATTTGAGCTGTGTTTAAAAACTGCAAGAAATCAATTTTACACCAATTGCAAGTGACACAATCTAAAGCCAAAATCTTATTATAGTTAAGTATGATTTTTTTTTCTATAACCAACTTTGAGTATCATGGGATGTAACACAGATTCAGTGGCAAAACTGCACCAGCCTAACAAGTTTGACAGAGTAATAGAATCAACCACTGGTATGCAGAATCTGTTTCAGGATAATTTAATGTAGAAAGCTTAAGTTTTGGGTGATCGTTCAAGAGTCACACCACCATGAGGGATAGGTTTTTGATCAAAGTAAGTTACAGCATTTAAAAGGTCTTTTTTAACTTACATTTTGATACCAGGCTCATCTTTTAGCCATGATTCTTTCTGTGAGCTGAAATAACTTTCTGAGACGACATGGAATGGACATAAAATCGATCTGTAGTTGTAGTTTTGAAACATACCTCAAATTTGTTTTCCATCCTGGAAAATATGGCTATCTCCTGCAGTGGGCTTAACAACGTTGGAAAAAGTAACACAAATTCAAAGGTGCAAAACTTCAACCCTCCCTAATGTACTTTGAGAGCATGTAACTTGGCAAATATTAAATATTTTATTCATTAAATATAGTATAGGGGTATTGTGCATAGGAATCAGCCGATTCTAAGGGGTTTACGTTGGAGCTCTCACATATAGGTCATATATATTTAATTTTATAAGAAATGATTGAAATAATTTGTCTAAAACACCAACGTTTTATTACAGAAAAGAAGACAATTTTTTGAAGACGTGGGTACTGATTTAGTGTGGAACCAGACTAGAAAAAAAAAAGATCTTGTAAAAGTTTTACATTTGAATCCGAGAAATATTCCTTTGGCAGGTGCACGGCAAACTAAGAACCACACTGCCACCAGTATCTAAACATTTTAAGCAATATCATACATAAAATAAATCCCAATCCCACAACTTCAATCAGATCTAAAGGATGGATTCACATTTTTTCATGTCCATCTTCCAAATCCAATTTCAACGGAAGTAATGGGGACAAAATCTAGTCTTTATTCAGTTCAGCTAAAGTTAATGAGGCTTCAGTAGTCTGAATTATTAAATTAAGTGGGTACATCCCCAAGTTACAGTCATTAGTGGCCAATGTTTTGGTGTTTCTCTAACAAGTATTTTGTTGCTGAGCTGTGGGTAGGATTTGGAGCTGTAAACACTGCAACTTGTGAAGACTTTAAAGTAACTTTGAAGATTTGTTTCCCCTTTCTCTGCATTATGCATGATGAAGATTGTTTTTTTTATATAAGCCAGTATTAACTGGAATATGAATCACAGTGGACAATGACTCTTTGAATGTACAAGCACGTGTTTAAAGACAAATATGTGAATGTATCCGTTTACAGTCACATGATTTTTATTGATGGCAATGAATTGAATTAAACTGAACTGAATTACCAAGCTCAGTGTGTTTGGACTAGTCATCTGACAGAGCACTCACTAACAAATCTGTTGCTTTTATAGTTTCTTCTCAAAGTTTCACAGTGTTTCATCTCACACTTTACGGTCACACACTGAGCTGTTTCATCCGTTTGCTTGGAACAAACAGCACAAACTATAGCGAAGGAATCTGAGACGTAAAGACAGCAGGAAAAAGTTTCAAAAAACAAGACTGAGTGTTATTCTCCCTCTTTTGAATGTGGGGCACAAAAAGCCTAGAGGAGAAGAGCTAAGTAAATGTCAGCTACGCCTTTCTTTCTCTCACTGACACACATCTATCTCAATCTTACACCCTCCCAATTGCTCATGTACTCCCGGGCCTATAATCTACCACTACACACACACACACACACACACACACACACACACACACACACACACACACACACACACACACACACACACACACACACACACACACACACACACACACACACACACACACACACACACACACACACACACACACACACACACACACACACACACACACACACGGCAAGTGTTCTTATTTGTATTCCTGCTATCTGGAGCCTGTGCTCTCTGGCAGACACTGATATATCAATTGCATAAATATTCATACGCTAGTCAGGGTGGCAAGCTTCATCAGCCCCCTCTCTTCCTGCAAGTGTGATTGCACACGTAGACACACACACACACACACCTTTCTCATACTGTGGTGATGCATTCCTAAACAATGCTAACCGTCCACATGCACATACAGCTCTGTGAACACTGAACTGTTGAGAGCTGCCACAGCAGGGTCTTTCATCATAGGCTAATGAACCATGTTAGTGTCTGTCTGTCACCCCATGTGCACACACACAAACATATATTTAAAATGGATGTCAAAGATGGAGTGTGTGTTTTCCCCCTGTGATTGAAGGAACTTATCACTCATTTCCCGGTTGATTAATTGGTACAGCGGATCTCCTGGTAGATTAATCGCATCTGTGCAAAAGACTTTTTATGAGGTGGCTGAAATCTATGCACACACACACACACACACACACACACACACACACACACACACACACACACACACACACACACACACACACACACACACACACACACACACACACACACACACACACACACACACACACACACACACACACACACACACACACACACACACACACACACACACACACACGTTTGTACTTCTATCTTAGTGAGGACATCCATAGGCGTAATGCATTTCCTAGAGCCTTACCCTAACCTTAACCATCACAACTGATTGCCTAAACTTAATCCTTACCCTAACCCTAACCAAACCTCAATTCATACCTGTTCTCTAAAAACAAGTCTTCACCCTCAAACATGGCTGTTTCAAAGTGAGGACCGGCCAAAATGTCCTCACTTTGTAAAAATGTCCTCACTTTGATAGTTAAATGCAGAAAATGGTTCTCACAATGTAGCAAGTACAAGAACACACACACACACACACACACACACACACACACACAGGGACTATCAGTCAGTCCTTAGCTGCCCTTCTTCAGCCATTAAAGACATTAACTTGAACCCATTCTGAGTTAAAGAAAAGGCATTAAGAAATCAGTAAATAATTAAAAGACCATAGCTGAAGCTACATTTCTCCTCAAAGACGCAACATTAGTAGACTTTTAGAGGGACGCTGATCAACTTCATTAGAGCGGGTATACGAATGTCCCTCACCATCATTTTGTGGGTAGGAAGCTATTAAGGTGCCAGTGGTGGAGAGACGACTCAGGACTTTTGTCATTGTGCATTAGTCATCTTCACGCACCGACTTTTTCTCCTACATCTTCACGGCTCATTGCTCTCATTCTTGGTCTCTTTCCCTCCCACGTACACACACGTGTGTTGCAGCCATTCAGCTCCTCCAATCTGAAATATCAATTTGCATTTCTCTCTCACTGCAAGCGCAGCGCACGTGTATGAAGCGATACCATCACTCACTCTCAGCGAAGCCTCGCTCTTGTTCTTTTCAGCCTCACTTTCCTCAGCTTTGACTGAAAGGGTGATTATATAGCAGGTGCATCGCCATCATCATGCAAAACTTGAACCTAAAACTCAATGCTTCTCTATTTGCCTCCCCCTCCGTTTCTTCAGGTTGATACCTCCTCTTATCTTATCAAAGCACAAAGGCAACGTGAGCATGGCGAGAAAATGAAAGAAAAATAAACAGAGATGGAGACCAAAGTCTTGCACTGTCAGTTAGATCTACAGAGGAGGAAACACAAAGATTTAGAGATGAAAAAAGCAAATGCAAGATAAGAGAATTTTCAGTGTTGGTACCAAAGCTGTAGTTTGAGAAGAAAGCAAACAAAGTTTTCTGTTTACAGATTCCCACCTCTGTGTGTGAGTGTTTTATCAAACGATAATCACTGAGGAAGGAAGGAAGGAAGGAAGGAAGGAAGGAAGGAAGGAAGGAAGGAAGGAAGGAAGGAAGGAAGGAAGGAAGGAAGGAAGGAAGGAAGGAAGGAAGGAAGGAAGGAACTGTTAACATACTGCAATGGCCTACTGTTCCTCCAGCTTGTCTTTTATCCTCTATTAGTTCTTCCAAGCAAAGGTGGACAGCAATCCAAGCCAACATCTAATATGGAACTGTGCTAGCCTGGACATGTTTTCTTTGAATCCTCTTTGTCTTATATTCCTAAAATGAGCTTCACATAATATATTTGACAAAATGTTTTAAAAAAATAATGGCAAATGCTGATTGGAATGTCCAGAGTGCAAAAAGACTACCATTAAGATTACCTATATATTTAATGTAATATGAAATTTGGCAAAGCGAAAATATTCTTACATTTTAAGAAATGCTTTTTGAGCTTCCAGAAACAATAATAAACTCTTATTTTTTAAAAAAATATATTGACTAATGGAATAATCAACTTATTGTTTCAGCTTTTGAAATAATTTCTGACACCTGATGATTATTGAGATGCAGACTGAGTCGTGGCTGTTGTGTTCACTCTGAAAGACTTGCCACCACAAGGCACACTGCAGCACACTCCAAGTGCCAAGCGCTTCTTCCGCCACCCTGAGTCAACAGCTTCCTGGACTCCATTCATCCCTTCCTGTGTCCATCCATTCATGATTGGTCTCATCTCCATACAGCTGGCTTCTTTGGCACAACAACTCTTTCAATTAAGCAACACTGAAGTCATGAAAAATAACCCAACAGTGGGCATATGGTGCAAAGTAGCTGTTCCATATTTCACAAGCACTTGCACCTCATTTCCATACACATAGAGCGCGTTGAGAAGCAGCAGGCAGTAGGCCTATAATTGGGGCAGCCATAAATAAGAAACAGAGCGACGCCTGGATTTCTGCTGATTTGTTTTGCAGGAGATGAATGTGTGAATAAGCTGAAGGGTCTTCATTTTAATAACGTTGCAGTCTGCCGGTGTCATCCCTTGCTCGCCTATCTTCAGTTTCACCTGCAAACAGCTCACAGCTATAACTTGCTTCTCTTATCACCTTTTTTTCCTTCTCATTTACGATCATGCCTTGTTCCTTGACACCCTTCCAGCGCAATGATCTACATCCACCTCCTTCTTAACCTCACCTGCTTTCTATAGTCGTCACTGTGGAGACAAATGTTGCGTTCTTCATGTTAATTACTGCCTGCCTCCTCTATCTCAGTCTGATTAGTGGCAGAAAAAAAAAAGCATAATTAAAGACAGCCATAAATACAAGTTTTACACCAACGATGTCAATGATGTCTGCAGGTATGTACACACACAGTTCTTCATGAAATAATGCAACTAATCCTAATCTCTGCTGCCTTGATAATTCAGCGATATGCAAAGCTGAAAATCTGACTTTCCTTCTCTAGTCCAAACACTGGCTTCCTGGCACCTCCCTAGCTCTGTGTTCCCATTCATCAGTGGGAAGAAAGAAAAACACAAACAGAGATCAATGCACCGCTTGTTTGTGTGTGTGTGTGTGTGTGTCAAGAAAAACAAAAAAAAATGCACTTGCTGATAAACATACAGACATTCATAAAAATCAATACTCATCTACTCCATCTGCTGCCTGCTGCTCTCATAAAGCTTACCGACAGAAATAAAAGCTTTTTTGAGTGTACGCCGGTATGCATCACACTGAGAGGATAGACCACTGCATGATCCAAACATTAGACTCTGGATATGAGGATTATTATGCATCTCAAGACATTGCGTGATGAGGCTCTGAATACAGGAACAATACAGACTGCGGGTGATTAAGCGCAAACTTGAGAGAAGTAGCTACTTTCAGCATGTGAGTCACGCCAGATACAAGGACAGAGACAGGGCTAGAGCCTGCCTCACATCAGTCTATGTGACAGGCTTGTGGGAGGCAAAACCATCCCTTCCTACACACTGGCAGAAGAGATACTGGCAGTGGATGTCTGTGAGCATTTCTGAGAAATAACATCTTATCCTGGATCACTGTGTCTTCTAGCGTTTTTTTCAATCTGCAAAAAAAAACAAGGTAGCGATTGAATCAGGTACAGTCTAGAGCAACACTACAAAATTCTCATTGGCTCTATGACCCCCACTGATGCTCATTTTCCTCTATTCATAGCTTAAATACAACTTCAAATTCCCTCAGGTCAAGCTAATTTAAGTGGTAAATAGTTTAATGACAGATGATGAGGTTGGAAGATGACACATACTGCTCCATGATGGTTCAAAACTTCAGTACAGCCAAGTTCCAACATAATGAGGACAGGATGTGGAGCCAAACACCAAATCCAGTGCCCATTTTCCAAAACAATCTTAAATGTAGCTCAAAACTATACTGCGGGCATTTGGGCTGGACACGTTCAATAAGCTTCACATGGAAAGCATCCAAAAACTGCGCTTTCAGTATGGTCCAGCTAATAAACTGACTGGATGCTTATACGCTGAATAAGCTTGCCCACGTAGGGAAGAATTTTGGATTAAAATGCTTCTAATCATTTTTGTTCGCTTTTGGTATGGAAGCTCCTGACAGCTTGTACATTTTTTGTGATGCCTGGTGAACAAGGGATGTGGGCGTTGTGACGGAGCCAGCAGGCGTCGGGCCACGGTTCTTCAAGGCAGCCCAGTTTCCACAGCAGGTGCAGCACCATCATGGAGCAGACCCACTCCACTTTGGCCTGCTTACCAGTCCCAGCCTTAGACACCACTGCCACCCCAAGGGACCTCCGCTAAGAATAGAAAGTCAGCGTGAGACTGTCCTTCTCTGTGTGTTTGTTTGTGCATAGATAGACCATGCACATCTATCAAGCTGCCTATGCAGTATGTACCATAAAAGACAAAAAGAGACAGCATGCATGTAAGAACTGTGACCTCACCCGAGTGTTTCTGAAGCAATGACTGATCTCAAGATGAAAACTGACTTCACAGATCAGCAGCATCTTTCCTTTAGTTTGGAGCCAGAAAATCTAACGTTGCATAATAACAAGGTATGCGAGTGTCAACCACCACAATCGTTCAAAAAAGAGGGGGAAATCAAGTATCTTTATAGAAAGATAAGGTGTTCTTATGGAGAAAGCTTGTCAAACTTGGGGCAGGGACTTTAACATACAAGGAAGCAGGAAGTGGAGAACGAGGAACATGAGAAGCATTGTTTGTGGTGACTAATAATAAGGGTAGTAGATCTCGCATATCTGATTGGCAAATGGAAAGTGCCTGTGGACTACGGATACGGGTCCGTACCTCTAGCAACAACCAATAATAAGCAGCAAAAGTGAGAATATACTGGTTCAAGATGCACATTTTATGCCTTTAAATTGTAGAATCTTAGACTTTATCATATACTATTAACAAAACAAATTTTAAATTGATACTGACACCTGCAAGAAAGAAAGCAGAAATTTGAGGCCAAATTTGGTTTTAATTGGCAATAACAATGGTATGAAGAGATTTTTTTTTAGAGTTTGAGGCAACATTCACACTAATAAGTTTTCATTTTGAAATGCTGTTCTGAAGCAAAGTCCATCAACATCCAGAAGAACATCTTCTGTATCAATGTCCATGCAAACCAACACGCATGAATACACAGATCACATAACCAACATTCAAGTGTCTGAGAAGGCTGGTGTTAAAGTGAAGCAGGTGGTTGGTTGTTTAGTTGTAAAAGTACCACAGAGGGAGAGCAGCAATGGTGAAAAGTGAGACCACAGATTTCCTTAAATGCATAACAGCTGCTCGCTGACACAGCAAAGTAAACAAGGCTCGTTATCCATATTGGATTAACTAAAGGTAGTCAAGGTTGATGTCTTTGTTTCCATCCAGAGACAGATCACGAGACACCAGTGGTATGAATTAGGAGACAAAATGTAATCCTAATTAAAACACAATCGGAAAGCAGACACTGGTGTCTGCATCAGCCCGTCCAAAAGGCAACACTGGAGTTTTCAAAATAAAAGTCAGCAGCATTTCCACACTCTCCATTTTAGAGCAGTGTGGATGCTAGGTATACATGCATAGGATAAGGTCTGTGTTTTAAAATGAGAGCTTATTAGTATGGATGTAGTCTGAGTGAAAAGTTCAAACCCAGCATGTTGTCTCACCCCCACAGACCTTGCCAACTGCCGCCCCAAATCGACATCAGAAAGGTATGCAGGCAGGCCGTTCCAACTATCTCATTCACTGTTTAGCTATCCACGAAGGACTTTAGCTGGAGCAGACTGACGCCCTTACTTCTTGTAGAATAAAGTAGTGACTAAGTAAACTCTGAGCTTTTTTCAGTCCCTTAAGTAAAGTCTTCAGTTTCCATGGTGCCACCAACAGCAGTTATTCCACTTGTTCATATGAGTCAGGACTCCCTTGTTCTCCAAGATCAACTAATTCTAATTAGTGTCCTGGAACTGCCATGTGTCCCGCTGACTAGCAATCACTCAAACACACATGTTAAAAGTCTTTCTGACAGTACACATGTAGCTACAAGGTCAAAAAGGAGTACAATTTGTCAAAGCTCATTGTGCAGTTTGTCAGTCTCCAGGAACCCAAAGGAAACTCTTTGTGCACAGTGTGGCACTGCAGACTGTGTGCCATCTTCAGAGGACTCTGTGATTTATGTTGCGTGTCTATATGTTTGCACATGCATGTGCAGTAAGTAAAAGCCGTGGACTCCCCCTCAGGACTAGATGCGGCAGACTCTTTAATATTTCAGAGCAGTGATAAATAAGTCAGACAGACTGCAGAGAGATAAGGTGACTCTGCGGGTGCGGGTGAGGGTAGAGAGGGGAGGACGAAGGGGAGGGAGACCGAGGTGGACAAAGAGAGGAGGGAAAAATAGATATAGCAAGGTGGAGAGAGATACATAAGGTAGTAGAGCAAAAGGTCAGAGAAGACATGAAAAAAGGAATGGGAAAAGCACAAAGCCAAATTCAGACACCTCCAGCGAAAAGCAAAATATCTGTCTCAGTACAAACTAACAGTAAGCTAAACATTTCACCATACAGGGATGGACAGCAACCAGTATTAAACAGCCATAACCTAAAGTATCTCTTAAATCCTGAGCAGTTGAATAGATCAGTCAGATGTGTGATTCAGAGGAAGAAGCTGTGTCCTTCACTGTTCCTGCTTCCTCTCACACACACATCTCCAGTTGCACTCCAGTGACAGAACTAACCTGAAGACACTGAGGGTGAATGACAGACTTTGATTTCTGAGGACAAAAGAGATCATGAGGCAGATCAGAAAGAGAGAACAGTAGGTAAGGCGGAAGGAAGAGGAGTGGGTGAAGATATGGGGGGGTGAGAGAGGGAAAACCGAGACAGTTACTGTAAGGAAAGGTCAACAGAGACAGAGAGCAAGTGTGAGACAGAAGATGAAAAACAGACCAAAGAGGTGGAAAAGTATGTCATTCCTTCTTGGGGGAGGAGCCGCCCCATGGTGCCATGGCCTTCAGTCTAGCAGACTTATGATCAAAAGATGACAAATTTTCCCTGACACTCTCGTACACAATCTAACTCGCAGCTTGTTGTGCCGTTACACTATGTTTAGCCTCTATCTGTCAGCTATGTTCTCCAAACAAATTCTTTAAGTCTCTGAATCTACACAAACAAGGTGCTTTGTGACTAACCGGAGTTTGCTGCAGCCCTGGAAAATCTTTAGGCTGCGAACGAGGCATTGCCTCTCAGCAGTCAGCCGTTTTTATCCTCGTCTCGTCTGAAAGAAATAACTTCTTCCCCGCCTTTTCTCCACCTCCAAACAGCAGCTTTAAGCTCCCTCTTCCACTATCTTCACTTATACTTCTGTAAGCCAGTAGCATTTTTATTTCTCTGCTGCTCTGTCAGTCTCTCTCATCTCAGCATCTCTCCCCCTCTGTCGTCCTCTCTCCTTCCTCCAACTAAGGGCACTTCTCATCCATGCCATCATTTTCCTCTCCTCTCACCCTCAGTTAAGCATCTCTCCTCCTCTGAGGAGCATTAGTATAGCTGCCAGCTCTGCTGCTGGATAAGCTCATTAAATCAACCCAAGAAGAGGGCAACATTTAGACTTCTCGGGGTAACTAACACATGCAGGTACTGGAAACACGCACATGCACACGCACGCACACACATCATCAAACCAAGTGAGACAGGGAAATCTAAAAAAACTCAAAAAAGGTCTAACAGAAAAGGAAAGAAGAAGTAATGACAAACCAAGAACATACAGATGACTGGAAGAGGGATGATGGAGAAAAGAATCCATGGAGAAAATTTTGTCCCAATCTCCCCAGTGGGATTAGTGTAAATCTAACCTGCCCTGCTGTCTCTTCCATTCCTTACAGCCTCAGCTTAGAGGCACTCTCAGGAAGAGAGTAGGGATCCTGCAAGCCTTGAGCTGTTAGCATGAGCTCACATCACTATAAGCTTCCTCTGCACCACACTAATCAATTACCAACCCTGCTTATCTGCCTAAAAACTTCCCATCCATCCAAAGTCATCATCAGCCTCAGACCCTCCTTTAAAAAGCTCCTTAAACCGAGACCCATTTACCAATACACTGCGTCTGAAGCATACACAGCAGTGTGTCAAAGTTTTAGGCACTAAAAGCAAAATGAACATGCTTTTCAAAAATAGCTTTTAACCTCATCCAAAGTGCATTAAAGAGCCTATTCTACATGCATTTTCAGGTTTCTAATTTTACTTTTGAGGCCCACTAGAACATGCTTTAATGCTCAAAAACGCATTATTCTTTTCACACTGTACATTGCTGCAGCATCTGTTCTCACCCTGCATCTTAGCTTATCATTGATTACATGCCATAGCTCGTTTATTATAGAACAGGCAAAGAGATGTAGTTCTAGCAAAAGTGGCTCTAGTCAGGAAATATAGTCAGACTTTAGGAAGCTGAGCTTTCTATGTTTGATGGTTTGCCAAACTTGTCGCTCGGCAGGTGTTATGAAAATGTATTGCATGACAGCGCATATAAGTTGCAGAAGAAACGACTCAGTTACAAATGAGGTGTTTCAGCAAGTAAGAACAAGTGTTTTCTGTGGGAAACAGTAACTCCCTTTGTTATACACTTTGAGCTTTGTAAATGTACTGACATTTTACATGTACAGCACACTAAAGGAAAAAAAACACCCAAAATCTTAATGGATAGACTTAAACAAAATGAAATAAATATTTGGCTTGACAAATTTTGCCTCTAAACAACATCAATTCCCTTGTATACAATTTATTTATTTTTTTTTAATGTCAAGGTTGTTGCAGGCATCTTGGAAAACTTGCCACAGTTGTGCTATAGATTTCAGCTTTTTCTGCCATGTCATGTAATCCCAGATTGATGATGTTGAGATCAGGTCTCTGCAGGGGCCTCACTCTGTGTGGCAGGATTCCATGCTCTTCCCATTGCTGAAGATAGGTCTTTATGACTCTAGCTGTATATTTTGGGTTATGGTGTTCTAAACGTGTCCTTGATTGTCCAACATTATGAATAAGAATATAAACATCTAAAGTGCCTAAAAATTTTAAACAGAGCTGTTGTCCTGTTCGGCAGCGCACCAATGGTGGTTTGAAGTCATTTAAATTACACAACCACACTTTAGTTCACATTATTCCAGTAACTATCTTTAATGTAATAACCTGCAAAGGCTGCAGCATGTCAAGAAAATCTGACATGGAGGTTGAAGCCGAGACTATTCAAAGTGTTTCATCAAAGAATACAGGAATTATTTGTCAAAAAAGTACTTTGATAAGGAATTAACTGATTCAAATCACACAAAAATACCACTCCATGTAAGGACTTGCTGCTAGAAGAAGCAATTCAAGAATCTTCGATGAACACTGATATTTTCACATCTTTTCTCACATTTT
The DNA here is from genome assembly GCF_021347895.1 of Acanthochromis polyacanthus. NCBI lineage: Eukaryota > Metazoa > Chordata > Actinopteri > Pomacentridae > Acanthochromis > Acanthochromis polyacanthus. Next base: position 34,956,035 of record NC_067125.1, read on the forward strand.
GACCTATTAATCAATAATGAAACTGATTACTAGCTGCAGCCCTAGAATCAGAAATCTTGCAGCTTGACTTGCACTCTCAATTCCTAGATGTTTTGTTGTAAATCGGGGTTTCATTTTGAAAGCGGCAGAAGATTTACTTGTGAAGATGACGTATGGCACTGGGTTAAACATTTGCATTTGTTCTGCAATAACAGAAGGTTTTAAAAAAGTGTCATGATTCACCTTGTAGGCCATCCAAGTGCTGTATGTTCTAATTTCAACATTAGCATAAATTACTGGTGCATAATGAGATACAACACAATGATGATTTCAAGCTAGATAACTAGCCAGCCAAGAATTTTCATATCAGCAAGAACTTAATCCCACTCTAAAGGGCTTACTTAAGGTCAGAGCATGGGAACAACTCATTTCTGATTTCTTTTAATGAGGCCAACAATTTCTCTGGAGGCCTCAAACATAAAGCTTGGGCAGCCAGTAGATATTTCCTACTAGAATGTGGCTAAGTGCAGGGTGTACTCTCAGCCCTTCTGTTTGTGGCCTCAGCCCCTGTTGACATGCTTTAGGATTACAAACAAAAAGGTCAGACAAATCCAGATTGGAATCAACTTGAAATCCCATTGGAAGATTAAGCTTATTTATTGCAGTTATTCTAATGAACATGTGGACTTTGTTTTTAAATCTGTTTACAAATACCTCTCAATCTGCTTCTTTGCCCGTATTTACGTTAACCCTGTTTATCCTTTTCATTCACTCTTCCACCTCATCCATGGTGTTAGATGCCCCACCCTTCCCAGTAAGTGGCCTGTATAAAGGAAGGGACCACAAAGGAAATGGAAAGAGGGTGAAAAATCTTTTTCTGTAGGATCATAAATCTCTTAGGACCATAATCAACAGTACATGGCAGAAGGCCAGTAGGACCCTGGTATACAAACAATCACACATGCTTTGGCCTGAGAATGAATGCTGAACATGCACCCGTGCATGCGCACAAGATCCGTCTGGCTCCTAATTTTAATCACAAGCACAAATTAATGGCATTCTGTGGAGTCCGAGCCTTTCTCATATCCCCTGAGCCTTTGTTACGGTGTAAATTAAAGACAACCTGGCTCAGGATTGGTTCACCGCAAAGGTTATTTGAAGGTTTGTAGCTCACAGTTATTCTCTTGAATAGAAACCATGTGCAAATATCAAACATTCATATCAGCTGCATTCCTCCTGTCTGGATGGATCCACGGCTGGACGGCTGTGCAGCACATGTGTGGGGCGGACCAGCTCCAGCAAGTTAACTTTAAACATACACACCAGCATGTGGGCAAAAATATTTACTGAAATAAAGTTAGAACAGAGCTCACATTCTACAAGTGAAAACGAAGCCTCCATTATGTGCTTTATTATGAGAGGCCTTAGAAATGTAAAAAGTATCGAAGGCAGCTTGTCCAACTTCTGAGCAAATGAAAACGTGGCAGACAAACACACCAAAGAGGCTTGTTTCCTTCTACCTGGATGCACCTGCTTTATCCACAGCTCCTTCTGGCCGGTGCGAACAGAGAAAGAACCACTACTGTGAGCATTAGGAAAATCATCACTCAGTCTCTTTGCACATACAATCTCACCAGTGTCGCTAACTCTGAACAGCTGCGACTCGCTACCTTCTTTCAGCCAACATTCTTCTCCTGTCGTCCCTCACTGCCAAGACAGCGAGCGGGCAAACTCCAACTGACTCATCTATTTTCTCAATCACACACAGACAAACAAACAATTGTGGAGCTGGCGTTCACATGCAGACTCAGCCTCCTGGAGCTGGCTGCAAATCGTAGACAATACTGCACAAGCATTCTTTCATTTCAGCATTTTATATAACTGCCATCTAAGTGAAGAATGCCCCCTCTTTCAAAACAAAGTGTAGATTAGACTGAGCAGCCTAGTCAACTCCAGCCATGTGATTAGATTAGGCAACTCTTAATCAGCTACAGAGCAAAAACACATGTAGAAGCATACAGTTACATAGTGTTGCTTAGTATGAACAGATAGAGGGCTGCTGTAGGTGAGCATTATGCATTCGGCGCCAGACTTGCAGCTTTAGAACGTCTCAAGCTGGATTTTAAACCTACACCTCCATCACAATCAGCACGCCTGGCATTTAAAAAAGGCAAAACATCACATGAGGGAGTATGTTATTGCACCACATTGACTAACCGAGTGTGAAGGGCAGCTGAGGCAGTGTGCACACGGTGGGGTCAGGGGAGACAGCAGGTTTGAAGATGGCCTTGAAGATGCAGATTTTGTGGTCCATTCACTGCCAGTGTCCTTTTGGAGAGGAGGATGAGGTGACAACAGGAAGTGGGGAAAATAGGTGAAAAGAGGGTGACTGGGGTGACAAGAGGGGAGGGGATTGGCAACCAAACACACGCAGCTCCGTTACCAAACCCACCCTTCAGCCCCACGTCAGCTCAAACTGAGCAAAGAGTGGGTGAAGTGGAGGAGGACAAAGGGAAGCCAAACAACACAACGTTCAAACTTCACAAACAACTTTCCAGACAAGAATTCCTCCCACAAAACTCCACATACACAATGTGATGCAACGGGTGTGTGTGAACAATGACCTTGTGCCTTCCTTCTGCTTCAAGGAGGTGTATATTTAGTCAGGGGGGTTTAGCACAAGTGTTTGACGGAGAGGGTGTTAAATTATTGAGCAGCCTGTGCCAGCAGGGAAGGATGGCACACTGAGGTTGAAGAAGACACTTATCTGGCCCTACATGCTGCTGACACACACACACACACACCAAACCTGAGAAGTGCATGTTTTTATTAACTCACTAAATGCTCTTATCTTCTAAAGAGAGGAGCTTGTTTTAAGGGGAAAAGACACACGGAGGCGAAAAAATGTTATTACAGTTAGGGGCCTCACATTTATTTAATGGAAAAAGGATGGTGGTGGAAAAGAAGAGATTACAGATGTATACTGCGGGGCTAAACATTTAGATTGGTCGGCAGGCAGCAACCGCATTCATCCATTTATTTGCTGTGTTTCACTCCTTGAATCCTCAGTCGCTCGTTGACAGTCCACTCACTACTAGAAAAGCAAACCTCACCACCCGGGACGAATTACCGAAAGGTCAGAAGACTTTTCGGCAGAGCTCTCCAGCTCTCTGGTCTCTTCTTTGCTTCACAAGTATTTTTCCAACAGTACATGACCTCCCGTGTTCTCTCCACTTTCCGCTTCACTCAACTGCGAGGGAAATGTTGAGTGACTGCTTTCGCCACAAATGACACAAGTGGATAGGAGGATAAGGCTGATAATAAGCAATTTTATTGATCCTCATAGTATGAATTTCTCTTGTTTTTACAGTCAAAGTGCAGGGCAGACAGCTGGAGCAGTTAGGAATTCTGTCCTACTCATGGATTCCTCAGTGTGTGTGTGCATAAAGCTGTGCTGTTGATGCTTCAGCCTGAGTCAGACGGAGAACCGAGTCACTTGTAAATGTAAGATCATGAACCAAATCCACTGTTTACAATGTTGTGTTACAGTTAATACAGAGGAATGAGCTGTCTGGTAGAGTGTTAAAATCTTCCATCTGGCTACTGTCAGCCCAACACCTTGCTTATATATTCACACAGGTGCGAGTGCGTGTGTGTGCATGTGTGTGTGTGGTGCATTGGGAGCATGTTGCAAAAAAGAATACAGAAACCCACTCTAGTATTACTTTTTCTAAAACTGGGAAAAACAGGCAAGTCAAACGGCATAATAAAGCAATTTTTGAAACCGTATAGTGTCAGCAGAAGAGTCTAACGCTGCCAATAAATCACCTTGAGATCTTTCTTGAGCAAGAAGCTGTAAAGACACCCTGAACAGCTGTCCGACACCGTTTGAAAAAGAGTCGAAGACGTCACATTCATCCGCTTGCAGCCCCTAAATGACCAAACAGGTGGGAATAACATATGCTATTAAATGATCACAGTGCACAACCATGCATACACAATTTTTTGCCAATCTCTCAAATATGATTCATGAACTGACACAGCTTTTCAGCACAAATCAAACAAAGAGCAACAACTAAACAGGTCTTAACTGGCAGTAAGTCAATGCCCTGTTTTGTGAAAGTCAAAATCGGTGCAACAAGAATGACCCAACTGCCAGCTCCTATTAGAGGATATTTTGAATTGCACTTTCCAGGTTAATTATTTACCAAGCTGAGTTCTCATGAAGGCAGAACATTAAATTTGAAAACTAAACAGACAAACTCCCCCAAACAAAATCATAGATGGAAGATTCCCAGATGCCAGATGAGACAAACATTTATTTACTGTCCATAAACCTGTTAGAACAGATTTATCAGATACTTTGGCAGTATTCTCATTAATTAAATTTCAAGGAAGTATCGGTCTCTTCACCAGCTAGATGTTTACTGAGCCCATCTGCCGTTGGTGATAGGTAGTTCACAGTGGAGTGTTGCCAAAAGCAGTGCTGGTGAGAGCAGTGGAAGTGAACTGAAACAGTAAAAGTGAGAGCCAGAAAACCAAAACACTGACCCAAAAGACACTGTAATAGCTCTACAGAGGTGATAAAATTAGTGTTTCGTTGTCAAAATAAAAATACCGACTACAGCTGCTTTAAAATTTCAGAGTTTTCCTTTTTAATTTGTTTAGCTAATATCATTTACTTCGAAATAAGTGCCCGTGAAGTCAATTTTATAAACTTGCAGAGAGCATAGATAGCATGAAGCAGGTGTCTGTTCCTGATAGGCCTTTGGCATTTCAGTCTCACACTGAAGTCGTCTCTCCCTGGAATGTAACACCAAAATGCCCCTGTCATCTCCATTTGAACCGTCAACATCCATGAAGGGGAAAACAGCTTCTTCTGCAAGCTTGCAACACACACACACACACACACACACACACACACACACACAGAGATACACATACATATTCATACACTTAGGCTCATGTTGGTGTCCTTGATCTTCCCACTCTCCCTCTCTTCGTTTGCTCTCTCTCTCTCTCTCTAATCCTGTAATGCCAACAGTGCAATTAGTCACATGCCGGGTCTTTCTTTCATCTCTCCAGTCAGTCAGTATGAGCTCAGGAGGAATTCAAACTCCTTGGTATCTAAAGTACATAACCCACTCTCCTGGTCCTGGAGTAAAATGCAAACATGCACATAAACATATTAAAATACCAAAAGTTCAAACACCAGCCTTACTGACTGTGAAACGCCCTTGATTTTGAAAGGAAGGTGAATTATGCTGCAGCAAATGTCCTGTCTACTCTGTACTTCAAGAAATGAATAATGAAGTTAGAAATTAAATGGCAATTCAAACCGAGTATGAAAAGGTGAAGTAAGGACAAGCTAAGAGATGAACAAAGATGAAGAGAAGCCCTCTAACAGCGGTGGTCGTCTGCTCTCTTGTCGCCTCTTTCAGTCAGGAAACATATCTATCACAATCCACTTGCAAACAAACATCACCGATCAAAACCACATGAAAGAGTGAGCCAGGATGGAACAAGAAATGTACAGAACAAAAGTTAAAAAGGAGGCAAAACAGACAGAGAGAAACAGCCCCCGCACTCAAGTTAAACAGGCTCATGGTGAATGTCTCCTCTGTACTCTACAGTTAAGGTAATTTTGCAGCGCCCGAAGCTACAACCTGACAGCGAGACAAGGAGGGGCGAAGCACGGCTGACTCTCCACATCCCAGTAAGGAACAAATGGCTCATGTTGCCGTTAAATGGATGGAGAGCCCAGGGTTATCACTTTCATGCAGGTTATTCCCATGTGTCAGCTAAAAATCAATCTCCATTTAACAGATAAATCCCCCTCACTGAGCCAACATCTAATATGACGGAGACTGCCGACGGATATGTCCGCATTAAGCACTGATTTTAAACACTCGGAAAATTGAATTTGCGTTGTTGTGTGCAAGTGGGTGTTTGGTGCAAAGAGACACTGAAAGAAAAGAGGAGATCTCCAGATGTTATCTAGCGCTGACTGATGATTCATCTGGTAGTAAACTGATTGGTTACACTGAGTAGAACAGTGACAAACTTCATGAAGGATTCAGTTTTCTTTATCAGCTTTCTATCTTCCAACCTGCTGGACTCACATCACAGGATTCAAATCAAGCACCGAACATGCTGCAAATGCAGATTAACACTCAAAAAAAAAAAAAAAAAAAAAAAAAAAAAAATGTTTTACTTTTTGGGAAGCAGCTCGGCTTTCTTCCCCATTTCCTGCCTTCATGCTAATGTGATGATATTGATCTTCTCAACTATTTCTTGACAAGAAAGCATCTGATTTGCCTGTCAGTGTTAGGATACAGCAATTATATATTCTACTTTTTAAAACCTCAATTTACAGCCTGCACTCTTTTCAAGCACATGCTTCTTGCATTTAGAATATATCGGAGAAAAAAAAAATCTTTTTTAAGCTTAGAAAGATAAAAGGAAGAAGTAATACTACAACTTTATTTTTACTATTTTTTAGCAAAATGCCAAACGGACACTACCAGTCAAAAGTTTGGACACACCTTCTCATTCAATGCTTTTTATTTATCTGTATTGTTTTCTACATTGTAGATTAATACTGAAGATTAACACTTTTTTGTTTACAACATAATTCCCTATGTATTCTTTTATAGTTTTGATGTCTTCAGTATTCATCTACAATGTATAAAATAATTAAATGTGTCCAAACTTTTGACTGGTACTGTAGCCTATTTCCAGATTCTCACTTACAAGTACTTGCAGTTTTATTAGACTAATGTTATAGTTAAGTGAATATTCAGGGCACAAGCAGTTTGCAAAAGTCACCTTTTTTCTGTTATTCATCAAAAAACAATCCACAAAATGTATTTATTATAAAAGAAATATTTGTTAGTTGCAGCTCTGAATGCATCTGGATCTACTACTTCTTCCCCTGCGGTTTCCCCCTGCTCCAATTTGACGGCACGCTCACACCCAAGTGATGATGTATTTTACATTTCTACCATTTACAGGATTTCTAAACAGCATCCAAAGCCTGTTGATGTCAATTCAAAGTCTTGAATGTGAAATAGACGTTGACATGGGTCCGACACTGCTTTAATGAGCATGTCTGTGGTTTGGACGAGCAGAGTGTGCATGTGTGCAAAGTGTCTGACACCTCGCTCACTAGCCAGCTGAGGCAGTCCATATTCCTGGTGGTGCTTTGGGCCACACAGCATCAATCTATTTTATTCATTGTCTTTTGGCTACGTAAAAAAAACAAAATAGAACCAAATTCACTAAACAGAGAAGTTGTTTCTGAAGGCTGCTGTCTGGCAACCATTTCACACACTTCAAACGAGGGCGTGGGAATGAAAACGGACCAAATTGTTGCCCATGGATATGCAATGATAAAACAGATGCTTGCATACATGGGCGAATCCTAACCGTCTCTTCCTGCTCTTAAACTCACCACTGAGGCTCTCCCACTCATTTTCTCCTCATTTTGCCGTCAGATAAACATATACTTCGATTTATTTCTTCAAGTCCCTTCAGCATATGTGTGGTAGCTGTGGTGGGGTAACAGGTTAGATCACTGATCTCTAAAAATGAACACCACAGAGGGGAAGAATCAACGAGGAGAGAAAAGGCCGCAGGGGAAAAACAATCCAATGACCACTTTTGGTCAAAAGCTGCAGTAGTCAGCACCGCAGCCTAAAATTTAATTTCCCCTAAAAGAACAGCCACCTCTGTGCCTTTGGCTGCCTATTTTTAGCATGTTATCATCCTGCCTCAATCAGACCACAGCAGTCAGACCCAGAATGAAGGCTGTCAAAAGCAGCGTGGAGCTCCTCAGCGACCAGAAGTGGCCGATCAAACAGCGTGCAGCGTTTAATGCGGGAGCTGAAGACGAGAAAATGGGGTCTCCAGTCAGTTACAGTTAGCCGTTTTGTTTTCTGTGAGGCTCTGTTGAATCAGTACTGTCAGCTGAGGGGCTGGGTTGAAGTCCTACAGAACAATGCCACTGTACGCATGCTATGACTTCATAATGAATCAGTGTTTTCATGTTCCCATCTGACTGAGGCTTCATCTCAAATGCTCTTTGTGTCTTTTACTGACAACTTTTCACAAGGCTTTGTCAAACTGTTGACGCCTTGAACACGATGCCACATTGATGCTCTTGTGTCTGATGTCAACATTAGTTTACACCGAGGAAGTAGAAAGAAAGGAGATCGACAAGGGGGAGGACAGTGACCAGCAGATCAGTGATCGATGACCCGTTTCATTTGTGCTCAGCTACTTGTGCATTAAACTCTGAAGAAATTTGAGTTCATCCTTCTCCTTCCAACAATACCCATTTCAGACCATGGAGAATGTACAACTATTTTGGCCCAAAAAAAACATGAGAGATGAGTTTGGGAGTGATTTCAGCTCCCTTGTTTTAAGGAAAACAGTGTGGGTGTATGCAAAGCTGTAGCAACACATTAGGGGCCTCTATGAATATGGGATTCTGGGCCCTTACTCCACTTTTACACAAAGACTACATGAGAAAGGCTGAACTACTGATTGCTTTCTCGGGTCCCTTAGTATCAAAAGCCTTGTTGTGTGTCACCTGATTTGTTGTAATTCAGTTGAAAACTTGTAAGGGGAATAGGCAGCAATTGAGTTTAATATCAGCTGACATGACAGCGGCATTAAAGTGCAATCTGTTGTAAAATGTAGTTTAAAGACCTCTATTAGCCTTCAAGAATCAATTTGTGTTTAATCATAATCACATGCGAGGTAGAAAACAATTTTAGTCTGATCTGCAGGAGTAAAACTTGCATTAAAACTTATATTTCTGTTCCACTTTGTCAGCTTCTGAAGACCAAAAAAATAAATAAATTAGCAGACAGAACACTTACAAATACCCAATTGAAGCTCGCTTGAGGCACCTGAAGACACACTTTGGGGCCCCCAAAGCTCACTTTAATGCCTCCCTGTGCACACATGTGTATGAGATGGAGATAAACACTAAAGATGCTGCTTTTCGTTTCTTCCCCTCGCCTCAGCACCACACTCACCTCTCCCCCATGGCCATCGAAGATCCCAAAAATAGACGGGTGGCTCTTGTTGACGATGTCGGCGAGCACCTCGAACCGGTCCTCCATGTGGTCTCGCCGGCCTTGGATGGAGTACACGGCCACGTTGTTGCTCTTCAACTCCCAGGTCTTGGCGAACTCCGCGTCCAGGACGTCCAGCCCTCCGAACCGCTCGTTCTGCATCATCTCGGCCACTTTCCCCTTGACCATCTTGACCGCATCTCGGCTGGACTTGACGATGGTCTTCACTTCGTCCGTGTGGAAGAAGTAACTCCACAGAGCCAGGCTGATGCACAGCAGGAACAGGGTCTCCGGTCTGAGCAGAAAATAACGCATGATCCGACCTAGCAGGGACAGCAGGGTCATCGTATCCTCTATCATTTATTTATTTACACGCAGGAAATCGCGGCAGGTTGTTGTGTGTCGCTCGCCCCCCGCCGCGGATCTCACTCCATCGTCGCGTTTGCTTTGGCTCGCGGTGAAACAGGCACATTTAACCGAGCGTTTCGCACTGACTCACCAGGGGCGACACTTCACCGCATTTTCACAAACGCTACCAGGCAGGAAGGTGTCAGGACGCAGACCACCGGGGAACGAACGCGGAGCTTCGGGAGCTGGTTTCCCCCTTTAGCTCTTAGCAGCCCCGCAGTGAGCCACCAACGGCTGCCCGCTGACCATCTGCCGCCGTCCGACAGCACCGACACCCCGGACGGAGAAACGCAGGTCGCCCGTTGGGACTTCAAATTAAGCCAGTTTGCTGGCTAGAGCAGAGTCGTGGGCAGAGCCTGTCCCCTTGCCAGCCCTGCTACTGTTCCCAGTCCTGAAAATAGCGGTCTATGCTGGAGCCCTCACATTCCCAGCTGCCACACTGGCTGCGACTCTCTGCTGCTGCTCCTCTAAACGGTGGTGCTGCCTTCAGGTGCAGCTCGTAAAGTCTCCAGTGTCGACCACAGAAAAGCACAGCAGACTTTATTAAATCGTGTTTTTTATTTAAAATATAAAAATGTAGCCACAAACAAGGCACGGTGATACAGTTTTAATCATTACAGTCGTATTTAACTGCCAAAATTTGATATGGTTTGTGATATATTTGATACATATGATATGATATCAGTATGGAAATTAAGCAGTTAATTGTGTTGCATGGTTCCCAATAACATGACAGCAGATTCTTCATGCACTGTAATAATATTAATTAATTACGGTAATTTAAAGAAAAAAAAACTCAAAATCTGGAAGCAATTGCGCCAGAAAAACTCTAATAATAATAATAATAATAATAATAAACAGCTAATAATAATAATGATAATAAAAATGGTAAAATAAATAAATGAATAAATAAATAAATAGATAAATAAATTATTATTAATAATAGTAATAATAATAATAGATCAAATATATTTAAATCATAGTGATTCTCCTGATTTAAACAAACAGTGTACTTTTCTGGATCACAGGAGATTTCTTTCATCTGTTTTGTAATTAAAATATCAAATTGTAGCCAAAAATATGACTTACATTATTATTATGGGATTTTACTTCCAATATTTAACATATCATAGTTTGGAAATTAAGTGACATTCAAAGCAATTAATTGTGTTCCATTGTTCCCTCTAACACGACGACATTGTAAAACAAAAGAATTAAAAAATAAATAAAATAAAAAAATTGGCAGCAATAGTGCCAGAAAATGTTGGTATTTTGCTATCAAGAACTAAAAACTCTAATAATAATAATAATAAACTAATAATTATAATAATGATAATAATAATACGATGTAAAATTACAATAAAAAATCAATAAAATAATGTAAAATACAATAACGTAAAGTAAGTAAAAACTTAAACAGTGTACTTATGTGGTCAGTGGATCACAGGAACTTTCTTTCATCTGTTTTGTATAATATCAAATTGTAGCCACAAATGAGATTTACATTATTATTGTGGGATTTATCTGCCAATATTTGACATATTATAGTCTGGAAATTAAATGACGTTCTAAACAACATGAGAGCTATGGAGTCACAGGAGTGCCACATCAACATATAAATAAATAAATAAATAAATGTGGAAATATAAAGAGAAATAAATAAAGAAATAAATGTGGAAATATAAAGAGAAATAAATAAATAAATAAATAAAAAGGAAAATTTTGTCTTTGCTTTTACCTTTTCTGTTTTTTCCTTTTATTTATTTATTTCTCTTTATATTTCCACATTTATATATTTACTTATTTATTTCTCTTTATATTTCCACATTTGTTTATTTATTTAGTTACTTATTTTTTATTTCTCTTTATATTTCCTCAGTCCACCAAGAAAAGGAAAAATGCAAATCAGTTTGCTCTGGGCGGGGATTCTGAACACAGGATTCCCGCCTGACACCAGCTTCGAGCACGGCTGGAGTGAAGCCATGTCACCGTTGAGCTTCACCTTATTCTGCCACTGATAAAAAAAAAAGAAACATTAATTTACCTAATTAGCAGCGTCCTTTCAGTGTCTGATGGCAGAATCAGCCGAAGCTCCACGGTGACACGGCTTCACTTCAGCCGTGGTCAGAGCTGGCGTCAGGAAAGAAGCCTGTGTGCAGGTACAACTCCCCACCCTGAAAAGAAAGCCCCGCCCAGAGCAAACTGATTTGCATTTTTCTATTTCTTGGTGTCAGTCCACCCTGAAATAACCACCAAGAAATAAAATGCAAATCAGTTTGCTTTCACTTGGTGGACTGAGCTGTCAATCAAATGGCTTCCTGTCCAGGGTGGATAGTCGCATAGACGTTCCTGATCACAGGCATAGATATGGAGTAGATAGGACACGCCCCTCTGAGCAGCGTGCCTACGGAGACACTAAGCTAGTGGGGGCAAAGTTTCAGTGTTTTCCATTGATGTGTACTGCACGAAAATTAAAACAAGAAGAATGCCGGCTCATTGTGCGGCATACAGTTGCACACTACGTTGGACGATCAAGACAAGGAAACTTGGAATAACTTTCCACAGGTAAGAATAGTTTTGGGCTCGTTTTTCATTATTAAATCTTGTTGAGGGTCTATGAGAGCTAACTAGTTAGCCATTAGCAAAACACTAACACGAGCTAACAGCTGGACAACCAAATACCAGACGATTAATAGTAGCTGTAGTATAGTTGTACAAGCAGTAGTAGTAATACGAAAAGTACAAGCAGAAGTAGTAGTATAAGTAGCTGTTAGAGTCGTAGATGTAGTATCAGCATGTGTAATAGACTAGTATTACAAGTTGTAATAGCAGTGACAGTATCAGCAGCAGTAGTTGGTGTATTGCCACTAGTAGTTGCATTACTATTATATAAAGCCTAACTCATATATATCCAGATTAGCATCTATGTTCTTCCACCAAACCCATTTTATGATTGGGATTACAGGCAACTCTTTAGGACTGCTTTCAAATAATTGAAATTTTACCAAAATGTGGGGTCATGTAATATTAAAGGGTAGGGATACTGTATCTATTACACAAAGAGTGAGAGAAATGGGGGGGGGGGGGGGGGGGTGTTAATAGAGGCACCACAGATAATTTTTGCCTTGGGTAATTTAATGTATCCATGACTAGAGGGGGGGAAATCCAGGTTTTCTTTGCTGATTTTGTGACTAATAAATGTTCAAACACTGCTTGAGTACTGACTCTCATACAGGACTTTTAAAATAATAATTTAGTCATATAAATGGTAGACTGCCCTAATGATTGCTAACATTATCTTCAAAAAATATCCAGTCAGGAAAACTAGGATACATCTACATCCGTAATGATACCGTTTTTATTGTATAAATGAATGTATAAAATGGTGTTCATTTCTCATAACATTTTTTTTTTACAAACTGCACTCTTTGATAGTCATGAAGAATATACAACCTTTTCTGTGACCTGTTATGTTGTGGTGTAGTACAATTTTAGTCTAACAGGATGGAAACTCTTATTTGTCAGTATATTTAGATATATTTTTTTAAACAATTTTATTTATACTGTGGTCCAGTACTATTTTGTCGTCTTAATTTATTTTATTTTATCTGACCTTGAATGTATTTATTATTATTTTTTTAGTTTTAGAAAAGGAGTTTTATTCAGGCGATCGAAGACAGCCTCGAGGTCCTTCAGTGTTGCGTGACGTCGTCCAGCCCTCTGTCTTCGGTGGGGAAAACGTGGAGAGCTTTACGTGAGCAGTGTGTTGTGGATTTCCCAACAAAATCACTTCAGTAAGTTTTGTCGCGACTCCTTTGTACCATTTATACCTTTCGAGCACTTTAGCTCACACTGTCTGCTTGTTTCTCCACGAATATCGTTTAGAATCACTCCCTAAAACGACAAGTTTAGCCTCCGATGCTAACTTTGTCTTGAATCCAAAGCATCAACGAGGTTAGCAGTGCTAACTGTAGAATTTTTTTCGTCGTCTTTCTCAGTCTTATGTATATAGAAGTGTCTGTTTCTGGGTGTGCACTTCTAAAAAAGCGATAAACAATATTATTATTTACCTGCTGCTGGAAATAATATCTTTAGTTGTTAGTTGGGAGTTGCTACAAGCTAAAGTTTGCTCTGCTCTAGCAGTCTGTCTACCATCATAGCTTCAACTTTGACAGGGCCGATTACATCTGTCATGTTTCTGTTCTTAGAGGTCGCTGGGCTGTACAGGGATCCCGCTGACAACAATGGAGTATATGCAGGCTCCTGCACCAAGCAGCCAGGGAAACATGTAAGTGGGAAAAAAAATAGTTTGTTGTGTGTTTATATTCTCAGATCTGCAGTACTGTTTGAGCCTTAACATAGTTTAACCAAGGATAACACATTTATAAGCCGGGTCAGACAATGTCAGAGCCCTCTCAGTGCCTCAAATCATGTTGGAGTCATCTACACTGATCAGCCACAACATTAAAACCAGTGGCAGGTGAAGTGATGGAGAATCTCGTCCTAATACAGTGTTCTGCTGTGAATCATTGTATCTTGGCATTTATTTGGATTTTACTTTGACATCTACCACCCAGTTAATCATTGCTGCAGACCTAGCTCACCCTGTCATGGCACTACTCAGGAATGACACAAATGTGATAAAGCCGTTGCCTCCAAACTCCTAAGATCCTAATTTAATCAAGCACCTGTGGGATGCATTAGAGCATGCTCAGTACACAACCGTCAGCACCCAGAGGGTCTGCTGCCATTGTCTTTTTGTCAAACACCATTGGACACCCCTAAAAGTGCTGTGTTCATGCTCCAGTGTGTCATAGCTGTTGGTGATTTTAATGTTGTGGCTGATCAGTGTATATTTGTTAAGTTAAAGTGTTCACAGACAAATTTGTCTTATTCAAGAATGAATTAATGCAGACAAGTCTTCCTCAGTAGTAGTCAAAGTAGTCTCAATGTTAAGCCATTTTTATCTGTAATCGTGCTAGTATTGTTGAAAGCCTGGATTACTGGATAAACAGTTAGCAGTTCATTGTGACACCACACTGCATTCACAACGTGCACATGACAGAACCAGGTGTTGTATTAACAAATACATTGTCTTTTCATTAGGTGTTGTCCTAAATGTCTTAAAACATCTCCTGAAGCCCTGTTTATAAAGCTGCAAAGAACCTCTTTCACTACGAAATGGAAATCGATTAAAATATCCCCAGACTGGAAGATAAAGGGCTACACCAATGTGATAGCTTCTTGGTTCAGATTTCTTGAATATCAAAATTTCCCACTTCGAGTGTAACACAGCAACTCGGAGGACTTTTATGAGCATTCTGTGATTTCTGCTTCGGATATATCTTTGACTAAACCAAGACATCTACACACGTGGACAAAATTGTTGGTACCCCTCAGTTAAAGAAGGAAAAACCCACAATTCTCACTGAAATCACTTGAAACTCACAAAAGTAACAATAAATAAAAATTTATTGAAAATTAAATAATCAAAATCAGCCATCACTTTTGAATTGTTGATTAACATAATTATTTAAAAAAAACAAACTAATGAAATAGGGCTGGACAAAAATGATGGTACCCATAACTTAATATTTTGTTGCACAACCTTTTGAGGCAATCACTGCAATTAAACGATTTCTGTATTTGTCAATGAGCGTTCTGCAGCTGTCAACAGGTATTTTGGCCCACTCCTCATGAGCAAACAGCTCCAGTTGTCTCAGGTTTGATGGGTGTCTTCTCCAAATGGCATGTTTCAGCTCCTTCCACATATGTTCAATGGGATTCAGATCTGGGCTCATAGAAGGCCACTTTAGAATAGTCCAACGCTTTTCTCTCAGCCATTCTTGGGTGTTTTTGGCTGTGTGTTTTGGATCGTTGTCCTGTTGGAAGACCCATGACCTGCGACTGAGACCAAGCTTTCTGACACTAGGCAGCACATTTCTCTCCAGAATGCCTTGATAGTCTTCAGATTTCATCGTACCTTGCACACTTTCAAGACACCCTGTGCCAGATGCAGCAAAGCAGCCCCAAAACATTACTGAGCCTCCTCCATGTTTCACCGTAGGGACAGTGTTCTTTTCTTCGTATGCTTGGTTTTTGAGTCTATGAACATAGAGTTGATGTGCCTTACCAAAAAGCTCCAGTTTGGTCTCATCTGTCTAAAGGACATTCTCCCAGAAGCTTTGTGGCTTGTCAACATGCATTTTTGCAAATTCCAGTCTCACTTTTTTATGAGTTTTTTTCAGCAGTGGTGTCCTCCTTGGTCGTCTCCCATGAAGTCCACTTTGGCTCAAACAACGACGAATGGTGCGATCTGACACTGATGTACCTGGGCCTTGGAGTTCACCTTTAATTTCTTTGGAGGTTGCTCTGGGCTCTTTGGATACAATTCGAACGATCCGTCTCTTCAATTTGTCATCAATTTTCCTCTTGCGGCCACGTCCAGGGAGGTTGGCTACTGTCCCGTGGGTCTTGAACTTCTGAATAATATGAGCCACTGTTGTCACAGGAACTTCAAGCTGTTTAGAGATGGTCTTATAGCCTTTACCTTTAAGATGTTTGTCTATATTTTTTTTTCGGATGTCCTGGGACAATTCTCTCCTTCGCTTTCTGTTGTCCATGTTCAGTGTGGTACACACCTTTTCACCAAACAGCAGGGTGACTACTTGTCTCCCTTTAAATAGGCAGACTGACTGATTATGAGTTTGGAAACACCTGTGATGTCAATTAAATGACACACCTGAGTTAATCATGTCACTCTGGTCAAATAGTTTTCAATCTTTATAGAGGTACCATCATTTTTGTCCAGGCCTGTTTCATTAGTTTGTTTTTTTAAATAATTATGTTAATCAACAATTCAAAAGTAATGGCTGTTTTTGATTATTTAATTTTCAATAAATTTTTATTTATTGTTACTTTTGTGAGTTTCAAGTGATTTCAGTGAGAATTGTGGGTTTTTCCTTCTTTAACTGAGGGGTACCAACAATTTTGTCCACGTGTGTAACTGTTTTTTGTGATAATTTATGATCCCAAAAAAACTGAGCAGATGTGGTGATTGTTACAAAGATGGGCTTATGGTATGTTTTGTAAAATGTTTAGCACTAATATACATTTCAACTTTACTGAAGACACTGAACTCAAAATCATTTCTCGAGTAACCAAGAAAATACCAAATTGGTTGTAACAATGTTGATTTTCTCCTCCCCAGCCTGTGCTGCACCTGTGGTGTCCCCATTCCTCCCAACCCGGCCAACATGTGTGTAGCCTGCCTCCGTACTCAGGTAGACATCTCAGAGGGAATCCCCAAGCAAGTCACAGTGCACTTCTGCAAGCAGTGTGAACGGTTAGTTTCATGCAGTTGTTTACAAGCACAAATCAGATGTACATTTTTAACAGTGTAGTACACACATGATATCACTGTGTCTCTCCAGACAGCATTTATAGATGTGAATGTTTTGTTGAGACATTTTGTTGAAAAAGAAGAGGCTTGAATATATCATCTTTGATGCAGATACCTGCAGCCCCCGGCCACTTGGGTGCAGTGTGCTTTGGAATCCAGGGAACTTCTGGCCCTTTGCTTGAAAAAACTTAAGAGCTCCATGACTAAAGTAAGTCAGATTCTTGCTGAAAAATAAAAGCATGCTTTATTCATTTAATATGTACGTGAACATCTCTGGTATCAATTTCAAGTTGTCCATTGTTCCCCTCCCTGAACCTGGATTCACAATTTTGATGCTAAACTGTTTGTTTCAGTCCCATCTTGTTACTGAGCCTGTTTTTTTCCTGTAATTTCTGTGCATTATTTCTGATTTTCACAAGTTTTTTGTGAGTGTGTGCAGAAGAAGGTTGCGCACATGCAGGAGACTGATTTCAGTGACAAAGTTTGATTTTTTTCAGATTTGATGCTGTATAAGACAATATAAAATGTAATGTCCTCAAAAATACCCATCAAGTTAAATCAACACCTGTACATAGTTCAGACTCAAACAACATTGTAATCTTCAGATATATGCTATTCTTTGCAGGTGCTCTGTCATGGATTATATTGCCACAATGCTGTGTCTTGTCATGATGATGTGCACCTTCTTCACCAAAGTTCTTGTGATTATTTAGTCTGGGCTCATTCTGCTCGGTGGATTCAACAACACCTCTCTCCTTACAGGTGCGTCTCATTGATGCTGGCTTCCTGTGGACGGAGCCACACTCTAAAAGGATTAAGATGAAACTGACCATCCAGAAAGAGGTAGACATAACACAGTGGAAATAAGTGTGTGAAAGCGACATTCAATGTGAGATTAAGACTGGTTAGTGACCAGAGATAGGTGTGATGGTGATTGTTCAATTGTTTTCTGCATTTTTTTCCAAAATGGTAACTAGCAATTGTTTCATTTTGAATTTACCTCAATTTAAAACATACATACATAAAAATAAGAATGTGATGGTATAAAGTACATATTGTATTACAAAGTTACTCTGAAGGAATTGTATAAACAGCAGAGCTAACAGACCTGCCTGTTCCTAACTGAGTTATGTGTGTTTGAAAGTAGTGAGTCTTGCCATTTGCTGTCATCTCATCTTCTTGACCTTTAGTGAGAACCTGAGCCCTGTGCTTCTCAGGGCCAACTCTTTTGTTTGTGCTGTTGGAGGGCCTTTATAATGCTGTCTACACTTCCCCACTAGTCAGTTATTTCTCTAAATGGTGTGAAAATGGAAACATAAATAAAGCAAATGTTCTCTCCCCCAGTGAGTTCCTTAATGGACAGTTTCAAGCACAAAGTTTTTCGTCATTGTTTGCTATGCCGCCGGAGCATATGGTGTGACTTGTTGTTGTCTTCGCCTCTCCAGGTGATGAATGGGGCGATCCTGCAGCAGGTGTTTGTGGTCGAGTTTGTCGTCCAGTACCAGATGTGTGACGACTGCCACCGTGTGGAGGCCAAAGACTTCTGGAAGGCCGTGGTTCAGGTTCGACAGAAGGTAGGTGTCTATGGCCTACTAAAAGATCACATTTTTTTTCCATCTCCTGGTATACTTACTTTGAACTGGACTCACATTTTACTTTACAATAAATCATATGGCATGTGTTTGCTTCATTCTATTTATTATTTGAGATATTGATGGTGTGTTTTTTTTTGTTTGTTTTTGGACATGTTTCTGACTTTGGTTGTTTTGATCTTAAGCGATGCATGGATACTAGTAGAGGTCTGACAAGGCTATGAAATGTTTGACACACATTCACCAAAATGTTGAACAGGTGCATTTTGTCCTCCAAATCCCTTCAGTGTGACCTCATATGTTACTGTTGAAGCGTTGTTGTTTTTTCCGTGTTCTTTCAGCTTACTTTTTACCAGATTGGTGTACTATGAAGTGACATTAATGGGTCACTGAGGAATGTTAAGCTGAAAGTCGGGAGTTTTCAGTGTCTCAAAGATGGCTGTCTTTTAACCTGGCCAGATCACCGCGGTAGCTTGTGCTGCACAGCTAACCTTTTCACCAATTCTGTTCCTGATCATATTGCCAGTGAGTGATGGAGGCTCTCAGCTTAGGGAGTGTGTCATATCTGCAAACCTGCTGAGCTGTATGTTAGTGGTTCCTCTAATCGAAACTGTGCAGTTACAGTAGCCCTAACCTTTGTATGTGTTGCTCTGGGAACCTGTGTTCATTCAGTGTGATGATGCAGAAGATGCATAAATATCCTTTTCGTTTTTGTTCTGATTTGCTTCCAAGTTTGTTTTACACTGCTGGTGCTGTGGCTAATAGAACACAGATTAAAGAATGGATTAATGTATTGGTATTTATCACAGAGAATGTTCTGTCAATAACGTTCATTTCACTTTGATTTGACCCAAAAATAATGTAACAAATCTTTATATCCTTCAAAGCTCGCCATTACAACAGCCTGCAGACTAGTTAGCTGGCACTTGATTGGTTCATTTTGTGCAGAAGAAGAGTCAAATGTCGTGTAAACCACCTCCTGTTATGGAAGCACATATACAGCCTAGTGAAGAAAGCCTGGGTTATCAGAGAAAGATGATAACCACTGCCACCAATAGTTACTGATTGTGGTATTAGGTTTTGTTGAGCCAGTTTACACCAAGAAAGCCTTGGTAGTACTTTGTAGTGCACTCCTCTGTAATGCTGTTACTGGTTATACAAACATTGAGCTCCAGATATTTGGCAGGAAATATATCACAGAGTAATAGCGTTGCATTCCACATTGATGTATGGAAGTGAACCAAGATTAGCTTCACTGCTAGTAGATTTATGATTCGGTGATTCAGACTTGTGTCTAGTTATAGCGTCAGACGTTTGAACTTCTGTTACTGTATTTAAGTTACCTAAATTATGGTCTAACTGTTTTGCAAATATTTTGCAAAGGAGCCGCACTGTGCCAAATATATACAGGAAGTTTGAATTACCAGTCTACTTGTTCTTGTTTCTCTGCTGCTCTTTGTCCCTGGAGGCATCATTACCAACTTCACTTTGTATAGAAGTTGTTGTTGTTTTTTTTTTTAAAGTTAAACACTTGTAATTTCTGAAGGTAACAACTGGACTGTTTTTTGAAGAAGGTTGAAGTCTCAGCAGGTTGTTACCAATGTCAAGCTGAACATCAAGAAAGGATGAACATAAATCTCTGTATGACACTGTTTTTCTTTTCATTTTTTTAACAGACTGTTCATAAAAAGACTTTCTACTATTTAGAACAGCTGATCCTCAAGCATAAGCTCCACCAGAATGCGCTCAACATCAAAGAAATCCATGGTAGGTCAGTCTCGTATGATTTCAGGTTTTTCGTGTGTGGCAGTGTCCCTCTCTCTAACGATGGCTGCCTGATATTTTCCTGAGGGCCTGTACCTCGAATTGCACAGAAAAGTGGCGAACTTGCCTCGCTTGTCACTAGCGGAACTAATTTGGATTAGAATGAAGCAGAACATAATGACGTGTCGAGTGTTAATTACCTCTTCCCGTACCAGACAGCAAGCCATGCATGCATATCACTGGCGCCAATCACTTCTTACAGCTGTCCTCATGTGGGCCTCGGAGGGGGCACACGTTGTGCATCTAATCAGTGTGCTGTAATCAGAGCAGGCATTCCACACCAGTTTTGCTGCAAAGCCAGCTTCACACTCTACTGAGAGATGTTAAAAGCTACTTCATGCACACAGATGCCGACACACATGCTGTGCATTGAGTGACAGCTCAGCAGCAGCTCTCTGTACTCTGGAGTTGGACTGTGAGGTGGAGTTTGGCCCGATAGTGCAATTTAAATCATCTCCGTATCTCGGCGCCACTTGAAAGCTTTATGAAGGCTGCAACATGTGGCCGCCATATTTTCTTTCCTCTTCATCTGCTCTCTTGTGTGTTTTGTTTGCATACGTGTTTGCTCTGCGAAGCGCGCCTGTGATGAATTTAACGGTATTGCTCTTTTCTCTTAGAGGGGATTGATTTCTACTACGGCTCCAAGCAGCACGCTCAGAAGATGGTTGACTTCTTGCAGTGCACCGTGCCCTGCAGGTGAGCAGTTGCTACCTGTGAAAACACTGAACACAACCTCGAATGTATTCAAACCGTTCCTGTCTGCCTACATTCAGAGATTATGCTTTCATCCAGTGGTCCAGAAATTTGCGAGCTAATGTGGAGCTAATTTTCCAGCCGCTGGTACCATGATGTAGCCTGTGGATAATAAGTTGTTCTAATAAAAACTGCATTAGCAAAGCATATAAACCGATTAAAAAGCACTGGAATATTTTACAGGGTTTTATTTGTTGTTTCTATTAGTCCATACAGTATAAAAAAATGTATAAATGTTGTTCCTTGATGGTAGAAACATTATGTAATCCATCCCCTGAATGAACCTTCAACAGCTTAGACGGACAGCATGCTGCTTTTTCCACGTGTTCAGAACATTTGGTTGCATTTAGGCCATTTTGCTGTTATGATTTGTCCAAATGGTACAACGTGTCTCTAAATGATGTCATTTCAATTTTAAAGGTCGAAGACATCCCAGCGCCTCATCTCTCACGACATCCACTCGAACACGTACAACTACAAGAGTACCTTCTCTGTGGAGATTGTACCTGTCTGCAAGGTATACAGGAATGACTTTTATTTATATTGTGTACTATATATGTAAGGAAATGATTCAGTGTTAGCAGGGAGATGCACCTTTATCTTGTCAGAAGGGTAGACAAGCCAGAATTGTCATATTGCTTTGCACATCACCACTGAAGCCTTCATTTTGTTAGCTTAGGTAAAATGATATGCCTTAAAAGCGGTCTTATGCAGGTGGAAAACTGAGGCTGGCCAAGATTCTTTCATGTTATTGTTTTTGACAGTTGATAGTAGGGGTAACTGATTCAATATAAAAGGGAGAATTAATATACTTTAGCATTAAAGCTAAAAGGAGGACAGAGATTCTTGGCAGGTGTGGGTTTGTTGTTTTCAATAGCAGCTTAATCCTGTTTGACATGTAGCTTTAGTCGTGTGTTTTAAATAGCAGCACATGCAGTAGACTGAGTGTATTCTCACAGCATGTTTGTATGATAGAGGGCATGCAGAGGCATATGCAATAAATGAAAACAACAAGCGCCTTCTGTTGGGGAAACATTGGCCAGCATAGTGTGCCTCCACAGCAAAACCTTTTACTTTCCCTGTGACCTCAGTTTGACCCCGGGTTGTCTGGTTGTGTCTGGTTGCCAGGACAACGTAGTGTGCCTTTCACCGCGGCTGGCGCAGAGCCTCGGGAACATGGGTCAAGTCTGCGTGTGCGTCCGTGTCACCAGCACCATCCATCTCATTGATCCCCGCACCCTGCAGAGTGAGTATTTCTACTGCCAGGAGTTCTAACGGGTCCAACTGACACCGCTTTAGCTTCAGCATCGGCCTGCTTTGGTTAAATGTAGCTGCTGTCTTGTGTGTCTGGTTGTGGATATAGTTTGAATCACTGGACTCATTAATTTTGTAAGGTGAGCTGTATATATAAGCACTCTGAAACACCTGATGTACAGCTATCTCAATGTCAGCTTTGTAGATTTGAAAGCAGTGCATTGGGTGAAGTAGACATGCTTGAAAATTGTTCTCTGCTTATAATAAAGTCAATAATTATAATTATTAGCCTAGTGTTGAAACAACTGATCCATGATCAAATGAGCAATTTGACAGTGGGAAATTGCAGGAAGAGCTCTTCAATTTTTTTGACAGTTTAGAAGAATTTTTTTGGCATTTTCATTTTTCTTGAGTAGTATGTAGAAAGGAGAAAAAGGAGTATAAGATGCAGCAAAGATCCTCGGCTGAAACTCATCCAGGGACATTACATTTATGTATTATGCGTTTCAATCATTAAGCGACCTGGGAATGAAAGTTTATAGACGATTCAGTACAATTTAAATTAATCATAAAAATAATTGACATATTACCCGATAATGAAAGTTGGCAATATTGTGCAATAGATGAAATCTAAAATGGACTGCCAACTCCATTAGGGCTGCAGCTAATGATTATTGTCTTTGCTGAAGAATCTGACACTTATTTTCTCACTTTGGTCCATAAAGTGTCAGAAAACAGCCACAATCTGACTCTTACAAGTTTCTAAAGTCCAAATTAATGTCACCAGATGTCATGTTTTGTGCAGCAGACACTTTAAAAGTCAAGACACTAACGGTATTACCACATAATTATTGCAGCAGATTCTCTCAAGTGGGTAGTTGGATCTTAAACATTTAAGCAGCAATGCAAACACTTTCCTATACATTTCTTTTGATCTGCTAATTGTTCCAGCTGTACACTTAATTTGGAGTCTTTTAGGATTTCCACTTCTGAAAGCATTGCCACGGGTTGTTTATGGATTTGCATCTTGGAGTGTTCAGCAAAAAAACTACATCAAAAGCACTTCCTCTATATTGCTGTGGTGATACAACTGAGAGTCGCTGCCTCGTCGACACCCTTCAACAGCTGACCCCAGTTTGCCGACCACATGTTCATCACGGCTTCCTTCTGCTCCCAGTCACGGCACAACATCAGATTCGCTCACTAAGAGAAAAGCACATTTTCAGTTTGCATTACGTTCGCCGTCACAGCCAAGTCATTGTATTTGGAAGGATTTATAACCAGTACAAACGCGGTGACAATTAGCGAAGATGTGCTTCCTCTGTATCTGGTGCAATCACTCATTACGTGAGAGGCTGCGGCGCTCCTCCGCAGAATTCTGACATTTTGAAGCGGCACACACGTTTTAATTACTCTTCAAAGAGCAGGCTATTTTAGTTGCAGAAAGTTTTTGAGTGGGCTGAATTGCAGAAACAGCCTCAAGGCTGTTTGGCGGATTCGGCGGCAGTAGGGAGTTCACTCAAGTATTAGAATAATGTGTGTGTGTCCCGGTTTTTTTGCTTGTGCAATTTATTTGCAGCACAGACAGAACACATAATTCCTGTCTAGCTTGTTTGGAAAATGTGGAAGAAGAAAAAACAATTTGCAGACAAATCAGCCTCCTTTTATTTTTTAAACTTATAGAGTTTACAGATAAAGGAACTCCCGAGTATCTGGAAGTTTTCAAAAATGCCTGAAATAATCACATGCTTCGAGATTGATCTGTTTGATTAGAATGAATCCCTTATTGTTTTTATCTTTAGCTGCCGACTGAAAATGGCTGCCTCCATCAGAGTAGGACACCTTATAATACATAAATAATCTCTCATTCACTAGTTGCTGAGGTGGATGGGAACACATACTGGCGCAATCCCTTCAACAGTCTCTGTAACCCGCGGCAACTGGAGGAGTTCATCGTTATGGACATTGACATCATCAGAGACCAGAAGCTGGGTGCTGGAGCTGGCATGAGGTCCAACAAGGTAAGAGGGTGTGTGTGTGTTGGTGCAGAACAGATTGCATTATGGGGGAACATTGCTCTTCTCTCGGAAGCAAAATCAATAGCAAACCATTACATTATCCCTGAACCTGCATGTGGGATTCAAGCCAAAAGGACAGAAACACTCAAGAGTGTTTCTTTTGATGGGGATGAGGGTTGTAGTTTGCTCTCTCTCTCTCGCTTTCCTCGATCTGAATGTTGCATTATCGATGCAGCTGTCTGAATTAACAGGAGAAATACAACAAGAGTAATGTTTCAGTGGCTTGAAACTATTTATATTCCTTCTTTGTGTGTTTGTGTGTGTTTTACAGCACACCCTGGCTGATGTATGGGTTCAGAAAACATCAGAGATGGATACCAGCCAGCAGTATCACTGCCGTACATTCCTGGGCCACCTGCTGAACATCGGAGACCTGGTGATGGGGTGAGTGAAGGATCGATGAGATGTTCAGATGTTCATCATGTGAGCCGTTCAGACTGTCAGCAGGCTATGAGCTTTACACTTAATGACACATTTACTTTGCACCCGACAGGTTTGACTTTGCCAATTCCAACATTAACGATGACTACCTGAATCAGATGAACCCCCATCATGTCCCCGATGTGGTAAGACTCAACCACACTTACCCGAACATCCTCTTTGAAGTTTTTCGCCCACTGTGGTCTTGATCAACTCTGACCTCTAGTGGCAACATAAAATATTGACCGTAGATTTGATAACATTTTAAAAACAGTGCATTCTTGCAAAGAATCACACAAGAAAAATATGCCGATATCCTTGTGTTGTTTCAATTTGTACAACATGCATGTGGAATGTTAAAGGTGTTGATCAAGAAAAGCTACGACCGCAGCAGGAGGGTGAAGCGCAGGAACTGGAAATTGCAGGAGATGGCCAAAGACCGTGAAGGCATGGACACAGATGATGAGAGGTGGGATACTTACGTTAATGTCATATGTCTCTTAAAGTGAAGAAAGTAAACCTTCAAAAGACTGCCAACTTAATCACAGCCTGCTATTTAAAAAAGTATTACACAGAAGTTTAGAGTCTGTTTGGGACTAATTTCAGATATGAATTAGTGCACATTTAGAGCTTCCTCTGAGCATTTAGAGCAGAGTGATGGTAGATGCAGGCTGGATTTGAAATAAGCACGCAGTTGCCATGTTAATTGGAGTGAAGAATCGTGGCATCCAGGAGAAAGCTGTGGCTCATTAATGTTTTTGGACGACAATGAAGCTCCATGAAGAAGAGGAATAAGCTATATCAGGCTTTGGGTACACAGATGATGGAACGATTCATTGTTGGTTTTAGTTTTTTTAATTGAATTTGTTCACAATAAAAAAAAAAAGTACAATATCACCAGACTCATCCTTTGATGTGATGTGCTTAAAATGTACTGTAGATAGCTGTGGTTTTTGGTATTCTTCTGCAAAACATTCTTTAAAATGACTTGTCTACATTTGAAACTCCTTGACAATACTCCTAAACAAGTAAAGGATGTTTTCTTAAGAGTGATATTGAAGCTATGATGAATTTTGTACAAAGTTCCCTGGTACAGAAAATATGGGAAAACACTTAAGAGGGAAGCTGATGATGAAATGGTGATTAAAGCCTTGACATTGTTTTGCTTTGATGAATAGTTTGATGTTCCAAGAGTGCCAAATATCCTGTGGATGTGTTTTTGTTATCAGTAACTGTGCCAGATAGGTTTGGTCTCAACTTGCTTTTCTGTCTGTAGACAATACCAGGACTTCCTGGAGGACCTGGAGGAAGATGAGTCTCTGAGGAAGAATGTCAATATCTACAGAGGTGAGCGGCTGGACACTGCAGACTTTCCTCAGTAGCAGTATCCCGAGAGGTTTCAGAACTTCTGATGATATATTTAGGTTTCCACAGTCAGGCTACGGCTCATTTACTGCAAACGGCTCCTTAAGTTTCTGATCGTGTCACACTGTTTATTACGGATGATGCATCGGATAGTTAATGAGCAGATGCTGATATTTCAATTTCAGATGCGGCAAAGATCCCGGTGGAGAGCGACACTGATGATGACGGAGCGCCACGCATCTCCCTGATGGAGATGCTGGAGGAGCTCAGCCTAAACGATGCCACAGGAGGAGAGGGTGCCGACATGATGACAGACTAGCCGGTCGCCTTTCTGCCTGTGTGGCACTGACGGCTGATCTGTAAAATACAAAAACACAATTAGACACCTCTAATGTTGAACAGATTGAGGACTGATTACACCGCTAAAAGATGATGTTTTATATTGGGAAAAATGGACAGATCCTGTGCCTGTGTGGTGTAATGGCTCATTATAGTTAAAACCTATAAATTAGACATCATGCAGGTGCCACAGTTACAAAAACATTTTCACTGAGAATCTGGACTTTTCACTTGATCATGTACTTCATCCACCTCATCTCAGTGGATTATTATTTCCACTCAGGGCTTACAAATATGCATTTTCTTTTCTTCTTTGTCATGTAAAATCTTTTCAACGATATGGAAATGGAGTGCGCGTAGATTACATCATCAAAATAAATATTTATGCTTCAGCCCACTTGTCACAGACATGTGCTGCTTGTTGAAAACCTTGTCATCCACCAGAGGGAGCTTTGTGTCAAAGAAATGAGGAGTATTTTATTCACAGAGACACACTAGTAGTAAGCTGAGCCAAGTCTGTTAATGGTGTCATTTGGCTACCGTGGGCAATATTCAAATACTCTCTCTGCTTCAACACCTTTTCAGCCAGAGCCAGTGCGGTCTGTGCACTGATTTTTGCCTGAAGCTGGAATTAGATTTGAGTATTCTCTAAATGACAGTGATGTCCTTGTGTGACCTGTAGTGATGACCAGAACGTTGGCAGAAGTACCAAACAGTTTCCAGCTTCCATATTTCACCATTTATGCATCGTAGCTGCACAGATATAGCCTAGCCGCGCTAGACAACCCACAGCATGAATGAATGGACTTGCTCTTATATAGCGCTTTACTACTCATCAGAGTACTCAAAGCGCTTATATAGCAATTGCTTCCATTCAACCATACACTCACACATTCTCACTCTGGGGTGGACGGAAGCGTGGCTGCCAATCCGCGCCTACGGCCCCTCCAACCACCACCAACATTCACACACCAGTGAAGAGCACTGGAGGCAAGGTGGGGTAAGTGTCTTGCCCAAGGACACAACAGCACATGACTAGGCGAGAGCGGGAATCGAACCGCCGGCCCTTCGATCATTGGACAACCCACTCTACCACCTGAGCCACAGCCGCCCCCACACCAACGAATTTAATTCTCTGCCAGGGTGGGTCTAGTTACCCTCCATAAGGCTTGAGGTTGGATGCTCCTAAAACTGGCCGACGAATCACCATGAAGTGTAGAGTCAGAAGGCGGGTGTAACTAAGTGACGACAGAGGCGCGACGATTCTGACAGAAACAACCGGAAACAACTAGCCTAGCCGCGCTAGACAACCCACGGCAACGAATTTAATTCTCTGCCAGGGTCAAAAACAAAAACGACAACAGTCGTTGAGCTCCATTAGCACCGACTCTGAATAATCTTTCTGTTAACATGTCTGTAATATACTTGAGCTTCACCCATTGACTGTATAAATAAGGCTTCACCGAACTACCGCATCCTCTGATTTCCAGCGCTCTAGGAACTACGTCAGCCTATTCGTTGCACTGATTGGTTGTATAAATACCCAATTGCTGCAGAGTGATTTGAAAGACAACCTTTTAGCCCGCCTCCCTCCCTGTCGAGCGTGCCTAGACCCTTGCGTCTTCAGAGCATGGGTCTAGCGCGGCTCGGCTAGCACAGATACAGACTCAAACTTCATCAATGCTAGATTTCACTCAAATCACTTCAGTTACATGTCACACATTTTACTGCCTGGGCTTCCCTGTAAAACACAGATAACCTCACAAGCACGCCACCATCAAAAAAGGGGCTTTTGATGTTCTAATAGTCTAGCATGAATTTGATCACAATACAGTACATTTATGTTCTAAACATGACTGAGTTAAAACAAACACAATGTAAAGCTGGAAGACGTAACATACAATTCTGTAGGAGAAAGGAATGTGAAACTAATTTTAAAAGGCAAAAAAAGTCTTGTAGTTTAAGGCTTATAACAATGAAATGATGAGCTTCTTTGTATTTGATTATCTGGATTCTAACGTGAGGTTGCTGTATTCTACTTCTGCATCTGTTGAAACCAGAATGGAAATGTGCCTTTTGGTCATAAGGCTTCAGTAAAGTGGATCAAATGCTAAGAAAAGTTTTGAGCTGATTTATGGGAACGTGAATAAGCTTGAGGCACTTTATGTGAGACCGTTTGCTCAAAAAATCTTCTTAGGAGCATTTTAAAATGGCAAGAAAGAGCTGTGCACGTGTAATATCAAACATTTGTGATGATCCTGTTTGATTTGGGATTCTTCTCAGCATTTTTCAAAACCAGAATTTAACTTGGAGTTAAGGTGGTTGTTGAAGTGTTGTTTTGTCACTGGGTTTGTTGCAGAGCTGTGCACACCTCCCTATAGACATGAAGCTTTAAGCTTTCTAAGACGGCAGAGGAATGTGTGCATCACAAGGTCTGTGTGACATGTCTCACTTTTTAACTTAAGGGCGGAGGAGAGCCAGTTTCTTTTTCACAAACCTGAGCTGGTTGTTAATGGTAATCAGATCTACTTGGGAAAGTGAATGAAGTGAATCCCCTGTGTGTGTGTGTGTGCGTGTGTGCGTGTGTGCGTGTGTGCGTGTGTGCGTGTGTGTGTGTGGCCTGATTTGCCTCACCATCTTTGCATGTGCACAAACTCAGCCCCTGTGACTCAAAATGCTTCCCCTGTCGTTTCTGGCATTAGTCGTATTGCGGGCAGCAGAAGATGAATGTGTTGTTGGAACTTGGCGCTGATTTGAATAATGATTTTCATAGTCATCGTAGCAGAGCAGGTCAGGACAGTTCATGTAAAGACGGCAGTGTCTCATTTCTGTCGCAAATCTCCAAAGATGTACTCCTTGTGTCTGGCCTTTTTCAAACCAGTCCTCATCCTTCTGACGCAGACACGTTCGCAGAAGTGTATCCATGCGTAACTGGTGCGCCACGGCGACACAGCCAGTGTTTACACATAAATAATGCAGGGCTATAAGTGAGCAGATCAGCAGACCTCACAGAAGATAAGGCCTCCTAATTGTATTTCTGACGGCAGAAAACTGAAAAGCACCTCTGCTTCTACTTTGTTTCTTTCCCAGGGGTGTTTGGGTTGTTTGTTTCCAAAATACTTTTGACATCACTGATCCTAAATGCTAAACACTCAGTGTAGTTTGCAAAATATTCTTATCATCGAAGTGGAACCAGGTGTTGGAGCGTGTTGATGTTTCTTCTTTAGCCTTTACTTGAATGAAGAGATGCAGGGCTATTTGTGACTGCTTAGTGAGCGACGTTTCAGTGAAGATTGCGCAAAGGCTGCAGCAGAATATTATATCAGATATTATTTCACGTTCAGTGCACGATTTAATATTTTTATCTGGTTATAATAACTAACATTTACTGCGTCCTGGGGTTGTGGTGCGCCAGAGCGATGCCCGCTCTGTGTCTGCTTGTTTTTCCATCCTGTGCAGCAGCAGCGCTGCTACTGCTGCTGCTCCTCACTGCGTCAGAGGCGGCACTGCGGCGCGGCGTCGGGCTGCATCATGGTGGGACAGATGCGCGAAGGATGCGACACGGACTGAAGAAAGTTTAAAGATGCTGCGCGAAACGGCCGACTTCCCACGGCCGAAATAGAGCCGCGAACCCAACACATCGACTCCCTCCTCCGTGTGACGCAAGGACTGTTTATCTTCGGTGCTGCGTAAACACGCGTGGGCCTGTGCGTCCTGTGAGCCCCCGGTCACTCCACCTGCATGATCTGTGAGCCAGGTGAGTGGGAGCACGAGTAAGTGGGTGTGGTGTCGTTCTCTCAGTCTGCATGTGTAGTGCTTATAGCCCGGTGGCAAACTGGTGAGGCAGCTTTTCGTTTACACAAAGCAGCGGAGCGGCAGCAGCAGCAGCGGGACGCGGGCTGGAGCTCGTCCTGAAATAATATCCATCATTAGTAGATATTCTGGGGATCTCAAATCGGCTGCTAAGGTGAGTCAATATAGATTCGGTTTTACACAACACGGGCTACAGTAATCTCTCAAGAACTGATACATCCCCTCTAATATTCCTTCTATTAAAGAAACTCTGAATTAAACCTGTAACTGTCATTCTCACTGATATGTGCACCAACTAATCTTACATTCTGGCTACCGTTTGCGCAGGAGATATGGCTTCAATCATCTGCAAATTTTGTGCGCCAAACTTGTTAACTTAGATATTTTCAAGCCATTTAACATCCTAATTGGGATCCAAAAAATGCTGTTATTGTCCCAGAAAACCACCAAAATGCGTTTTGATTGTGGTGATTTCAATGCAACAGTCACAGATTGATGTTTTTATTTAAACAAAGAAGCTTTTTTCCTTGCTTCCTTTGGACAGCCGCCTCTTAAAGAATATATATGGCTATTCTCCCGACTTAAGACAGGCAGGTGAGCACACCTATAGCGCACCTGTTGGCTCCACCCCCCCAGCAGCGCAGCAGGATCCGTAAACGTACATAAGTACACTAGCTGGAAACCTACAATCCATGCAGAGTGAGAGAGCCTTAAACAAGTGGCTGTTATTGTGTCCGTGCATGCGCTGACCTGTGCTGTATCTTCAGTGAGGGCTCTGCTCATTAAGCTCCTCTCACATACTGTAGCAAGAACTCATTTGTGAGAGTCCCATGTGTGGGAATAAGAGAGAAAGACGTAAGGACTGCTTTATGTCGTGGGAGACCCCTGGGTTTAATTTCTTTTAATTGCATTTCAGTATTGTTGTTATCCACATTCTGAAATACCTAGATGTTCTACATGTGGAAAATTGCACAATATCAACAATGCTTATGTATATTTCTTGTTTTTCTGATATTCTCTACATTTTGCTCTTTCCCCGTTGTGTGATCAATAAAAGATTGTCTTGTCTTATTTTTGTCTAATCTCATTCTTTTTGAATCACGGTCCACCTCTGCCCGGCCTGCAGGATGAACTTCAAGAACCTGAGGGAGTACTTGGCCTGGTTGTACTACCAGTACCTGCTCATCACCGGCATCTATGTCCTGGAGCCGTGGGAAAAATCCATCTTCAACTCCATCTTCTTCTCTGCCATCGCCATGGTGATCTACACCTCATACGTCTTCGTTCCCATCCACGTTCGCCTGGCGCTGGAGTTCTTTTTTGGGATCTTCGGCGGCCAGCCTGAGAGCACCATGGCGCTCATGAACTAGAAGAAGAAAACATGAAGGAAAAGAGACCAAAAACGGGTGGATTAGCATGAATCTGTACATCATTTCCTGTAACTCAACTCCTTCGCTCCTGGAGCTCCGTCTTCACACCACGTCCGTCCCAGCAGTCAGTCACCTCAGCTACTCAAGACTGAAAACATGAAGATCTTAATGGAGTCCTCTGGAAATCAGAGCCTTCCTATCTTCTTTACATCCCAAACCCTCTGGCCTTACCCCACGGTATTAGACGCACAACTCTACATTACTTTCACACCCTCCCTGTGAAACGTCTTGTGAAGTGTTGTTTGTCCTTTTTTGTTTGTTTTTGTATTGTTTTTCTCGCCATATGTCCTGTGTGAATGCTTAACACCTCTGGGTTTTGCATGATATGGTCATAGCTGGTTGGTAGATTTGCATGCTTGTCTTCATTACAAAATACAGCTCGACTCGTTTCTTTCCATCACGACTCTAAGGCTACAGTCTTCAGAGGTTTAGTTTGCCACTTTGATAAAAGTTTTAAAAAGGGAATGGTTGGAATCAGCAGTCAAACATCACTATATGGTGCACCTTTACCATTTTGTAGCATCTGAATTGCATCTGCAATGAAACTTAAAATGTCAGGATCTTGCCTCAGTTTGCCCCAGGCCCTCATTTATTGATTTACTGGTCAAAGTGTTTAATAAAGGAAAATAACGACGGAGTCCATGCTGAGCCTTCTTTTTATCTCCAATTTTTTACCTGTTGGCATGTCAGGAAGGTGTACTCTGTGCCATGCATGAGCAAATATTGATACAACACACCTCTGTGTTTTAGGCTTGGCTTTGTTACCGACGTAGCTTTACTTAACCCCTGAAGTCAAAGGAGAACTGTTTGCTGTCACATGCAAAGATAGTGCAGACAAATTGGCCTCAATGAAAAGCAAAGCCCGACTAAGAACAGTCTTCCGTATGTATAGTTGATCTACAGAGTGAGTCATAGCGTATCTGGTAGTTGCTCAATATCATTTTTTAATTATTTGTGCTTTGGGTCAAGGGCTTGCCAATTCTAGTTTAAACATAATCTTTAAGTTTTCTTTATTTATATGAATTATATATTTATAAACACTGGTAAATGCTTGGCTGGTTACAATGTCAGTTACCAAACTTTGTTTTTTGGATTATTTATACCTGTGTTCTCTTGTGGCCATAAATAACACATAATTCGTTCTTTTCTTTGTTTCTTCACCTAAAAGTGCTTTTATATCGTTAACAGGTTGTATCGGTTAATTTCACTTTTGATACACTTTTGCAGATATCTCCAGCCCCCCCAAAGCTTTATGTCACCATTTACCAAATGAATGTTTTATTTATACATGATAGCAGCACATCACTGCAAAAATCAAAGAATAAAGACATCTGAAGCTATTTGGACAACTGCTGTCTTTCTCATTGTAGTCTGGTTTCTGCTCTGAATGCTCACACATACTAATAGTTTGAGTCTGTATTCATGCAGCTTATCAAGTACATTAAGCCTTCAGTCTAGCAGAGCTTTGAAATGCAAGAACAAGCAAAACAAAAGCTTCATGGGCAGCACATTTCTGACCCAATAGACTGCACCACATAAAGTGAAATCACACAATAAGAGGCAGCGCCACCAAACCAGTTCTCCTTAAACAGAGCAAGAATGAATGCCTGGAGGCTTTGGTTTCCCTTCTGCAGATACTGGGTAACATGTTCCATGCCTACAAAGCTGTGGTGACCTGAAGCCTGCCACCCTTTTTATCTTGGAACAGACATAGTTTAACCCAATGTTTGCAGAATAGAAAGAGATGAATGGTGCGGAAATAAAGGTTGCACTGTACATTTCTGCAATAAGATTGCCATGGATGGTGGAGGAGGGTAATTGTTTTGGTTGTCAGTGAGGCTGCTGCAGAGGGACTGGCAAGCTAACTATGTTCATGCATTGTAACTGAACACCTCCACCTTGTTTTTTTTTCCAGGATGTTGAAACACAATAGCTGCAACACCCTCAGTTGTCAACCTGCACAACCATGCTCATCCCAGACTAAAGAACTCCTTCTACCCCCTTTCTTTTTACCCTTACTTACTCTCCTGTCTTCTCGCATAAAAAACGAGGTAAAGCATTTTCTCATGTCATCCTACTTGGTTTTGTTTCTTCCTCACAGTCTTTGAAGAGCTAACCTCTGTTTACACTACACATGTTAATTCATATCCCATGAAGGAAGAGGTCAGAGGTTATCTCCATAATGACAAGGTGTAAACAAAGCTATCTGCACACTCACATGCTCTCCTGACACTGGCAGCGGTGGTGTATTGTTTCTGTTGTGTTTACATGCGTCCTGTCACTGCTTCACGCAGCTTAAACGGGGAACTCCTAGCAACTGTCGGGGCCCCACATACAGACAGGTACATGACACCAAAACAAATGCACGTATACGTGCCGACACTGGGGTCACAGTCAGGTGTCAGCTTACAAGGAAACCCCAGAAAGTGTTAAAAAATTAATATCATCACCAACATTCTGTAACACCTTCCCCTCTGGCTGAAGTCAAGCACTCACAGGGCTGAAATTCTACAACTAAACAGCCTCCGAGATAAGGTGCTATTGTGTAGCTCTGCCCTCCTACAGGTGTGGGTCATTACAGTGAATGTCTCCATGGAAAAACCTGAAGCCACTGTTTAGACACAATCCATGATAGACATGGGCAACAATAGACACACTTAGACACACATACACAGTGTTATGGCTTGTACATGACCTTTGATTCACATTTGACACACTTAATCCTCTTTTCTGGTCACAAACACATAGAACATGCTGTTATTTCTCAAATACAAAGACCTTTTTTTTTATCTGTTTACAGCCGAAAGCTAATTTGCAGTGCCGTTACTAGATGGCTCTTTGAAATGTCTAAAACGTAACAATAAAATACATACAGAACAGAACAAAAGACAATGAGAAAAGACTCATAAAACAACACAGGACACACACAATACACAACACACAATGTTTATACCATTTATGTAAAATAATGGACATTCTTCACCAAGCATTGTATGCATTTTGTGTACTGCACTGGAAGATATGACACAGAATACTGCAAAGTCCACCAAATAAGTATTTTAAAAGACAACTGCTGTCTTCGTTTTACTTTTTTCCTAACTTTTTCTTCTATTATTGTGTGCAAAAAAATGCTTTAGAGTCAGCAATCAGAGATACATAAAATATATTAAACGTGTGTATTGGGCATGCCATATTGATGTTTGTACATGAAAATAGTGAATATGACTGGATAGTCCTTAAAAGATAATGATATCGGAGCATTTAATAATAATAATAATAGCTTTATTTATAAAGCGCTTTCCGTTAAAGTGCCGTACACAGAAATAAAAACAATAAAAAGAGATGAATAAAAACAATAAAAACAGTGAAAACAGTGAAAACAGAAAACTGAATCTACAGTTTCTTTGCAAATCAAATCAGCATCTACATTTCCATTCCACTTAATTATTTGCTGTGGCTCCATTTAGAATTTGTAACTAAACCAATATATTAAAAAAGACTTCAGATTCAGAGAACAGCATTAAGAGGCTGTCTAATTTTAACAATAAATACATTTTTTTCCCATTTAACTGTTCGATTTATGTCATTCATTATGACAACAGATTTTGCAGATTTTAGCTTCTGACTCCTTTTAAAACCTGTACCATCTAAGAACAAAAGAAAGACAATACCCTGCTATTATGTTGTGTTACAGTGCATTTAGCAGGCTTGTTTTGAAGGAACATTGTTTGCACTGTTGGGTGTGTGTGTCTGTATCTGTGTGTGTCCCTGTGTGTGTTGTCGTGCAGTGTTTCGGGTGGGGTCTCGTCAAACACACTCTTTTGTATTCTCTTTTGTATTCTTTCAGATGTGATTCATATTGAGCTGTTCTGTCTCATTTTGAAACAAGCCGGTTTGTTTACAGAGAAAAACAAAAGTTTTAAACACATTTTTGGTAAGTTATCCACTGATGAAACAATATGCATAAACTAAACACTTTTGGATAATTAGTAGCATAATTTGTGAATATAATTACGTTCCCAACACGGTGTTGATGTACAGGATCACGCTGTTGTGGCCTCAGGATAAATCAATGCATTGTCTTATGTTAATGCCAGATTTTCTTGACTGATCTTCATATAATCAGACAAGCTTTGTGCTGTGGCATTTAGGATGATTGTGCAATTACTGCCATTCTTTATTGATCAAAGATGGAGGAGGAATTCAGCTCATGACACCCCTCCCAGCTCAGCCCAGTTTATCTGAGCTCTGAATCAGTCAATATGAAGCTAGGAGTGGCTGGACTGATAAAAACATGAGTCCAGCAAGGCGTGACGCCACAGCTGGACTCAAACCCTGACACGGTGACTTTACTTTCATTACACATGAAAACATTGTTGTGATACGCTTGGCAAGAACAGTTAAAGACCAGTGTAACCTATTAAGGCGACAGGCTGCTCTTGTAGAGAACGTATGAGAGCAAAAGTAAATAGATAGATAGATGTACAGATAAAATTATATTCATCCTTTTGGTGAAACTGTAGGTATCCAGTAGCACATACATGTTAAAATTAAGAAAAATAAGAAAACCAATGTGCAAAAGAAGGCGAAATAATGTGAAAATCGTGCTGGTACGAGATCGTCCGTCTATTATCTGAATATTTTTAAGCTGAAAATGTTCAAAAAGACATAATGTGAGCTGAAATAAATGTTTGCATATATTCCAGATTCATCATGTGTGTTTGTGTTTGTGTCAGATAAGGTGTCCTTACAATTACAGTCAATAATTTAAGGTTTGTAGCTGTAATGAAGAAAGAAAAAGTCTGCCACCAAGTGGTCAAATAGGGAAATATCTGTTTTCTTGTGTGGATGCTCAAACGTGTGATCTGAATTCTTAGCACTTCAGACTACTAAAATCATCACAACTATCTGTGTCTGACAAACAAATCACTCTAGTACAAATAATTAGGATGCAGTTCAGACCGTCTGCTTGTAGTTGTGTGTTTCACAGTGCTCAATATTCATGAAAAAGAGGGACATTCATCAGCGTGTGCAAGCTGCTGTGAAGGAATGTTTGACAGGGTACCAAGAATTTTCCAGTGAAACACAAGGGAGTGAGTGAGACAGAGTTTTTCATTTTTTAGAAGTTGATACCAAACCTCTATGATCTTTACAGGGTCGGGAAGCTAAATCCAATCACTGAGGAGGGAACTGTGTAAAAACAAATCAGCCCAGGACAGAAGATGAGGGGTGTGGAGGTGAAAACAAGATTGCTCTTTGTCTGTTGATTTAGGGGCATATGAGGGCAGCAGTAGGGTGGTGTAGTAGGCTCTGTGGAGATGAAGAAAAAGATATGAGGAGTAAAGAGAGAGAACTTACGACTTTACAAAACCTAAGGAGCTTGCAGGATACAAATACATAAAGGCATCCCAAAACACTGCTGTGATGTCTTTTCCTTCATTTTTCCTGTCAGCCTGTGCATTATGTTTACTGACAGTGACTTAATGTTTTGTATTGTATTCCAAGAGTAATGTAACATCAGCCTGAAAATCAGTGTTTTACTGGTCTCTCTGGTTCAGAGCTTCAAATGTGATGCACCTCTGTTGGGTGCACCTTTAAATTACTCTAGTATTTCTCTACTATTTTAAAAAATACTAGAGATGTGTTCATCTGCTGGAAGATTGTTCTTTAAAGCTATGCTATGACATATTGGGAAATGCATTTGATTATCTTGAAGCATAAAGTTACAGCCTACAGCTCAGGACAAAGAAAGGAAACAGAAAAACAATCTGCCTGGTTCTGTGTGAACAAAACCCCCAGCAGTCCTGGGTTTTATGGACGATTATGTGCAAAACAGTCTTTTAATGCATCACTTCCTCGCTCTTGTCGACACCATAATCTTACTGTGTTCAGAAGCTGATTATGTTACCTTTGAGTGGAGGTCTGCTGTAGCTTCATATTTAAGCAGCCAAATATAAAAGTGTTTTTGTCTTGTCATCTGACTGTAGAAAAAGCAGCGTGATTTTCAAAATGTAAAACTATTGCTTTGAGTGATAATGCCATTGTGACTGTAAGAAAATTAATCATGCAAAATTCTCTTAATAGGAAGTGTCCATATCAGCCCAGGCAAAACTCAGTAAACAAATATGACGAGTAAAGCACGTGACACAGTAGTATAACCTAACCTAACCTACCTCGCTTTGCATCCTCTGCATAAATACATCAATCTCTGTCTCTTTTACATCTCAAGCGATCACTTTTGACCTACTTGCATATGTAAATAAATGTAGACTTCACCACAAACAAACGCTTTCTCTCTTGTAGAAAAGGTCATCGCCCTTGTGTAACCTACTTTAAGTGCATTAGAAACATCAGAGAAAGTGTGGCAAGAGAAGCTGTTTTTGTACTCCGTCCGACTACATGAGATGTGTCTACGCTGCCAGCAGTTCGCTTGCCAAAGTCATTAGCTGCTAATTCTGCAGGGTCTAGATTTTCATTGATAAGATCCCAAACAAAAAAACTGTCTATGGCCTTAATTGTGCCTGTGAGCATGGTGGCAGAATAGTCATACAGAGTGGCCGGTTGCTAAGCAAGTCCCTATCTTAGTGTCTCACTCTCAGCCTTACTTGATACACATTCACTGCAGCTTCAAGATCTCCCCCACATGAATGGGGTTAACGTAAGGCAATACACCTCCATCCATCCAAGTCATCTTTGGTCCTCTCTCTGCTCGGCTGCACCGGCTGAGTAAGTTAACTCTTCCTTATCCCTGGCTCTATAGAGTGCGGATGGAGGTTGAGGGCAGGGCCGGTGCCAGTGTTAAATGAATGGACAGGTGAGCAGCGCCCAGGTCCTCTGTGGCCAAGCTGGGCACTGTAAACTGACCGCCGCTGTTGTGTGTGGTCTGAATGGAGCTGAGAGACGATGTTGTTGGGGTCAGGCATGGAGAAGCCCACAGGAACCCGTCTCTCTCTCAGGACTCAGCTGCGTATCTGACTCTCCATCTGTTCGTCTTTTACGGAGGGGCAACTCAGGGACACTTTACCTGAGCTGCTGGGAAAAAGGAAGAAGAGGAGTGTGTAAATGCAGGATAGGAGATAAAGAAAAGTGTATGTGAGAGAATAAAAATGGTTTAAATGAACACAAGCCTCTCCTTTTTTTTGTAGCTCTATCCTCATCCCTCCATCGACTCTCTTTGTTTCCTAAATTTCATTTCCCTTCTTCCTGCTCACTCATAGCTGGTCATAGATCTGTCTGAGGACGTGAGGTCTTTGGCAACTGAGGCATGTCCACTGCTCAAACCTTCATTGTCACAGGCAAGACGAGAGTTTCGACTAGACAGCTCCCAGAAAATCACTTTTCTACAAAAACCTGATGCTATCTTGTTACAGCGTAAGAATGAATCATTGTCCGGCCACACAGTATGAATCATAGTTAACAAATGTTGCTGCCAGCAGCCTTTAGGGGCTCATGTGAGGAAAAGTCGGTCACAGTGATCAGGCAAGCATTGCAATTGCTCCGATTTAAAGGAGATAAGCTGGTCCCTTCGACAAACAGCTCAGGTTTAGCAGCTGTTGAGTGATTATCAGTGCTCTTTAGGCTAAAGCTTTCCTTTGGATGCCCACCAAGTACCGGTAGATTCTAAATACTGAACTCCTTGTGCTATGTGCCAATTTACTGATCGAGTTTTAAGTCTTTTTAATTAATCGTTGTAGACATTGTCATCTCGGTCAACTTGCAGGATTCTACATAGAGCTATACAATAAAAGGCCAAAAACAAAAACTGCCCTTGCAGCTACTTGCAGAGTGTCGTCCAAACCCAAGCTTGAAAAAAAAGGCCGCTGTAGTGCTCTGGCCTCTGTCACAGACTCCTCTTTGCTTGGCTTTGTCCCACCGTAAGAGCTTGGGTAGTAGGCTGGATGTTGGAGGAATGCCCCCCATATCAGGTGGCCCATTGCCCCACGGCCTTTGCTCCTTGCCTAGCTCGCAGCGAGGGAGTGCTCCTGCCGGGCGCTGTATCCCGTGTCACAAAAGCACCTTTCTACACAACGGGGCTAAAGAGAATGGGCCACAGCACAGTGGTTCTCCTTGGGTCAGCTCCAGCCCGCCATAGTGGGATTTCAGACCTCCCCCTGTGCTTCCAGCGAATACCCTCATTGGTGGGGATGTTCTTTCACCCAAGGCTGGCAGAGATATCAGAGAGACCTGGAGCTCCTGGTGCTGCCTCCAAGACATCGCAAGAGCGGATAAATGACCGTACTACTTATGCATAACTGGGTGAGTCTTATGAAATTTGCTGAATGCATATTCTCAGGGAGTTATGTGTCACCATCACAAGTAACCTAATAAGACCATTAGTTCATGTGTATTATTGTTGGCACATAGATAACTGATAAACTGAGATTGTGATTTAAGAAACTGTAGGTTTTCGTTCTTGTCCAACATCTAAGATGCTGAAGTAATTGATGAATGAGCAGTGAGGGGAATCGGACAAATTAAATCAGCTTTGATTGAACGGGGAAAAAAATATAGCTCCAACCTGAGATTGGCTACCGAGGAAAGTCAACATAGAGGAGCAAAAAGAAGAAAAATAATCAGGAATAGACATCATGCATGCATGAAGTGATCAAAGTAAAGATGTCTTGGTTCATTGTTTCGATATGAGTGACTTTCAGCAGCGAACTGTGACTCTGCATGTACTATTTTTGTGCAGCATGAGATAGAAGTTGAAATTAGTGCAGACTAACAGAAGCACTGTCTTGATGTGTTTTTCAGATCCCAGTCAACCATGAGGATTATCTCCTGTCACTCAACTCTTGTGGTTGTTGTTGTGGTTACGCTCACTGCAGTCTCCTGCACTGAAGCCAAGACGACACAGAAACCAAAGTACCAGTACACCAAGAAGCCCGTGTCTCAGATCACCATGCACAGCCCCATCACGACCAGCATGCCAAAGACTCTCAAGATTGTACCGACCGCAAATCCATTGCCACCGCACAGGGAGCCCACCACAGAGAGGACCACGTACCCAAGTCATGTCTTTCCACAGTACTACAGTGAGGGCACTGAGCCCCCTGGTGCCGGCCCTGAGAACTACACCCTGGACTACAACGAGTGTTACTTTAACTTCTGCGAGTGCTGTCCACCTGAGAGGGGCCCCAGGGGTCCAAAAGGAGACAGAGGCTTGGCAGGTATCAGATAATGCGTAAATATAATTAATTAGTTTGTTTACGTGTTTAGTTTTTAGCATTGTACATTTAACTTATTTTTTTTACTTATCTAGGTCCACCAGGTGATAGAGGCCTGGCAGGAGTAGCTGGTTTACCCGGCCCACCTGGTGTGAGTGGTCTGATGGGGTTCAAAGGAGACAGAGGTGAGTAGAATAGGGTTAAATACACATTTAATCTGGCGTGTTACAAAAATATTTTGAAACTAATACTGTGTATTGAGACAATGCAGATACAGCTATGACACATTACAGCCGAAAAGGTGCTTTGGGCTCAACAGCAGCGCTTGCTCTTTTTGAGTTCCTAGAAATCAGGCTTGACCAACAAACAATTACAATTAAAGCTGCAAGCAGCATTGGACGGGTCCTCGCATCCTTGCTGGTCGGTGAATCCACACATGTCCACCAGGTGGTGCTGCGACTGAGGTGGTGGACTCTGATCACACATGTAAAATTTTAGGCAGATCGAAGCATGTAGAGGCTAGTTATAGAGCATTTCCTTCCATCCACCAGGTGGCGCTATGACTATGGCTGTATATGTACATGTGAATGTCATCAGGGCAGGACTCTGATCATACATGTAAAGTTTGATGCAGATCGGAGCATGTTCAGGGTGGTTACACTGCATTTGTCGTTTCATGGCGTATTGTAAATTTCTAGGGGATGCCATTTCCATGCCCTCAGACTTTTGCAGAGCATTTTGATAACTTTTGATCACCCATGCCTGCCGTACATCCTGGCCAAATTTCAGCTCTCTTGGTCCCAGCCCGATACAAAGTTCTACACCGCCATCATGAAGTCCATCCTCAGTTCGTCCATCATCGTGTGGTCGCTGGGGCCACTGCCAGTGACAGACAGACTTCAGAGCATTGTGCTCTCTGCTGAGAAGGTGATCGGCTGCAGCCTCCCATTTCTCCAAGACTCAGGGGTGTGCAGGTCGGATCGCAGCCAACCTTTCTCACCCTGGACACGAACTTTTCGAGCCACTTCCCTCACTCAGGAGGATATATATATATCGCTCATCAGAATAGATTTCTATTAGTATATTTGTTTAAAACATGTTACAGTGGGTACCGGAGGCTCAGATGCAAGAAATAAACGAGTAGACAGATTTGCAACAACAATGAATTTATTCACAGAAGCAGGAAGAATACAAAACTACAACCGGAACTGGAACTGGCTGTACAACTCAGGGTGAACTCAGGGAACCAACCTAGGAGCCTCTAGAGGCAGGGAAGACCAATAAAAAAACAAACCCAAAAGCTAAGGTTAACCCACTGCTGGTAACACCAAGGCAGGAGAACAAAATAACAAGGGAAATCTAACTAACAAAAACTAAGCAACCAAAACTCTGCACTAAAACCCAACAGCTCAACCCAAACTGCTCTTGACTATATGGAGCTAACACAGCCGCTATGCTAACCTAGGGAGGTTAGTATAACCTGCATCTGATAACACCAGGGCTGGGGGACCTTGCTGCCTCAAGGGGGGGGGCTGACAACAGATGATTTTCCTTGACCCAGCGGAATCCATTGAGGACCAGGAGCAGACCAAGGAGCCGGAGGAGCGAGGAAACCAAAAGCAACGTCCAGCATCAAATGATGACTGACAACGGTTCTGATAGGATGCCTGGACCTGATTAGCTGGCCTCCACCTGCACATGACCTGCTGATGACAGATGACACACACCTGGACTCCTCATCAGCACAGCACACACCTGCAAAGAGAGAGAGAGCAAAGCCGAAGGAGGAGAGAGCCCTGCCACAGCTCACAGCCTAAGCTGTGGCTGTAACAAAACATGTGACTTTGCATGTTTTAACACCTTATTTTGCAAAGAAATTAACACGTTCTTGCCATCTGCAGATTGCGCTTTAAAGAAAAGCGCCTTTATTTGTCACGTTGAAATAAAACGGAATAAAATGTTCCCTCTCCAGACTTTACAGTAGAGCCTGAAAGTTGCCTGATCTCAGAGCAGCTCTGTGTCACAGCAGGGCCACATTCATCATGCCTGTTTGCCTGTAGTGGGAAAACAAAATATATGTAAATATAAGTAAACGGAGTGTGAGCTCTCCCTGGTCGATAGAGTGCTTTGAATTTCATTATACAACAAGCTGTCCGGCCGTTATAAATGAGGCCCATGAAAAAGAAGTGATCGCTGGATATGATAAAGATGAAATGTAATAGTTTACGCCACCATGAATCTGATTGTAACGTCCACACTATTAGAAAGGCCGATAAGAGCATTTATGACTATTTGCTTGGGGTCATAAAGGGAAGTGGGCTGTTTGATTAATACGAGCAGCTGGCCAGCTCCAGGTTCAGCACATTCTGATGTTGCATATAACTTACAGAGGTGGTAATGGGCCGGTTTATTTACTAAAATGTGATCTGTCACACATGTGAGATAAGCAGAATTATGACTAACACATTCTGCATTTCCCCCAAGTGCTGCGTTGATACGCATGCTGTGTAAATGTGGGTGAGTAATGCTTTTGTTTTCGCCAATGAAATATTCACTTGGGTGACAAGATGCTATCTGCTAATGTGGTTTATACAAAAGTGTAAAACTGGTTGGTTTCCTCATTCAAAAAAACATTCTATCGATCCTTGGGACCGTCGGTGCTCGGTGCTTTCCAGACATGTTAAAGGAGGGGACTTGAAATCCCAAACTCTAGATGAAGAAAAATTCAGTTATCAAGCTAATAACATAAAGTTACTTCAACTTAAATTAGTTTTGAATCAAATAATAACACAGACATTTAAGTTTACATTCACACAATATTAAATTAATGCAATTATCAACGATACTTAGTCAAACTAATCCCTCAGAATAATGTTTGAAACCTGAAAGGTTTATCTAGATCAGTAAGTTTTGTTTTTTATCTCCCAACAATGCATTTAATCAAGTGGTGCAGTAGGTTCCTACTTTTTAGAATGTATATATTACTTGGCTTACTTATTATAAGAAAAATTGACCCCTGGGTATCAACAGCTCAACCTAAGTTGTAAGTTACAACATGAATGAAAAACAAACCCTGAAATTTCTCAAATCTTCCTGACACAACAGATCCACTTCTCTCTAGAAACCCAATGAAATACTTAAGTATAGTATACAACATATTAGAAGGAACTACATAGAATAAGTCTGAGTTCAATTTAAGTTTACTAAAAGAAAACCTTTCTGTGGAAGTCTTGTTTTGCTGACTTTCATTGCTTTAACTTCTCATCTTGCTGCACTGATGTAGAAATGTACCCCAGGAAATCACAGCAGGGTGTGGTTGCAACAGGGAAGTCTTCTGACTCAGGATGATGCTGTTTTTGTTAAAAGTATAATAGGCACGAGACCTACAACCACATTTGATTTTTCACCAAGAAATAATGAGCAATAACAGATGTCAAACAAAGGCTGTGGCATTGAGGCCTCCTGACTTTAGAGGTCTCTAATCCTGTACCTTGTAGGCCAGTTACATTTAATTCTTCCTCCCCAAGTAGTTCATGTTTAAAAAGAAATATTCACATTGCTTTATTGTATAAATTTCTTAGGTGATAAAGGTGACAGAGGAAACAGTGGGACCAGTGGGCCACCAGGAATTCCAGGAAAGCCAGGACAAAAAGGTAAAACTGTTTAGGTGGTCACTGAATTATCACTCTGCCAAGGCGTGGCAGAGTTATGTGACTATTGGTGTACGTTTGTCTGTGAATCTGTTAGTCTGTGAATCTGTCTGTGTGAAACATTACTCAAAAACGGACCAACAGATTTGGATGAAATTTTCAGTGAAGGTCACAAATGACACAAGGACCAAGTGATTAGATGTTGGCACTGATGTGGCTTATAATCTGGATCCACGGATTTGTTAAAGATTTCCCATTGGGAG
Source organism: Acanthochromis polyacanthus (assembly GCF_021347895.1). Lineage (NCBI taxonomy): Eukaryota > Metazoa > Chordata > Actinopteri > Pomacentridae > Acanthochromis > Acanthochromis polyacanthus. The sequence continues at coordinate 35,000,855 of NC_067125.1, forward strand.
ATATAGCTGCCAGGACAGCATCGCTATAACCATGACGTGAACACTGTTATTTACATGCTGACAATCACATGATTGTGCTCCTACTACAAACTGACTGCAATTTATCAGTTGGAAATCATACAAGGAACAAATGATTAAACTGTGGGGTGTTTCTGAGTCCCATCAATTCCAACCACCCGCTACATATTTAGGTCACGCGATGTAGCAAACCCCAGCCGGACAATGACAGTGTCTTCATCATGTCAAGAAACCGCTTCTTAGATTAAAAACTTCCTGTATAGAGGTCTTTCCTAACCTATTGAATAAATCCAACAAAAGGGCCAAAAAAAAACTTTGAAATAAAGTCATACTTTAGTTTGTCGTCCAAAATGTCATTAAAACGTCATTGTTACCTCCGCCAAGGAGGTTATGTGACACCCGGCGTTTGTGTGTCCGTCCGTCCGTCTGCCTGTTAGCAAGATAACTCAAAAACGCCTGGGCAGATTCACATGAAATTTTGAGGGGATGTAGACTATGGTAAGAGGAAGAGCTGATTTTATTTTGGTGGCAATCCGGAAAGGATCCTGGATTCTGGATCACTTTGAATTTTTTAGTATGTGGTCCAAAATAGGACAAAAAAAACATCATAGGTTAGTATGTCGTCCAGCAAATTGAAGGAAGGTGTCCAGATAGCTCAACTGGTTGAGAAGGTGCTTCGTAAACAGAACTGTGTCAGAGACACAGGTTCAATACCAGCTCCTGATCCTTTACTGCATGAGTTTCCTGTTTTCCTCTCTATCCTTGGTGGAGGTCTGCACTCTCTGAGTGCTTTTCTAGTTTAGTATGTGGTTCAACAAGTGGAAAAAATGTCATAGTTTAGTTTGTTGTCCAAAATATGTAAAGAACGTCATAGTTTAGTATGTCATCCAAAATGTCACAAAAACATGATAGTTTAGGATATGGTCCAAAATGGGGTAAAAACATCATAGTTTACTATGTCGTCCAAATGTCACTAAAACTTCACTAAAACATCATAGTTCAGTATGCCATCCAAAATGTGACCAAAACCTCATAGTTTAGTATGTGATCAAAAATGTCACTAAAACATGATGGTTTAGTATGTCGTCCAAAATGTCACTAAAACATGATATTTAAGTATGTGGTCCAAAATGGGGTAAAAACATCATAGTTTAGTATGTCGTTCAAAATGTAACTAAAACGTCATAGTTTAGTATGTCGTCCAAAATATGACAAAAAGGTCGTCAAAAATGTGTAAAAAATGTGATAGTTTAGTATGTCGTCCAAAATATGACAAAAAACTCATAGTTTAGTATGTCGTCAAAAATGTGTAAAAAATGTGATAGTTTAGTATGTCGTCCAAAATATGACAAAAAAGTCATAGTTTAGTATGTCGTCCAAAATGTGTAAAAAATGTGATAGTTTAGTATGTCGTCCAAAATGTCACTAAAACGTCATAGTTTAGGATGTCGTCCAAAATATGACAAAAAAGTCATAGTTTAGTATGTCGTCCAAAATATGACAAAAAAGTCATAGTTTAGTATGTCGTCCAAAATGTCACTAAAACGTCATAAATTAGTATGTGGTCCTAAATGGGGTAGAAAGGTCATAGTTTAGCATGTCGTTCAAAATATGACAAAAACATCATAGTTTAGTATGCCGTCCAAAATGTGTAAAAAACGTCATAGTTTTTAGTATGTCATCCAAAATGTCACTAAAACGTCATAGTTTAGTATGTCGTCCAAAATATGACAAAAATGTCATAGTTTAGTATGCCGTCCAAAATATGACAAAAACGTCATAGTTTAGTATGTCGTCCAAAATATGACAAAAATGTCATAGTTTAGTATGTCATCCAAAATGTCACTAAAACGTCATAGTTTAGTATGTCGTCCAAAATATGACAAAAACGTCATAGTTTAGTATGGCGTCCAAAATATGACAAAAACGTCATAGTTTAGTATGGCGTCCAAAATATGACAAAAAAGTCATAGTTTAGTATGTCGTCAAAAATGTGTAAAAAATGTGATAGTTTAGTATGTCGTCCAAAATGTCACTAAAACGTCATAGTTTAGGATGTCGTCCAAAATATGACAAAAATGTCATAGTTTAGTATGGCGTCCAAAATATGACAAAAACGTCATAGTTTAGTATGTCGTCCAAAATATGACAAAAACGTCATAGTTTAGGATGGCGTCCAAAATATGACAAAAAAGTCATAGTTTAGTATGTCGTCAAAAATGTGTAAAAAATGTGATAGTTTAGTATGTCGTCCAAAATGTCACTAAAACGTCATAGTTTAGTATGTCGTCTAAAATGTCACTAAAACGTCATAGTTTAGTATGTCATCCAAAATATGACAAAAAAGTCATAGTTTAGTATGCCGTCCAAAATATGACAAAAAAGTCATAGTTTAGTATGGCGTCCAAAATATGACAAAAAAGTCATAGTTTAGTACGCCGTCCAAAATGTGTAAAAACGTCATAGTTTAGTATGTCGTCCAAAATATGACAAAAAAGTCATAGTTTAGTATGTCTTCCAAAATGTCACTAAAACGTCATAAATTAGTATGTGGTCCTAAATGGGGTAAAAAGGTCATAGTTTAGCATTTCGTTCAAAATATGACAAAAACATCATAGTTTAGTATGCCGTCCAAAATGTGTAAAAAACGTCATAGTTTTTAGTATGTCATCCAAAATGTCACTAAACCGTCATAGTTTAGTATGTCGTCCAAAATATGACAAAAACGTCATAGTTTAGTATGGCGTCCAAAATATGACAAAAACGTCATAGTTTAGTATGGCGTCCAAAATATGACAAAAACGTCATAGTTTAGTATGGCGTCCAAAATATGACAAAAAAGTCATAGTTTAGTATGTCGTCAAAAATGTGTAAAAAATGTGATAGTTTAGTATGTCGTCCAAAATGTCACTAAAACGTCATAGTTTAGGATGTCGTCCAAAATATGACAAAAAAGTCATAGTTTAGTATGTCGTCCAAAATATGACAAAAAAGTCATAGTTTAGTATGTCGTCCAAAATGTCACTAAAACGTCATAAATTAGTATGTGGTCCTAAATGGGGTAGAAAGGTCATAGTTTAGCATGTCGTTCAAAATATGACAAAAACATCATAGTTTAGTATGCCGTCCAAAATGTGTAAAAAACGTCATAGTTTTTAGTATGTCATCCAAAATGTCACTAAAACGTCATAGTTTAGTATGTCGTCCAAAATATGACAAAAATGTCATAGTTTAGTATGGCGTCCAAAATATGACAAAAAAGTCATAGTTTAGTATGTCGTCAAAAATGTGTAAAAAATGTGATAGTTTAGTATGTCGTCCAAAATGTCACTAAAACGTCATAGTTTAGGATGTCGTCCAAAATATGACAAAAATGTCATAGTTTAGTATGGCGTCCAAAATATGACAAAAACGTCATAGTTTAGTATGTCGTCCAAAATATGACAAAAACGTCATAGTTTAGTATGGCGTCCAAAATATGACAAAAAAGTCATAGTTTAGTATGTCGTCAAAAATGTGTAAAAAATGTGATAGTTTAGTATGTCGTCCAAAATGTCACTAAAACGTCATAGTTTAGTATGTCGTCCAAAATGTCACTAAAACGTCATAGTTTAGTATGTCATCCAAAATATGACAAAAAAGTCATAGTTTAGTATGGCGTCCAAAATATGACAAAAAAGTCATAGTTTAGTATGGCGTCCAAAATATGACAAAAAAGTCATAGTTTAGTATGCCGTCCAAAATGTGTAAAAACGTCATAGTTTAGTATGTCATCCGAAATATGACAAAAAAACGTCATAGTTTAGTATGTCGTCCAAAATGTTACTAAAACGTCATAAATTAGTATGTGGTCCCAAATGGGGTATAAAGGTCATAGTTTAGCATGTCGTTCAAAATATGACAAAAACATCATAGTTTAGTATGCCGTCCAAAATGTGTAAAAAACGTCATAGTTTAGCATGTCATCCAAAATGTCAGTAAAACGTCATAGTTTAGTATGTCGTCCAAAATATGACAAAAACGTCATAGTTTAGTATGGCGTCCAAAATATGACAAAAAAGTCATAGTTTAGTATGTCGTCAAAAATGTGTAAAAAATGTGATAGTTTAGTATGTCGTCCAAAATGTCACTAAAACGTCATAGTTTAGCATGTCGTCCAAAATATGACAAAAATGTCATAGTTTAGTATGGCGTCCAAAATATGACAAAAAAGTCATAGTTTAGTATGCCGTCCAAAATGTCAGTAAAAACGTCATAGTTTAGTATGTCATCCAAAATGTCACTAAATCGTCATAGTTTAGTATGTCGTCCAAAATATGACAAAAAAGTAATAGTTTAGCATGTCGTCCAAAATATGACAAAAAAGTCATAGTTTAGTATGCCGTCCAAAATGTGTAAAAACGTCATAGTTTAGTATGTCATCCAAAATGTCACTAAATCGTCATAGTTTAGTATGTCGTCCAAAATATGACAAAAAAGTCATAGTTTAGTATGTCGTCCGAAATATGACAAAAAACGTCATAGTTTAGTATGTCGTCCAAAATGTCACTAAAACGTCATAAATTAGTATGTGGTCCCAAATGGGGTTAAAAGGTCATAGTTTAGCATGTTGTTGAAAATATGACAAAAACATCATAGTTTAGTATGCCGTCCAAAATGTGTAAAAACGTCATAGTTTAGTATGTCATCCAAAATATGACAAAAAAGTCATAGTTTAGTATGGCGTCCAAAATATGACAAAAAAGTGATAGTTTAGTATGCCGTCCAAAATGTGTAAAAACGTCATAGTTTAGTATGTCATCCAAAATGTCACTAAATCGTCATAGTTTAGTATGTCGTCCAAAATATGACAAAAAAGTAATAGTTTAGTATGGCGTCCAAAATATGACAAAAAAGTCATAGTTTAGTATGCCGTCCAAAATGTGTAAAAACGTCATAGTTTAGTATGTCATCCAAAATGTCACTAAATCGTCATAGTTTAGTATGTCGTCCAAAATATGACAAAAAAGTCATAGTTTAGTATGTCGTCCGAAATATGACAAAAAACGTCATAGTTTAGTATGTCGTCCAAAATGTCACTAAAACGTCATAAATTAGTATGTGGTCCCAAATGGGGTTAAAAGGTCATAGTTTAGCATGTTGTTCAAAATATGACAAAAAAGTCATAGTTTAGTATGGCGTCCAAAATATGACAAAAAAGTCATAGTTTAGTATGCCGTCCAAAATGTGTAAAAACGTCATAGTTTAGTATGTCGTCCAAAATATGACAAAAAACGTCATAGTTTAGTATGTCGTCCAAAATGTTACTAAAACGTCATAAATTAGTATGTGGTCCCAAATGGGGTAAAAAGGTCATAGTTTAGCATGTCGTTCAAAATATGACAAAAACATCATAGTTTAGTATGCCATCCAAAATGTGTAAAAAACGTCATAGTTTAGTATGTCATCCAAAATGTCAGTAAAACGTCATAGTTTAGTATGTCGTCCAAAATGTCACTAAAACGTCATAGTTTAGTATGTTGTCCAAAATATGACAAAAAAGTCATAGTTTAGTATGCCATCCAAAATGTGTAAAAACGTCATAGTTTAGTATGTCGTCCGAAATATGACAAAAAACGTCATAGTTTAGTATGTTGTCCAAAATGTCACTAAAACGTCATAGTTTAGTATGTCGTCCAAAATATGACAAAAAACGTCATAGTTTAGTATGTCGTCCAAAATATCACCAAAAACATGATCGTTTAGTACATTGTCCAAAATGACACCAAAACGTCATAGTTTAGTATGTCGTCCAAAACATGACAAAAATGTCATAGTTTAGTATGTCATCCAAAACATCACCAAAAACGTCATAAATTAATATGCTGTCCGAAATGTGACCAAAATGTCATAGTTTAGCATGTCATCCAAAACATGACAAAAACATCATAGTTTAGTATGTCGTCCAAAACGTCACCAAAAACGTCATAATTTAGTATGTCATCCGAAACGTCAACAAAAACGTCATAGTTTAGTTTGTCATCCAAAATATCACCAAAAATGTCATAGTTTAATATATGGTCCAAAATTTGATAAAAACATTATAGTTTAGTATGTTGTCCGAAATATGACAAAAAACATTATAGTTAACCACGCCTGACGTACGTCAGCGGGGTTACTGCATTCGCTTCGGTATCTGGCTGGCTGGGTAAGTATTTATGTATGTATGTTTGTATGTGTGTATGTCCGCTCCAATATCTCTGCAAGTGCTGAAGTCAGGATGATCAAACTTGGCACTGAAGATCAGTCTAAGGTCTCCTGCTCAGGTGTGGAGTTACAGGTCAGCAGATTAAGTAGGAAGGGATATACTTTAGATGATCAAAATTGATACAGAGTCATATGCAAGTATTTAATGCCATCTACTGAAACTCGCCAGTAGATGGCGTGGTTCTGCCCTCTACTGAGGGCTCCTCTAGTTTAGCATGTCATCCAAAATGACACCAAAAATGTCATAGTTTAGTTTGTCGTCCAAAATATCACCAATAACGTCATAGTGGAGTATGTCGTCCAAAATGTGGAAAAAAATGTCATAGTTTATGTCATCCAAAATGTGGAAAAAACAGAGTTTCGTATGTCATCCAAAATGTCATTAAAATGTCATAGTTTTGCATGTGTTCTAAAATATTGAACAGCCTAGGCAGGGTACTGTACTCTCTTGAGTGCTTTTCTAGTTTTATATTGTTGCTATAGTTTACTCTTTATGATGCAGTTTCCCTTACCTTGCAGGTGATGTTGGCTACAAAGGTGCAAAAGGTGAAACAGGGTTGCCAGGTTTCAAAGGTGATAGTGGGGAGAAAGGAGAACCTGGCCAAAATGGGACTGCTGGTGAGAAAGGAGAACCAGGAAAAGAGGGGCCAACTGGACCTCCAGGACTGGCTGTTCAGCAAGGGCCTAAAGGAGACAAGGGGGATAAAGGGGAGTGTGGCTCATTTGGGGAGAGAGGACAGAAAGGTGAGCGAGGGGATCCTGGGTCTCCTGGCATCCCAGGAGGGATGGGTATTCCAGGGTTGAATGGCAAGCATGGTGCCCCAGGGCCTATGGGGATCCGAGGAGATCAGGGACCTCCTGGACCTCCAGGAGAACCAGGGGTCAGAGGGCTTCAGGGACCACAAGGTATAAGAGGGATGCCTGGACCTAAAGGGGATCGAGGTTACCCTGGCATGAGAGGTGATCGGGGCATTCGAGGATTCAAAGGAGCTAAAGGATCAGGGGTTCCCCAGAAACGCTCCGCCTTCAGTGTAGGCATCTCTCCAAGAAAGTCCTTCCCTCCTTCTGGCTTCCCGATCCGCTTCGACAAAGTCTTCTACAATGAAGAGAACCACTTCAACGTCACTTCCAACAGCTTCACATGCGTCCACCCTGGGGTTTATGTCTTCTCCTTCCACATCACGGTACGTAACCAGCCTCTGCGAGCCACACTGGTGGTGAACGGGTCACGGCGAGTGAGGACGCGGGACTCTCTGTACGGTCAAGACATCGACCAGGCGTCCACTCTGGTGGTGCTCTGGCTGGCTGCAGGTGATCAGGTGTGGATGGAGACGCTCAGAGACTGGAATGGGGTGTATGCCAGCAGTGAGGATGACAGCATCTTCTCTGGGTTTCTGCTTTACTCAGACAAGGCCTGATGCCCAGTAATGCTGCATTGACAATTTCTTCTTCTACTGTGCAGATTCAGTTTATATTGAAGAAAAGGCCAAATACTGGTGGTGCTACACTTTGCTTGTGAGCTGCTCAGAAGCTGCCCTGTACATTTTGTATTATCTCCTAACCTCTTGTTTTACCCATTACTTTTTGAATAAAAATAAGACTCTTGTGTTATTGAGGAATATCATTTACAGCATTTTGATTTACGACACCCCATTGAGTAAATTGGGTATATTGTGCCATCTACAAAAATGAGCTCAACTAATGAGTGAAACATCTGGTGAAAAACACACACAGTATCATCCAGATGTTTAGCGGGACTAGGCTTCAAAATAAACTCCCATTGTGAGAAGAAGACGACTGTAAAATGACTGGAGAAACGACAAATGCTAGCAGAACATGGGAATATTCATCATGAATGGGAATCCTACATTATTATTGTAGATTGCAACACTATAAAAATGCTATTAAGTGCCCAAATAAAATGAAAAAAGTGCTTTTATTAGTAATAATAAAAAAAGATGAAAACCAATCACACTGAAAAAACATTAAGTCTCAAGTAGTGACAAATACTACCAAAAAGTGGCTGTATTGAAATGAAAAATATAAATAAGATTTATGATGAAAAATGGATCATTTATGTGGTATCAACATACATGCATGAAACTATATTCCATATACTTGTAGACCAAAGTATTTCTGATAGTTATATTAACAGCAAACAAAGCAATGTGTAGGAGTTTTACCATTTATGTGAAATGTTTCTTCAGTTCTAAACCATGCCTGATATATCTAACCTTCACTTCTACTTCAAACCAAAGCCTGTGAAGCATTTGATCGATGCCTCTAGTTGTTCCATCAGTTAAATGAAATGACCAAATGTCACCTGTGTCTCGTTTGTTTAACCCCACATTAACTTGCTGTTTTTCTCTTCTGCTTTAGTACTTCTCCCACTTTAACCACTGTTTCCTTTCTAGCTGCACTGTCACCTATGACAACCTAGTTGGCCTGTAACTGCAAAAAATATGAAGTGTAGACATGATATAAGTATACAGAGGATGTCTCTGTGGTCAATAGCTTTTGTATTAATCTTACTGTAATACTGTAAATCTGGAGCGAACCTTCTGCAATGGTGAAATATAATATCTACCCATGTATTATCATACCAGTATTTCTAATATGTAAGAAGTACTGCTCTACAATAGAGTTGTAAAAAGAATTTTTTTTTTTACTGAAAATAAAGTCAAGTAGTACATATTGTTTATCAAATGTTTTATTTGCTTTATAAATGTGACATTTCCAGCTAATTTCCTACAGGTGACATGATGAAGTTGATAGTCTAGTATTTGAAAAACGATTATTACACAGCTAATCACAATCATAAGTGTGCAATGGCAGTATAATGACCTGGAGGGATTTATATCAGAAAGATAAAGATATAACAGTCATGCTTTATTACTCTGATTTAGGTTCATTCATTTCAAGGTGACAGACTCTGCAGAGATCTCAGCTACACCACTAGATTCGTCAATTGTGTCTTCAGATTCTCCAGACAAAGGTTCCTGGGTGGTGTAGGCAGGCCCTGGGGTAGTATGTCTGAAAAACTGCAGAGGACGCTCTGAGGACTGGATGCTCCCTTCTGTACGCTGAATCAAAGTAGGAGTTGGAGTGAATCGGTGGGCTGCTGTTGGCTGAGCTGCAAGAGGCAGGAAGGCAGTAGTGCGGCTGGCAGACCGGAGTCTAGCTAGCAGAGTAGTTGGCACCGGTTGTGAAGGGTTTGGAGGATGCTCTGATGACTGGATGCTCTCCTCTGTACGCTGAGTAATAATGGGAGTGGAAAGCTGGGCTACTGTTGGCTGAGCTGCAGGAGGCACAGGGCGGACTGGAGAAAACCCTGCGGGGGCTAATGGTTGTGGGTATCTGGGACGTGGAGGCGCCATAATCCGTGGGCCTATTGGGCCAGAGAAAAGCTGACCTCAGAAATTTCACAATTTTGGCAGTTCAGGGGTTTAGGCTTTAAACATTACTTTAGGACGCACAGCAGGTTACATTCACTTTTATGTACCTGCTATTTGTCCAAAGCTTTTGGCCTCGCTCCACCTCAACAGGCCCAACTCAGGCACCTTGACCTTGCAGCTGTACAGCCCCGGGGCCCGCCTGACCAGATCACGGCCTTCAGAAGTGGCTGTACCCAGTTGGTTGTTATCCCTGTAGAAATAGTAGTGTATCGGAGGAGCAAAAGCCCGGGTGTTGTACTCGACATGGCAGAGGAGCTTAATCTTATTTAGTCGTTTCAGGTCATTGTCAACAACGATCTCCAAAACAGGCTGTGACAGAACCTCTGAAACAGAGCGACAGAAGAAAAAACATTACTGGAATAGTTATAATACTTCTGAAAAAAATCATTTCTTCACTGTTGTATGAGACAGAAGTAAGTAAGGTGGAGAACAGTAGGAATAATATGACACTTCACCTGGGCCTAAAAACTTGAAACAGCTTGCTCGGCTAGGTCTAAAGTGACAGAAACAAAATCCTCCTACTAGCACCCTTTAAAGCTTACAAATTAATATGCTGTATTTGGTTTCATACAGACAAAAACTGAAGAGCAGTTTGAGGATTTTGCTTGGGGAGAGCCAGCTGTTTCCTCCATGAAACCAGTAAGCTGAATAGTTGCTGGCTGTAGCCTTTTGTCTGCCAATGAGAAGCTGTTGCGTAAACAATAATCTGTGGTTTTACAGGCAGTTTAAAAGTATGTAGGACTATTTCTTGAGTTCCAGAAGTCAAAAATAGCAGCTCTCAGTTAGGATGTAGTCCACAATCACAAACGGTCATTTTTACAATTTAAAATAATATATAATAAGTGAGTTTTGCTTTTTTAAATAATGACATTACCCAAAAATAAATATTTTTTAACATCACCACAACCGAATTCAGAATAGGTGACCCGGTGTATGAGCTCACCTAAGATCTGCACATAATTGGCAACCGAAACCACGGAGTGTGTGCGTCTCCTTATTTCCCACGATGCCCTGCAAGAATACATTCCCTGGTCCTCAAGGGTCAAGTTGGTCAGGTAGAAATGTGACTTGTTGCCATTTTGTCTTATTACTTCAACACCATCTCTGTAGAGAATCATGTTGTTGGCTGGGCGGTCGCCTCGGATGCGACAGGTCATGTTCAAGGTGTCTCCAACAATACCAGGATGAGGTGAGACTTGCAGGATAGCCCACCCTCCTGATAAAAGATCACAAAGAAGAAAGTTGCCTCTAAATAACATTTTACAGCTTGATATTGGCAGTTACAATAATAAAACAGGACAAAGGCAGCTGTTTTAAGTGTTAAAGGAGACTCACGGTTCAAAACTGAGAAAGAAGCTCAGGAAAAGAAAAGAAATAAGTCTGACATGCAAATCAAATGAATTTCCAAGTATACTGCACAGATAAAGAACATCTCACCATCCACATTTATCTCCACAGGTAGACTTCTCACAGTGTGCATGTTCCCCACAACTGTGTCCCTCACTCCTTGGCAGGAAAACTTCCCACTTTGCTGAACTTTAGCATTCCACAAACTAAATTCCCCATCAGACTGTAGGATCTGTTGGCCTCCCCTGAACCAAAGGTACTTCCAGTCAGACCTGCTGTCTTCAGGAATGCTGCATCTCAGCCGGACGCTCTCCCCCGTGAAGATCCTTGAATTGTCCCCTACTATCTCAACCACGGCTCTGAACGACACAGTGGGAACTACAGAGACAAACCATAGTAGGAGAAACAACGAGCTAAAATATAGTTTCTATTAATGTAGTATTGTAAATGCTTACAGAAAGGTAACAGTATGCTCAGAGAAGTGTGTTTAAAAATGAAATATTCAAATTTTGCCACATACCTTCAGGTACCACAAGCTGTGGTAGTATTAAAAGAACTGAAAGACAATAGAAAATCAAGGATAAATGACATTTACTGCAGCTGATATTATTGAAAAACAATTTGAAATTGAGAGCTCGCAAATGAAGAAAACTCACCAAGGAGGGAGGCGACTGTGTCCATGGTGTATGCTCTGTTTAAAAGAAAAAGATACCAAAATGGATGTATTTAACTCTAAAAAAGAGGGAAATGAAAGTGTATTTTTCTGAACTCATCATACAGGACATCCCCTTTTCCAAAAATGCTGTCCCCTCATTCCTGACATTAGTTTATTTTTAATTGTAAGCAGTGTACATACAAGATTTATTTTATAAAAAGAAAAAACAAGAAGCTGAACAAGTATGAGCAGGATTTCTAAGCAAAAGAACATGTTTTTTTCATATGTCAAGTAAATAATAAAAATTGTATATATTTATGTTACAGTAGTACTGATGTGGTCATCTATTTTTCTCTCCCTATTATGGACTGTTTTTAATATTTCTAACTTACATATTTCTGTTGTTTTTCGCCTTAATTTCAACTGAATTTCATAAATGTATCTTATTCCTGGAATTGTCATTCTAAGCAGAGAGAAACAAAGGGGAACTTCAATGACCAACCCTCCTTGACAATACAGCTACAATGTACCAACACCCACTGAAAAAAGCACACAAAGCGCAGAAGGAATAATGGAATTAATCACATTTTTCAGTACAGTAATAGGGCTAAGTAATTGCTTGTTATCAACATATCTGCTAAGATTTGGGGCATATTTATACATTACATAATATAAGAATATACAATAAAGTTGAGAGTTGTACCTCTGATGCACCATTTTGTTTTGGTGTATTTGTAGAATTTTTAAACATAATTAAAGTTCATTAAAGTTCAGTGTAATGACTTAAAAGCTGTAGTTTAACTGTACTGTCTATAATACTTCTCGGTGTAAAGACCATATATAATGGCAGTCTTAGTTTTTCCACTGACTCCTACATTTCTTAATTTTTTATGATGGAATCATTGAAACCCAAGTGACTTAAAATCAGTTATGGATTATGCATTGATTTATTACAGGTCTTCTGGAAATATGACAAAATGTGCTGGGTCAAAAAATTACATACAGCAACTTGAATTATCAGTTTTTGTGATGCAGAAAGTTGTGCTAACCATATGTTAACTTAACTTCTTGTGAGTATTTATGATTGACTACAGCTGATGACTCCTCTAAGCCAATTTAAATAGGGCCCATTTGATACACTCATCAGACTCTGCCACAAATACTATGATGGTAAAGTCTGAAGAGCTCAGCAAAGATCTGAAAAAGCAAATCACTGACTTGAACAAGTCAATTTTAAAGCAGCTACAAATCTCAAGTCATCTGAGCAAACAGTTGTTGGTACATATAGACCGCATGGTGCAGATGCATCACCGCTACGATCAAGAAGAAAACACCAACTATCATCTGCTGCTGAGGGATAATTGGTCAAGAGTCAACCGAGAATCAGTAAAAAGCAGGTCTGACATAAATTAGAAGCTGCTGGAACACAGCTGTCAGTGTCCACAGCCAAGTATTTTTTTTTTACATCAACATGAGCTGAGAGGCTGGAAGCTCTATTTAAGGACACAACACCTTTAGGCTCAGCTGAAGTTGGCTGCTAATCACATGGAAAAGATTTTCTGAAACAAACCGCTGTGTTCAGATGAAAAATCAAAAATGAAGCTTTTTGGCCACAGTGACAAGAAACATGTTTGGAGGAGAGAATGTGAGGCCTTTAACCTGAAGAACACCAAACCTACCATCAAGCATGGTGGTGGTAGTATTATGCTCTGGCTGTTTTGCTGCCGGTGGAACTGGTGTTGAACACAAAGTAAATCTAAGAATGAAAATGGATGATTACCTCCATGATTTTGAGGAAAACCTACAATCATCGGCAAGAAGGTTGGGTCTCAGACATAGTTGGGTGTTCCAACAAGTCAATGACCCCAAACACACAGCGGCAAAGAAATGACTAAATCAGACCAGAATTAGGGTTTTAGAGTGGTCTGACCAAAGTAAACCCATCAAGAAACTCTGGACTGTGCTGAAGACAAAAGTCTGTGTGAGAAAGCCAACAAATTTTGCTCAACTGTACCAATTCTGCCAAGAAGAGGGTCAACGTTCCAACCTAAAAGCTTGTAGACGGTTAACAGAAGCATTCAAGCAAATATGAGCATTGCTGAATGTGTATTTCTGACCCAGGAGTTTTGTCATGTTTCCAGAGGACCTTCAACAAATCTATGAAAGAACCAAACTAAATGATCGTATTTTGTGACAAAGACGCATATGTTTCAGTCATTCCATCGTAGAAAGTTAGGAGTTAGACACTAAAAAGGCATAATATACACGTATGTTTGATGTATGCAAACTTTTGTTTACAACTGTGTCAGGATCAACATGAATCTTATTTTTGGGCCTTTTTTGCTTGTGCACACATTTTTTTTTTTCTGAATATCGATTAGGTTCAAATTTTGATTCATGACCTCATAAAACCTCAAAGTACTTTAAAAATGAACAAACTGTTGAAAGGCCAGTTTCTTTAATTCAATTTTCCCCACTATTGAGTCAACTCTTCTTTTAATCCCTTATTGCAAAATCTCACTCAGTACGGTCATGTGAAACACAATAAACAGGAACAACACAAGCACAACTGCACTTTCTATTTTTATTAATCATCACACACCCATAGATGCAAATATACCAATACTGTCCCAATAAGTTACTTTTAAATAAAAGACAGTATTGAGTTAATTTCTCCCATGTGATATCAGAACAAACCTAAAAGGTAACAAAGATGATGTTTTAAAACACCTGATAAATGGCTTCTGCATACAGTGCAATATGAAGTTATTCAAGCTGTAGTTTAAACTTGCATTAAAAGGCTTTTCTCAAACTAATATTCGACAGCAACTGCACACTGACTACACTGTTGCAAATGTGAACAAAAAGATTCAAGTCTAGCAACATAAGGAAAACGTAGCTCATGGTGAACTGGAAAAGAAGATGTGCCTTTCGTGTTTTTTCAAACATACAATTTTACTGAACATTTCCTTCACTAGAAGACTGCCAACAGACAGCTGTCTAAATCTGTGTGGCAACACTGTTTTCATCAATTATAATGTTAACATTTCATTCTTTCACTCTAAAATCAAACAAAAGTGCTTTAAAATAAATTAAACTGGTCGTGTTGATTCTTCTGCACTAGTAAAGCAAATACAGCCTCGGGAGTGATTTTTATGTTTTGTGTTTACAAGGAAACAGCATCATCTTTGTTTTCTTGTAATCCAACAGCTCTGTCAGAGCAAACAATAATGATGAAAATAATTCGCCTAAAACCGTTCTTTTAGTGGACATGCTGACACCTTCTTGAGACTATTCAATCATTAGAATTCATATAACATGTCTTCAAGCAATGTTAACTACTGTAAATATTACAGGATTAATGTCTCCTATTGCATCCAGAAGAATTGATACCTGCCACTCTATAGAAAAATAAAATCACTTCTGTACATCCAGCTTATGACTGGAATGAGAGGTCTGCCATGGAAACGAGACTACAATACCCGCACGCACAACTGGAGGACTTGTTGATTTATCGACAATAATGGAGCATCTCCATGCAAGACGCACGCACACTTGGCCACATGCACAACCGCCACACACACACACACACACACACACACACACACACACACACACACACACACACACACACACACACACACACACACACACACACACACCCTTTCTCTCTGGCTACTTTCTCTCTAAGACAGGAAATAACACTAAATACAGCACAAATCACAAGAATGGGCTGGAAAGGAAATTAAGTGAGGGGAAGTGGAGTCATTCTCATTTCCCCATTTCTTTTACCTGAAACCATAATTTACTGAAAATTCCTGTTAATTTCCTTGCCGTTACTCGGGCAGTAAATGTTCTTCATGTCAGTCTGAACCTCAGCTGATGAATTTACACCTGAAGACACGACAAAACATGAGGACAAAAACCTTGTCTGAAAAGTTGTGATATACGTCTGAAACTTTTTTTAAAAACCGAGTAATGCATCCTGTACACAGAAATGTAACAGTGATTAAAAAATAAGAAGTACTGAGGTACTGAGGATGACATTGTGGGTGACAAAGTGATGTGTCTGGGAAGAGCTTAGAGTGGAGATATTCTGCTCTGCTGCTGTAGAAGGAGCCAGTTCAGGTGATCTGGGCATCTCACAGGATGCCTTCAGGCGGTTTCCCGGCCTGCCTCACTTGTAGAAAGCAAGAGCATGCTGGATTATCGAAGCTCTATTTTCATATGCACTACTACTGTCTATGTTTTTATCATAAAAAAGCCATCTCAGTAAAGGCTTTTTTGCCAGAGGAGTGACTTGAAATCTTTTTCTTTTTTAAACTTCTGTCTCCCCTATCTAAGAGCACCTTCATTGTACTTGTATATACTTCTTTTCTGCTTATTATTAATTGTAACAGACGTTGCTGCAACAAATCATTGACTTTCCTCTCTGGACAAAATACTTGGAGTGTACTTTCCCTCCAGGACTCCACCTCATGTTGCCTGATGTTACAGAAATAGTTGAACAGTTTGGGAAATATACCTATTTGCTTTCAGGTGGAGAGTGAGATGAGAAGGCCAATACCACCAACACATTTGTCAGGTAAATATAGTACAAAACTGCAGCCAGGACAGTGTCAGCTCAGATTAGCACGAAGACTGGAATCAGGTAAAACAGGTAGCATTGCAACTATGAAGCTCAATAACGTGTCCTTTCCATTCACAAATTAAAACAACAGAAAATGTGGTAACTTGTGAGTTTTTCAAGTGCTGGTAGATCAATTTTGTAACATGTGGACAGCCAAGCTACCAGTCCCCTCCTGTTTTCAAACTTTATGCTAAGCTACGCTAAAAAGCAAATGACTGCAGCTTCATACTATCCTGTACAGACATTAAAGTGGCTTCAATCCTCTCATCTAACTCTCTGTAAAAAAGCAAATAAGTGTAAAAAAATGCCAAACTGTCCCTGGAAGGTTGGATGGAGCAGACATAGTTTCCGTAACAGAGAGCTGCTGTACAAACGTACGAACAGCAAAGTTTAACAGCAGGGACAAGGGAGAGGGTGGAGTAAAGCCTCTAGAGGATTATTGTGGATCTTCATATCAACCAGCAAACACTTGTGGTGTCAGAGGTGGAGGAAGAAGCTCGTTCTCGACGTTATCGGAGTCGATCGCTGATGATGCTGCAGATGTCGTCCCGCTGGCAGTGTTTGCAGGAGGGTTCTGCGTCTCCGGTGGAAAGCTCTCCAGGACGCTCTGCACCTTCTGCTCCACTTCATCCGTCCAGTCAATGAGGTCGCTCTCCAGCTGCCGAGCCTTCTCCATGACTCGCTCCTGTCTTTCCCCGAGTCCAGTTAGCAGGTCCAGCCTTTTGTGGACCTGACTGAGAGCTGTGCTGCCTGGAGAGCAGGAGGAGGCTCCAGAGGCCTGTGGCCAGTGGGGGGAAGCCTGGCCTGACATGTAGAGCTCAAACTCCTCAGTGCTTAGGTTCAGGGACTGGCCATCCAGCTTCTCAATGAAGGCCACAGCACAGCACTGTGGAGAGGGGATTTGGAGGGTCATTAGAAGGAGATCTCTCCTATGAATGTCATCAGTCTGGGACAACTCATTCATCTTTTTATGATTTCATCAGGTGGGTGGAGATAGAAGTGGGGACCCATTCTCATATCATAGATCCACCCATAATAAGGGGTCTAAGGTGTGGTTAACTTTAGCCCTTTCTCAAACATTAAAGACTCCTTTTCATTCAAAAAAAAATCTAAATATGTAATTGCGCTGAACAGAAATGAGGTTCCAGGGCTGAATCAGTGCCAAGAGAAGAGTTTATAAACTTTCTAGACCTTCGCATACAATTAGTGTGATGAACATCATAAATTTATGCTAACAAAAATATGAAAATGAAAGCAGCTGTTAACCACACTTCCAACACTGTCTCCTATTTCCTGGGATCTATTGTGTCTCTCTAAAAAAGGTCCCAACTGCCTTAAGGAACGTTCAGTAGATTCCAAGTAATTTGTGGCTGTAGTTGACTCAATTGTGACGTCATTACGTCAGTTTGTCTTTGCTATCAGAACATAAGAATGAACAGCAATACAGTGAAGGAAGAGGTTTGATAACAAAGCCACAAGATATATTACACAAACGTTAGCAGGCCTTGTGGCTACATTTCATCATATTCTGTTGAAATTGTTAAACTGCTGCAGACATGAATATCAACATGAGCTGGACCGTTACCAAAGCCTGACACCTACTGTCTATATTATGCACTTGTAAATTTACTACTTACACATAATTTAAATCAATGCACTCCAGTACAACAGTCCTGATATAAATTCTCTCTTCATAAAGAAACTACTTTTAGAGAGGTGTTGATTGAGCTTTTTGATTATTGTGGAGGATGTAGTTTATGGTGCTGTTAAACTGTACTTAATTATGCAGAAATATCTCTCTGTTACTAAACCTACCCTCACTGATATAAAGGGGTTTGACAAAGTAATGAAAACATAATATAGCGCATATAATTCACCAGCAACACAACTTGACTGAAAATTTGTTAATTTGTAGACTAAGACAAGAAGGAACACATGCAAGCAAATGTGTACTAAAATCCTCACCAGATTAGTGAAATAGTAACCATCCTCTCCAGTCATGAGTCTGCTGGGGTTGCAGAAACGGGTGATGTACTGGATGTTGGACTGCAGTCGCGGAGGGTTCGCTTTCAGCACAATGTAGATGAGCGTGGGCAGGAAGTCGTCTGCAGATGCAGCCTCTTTCTTGCTGACTTTGATGGCGTTGAAGATGTGCTTGCTGCAGCGAGTAATGCAGGCCAGTTTGTCTTTGGGCACGCGCTTCGAATCCATTTCAATCACATCTGGAATAACGGAAAGACGTATGCAGACAAGAATTCATTGGAAAATCTTATTAGATCTGTATTGCCGAGATAATAAGGACAGGATAAAGCACCGTCATTGTCCTCTCTCATGAAATAACCCAGCACGAGACGAACCTGTGATGGCTTTCACTACACTGTCAGAAACCTCAGGAATCTCCTCATCTACAGGAACACACAGCATCTCAATGGTGACCCAGTGCAAGGCTCTATACAGGGGGGAAAAATACAATCAGGACTTAACCAATGATTCTATGCCTTTATATATATAGACTAATCACATAGTGGTTCTATTGTCTGCACACCTGATCCTCTTCTGAATGGCCAGGTCTTTCTTCTCATCATCTGTGGTTTCAGGACAGAAGACTTCCTTGTAGAGACGAGTCATCATGTACTTCTCTACCTCATCCATAACACTCTCTACGTGATCTGTCGAACCTGAAACAAAAAATAAAGATGTAAATAAGCATGGTATAATGGTGGTGATATTCACTGTTTATAGCTGATACTTTAGTGTGAAGCAGCACCTTTGAACTGGGTCTGGAGTCGTTCTGAGAGGTTCTGGTAGAAGTCCTGCACACACTCTGACAACTCATCAGCACCCATGTCCTGAACAAGGAATGAAAATAAACAGTTTAGCAGAGATATAATTAGATTTCAGCTGTAAATGATGCTAAGGGTATGGAGGCAGATATGAAGAGCACATAGGAGGGACGTAGTGAACATACACGACCATTCAAAAGTTTGGGGTCACTTAGAAATGTCCTTCTTTTTTTTAAAAAAAGGAATTTTTTCGATGATGATAACATTAATCAGAAATACATTCTAGACATTGTTGATATGGCAAATGACTACTATAATTGGAAACGGGTGATTTTTAATGGAATATTTACATAGGAGTACAGAGGAACATTTCCAGCAACCATCACTTCTGTGTTCTAATGCTACATTGTGTTAGCTAATGGTGCTGAAAGGCTCAAAATTCCTGTGCAATTATGCTAGCACATTGTTAGGATCTTGCTCTGGCCCCTGTCTTTCTTCCTCTCTTTCCTCCTTTCTCCCTTGGTTCCTGGTCTGTTTCTGTTTTGATCTGTCACCTCTCCCTCATGTCTCTCTCTCCCTGTCACTCACCCCCCTGCCCTCCCTGCACTCTACCTGCTGATTACTGCTATGAGCGTCAGCTGCAGTAATCAGCTGAACTCAGCTCACCTGTCCACAAGCTCACTTCCTCGTTACTTAAACCCTGCTCTGTCACTCGGTCATCGTCAGACCATAGACGCTGTTCCCCACCAAACCTGCCACCTCTTGATTCTGTTGTGCTCCTGTCAGTTTTTGGACTTTCCCCAGCCTGTCTTGCCCCCTTGGTTTACAGTTTCCCCATAGTGTGAGTACCTCTCTTTAGCTCTGTTGTGTTTAGCTGTTTTGTTTCATTTTCATAGAATTTAGTGTAGTTTAGTTTTTGCTCTGCCTCCCCAGTTCTGTTCTCTGTTTATATAGTAGTTTGTATTCTTGTTTAATAAAACATCTTCAATTATTCACCTATCTGCCAGTCTCCCTTTATCTGTGCCTGGGTTCTCCACAGCCCCCCGTAACACAAATGAATAAAAGTGAGTTTTCACAGAAAACATGAAATTATCTGGGTGACCCCAAACTTTTGAACAGTAGTGTATTTTTGATACTGCTATTGCTATCTGCTTAAACAACAAAAATTTTAAATGTATAAATAGATAATAAATGCAACAACCAAAGGAGCATGTTTGTCCATCATAAATTAAATCAATAATGCGACATCAGCATCTCAGACAAACGCATTTGGGCTTCAAAACACCCATTAAAAGTATTTGACAATGTCAGTCAAAATGTTAAGGCTGCATGTCAAATGAAACTCATTTCATTCAGTGAGTGCAATGTTAGAAAAATAGAATCAGGACAGGCACTAATGGAATATTACTGCTGGTAATGTAGCCTAGACTTGAGTATGAACACAATCTTAAATGAAAACTGAATTGAAACCAAATTAATGGGTTCAGAGGTTGCCCAGACTGGCACAACTAAAAGTAGCCCACCCGCTTATAAACCATGCTCTCAGTGAAGGCTCGACACTGTTTGAAGATGTCCCTGCCAGACTTCAGAGGCTTGAGAAAATCTATGAACTCTCGCGTTGCGTGGTCACTGTCCACAAAGGAATGTCGGCTCGCTGAGGAGCTGGGACTTGGGCTGGACTGCGAGTCAAAAAGAGCAGCATCTGGAAGAAGACACTTAATGTTACTTTAATCAAAAGTTCAGATACTTGGAGCATCTCTGCAGTACCAAGCAGTTTTTTAATACTATGAGCTGCAGTCTCATAGTTTATTTAAGCCAAATTGTGTGTAACTTTGTTTCTTAATGATTTTTCGATGATTCTAGTAATGTTTCCAACATTTTTCACATAAATTAAGGCAGTGAGATACTTTTATTAAAGCAACCTAATGTTGAGTCAAATAAGTGATGGAAAAAATTACACAATTAGCTCTCAGCGTCTCAACAGTAATGAAAACTTTAAACACTATAAAAAAAGACATTGAGTAGCATTTGTAGGAGGTAGCTACATGAGATACTATGTACCTTTTTTTGGTGGTGTTTTACTGGATGGAGTAAAAAACTTTGTGACTGTGTTGACTTTGCTGGACTTTTCCTTAGTTTTTCTTTCTTCAAACTTGCTGAAAGGTGTGATGCTCGGCTGTGATTGGGTCTTCTGATTTCTGCTTGCATACGCTTCCTCTTCCTCTCTCTGCAGCCTGAGAGGAAAAAAACAGTACAACTGTCACAGCGTTCAGACGGACACAAGGCAAGCGGACAAAATGAAGAGGTAAGACAACAAAAGACACAAAAATTGCGTTGAGCAATCACACACACACACAGGACACAAAGAGATGGACAAACCTCTCAGCAAGCGCCCAGTCTTCTTGAATCTGTTTTTGCTTTTCTCGTTGATTTTCCTCTCGCCAGCACTTTGAGCACAGGCCTTGCCAAGCAGTGTTGCCATAAAAACCACATCCTTTCTTGCAAAGCAGCTCTGATTGGTCCAGATGGATTCCTCGCCTCTGGCTCATCATCATTCACCTATTGAGGGAAGACTGCTGGGAGAGGACCAGAAGACAGAGAACCTTAAAAATAGCCACTAAGGAAGATAAACTACACACTGCTGTGTATGTAAAAAAGAAGCCACTATTAGGTGTCCCCTACATTCATGATTGTGACCAACTTTCTACAGCGTTTAAGATGAAATCACAAATTGCTCATCACACCAAGCTTATCTGTCTTAACGCTATAGTTGTATATTTTAACATGATTCAAAATGTTAAATGAAGGCCCTGACTGATCTAATTGGGTGTCTTTTTAGGGGTGCTAAAAACTGACCATCTGCCAATAACTGATCTGCGGTGTCACTCGATTTACATATTATTTGGTTACAAGAAATGTTAGTTTCACACTTGACCAGCTTAGACAGACATAAAGTTATTCTTAGGTTAGTTTCACATTATGCAAAAGTGAAACTTTAATATTTACTGTAACAACACAACTGAGCAAAAATATAGTTGCAGTTTATAATCAGGCCTGAGATTCACTGAAAATAGCCACAACTACATGACTGTTCTGTCTGTATGTGTTTAGCATGTCTTATATCCGTGTCTAGACCACAGTTAACACGACATGCTGATCGGTTTAATATAGATCAAATAAAAATATATCCCATTTGCTACTCTTTAAAACGTAACTCTCACAAATGAAATCACATTATTTCAGTGCATTAATAACATTTGCACTGTATAATGCAGGAGCTGCCATCACTTCTTGGCAAGTTGGAGACTGCATTTTAGAAGATGAACTCGTCCTTTAATGCTATTTCAACCCGGTGAGAACACACGGATCGGTTATAAGATAGAGGACATCAGAGGTGAAATAACGCAGACACATCAGGTCATTTGCTCCCGAAAGAGGACAGTCAGTTTTTTTGACAGAATAAGGACAAATTCTGACAAGACCGAGGGAATATCTGCAGCAGCTATGATCTAAGTTAGCAAAGACAGAGCGCGGAGTCCAAAACATTTCCTCTACAAAGACCTTCCCCACCTCTGACAGATGCTTCCTATCATTTCTAAAATATGGTTATGTTGTTGTAAATCGGTGTTCGTGCTGAAGATCCTTTGTCATCGTCAAGAACGCCTGTTTTAAAAAAGCTAGCCAATGTAGCAAATGTTTACCTAAGCTAATTACACAGCTAGCCTAACGAGCTAACGCAACTCGCTAGATTACCGTTAAAATCATGAATATGCTCGAAGTCGACAGCATGAATTTGGTTTCAACATACACTCTCATTCGGGTCAAAAAGTTATCGGGTAACGTTGTCTTCGCTCCCTCTCCAGTCTGCTGTTGGTGGATGTTTACATTAGCCAAGCAGCTAGCTTCGTCCTACAGCCATTTTGTCTGAGTTACTACTTCTTCGCTGTTTTTTTAAAAAGTAGTTTACACATCACGTCAAATGGTTTATCGCCGTCTGCTGTTACAACACCGTAATACCTTGTTTTATTCCTCAGCTTATTGGGAGTGCAAAGAAATGTCTTGCTAGAAATCATGAAGATGAACATATACAAAACAATCAAAAGCAAATCTTTTAAAATTTTAGATCCCCAGTTTATTTTTGAGCTGTGGCCTTTTTACTGGACTCTTAAGGACATTTAGGGGTATTGAAGCGCCATAAAAACTAAACAAAACAAACAAAAAAAGACAGCGTAACAAACAAACAAAAAACCTGTCAGATAATTAAGAACTGCAATTCAAATCTAGTTTTTGACCTTAACTAGTCCTATGAGAGTAAAATTTGGCTTTAGGTCGTAATGTAGAGATAATAAATAAATAGATGTTAATAGAGGTTAATTTTAATGTATGCATTTAAAATATATGTTTTGCACTTAGAATGAGTTACTAAGATTTCATTTCCTTAATTAAATGTTAATAGATATAATTTACTGTAAAGCAAAAATAGTGTATTATAGTAATTTTATTTATATATCTACTATATATGTAGAAGTGAAGATGCTTTAAGTATTTTTCCGTTGTTCTTTTGCAGTGATTGTCTCTGAGGTCTTTATGGTGGCTTAGCACAAAGGAGAGCCAAAATAAAAACAAATCTACAGCAACTTGTCTTTTCAGTTGCAGTTTTCTGACCTTGCCAAGAGAAACCGATAGAATAATCTTATTACTGACATATTCTTCGGTGTAGCAGCAGTTTCAAAGCAGGATATAACAACCTTAACACATCACAGAGACCCTGTTGGGTCATTTGTCAAGTTCATCATGGCAGATACAGCCATTACCATCTGCCTTGTTTTCAGCAACAGTGATCTTCCCTGCCTACCTACATCCACTTCCCTAACCAGCCCCTTCAGTATTCAAACCACAGCTTCATCATTTGCTTGTATCGACTGCCTTATTTTGTCTTGGCTTAATGATAGACTTTTTATCCCCCGCCTCCACGAAGTGGAAAAGGGGGATATACACACGTGGACAAAATTGTTGGTACCCCTCAGTTAAAGAAGGAAAAACCCACAATTCTCACTGAAATCACTTGAAACTCACATAAGTAACAATAAATAAAAATTTATTGAAAATTAAATAATCAAAATCAGCCATTACTTTTGAATTGTTGATTAACATAATTATTTAAAAAAACAAACTAATGAAATAGGGCTGGACAAAAATGATGGTACCCATAACTTAATATTTTGTTGCACAACCTTTTGAGGCAATCACTGCAATTAAACGATTTCTGTATTTGTCAATGAGCGTTCTGCAGCTGTCAACAGGTATTTTGGCCCACTCCTCATGAGCAAACAGCTCCAGTTGTCTCAGGTTTGATGGGTGTCTTCTCCAAATGGCATGTTTCAGCTCCTTCCACATATGTTCAATGGGATTCAGATCTGGGCTCATAGAAGGCCACTTTAGAATAGTCCAACGCTTTTCTCTCAGCCATTCTTGGGTGTTTTTGGCTGTGTGTTTTGGATCGTTGTCCTGTTGGAAGACCCATGACCTGCGACTGAGACCAAGCTTTCTGACACTAGGCAGCACATTTCTCTCCAGAATGCCTTGATAGTCTTCAGATTTCATCGTACCTTGCACACTTTCAAGACACCCTGTGCCAGATGCAGCAAAGCAGCCCCAAAACATTACTGAGCCTCCTCCATGTTTCACCGTAGGGACAGTGTTCTTTTCTTCGTATGCTTGGTTTTTGAGTCTATGAACATAGAGTTGATGTGCCTTACCAAAAAGCTCCAGTTTGGTCTCATCTGTCCAAAGGACATTCTCCCAGAAGCTTTGTGGCTTGTCAACATGCATTTTTGCAAATTCCAGTCTGGCTTTTTTATGAGTTTTTTTCAGCAGTGGTGTCCTCCTTGGTCGTCTCCCATGAAGTCCACTTTGGCTCAAACAACGACGAATGGTGCGATCTGACACTGATGTACCTTGGCCTTGGAGTTCACCTTTAATTTCTTTGGAGGTTGCTCTGGGCTCTTTGGATACAATTCCAACGATCCGTCTCTTCAATTTGTCATCAATTTTCCTCTTGCGGCCACGTCCAGGGAGGTTGGCTACTGTCCCGTGGGTCTTGAACTTCTGAATAATATGAGCCACTGTTGTCACAGGAACTTCAAGCTGTTTAGAGATGGTCTTATAGCCTTTACCTTTAAGATGTTTGTCTATCATTTTTTTTCGGATGTCCTGGGACAATTCTCTCCTTCGCTTTCTGTTGTCCATGTTCAGTGTGGTACACACCTTTTCACCAAACAGCAGGGTGACTACTTGTCTCCCTTTAAATAGGCAGACTGACTGATTATGAGTTTGGAAACACCTGTGATGTCAATTAAATGACACACCTGAGTTAATCATGTCACTCTGGTCAAATATTTTTCAATCTTTTATAGAGGTACCATCATTTTTGTCCAGGCCTGTTTCATTAGTTTGTTTTTTTAAATAATTATGTTAATCAACAATTCAAAAGTAATGGCTGTTTTTGATTATTTAATTTTCAATAAATTTTTATTTATTGTTACTTTTGTGAGTTTCAAGTGATTTCAGTGAGAATTGTGCGTTTTTCCTTCTTTAACTGAGGGGTACCAACAATTTTGTCCACGTGTGTAGGTTTGGCCTCCGTCCGTCCGTCCGTCCGAGATGAAGGGGACAGCTTTTCTCGGAAACTATTACAGCTAGGATTACGAAATTTAGTGTGTAGCTTCACACCATGGACACCTTGATCAAGTTCGAAAATGAGACCTGTGCGATAATATTTAACAGAGTTATGGCCCTTGATCACTATTTCGGATATAGACTCATAGACATCACATGTGGCGGGGGACATTGATGACCATGTCATCTTGTTTTGTTTGTGTCCTTTGCTTTGTGTTCCTGTCTGTTTTTCCAAATCTCATAAAAAAAATTGCTTTGACTCAAGCAAATGTCACTTCTGCTTTTGTCCGTTTCATTTTGTGTCGTGCATTTGGTTCCTGTTTTTCTGAGCCTCCAACCCTTTAAAGCTGATGACTTTTCTGTTTACATTCATCATTCTTGACACTTTCACTTCACAGTCAGAGGTCACAGCTTGAGTCAAGTCATAGACCTTTTTCCCAGCATAGTTTGATTTGCCATAGGAAGTTACTGAGAAAATCAAAAATTTGGAAAAGAAGAAAAAAAAAACAGAATTTGAAAATGAGCCAATCTCTTGCAGCTCTTCTCTCTGTTCCAAGCCTTTATACCAGACAAGCATAGACACATATATGCACTTCAAGAACACAAAGATAGTCTCCTCAGTAAAAGTCCTCCGTGTAAACCGTTACTTTCTGCAATGATTCATTTAATGTGGTCTATGTTAACAAATAATATATATGAAGAAACTTTGCCTGTGGCCTAAAAGTCTCATTTTGTTAGAATAAGCGGTAGGCAAACATATATTTGGGTTTTTCTATTGAAGTATAAATAGTGACACTTCATGAAACAAACGGATTCTATCTTAAGTTCCACATTCAACTATCAGAAAAATATAGCTCTACTAAATACATCAAATGTTTGATTACAAGTGAGATAATATTGTTGTGTAAGCCACAGTATTAAGATGACAACTTCCAACACATGCAAAGACCTGCAGCAACAGATTTGCATTTGTCAGGGACACGCAGACTCATAGTTGTTTGTTTAATGCATCTTTTAAGTGTTGGTTCCCTGCATGCATTCAAGTTTATTCAGCACTGAAGTTTCACATTTATTGCCACAAATATGGAAAGAGAGAGCAGGAGCTTTGACGTGACTTCTGTAGCACTAGGTGTCTCTGCTCAGTCTTCACCATTCTGTCCATTCTGTCATTTTAGATTCGTATCATCCATTTGTGATGAAATAAAAATCAGTATCTTAAAGATTTTGCCCGGTCTGTCTGAGGATGCTTAACAACAGATCATTATTATCATTAGATACTTGAAAGCTCAGATGTGGAATCAATAGAAGATCTCAAAGATGCAGAGCATGATGACATCAGAGACATGTTGCCTGTTAAACAGCAAAGAAAACTTACAATCTTGAGTTTGTAATTTTCTTGTCCAGTTAACAGAAACAGTAATTCGTCATAAAGGAGACTTTTTACACTCAACTTGTTGAAGGACTGAGCATAGAATTAAGCTGCATTTTGAGCTGGGACAGATTTTACAGCCCTTCTAAAGGACCCATTTAAATGTTTATTACAGCTTTAGGTATATAAACATAAATATGTTAAATTGTCATGCCAATTTAGCAGTCTCTTGTGTTGATAACACTGATTTGCGGGTATACTGGACAGATATTGTGAAAATAGTAATAGTATTTAGTTGTTTTCATTTTCAAGCCAATCAGCCAAAAAAAATCCAGTAAATATCAAGAAACCAATAAAGTTCCACAGGACAAAAAGCCAGCAGAAGTGCAGCCAGGCATTGCCAGCAGCAGGAGACCTACTCCTGACAGGTGACATCAAATCAGATTCTTAGATTGTATGATATGTTCCATTATTCAGTCTTGCACAACATTTCAGGAAGTGAGAAATGCTGAAGGACTTCAATTATAATACAGTGTCATTGGTGTTGCACGTGAAACCACTAACAACCATAGTCTGGTAGCTGTTTTGGAGGAAAAGGGAAGGGGGATGCATATAGTGGTTATATAGAGGTATCTAAATGCAGCAGCTTACACTGTAATACAAACTAAACTGAACTACAGTATTACTTCTAGTGCTGGCTAAATGTACTGTTCACCACTGAGACAACAGACACCAAACAGCAAAACAAAGAGGGTTTTGGAGCTGTAAGTGTTAAGAAATTGATGGGTTGGTATGGAAACTGTCTTGTACAGTGAAATTCGGCTGAAACTGGGTGAAGAAAGTGAAGAATGTGGAAAGTCAAATTCAGTCTTGAGCAGTTATGTGCCACAGGGTGAAATGCACAACAAGGAACCAAACCACTCAGAGAATGAACATCCTTCAAGCAACAACAGCCTCAAACATCAACACAGACAGCACAAGAAACTATCTCCTGTTACATTACTTTGAATGATATTTGATAGAGTTTGCTTTTTGGTCCATTGGTTAGGCTAGATTTCCCATAAATTGATTTTCAACATGCGTTTGATGAGGACAGGTGACAAAATATAACCATAGATTAAAGGCTAAATATAAATTTTATTGAGTTCCTCATGTTGAAAAGAAAATGTTTTAAAATGTGCGTTAAAAATTCACATCCTGATGTCAGAGTGAAGTACATTTTGTATTTTTCTTATTTATTCATTCAGCTGAACCTGAATTTCATGTCACAGTCAAAATGACAGCAGTAGCCTTTCAGACACACCACTTTACACCTGTAAAATCTAATGCAAACCCAACTACAGCCATAAATTTGACCTTTGGAAGACACTAAAGTTCACTTCTGGTTAACATTATCAAAAAGATTAGTGTGGTTAGTAGTAGAAAGGTTAGTTTCACTTACATTATTCCTCTAACACCAACAGAACTTAACAACACAAATTTCTGTAAATTTACGGTGAATTTACAACAGTATCTTACTGTTTTTTATATCCACAGCATGTAAATTAACAGTTAAATCAGTCAGTTAACAATAACAGTAGATAACTGTAATTTAACAGTATAAAACAGTATTTTCTGTCAAGTGGTGGAGATCGGCACCACATTCCTTCACAAGTCTTGTCACTATCCATCAGCATCTTACTGATAATTGTGGGCTTATGCTTCTGTTTTGATGACACCACTTCATTATTAATCAAACTTTTCACATTACTCAAGTCATTTTTGAGTGACAAGATGTGACAGGATATTCCTGAGCCTGACGTTGGACAGCACAGCTTCTTCATCATTCCAAGCAGTCCATGTGGACTTCAACCAAAGAGGTAAAGTTATTTTTATCTCCAAAAACGGTCAGTGTCCAGTATTGCTTTGTCTGCATGATTATTAAACAGTTGACATTAAAAATAATAGCCTATTTCATTAGGGCTGTTTCACCTGGTCAGGCTGCTAAAATTGGCAAAGCAAGCTCTGTAACTTAGCAAGCTTGAACTCAGTTAGCTAACGTTAGCAATCTGGTGTTGTTTCTGACCTTTGTAAGGTGTGTTAGCATCTTATCACTTACTCATTTACTTTCATTTATAAGTTCTTACAAATATAGGCCAGCTTATTAACAGTACATCAGATTTTCAGCCTTTCATGAAATAGTTCTTTAAATAAGGTAACATCAGGGTATGCTTTGACTCAATTGAAGCCAGCTAAAAAATAGACAGTAAGAGTGGGACCACATTTAGGTAGGTCACAGCTGTCTTGTCACTTCTTCATTATATGCTTGCTTCAGCTCCAGTAAAACAGCACACTAAGCACTCTCCTTTGATTATACACTATATATGATACACTTGCCAAAGCAACATCCTAGAAAACCATGGTCTCAACAGGCTGGCTGTGCTTGGTTCAGAATAGTAGTAGGAATGGGTGCAAACAATTTCATCTGGTTTTTAATAGGCTATTGATCATAGGAATGGCCTAGTTTCACTATCATAAAGTAGTATTGCTTCAGCCTGTTCAACTACTGCTTCAACAACATCAAGCTGATGATAAGCTTAAAATATTTCAACGCTCTACTTTTTCAAGTGGAAGCAAGCACACAACACACAACGCTCGACTCCATTCCTCTCACTAGCTCTACTTGACTTTCTAACATGCTACCAACCTACTGACTTAGCCCATGTAAGAGGTAACCTGCCTCCCTAAACTATAACAACCAACAAACCACCCTCTCTCCTTTCTGTCTCTTGCTGTTCTCTCTTCTTCACACTCCGTTTTCTCTCTCCCTTGAACAGTTTATTGCTCTGGCCCTTTTCTCTCCCCTCATAAATAAGTTTCTTTCCCTCCCTCAGTCTGTTTCACATTTTCATATTTTACCAGTGACGTCGTTTGTTTGTTTTACAGGCGCTAGTCATCGGTGATTGAGGATACCAGCTAAATGCTGCAGTCAAGTACTCTCACTGGTCACTCTGTCTTTCTCCTTCTCTTCTCTTTCTCCATTTTCACTGTTATTGTTCACATCTACATGTGCAAAACACTTGTTTACAAGCTAGACTGCTCTGTTTCACTCTTGATGCTATTTTAATGCAGTGTCTGAAGTTATGCTTATTAGTAAAGCCTGTCATTAAGGATTTTATTATTATGTACAGTTTCTTCCAAATAGGTAATGGAATACCTTTTCTTTTTGTAATACAAATGTTCTAAATGTTATTAGTATTACAAAGTCTGCTGAGAGTTTGTATTAAAGTACAGCTATGTTATGGAATATATATTCTCTTGTGTTTTATACCTGGGGTTCTCAAACTTGCTACTTAAAGGTCTGATCTGATTTTTATTCAAGTTCAGAGTTCAGGAATGATTGGCAATAACATTTAATCAACATTAAATCAGTTCACTTATGATTATTCTGGGCGTTGGTGTGAGCGCTCTGTACTCTGTCAGTTCTTGATTCTTGAAAACAGCATCAGAGTGAGTGGTCGTTGCATTGTTCACTCTGTTACTCTCCTATGTCTCCTCTTAACCTGCTACTTTTCTTCAGTTGGCACAGACAGGCGAATAGTGGTGGATGCATGTTGCTGGATGCATTTGTGATAGGCTTAAGGTAGAAGCACAAGCACAAGAAGGTACACAGTTTAAGTAAAATACAAGAAAAGTCATGTCTTCTGTGTTAATAGTAGGACTTGTGGATGTTACCTGCTGTCATGCTAAACATGAGGTATGGAGGGACATGGGTCCAGATTGACTTGCTGTTCAGTCCAGAATTTCAAAAGCCCTGTATGATGTTATAAGCTGCTTTTTTTTTTAATTTGTGGGGATTTATAGAAATTAAATGCAAAATAGCAGATTTAATATCCTTTGTGAATAAACTGATGTATATGGTAAAATTACCATAACACAGTTATCCTGCTGTCATGTACTGCAATCCAAAATACAGTAATATACTGTTAAAATAAATAACAGTACATGCACTGTAAAATTACCACACCACCCACTGTTATCCTATGGTAATATACTGTAATTCAAAATACAGTACTATACTGTTAAAATAAATTACAGTAGGTGGATTGTAAAATAACAGTAAAATGCTGGCGTCCCTGCTGCCAGTATTTTACTGTTATTTTACAGTGAAATTCTTTACAGTGCAGTGTATAATCTAGTAGTAGTAATAGTAATAGTTAAAAGCTTTATTCTGGTATTATTTTAATATTCTTCCTTTTGTCCACAAATCCAGTTAGAAGACCGACATCAACAACAGCTGTGTGGAAAATGGCTCTGTGATATAGTGTCATATCAAAACGCAGGACAAAATATTCCAATGTCTATGTTCACTGTAAAGAAGGATCATCTATAGAGGAACAGTTTGGTAAACTGATGTTTTAATAGGTTTTAAGGAGAACAGTGAACCTCTGCGGCACAGAGAAATAACATAAAAGGATTTGTCAATTGGATCTAGTCATTGTTGGTTTGGGTTTTTACATTTCATACATAGTATCTCATGCTGGTCACAAGCCAACTAATTTAAAAAAAATTAAATATTACATAACTAAGATGTTTGGTAAAAACTAATGCTAGATTTGGCATTGTACTTAATGAGCTAAAAAGAATTAATAACAAAAAAAAGTTACATTTTGTCCCCATTTCTAAGTTGCATTCCTTAACCTGAAATCACTTGATGCATGTGCATGTGTAATAAATGTGTTATTTTTCCATCTTGCATGCTTCAAGAAGTTGGTAAATATTTAGTAGATATTACAAACATTATGCCACTGTGATTCAAATATTATTTTTCCAAAAGGAAGAAAAAAAACTCAGACTTTTGGTCCTACACAAATGTCTAGGAAGATAAGTGCGTTAATTTTAACTTCTTTAAGGAAGCTCCAGAAAAACACAATCTTATAATCTAGTTTAATAAAACCTAAAGGGAACAAACGTTTACTGTCATTTCCATTTGCATCACTACGCAACTTTTGAACATGTACTGCTAGTGAGTAAAAGTTCGTGGAAGTTATTTTTCGTGCAGTAACGCAACATAATCTTTTAAAGCTTAATTAAATGTTTGTAAATCCACCAGTTGAATTATGAACTCAAAGGACCATATCGCTTCTATAGGCACACCTATTTCAGGCGTGGTTTCAAACCAGGACACACATAAGGCCGTACCATGAGGACTGATTTCACTTTATGAAGGCACAAATTTCTGATAATTCAGACGACAGGCGGCAAAGCAGGAAACTAGTCAGCCTTATCTCGGTCCGTGCCCATTACAACTTTTCTAGTGTAACTTTCATATTTTCACTTCAAGCAGCTCTGCAATACAAGACTTGAACGATGGCAGGTAAGAATTCATCGATTAAATGCGCTTTGGAAGGAACCGTGACTTACTTTTTGCTGCATGTTTACGACAACGAGCAGACGATCAGCCAGCAAACAGGAAAACGCACAAACTGTTCTTGCTGCGTTATGAAGAAGATGAGGGGATACGGGTCAGAAATGTGTCAGAAATGTGATGAGTTTGACAACGAAGGCCTGTCAAAGCAAACTCTTAATATTTTGCATTTCTTTGTGAACGTCAAATTTAGTTTCACTTTCAGATCCTACACGATATTAGTGCTGTGGTTTGGTGCGCTTAGATGAAAGAAATATGATGCAACCTGTGCAGCTGAACTTAGACTTGCATTTTATTTGCGAAACGTTGTCGAAATCACATATGTGATATGTTTTACGATTTCGGATTCTGCCATTTTAAGAATAAGGTAAATGATATAAAAAAATATATTTAAAAAATATGCGAGATTGTGGAGCTGAGATGTCCAAAGTCCGCAAGTTTGAAATAAAAAGCAGACCTCACGAGTTATCTGATAATTCATATTATGATGAGAAATCATTCATCAAAAACAGACACTTGCTTTCTTTTCTGCACTGCATGAAGAGGAAGGAGACATCAACGCCCTGCAATACACAAAAAGAAAGACTTTTACACTGACTCAACCTATAACCATGTACAGCACACATACAGAGATGTCAACATTTCATAATTAATTTATAGTCAGACACATAGATACATTTAAGTAGCTTATCATTGAGTTTCTCTTCTTTTCTAACTGTTCATGGATCATTGTTTTAAATGATTATTATCCTCTGCCTCCACGAAGTGGAAAAGGGGGATATAGGTTTGGCCTCCGTCTGTCCTTCCGAGATGAAGGGGACAGCTTTTCTCGGAAACTATTACAGCTAGGATTACGAAATTTAGTGTGTAGCTTCACACCATGGACACCTTGATCAAGTTCGAAAATGAAACCTGTGCGATAATATTTAACAGAGTTATGGCCCTTGATCACTGTCTTGGATATAGACTCAGACATCACGGGATATTGATGACCATGTCGTCTTGTTTAAATGTGTATTTCAATTTTATGTACTGTGAATGGTTTTAAAAGCACAACATTTTAAAAAAAATAACATTCCAAACATATTTTCCACTGTTGGCATCTTTATTATAATCAATGTTTTGAATTTTGTTATTTTTTCCCAATTCTAGCTAGGGAGCTTGCTCGTGTGAGGACGAAGTTTGTGGAAAAGGTGTCCAAAGATATGATCAGTCAGCTCCTGGACGACCTTTTAGATGATCGTGTCTTGAATGATGGGGAGAAAGATTCTATACTTGAGGAGAACGTCAAAACAAGAGACAAGGCCCGCGCTCTCTTAGACAGAGTGAAGCATAAAGGGGA
This sequence comes from Acanthochromis polyacanthus, assembly GCF_021347895.1. Classification (NCBI taxonomy): domain Eukaryota; kingdom Metazoa; phylum Chordata; class Actinopteri; family Pomacentridae; genus Acanthochromis; species Acanthochromis polyacanthus. Next base: position 35,034,785 of record NC_067125.1, read on the forward strand.
CGAAGCCAGCAGGAAGATGATTGCTCACCTTTATGAGAGAGACCAAACACTTTGCTCTGAGCTGGGTCTGTCCTGTAGTCAGCCTCCTCAGCAAGGTGAGAAAATTTCAAATGATCTTATTTTCTGTAAAAGATCTGATACTGTTAGATACTGCCATGATCACAAGTGTATGAACAGAAAACGAATGCTTATGTGGATACAATATTGTTGTGTGTTCTCAGCTGCACAGGTAAAGATGAAGACGGAGTGGTCAACCACACTTGTCCATGCCACTGATGCTTTCTGGAATGAGAAACAGAAGGATCCAAATGTTAGTAATTCACAAAAAGCTTTTCTCATGCCTGTCTGTTCAGTGCACCTCACTGTTTGATGTTTAACAAAAAGAAATTAAATACTTACTTTATAAAAGTGTGGAAATGACTTTACCAAAACTTCAGGTTCATGTTTGTTTAACTTGTTTCCTTTATATTTGTTTTCCAGATTTACCCTGTGGAAGAAAAATCTATTGCAAACCGCGTGGCTCTGCTGATCACTAATATAAAGTTTGCCAATGAGAGATTGAACAGAAATGGTGCTGAGCGAGATGAGGAGAACATGGAGAAACTGCTTTCAGATTTGAAATATGAGGTGGTGAAATACAGAAATCTCACTGCAAAGGTATTTTATTAAGAGGGAAATTTAAGAAAGCATCACTTTTGGTTGATTCACTGAAACAGTACTGATGCATTGACTGTTGTGTTCTCACAGGAGATTGGTGATGCCCTGATCCAGTTCTCTAGACATCCAAAACTCAGAGAGACAGACAGTGTGGTGGTGGTTATCATGTCTCATGGGAAACTGGGAGCAGTTCTTGGTGTCAACTGTGAAGATGAGATGTCAGCAGATATATTCCCCATTGACAACATTTACCAACACTTGGGTTCAGAGAAATGTCCAGCACTGCTGAACAAACCCAAAATTATCATCATCCAGGCCTGCAGAGGAGGTGAATCTCAACTTTTGTTACAGAAACCCAACGTAAATTAATTTAAGAGTCTACAAATATCCTCTTACCTTAAAGTGTGTGGCATGTGTTTCAGGTGGGAAAGGAGCTGTGCTTGTGAGTGATAGCGCAAACCAAGGTCTGGTCTGTGATGATGTGTCACAACCAGGTGCTGAAGGTGGCATGGAGGAAGATAATTTGCGATATGTACACAAAGAAAAAGACTTCATTTCTCTACTCTCCTCCACTCCTGGTCAGTGTACCTAAAAACTTATCCTGAAGCTCATGATTCAGTGAAGATGAACATCAGTAATCTACAGTTGTAAAATAAAGAAACAGTTGCCTCATGTAGTAAAAATAAAATATATTTGATCTCTGAATGGTTTTCTTTCAGATACTGTGTCATACAGACACACAGTTTTTGGGTCAGTCCTCATCCAGTACATTGTTGAGGTATTTAACACCTTCGCAAATACGGATGACATCTTGGAGCTCTTCAGAAAAGTAAGTTTCACTTGTACAAACTATCTTATGAGTTTATGCTTGTGTACAAATGTAAAGTTACGTCAATATAGAATGAGCAATAATGATAATTTTCCTGTTCTATTAATGTGAGCTTTGCTTAATTTTGTACACTGTTTGTTTCAACCACACAGGTCATGCAACGCTCTGAAGATTTCGTAGATGGCAACAGAAGGCAGATGCCAACCATAGACAGAGTCTCTACGACAAAGCGCTTCTACTTCTTTCCAGGCCACTGAGACAGGATTGGGTTTTGTTTAAAGCAAAAATGACAACATTAAACCTCATCCCAACATTAGGGGTACATTGTAAAAAAAACGTTTTAAAAGAATTTTTAACTGTCAATATTTGGACAATTTACGATTATTTTAGAGATTTTCTCCATTTTGTTAAATCACAGACAATATCTTGAAGATTCCCAGAAAAAAGTATTAATGTCTTAACTGTAAAAACAACAACATAGCAACCCAAAATTATATAAAAAAAACCCATCCACATCCAAAATCTGTATTTTTACAAATAGAAATTAGTTCTAACAGCAAAAAGAAGAGAGGTCCGAGGCACTCCGAGTACCTAAAAGTCCTTTGATAACTCATGGACGGCAGTTTACACGTTTCGGCCACCACAAGGCCTTCATCATTATGTTCTGATGAAGGCCTTGTGGTGGCTGAAATGCGTGAACTGCCGTCCATGAGTTATTAAAGGACTTTTAGGTACTCGGAGTGCCTCGGCCCTCTCTTCTTTTTGCTGTTTGAATGGATTTTTTCCACCAGATCCTGAAGAGCACCCGTTATGCTTCTTTTTATCCCCTGATGCACTCACCTTTTGCCTGTTTTTACCATTGAAATTAGTTCTTTCATAATGTGTGAGTGTTTCTATTCTTTTCTTGCATCCTTGCTGCCAAATTTTCAGTTTTTGCAAAGGATTTTTTTTACAGTGTACCCACAGACCTCCAATCTATACTTTTCATCCCATCTTAATGATGCTTTATTCTGTATTCTGATTTTTTTTTCATGAATTTGTGAATCAGTTTTTTAAATTTGACTTAAGTGTTTGTTTACTGGTTTTGTTTTAATTGGTGTTTTTACAGCAACAGCAATAATCTCATCCAAATAGACCCAATTCCACTCATGCATTTTTTAACAGATGCCACTAGTTTTTGATTTCACATTTGCCATGAGTCTAAAATTAAAGAATCACAAACTATCATGGAGGGAAAAAGTACAGAAGACAGACATGATTTCCTCATGTGTTCTGTCAACAACCCCAAATATTGCTATTCATAAAATAAGGCGATATTTAAAGTCAGACAATTCATAATTTCATGATAAAGGGACAGTAAGGGTGGAAGGTTCATGTTCTTTTATACACATGAAAAGAGTGGCATGACATGGTGTGAGTGAAGGGAAAAAGCAAAAAAAAAAAAAGAATTATTGAGGATCAGAAGGATTCAAGGAGATTTTCTCAGTTTGTCAGATCTCTGAGATGTGTTTGGCAGCAATAAATTTAGAATAAATCTCTAAAATAGAGTTTTGGATGACATCAATGGCCTTATGTAGTTAACAGGTGCAAAAAGGTTAACACTGGCCAGATTTGGTGTTGCTCACATTCAGGTACATATAAATATAACACATATAATGTTGTACTTAAAATGACTGAAAACTAAATGTTACCACAATCAAAGGATGGGAGATAACAACAACGACAACAATAATAATAATAACTTTATTTCATACAGCAGTCTTAAGAACATCATTTACATGGTGCTTTGACAGTAAAAACATATAAACATAGAGACAGTCAAGCAAGACATAAGGCATAAATGGAAACGGCAGGGCAGTCAGACAAAATAAAATAGTAAAAAAGATAATAAATGAACAATCTGCTAGGTTAGGATTCATGTCAAACAAAGTAACTAGGCAGTTTAAAAACTGAAGAATAAGATTAAAGATTAAAAGTTTGATTTTTAAAATCAAAAATTAAAGAATTGAAGTAACTTAGAATAGTACTGAAGCAGACAGGACTTTGGATAAAAGTTGCAATTTGCATTAAGGAAAATCTTTGTTTTAATTTTTTACAATATACAAGTTAAGTGTAACTTTCCTGAGTTAATCAGTTATTGTTGTTTTTTCAGTTTTTGTCTTTGTATACTTTTCACTGATTTGTTTGGGGTAAGTAGAGGTGCTTTGATCTATCACTTACTGTTTTATTGGTGTGTTTTGCCTTTTAATCCATGTTATTGTTTTCTGTTTTACCCTTCATGAACGTTTGGCACCAATGAAAGGTGAACATTATTCTTCATAACTAAGAGATGAACATATCAACTTATTAGTGGCCGTTTCTTGTTGATGTAAAAGGAAAATTGAACTACAGAAGATAGAATTTGGTCTGTGTAATTTACACAGTTTAAGTGTTCATGTAACAACATGCAGCTCAGCAGAGTCAGTGCTTCTCTTGTCACGTGTCAAGAGGCCCACAGGAGCCGTTTTAGTTGTGTTGATTTGTGTATATACATTTACACATTTTGGCATTACAGAAAACACCTTCAAGTGAGAAGTTCAGGTGCTAAATGAGGATAAATACATTATGTTTGAGCATCAGAGCCAAGTGACAAAAGATATGTTTATGGAATGTTTTTTTCAGATTAAATATTTGGATTTTAAATGCACTGGACAACATGCGTTTCATTGTTTTTGCTGTTTTTTTTGTGGTTTTTTTTGCTTTGGTTTGTTTACAGAATTTTCCCACATTTTACAGTGTTCATTATATATTGAGCAAATAACACATTAATTGGCAACCTCTGGGGATAAAAAAAACGCCGGTGTACAAGTGTCAAAAAATACACTTCCTCGGATGACCACAAAATCATATTAGTCCCCACAGACCATCCATCCATCCATACACCGCTTTATCCTCATTAGGGTCGCGGGGGGTGCTGGAGCCTATCCCAGCTGACTCGGGTGAAGGCAGGGGACACCCTGGACAGGTCGCCAGTCTGTTGCAGGGCTACATATACAGACAAACAATCACACTCGCATTCACACCTATGGGCAATTTACAGTACTCAGTTAACCTCAGCATATTTTTGGACTGTGGGAGGAAGCCGGAGTGCCCGGAGAAAACCCACGCATGCTCAGGGAGAACATGCAAACTCCATGCAGAAAGATCCCAGGCCGACCCCGGGATTCGAACCGGGGATCTTCTTGCTGCAAGGCAAAAGTGCTAACCACTACGTCACTGTGCAGCCTGGCCCCCACAGACCAGCATGTTAAAATACCCAACTTTACAGCAGAAATATACACATTTACAGCTTAGTGTGATAAACTGTTTTGGGCTCTACAGCTTGTTTCCTCATCATGACAACTGGACAGAGGAGAAACTTTAAGAAAACTCAAGCATTGAAATTATATTAAGTCTTAAAGATATAAATAATTGAGGGCATATAGACAGACGTCACTACTCTGTCCTTCAGGAACGCTGTATGTGATGTCATGGAAGAATTATTCATAACCAGTTGATGGTTGCAGCCCTAAATGGTTTTAACAGTTCTGTTTATTGGTGATGGAAAATAAGCAGTGAGACATTTATCTCCTACAAGTGCACTTGGCTGGACTTCATAACTTCCATTTTCTTATATTTAGCTTACCCTTCAATAAGACTTAGAGCAGAATAAAGAACATGGTAAAGATGTGTATAATGCTCAGAACAACTCTTTATTTGTGGAGACTGATGGACAATGTATTGACCCTCATCTTTGGAGTATTTTGGTTTAGTTTCTGTTTGTGTTAATTTTTTTTGTAACTAAATGAACTGGAGCCAGTGTTTAACTTTCTGCACAGTATCACCTTTCCTGAGTGAGCCATACACCACAACATTAAAACCACCTGTCTAATACTGTGCAGGTCCTCCTCAGCTGTGACTTGTCGATCATTGACCATTACATGGACTCCACAAGAGTTGTGGTATCATTATCAGAAGATCCTGTGAGTTGGCTTGGGACCTCAGAGTTGTTTTCCCAGCACAGTCCAGAGATCTCGGAATCACATCTTGGAAATTTAAAGGCCAAATCAACACCTACAACTTTGTCATGTCCTTCATACTCCTGCTGGAAAGTTTTTACAGTGTGCATCATCCTGCTCAAAGAGTCCACTGCCTTCATGAGATCCTGTGGCCATGAAGTGGTGCCACGGTTTGCACCGATGTTGAGATACGTGGTTCATGTCAAAATTGCATCCACATGATTACCAGGACCCAAGGTTCACCAGGAGAACATTACCCAGAGTATTACACTACCTCCATGAGCTCACCTTCTTCCTGCAGCTCATCATGTTACACGCACACAGCCATCCACATGAAGTAGAAGCAAACATGATTCATCAGACCATGGCACCTCCTTCCATTGTTTCATTATGCAGTTCTGATGCCCACCTGTCCATTTTAGACACTTTCTGCAGGGGGTAGGGGTCATGTTGGACCAGAGAAAGCTGTGAGACACTTTGTTCTGCTGCATTTCTATCATAGCTAGCATTACAGGTAGAGCATGTGATTTCAGTCCAATACATCTTTTGCTAAATTTAGTGAACATGTCTTCACAGTTAATAAGCTCTCTTTTCTCTGGATAACAAAACAAAAAACCCTGTATTTGTTCTCAAGCTTGGCTTGGTCAGTGAGAAACTAACAAAATGGCTCAGACAGATCTACACTATTCCAGCATGTCCAGAACATGTTTATGGAGAGATGTAGGGGAAAGGAGCAGTGGGAGTGACAGTAAATCTGACACATGCCATCTAAACATTCTAACCACAGGAATATCAACAATCTCTTCAATATCACAGACTCCACCTTTATGGTTTTCAGCAATTTGTGCTAAAGTTGGTCTTCCATTGTTTACAAACCGCTGCATCATCATAAGACCTGCAGTTTTGGAGATGTTCTGATTGATAATAAGAATAAAAGTAGGATATAACAGCACAGATAAACAAACAACAGCAGTCAAATGGCCTTGATGACGTGTATCTCTGTCTCCACTGACAATCAAAGAAATGAAGACTGAACATGATCATCATTCATCACATCATGTAGCTTCAAAACCACGTTATGGACAAGGTACGTTTTATCCGTTTGTTTCCTGGCTATAAAAGACACAAGCAGAAACAAAAAATCAAGCCGTTTTTTCGTTTTTTCGTTTTGAGCAAAAAACAAAAAAACAGGAAACGGTTCGTTTTTTCGTTTTTTCGTTTTGAACAAAAAAACAAAAAAAACAGGAAACGGTTAGTTTTTTCGTTTTTTCGTTTTGAACAAAAAAACAAAAAAAAACAGGAACGGTTCGTTTTTTCGTTTTTTCGTTTTCACCCCCAAAATGAAAATACGACTCCATATTCCGTATCATTGGTGGGCGGGGCTTCGGAGCCTGCCAGTGCACAATAAAGCTCCTGCCCATCACAATAAAGCTCTTGCGCTGGCATTCACAGACAGACTGACTTTCATTGTATTGCCTGCCCCCACTGCACTTCCCCTAACTCTAAATCAAAGCAAGTCGTGTACACAGTAATGACAGTCATAACCAGTGGTGTAGTCTAGTTTTTTCTACTGGGTATACTCCAACCTCATAAACCAAAGCCAGGTCAGGTTCTCATATATGTGCGCGTGCACTCACATGTCCACGCGCGCGCGCGTACATACACACACACACACACACACACAGCAGCAGCAGCAGCTCCTTTATTTCAAACTACCAATTAGATACTTATAGACATTATAGCGTCAGCAGCTCCTCCTCCTGCCATCAGGTAGACCTGATGTTTCCTCTTCATCAGGTAGACCTGATGTTTCCTCTTCATCAGGTAGAGCTGATGTTTCCTCTTCATCAGGCTCCCTTTCCTAAACTTTAACCTTATCTCCAGCTGTAGTGTTCCCTAAAGTGGCAGTATTCAAAGGACAAGCAACAGGCTTATTAAAACACTGAAATAGTTTCATTTAGCTTTGCTTTCTTTTTCTTATTTTTTCTCCACTGACTGATGTTGGGTCATTAGAAGTTCTAGACTCATGTCCCTCTTCTTCTAAGCCAGGGGTATTCAGCTAAAATTCAGAGTGGTCCAGTCAGCAAAGGTCCAGAACATCATAATGTCTAACTTGAGTTACTGTGATATATGCTGATGTAACCTGGTAGTTTTATTAGAGTTTGCCTGTAATCAAAAACTGACCGTCAGATAAATTCAGTACGGTTCAAAAACATTTTGACATTTATTAATAAATAACTTATATGTAACTGTATATCTTAAAATAAAGTGCAGAACTTAAAAAAGCATGACTGAACATCGCAGCTCTGCCTTCAAAAACCAGCTGAGAGATGAGGGACAAAGAGGACAGTAGTGATGGAAGTTCAGCTCTTTTCAGAGAGCTTTTGGCACTGCTTCCAAAGAAAAGCCGGTTCTTTCGGCTCCCAAATGGCTCCTAATTTATTATTCTTTGTAGCCTCATGTTTTTGCCTAACCTGGCAAATATGAATCGTTTGTATTTTGACAAACTCTTTCATTCAGTGTTTTTATGAGAAGTCTTATAATTGACTCATTTTGTACATTTGCTCTGTTACAAAAACAGGTATTCTTGCTTTTGTTTATTATTTCAACCAAACTTTTTTTGCACAAAAAATAAATGAACAAAACTCTGCACATGAACCCACAGAACCAGAACCAGACTCAGTATTCAAACAGTATAAATGTCCTCAGAGCAGGCTGACATTCAGAAAAATCAGATGGCTGAGCTTGGATGGGCAGATACATTTCTTCTTTCAGTGAATATCTGCTGTGTTTTTGAGAAGATTCTCTCAGATGGAAGAAGTTGTCTCTCCTCCATCACCTTCACCAGGTGGGGCAGACTGAGGCCTTGTCCTGCTCCAGCTCAGTGGGTCGTCTGCTGGTTGGATGAGGGGTTCCTCTAGATATGATCCTCCATTACCACATCAGCTGTAGGATTTCTCCTGAATCATCTCCTGTAGCTCTTCCATCAAAGAGCCTCCACCAGAGCCGCCTTAACCTAATGGTAGGCCCTGGGGCTGAGAGGTTTTGTAGGCCCCCCTACTCCATCGTCCCAATCTACATAAAAAAAATGCATCAGTTTCTTTTACGACAAACAATTGTGAGGTTTCCTTCTTTAGCCAGAAAACACCAGCATACTTTTATTGATCAACTTACATGAACACAAAATGCACTTGTATAACATCAGTACATGCTTTACTTAAAACCAATATGGGTGAAAGATTGAAAATCTCATATGGAGATCACCTGACATCACATGTGTGATGTCAGGTGTGGAGTCCACACTGATAGCAAAATACTTTGCTAGTTTTACTCTGCTGGTAATTTCATCCAGCCCCTTCTGTCCCATCGGCTGTATGAATTCCTCACACACATTCAGAGAGAGATGGGATGGATTTGCTTTGCCAGCGTTTTCATGTTTTTCAATGTGAGCTTTTAAAAAGGGATCAAACTGGCTGATCAGCTCCATGCTGCCCAAATAATTTCCATTGTTGATGTCTCCAAACTTGTGGCTGTCTCCCCGGAAAGCTAGTCCCCTCTCAGCTAAATACTTCACAACAGTAACAACCCTCTGTAGAACCTGTGCCCAATAATCACACTCCTCATCAAACTGTTTTCTAAGTTCTGAGTCCACTGTCCCACCCTCAGCTGCTTGATTGATGTAAGCAATCATGGCTTTTCTGTGGATGTCAGAGGTTTTATGTTCTGATATACGATCACCTGCATGTTTCCAGTCAGAGAAACCCCCAAAAACAAATGCAGACTTTTCGTTGCTCTCGCCAAAAATCTTGAAACCAAAACAAAACACGCTATACTGATGGTTAATAATAAAGCTACTCTCTACTTACATATTCCCCCGTTACTCAGTTTGCGGTGGAAATATGTTTTTGAGAAAAATCTTCTCTGGTGTTTGTATGTGCGCTCTGATGCACGGAGGTCGGCATTTTTATTTTGACACGTATCTGGTCCCATTTTCGCCCAGTAAGCGCGCGTCTGCCGGTCAATTTTGTTTCCCCAGAGGCCCGGGTCGCTGCTGTAAGGGCCACTGCCGGACTCGTCTCCTCCTCCCTGATCCTTCTCCTCGTCTCCTCCTCCCTGATCCTTCTCCTCCTCTTCCCCCTCGTCTCCTCCTCCCTCTTCCTCCCCCGCTACTCCCTCTTCCTCATCCACCGATCCTCTTCTCTTTTCCTCTCTCACTTCTACCTGCGCGAGCCCCGCCTCGTCTGCTGCCTCCGGTAAACTCAATGCCGCTGAACAGCCACCACCATCCGTTTCGGACGGTTTAAAGAATCCTGTTAGCTTTGGGATGCTCTTAAGTAATTGCTTTTTCTGGGTTTCTTTGTCCCGAAACACCTTTCTTTTGTGAGCGCCGCTCTCAAATTTCTTTTTCCCCGTCATTTTTCAGCTGTCACTCAAGGGGGGAAAGTTAGGTGGACTTAACAACAACAGTAATCAACGAGAGCGGGGCGGGTCTTACCAGCCACGAATGTGAAGTATAAAATGATTGACAGAGAACTTGACAAGCAACAAAAACAATGCGATTTTTCCAGCTCATTGATAGGCCCCTGAACTTGGTAGGCCCCTGGGCTTCAGCCCAGGTAAGCCCGTGCATTAAGGCGGCCATGACAACAGGCTGTAAAGCAGGAAACTAGTCCTCCTCATCTCGGTCGGTGCCTATTACGCACGAAGTTTTCAAGTGTTACCTTCATATTTCTCTTCAAGCAGCTCTGTTATACAAGAATTGAACGATGGCAGGTAAGAACTCATCGATTAAATGTGCTTTGGAGGGAACCATGACTTACTTTTTGCTTCATGTTTGCGGCAACGAGCAGACGATCAGCCAACAAACAGGAAAACGCACAAACTGTTCTTGCTGCGTTATGAAGAAGATGAGGGGATAGGGGTCAGAAATGTGTCAGAAATGTGTTGAGTTTGACAACGAAGGCCTGTCAAAACAAAGCCATAATAGTTTGTATTTCTTTGTGAACGTCAAGTTTAGTTTCACTTTCAGACACGATATTAATGCTGTGGTTTGGTGCGCTTCGATGAAAAAAATATGACGCAACCTGTCCAGCTGAACTTAGACTTGCATTTTATTTGCGAAACGTTGTCGAAATCACATATGTGATATGTTTTACGCGTTTAGATTCTGCCATTTAGAGAATAAGATCAACGATAAATGCGAAATTATGAAGGTGAGATGTCCAAAGTCCGCAGGTTTGCTTGTAAATGTTTTAGCTTATTGAATCGGTAGTGTCGACAGATACGGACCGTACCCGTAGCCTGTGGCCTACGGATACGGCACTTTCCTGTATCATAAATATTAATGAGACGAACATGAATATTAATGAGCCGGCTGATGAACGCGCTTTGTGATTGGCTGGTAATCCGACGTGCATAAATATTAATGACCCGGTTTGGTAATCCGAGTGATGAAGGCGCTTCCGGGCGTGCGGAGCCTGTCATGTCAGTCATCTGCTGTTCTCTTTTCTATCATGCATAATGTCTTATAAATATCATTATCTGACTTTTTCACGGACAGTGATTTGGGGGTTGAAATCAGCACTACTATTAAAAATAGTAAAACTTTTTATTCACGTGACCCTGTTCTAATAAAGCACAAACGGCAAACAAAACAAATGGCGGAACTAACAGCCAGCAAACTACAAGTATTTTTTTACCTTCAAAAGTAGCGACAGACTATTACATATTAACAACCTAAACAAAACCCTGATGTATTTTCTACGTCTGTCAACACAGACACTGCACGTCAGTCACTTTAATGTTAGCGGACTCTGTTGAATGTCTAAGTTACATAACCACAAACAAATCTCACAATATCACAGTAAATCGAGTTTGTGTTTTTTTTTTTTAATTCATGCCGAATTAAAGAGCTGCTCCTCACCATTCACGAGTGTTTGTTTCATATTCGACATCCTTCACTTTATCTTGTAAAGTAGCGTCCGAAATTAAATGGGAACATTTGCAATGGAGTTCGTCAGCCGCTTCCACCACTGAACGCGGTAAACTAATTAATAGGAACTGGACTTCAAACAATTTATACACGGCGTCTAAAAGCGTAAAAACTGCAATGTCTAAAGTGTGAGAGGAGACGGCGTATTTTTGGTTAAATTATACAATGTTCACCGTCAAAGTCATTCATATAAACTGCCTGTAATGTGCAGCAAATAGTAGTTAACCGGCGCCAGCTCTTCAGTGACCTTAACGGGTCCGTACCTCTAGTACAGATGCTACGAGTACGGGTCCGTACCTGTAGCATCAACCTATTGAATCATTTGATTTCTTGTCACTGAAAATATACATGAAATGAGAAGCAGACCTCACTGGTTATCTAATAATTGCTAAAAATAAAATACTGTGAAAGGTTTTCAAAGCACAGCATTTTTAAAATACACATTCCAAATATATTTTCACTGTTGGCACCTTTATTATAATCAATGTTTTGAATTTTGCTGTTTTGTTTCCTGCATGTTCCTGATTCTAGCTAAGGAGCTCTTTGATATGAGGCCTGGCTTTGTTGAAAAGGCGACCAGAGAAATTATCAGTCTGCTCCTGGATTTGCTTTTAAAAGATGGTGTCTTGCATCACATGGAGAAAGACTCTATACTTGAGGAGAACCAAAGCAGAGCAAACAAGGCCCGCGCTCTTGCAGATGCAATGATTAGGAAAGGGGAAAAAGCCTGCAGCAAGATGATTGATCACTTTAAACGTAATGACCCAGAACTTTACTCTGAGCTGCGTCAGTCCTGTAGTCAGGAGGAGGAGCCAGGTGAGAGACCTTCAAATGATCTTTTCTGTAAAACATCTGATTCTGTTGGATACTATCTTCATCACAGGTGTATAAACAGAAAACAAATGCTTATTTGGATACAATATTGTTGTGTTTTCTCAGCTGCACAGGCAAAGATGGAGACGGAGTCGTCAACCACACTTGTCCATGCCACTGATGGATTCTGGAATGAGAAACAGAAGGATCCAGATGTTAGTAATTCACAAAAAGCCTCATTAAATGTCTCATGTTGACTTAACTGATAATTTTTCCATCAGTAAACGGAAAAGGAAAAATGTAGTTTTAATGCAGTTCAAGTGTGAAGGTTTTCTCATGCTGGTCTGTTAAGTACACTTCAATGTTTGATTTTTAACATGAAGAAATTAAACAATATTTTAAAAATGAAAGTATGGAAACGATTGTACTGAGACTTTAGGTGCATTTTTGTTTAACTTGCTTCCTTTAAATTTGTTTTCCAGATTTACCCTGTGCACAAAAAATCCATTGAAAAATGTGTGGCTCTGCTGATCACCAATATAGAGTTTACAGATAAGAATGCAAACCGACGTGGTGCTGAGCGAGACGAGGAGAACATGGAGAAACTGCTTTCAGATTTGAAATATGAGGTGGTGAAATACAGAAATCTCACTGCAAAGGTATTTTTTTAGGGGGGAAATTTAAGAAAGCATCACTTTTGGTTGATTTACTGAAACAATACTGATGCATTGACTGTTGTGTTCTCACAGGCGATTGACAATGCCCTGATCCAGTTCTCTAGACATCCAAAACTCAGAGAGACAGACAGTGTGGTGGTGGTTATCATGTCTCATGGAGAACTGGGAGCAGTTCTTGGTGTCAACTATAAAGAGGAGAATCCAACAGATGTGTTCCCCATTGACAACATTTACCAACACTTGGGTTCAGAGAAATGTCCAGCGCTGCTGAACAAACCCAAAATTATCATCATCCAGGCCTGCAGAGGAGGTGAATCTCAGCTTTTGTTGCAGAAACCCAACGTAAATTAATTTAAGAGTCTACAAATATCCTCTTACCTTAAAGTGTGTGGCATGTGTTTCAGGTGGGAAAGGAGCTGTGCTTGTGAGTGATAGCGCAAACCAAGGTCTGGTCTGTGATGATGTGTCACAACCAGGTGCTGAAGGTGGCATGGAGGAAGATAATTTGCGATATGTACACAAAGAAAAAGACTTCATTTCTCTACTCTCCTGTACTCCTGGTCAGTGTTTTTATTTATTTTATTTGTTTTTAGTTAATGGGGACAATGCAGTTAACATAGTTTCAATACAGTTCATGAATCCGATGTGTTGCATGTAGAGTTTTAGCTACAGCTAATTCTCAACTCCTGTCCCTAATTGGGCTTTTAAAACAACCAAAACATACAAGATCACAATCCTTTAAAAGTACAATATACAAAAAACCTAAACAAATACAACCATAACTTACAGAATTAAGTTAAATATCCCCACAAATCTATAAAACAAAAGCAAGAAAAAAAAGAAAAAATAAAATCTTACAAATCAATCCAAATTAACTACTTAAACTACAACACTTTAAAAATGAGGACAGCTCTGGTTTGCTTGAAGCCACGCCACAATATTAGTTATTGATTTTATTTCAGTTGGTAATATGTTCCAAAGTTTGCAATCTATGATTGAAAAAGCAGACTGTCCAAAAGTGGTTCTGCTGTGTTGAATCCTGCAGTTTCCTTCTACTGTGCTTCTCGTTACTCTGTTATTGTTCAGTCTTTGAATATATTGATGAAGATGTTCAGGTGCAAGGTTATTGATACATTTGAATACTAATCTAAGAGAACACAAGTGTACTGTTAAACTGTCAAAACACATAAGATTGTATTTTTTTGTATATTGCAATGATGCCACCGGATAGATTTTTTTTATCCATTATTTTTAGAGCCTGGTTGTATAATGAAAAAAATGTCCTTACTGTAGAAGGTGAAGCTTGACCCCATACTGTCAAACAATATGCAATCTGTGAAAACTTCTCAGCTCTTTTCCTGTAGCTCATGATCCATTTAAGATATTTATCAGTAATCTACAGTGATACAATCCAGAAGTTGTATTAAAAATTAAATGTATTTTCTGTCTCTGAATGTTTTTCTTGCAGGTACTGTGGCACTCAGAAACACAGGTTCTGGGTCTTACCTCATCCAGTACATTGTTGAGGTATTTAACACCTTCGCATGTCAGGATGACATCGAGAAGCTTTTCAAAAGAGTAAGTTTCACTTGTACAAACTATCTTATGAGTTTATGCTTGTGTACAAATGTAAAGTTATCTCAACATAGAATGAGCAATCATGATCATTTTTCTTTTCCATTAATGTGAGCTTTGCTTAATTTTGTACACTGTTTTTTTTTCAACCACACAGGTCACGCGACGCGTTGCAGAACATCGAAGCATATGGCAGATGCCAACCAAAGACAGAACCACTCTGATAAAGGACTTCTACTTCTTTCCAGGCCACTGAAGCAAGATTGGGTTTTGTTTAAAGCAAAAATGACAACATTAAACTTCATCGCAACAATAGGGGTACACTGTAAAAAAATATTTTTTGAAACAATTTTTAACTGTCACTTATTTGACAGTCTGCGGTTATTTTAAAGATTTTCTCCATTTTATTAAATCACAGACAATATCTTTAGATTCCCAGAAAAAAAGTATTAATATGCATGTTAACTGTATAAACAACCACAACACAACAACCTAAAACTATAAATAACATCCATTTTTAAAATCTGTATTTTTACAAATAGAAAAGAGAACCCTAACCCTTACTGGCAGATTTTCACAGTTTTGACCAGGAATTTTTTTCCAGTGTATCCACAACCTCAGATCTAAAGTTTTTATCCCGTCTTACTGGTGCTTTGTGCTGTCATTTGAAATTTTCATGAATTTGTGAATCAGTTTTTCCAATTTGACTTTAGAATTTTGTTGACTGTTTCTATTTTAATTGGTGCTTCTTTTTAAAAAAAACAAAACAACAACAACAACAACAATGTCATCCAAATAGACCCAATTCCACTCATGCAGTTTTTAATAGATGCCACTAGTTTAATAGATGCCATGAATCTAAAATTAAAGAATCACAAACTATCATGGAGAGAAAAAGTACAGAAGACAGACACAGATTTCCTCATGTGTTCTGTCAACAATCCTAAATATTAATATTAATATTCATAAAATAAGATGATGTTTATACTCAGACAATACAGAATTTCATGATAAAGTGACAATATGGGTGGAAGGTTCATGTTCTATTATACACATGAAAAGAGTGACATGGCATGGTGTGAGAGAAGGGAAAAAGCGAAAACAGGACCATTTTTGAGGATCAGAAAGATTCAAGGAGGTTTGCTCAGTTTGCCAGATCTTCAAGATGTGTTTGGCAGCAATAAATTTAGAGTAAATCCCTAAAATAGAGATTTAGTTAACAGTGGCAAAAAGACTAACACTGGCCAGATTTGGTGTTAGTCACATTCAGGCACATAATATTAACAATAACAACAACAATAATAGCAATAATAATAATAGTAGTAATAATAACAATAATATCAATAATAACAACAACAATGGGGGCTGCACAGTGCGTAGTGGTTAGCACTTTCACTTTACAGCGGGAAGATCCCTGGTTTGCGTCCCAGCCTTCCTGGGATCTTTCTGCATGGAGTTTGCATGTTCTCCATGTGCATGCGTGGGTTTTCTCCGGGGACTCCGGCTTCCTCCCACAGTCCAAAAACATGCTGAAGTTAATTGGTGATTCTAAATTGTCCGTAGGTGTGACTGTGAGTGTGACTGTTTGTCTCTATGTAGCCATGTGATGGACTGTTAACTGTCCAGGGTGTCCCCTGCCTTCACCTTAAGTCAGCTGGGATAGACTTCAACCCCCCCATGACCCTAGTGAAGATTAAGTGGTGTAAGAACAGCATTCACATGGTGCTTTGACAGTAAAAACATGCAAACATAGAGACAGTCAAGCAAGACATAAGTAATAAATGGACAAGATTGACAACAGTCATTTTGTTATTTACTTATATTTGATTAGCAGTTCTTTTTATACGACAAAGTTATTATTGGTGATCGTTTTACCTTGCTGACATGTTTCGACTATGTCTGCAGTCTTCCTCAGAAGAGAAAAAAGGACACGTCACCACTTGTTGGATGATGTTCTGAAGAAGACTGCAAATGCAGTCGAAACATGCCAGCAAGGTAAAAGGATCCCCCTTAATAACATTGTCAGATAAAAAGAATAGCTAATTTAATAAATGGAAAAGGCAGGACAGTCAGACAAAATAAAATAGTAAAAATTATAAAAATAAATTAAATGATTAACTAGGTTAGGATGCAAAAAAACAAAGGAACTTGGCAGTTTAAAAATTGAAGAATAAGAATAGAAATTAAAAGTTTGAGATTTAAAATCAAAATTAAAGAATTAAAGTAACTTAGAATAGTACAGAAGCAGACGGGACTTTGGATAAAAGTTGCAATTTGCATTAAGGAAAATCTGTTTTAATTTTTTACAATATACAAGTTAAGTGTAACTTTCCTGTGTTGATCAGTTATTGTTATTTTTTTCAGTTTTTGTACTTTTCACTGATTTGTTTGGGGTAAGTAGAGGTGCTTTGATCTATCATTTACTGTTTCATTGGTGAATTAGGCCTTTTAATCCATGTTATTGTTTTCTGTTTTACCCTTCATGAATTAATGAACATTTGGCACCAATGAAAGGTGAACATTATTCTTCATAACTAAGAGATGAACATATCAACTTATTAGTGGCCGTTTCTTGTTGATGTAAAAGGAAAATTGAACAATAGGAGATAGAATTTGGTCTGTGTAATTTACATAGTTCAAGTGTTCATGTAACAACATGCAGCTCAGCAGAGTCAGTTCTTCTCTTGTCACGTGTCAAGAGGCCCACAGGAGCCGTTTTAGTTGTGTTGATTTGTGTATATAAATTTACACATTTTGTCATTACAGAAAACACCTTCAAGTGAGAAAGTTCAGGTGCTAAATGAAGCTAAATACATTATGTTTGAGCATCAGAGCCAAGTGACCAAAGATATGTTTTTGGAATGTTTTTTCAGATTAAATATTTGGATTTTAAATGTACTGGACAACATGCGTTTCATTGTTTTTGCTGTGATTTGCTTTGTTTTGTTTACATAATTTTCACATATTTTACAATGTTTAATATTTATTGAGCTAATAACACATTAATTGACAACCTCTGGGGATAAAAAAAAAACAACCAACAATGCTGGTGTACAAGTGTCAAAAAATGCACTTCCTCGGATGACCACTTGAGGCTGACTACAAAAGCACATTATGCCCCCACAGACCAGCATGTTAAAATACCCAACTTTACAGCAGAAACATACACATTTACAGCTTGGTGTGATAAACTGTTTTGGGCTCTATAGCTTGTCTTCCTCGTCATGACAACTGGACAGAGGAGGAACTTTTATAAAACTCAACCATTGAAATTATATTAAGTCTTAAAGCTATAAATAATTGAGGGCATATAGACAGACGTCACTACTCTGTCCTTCAAGATCACTCTTCAGGAACGCTGTATGTGATGTCATGGAAGTATTATTCATCTTTATAACCAGTCAATGGTTACAGCCCTAAATGGTTTTAACAGTTCTGTTTATTGGTGATGGAAAATAAGCAGTGAGACATTTATCTCCTACAAGTGCACTTGGCTGGACTTCATAGCTTCCATTTTCTTATATTTAGCTTACCCTTCAATAAGACTTAGAGCAGAATAAAGAACATGGTAAAGATGTGTATAATGCTCAGAACAATTCTTTATTTGTGGAGACTGATGGACAATGTATTGACCCTCATCTCTGGAGTATTTTGGTTTAGTTTCTGTTTGTGCTAATTTTTTTTTGTAACTAAATGAACTGGAGCCAATGTTTAACTTTCTGCACAGTATCACCTTTCCTGAGTGAGCCATACACCACAACATTAAAACCACCTGTCTAATACTGTGCAGGTCCTCCTCAGCTGTGACTTGTCGATCATTGACCATTACATGGACTCCACAAGAGTTGTGGTATCATTATCAGAAGATCCTGTGAGTTGGCTTGGGACCTCAGAGTTGTTTTCCCAGCACAGTCCAGAGATCTTGGAATCACATCTTGGGAATTTAAAGGCCAAATCAACACCTACAACTTTGTCATGTCCCTCATACTCCTGCTGGAAAGTTTTTACAGTGTGCATCATCCTGCTCAAAGAGTCCACTGCCTTCATGAGATCCTGTGGCCATGAAGTGGTGCCACGGTTTGCACCAATGTTGAGATACGTGGTTCATGTCAAAATTACATCCACATGATTACCAGGACCCAAGGTTCACCAGGAGAACATTACCCAGAGCAGGGGAGCCACCAGGGAGTTTGGGCCCCATGAAAAGAAATTTTACTGGGCCCCTGTAGCGCCGGACATAAGGCCGGCGAAAATATTTTGTGCTGTTTACATAAAACTGTTTATTTTAATGATATTTTTGACTATTATTTCCCATATTTGTGAAAAGGACAATTTGACAGTTACTTGGTAGGGAAAGCATTGAACACTGAATATTCTGAATACAAAGTTTCATTTATTTACTACAAGATTGATTCTCATTCTTTAGCATAAAATTTCCCCAAATTAAATTACATACCTGAATACAAAACTTGAACATAAAATAACCTCTTCCATTAAATAAATTCCAATTATCATCTGTGAAGAAACAGATAAAATAAAAAATAAAATAAATAAATAAAATACAAAAAGCCAACTGCCTTTTATGATTTGTCATCACCATCTATGGAATCATACAACAAGCACAATAATAAAATCAGCTGGAGATGTTAAACTAAACAAAGTAAACAAAGTAGGTCCATTCATAAAGAAAAAACATAACAGGCCAGATACAACCTTGCTCAGCCGAGCTTCCTCTTGCACACATATTTACAGTACATATTTACAACTGGCCCTTGCTCAACCTTTCTAACCAACAGCCCAACGCCGAGCCTTCTCAGTAGCAAAATCATTGATCAGGTCTTTGAAGTCTAGCTTTCTAGCCAACTGGCTTTCGATGGACAGCATGGCAAGACTGCACAGCCTTTCCTGTGAAATTTTGGACCTAAAGCAGTTTTTTAAAAAATCATTTTTAGCTTGCTGAAAGCTCTCTCTAGTGATGTTATGCTCGAGCCAGTTTACTCGACACAGTGCCGAGCTTTTGAAGCGAAAGTGTTCCGAGACGGTGTTTCGATCCCTGCTTCAGCACACCCACGATCACGTGACTATCGAGAACGAGGCCTCGTTACGTCACATCGCGTGTCGCGGTGCTTCGTGCGAACTTTGAAGGAGTTGAACATTTCAATCTGTCCAGGTCTTAAAAGTCAAAGGGGTCTGATTCACTCCTCAAATTGTGGGTTTTTGAGAGGAGGAGATCACGCTAGTGCATTTGCCATTTGTCATTTTGAGAGAAGTTAGGGAGAGTATACATTTAGTTAGAATTTAGTTTAGATATATCTAGTTGCATTTCATACATTAAATAACACACAGATACATACGCATAGATTCACTCATACACAAGACACATGCATTCATAGAAACACACTACACATATATGCAGACAAACATACATATATAACGTTTTAAAACATTTATTGCAAGTACAAAGCAGTGTGAGACAAGCAGTCCTGAGGCTTTTTCATTTTTTTCCACTTGGATGCAGTTCTGACACAGGACCGGCAGATGTCACTCTTCTGGTTGTGTCAAATGCTTCGAAGCAATGTGTCATTCTTGAAGCAGATGTGTCAAAGTGGTTCATTGCTTCATGAAGCTTCAATTTCACCATCACTGGCTCTCTCACCACCTGCAACACTAACTGGCAGTGTTGCAGCTTACAAATAGCATTCAGGAGTTCAAGAGGGGACAAGTTAGGGAGGAAATTGGAAGCGTATACACCGTTAAGGTGTCTTACTTCATTTTCAAAATCAGGTGTAAGATCACCAGAATACGTTGTGATCAATGGTTGGCACAGAGAAGAGATTTTGTCCTCACTAATCTGCCCAACTTTCAGAATAGCAGAAAATTAATTTACAATATTTGCTGTGGTCTGGAACCTAGTTCCCAAGTCACTTATGATACTGTCCATAGCAGTAAAAAACACAGTGTTCTGAAACACAGTTTCTGCACTCTCCTGAGACCTCTCCTCTTCAGAGGTCTCATCATGGAATCTTCGCCTTTTTCTTCTGGCGGCTGCAGTTGCTCACCTCCTTCCTCAGTTGTGGGTACTGGGGCTTGTTCAGGGGTAGGGGGCTCACAGGCCTCATAGACAGCTGCTGCTGCTGCACTTGACGTGTCTGTTCAAACATGCATCATTTTGACACGGGGGGAGGGGGGGCTGATTAAATATGGGCAGCTTGCTAAATGTGAACAGTGAAATATAAAATTCCAGAGTTTTCTTCAAAAATATGAACTAATATGGGGAGAAAAGTGAGCTAGCTTAAAAATCAAAGTTAAGACAGAGTAGAAACAACACAGGCTAATGTTCCAGAACTTTCCACCACATGAACCAAACCCACCTTGTTTTTTGAAGAACTGGGTAATATATCGCCGGCCCTTGGCCTCTCTCTCCTGCCTTATCTTTTTTCTTTTCGTTTCTGACTTCTGAGGCATACTGTCGTCACCCTACTCAGTCTGACTGAAGCACCGCTGCCCGCAGCAGTTCAGTTGATTCAGTAGGACTGAACCATTTTACTTAAAAAGGGAGGGGGGGCCCTTGAGAAATGTTTCCAAAACAAATAAACTTAGTGTTACCAGCGCATTGTAAATAATATTTATTTGTGATTATAAATTAACAAGATAGTGCCATATTCATTTTGTCAGTATTATAATTTTATCAGGGGCCTTTCTGGGCCCCTGTTAATGATGGGCCCCTAGAATCCTTCCCCTTTTTCCCCCCTTTTCGGCGCCCCTGCCCATTACGCATGAAGTTTTCAAGTGTTACTTTCATATTTCTCTTCAAGCAGCTCTGTTATACAAGACTTGAACGATGGCAGGTAAGAACTCATCGATTAAATGTGCTTTGGAGGGAACCATGACTTACTTTTTGCTTCATGTTTGCGGCAACGAGCAGACGATCAGCCAACAAACAGGAAAACGCACAAACTGTTCTTAGTGCGTTATGAAGAAGATGAGGGGATAGGGGTCAGAAATGTGTCAGAAATGTGATGAGTTTGACAACGAAGGCCTGTCAAAGCAAACTCATAATATTTTGTATTTCTTTGTGAACGTCAAGTTTAGCTTCACTTTCAGATTCTACGTGGTAGCCTACTACTGCTGTGGTTTGGTGGCTTAGATGAAAAAAATATGATGCAACCTGTCCAGCTGAACTTGCATTTTATTTGCGAAATGTTGTCGAAATTACAGGTGTGATGTGTTTTACGCGTTCAGATTCTGCCATTTAGAGAATAAGATAAACGGTGACCATATTCTGTTTCTCTGAAAAGAGGACACACTTCCAGCTCACGCGCGAAAAATTTTCAGTCCCCAGCAAGTTGTGTAGGAACACATGTATTCAGATGTTTAACAAAATAAGAAATAATCATCTCTCTTAAAGCTGCTGTCCGGAGTTTGAATCGCAGTGTCTCCCAAAACACTGGTGGTCCCACCCTCCCTCTGATTTCGCCCCTTTATTTGTGCACGCGCGCAGTACATGAGAGAAGTGCCTGGAGTGCTGCAGCATCTCGCCTGTTTTGCTGTTTTCCCCTATTCTACAATTAGTAAATAATAAAGGAATTACGTTAGAATGCTGTATTGAGTCTAACTTGTCCTAATACCAAAATAACATGAATCTGCTAGGACGAACTAGTAAAGTTTCAATATGTGATTACACTCGTGTATCCCTCTCGATGACGTTGTTTATCAAACTTAGTGCATTTACGCGTGTATATGTGTTACATTGTTTATTTATTTCTATCTAGAGTTCAGAATTGCATGACTCCTCTGACGAAGAGTATGTCCCAGACGCCCCAACATCTTCCTCCAGAGGTCGGGCATCTAAACGAAGCCGTCAGGCGGGCTATGGAGGCCGTGGTCGGGGAGCGACGCGAGCACCCCGACCACGGCATCTAAACGAAGCCGTCAGGCGGGCTACGGAGGCCGTGGTCGGGGAGCGAGGCGAGCACCCCGACCACGGCATCTAAACGAAGGCGTCAGCCGGGCTACGGAGGCCGTGGTCGGGGAGCGACGCGAGCACCCCGAGCCAAAAAACGTCCTGCAGTCTCTTGGCCTGACAAGCCGTGGGATTGGTAACTTTTCTGGAAGTTGCTGAGCCCTGATGCTCTCTCCTCCACAAGCAAAACAAATGTGCGCGCGGTTGCGTAGTGCGTAGCTCGCCCACCTCTGCATGGGCTCGCTTGCTGTGCGCGTAACCGTTGATTGACAGCATGACAAAGCTGAAGCTCGAACTTGATTGGTCGACAGCAACCGGCGCTTTTTGGAATAACATGGGGGTCTATGAGAGGAAGGCGGAGCTCAGGAATAAATTTTCATATCGTGTTATACTAACTTTATATTATAGTATCGAACTAGACTAACACATTTAAGCTTTGTTAAAAAATGATACATAAATTGAAAACAAACGGAAACTCCGGACAGCAGCTTTAAGTCTGACACTTACACTTTAGTTAGGAAAAGTGAGGTAGAGTACCATTCTTCAAAATAACCTCCCAATTATCAATTATGTAAAAATAGAAATAATGTCTCAAAATATTAAACAAAAAGAAAAAAGAGAGGTAGCCTATTCTTCAATGTTCAGTTAGCCCATTCTTCAAAATAATGTGTCTAATGGCAAATGAAAAAAATATAGAAATAATGCCTCAAGTCAACAGTCCTTTTTTCCTTCTTTTCCCTTCTCTTATTAGCTACAGAGACATAAGTCCCAGCTTTTCAGACTGTACATTCTGCCTCCCATTTGACACGACCCGGACGAAAACAGGGGTATTTTTTTCGCATTTCATCAGTGAAATGACATTTGCGTTTCGGCATTTTCTTTCGGTTCGAGTGTTCTCTCGCAGTGTGCCTACCTGCCTGTCAGCCTGCGAGGAGTGAGTGAGTGTGGAGCGCCTCGGCTCAAACTCCACCTCTCAGAGCGTGTTTCCAAAGGAACCATTAAACGTGAATGATAAATACACTGGTCTGTGACGCGCTCAAGCTAGGCAAGATCAAAAACCCGGACATTTGAAGGAGTTTATAAACGCCGGCCGGACAGGCCGGACAGCCTCTCAAAAGAGGACATGTCCGGGCAAAAGAGGACGTATGGTCACCCTAGATAAATACGAGATTGTGGAGCTGAGATGTCCAAAGTCCGCAAGTTTGCGCATAAAGGTCTTAGTTTATTGAAACATTTGATTTCATGTTATTTAAAATATACTTGAAATGAGAAGCAGACATCACTGGTTATCTAATAATTCATATTATGATGAAAAATGATTCACAAAACACAGAAACTTTGAGTTGCTTTCTTCTCTGCACTGCATGAAGAGGAAGGATACATCAACGCCCTGCAGCACACATAGACTTTTACTTAGACTCAACCTATAACCATGTACAGCACACAGACAGAGATGTCAACATTTCATAATTAATTTATAGTCAGACACATACATTTAAGTGGCTTATTATTGAGTTTCTCTTATTTTCAAACTGTTAATGGATAATTTTTTAATGATTCTTTAAATGTGTGTTTTAATTTTATAATGCTGCTAGTTTACACCCAGCAAATTTACAAAAGTGTATAAAAACAAAGCTTGCAAGAAATTCTTCCGTTGACTGTAGATGATACTGTTGTGTTCTTGTCAAAACGTGTCGATTACACTCCGTCATCTTTTTAGAAACTTCTGTTTGCGGTGCTGCTGTCCATCCTATTTATTTTATAAATGGGAAATAATGTAATTATTAAGAACTGATGCAATTTTGAATCATCTGATATAAGTGACATTGTACAGAAGTGTACTCACTTCTGTTGAGTAATAGCATTTTTAAAATAAACATTCTGTAGATATTTTTCACTGCTGGCACCTTTGTTATAATCAATGTTTTGAATTTTGCTACTTTTTTTCCTTTATATTCCTGATTCTAGCTCAGCAGCTTGACTGTGTGAGGAAAGTGTTTGTTGAAAACGTGATTGACCCAGTTATCAGTCAGCTCCTGGATGACCTTTTACAAGATCGTGTCTTCAATCGTGGGGAGAAAGATTACATAATTCAGAAGTATCCCGTCACAGCAGACAAGGCACGCGAGCTTGTAGATGCAGTGATCAAGAAAGGGGATGTAGCCAGCAGGAAGATGATTACTCGCCTTCAAGAGAGAGACCCTGAACTTTACTCTAAGATGGATGAGTCCTGTAGTCAGCCTCCTCAGCCAGGTGAGAGACTTTCAAATTATCTTATTTTCTGTAAAAGATCTGACACTGTTGGATGCTGTCTTGATCACAGGTGTATAAACAGAAAACAAATGCTTATTTGGATACAATATTGTTGTGTGTTCTCAGCTGCACAGGCAAAGATGGAGACGGAGTGATCAACCACACTTGTCCATGCCACTGATGCTTTCTGGAATGAGAAACAGAAGGATCCAGATGTTAGTAATTCACAAAAAGCCTCATTAAATGTCTCATGTTGACTTAACTGATGATTTTTCCATCAGAAGAAACAGAAAAGGAAAAATGTAGTTTTAATGTAGTTCAAATGTTAAGGTTTTCTCATGCTGGTCTGTTCAGTGCACATCAATGTTTAATGATTAACAAGAATAAATTAAACAGTTTCTGTATAAAAGTATGGAAATGACAGTTCACTTCAAAGAACTTTACTTTTCCGTTCGGAACTTCATTTGTGCCGGAGCATCTGTGCCTATACTGTACATACAATCCACATACCCAACAACATCAGAATAAACATAGGCAATATACCATACACACAACACATCCAACATACCAGAGACAGTAGATAAAAAGACTGGTAAAATTTAAGATTAAAAAGTACATGTCATCCTTAGAGACATAAATCAACCAGGGTTTGTCACTTACGGACCAGAATTATCAAACCAACCAGACTTGACTGTTTTAACAGCTTATTGGAACATACTGGCAGTGTTAGAGAGCTTTATGTCAATTTACAAAACAAAGACGCAGGCGGCAAACAACGAGCACTCAGGTTTTCATCCCATGACTCACTCTCAGCGCGTTCAGACATGCAAACACGCACACACCCTTATTCCAAGGAACACACACACACACACACACACACACACACACACACACACACACACACACACACACACACACACACACACACACACACACACACACACACGCTCTCACTTGCACTCAACACTGGAGTCACGGTCAGAAATGCTGCACAACTGGTAAGGCCAAATGAAAAATCAAGTACAGCAGCACGGCTTCTGTCAACTACAAGAGACGTTGATAGTAAAAAGTTTGGCAGTGGGGTGATTCTACGAGCAAAAATATCCAACATCAGCACGGCTATGTTTCTTTTCGTTGTGTTTCCCTTTGCAACAGAACTTTACTTTTCCGTTCGGAACTTCATTTGTGCCAGAGCATCTGTGCCTATACTGTACATACAATCCACATACCCAACAGCATCAGAATAAACACAGGCAATATCCCATACACACAACACATTCAACATACCAGAGACAGTAGATAAAAAGACTGGTAAAATTTAAGATTAAAAAATACATATCATCTTTACAAAAGTGCAAGGTGCCAAATACACGAATAATTAAAAGATCCTGAAGAGGTAGTAGTTAAATAAAATGGCTCAGCCATTCATAAGTCTGATGGATGTGGGCACCAAACTTGACTTGGCTCTCTTGGTTCTAAAAGTGAGTCACCTGTGTCTCTGGCCTGAGGGGAGCAGACTGTATTGGCTGTGCAGTGTGTGAGTGGTGTCTGAGGCTATCTGTGTTCCTTTAAGTTTTGTCCTTCTGTTATAAATGCTGATAAGTGGTTCTTGCTCCGGTTCTGACTGTGCTGAGATTTCAGGTGCATTTTTGTTCAACTCATTTCCTCTAAATTTGTTTTCCAGATTTACCCTGTGGACAAAAAAATCGATTGGAAACCGTGTGGCTCTGCTGATCACTAATATCCAGTTTTCTCACCTATCAAACCGACGTGGTGCTGAGCGAGACGAGAAGAACACGAAGAAACTTCTTGAGGCGGGGTTGGGTTTTGCTTAAAGAAAAATGACAACCTTAAACCCCATCACACCAAGATGGGTACTCTGTAAAAATTCATTTTTAAAACGATTTTAAATTCTAATTTTTTTGGACAATTTACAGTTATTTTACAGATTTTACCCATTCTGTTAAATCACAGACAATACCTTGAAGATTCACGGAAAAAAGTATTAATATATGTCTTAACTGTAAAAAAGAGAAAACAACAACAAAACAACCCCAAACCATAAATAACATCCACATCCAAAATCTGTATTTTTACAAATAGAAATTAGTTCTTACATAATGTGTGAATGTTTACCTGTATTTGAATCTGCTAGTGTATTCTTTTCTAGCATCCTTGCTGCCAGATTGTCAGTTTTGACCAGGTTTTTTTCCCCAGTGTACCCGCAGACCTCCAATCTAAACTTTTCATCCCGTCTTACTGGTGCTTTGTGTTGTCATTTGATTATTTCATGAATTTGTGAATCAGTTTTTTAAATTTGACTTAATAATTCTGTTTACAGTTTCTATTTTAATTGATGTTTTTATTTAAAAAACAGCAATGATGTCATCCAAATAGATCAAGCTCCACTCATGCAGTTTTAACAGATGCCACTAGTTTTTGATTTCACATTTGCCAGGAGTCTAAAATTAAAGAATCACAAACTATCTTGGAGAGAAAAAGTACAGAAGACAGACATGATTTCCTCATGTGTTCTGTCAACAACCCCAAATATTGCTATTCATAAAATAAGGCGATGTTTAAAGTCAGACAATTCATAATTTCATGATAAACGGACAATAAGGTGAATTGTTCATGTTCTATTATACACATGAAAAGAGTGGCATGACATGGTGTGAGTGAAGGGAAAAAGCGAAAACAGGACAATTTCTGAGGATCAGAAGGATTCAAGGATATTTGCTCAGTTTGTCAGATCTCCAAGACGTGTTTGGCAGCAATAAATTTAGAATAAATCTCTAAAATAGAGTTTTGGATGACATCATTGGCCTTGTTTAGTTAACAGTGGCAAAAAGGTTAACACTGGCCAGATTTGGTGTTGCTTATGTTCAGGTACATTTAAATATGACACATTAAATGTTGTACTTAAAACGACTGAAAACTAAATTTTGACAGTCAAAATATATAAACACAGAGACAGTCAAACAAGACATAAGACATAAATGGAAAAGGCAAAGGCAGTCAGACAAAAATATAAAAAAAATAATACATTCAATGAATAATCTGCTAGGTTAGTATGCATAACAAACAAAGGAACTAGGCGGTTTAGAAACTGAAGAATAAGATTAAAGATCAAAAGTTTCAATTTTAATATCAAAAATTAAAGAATTAAAGTAACTTAGAATAGTACAGAAGCAGACAGGACTTTGGATAAAAGTTGCAATTTGCATTAAGGAAAATCTGTTTTAATTTTTTTACAATATACAAGTTAAGTGTAACTTTCCTGTGTTAATCAGTTATTGTTATTTTTTTCAGTTTTTGTACTTTTCACTGATTTGTTTGGGGTAAGTAGAGGTGCTTTGATCTATCATTTACTGTTTCATTGGTGAATTAGGCCTTTTAATCCATGTTATTGTTTTCTGTTTTACCCTTCATGAATTAATGAACATTTGGCACCAATGAAAGGTGAACATTATTCTTCATAACTAAGAGATGAACATATCAACTTATTAGTGGCCGTTTCTTGTTGATGTAAAAGGAAAATTGAACAATAGGAGATAGAATTTGGTCTGTGTGATTTACACAGTTTAAGTGTTCATGTAACAACATGCAGCTCAGCAGAGTCAGTTCTTCTCTTGTCACGTGTCAAGAGGCCCACAGGAGCCGTTTTAGTTGTGTTGATTTGTGTATATACATTTACACATTTTGTCATTACAGAAAACACCTTCAAGTGAGAAAGTTCAGGTGCTAAATGAAGCTAAATACATTATGTTTGAGCATCAGAGCCAAGTGACCAAAGATATGTTTATGGAATGTTTTTTCAGATTAAATATTTGGATTTTAAATGTACTGGACAACATGCGTTTCATTGTTTTTGCTGTGATTTACTTTGTTTTGTTTACATAATTTTCACATATTTTACAATGTTTATTATATATTGAGCAAATAACACATTAATTGACAACCTCTGGGGATAAAAAAAAAACAACCAACAATGCTGGTGTACAAGTGTCAAAAAATGCACTTCCTCGGATGACCACTTGAGGCTGACTACAAAAGCACATTATGCCCCCACAGACCAGCATGTTAAAATACCCAACTTTACAGCAGAAATATACACATTTACAGCTTGGTGTGATAAACTGTTTTGGGCTCTATAGCTTGTCTTCCTCGTCATGACAACTGGACAGAGGAGGAACTTTTATAAAACTCAACCATTGAAATTATATTAAGTCTTAAAGCTATAAATAATTGAGGGCATATAGACAGACGTCACTACTCTGTCCTTCAAGATCACTCTTCAGGAACGCTGTATGTGATGTCATGGAAGTATTATTTATCTTTATAACCAGTCAATGGTTGCAGCCCTAAATGGTTTTAACAGTTTTGTTTATTGGTGATGGAAAATAAGCAGTGAGACATTTATCTCCTACAAGTGCACTTGGCTGGACTTCATAGCTTCCATTTTCTTATATTTAGCTTACCCTTCAATAAGACTTAGAGCAGAATAAAGAACATGGTAAAGATGTGTATAATGCTCAGAACAACTCTTTATTTGTGGAGACTGATGGACAATGTATTGACCCTCATCTCTGGAGTATTTTGGTTTAGTTTCTGTTTGTGCTAATTTTTTTGTAACTAAATGAACTGGAGCCAATGTTTAACTTTCTGCACAAATCACCTTTCCTGAGTGAGCCATACACCACAACATTAAAACCACCTGTCTAATACTGTGCAGGTCCTCCTCAGCTGTGACTTGTCGATCATTGACCATTACATGGACTCCACAAGAGTTGTGGTATCATTATCAGAAGATCCTGTGAGTTGGCTTGGGACCTCAGAGTTGTTTTCCCAGCACAGTCCAGAGATCTTGGAATCACATCTTGGGAATTTAAAGGCCAAATCAACACCTACAACTTTGTCATGTCCCTCATACTCCTGCTGGAAAGTTTTTACAGTGTGCATCATCCTGCGCAAAGAGTCCACTGCCTTCATGAGATCCTGTGGCCATGAAGTGGTGCCACGGTTTGCACCGATGTTGAGATACGTGGTTCATGTCAAAATTACATCCACATGATTACCAGGACCCAAGGTTCACCAGGAGAACATTACCCAGAGTATTACACTACCTCCATGAGCTCACCTTCTTCCTGCAGCTCATCATGTTACACGCACACAGCCATCCACATGAAGTAGAAGCAAACATGATTCATCAGACCATGGCACCTCCTTCCATTGTTTCATTATGCAGTTCTGATGCCCACATGTCCATTTTAGACACTTTCTGCAGGGGGTAGGGGTCATGTTGGACCAGAGAAAGCTGTGAGACACTTTGTTCTGCTGCATTTCTATCATAGCCAGCATTACAGGTAGAGCATGTGATTTCAGTCCAATACACCTTTTGCTAAATTTAATGAACATGTCTTCACAGTTAATAAGCTGTTCCATGTGTATGCTTAAAAAACCCCTGTGTGTATTCACAAACCTGGCTTGGTAAGCGAGAAGCTTAGACAGATCTACACAGCACTATTCCAGCCTGTCTAGTACATGTTTATGGAGAGATGTGGGGGAAAGGAGCAGTGGGAGTGATAGTAAATCTGGCACGTCATCTAAACATTCTAACCAGAGAAATATCAATCATCTCTCACTACCACATATTCCATTTTTGAGGTTTTCAGCAATTTTTGCTCCAGCAGGTCTTCCATTGTTTTGTGGTTGTCCTTCCACTGCATACTGCTAACACCTCATAAAACCTGCAGTTTGTCAGTTCTGACCCAGTCGCCTAGTCGAGACATTTTGGCACTTGCTCAAACACATCTGCTTGGCCATTTTTCCAACTTCCCTGGTCGTCTTAGTGTTAGGGTTGATTCATATAATCAGTTGTGAGAAAAATACTTGATTTTTTCTTTCACGGAATTCCAGTGTTGCTCTGGTCAGGAGCCAGCCAAAGTTGTACTTGTGTTTGTTTCTTTTCACCCCCCCCCCCCCCCCCACACACACACACACACACACACACACTCACACACACACTCACACACTAAATTTTAGTTTTATCAGAACAATGCATGTTGGACTTTCTTTCCTGTTGTCAGTATCATGGGCAATATTCCAATTCCACATGCAGTGTTTTATTATTATAGTATTATTATAATACTACCTTACTATTGCAGAATCATTGCAATTACTACTCAATTATATTCTAGTCTAATTTTAGCTTACTTATGCATATTTGTGGTAATGCATCATACTTAAATCTTATTGCTCTGCTGTCAGGCACTGCATTTATTCTCATTTTATGTAATTTTGTTTTCTGAGCATCACCTTGCACAAGAAATTCCCTTGGGATTTCTAAAGTTCTATCTTATCTTGTCTTATCTTATCTGCAAAAACCTTGTCTCTGTAAAAGCATGAAAGTAAAGCAAAGAACAAACTCTGAATTCCATTTTTCCAGACAAACTTTACTTGGAAAAAAAAAGAAGAGAAAAAACAGAACTCCAGTGAAACAAATAAAACCATGTCATCACAATACGACACAAAGGCAACATGTTGAATAGGCAACATGGTAACATCGTTGCAGTCTGTGCATGTCTGATGTGACCCCCAAAAACAGATAGGAGAGTCTTTTACAGGGCTACTTTGACTTCATGCTGATGCTTTCATTGACTCATCAAGTTCACTGACGTAAATAAACAGAGAAGTAGCTTGACAGAAGAATATGCACTGTTTAAAGCTTGGGTTTGGAAAAACTAAAGACATAAATCAACCAGGGCTTGTCACTTACGGACCAGAATTATCAAACCAACCAGACTCGACTGTTTTAACAGCTTATTGGAACATACTGGCAGTGTTAGAGAGCTTTATGTCAATTTACAAAACAAAGACACAGGCGGCAAACAACGAGCACTCAGGTTTTCATCCCATGACTCACTCTCAGCGCGTTCAGACATGCAAACACGCACACACCCTTATTCCAAGGAACACACACACACACACACACACACACACACACACACGCTCTCACTTGCACTCAACACTGGAGTCATGGTCAGAAATGCTGCACAACTGGTAAGGCCAAATGAAAAATCAAGTACAGCAGCACGGCTTCTGTCAACTACAAGAGACGTTGTTAGTAAAAAGTTTGGCAGTGGGGTGATTCTACGAGCAAAAATATCCAACATCAGCACGGCTATGTTTCTTTTCGTTGTGTTTCCCTTTGCAACAGAATACAGAAACATCACTTTACGGTCAAATAAACCATGCAGGGCTTTTTAAGGGAGGTAGAAGACACCAGAGAGAGAAAGTTAAAGAAAAATCAAATCAATAAATAAACACAGATCTACAGAAAACATGGCTTTGGAAACACTGCAGATGAGCGATCTGTCACTTTGCCTGTACAACACAAAATAGACACTACGACTGAATCATTGTCTTATTTGGAAGTTGGAATGTCTTAGTATAGCGTTACATATCGTTTTTCATTCGAGGAACATCATATCTTTGACAACACTCAACACTCAGATAAACAGTTTGCAGCACCACACATTTACAAAATAGCAACTCATGCGAGAACACCTCTGGCCCTGTACACTGTGTGTAAAATGCATCGTACGTCTTGTAACGCATCTTGTGCTAAACATGTAATAGATTGCATTCATGAAAACAGGGAATTGAAACTGTGTATGGGCTTTTCTTTTGCTCTGTTGTGTGTGTGTGTAGCTGCGTGGTGGCGTGTCTTTCTAGTGTGACGGCAGCTGAGGTTTAGCTCAGTGTTCCCCCAACGATGGAGGCGATGACGATTCCCAGAATGACACAGCATATAATTATCATAATTTTCTTCTGCATCGTGTGAACAACAACAGAAAACAAAAAAAAACAAACGTCCAAAGCAGCAAATGGGGAGCAGAGAAACGCATGTTAGAATTATGACTTGCACTTTAACACGTGACAGTGTTTATAACAGTCAGAACAAAATGCAATTCAGAAGCAAAGCAACAGGAAGCTGAAATTGGTGGAATGTATTCATCTAAATGTTGTGGAGTGTGACTGCAGTTTGAAAGTATTTCCACATCTTGTAATTTTGCAATCATAACTATATGCTTCCTACATCTTGCTCACACATATTAAACAGCAACACCTGAAGTGTACAGTAATGCATTTGCACATGCAACATGAATTCTTCTCAAATTTAAAGCCGCTATGTGTAGAATACGAATTGTTAATCTTGGCACCATCTGGTAGCAATATCAACAAATAGGCAAGACAACAGGCTGCACACAGTGACTTTAAAGTAAATAAAACTCGTAAAACTTGTCTTTGTAGCAGGCATTCCTCCACATGGGTTCAAAAACAGCCAGTGTTCAACATTTAAACCCTTGCTCAGCATTTAAAGAAATAGTTTGACATTTTTGGTGAAATATTTCTTTGCTTTTAGCGGAGAGATAAATTAGAGGATCATTACCGTCTTTATTTACATAAATAAGAACCTCCAGACACCAGCTTGGAAGGTTAACGAAAAGAAAGTAGAGGGGAAACAGCTGCTAACAAAATCCACTTAACAGCAACTTTTAACCTCTCAGTTGAAATGGTTATATCTTCTTTAAGCTATCCAGTAAATGAATAGTAAATGGGACATTGTGTGTTTTTAGATGGATATATACTAGATGTTTCAAAAGGGCTGGTAACAGAGCCAGGCTTGCTGCCAAATTGCCCAGAGGCCACAGATAAAGCTTCGTTCCCATGGAGCCATGTTATAAAACAGACATGTTGAAATGTTAACACACCTCTACAAACTCAAACTAAACCCAGCTTTCTTCTTTCATCATCAGTGAAGGTTTTGTATCTGTGCAACTTTCCCAGAGCTTAGAAAAGTTGTTGCAAGACGTCATCCCTTTGTAGCAGGAAACACACTAATGTGCAGCGAGCTGAACAGAGTAACAGTAAACCTGAAATCTCGAAGTAATTTCTCTCCTTCATCCAGTTCTTACAACAATATTGGGTGTATTCCCCAAAATGTCAAAGTATTCTTTTGATGCAGTTTCATCTTGGTTCTCAATTATGCATCTGTGAGTATGAGAAGCCCACGTCATGAACGTTCTGCATGCTCAGGTCCTGAACACGTGCTGATTTAGAATTCAAGTGTTCTTCTAGATTTGAGACAAATTTACTTTGGTTATGAGGTAACATTTATTCACCATCTGCAGCCTTGTGTTTGTGGGGAAAACATGCAAAGCTCCTCAACACACTGCTGGACACGCACATGACAAAGCTGTGAGAGTCACGGCACAAACACAAGCAAAGCACAAACAGTTCCTCAAGGTGTGCGACTGATTTGGTTAGAAAAAGCTTATATTTAAAAAAAAAACATTTCAAAGTTAATGCACAATATGAGAGTGCTCAAATACACACTGGACACACTTCAGACCAGTAATGTAATGACCAGTGACAGTACTGACTGCACATTACACAACCTCCTACACAGTACATGTAAACACTTAACAGTGTGTTTATGTTTGTGGCAGTCAAGCAACTCTAACAGGAAGCATCACATCCTGTTTGCTGTGAGACGATTTCTTGGAGTCTTAACTGAGTCCAACCGCGAGACAAATAATGAGGATGGTCAGACATGCTGCAACGCAACCTCCTATCAGGATCACCTTCTGGATGGAGGGGAAACAGGGAGAGCAAAGAGTCACATCATGGCTTAGTGGATGTAGGAAAGAAAGAAAGAAAGAAAGAAAGAAAGAAAGAAAGAAAGAAAGAAAGAAAGAAAGAAAGAAAGAAAGACTCTTGCTTTGAACTGGGGTCATTTGTTGTATGAAGTTCATGTTCGCTTTTGTGTTATTATAGATATTAACCAAGAGGGGGCAGAGTTGTTCCACGGAAGGCCATATTGCTAAACGAAGGAATGACATGATCAATTTCAAAAGTATTCCCAAAGTATTGGTCAAGAAGGATCTGTGCAGAGTGTGTCCTGCTTTTTGTCTGATGCTCTCTGCAGCCGTCGAAAGGATGAAATAGTTATAGTTAATGCTGTGGTGTTGAAATAAACATCTTAATGAACATTTTCCTTTCTTTTTTGTCTGGTGCACAACCCTCACCAGCTAACCTGGTTCTGTTCCAGTAACAAAATGCATCTCGGAAAATGCATCCTCCAAAATTCACTAATTTAAGTGATAAATATTGTTAAATTAGTCAAAAATGCAAACACAAAACAGAGGAACAGTGTGAAAATGACATTTTGCACATCCACAGAGGATGCATTATCAGAACAAGACTGGGTTTGCAGCTCTGCCAGCTGATGTAGACACACACTGGACATTTTAATCTCTATGGAGTATGGAGAATCAGGTTCAGGTGTGTGGAAATAAAATCAGCTGTAAGCTCTGAGGTTATCATTTATTGATGTAGAGAAACTCAATTCTGGTGTGATCAGAGTTCCATGTTGACTGATGGTTACAGTGATGTGAGATGTGTCTGTTACAGAACAAAAGTCAAAAGTGGAGATCTCGGGTTTGGAATTTCATTTTGAAGAGGTTCTTTTTAAAGAACATGCATTAATCTCATCTCTAAGAAGCTGTTCTGTCTGAAGAATGTAGGATTTTCAAGGAAAAGGGTCTCTCTCACTGCAGTGTACTTCTATTCTCCACATTGTGTACTATAATAGCTGCAATAATATTTTTACTCTGCAATGTGTTCGATCTCAAGTCACGGCAATTTTCCATGACGGGTGTTATAGTCTGTACAGTTGATCTGATTCTTTATTGGCCATTTTGATATTAGATATTGTCAAACTTAGCCTCAGACAAATTTATAATTCTCTTTTTGTGTTATTTTCTTCTTTAACATATATATGCACACTGTAATCTTAACTTTTTAGGTTCCGTTTTTTTAGAGATACACCTTGATAACTGCAGAAGACGTACACTTAGCTCACACATGTTTGAGTCACCACTGCAGAAATGATCAAACACACAACACACACGAAATATGCAGAATACATGACAGGTGAGCATGCACATTCCAATTTAAACATGCAATGCTTCTATCACTTCCATGTGATATGATGTTTTTGCACATGCATAGTTTTGCTGTACAGTCAACTCACCCTCCGGGCTTTACTCTGGTACTTAACCGCCTTCTTAGTGTCTGATACTGCCCTCTCCACATAGTCTACCGAATGCTCCACATTGTACTCTATGCGGTCTATCATCTCCCCCTAGGAGAGGTTAGTTACAGAGGAGGTGTGGAAGGCATGCAGACAGGTAGAAGAAACATAGAGGCAGATGTGTAGGCAGGAGGAGGAGGAGTGGATTTAGATAGAGATGAGGTGAGAGATAGAGGAGGAGTAAAGAGGAGAGGAAAAAATGAGAAATAATTATGTCACCCGTTTTCTGGTCTTTTTGAACTTTTTGCATTTTGGGATGCTCTCCTTTGCCTCCTCCACATATTCCTGTGCCTCCAAAACACTCCGCTCAATGTTGTTCACCAGCTCGCCCTGCACAAAAACAGAAGAAAGAGTCACTGTGGTGGCAGTGGGAGCACAAATCTGCCTGATCTCACACCGAGTACAATCTTGAACAGCAGCAACATTTAGATTTCATGTATTTTTAAGTAACCGTTTAACTAGCTCGATGCATTTTCCAATTTCTGCAGCTCTATATTGTCTATTGTCGTTCGTGTTGTAAAAGATATTAGCCATATTAAAACCGGTGTGCATCAACAAAAACACTTCACCCACAATATCAGCACTGACCCAAGATCATTCAACAATTTTGCCTTCTCTTGACTTCCAGCTCTTTATGCATGCACGACAACAACGACTTCTCAAAGCATACCAAACTGAAAATAAGGAATTACAGGTAAATTACCTTGCTGTGTTAGAAGTGGAGCAGCGTTCTCTTTTCTCTAGAGCTTAGACTCATTGGTGAGGTGACAGTATTGTGTTGAAAATAAAAAAGAGGGCAAAACAACAGTAAGCGTTGGGGAGAGAAAGGCTGAGAAGGGTGAAATTAGTGATCACACAGGAGTACAATCTCAAATTATGTGGCACTCGGAAAAATAAAAGGTAGAGTTAATTAAAATTATTTAAAATACACGCGTGACAAGAGGAAAAAAAAGAGCCTATACACAATCACACACAATATTATTGAATTATTAGATATTTAATCAATTACCAAGCCCTGTTATTCCATCATGCTGTCATTGTGATTCATATAACATGCATACAACATTTTCTTTTTCATGTATTCTCTTTCTCAGATTCTATACTTCGTAGTTCAGACTGAGCACTTCTAATGAAGGAAATGGTTAATCTCAGTGGGGGTTCAGCCCACACACTTATGCAGTCACACATGCAGGCAGCAGGCCTACAGAATTACCTGAATATGTATCAGGATAATAGAAAACAACATGTCTATCACTAGACAACGCTTTGAGCGTTTACCAATTTTCACTAATTAACATTTGTAACAGAACAAAATCATTCTGCACAGGTAAACGACAAAAATAACTCAATTCCAAACATACAAAGCCAAAGCTGTAATATCTGGGGTTGGTTTATAATTAAATTCTCAGACAAAACAGTGACTCTGTTAAGTTGCCAACTTGAAAGTCCCAGATGTCAGATTTTTCCTTCCAGCTCATGAACGCAGCGTGATAATTATGTATAAAAAATGATCTAGTGGCAGAAATCCCAAACACAGATAATCAGTAAATTCCAATCAATTTATCTGGGAGCCAAAAATTATCTGTTCCCCAAAATCTCTCTAAATTTACTGAGATAGTTTGCAAACAGGCAACCAGATGGAGTTGAAAACATAACCTCCTTCCAACTCTGCTGGCATAGACGGGCCTATATTTATACTAGTATGCTTTACAACTTGTCTGTAAATTAAAAGACTGCCAGTTTCTGTCTAACAGAAGATACTTGAGTTCTAATAAGGACAAGTAGCAGCTGCTGCACCATGTTTAGCTGGGTAATGAACTCAACCTCTGCAGTAGCCAGGACAGCTTTTACAGTCACAATTCTGCACATAGAAACTGCAAATTTGTTATAATTTTGCAGATGGATTGTCAGTGTAGAGGCGTATTTAGCATTTTTCAGGTTTGGTTCATTTGCATGCGTTTGGCTGAGTCCCACACAGCTGTGGGAAGTGAGAAAGAGAGGATCAGTGCTTTCACCTGGCTCTCCACCAGCATGGCCATGTCCATGAACATGTCGTGAAGCTCTCTGATGCTGTTTTCCAGCTTGATAATCTCATTGTGCCGCGTCTCAATCTCATTCATCGCTTGCTGGGTGATGTTGTCCATAATTATCTAAGAAGGTGTAACACAACCAGAGATTTGGAGAGGAGGTAAATTCGATTAAAAACTTGATTTACATGTGGATTCATGTTGCATTTGTTGCGTCGCTTACCCCCGAGGTAAAGATGGCTGGGTTGTCACTCTCCAACATGCTCTCCAACTCATCATTTGTTGTGTTTCTCCCGGCTAAAGGGAAAAACACACACTCATAAATGTATATAATGGAAAAGTGTGCACGTGAAGTTTACAGTTAGATGTAATTCAAGAAGTTAAGAAGTGTAAGAGCAGTGAAATGGGATTTAAAAGGTTCTCCAAGCTAAGGTGGATGAAGACCACATTAAGGAACGCTAATAAAACGCCCTGGAGGATAATCGTCATCCACCTCCTCCTTCGTGTCCATTTGAGGATTAATTTAAACGAGAGCGGTGAGCTTCTCTTTACCACATGCTTATTTTCTCGCTCTCCATCTGTCTCTACTGTCCATGTGTCACTCTAAACTTTCATCTTCCATGTGTCTGAACAGCAGTGGATGTAATGTAAAAACTGTTTGTGCCAGAATTCACGCTGGGCATTTCTCACAGGCTGCAGTCATAGAAAAACAGGAGACATGAGTCAGTATCGATGAGCTGGGTTCCAAGCAGCTGATCAGTATTTCACATCAAATGCTCACTTTAATATGATCTGCAGGTCCAGATAAAGAACGTGCCACCAGCCTCCACGCACACTCAAACACCAGACCTCAGTCATATAACCATTCCCGACATTTACAGGCCTACAGTTCAAATACCACTGAGTAAACTCTTGCTTAGCAATTCAGACATCTCACTGCATCTTAACTGCCCTGCTTTCACATTTGCTTACACAGTATTGCCGACCAGATAAGGTGACATCCAGCTGCACGTCACACTGTTAATGGTGTCAGATGTCGTTATTTTGTTTGTTGTCTATCTGTCAACGTGGATTTTGATTTGTTTTGAAGCCGTAATGGAAAAAAAATAAAAACTACTCGTGACAGTTTAATGCATCCTAATATTTGTTCAACATTATCTCCTCCATCCTGTTCATAAAACAAGTGTCATTATCCATAATGTTAGAACAGGGCTCCCTATATACATTGCTGTATTTTAATCAAATGTTCCTATTATTCATTGGGACTTTATGTTACATATTCAATGCCTATTTCCACATAAAGCACTTGTATGTTATTTCTTCACTGTGAAGTGCTTTAGGGATTTCTTGAATTCATTGGGTTTTTTCATGCATAACTGTGTAGGGTCTTAACTTTAATCTTTAAATTAGACATGTAGATCTCCATAATTACTAATATAGCAGGGTCTTAACCTGACAATTTAATTCAGCCAGGTAAATTTGCATTTTTGAATAATTGTGTAGGTTTTTAACCATAATCCTTAATACAGTCATACTGGTGTAAATTGGCATCACAAATTACACTGGAGGGTCTTAACCTTAATATTTAAACTTGTTGGGTTAATTTGCAATGTAATTTCTTTACTGGAAAACACTTTGGTTCGATGGCTGTTGGTTAAAATGGCTGTTACAGCAACACTCTTGTGACCATTACAAAGTCATTCAGAATGTTACAAGAGCATGTCAGTTTTAAAATGATAGGATGATGTGTGTATGAGTGAGAGGGAAAAGTGTAGGTTGTGGTTGAATGTTTAGTTTAGTTTTTATATTGTATCTTTGTCCTGTCTCGTTTTTTGGCTTAATGTCCTGAATGTTCTTGTTTTGGTGGTATGTCTTTTACCCCATGGGACAACAGATGGAAATTAGCCTTGAGCTAAATCTGGTATATTTACATTGTTGTATGTTCATTAATATGCACTGTCCCATTCAAATAAAATAATAAATGAAATGAAATGAAAATGTGCTGTTTAAATAACACTGACTTGACTTGGCTTGGAGCTGCTCCACTTAAAGATGCTATACAAGTAAAGTTGATTATTATGAAAACTTACTGGTTAGATTTTCTTGAAATTAAAAGACATGACAGGGCAGTATTACATGACCTGCTCTGAAAAGGCTGATCATGTGAAAGAAATGAGACAGAAAAATCATGCTCAGCCAGTATGTATATCGTTTCATACTTAAGATTGAATCTCATCCTTGTAAATCTTTTGTCATTTTGTCAGGACAGGCAGAATACGAACAAACAGGAATCTGGATCATCTGAATGTGTGACTATCTCAGTATCACGGGCAAAGGAAAGTTCACCTACTTATTCAGCACCTTACAAAGTTTGCCTTAATCCTCCGCTGCTCCCCCTGATAAACTTTCTATCTGTCCGTCTACTACTCCGTACGACAGCATTTCTTCCCGCTGACGTGTTGGCTCCATATCAGCTTTATTTTCCCCGACAGAGTTGTCCTACTTCATAAACATTCTCCTACACCTACACTCACATCTTTGCGTATGAGCGCTGAGTTTGCCTGCAGCGCTGCTTCTCTTGGGCTCCATTACTGCCCCACTGGCTGCACTACTGCTGCTACTGTAAGCCACAGTCAGACGTTGTCAGCATCATCTCCAATCTTTGCTTTGCACATTTTAAATCCTCGGTGGGGCCACACTACATACACGACATCCTATCTCTTACTCGTAATGACACCTTGTATCCCATCAAACAGTTACTTGGTGTACAGAGAACACTCTGAAGCCTTAGTAGTTTCTGCTAGAAATTTTTCCACGCTGTGGGCTTATTTTTTTTAGGTGCAATACAAAGTTCTGCACCTCTACGGAAACAGACAGCTATGGTTAGAAGTAGAAAAAACTCAAAAATGACTTCTGTGCATTATGGCACAATTACAGTACAAAGGGAATCAACTGAGTCACAAATAGCATTTCAGTTGTGGAGAGAAAAACAGATTTATTTCCCCAATTTTTTTACGTAATGGTTTTAGAGGAAACAATTTTTTGGCTTTTTTTTTTTTGCAATTCTGTTTATTAAATTTTTTGTTTTTACAACAAAACACAAATGTACAACCAAAACAGTACCCAGTAAACGGACATCAACATTACAGGAAGAATGCTGTGAGACTGGTCCATATGATGGAGGAGGTTGTGCCATTAATAGCCACACAATAATTGTGCAGTCGCCTATATTATGGGGTAAAATATAGCAATAAAAATATACATATAAATCAAATCTATGCCTTCTGTTCCCTATTCAAAAATATGGCAATTGACCATTATATTACAAATTTAAGTCCTGGTTATAGTCAACTCCCAAATGCTTTAGTGGCTTCCCCCATTTCTGCAGAAAAATATGAGTCCTTCCATCAATATACTGTAATGTCCAAGTTTTTCCAGAGTCACAACCTCTCAGATCTGAGATTTCCATCCTGAGATAGAAGGGGGGTCTTCTCCAACCCACTTTACCATTATGGCTTCTCTTTCTAACATTAAAGCAACTGGATTACATCTTCATTTGCTTTAAGAGGAGCAGGAACCTTCCAAAGTAGACACAAAAGTGGGCCTACAGACACCTGCTGACCTACTGCGGCACTAACACTTAAGCATGCTGCCTTCCAGAACATTTGGATTTATTTTTGGCATATTTTTAAATGAGATGTGTAGAATAAAGTGATTTTTTGACTGGAAAATGTTGGTCTCCTGTCTGCTCGATGTAACACACACTGTAGTTCAGACGAAAGGTTTTCATCACAGTTAGTTGCAGCTGAATTCGTCATGGCTGCCCAGTTGCGCAAAAGAGGACAGAAACTATTTAGCGATTCATTTGACTTTTTTTTTTTGCTTGTACAGAATTAGGTTATTTTTGGCAAACTTTAAATGACACTTGAAGCCCAATTTAACCAGAACGCATCTGAGATTTACTAACATTGCAGCTGAGTCACTAATAGCTTTTCAGCTGCAACAAGGAATGCCAGATATTTAGTTTTTTACAGAATCTGGTCAAAGCACACAGCTTAATTTTGAAGAATTTTTAAATGAGACATGCACAACATTAGAGACTTTGATTAAATATCACAATTTTTAGCTCAGATTTGGTAAATTCTCTCAATGGAACAGGATGTCATGGATGAGTAGTTCAAGGACCAACAGCGATTATTTCGTTTTCACAGTTCCTGGCTTGGATAACTGGTGTAATTTTATCATTTTCTTTTTAAAAAACAACAACAACAACAACATGCCTTTGAAAGCCATTGGCAGGTTTGGGGGTTTCAAAGGGTTAAAAAAATCTGTTTATCTGCAGTGCACAAAGAAATGCAGGCAAAAAAGAAGTCAGTTAAGGAAAGCTAGCTGCTGCTGGCAGTAGTGTTGCTGTAATCAGTGTTTGTCTTACATTTGGACAAATACAGGCTACCTGCTAAGTTGGCTGGCTGTGGGTGGAAGAATTCATACGTGCAGTGAACACATGACAGTGGTTCTCTGTCTAACTCTTGGCAAAAATCTGAGTGTTTCCTAAAATATCAAAGAATTAAAACACACCAGACAATTCATTTTTATTAACAGTATAACTGGTCAGGC
This sequence comes from Acanthochromis polyacanthus, assembly GCF_021347895.1. Taxonomy (NCBI): domain Eukaryota; kingdom Metazoa; phylum Chordata; class Actinopteri; family Pomacentridae; genus Acanthochromis; species Acanthochromis polyacanthus. The sequence goes on from NC_067125.1 coordinate 35,077,386, forward strand.
CTCCACAGAATACTGCTCTACTCTTTCTCTCGAAGGACCTCCAACAGCTGACAGAGGCATCGACAAAGCCTGTGTTCATGACCTAATCAGACTGTGTGTGAGATGAAGCCTCAGTAGCAGAGCAGGTAGAACGATGGTGAGTGATGATGGCCGAGAGTTCGACCCAGCGAATGAATGAATGCACAGAATACTGATGAAGGCGCTCTCCCTGATGGCATTTTTATTCATTTCTCTTCACTTATACACCGAACACGCTGTGTGTAATCCATGATTACACATCACATCCACATCAAACCAGTGAATTTCATTTAGCTGTGAATTACGTGGTCGCACAGTTTCATTAACATGCTCAGGAATCTACTCGTGTTCTGAAATGGCATTTGACAAACGAGAGGCTGAGGACGGCACACAAAGAGGAGCGAGGGACCACGTTCAACACATCACTGTGAACAATTCCTTATCCCTCTGGCCTCTCTGATAATAAATAATCGTTGTAACATTAAGGAGAAAACTGTAAGATTAAAGAGGGTCAGAGTTACGGCTGAAAGACAGAGAGGAGTGACAATGAGTCATGGATAATTGTGAAGGGAAAAAAAAAAAAAAAACGAAGGCATTCTGGTGCTACCCTACCCTATTTATCTCACTTCCCACACACACACACACACACACACACACACACACACACACACACACACACACACACACACACACACACACACACACACACACTCCTCATTGGGTTTTTTTTTAAGCCATGACAGGCTCTGAGGGAGGCTCTTATTTGTTACCATGGAGACCCAAACCCTGAGAAGCCTAATATGAAGCCAAGGAGTCTCACTTCACCCGCAGTGTTTATGGGCTATTAAATCATTTATACTATGTTGCTACCAGTAACAGCACCATTTCATTTCCATTGTTATGTAACACAAATGAAGCGAGACCCCCAAGGAACAGACTGAAAAGGCAAAAGGCACAAATGTTCACGCATGCAGAGCGAAAGGAAGCGGCTTCTTGTTGCTGCATTTTCATTCACGCAAACATAAGAAACATATGTGCAGTTTTCACATTTTGCTTATCTGCACACATCAATCTGTTTAAATAAACAGGCTGAATGTGTTGGTGTACATCTCTGTCTTTTCCTCTGGCACTGTGAGCGCGTCTTTCCCAGCTAGAGGAGTGTCCGCTGAGAAATAAAACATGTCAAAGAAACCCTGCGATGAATGTGACCAACATCCCCTCCTGGCCTGTGTGCTCACCGCTAATGGAGGTGGATAAATGTGCGATATTCTGCATTTTCAATCAATAGCAAACTAAAATGCCACAGAATTGCCATTGCACTGATCTTCACTGGCAAAAATATTCCAAGAAATGTGTTCATGTAGTTCTAATAAGCCCACAGAAAACAAAGGAAAATGCACTTATTTGTTTTCTTGCCAAGAATAAGAAAAGAATACTGATATCACTTTTATATTTGCCCGTTTAATGTGAGGATGGACTCAGCTTAGCTTAGCATGAAGCCTAAAATCATGGGGAGAATGCTAGCATGGCTCTATACTTACAGACAAAAAACCTAAAGTTCATTAACCCCCTAAATTCTCAGCAGTTTCTGGATGTCATTCTCATTTGTCACTGCAATATAAAGTCCTGCACCTCCATGGAAACAACACAACTATGGCTAGAAGTAGAGAGAACTCAGAAACATCTTTTGTGTGGTGTAACAAACTTCTAATGCCATAAATCAAAACTAAAGTAATCTTTTATGATTTATTTCAGCATGTATACAATTTTTCTAAGAACCCACAGGTGTTACCAGTACTTTGGGAAATAAATGTAGCTCTGCATCCCATAAATATTCTAAAACTTACATTGTTTTCATATATCTCCTATCTGCTCTATGTAAACACAGCCTGCAGTTTAGCCGAAAAGGCACTAAATTTTCACAGCTGAGTCACGAATGGCTTCATGGTTGCATTGAGAAACTCACATGATTTTGGTTCTTTTGCAGAACCTGGTTGTTGCAAATGATTTATTTTTGGAGGATTTTTAAATGAGACATGTGGAATAAAGCTTTTTTTGATGAAATATCTAAAGTTGAAGCTTGGTTTTTGATCTTTAACCTGATGAATGGTACATCACCGTTCAAGTCAGATGATTCAATTTGTTCTGTTTTATCCTTCTATGATACAGTAAATGGTGTACTTTTGGTGATTTTTGCAAAAAAAAAAAAAAAAACCAAACCCTTTAAATCCGTAAGTAGCATAATATCATGAAGGTTTAAAACATCCTGAAGGTTAATGGTGTCAATAACTTATCAGCAGAACCCTGAGAATTACTATTTTTTTTCTCAGTTTTCCTCTCCAAACTATCAACTTTCTTCATACAGAAGAAATCCTTAAAAAATAAAGACATTTTGACCCAAGGTGATGAAAAACAGGGATTTGGGGTTCCTGTTGCGCTTTTGGAAATGCAAACAGAGGGAAAGATATCTGGATAACAACATGTTTGCTTTATGTCTTACTGCTTGTCTGCTGTTTCCTTTATGTCTGTATACAGCAGCTTTCAGAGGTGAACAGGAAAAGGGAGAAGCAGCAGAGAGAACACCAATACTCAGCCTGACAGACCAGACAAGGTTTCCTTCTGTGTGTGACACTTATTGATTCACACACCAACTAGTCAAAGGTGTTGGCACAACAGAAGCCTAGCCTCCTTGCCATGAAACCCTAAAGGAATTAAATAGTGTTAGATCAAAGTACAGAGCAGAAAAACTGGAGATTTGTGAACTTCTTTCCTTCAAAACCCCCAAAATTGGGTTTCGTTCCTTGCCTCATATTCATACTTTTTCCTGTCCGCTGTGCTTTCATTCCATCTCCGAGTTCTCCCGGTGTGTCTAATCCCTTCCTTGACGACAGGTGATATCAGCTAAGGCCTCCTGTGACTCAACCAGCTGACAAATCAAATCCAAATGGATCTGGAGGAGCTCAAGGAAAAAGTGAGTCAGGTGTGTGTGTGTTTTTAACTCCACGAGGAGGGTTTGTGTTTGTTCTTTGATTAACCCCAGAGACTGCTGTGCACACTGTTGTTCTTTTGACTGGACCACATTGAGTGTACATACTGTATACTGGGTGGAGCTCACCTTCATACAAACCGGCTGCATGTGTCCACTCGAAAATGACAGATGGCCAGAGGAAATTACATCTATGCCAAGTGCCCTGGAACATAGCTGCCCTTGCTCTGCGCTGCTATTACCACTAAATGAGTCATAGTGGTCGTCTCGGTGTGCGAGTGTGTGTGCTGTATGTAAAAGGTGACTCTATCATGACGACTTTTAGGGGCTGCTGGCACGGTGCCGTCGGCCAGGAGGCCTGGTCCAGGAGCCCGGCGCCTGCAGCTAATGCCTGTCAAACCACATTACAGATACAGCGAGACACGAGTGAGAGGAGCTCAGATCTGAGCTGCAGCAACCTGGCATTTGTATGCACATGGGTGTGGGTGTTGGTGATGCACGTGTTCTGGAAAGTGGTTTGAGTGTGAGAGTTGTTGTTTTGGTACACTCTATTGGGCAAATTCAAAATAAAACATGGATGGAATAAATGGACATTCCGCTACAAACACAATCAATAACGGAGAGTGGCTTGTACTCATACATCTGCAAGTGGTGTGGATGACTGGGTGGCAGGATAATGGTTACATTTACACTGATTTTGTGCCATGTTGATGTATTGTTTAATGTGTGTTTGTGTGTGTTTTAGGTTAAAATTTAGAAGTCTGATGATATAAACAGCTTGCAAATGTGAACCCTGTGTACCCGAAAACATGCCAGTAGGTTTGAAAGGAATGTTATCTTTAAACAATCAGCAAAATGATCCCATTAATCAGAGCTAGAAAGTGTTAAAACAGAAAGAATAATTGGTTTTCAACTTTCCAATGGTCTTTGAACTAATCACCTGGGACACCTCGCTCCATCAGGAAAGTGACCTTAAAAGTGGGATATTTAATCAAAAACACGGTTTTCTTTCAAAATTCATAAAAAACAAATTGTTTGCATTAATTAGATTCTTTAAAAAACAAAATGTTCTTTGCTCTTTGGTGCCACCATGAAGCCACCAATGATAAAAAATTCAGAGACTGAACTGGGCTGAACTGCAGGCTGTGTTTACACAGAGGAGATAGGAGACAAGTATGGATTCAAAGTAAATATGTAAGCAGTAGAATATCTACATAAATGTAGAATCACATGTAGTCAAAGAAATGTAACTGTCATTTTGTTCCTATTTATAGCATTATAAGTTTGTTATACTGAACAGAAAGCTTTTGCTACTTCTAGCCATAGTTGTACTGTTTCTACCGAGGTGCAGGACTTCAAATTGCAATAAAAATGAGCCCATGGTGAGTAAAAACATGACAAGGAGGGCAAGAAACACCTACAAACAGCTTGGAGTTCAGAGGTCTTGTATACAGTAGTTTCTACATGTGTTATCAAACTAAATGTCATCCCACCAGTGTGAAAGCTGAGTGAATGTCAAAGCAAAAAGCGGTTACAGCAGTTCCAAGATGCTGTGGTGACGAAGTTGTCTCCTGCCAGAAAACAACAAGCCGAGGCTTCAAAAATGTCAAAAGCACCTGCTTCTGCAATTATGGCACTTCTCACTGCATGAGTTTGACAGAATTTGAACAGTTATTATTAACAGTTTGATCAGTCATTCAGTGGAGGCAATGCTGCAGGAGTCTGCCCAGAATTCTGACAAGAAGGAGCCTCAGTGGAGCATAAATCTCAAAAGTACATTTATAGCAGCGGTGGCAAACAATAGAATAGTAATGGTCTGTCAAAAATGGGTGATACTGGTCCAGTCTGCAGATGTGAAATAACTGTGAATAATTACAAACTGATAGAAAATGGGGTTGCAGACTGTATTTTTAGCCTAATTAATATGAATCTAACATCTGACTAATATAAGGGAGGATGGAGATGAAGAGGATGATGCATGGGCTGGGGACAATGAACATAGAAAGAAATGTAGGACAAGTGATTATTTTTGGTCGGCCACGACTAAAGCTGACCCGGTTTAAAGTACAGCAACAATTTACAGTACACTCCTCCACATTCACATGGACTGCATGTCATTCTGTATGTCAAAGGAGCAGATCCACCCCTAAAGGTTGCTCAGGCTGCTCAGTATTTGACTATAATCAGGGTCATCAAGAATAAAAATGTGCACCAAGAGGGACAGTCAGCTGTTTTATCTCCTGTAGAATGACACAAAGGAATGAGGCATCTGGGACAACACTAAGAATAGCATATTGTGATTGTTCTTCAGCTTTGTTGGCTTTCTCCCTTCTCCAAGTTAATTGTTTTTAGTGTGTTCGTACTGAATTTATGTTCCCATGAATTTATGCTTAGACACTGAAAATGAGCAAAGGAAAGTGCGTTGCGTGGCTCATAATGATGCAGATGTTTAGGATCCATGTCGTGATGACATGCGAGCAGACAGTATGACAGGTGGGTTCAGTGTCCCGGTTGTACTCACTGATCTCCAGCTGTCTCTGAATGCGTCCCTTGCAGCGCTCTCTGTAGTCCGACTGAGTGGTGTTGTATTCTGACATCACCTCAACAAACTTACGGGACAGTGTGGAGTGCTGCAGAGGCAACAATCAACAATTACATACTTCACTTAAGCCTGGTTGATGTCATCAGCAGATACTAATTTAAGAGATAAATTCAATGCCAAATAAACAGGAGGTGGGAAGGGACAAATAAATAAGTGTAGCTGTGATCTAACTGTATATTTTACACTAATTCAAGCAAATTTAGTGAGTTCACAATGGAAAAGTGACTAAATGAGGTGTGCTCAAAGCAGCTGCTATTGCTTATTAAAAAAAACTAAACAAAAAACACTTGAGTGTGTTGATTTAAAGACACTTGTCCCACAATCCAGTGCACAGAGGAGAGGTGATGAGAAGTTTTACGTAAATTGCAGATAATGGTGAGGTGACTCCAGAAAAAGATTTTGGAAAAAAAGAAAAAAATAGGTTTGGCATTTTTGTTAAAAAAAAAAAAAAAAAAGTAATTTTACATTTTCCATATTTCTTGAAATACGCAAAAATATTAATAAACCTATGTAAATAGCAAGATACTGAGAATTTAGTTTAAAAAAAAAAAAATAATATTTTTGCAAAAGACAGTTAAAATACATTTGCTAAATGCATTGGAATTTTACATACATTTCCTTTTTTATTTAATAGATGAAATTGTTAAATTCCCACCTAATACTGTCATTATAGGTCTGAATTAGATACAATTAACATAAAAATAGGCACTTGTTTTGTAATTCTATTTTCTAGATAATGAGAGATATCTTACAGAATTACATATTGTATTCAATACGTAACATTGTCACAATAAAAATATAGAATGAACATGCTTTCATCAGTGTAAATTATCTATAAGTACTGGTAATCTGTCAAAATACCATTAAAACGTAAGCAAAAACATACATGATCTAATGTAAAACTGAAGCTAGAAAATACATTGCAATCATGGATCTTTTACATAGCATAAACGCACAGTTTCTACACTCTTTATGCAGTATCAAATTGTTATTCTGCTGCTGTTTCACTTAAACTGTACCTGTGTTTTACGTATCCTCAGGTCAGCTGATGACCTGTTCTGCCCTTCTTCCTGCTCGATGGTTTGCTGGATACCTGGACACAAAAAAATCACATTTGATTAATAACTCAGTGCTCACCTAGAAAATAAATCCAGAGAAAAACACACAAGGAAGTCTACGATGGTGTCAGCTGCCTCTAAAGGATCACTACACCACACAAGACGCAAGTGTTCGCTGAATCAAACAATATACTGATGATTTAAGTCAAAGCGGAAGTGGTTAATAAACTCAACAATGAGAGCAGAAATGTGCTCAGAAGAGGACGTAATTTTGTGTGAGAATCCGACTTTTATTCCTGAGGCTGATGTAATAAGAAAAGTCCAGAGGTCATGAGCTGGTCAAGAGAAAGCCTGAGATGATGGTGGCACAAGAGAAAATCTAGGGGTCATAATCATAATCAACAGTCCTCTGGAGGGCATGAATATTCACATTAAATTTCACTGTGATCTGGGCAGTAGTTGTCAAGCTCTAAAAGACAGTGTTAGACACACTGAAGGCCAGATGGTCCATCTTGTCAGTCTTATAAAGAAATGTATTTCAAATTTAATGTTATCCATATAGAGACCCATAATTAGAGCCAGATGGGTTATTACATTAAAGTATTACAAGACGAGCAGCTTTTGTCTGTACGACACAAATATCAGCTGATTATCCTTCAAACCAGTCACTCACATAGAAAGGGAATAATTCAAGTATTGAGAAATTCATCAAGGTACAAATTACTGACAACTTTTTTTTTCCAGTAAAATGAAGCTCTTGCATGTAATAGGTACTTTCTTAACTGCTCCTTTACTGTCACACCTCAGCAAGTCATTGTAGAGGTGCTGCTGCTGAGCTCAGTAATGTGGATTAAAGACAATGTGAGGCCGTGTGAAGAACTGAATCAATTACAGAGATGTGGGAGCCTGCTCATTTACATGCCCATTTCCCTCTAATTTAAACTGCACTGAGACGGCTGCAGCAGCTCCGGCACCTCCAGGGGCGTGTCGTACAAAGAAATGTCTACACCTGCAGCTGCATCATGCATGTGTTGTACTGCTCCTTGTTTATGCAAACAGCTCAGGCTGACATGCTTTACAGGGTTAGTTAACGTTTAACAGCTCAGAAGGAATCTAACTTCATGACATTTCATGATACACGCAGAAAAATCCGAAAACTTCAGGAATTTAACATGTTTTCATCAACTATTAACCCTCATGTCATCCTGCGGGTCAAAATTGACCCATTTTAAAGTTTGAAAATGTGGAAAAAAACATATTTTCACAGTGAAATTTCTGATGTCCACATTTTTAACATTTTTGTTAAATCTTTGAACATTTTTTGGTGGAAATAAAGAATTGTTAATAATGTTTCTTAAGAAAATTCACAAAGAATGATTTTCTTTGTGAATGTTCTTAAAGAAAATATTAGAAGTTTTACTGATATATATGCCATATATATATATTATTTTAGATATTTAGGATTTTTGGAAGATTTTTACTCATTTTTTGAAAATATTTACAGGAATCTTTTGCCAAATTTGGGGGATTTTTTTCGGAATTGGAATCTTCTTTCTGAAGGTTTTGCAAATTTTCAGAAATTTGGGGATTTTTTTGCTGAATTTTTGGATTTTTTTTTCAGACAAGGAAATAATATTTTTTGTTGCCTATAAATGAAGACAACAGGAGGGTTAACATTATATTATTAAACAGTCTTGCTTCATTCAGCAATGCCTGCCTTGTTTTTTCATGGCATACTTTCCTATAGCCACTTAACAACAACTGTGTATTGTTAGAAGCTTCACAGAAAAAACCTGGGAGCCTCCATAAATAGCATCAGTTTTTTTTCTAGCACAATAATGGGCCCTGTCACAAGGCAGACATTATAGTCGGAGTGTTCTAGGAAAAGGCAGGATGGTTTTGATGTACTTTAAAGCTCGTGTCCGGAGTTTGAATCGCAGCGTCTCCCAAAACACTGTTGGTTCCTCCCTCCCTCTGATTTCGCCCCTTTATTTGTGCACGCGCAGTACCTGAGAGGAGTGCCCGGAGTGCTGCAGCATCTCGCCTGTTTTGCTGTTTTCCACTCTTCTACATTTAGTACATTTAGTAAATAATAAAGGAATTACGTTAGAATGCTGTATTGAGTCTAACTTGTCCTAATACCAAAATAACATGAATCTGCTAGGACGAACGAGTAAAGTTTCAATATGTGATTACACTCGTGTATCCCTCTCTGTATTCCATAATATCAATAATTTAGAGGTAACGTTGAAAAGGATTTGTGCCGTGAATGCTGTTTTCAAACCTTCATGAAGTGATGATTAAATCTGCCTCCTTAAGCTTGTTGAATCTGTGTCGTCACAGATTTAGGCAGCTCTCACTGCAACATCTGAGTATTCATAACCCAGTGAGCATCAGCTCCCTTTGTCCACAGTGTAGAAAATGACATTGTTTAGAATATTCTAAAATGAAAAAAGAACCACTAATCTGAGCAATTTGTTCTTAAGTGGCACAATTAAGTTATTTAATGTGCCAAATTCACTACTTCTTCCATATTATTAATTACCCTGTAGGTTATGAAGAAAATCCTGCTTGTTTCACTCAAGCATTCTGATGATGCAACAAACTTACGGTTTTTGTCTTAACTTTTTCTTAAATTAAACTTTGTTTAAAACAGAGTGGAACAATCCTATAAAGCAAGGAGTGTTGATTATGGTGATGATCAAATGTCACAGTATTGCATGCATCAGTCTGAAATGAGTTATTATGAATGTATGTACTTAAGGAGGTTCAGTGACTCTGACTTCGAACTCTCGTCTGAAGAAGACTCGTAAAAAAAAACATGACTGTTACCAACACAGATTCAATATATTCAATGTCTGCTACAGATACATATAATTATATAGTAGTGTATCAAGGTCACCAACTGAATATACGCCTGTTTTTGAAGATAATTTCTTACTGAATCCATACAACTGATTAAACCCCTGAAACCCAAAGTGCACCGGTGTGTTTGACAGACATGTTAACTTTCAAAAAATTTCCAAAATTACACCATTTATCAGAGCCCGAAAAATAAATCAACGCTCCAAATTGTGACATTTCATGAAAAAATCTTCTATTCTACATGCTTCATGTTTTAAAAAATGCCTAAATTAAACCATTTGCTCTAATCAGATTCTGATTAGAGCAACCAGGAAACCATTGGGTGTTCAGCTCTGACCAGCAGCAATGTGACAAAAAAATGTAAAGACTTTTCAGCCAGACTGGACTGAACTGCAGGTTGTGTTGACACAGAGCGATAAGAGACTAGTATGGAAACAAAATAAACATGTAAGTAGAAAATTATCTGTCGTACATAATACAGTCACCTTTTCCCCCAGATGAACGCCTGTGGCCACTCGGAAAATGTTGCGCATGCTGGGGATACTTCAACTTTTTAACATAAATTATCAAAGAAACTCAATTGTAGTTTTTTTCCTTTTCAATGTTTTATGCCATTACAACTGTGTTATGCTGCACAAAAGGTAAATTTGAGTTCTATCCATGGTTGTGTTGTTTCCATAGAGGTGCAGGACTTTATACTGCAGTGAAAAATGAACCCACAGTGAGGAAAAATGTGACAGGAGCAAAAAATAAACACACACAAAGAAATCAGAAGGTTAAGGAACAGAAATAGAATAGACACAATAGTTATTGTTGCTCCCTCTTGACGAGCTATTGCAGGGCGGAGTTTGTTAAAGATATGGTTACTTAGCGACCAATTAAATACGCACACACACACCCAAACATACATCCAACAAAGCGGCTACACAAAGACGTCCTGTGGCAACGGCTGATGTGAACTCGAGTGACACAGATAAAAACCTGAGATACAGGCCTATTCCGCTTTACCTCATTTGTGTCAAGTGTGTGTCACCATACATATAAAGTGATACACAAAGATGTGCACACGTGTGTGGGTCTGTGGGCATTCAGCCAGCAGGAGGGATAGGGGCAACTACCCTCCAGCTCTCTGCACTGAACTAGTTCTACTTTGCTTTCGTGTAAGATGCTGCAGACAGATATTTCATCTCTGACCCCTATTTTTCACAACCTGAGCCCTACAAAAAAAATATTTTATAATTACTTATGTGGTGAATGCAGCAGTTTTCATGTTGCAGGATTTCAGAAATACCATTTAACCATGATGAGAAATGTATAACATATGGGAAAGGAAGAGGAATAAGAAAATCTTGTCAAGTGCGCAACATATGCGAATAAGAAGATTATCGGCCTCAAACAGTGAAAAATACGCAAAGAGATAAATAAAAAGCAAGGGCTCTTCTAATACATGATGGGTGTGTGATACAGAACCAGCTACACATCAGTTATGCCTGCACATTGTAAATTACTGTAGTATTAGACAGTCTGTGTGCACAAGTATGAATAAAACTGTGTGTGTGCTCATACATATGAATCACAGCCACCACCTCTGTAGCAAGTGACACTAATCACTCTGCACACTGCACTCCAGAATCCACGAGAGCAAACCGATTGTCTGTCAGCTGCCAAATGCTGCACAGTTCGATGTTTCTTATGTCTCGCTTGTTACCCTCTCTCCTCTCCTGAGGGAGCACCAGGGCCGTAGCATCACACAAGATAAACAACTGCACACACTGGAAATTAATAGGGTCATGATACTGGTTTATAGATTTCAGAGCTGCAACTAACTGATATTTTCATTATAGATTAAACTGCCTTTTTATCTTATGAACACCAAGCAGTTTTTGGGCGTTTATTTGCTCTTGTCACATTTTCTCTTAGTGTCAGATCATTTCAATGAAGTCAATATGAAGTCCTGCACCTCTGTGGAAAGTTATTATACTATTTTCAGACCTACAAGACAGGTTTTGGAATTCTGAAGATGAATCAATCCTATACCTAACAATTAAAGAAATCACTTAAAACACTCCAAGTCGACCGTCCAAATAATTTAGCTGTAAAAGAGGCTAAGAAAAGAAGCTGGAGCCCTATGACATTGACCATTTCATTCAATAAATTATGTACATTTGATGATCAATTAGTAAGATACTTGCTTATAGACTGTTTGAAGATCAGTGAACTCACTGATCATTTCAGCCCACTTACTGAAACTGACAAAATCTCTGCAGTAAATTGTGTAAAATACCAACTAGTTGCCAATTTAATCAGTTAAAATACAAAACAAGTCAAGCATTAGGTTCTGGGAACTTGTAGGTTCGCAAAACTACACATGCTACTGATATTTACAACATTTACAATTTAAAAAAAACTGACAGACAAAAAAATAAAGATTAGTTTTACCTCAAGACGGAGAAAAGAGAAAAATTATACTCACTCTTTAATTTAGAGCGCACTTTGTTGGCCAACTTCTTGATGTCCGCCATTAGATCCTCGAGCTCAGCTTTAGTTTCTGAGGAGAGGAGAGGAGAAGGAGAGGAGAGGAGAGGAGAGGAGAGGAGAGGAGAGGAGAGGAGAGGAGAGGAGAGGAGAGGAGAGGAGAGGAGAGGAGAGATTAGTGGGCTCATTTTAACAACATGGAAACACAACCTTGTAAATATTAATTCACCCACAATCCTACCACGCAGTGACAGAATCAATAATGACACAAAAGGAATAATTCCAAGTGTCACTCCCAACAGGGACAAACAATTCATCATTTTCAGTCCACGGCAGCAGAGTTCCAGCATCCTTCACTACATCCCCAGACCTCCATATTATACATTGTAGAAACACAAAGACCAAACCCATGTGGGAAGACGGGTGGGTGTGGACAACCATGATTTGCTATTTTGGTGACCACAGCAACAAGTCAAATCACAATGGACTGCAGTGCAATCAGAACTGGATCAGGATGAATGTATGTCTACCAACAGGAATACATGTTATCAGATTTACCACTTGAATAGTAAAACTTACCTCCAGCGCGTTGTAGCGACAGTGTTCTCAAGGGACACAAAGGCACAAGAGAGTCTTAAAGCACGGCGATACAGTTCCAGCCAATACATACAGAGCAGGGAAGCTTGTTTACAGCCACATTTAAATGCAGAGCAAATTCTGCCAAGATAGGGATGGCATTTGTGCGAGCTGGCTCAGAAAAACATAAAATCCCAATCGAGTATCACAAAGATGTTTAGCAATTTTCTTTGGTAACGCAATCTTTCTTGACAAGGCTGTGTAAGCGCTCCCACAAAAATGGTAATTTGACACATCATTCAAGTCTTCTTCTGTAGAAAATTGGCCAATGACGAGCTGCCTGCTTCAATCAAGAGGAAAAGGTTGTTGTAGTAGAGAGCTATCCATTCATCCAAGATGACAGTAGGTTACGCATGTCATTCCAGATGTTTCTCTCCGCAGCCACACTTCCTGGTTCTTCCTGGGGGATTCTGAAGAGTTCCCAGGCCAGCTGAGATACATAATCCTACAATGAGTACTGGGTCAGCCCTGAAGTCTCCTCCTAACTGGACAGGAGTCATCCAATTCAGATGCCACTTTAAAGGATCAGCGACTTTACGCTGAGCTCCCCCCAGATGTCCGAGCTCCTCACCCATACTGTAAGGCATTTTGGCTGCCTGTGTTGGTCATCTTATACTTTCGGTCTCTATCCATAGATCATGATCTGCAGTGGTTATGAAATGAATCGATTAGTTGGCAATTATTCAATAATTAATCACCATTTCAGTGACTGCCTGATTAGCTCGAGTAACTTTCTAAGAAAAAAGTCTAAATTTTCTGATTCCAGCTTCTTAAATGTGAACATTTCTTTCCTCTTCTATGACAGTAAACTGAATACCTTTGGTTCGTGGACAAAGCGAGACATTTGACGATGTCGTCTTGGGCTTTTTACACTGATGGACATTTTTCATCCTTTTCTGATATTTCATAGACCAACCAGTTAGTTAGCCATAGCTAGTAATGTATAAAACACTTCTACATGTCTATTTGGTATGCAAATAAATGCTACATATAAGACGTTTTACTAAAATGAAACCTACTAAAACTAAAAACCTAAAATTAATACTATTAGTTAATTTGCTGCAGAGGTTCTGTTGAAACTGAACATTTAGTGAAAGTGTTGTTGGTGTACTTTTCTCGATCAGCAAAGTATAATTATCTACAATGTGCATTTAGTTGTGATTGTGGTGTAATGCAGCTCATTTTCCAGTTGTCTGTAGTGGCAGCAAAACAGCATTACTCTTTGGTTATTGAGATGGTAGACCTGCTTGTTATTTATAAAACAAATTGGAAGTGAGTCTTGTTAACAGTGTCAACAAGTGAAATTGTCCTGGGCATTTATTAGCATATAGCACCTAGTTTGTCTGCATCTTGATATTTGTGTAGTTGGGATTGCACACTGGAACAGTAATGACAACCTGTTTTTCTCTATTCCAAGTTTCTGTGCAATTACAAAAGCAAAAGTTCTTCAAAAGTGATTAGCCAAGTATTGCATTTCTAAAAATCTACATAATCAAAAACAAGATCATTCATTTTCTCTGTTGTAAACAAATTCAACCTTAAGCTGCAAACATTTCTCCTAATGACAGTTTCTGTGAAAGTGAAAAATAATCATGTCTTTCATTGATGTTTGAGACGAAGCTCCATTAATCCAAAGGGGTTTACAGCTAATTAGACTAACCTGCAATATTAAATAACTTGCCTTTTTGAGGGTAGCTTTCCATTTGTGATAAGCTGAAGCAGTTGGCACATTATGAGGAAACTGTTAGTTTCAGCTGCAGCTGTAGTGAGCAGAACTCGGTTCTACAATTTGTCATGAAAAACATGACAGCATGGTATCACAGTCATCCAGAAACCTTGCAGTGCTGCTGCCTTTTTATGTTTGCACTGATCAGAACAATGTACTGTGCACAAAGGATGGATGGATGGAAGGATGGATGGATGGATGGATGGATGGATGGACGGACGGACGGATGGATAGATCGAGATAGAGAGGGACCTGAGCCACATTCCGCTACTGCAGGACTCATTTCTCGCCTCACATTTTAAGCAAAACAATTCATTGAATTGTTTGCGTGATAAAAAGAGAATTTTTCCAAATGAGTTGGTTCAGTTTAAAATCTAGAAGTAGGAAGCCTTCGAATGACACATCGTCCAAATAGCTGCAGAGAATATTTGTGCGGCTGTATGAGGGTAAATCCTGTGTTGCTGTCAATCGTCTGTCATACACTGTCGAATCATACACCCATCAAGCAATAAATGTTGGGTATGTTGGGTCTAAAAATGGCCCTCAGGACACATACCACAAGTGTTTACTAATGTACAATTATAGCTATGGAGACATACTTCAGATAATTATATATAATATTAGAACTGCCTGTTACACACTAAAGAACACTTACAAGTGTTACATCTTAGATCTAAACAAGTGTTGGCCATCGATTTAATTGACAGGACACAAAGGACAGAAAAATAGAAACACACAGACAGAAAGACAGACAGACAGACACACACACACATTGCACATTGCAAAGCAGTGAGGAAGTAATTTTTCTTCCTAACGCCATAAGAGAACCAACTCTAGCTCTGTGTTGTTAACAAGCTGCAGGAAGTCCACAGACATAAAAGATTGTCTTTAAAAGTCACACCGGTCAGCCTATTCAATCAAACCAATCCGCCTGCAGTGCTTCTATGTAATGAGTTTGTTTCTGCATGTTTCGTGCTGCTTTAAAGCTCCATGAATCACAAAGATAAATAAGAGACGGTGGTAGCCCTGTTGAACTAAAACTCATGGCAAACATCTGCACCCAATTACAGACGGCGCCTCGCTGGATAATTTGATTACACAGCGCGAGGATGACTTCAATCACTCCTACATGTTCAATTATTAAAACACAATATTTGCACACAATTTTTGATAAGAGAGAAGCTTTAAAATTATGTGGTAATCATAACATCTCCTCCTCTACAGCCACAATGCAAATCTGTGTTATATGAATGCAGTTTGAGCTGTCGCACTTTGATGATTATAACCAGTCACAGAATTTCATACGTAGCTGGAAACAAAAACAAAAAAAGTCTAGGGATTTTGTTGTTCTTATTCACTCTGATTAATATATATCGTACGAATCCTAATCAGGAGATTACACCCTCAAACACTCTCTGGGATAAATCCTCTCACCGGCTTGTGTGATAATATAAAACCATAACAGTTTAATGGGAACTGTGAACCTATTACACATTGATCATCAAAGCACTACAAGCCTTTAATCTGCTTAACAGATGTTATTCCATATCAGCAGACATCAGCCTGTGGTACATACAGCTCAGTGAGGCAAAGCTGTGGACTGGCAGAGCACCGGCTGACTTCAGACTCATTCACAGACAACAAATTAGATCCACCGAGCGACCCCCATTTATTAAATCCTCTCTCACCATTGGCAAATTCAAATTAATATTAAAGATTCAGATTTTTCCATTGCTTTTCACTCTTACTGAAGCTTCCAACGTCCAGTCTTAGTTCCTTTTCATCATCTGGTTGTTTTCAATTCAGTTTGTTTTTACTCCTGTGTATGACTGCCTTCACTAGTGTCACTAGCATTTAGATGTACTATTATACACCAATCAGGCATAACACTATGGCCACCATATTCCCCTTTATGCTGCTTAAACTCCTCTGACCCAGTGGAGCATGGACACAAGAACTCTGGGGATGTCCTGTGGCACTAGGATGGTAGCAGTGGATTCTGTGGGTCATGTGGGTTGCAGGGTGGGATCTACCTAGATCAGGCTTATCCTGGACCATCCCACAGATGCTCAGTAAAATATGGATCTGGGCAGTGTGGAACCCAGGTGAACACCTTAGCTCTGTCGTGTTCCCCGGGCCACTCCTGAGCAGTTTTTGCTGTGTGTTGGGATGCGATATCCTGCTGAGGGTGGCAACTGGAATCAAGGACTGCTGTTGACACGGGGTTGGTGGGTTGCCTGATCTGCAATGCTTAGGTGGGTGGTGCATGTCAGACAGCCACATGAATGTCATGACAAGATGATTGCTGTTATTCACTTCCCCTGTCAGTGGTCATAATGTTGTGGCTGATCGGTGTATGTATTGCAGCTATTTGTGAATCTTGAGCTGTGTGTTTCTGATCTGTTAGTGGTTCCAGCTGCCTACTGTATATTCTCTAGTTTGTTGTCTCTTTATCTCTGCTATCCTTTTCTTTCTCCTCTTAACCCACCTGTCCACCGATATGTTTGCTCAAAAGGTATATTTTAAAGCCTTTCCCTTATATCTAAATTACTTAAGTAAAGTTACAGAAAATATGTAATATTGTACAGCCTTATCCGTAATACCTAAAATGATTACTCGGGTAAATGTGTATTTCATATATTTCTGCACTTTAATGTGTAAATCACTCAGGTAAATTTAGAGAGTGTATATTATATTATATTAAAGAGTTAACGTTGCATCTTATAATATACTGTAGGGCCCTAAACATAATATTTAAATTACTCAGGCAAATTTATATAATGTATAAAATATTATAGCGTCTTATCCTTAGTCAAAGTTGCAGTTTATATAATATTGTAGGGTTTTAATCATAATATCTAGATTATTTATTTAAATTTGAATGTATATAATACTGTAGAGTTTTAATTATAGTTTTTTAATTACTTGTGTAAATTTGTATAATATATTCCATTGTAGATTTTCAACTTTAATATCTAAATTTCTCAGGTAAGTTCATATAATGTAAATAATAATATAGAATCTTAACCTTAGTCAGTTCAATTTCTATTTTGTATAATATTATAGGGTCTTGATCATAGTATTTAAATTTATATAGTATATATTATTGTTGCTGTAATACTGTTGTAAATGTGCTATATAAATAATGGCGACTTAATATTTCAAATCTGGCTGTAAGGGCTTCAGCATGCATTTTCTCAAATATATTTTTTAGTATTTTAACTTTGATAGCAACATGTGACATTATGATTACACAGCTTGCAAACTCCTTTGCCACAGAGAAGTCCAGCTTCAAATATTTCAAGATGAAATCTGATGATATTTATATTTTATTTCTGCCAGTAAATCTTGTGAATAGAAAGCCAATAAAGAATCTACTCTTCCAACAAATATTTATTGTGTAGCCAGACCCTAAAAAGCCTTTCTTCTACTGTCGATGTTCCAAAAATCACAGCATCGCTGTTGGAGACGGTGTGGATCATATGGCATAAACCACTCACATATGTTTTGGAAATTCTCCGTTGAATGCTACAACAGACCAGAATATAAAGGACCTTTGAGGTGCATAGTCCTTTATTCCTCTGCATTGTTTCTGAAGACAGTGTAATCTGCAGCATTTGCACCATACGTTTGATTAAAACATAATTAATGTGAACAGAAAAATATATAACGAGCAACTGGGGAATAGAGCTTCAGACACCGGACCAATTGCAAATAATTACAGAAAAGAAATCTCTGAAAAGACATTTCCTCTCGAGACCACGTGAAACACATTGGTAGGAAAAATGAATATCAGAATGGTGAAAATGAATCCATTAAGTAGAGTGCATTAATGATGAAAAATGTGAATGTATTACCATTTATTTTTGCCAATCTCTTCCTTATGGGTAAAGATGAAGGCTCGTCAGTGATCCACATTATTGCACTGATTGATGATGATGAACACCAGAACTGTGGTTCACATTGAGTCAGTCCTACAAACACTGTCCAGCTGCAATGAATCCTGAACTGAACTGAAAATAGTCCCCAACAAATGTATAGTTTACTCCACTTTGAGTTAACTCCATTATGTCAAACATTACAATACTCAGCAGCTTTAGGAAATTATTTAGCTTTTTAAAAAACCCGAAAGTGCATATTTGTTGACTCGTCCTAAAAGACTGTACAACTTCAGTTGGAACCAGAGAGTTTGTTGTCGAGGGCCAGATAAACGCCGTGTTGTTTTGGGTGTTGGGTGTAAGATTTGCAAAAAACAGCAAAAATATCAAGTATCACCATGCTTAACGTTTATGCAAGATACAGTCTCACAAGCACCTCAGAACAAACACAAGTGTGCAGCAGGAAGAAATTAAATACATTAAGAATTTCCAGAGAAGCAAACCCAATCACCAAGTCACAGAGGAAATGAACAAAAATTAAATTGTATATCTGAAATATAGTGATATGAAAAATTCTGAAAAAAAGAACTATAAATGACCGTTTCCGCAAGTAATTGTAAAACAAACACTTGCAGCATTACCATATTTGTGGTATACATTTGAATAAAACTGCATCTCTTGTCAATACTGTTGCTGCCAGTGGAAACATGCATGCAGCTCACACTGTGGTTGTCAGGGTCAGAGGCTGATCTGAGGTGGTTGGCTGAGACCCACAGGGCAAAATGAATACCCAGTGCTCTGTTGTGTGTTTGCGTGTGTGTGCAAGAACAAATATATTGTGAATTTGACTGCATTAATACAAAGTACATGCGATGACTGACAGTGGAAGAGCCGTGCAGGCAACTGAATAGACATTGAACACTTCCTCCTTCTCTCTGCAGTGTGCCTCTTGCTAATTAGGCTATGTAAATGCATAAAAAAAGGTTTGCCCATCTATGTGCTAGGACAAAGTTGGTACCAAAAAATATGTGTTACTGAAAACATGCACAAGTGAATTTCAGATGTCAGCAAGTTAGCTGGTCCAGCAAAAATAAAAGCAGCAGAGAAAAGAGCCGAGGTCACAGACACTGTGAAAACTAAGTTAATTGTAAGCTCTCAGGCGATCATTTATTTCTCTGTTAATCATCTGTTAATCTTCTCTTCGTGAGCACTTATTTACATCTTTACTCACTGTCAAAGTGAGATGTTTCTATTTCATAACTAGAATCAGAAAAAGGGATCCATCATGAGGAATGGAGTTTACAGTAAGAAGAAGCAGAATGTAGGACTTAGAGTTCCTCATGTGGTAGAAACTAGAACAATTTTGTAGGTTTCAACTTGCAATGCGAAAACAATTAGCACTATCATGTTATAAATAGCTGTCACTTATGTTCTTCTGCTTGAGAAAGGGAGAAGTTGGACAGATTTTATCTCTCTCCCTGTTGCAATGGAATAAAATGGCAACAACTCATCAAAGTGTTTGTTTTACTGGCAGTATTTTTATGGCACAGAACAGCAAAGCTTTGGTAAGCATATGGAGAATGGACCCAGACCCAGGGTCAGATGGAAACAAGACGACATAGTCATCAATATCCCCCGCCACATGTGATGTCTGTGAGTCTATATCCAAAATAGTGAGCAAGGGCCATAACTCTGTTAAATATTATCGCACAGGTCTCATTTTCGAACTTGATCAAGGTGTCCATGGTGTGAAGCTACACACTAAATTTCATAATCTTAGCTGTAATAGTTTCCGAGAAAAGCTGTCCCCTTCATCTCGGTCGGACGGACGGACGGACGGACGGACGGACGGATGGACGGAGGCCAACCCACTGATTGACAGGGACCATTCCTTTATATCTGCAGAACATCTGTCTGTAACTGTAATCAGTTAGGGAACACAGATGACCTGTTTCAAAGGAAGGTACCTTTGATGTCTGGATCATTTTTCCTCCTCCTGTTTCGGCTCATCTTTGTGCCCGCTAGTGCACATGCTTGCACAAGTTTAGAAACTCTGGGAGGTGTAAGGTTATGAGAAAGTGTCTCTCTCATTTCTGTGTAACCATAGCAACCTCTGGTAACCTCTTCCATGGGGTCAGCTCCCAGCATCACGGAGATAATAACACAAAAAACTGGGCTCCAGTTTTAGGCCATGCATACTGCGCATCTTTGTGTATGTGTTTTAAGGAGTTAGATTAGATTTCCCACTCGTGGTTACCAAACAGAGGAGGCCAACCCGCCCGATCAAGTGTCTATTCAGCCTCATTATTGGCAATGCGAAAAGAGGAAGAGTGCAGCCACTGATGAATAAGTAGAGGGAGAAGTGAGAGGGAAGCAAATTAGAGGGCAAAACTGAGGAGTCAATTGAGCTGTGGCTTCACACTCCATCCCTCTCCCAGACATTCTCAAATGGAATCTTCAGGTCACGCTTGTTGAAATCATTAAGACTGTGTTGCTATGGCGATGTGTGCAGTCGGTCCTCTCGCCAGCTTCAGATTGTTTCAAAGTGGCAGAGGGAAGGAGAGCGAGAGAGACGCTAGGAGGGGAAATCTGGGAGCTAGAGGAGGATGAAACAAATGGGGCAGGAAATGTATTCCAATGTGATAAATCCATTTGTTTTAAAGGATAATAATAATGGACCCTCTATCTTTACTTGCAAGTTAAATCCACAGAGATGAAGACAAGGAAACAGAGTGAAAGGATTGATAAATATGAGATGCACCGAAAGTCCTGAACAAGATTCAAACTTATCTTTTACTCAAGCTAGATCCTTTAAACAGCCAGACTAATACTACTACAACAACATGCAGCAGAGAAAAAGATCCATGGTAATTTAGAAGCAGTGAAGCATTTTATCGACTAGCGCAACTGATACGTTGATTTTTCAACTGTAGAAAGTGCTGCTCGATATATATCTTACTCTCCTCAAAAAATAAAGTCAAAATTAATTCTAAAAATATTCAATGTTGTCCTTAACCCTCTAAACTACAAAGGTGACTATGAGAGATGTGCTATCTTGCCAAAATGACATCATTTACTACAGCTAGAAACTGTAAAAAAAAAAAAGGTAAGACTGTGTTTCATCTTTCCGATAGTCCTTGAACGTCCCATGTGTAATGTGCAGCTCTAAAAATGAACCAAATCTAAGTGTGAAACTGTGATATTTCATCAAAATCACTATCCTACATGTCAAATTTAAAAAATTCACTGCAATAAATTATTTGTACTAACTATTCTATTAAAAAAAACCCTATGAAGAAGCTATTAGTGACTCAGCTGTGACCCACAAACTCGTGACAAAAATTCAGGGATTTCTCAGCTGACCTGCTGGCTGTTTACTCAGAGCAGATAGGAGACAAGTACAGAAACACACCTGAAATGTAAATAGTAAAATGTCTACAGTTTGTCACACTACCATTTTATTTTCCATTACTGGCAACACCTGTGGACACTTTGATGAATGTACATGGTAATCTCAGGTGTTTTTAAAAAATTGAGAAATAGATTTTTTTCTATTTTTATGATTTATGGTATTGCAGCTGCTTCATACCGAACAGTAGATGTTTTTGATATCTCTCACCTTCGATCTGTGGTTTTGCTGTTTCCATAGAGGTGCTGGAATTATCACTGCAGTAAATAATGAGCACACTGTAAAAATGTGACGGAAACTGCCTGGAGTTCAGGGGGTTAAATCTCGTATTGGTTTTGCTGCACTTTGTACCACTGCAGGCTGCTGAATGTGACTACACCCACAGTGGGTGAAACAAATTCAATTTGCCCGGACAAAATTAAACCAGAATGACTGAAACATGCAAACACAAAGCAGGCCAGATAAGCACAAGCTCATCCAACACTTCCCCATTTCAGGGAAAGACACTTAAATAGAGCTGCAAATGTATGAGTTATAAAATCAGGATTCTGCTGGGGGAAGTAATTTCTAATTCACAAACACACATGATTTAGATTTAATCTTTGTTGAATAAACAATATAAAAACTCCGAACACAAGGCTGCTGTGTTGTTGCTGCAGCAGCAAATGGTGTTGGCATGAGTAACAAAGACCAAAACTCCAGAGCTACACAGAAGCATGAATGAAGCAGCTGACATGAACCAGAACATCAAAGGTCAAATTCAGGACACTGCCTTAACTCATGCTAGGCTTCCCCGATTCAATACAACCTTTTCCTTCATTTTGGTCTAAATTCAACCAACCGTAACCCGCTGAACCTCATAACCCACAGTGGGTGTGTAAGGCTTGTCATGTTTGCCCAAAATTGTCAAAACTGCATCATTTTCAGAGCCACAATGTGTAAAAACTGAAAAAATCATGCAATTTTTCAGTCCTGCATTACTCATCTGTGACATGCCGTTCTGTTGGGAAAATTAACCAAATCTAAGCTTAAAATTGTGATGTTTCATCAAAATCACTTTATTCTGCACACCCCATTTAGAAATTCACCAAAACAAACCATCTGCATGAACCAAATTCTGAACTGAAAATGTGTTGTCCCTCAGTACAACTGTGAAGACATGACTACCTCAGCAGGGAGCAACAAAAAAGGATCTCCTAAAGCGAGACTTTCTGGATGAACTGGGTTGAACTAAAGCCTCTGCTTGGATTTGATAAGAAACAAGGATGGAAGCCTCTTTAAAAATGTAAACAATAAAACACTTGGATGCAACCTGGTACACACTGTGGTACTTGCTGATACTTGTGAGTTTTTCTTGTGTTGTAAAACTAATTATTTGATATACTCAACTTTAGTTACTTTGGTTTCCATGATTATTGGCATTTTGAACTTTGTTATATTACTCTAAAGGCATTTTTTTCAAGCTCTTTCTACTTCTAACTATGTTGTGCTGTTTCCATGGAGTCCAGGACTTTATACTGCAATGAAAAATGAATGTACACATTGACAAAAAATGTGAAAAGAGCAAAAAAAAACAAACATCCAGATGTTCCTCGGATGTCTGAGGCTTAACTTTTGTGCTTTCAATTTTTTTCTAAAATAGCTTGATTGCTCTTCATGTGATATCGGTAAGTGCTCATCTTTTCAATCTGCTGCTGAGGTCGAGTTCTTTCCTTCAAACCCGTCATTCCTCTACCTGTCCACCAGATGTCCTCAGACTCTCCCTCCTGCCCTACCTCTCCACACACCGTTCTCATTTCTCATCAGCACTGAAGTCACCTGAAGTCTGTCATTTCCACCTCATTCACTAATCAGTCTTGCATTTCATTTTGCTGAATGGTTTATCAAACTCTAACCAACTGCCTAAGTATTTCTGCTTGATTTGTTTACCACTTTGAACTGCCTCTATGTATCCCTCAGCATCCTGTCCACCTTTATTACTCTTTGTTTAGAAATACAATCTCTTTACATTAGCGCTGTCTCTGTCATCTGCATTTGGCTCATATTTTCTGTGGCACCAGCTGCAGTATATATTTATAGCGGCTTTATTATATTTTCTTGTTTTTTTATCTTCTGTTATTTTTTTCTTTTATCGTCTTAATCGTTTTTTGTATATACAGCATTCATGAGCAACAGAACTTGCTTCTGAATGTGCATTTGTTATGGTGTATATTTTAAATGACAACAAAAGACAAGATGTCTGTCAAAAAATATATTTACAATAAGTCCCTGTGGTCCAATCAATGACAATTATCACTGTAAAGCAACAACGGCAGATGGAAACTATTTACCAAACATGACTATAACAGTTTCCTCTTCTTTGAGGCACTTTAAACATGTTGGAAGTTACAGATTTACGAGTTTTAAAGGAAATTCTCTGCTAGTCTTTTGTAGAAGGACAGCTATGTGCAGGACTATTTAGTAACTTCCTGGTTTCTCTGCTGGTTGCCGAGCAACTATTCCTGTCCATGAAACAGCCTGGCACAAAACCACAGTAAAACAGCAATTTTACGCTTCTGAGTTGTTTTTATAGATTAAACAAACAAAACACATTGTGTTAATTAGTGAGATTTACAGGTGCTGCAAGGCATATTGTGTGTCTTGGGACAGAGCCAGGCTAAGTGTTTCCAGTGTTTTTGCCAAGCTAAGTTAGTTGGCTTCTGGCTGTGGCTTCATATTTAGCACACAGACACTAGAGTGGTATTGATTTTTCTTTTCTCCGCATAAAGTGATTACTGTCCAAAAGCAGAACTTTTCCGTTAACTAGAAACTGTTGTTGTAACACTGCTCCTGCAGCTTCACAACATCATCTCTGTTAGGTTCGGGCATCACAAGCAAACAGACACCATCTTACAGTGAGCATTTCCGGCTTTTGCTTTGCAGAATCATATTTCTCGTCATCTCAACTGCCCTTGAGAGGACATCAGATCTGATTTCACTTCCACTGCAGATCAGGATGGTACAGTACCTGCATCATTCATCAGACATACAGTATGTGGATGAAAGCATAACATCAGGACCAAAGATAAACATCCTAAACGTCCTTCCTGTATTAAACGTCCATCCTACATTAACTTCGGTTCTACAAAAAGCATTCATCCACTTTTATTACAACCCAGTGTCAGTTTCCCAGTATGTGTGTGTCTTATCGATGTCAGGATATCATGACACTAACAGCACACTAAGATGCTTCAGTTTCCTCCTCTCTAACACACGGTCAATTGTTGCTGTTCCAATCTCTAACTTGGAGCCATTTATCTTTCTCTTCATCTCTCAGTCTCTCCTCTTCTCCCCCTGCTCCCTCTGTAAATGTATTACCAGTCTTTTGTGTGTTTGCTGCGCTTATTGATCGTCTAGAGTCCAGGTGTCTGATGTTGGACAGAGATAGAATCTGAGCTCATCACTCAAACATCAGTGACATTTGCCTTTCTCTGGAAATACTGGATGAACACACATAACTGGCAGCACAGATAAACTTTAACTACTAAACCTCTGTATGTATATATAGAGAGAGGAATTGAGATATAACTGATCCTTCATTGTCTGTGCACAAGTATTACTGTTAAACATGCAGACTTTTAAATGGACTTTTATACGTTCTGTCCAAACTAATGCTGCAACGAACAATTATTCTGTCAATCAGTTTATCAAATAATCAATCAGTCTGGTCGAAGAAGCATCATAAAATGGTAATGGTGCTTTTCAAAGACGACATCCTCAAACGTTCTGTTTTGTCCACAACCCAAAGATGTCATAGAGGAATAAAGAAACAGTAAAAAATTTAAATTTAAGAAGCTGAAATCAAAGAATTTTGACTAATTTTCTTTAAAAAAAAATACTGGACCAATCTAATTGATTATGAAAAATGGTGATTATGATTCATTTAGTAATTGTCAAGTTACTGATCAAACACTGCAGCTCCAGTCTAAATTGAATGTTAGATGGTAAGATAAGATAAGAAGCCTCTTCTCCCTGCACCTCATAATTAAGTTTCTACTTCTTCTTGCAAATTTCTATGCAGAGGTGAGAGAGGAGCAAAAGATATTATTCCTCTTTCTACCTCTTTTTTATTTGCTATTGAACTATTTGTGGCATTTTTCATATTTAAAACACAATGCAACACTATTAATATCTCCTTAGAGCTTCATTTCCAGCAATGTTGCACAGCATGTCTTTAGAACAAGTTTTGACAGAACAAAAAACACATAAAAAACTCAAAACTAAGTAAGTGGACAGCAACACTGTCGCCCAGTAACAGGGCAAGACAATATAATAAATTAAAGTCAGAGTCTATTTACAGTAGTTGGGGAGTGCAACAGCATGTGTAACCAGTTGCATAATGTTTTCTTGGTTCTAGAAAAGCCTGCAAGAAATGTGACACTTCTTCTTCTTTAAGCAGCTGTTGGAGCCCTGCAGCCTGTTTCTTATCTCTGCTTCAGGCGAGCAGCTCGAGGCGACATCAGCTGATACACAACGCACCAAATCTTCAAGCCAAGCAGGTTTTGACTAGAAAGAAGAATCAATACTAAAAAAGTAAAATCTCTGATTCCCTCACTCTGATGCATCACATTTAATTCTTTCATTGACAGCCTAACAAAGCCATCATTCTTTTAAACAACACATAAGCTGAGGATTATTACAAACCGCATCATGCCCGTCTTTGAGACTGAGGTTAACCAAAGTTTAATGCAGGCTGGATGATCTATGATCATGCCATGAACATGATAACCCACATTCATCAAGCAAGTCTTTAACCTTAGAACTTAGCCTCACGCACTCTCAGCTGCAAGTGAAACAGTACATGGATCCAACAACCACAGAGAACAAACCCTCATCAACTCTCTTTTAACAAACTCTCCTTCTCTCTAACAACTTCTCTTTGTTTGACAACATCTTCCAAGCAGGTTTACTGCCACTTTGAAACCTCCTTCTGCCTCCCAACACTTTACACATTGTAATCTACATCAGAGCGGTAACTCTGCTTGCCCTTGCTGACTGCTGGCTCCAGAGTCAAAGAGGACAGAGGGCAGTTAAACTGATTTATCCCTGCGTGAATGGCTTATCTAACTAGCTTAGACCTCCACTGTCTCCTTCGTCTTTGGACACGACTGTCCACATCGCATTAACCCCACTTTCATATGGGGACTCGATTTTTCTCACAGTACAAAGCCATGTCTTCAGTGGCTTCACCACCACATCAGCTCAGACATTATGAGGGAGATGCAGAAGAAAATGAAACAGGGACTGATAAAGGAGGCACACAGAAAAAGACAGCTGAGGAAGAATAAAGAGAATACAGAAAAACTTACACAACACTTTCAATTTTTGGCCGAAGGCGGAGGAGCTTTGGCAAACAGCGCTCTGAGGGTGGGAGCACACTCAGCCAAAATCTGACACTAGAAATAGTAACACTTACAGGCTGCAATTAAAACAAGCATCTCTAGGGCTGCGAGTTGATGACTTCAAAGAGTCAAAGGAAAGGTGCTCTTTAGAAACCGGAGGCTGAGGCGTCAGAGGGCGCAAACATTAAGTGGTTGGAAAAACAGACTGAGAAATGTTGTTAAATAAAGCCTCAAGTATCAGTGTTAAAGGCCAGGATCGAAGTAGCGCCGCATTTAAGTGCAGACAAGTGGGTTTGTGTTTGGTGAGGTGCAGCTAACAACTGTGCCACCCATATGACCGTTTAACCTCATTTAATTTCAGAGTTTACCTGTCCCCCATTAGTGTGACTTGGCTTTGGGGCAAACCAAGTCACAGACGACGTTTAAATGGACCAAATAGATTAGTTTGTTTATGTTCATTTGTGAGAGTTTTATGTTTGTGATCTGATAGGGAATGCAAATTTAAATCCTTTCCATTGGTGTTCTGTTAGTTTTGCATTCATTTAAACTTTACTTTCTAATGTGTTTGCAAAGTCACAGGTCACCTCTACACTTAAATTTGTTTACCAGCGTAGCGGCACAACGAGACCTTACACCAAGCTGCTTGTCTCAGACGGTTTAATGTACAAATGAGGAAGGCGCATTAAGTGCAGTGGGATCAATCTTTTTCATCTTGGTGCATGATCTCTGCTCAGGTTTCCTCTCAGAATCCAAACACTTTATCGGCCTCGGTACATATTAAACAAAGTGCTTGCTGTATCTCCTAACAGTATTTGATAAAATCTTCTTCTGACTGTTCTGGGCTCGTGCGTGCCTCACAGCTTTTACAATTCTCAATTTCCCAGTGTTGCAGAGATTTAAAGTATCCGACATTTTAGCCTCTTTTCACATGAATGTTTCATTCTGGGCATCTGAACTTCCTCAAGGGAAGGGACATTTTGGCACAAATTTGTTCTTTTTAAGCATAATAAACCCTTAAAATTGTCTATAGATACCAATTTTCTTGTGACTGGAGCAGGGTGTACCACATATTCAGTGGTACCGCCAGAAATGTTTTATAATGATGTCCACTGAAAATCTTGAAAGTGTCGCACAAAAACCGCAACCATAACCATTCCAGGAGTTTTATGATGCTGTTTCAGTGTAGAAACTTGTTAAAAACTAAGTCTCTATCATAGCTAAGGAAAAATATTCTTTGGATTCTCATTACATGTTGCATTTTGCACTCTGACATGTTTATGGATGAATGCACAACCGATTGGTGGTCATTTTGAAAGAGTGCCTTCACTTGTACTCATTGCTGCATTCACTGAAAGTTGGACACTGGAGTTTCAGGTGATGAAACCAACTTGTGGTGGCCACAGAAGTGAAAAGTAAGATTTAAGTGGAGGACAATGGCCCCTTATGACCCCCTTGACAGCATTACTTCCGACTCCACAGGAAGCTATTGTTGATTTCCTGCTCATTGCGAACATAAAGTGAAAAACAGAAATATGAAAAATCGGGCTAAACGTAGAAAATGCTTTTTTTTCCTTCATGCTGTATTTTAGCTTCTTCTAAAGATTTAATATCCAGCTCCTAAAATTGCACTCCTACTCAGAAAAGAGATGGAGAACTATGTCAAGATGCAAAAACTTGATGAGTATTTTTATTCCAGTGTTGTAGGCCTTAGCAGCAGAAAATAGAAGGAAACCAAACAAACGCTTTGTACTTTATCCAAGTGTCAAAGTTAACCAGATATAAACTTAACAAAGCACTCAATTTGTGCACTGATGACAACACTTAAACAAACACTAAACTAATTTAAAGGTCTGCTATAAACATCTACAGTCATCTCCTAAGGAAAACAAATGTGAACATCTGGCAGATATATTTGACGTAACTAAAACTTGAAGATCATGATAAATTGATCAGAGGAATAAATGGAAGCATCCACTTTATCACAGCTCATAACAATAAGTTCAACTGATTCAGCTAAGAAAAAAAACTTCACTATTTAAACATTTCAGACTGTGACATTTTTAACAATCAACTATTCCTTTACACATTTACCTTGTTTTGTTGAATTACGCAAAATACATTGTTAAATCTTCCAAATAAAGTATTCATTTCCATTTTCACCACAAAAAACAGGCCATAAATATAAATAAAATCCAGAAAGAATCTTTTTTTTTTTTTTTAATTAAGCTTTGAATTTTTTTTTGGTATCTGTGCAACCAAATCTGTATTAAAGGGATTGTATCATGCTAAATTACAGAATATTTTCCTATTTCCAGTTCAAGTTCTAATATATTTGTAGTATTTTTCTAGTATTCCTCAGGTGGTAATCTGTAAACTTTTACATGTGTCTGTCATTTCAAGGTGGCAACCAGTGTTTTCAGTATTTTTTCAAGTTTTATTACAATTATTTTTCATTAAAATACAATAATTACCTTGGAAGGGAAGAGCTCTGACTGTTAAGTAACAGCTTTACACTGTATTAGTGGTACACATAGTAACTTTTATTTATAAATGTACTATTTATTATTACTACATCTCTTGCTACCATCTGTTCACTGCATTTTTTTAACAGTGTATTTGATGATGATCTAACTTCCACAAAAGAAAAAGGAGGGAAAGCAGTGACAGTTACTAGACTACAGAAACAGAGAGTTGATATGTATATAATACTGCAAACTGTCCTCATTTCTGGAAGCCGCTATTTGACTAATAGCTACAAAGAAAAATACCTCACAATATCACAAAGACTTATTTTCCAACATGGCAGTACTCTACTGTTGGCTAAACGAGTTCACCTCAAGGTTTTAATACCCACACTATTTGAGAAAAACTGTGTTTAACAGCATATAAACCTCAAACCGTCCTGAAAGTAGCTGAGTGTTAAAGTCTCAGATGCTGCTTTCAGAAAAACAATCATCACTGACCTTTGACCTTTTATTATAAAATCTTTCAAGTTCTGTCTCACTGATCAAAATAATGAGACGCAGCGTTGCGCAGGGCCAACAAACAATACTAAAAAACTAAAACAAATAATGCAATTATCAGACATAAAATGTGAATTCAATCATGTTTCTAAATATAAAAATGCATTTGCGTCTCCCCTTCCTGCATTAGAGGAATGTGCTCATGAGGAACAAAGGTTCAATGCACATTATGATCTGATGATTACCTAATCTATCATCGTTGTGCAAACTACTGTTACTACTACATGCTGCGACACAAACACTTACATCCAAAAAAACACAGCGGTACATTGCAATTCCCTGGTGTACATTTGCTATGCTTCATTTAGGGAGGTGGATAAACAGTGTTATGGGACAACGTGCAACATAGGGGCGAAGGTAACATTACACAGTGTGTGTTTGTTGGGATGCGTCTGCATATTAATAGGGGCTCCGCATGTGGGCTGGAATTAACCCTGTGGAGATCACCGGGAAGCATCTCAGTCAGCAAACACAAAAGCACAGCCAGCAGAAGACGTGGAGGGTTTCGGGGTCGTGAGACCGGCCAGGTGGGTGGCGGCAGGGGAGATGTGATGTGATTATGAGACTGATAAACCGTGACAGAAACAGGAGGTTTTCTGCTTCACGATGCTACGCAGGGTTGTAAAAGGATTTTACTAAAAAAAAACACAGAGCAACAAATCACATTGTGGTTTCCCACTACTCCTCCATTACCATCTCTATCTGTAAACTGGAGAGAAAACAAATGATGCTGGTATCACCCCCGCTCTCTTTGTCACGCACAAGTCGTAGCACCTATTTACGTAATATCTATATGTGTTTTCATGTGGGAGAACAAATGAAGAGTGGAGGAATTAGATGGGAAACTAGAAGGGGAAAAGAAAAGGAGACTTATTAGTCATAAAGAAGAAGATGGAGTTTGATTTGGTAGGAGGAACCACCTCTGAAGCTCTAGCAGAAGCAGAACATACTTCCTTCACCACAGGCGAGAAAATCAAAGCATATCAGCAAGGAGTACGTAATGTCAAAATCCAGACTGAAGAAGCTATAAAATGAGTGGAATATGAGAAAGCAGAAATAAGGATTTTCTATACACTAGCGCATATAGAAAACACAAAAGACTGTTTTGGCTATTCATGGAAGCAACATTCAAATAGCATTCTAATGAATTCAAGATTCAAAGTAGATTTCACATTAAAATGCCAATGTGCAATTAGTTTTGACGACACACTGCAGTACAAGATGAAGCACCAAATGTGAGAAATGCAGCAGAAAGAGAGAAAGAGACAGAAAGAGACACATGCAGGAAGAAAAACACATCACAAGTAGATGGGTGTAAAATGAAAGGAAAAACCAACATGATGTGTCTTAATAAGGTGCTGGGCAGCTACATGTCACCAGAACAGCTTCAGTGTGTCTTTGGTATATTTCTATAATTCACAGGAACCCTATACTGTAAAAAAAAATCCATTAAAATGGTGAAAACTTGATAGAATATCTGTAAAATAATAATATTTTTAGCTGATTTAAATAAAGTAAAACAGAGTAATTTTGCTTTCACACATTGTAGAATAACAAATACTATTTATTATAATATTTTTTTGATGCAGAGAATATTTACAGTTTTAATAGTTTTAAAACAGTCAATGTGTAAATTAATAATTTTTCTGTGATTTCATGCATTTTACCAGATATTACGGTATATGGAATTTAACAAAACTGGGAAAATCTGAAAAAATAACAGTTAAAAAAATGATCTTACGGTCTTTAATACACATAATTTTTATTTCAAATATCATTAAAATAATAATGTTTTTGTGGAAATGTTATGTTCAAATGTTGAAATAAACAAATAACCTTTTCTAAAAATACAGATTGTTAATGTGGACATAGCTTGTAGTTTTTGGCAGTGTGATTTACAGTAACAGGTAAATGAGTAAGTTTTTTCTGGCTCCTTCCTGTCTTCTTTCATGTGAGTTATTTGTAATTTAACAAAATTGTGAAAATCTGTGAAACAGCAGTTTGGGAAAAAAAATTTGCTACCATTTTTCAGTTCTAATTATATGAAATCTTTCTAAAAAATTATATTTTTGTGGTAATTTTAAGGCCAAATTCTGTAAAAAATCCAAAAATATAAAAAAAAATCAAAAGAATAATCATTTCGAAAAATGCAGATTTTTGATATGGACATTATTTCCAATTTTGGATATTTTTTTGAAAGATAAAATGTAAATTAATACTTTTTTCTGTCTTGTTCCTGTGTAAATTGTACAAGTATTATTTGTAACTGAACAAAATATATAAATCGGTGAAACAACATTAATTAGTTTTTTTTTTAAATTACAGTTAAACAGTTTAAAACTGTTCATTTTGTACATTTCACTCGAGGAAATATTTCGTCATTTGGTGGTTTGATGATGGTGCTGTCTAACGCTTCGACCTAAACTCTCCCATTGGTGTTCATTTGAGCTGACACCTGGTGACTGTAGAGGCCACAACATATGATTCACATCATTTTCAAACTCATCAAACTGTTCAGAGACCCCTACCGCCCTGTAAATGGGGTCATTATCATCCTAGATCAGAACACTTCCATTTCATCAGGATAGAAATGTTTCATCACAGGATAAAGACGATCACTCTGAACAACTTTGCATTGATCTGCAGTGACTCTTCCCTCTAAAAGAGACACCCAAAAAATGCCCCCCACAGTGTAACAGAGCCACCAGATCCCCTCTCTGTGGTAGTCAAGAACTCAGGTGTTTGCTTTAATTCATCACTCATCTGTAGGTGGGAAGTCTCAGCGCACACACTGGTCACTTTGGAGGAAACCCTAACAACTGTTGGATGATGGAGGTCTATAAAATCCAGTAAAACAATCATGTTCAAATCAGGAAGAATTACTTTGTTGGCATTTCATGTCATCATCAGGTCAACATTTCAGCTTGTCTAATGATTTGTTTTCTGATCATAAACCAGCAGAATGAATGGCATTCCTGTCATTAGTCACAACAGTGCTAATAAGTTAATGCTAACATGCTGATATGCAGTATTAAGATGCCAATATCTGCAGAGCTAACAGTGTGGCTATCGACTTTGTGTCTTGTTTTTTATTGCTATTTTAAGTTCATAAGCAAAACAACCTTGTCTAGCCATAACCATAAAAACATTAATCATGCTTTTGTTGCCTGGAGCGGATATTGTCAGGAAAGGTAATGAAAAACGCTGATAGTGACCTTTGTGGGTCCACGTTAAATATGAACTTTTCACTGCGGTGCTTTTTAAAATACAGAAACGTAATCTAGTCAGAGCTGTGTTTCTAAACAAACTGTATTCCACACTGGCTCCTATATGATTTTGATTTACAGAAGAAAGACTAGCTTCCTAAATGTATTACACACGTTCTTTTAGTCAGTGGCCACAATGCAACATGCAGACAGCAAAGAACAGGATGACCTTCCCGTAATGAACAGCCGTGACATTTACTGTACATCAGCTGCTGACTGATGTGCATTTTTTAAAAATTTATCAGGTGGGGACACACACTGAGAATTGATTTCAGTCAGAAATGAGATGACCTGTGGGAGAATTTGTATCTTAAATGCAACATCTTGCCTCGTCGCCGCTCTGATCTGTGTGTCATCTGCACACTCTGGCTAGTTAAAGGGCTCATCTGATGCCCGCCGCTGCAAGCAGATCAATGCTTTTTCAGGTAGGTGGGAGGTAAGGGGGAGGAAAAGGGATTGGGGGGGTATTACTGGTGTGAGTTACATCCCCCTTGTGAGAGCAGGGTTCTCGATCAATGCCTTGACATAAATGAGAGAGGAAGAGGTGTGAGAGATGGGGGGAGCAGAAAGACAGGACGAAAGATGGAT
Organism: Acanthochromis polyacanthus; assembly: GCF_021347895.1. Classification (NCBI taxonomy): domain Eukaryota; kingdom Metazoa; phylum Chordata; class Actinopteri; family Pomacentridae; genus Acanthochromis; species Acanthochromis polyacanthus. Next base: position 35,111,297 of record NC_067125.1, read on the forward strand.
TGTGATATCCAGCACACACTGAACAAAAGCAAAGTAGAGAGCGGCCGATGGGAAGAGAGAGAACCCGAGAAATGTGGCAGATGGTGTTAACAGAAGCTGAAGAGGTAAAGACAGGACTAAAGAGTGGAGTGATGGACAGGGACAGCAGAAAATTGTAGAAAAATGGACAAACAAGAGTGTAAGAAATTTCCCTCAGAGAGCATAAATGCCCAAAAAGGACGTAGGGGACTGATGGGTGACGATGACAGCTCTAAGCATCTGTAAAGTCCTCTAGAAGACTATTTGCTTCACTGACAAACTGTTCTTCATCTCTTCAACTTCTTTAAAACAATGGAGTCATTTCTCTTCCTTTTGTTTAGCGGAATTTGACACTATTATCAGGCTTTTGCTGCCGCAGTACATTAGACAGCATATGAAACTGTGACTTCTGGCTTTTTTTCTCTTTCTACTTTCCATTAAGAGCCTCTCTTACTCATTACTGAGTCACTGCAGAATTAAACATTAATGTTCATCATTAATCAGTGATAGGCTTGTGCTAAAGGGTCAGACTCGGCCTGGATGATGTCACGTCCCCTGATTGAATTAATCTATTACTTCATGATGAATCATCCCCATTAAAAACACCTGAGTGACAAATTAGAGGAAAAATCAACATTAGAGGACTTAGCCAGGTTGTTAGGCCTTTAGAACAACCGCCCTGCTCCATGACATAGATTCGACAAGTCTATTGGACTTCACTGGAGGGATAGTCACCATTTTCTACAGAATATTCCCTCATTTAGTGTGTTGATAATGATGTTGGAGTATTAGCGCAGCATAGTCAGACCTGTCTCGACAGTGCTGCATCCACAGTGAAGAACAGTCTGGCTAGTCTAGACCCATCAAAAAGCGCTCTTGCTTCTTTGTACTTCCTTAAACAAAACCCAAATGTTTTATGCGGCAAAGGATGCAGTGATGACGAGCTTGTAAAATATTGCAAGTGTTGGGGAAGGGGTTATTTGTTGTGGCGGAACATACCTGGAAGATGAAATCTTTTCCACAGCCAGTGTACAAACATGCACAAACAGCCATGTCAGACGGCAAATGATGTAAACATTCTTTTGTAGAGCTTTACAACTATTTGCTGAAAAAACCACGCAGGATTGCCAACTTACATGGTCTTAATCTTCATCAAAACTTGCAACTTTCAGCATGAAGGTTGCTGCTTAGAGGTCATTGTTGTTGCTTCCCAAAACAAAGGGAATTTCAAAAACGGTAACACTCAGATAGCAGAAAGGTGGAGAAGGCTATGAGAAATACGCTCCCAATGTCAGACTTATACCCACAGTCTATAGCTTGTCAGTCACAATATTGCAGAATGCTTTCTACTTCATAGTTCAGTTCAGCTCAGAGACAGATTTCCCATAAATTTGGGGTAAATTAAGACCTTTGTTAAGGGAAAAAACATTGCAAGGACTTTTGATAAGCTCAGATTACTTCAGCAGAGAAAGTTGAAATAAGATTTTACTGGGAAATTAGCAAAGCACTATATTTGCTCACTGTAGTTTCTTTGGACACCACCTGGTGCTAATATTGATAGCAGAGTCTTCTCAGCTTGTGAATGAAGTGGTGTTAAGCACTGTAAACTGAGAACCAGTAGTTCCACGAGCCAAAGTTTCCTGTAATGTCACCCACCTATACAGTATTTTTGAACCAGACTATACAAATGCAGCTGGTAAATCAGAGAAAACCACTGCAAGACTACGTGAACTCCTGAGTTACTTAAGTCCTGTTACAATCAGAATACTGTCAAGCCAGATGTTGTGAAGGTCCCGGCATTTCACCCTGAGAGAATTGTGCTTGAATGAATTGAACAAGAAAAAGCAGAAAAGACAAGCAGCCTTACTTTCATCGGGGTTTGGCGAGGCGAGGATAGCGCTATGCTTCCTCTTCACCTCTTCAACTTTCTCTGCCAGAGACTCGATAAAACCCCGGATCTCTTCCACCTGCCGACAGAGAGAGAAAGAGACCTTTAGGATCTGCTCAGTACTGAGGCGGGAAGCAACAATGATTAGCCTGACAGAAGCTGAACTGAAGATGTAATTATCATATTAGGGGCAGATTGAAAGCAGAGAGAAGCCGATTTTTGTGGAAGGAGACAGAGATACAAGGACGTTTTTCATGTTTATCAAGCCTTGATCTTCATTTCTCTGTGACTTTGCAAACATCGGAGCACACGTATGTGTGTGATGTGTGGACTACAGTATACAAGAGATCAGTACACCCCATGTGCAAAATAATTACCTCCGCCAAGGAGGTTATGTGACACCCGGCGTTTGTGTCTGTCTGTCTGTCTGTTAGCAAAATAACTCAAAAACGCCTTGGCAGATTCAGATGAAATTTTGAGGGGATGTAGACTATGGTAAGAGGAAGAGCTGATTTTATTTTGGTGGCAATCCGGAAAGGATCCTGGATTCTGGATCACTTTGAATTTTTTAGTATGTTTTAGTATGTGATCCAAAATAGGACAAAAACATCATAGGTTAGTATGTCATCCAACAAATTGGAGCAAGGTGTCCAGATAGCTCAACTGGTTAAGAAGGTGATTCGTAAACAGAACTGTGTCAGAGACAGAGGTTTGATTCCAGCTCATGATCCTTTACTGCATGGGTTTCCTGTTTTCCTCTCTATCCTTGGCAGAGGTCTGCACTCTGAGTGCTTTTCTAGTTTAAATGTGGAATTATCCAGAAGTTGAACAGTAGACTATTTGGTCCTGTAAAAAAAATTAAAAACAGTTTAAAATCAGTTGTGATTTGTCATATAAAAAATACAGGCTCCACAGTATGAACTAAAACAACAAAAGTCAGTATCTTTCATTATTGAATTTTAGATCTAATATATATTTCCCTTTATCATGTATGTATACCTTATTTTTAAACACAGATTCAGTCCTCTTTGGCATGAATAATACCAAATCGATGTTCTTTCATTCTTCAAAGACATTTATTTTCAAATTCTCAGTGCTGAACAGGTTAGGTTGCTTTATCTTTCTTATTAACATACCCCCAAAGTGTTCTATTAGATTCACATCAGGTGACATACTTCAACAGGTCCAAGTTTTTACTGTTTTCTCCTTCAGAAACTCTTGTGGGATTTTGGCAGTGTGATTTGGATTGTTTTCATGATGGAATATGTCTCTTCTGCCAAGCTTCTGTAGACTGGGAGTCATCTATAAATGTCATCTCCTCAACACCTTTTGTATTCATGCAGCTCCATATCATCACACTCCCGCCTCCATGCTTCACTGATGGAACTATGAATTCACTGTGGTAGTCCTGGCCACAGTCATGCCAAACATATTGGACCTCATCTGAATCGAGCAAACTCGGCTTGGTCTAATCTGACCAAAGAATGTGCTTTTAATATTCCTCAGGCTGCTTTCCACCGTCTGTGGTTTCATTTTTAGGAGGACGAGCACTGTGGCTCTGATTAGTGGTACCGTGGCTCGTTCTGTACCTCCCAATTATTGTTGCGGCTGTGTTTTGCCTGTTTTTGAGTTGGTCTGTCTGGCAAACCTTTTCCATATGGAGCAGGATGTAGACAGACACAGCATGTTGGTACAAACCTGATAAAGCTCTAAAGTTCATAGGTCATTTTACAATTACATACAAGCAGTTAGACTGAATTTAAATCTTGTCTGTTCTAAGCTTTGTTCTAATGATCACAGGTGTATTTACTTTTGTTGCATTGAACTGTTGCATTGTCTTTCTTAAGTATTTGTTTTTGAATGCTTTTAAGGCGACACACTCTACTTGTCAATGAAAAATTAAAACAATCACTGATGCAGTTAGAAATCAGTTGATATTTAGGGGATTCTGCACAAAGATGTCCTCATTTCTGTTGAACACAATGACTGGAAACCAACTTCTGCAAAGTTTAGGAAATCCGCCTTGCTTGTACACTTCGGTCCTTAAATGTACATATTAAACAAATGAGTGAAGTGGACATGCTGCTAATTGTTTTTTTGTTTTGTTTTTATCTTTGGTCAGAGCCAGCTAGCTGTTTTTCCTTCTTTATGCTAAGCTTGCTAATCAGATGCTGTCTGGAGATTCATACTGAGCTGACAGACATGAGGAGGGTTTCAAAAGACAATAAACAAATCATATCATTAAATGCGTTAACGGAAACTAACCCTGAAAGTGCGGTACACTCATACCCTCCTCTGGACTCTGCATCATCTGTCACAAATATGCAGGTATGACATTCTGACCAATCACCTCCCTCCTCCTCTCTGCTGCGTCACGACCAGCTGTGCTGCCTCTGGATTGTGGCAACAGCTGGACGAGCAGCAGGTCACATCTGTCAGAGACCTCATCAATCTCTACTTTCATCTCAGTCTGTCATACTGCTGATCATTTTCTCCTCCTTGTACACCTGCTCTGCTACCTGCCTCCTGCTACCGGCTCTCCGTTCGTTCTCCTCCACAGCAGTAGTCATTTCCTGGCGCATTTCCTTGTCTTTTCCATTTGCAGTCCACCTTTCAAACATCACTTCTCACTGCTCTGCTGCATTCCTAAGCGCCCCTTCCCTCAGCCTCGGTCATTATTCTCCAATTATCTCTTTAATTAACTACCGATTGGATCAGTTTTTTAAATAACAACATAATTGGCTGTATAAGACCTCAGGGGAGAGACCAGACACTAAAGTAGGCACAGTGAGGTGAAAACAGAGTTAAATAAGAGTAAAATAGGTGTTGAGAGATCACTTAGTTAAAACTGTAAGACAGTGAGAAAGAAAGAAGTGAAAAAGACGGTAAGTGAGCAGAAAATGAAACCACTTCAAAGCGTCTTGCTTCAGAAGTCCTATATTAGTGAGTCACACTGTGTTTTTCAGCTCTCAGGCAAATTTTATTGGTGTGGGAGAAAACACCAATATTAGACAATGCTGAGAACCTCAAATCCACGCAAAAAAAACCAACAAAATAAATTCACACACGTACAGTTTTACTAATCTTATGGCTTCTTTAACTGTGGATCTTCCTGTCCAGGTAATCAGTCAAATCCCAGAGCCGGTAATAGAGTTCTAAAGAATATTTTTGCAATTTCCCAAAGTTGTCATCTAATTTAAGTTGTTCTGACATAAAAGTCAAATTTTTATCCACTAAGGAGAATGATCAGAGGGCTTGAGGTCACACCGAGTCTTTCTTGCTTTTACTCACTTCATTCTTGCATCATCAGGTGAAGGATTTCAGGGACATGAAAAAAGCCTCGTTACACAATGTAAGAAAAGTCCCGACCAAAGTAATGAAGCTAACAGGAAACTCATATTTTGACAAGTAATTAAGGAAGGGGCTGCTTTGAGAAATCCCAGAAGTAGATTTTTTTAAATTTATAATTTATTAAAATGATCTCTATTTAACCCCTTGCCGCAAATTTGCACCATACTACTTTCACTCAGACTGCAGCTGAGATAGTGTATCCTTTCCCCTAATGTCAGTTTGTGCATATTCAATACGTACCGCGGAACCTTTTGCAAGCACTGGTTTCTCGTAGGATCTATCGGAGTGGGACCTACTTATTGTATATCTGTTATAATATATCTATGATCTACATGTAATAGATAAATTAACAATCTCCACTTATTTTAGTATCAGTTGGAATGCAAAAACACACAAAAAAATTTTAAAATTTAATTGCAAATACATTCGGGTGTCAAGGGGTTAAAGGGCAAATTCACATTTTTCTTCACAACAAATTTTGAAATATACACACTTTAAGCCCAAACAAAAGGGTAATATGAATACAGTGTTTTTAAAATATCGGCCTTGTTTACTACATACTAATAAAAAGTGTCCATTGCATCATAACAAACTTGATCATGTACATAAAAATGAATTTCAGAATAATGGCAGGTTTCAATCTTTGTGCAGGAGAGTACATCAATACATTTAAGTGCTGCTGCTTAAATATCCTCATTGTTACAGCAGATCAAAGCCTCATCTAAGCAGCACATATTGCACACAAATGCACACACACACTGGCTGTTGTTGAAAAAACAGCAGAAGGTAAAGACTTCACTACAGCTGCCATCGATATGCCAAGTATTGCTAAAGTCGCACAGAAGAAAATCAGCAATATTACGAAAAACTTCTGTGGGTTTTGGTCTGTGCTGTTTTTGTTCAAATTGCTTTGCTAATATAATGGCCTGGGAGAAAAACACTACATAGGACATTTAAAAAAAAAAAAGAAAATGTGACCTAAATGTAAAAGTAGAGATTTTTTTATGCCATGTCATTCATGCACGGCCTGGTTCAAGGGCTTACTAGACAAAGCAAATTCATATAAAGCAGCTCTCAGATGGACAAAACATGCAAGAACGTAATATTATTCACATTACTTGTATGTATTTTTATTTAACCATGTCATCAGCGATGTTTCAAAATTACTAATAATAAGTGTAATATTTCTTTAGACAGATACTGTTAGCTAACTTAGCCATTCCAATTTTTGATTCTGTACTGTGTATGCCAGATTATTGTAGAATTTAGTGATTTGATGAAAAATTTACACTTTCACTCTTTGTAGCCTGCATGACAAAGCAATTCCTGTTGAAGCTATGAGCACATCAGGCTAAGAGACACTGCCGTCGATGTCAAAAGGATAATTTATTGTTGGTTTTGGTTTTTATTCGTGAGACCTTTCGACAATGATGAAATGCAGCCTTGTCACACATGCACACAGGGAGATACCAGCTGGTGCAAAACCAAAAACAACCACATGTATGTTGACACAAATGCCACAAACACATAAAGTGTAGATCCACACTCATGGTTGTAATGTGTGAGCGAAGAGGGCTGCAGGGGTCCCTCCACTGTCTGCTGCCCCTCCAGACCACCACTGAAAGCTTAATTAACACACCCAGTCAGGGTGAGAGTCCGATCCCTCCTGCTCTCTCTCTGCTCCCTTAATCTGCTGACTTCACTATCTACATCTTCCACCGCCATGTTATTACTCGCTCCTCGTCTCTCGTCTTATGTCCAACTTCTCCAAGTCGCCTCCATTTCTAAATCCGTCTCTGTCAGTGTCCCTCATTCTTCCAGCTCAGTGTCAGTCTGCTCTCTGTTGATCCTGACACATTTCAGCCAAACTCAGCTCACTTCACTTTCGCACTTGAGACAGATGTAACAGACGAAAATCACAGACAGATGAAGAGAGCTACGTCTCTATAACGTGGATACATTCAGTCTGTCAGAGGCGAGAGGCAGCGGCAGAACAGAAATGAGCGGAGACAAATGTGAGAGAAGTGACTGGAGGCTGCAGTGTTCCCTCAGATCTCAAACATCCCATAATCATAGAGTATCTAAAGCCATAGTCTGGATTTTCCCACGTCCTGATTGTCAAACCTCAGATTTGGGAAATCCAGCACTGGGTGCTGAAAAACAAAAAACTACTTTTTACACTTCAAAAGAAAGGAAATCCTTTTAAAAACTTACATTATTGCAGATCTGGATGCTAGAATATACAGCGCATGAATAAAAGTGAAGTCTTTACTGTTACAGATACAAAATTTTAAAACATTTGGAGCATGAAATCGAGCATGTGGAAGCTGAACTTGTAAAAGGATGTACTGTCACCTCCTGTTTTTGGACGTCGATGAGCAGAACGCTGGGAAACTGCCAGTTTGGTGACACTGGGATGCCATCGCATCTAAATTCAGTAAATTCAGATGGCGTTTTTTTTTTTTTTGGACTTGGACCTCTCATGTGCAATGAAAAATTAAAATAAACTTTGACTGCTAAACTGCGATGGAGTCGTAATCACAAGCGATAAACAGCTGCTCCCTTTGAGACGTTTATATCATGGAGATAACTATTTCTAGCAAACAGCTACACAGAATCCATGAGGGGCAACTGAATTTTCCAGATAAACACATGCATTCTCCTTAACTCTGAACTCCAAAACCCACCAGCAGATTTGAAAGGCATGTTATTACTTTGAGAAATGCCAAAACATACAATTTATCAGAGCCAGAAACTGTAAAAACAGTAAGAAATGATGGATTTTCAACTTTCTGAAGGTTTTTTAAACTAATTATGCATATTATTCTACACATAATTTAAAAAACTAGCCAATAAACATTTGATTTACATAGATTCTGTAAAAAGAAATTACAAATCTGCACTTTTCAACATAACTGTAATGCCATTAGTGACTACACTACACAGAACTACACGGAGCAGATAGGAGATAAGTATGGAGACAAATGTAAGTAGGAAAACTAGAATGTAGAGAGAACAATTTTTCCAAAAACACTGTACATGTTGATTCATATTCCCCCCATTTTTGTAGAATAAGTAGTGAAACTTTTGTGTGTTTTTTAAAAATGATTTAAGGCTGTGTAACTTTGTCATACTGTACAAATGACTCTCTGTATTTGTAGTCAATGTTACATCACTTCCTTAAAGGTGCAGGACTTTATGTTGAAGGAAAAAATGAGGCCAGTGAGTAAAAATGTGAGTAAAAAAACAGAAACTGCTTGGAGTTCAGAGGTTGATGATGCCAATCAGGGAATACAAGCACGACTTCAGCACTCTGCCTGCACTAACACCACCCTCCATCATAAACACCATTATAGCAGACAGATCGAAGATAAGCTCAGTTCACTGGTTAAACTGCATTTCTTCCTTCAGCTCTGGTTACAAGTTTCGAGTTGAGAATAAGACTGTGGACACAAGCAGCTCAGATGAAGCTTTGCAGGCCTGTTTTACTGACCAGTATGATCTGATGGTTACAAACTCTGCTAAAACTGTGGGTTTTATGAAACTATATAGGCAGAACGTTCATCAAAGCAATGATCACATTCTCCAAATAATGCTCTGATATGTCAGATTTTGTCTCTGAGCTCACAGACATCCGGCAGAGTGTGCATTTTAATGTACAAGTAGTTACGCTGAATGGAGAAATCTAAATGCTAATGCAGGAGGGTGGAGGACTTAAACAGCTGAGCAGCAGGCGGTGGTTATAGTTGCATGTAAGCAGAGCAGTGCACCACAAATGAGCACCACATCTATTTACACGCTGCCCAGTTGCTTGAATTACAGGTCTCAGTTATATATGATTTAAGGTGTACGAAACATTTGAATTTAAAATTAGTTGCACACCAACAGCCATCAGATTTATGCTATATAAAGAGTGTTATAAACAATATATCCATCATTTCTTGTAGTTCTTTCCTATTTTCTATATGTCAGCATTTTTAAGACCATTTCTCTTGATTTATTTAACATCTATAAAGAAAGGTTTGATTTATGCCCCTACAGGTCAGTCACAGATGGTTTTGCTTCTCTGGTGATGTGTTTGTTGTCGGATGTTGCTTTGAAAACTCCCATATCAAAGAGTTGGCCTCTTTCATAACTCTCACGAATGCTGCTAAATGGCGTTCAACCTCACACGACCCATCTTTGTAGTAGCATTTGCAATGTTGATTTAAATACTTCAAAGATAAAGCCCACTGTGTACATAAATCGATACACACAGGTGCTTTTTGAAAATGAAGGCGCAGGCTCATAAAATGTGAAAAATGAAGCAGCGCCGGCAGACAAGAGACAAAATAAGTGATGATAAATATGGATTATACAGGAGATGCGAAGTTTCCCTTGCCTTTTTCTTACTTAACCTGAATTACCCCGATTTTTACTTTTAAACCAATCACTGTGGGAGACCAGGTCCATTAAAAAGGCATTACAGAGGCCACTTTACTCACAGCGAAAGATGTCACAGAGTAAAGTCAGGCTGGCTCCATATGACTGATGATTCACAGCGGGCCTCCATCTCTCTGGGGAGGAGACGTCACCCGGTGCTACACTGAAATGCCCTCCCCCATCTCTGAGAGCCATGATGATGTTCAGTTTGTGTTCCCAGCACATGTACACAGCATGTACAGGAAAAAACACTCCCAAATGCATGCACAGAAGCAGTCACACACAGGCTTGTATGCACTGTCAGTCATGTACAAGCAAAAAGGCTCGGGGGGGAGAAAAAAGCAAAATGACCAGTGCTGTTAGTCAGAGCTGGACGTGTTGAATCAATAGAGGCCTTTTCAAATGAAATAAAATGCACAACGATCCATGCCACACCAGCAACAACATCAATAGTTATAAATCATAGCAATGTTCTCCAGTGAAGACAAACGGCATGAAATTGATTGGAAAAAGCAGCACGATTAGATTCAGTATCAGCAGAGGAATGATACCCAGGCAGACTGTAGTGGAGCAAATGACCTGGATTTTAATTTAAGATGGCAAATTATTAGCCCACTATAAACCTGCTGATGCATGAATGGAGAGCAGTGACTGACAGGGACAAAGAAGGACAGATCGTGAGTGTGAGAAGAACAAACCTGCTCAAAGAATTCATCCATGAAACCTTTGTCCATCCCCACAGCGACTTCATCCTCCTCCTCTGTCGTCTCCTTCCCCTGTACAAAACACACAAACACAATCAGGGGTTATTTGAAACACCTCGAAATGACAAACATGATCATCTAACAATCAAATGAAACCAGAATTACTTTTAATGGAAACCTTGGTGACAACTGTATTGGACCATGTAAGATTGTTGTTGCACAATTCAAGGCTAAAGAGAGCAGTATCAACACTCTCCCCACCTCTCCACCCATCAGTTGATTAGAAACAAGGAGCACTTAATGACACTTGTAATTAGAACCACAGGTTGAGTGATTAGCAAGATATTATTGAATTAGAACGTAAAGGCAGAAAAAAACCTTGACATTTGCACATTTCTACCTTCACACTAACCTGGCAATAGCCAGATTAATAATTGTGTAGTACTTGATAGTACTCCACAATATCAATTTGGGACCGCTCCATGTAAATCCGTTCGGAGGAAAGAGGCATGGATTGGACAATGCAACAGTATGTCCCACCTCTGACAGGTTTGTTTTTAGCCAATCGCGGGATCTTCACAACGAGCCGAGCCAATTGGTAGATTAAACTCTTACCAAAACCCGTAGGTAAAAAAGCACAAACATCTTTACCATCCAGAAATACGCAAAGCGCCTCTCGTTGTTCTTCCTTCAAAGAAGCGATAGGAGATTCAGCTAAAACTGACTTAATAGCAGCATCTACACGATCGTTGTCCTCCGTTGCCATGTTTGTTTTGATCTACTGGCGCTTGGTGTCGTCTTCACACCCGGATATCCCGCCCCACACACGAATACCGCTGCGTGATTGGTCCGTGCCAACTTGGCTCTGTCCGAACAGTGAGTGCGGGAGCGGAGCAAGATGGTTTCTTGAGAGATTTGTGAACTCACAAATATCGCGAGAAATCAACTTGCTGGCAAGGTTACCTTCACACACGTGCCCATGTACCTACACAGGCACATACAGACTTCAGTTTAAATATTTTGATATCATTCTGACATCTGTATCGTATACAGACTATAGCCAGTAACAGTTCCATTTTCTAATTCAGAGAAAGAGAGAGACAAAGAGACAGACAGACAGACAGACAGACAGACAGACAGACAGACAGACAGACAGATAGATAGACAGATAGATAAGCAAAATTGGAGAATGTTCTCAATACCAACAAAATTTTCAGTTTTTTGGAAACACTAGCATTTTTTGTACATATTTGCATTTCTTTAACCAGAACGATTTGCACATTTATTGCATGTTCTTTTGTACATTGCTTCCTTCATATTCTTTTATGTAACGTGTGTGAGCGCCCGGATCTCCCAAAGGGATGAATAAAGTATCTATCGATCTGTCTATCTATCTATTTATATCAGAGTGTAAAGACTAAAAACAGGGGAAAGCAGTCGTCCTGACTCCAACTACAGATACCAACAAGCCCTTACCAGCACCACTGAAGTTCTCTAATTAACACAATCCAAACAAAAGCAAGAAAAAGCACATCTCAAAGTGCCCAACTATTCCTTTAAAAGCAGACTATAGAAGCCAAACAATTAGGAGACTTCAGTATCAAAGAAAACCACAAGTGTGGAATCGACTCTTACTCACAAAATTGCCAACACTTAGGGGAAAAAGCACATTTTCTCTGTTGCAGCAGAATGATTTCATTCCTAATTCTAAGCCGATTTACACGGTTATAAAAATTACTCATTAGGCCTTTAAAGTCTGTTTGGTGCCCGTAGATGTCTGACAAAAATATATCTCCACTGAAAAACAAATTCAAACTTCTCAAACTTTCTACCGTCTACCCATAGATTCATGCTGAAACACATGCTTATGTCTAATCACATATCAGTCATTACGCCGCATTATCAGGGATCTCATTCATCCAGCCACTATCAGACTAATTCAGTTCCCCACTATGAGATCCATTTGCTTATCACCGTTGTGAAGTCAGACTGCAGTGTTCCATCTTCCCCTGCCTGCAAAAGACTCCTTTTTCTTGTCACAAAAGTTCCAAACAGCAGGGAAAGAGTCTTGAGTCATGCATAATATGAGCAGTGTGCATGAAAATTAGGATTTTTTTTCCCCTGAACAGATGGTTCAAATCTCAGGCCAACCTTCCTTTAAAATTTCTGTTAAAATTTTCACTAAACAAAAGGCAAAAAAATCCCTGAAGCTTTGTTTATCTAAAATAATATGATTTTCTTGACACTGTGGATTGATTGATTAGTTTTTTGGTCTATGAAATGGTAAAAAAAAAATGTTAATCAGTGTTTACCAGATAAAGTTCTCAAATGTCTAGTTTCTAAAACAACCTCAAAGATATTCAGTTTACCGTCATAAAAGGAGCAAAGAAACCAGAAAATATTCACATTTAAGCAGCTGGAATCATAGTTTTGCCTTTTTCCCCTAAAAAATGATCCAAACGGGTGAACTGATTATCAAACTAGTTTCACATTAGTTCAGTAGTTTACAACTAATGGGTTCATCGAGTCATTCTTGCAGCTCTAGAGGGCATAGAGGAAATCGTAGATATTATGAGTGCTACATGAATAAGAGAACAAAATCCAATTCTACATGTCTCATTAAAAATAAACAGATTGCTTAAAAAACAAAGAATTGTGTTCATCTCAGCCCAACTGTGAAGCCATTAGTGAGCCCAGACAAGTGACAAAAAATTAGGGGAATTTTGTCTAAAAAAAAAAACAATAATCAAAGAAATTCAGCTTTCTTATTTTTATTTTAAAAAATCTGGCATTTTAGCTATTACACTGCAAAGAAGACATTTTGAATTCTCTCTACATCGAGCCATGGTTGTGCTGTTTCCATAGAGGCACATGACTTGATACTGCTGTGAAAAATGAACCCGCAGTTAGTTGAAACTAGACTGGAGCCAAAAACATCCAGAATCTGCTTGGGGTTCAGGGGGTTAAACCATTAAGTTCAATAAATATTTAAAAACTGCACGGAGGCATATGAAGATATTATTTTTCTGCAACTCATGAATGGGCAGTCGGCCAAGTTCATCCAGACAAAGACACTAATGTGAAAGCATTACAGGCACCATGAGGCAGGAAGCAGAGGCAAGCTTTGCATCAAACGAGGTAGACGAGCAATTTTCAACAGCAGGAATAAGACACTGTGTTTGGATTTCTCTTCAACTGTTTAATATGTCACCATTGGCTCAGAAAGATGCAGATCTGCAAATAGCTGATGATGTTTGTGACTCTAACAAGTGGCTCTGAAGAAGTTCTGTACAATGATGGTTTGATTTTGAAGTTTTTAACCCAAACAAAAAATGGAGAACTACAACAAAAAGGCAAAAGCTGAATGGAAACTACTTTTGGCTTTAATGATAAATAAAACCAGGTCATCTCTGCATCAATACAGATTGTAACTTGCAGTTTGATGGTAGCAAAAGCAGCTATTGAATGGCACAATAAATGACGGCTGAGTTCCATTTTACTGCTGCAGTTTCACGGTCCTGTTATTGTGCATGCTGGTACAAGGTCACAGTGTCACGTCTTACTGAAACGCCTGAATAAAGCACACCTGTCCTTCTCCTATTATGTGATTAAGTGATGTCAAGCGTGCTGTGAATAAGGTCCATAAGGCCTCACAACTACATAGAAGGTGTGGCGTGAGCAGCACACAAGCAGACTTTTTCCAAGAAAGTGTTGCATTTAAAGTTCGTCCTGAAATTAGAAATCCCACAAAAATGACAGATATATCAATATCATCCTACTCCTCATTTAAATTTTTGGAAATTTCCTTTTAGTTTAAAATCTGATAACATGGATTTTAAGGTCAATATTTGTATTTGATAGTTAACATTTTTTTAAATAATACTCTGTTAATTTATTGTTTTTATTTAATAAAACACAGTCATTTAGCATCATCTTGTTTCAAGATATAGAAAATACTCCCAAGATTTTTCCTATTTACAGAAGCAATTTCAGTTCTTTAAACACACTGATCAAATTTTCACAAATTTTGGAAATAAGGTTGTTCAAAATTCTTAAGCGCTTCTTAAAAATACAGTTCCAATTTTCAGAGCTTTCTTTCTGCAAGATAAAAAGGATAAAGCATCTCCTGAACTTCTGAAAACCAAGCCTGTGAGGATGTTTTTGGTGAATGGTGAAAAACATCCAATAAAACCGACTTCAGTGAACGTGCTACGAAATGAAGGCTCTAAACGATAAAAATGTGACACGTGACTTGTGTTAAAAGGAACCTGAGAATGATGATCAACTGTAAGAATTGTCTCTTTAGAGAGGAAAAGCAAGGAAATAGCGATAAAAATGGAGTAAGAGGAAGCAGTTCCTGAGAAAAACGCCTGAGAAGACAGACTTTAGCGAAAGATGCCGAGGCAACTGGCACAAATCTAAGTGGGAGAGATTCAGAGGCACTGTGATCAGGCTAATGTGATCTAAACCCACTCAAGCTATATTTAATCCAACAAAAACCGTGTTGTTTGATGTTCTCTGTAGGGTTTATATTCACCATAACAAAAATTCATCAGACAACATTTGGAAAGTAAAATATTTCTATCCGAAACATCGAATCCCCCGATTTGAGAGATCCTCTGTAATGCGCTCAACTGTTATTCCAGTAGTCGGTACAGTGTTGCAGTCATTTTCTTGGTGTGGAATAAAATCGTGCAATTACTAACTAAAGGTTTGATGCTGCACTGATGTTAATTTGTGGAACTGCAGACTTTCAGAAGCAGGGAAAAATAGCAGCGGGAGGGAGCGGAGGACGAGGAGGGAGTCAGAATAGGCTCTGAGAGTGTTCAGCCTCCACAGAGAGATGCTGTATCTCCTGCAGTGAGCTGAGGGCTTTGGTCTGGTTTCGCTTTGAGTGGTCAGGAGGGAAGAAGACTGAGCGGTGCGCCCCAAACCTCCACCTCCCACTCAGATCTGAAGCTCCCACTGAGCCACAAAGAGGCCGCCTTTAGTGCTGCACTCTTGACTCAGCCTACAGATTGGACCGTCCACACACAACAGATGCTCTGAAGCCGGACACACAAACGGACTACAGCTGATGCACTAATAACACACAGCAGACGGCAAACAGAGAGAACGAGCTCTACATACGATCCGACCACAACCCTTCAGCGCACTCTGTCTCTGGGGCTCACACTCAGGTGAAACACCACAGCTGTGGCGTAGTGGCCTGATTACACTCTTTATTAGATTAGAGAGTTGTCCCAGGCTCCGTGCCATCAGGAAGTCTATCCATAAAGACAAAGGTCCCTGCACATCCAGTGTACACAGGAGGAGGAATATAGTGCTGGAGCAACAGAGTGATATCAGCAAGGTAAAAAGAGGAGGAGGAGAAGCAGGGCAACTAAACAATTACTGAGAGCTGGGAAAGTGTGACAGCATGTGCAATAAGAAGCCGTAGAGACGCAGAGTCGTCGTGTTGATGTGGAAGCAGTCAGATTAAACGGAGAGGATGGGAATAAAATATGCTCGCAAGTCTGCACGCACTCAGACTCTCTTCAAGGTTTTATGTGAAAATGAGCTCGAGAAGAGCAGTAAGAGACAGTTCAAGTAGAGATGGAAACCCGTGTGGGCAGTACTTTATTGTCCTTTTGTGTTTCCATATTAAAGCAGACCTGTTTCCTGCATCTTTGTATTACAGCCAATTCAAGCAGCTTCCTGCAGTCCCATTAGAAATGACTCATAAAAATCTGTGTCAGCCGCACAGTGGAATACTGAGGTTTAATACAGGGAGGTAACATTCATTATGGATGTGCGCTCGCTCACACACAAACACACGCACAAGCCTTTTATTATTTATTTACACATTCTACAGTACACAAATGCAAACATGTCAACAATAAAGCCTGAAATGTCGGTGTTTCTATGCTCCATTTGTGGAGCTGTGTTGCTCTCACAGCATGTGCACACCCTTATGGTTCATGAAGGAGGCAGGACTGAGTGATGCTTCAAGCTCAGGTCGCTACACACATAACTCTTCAACTGTGTAAACCTTCACTAACATGATACGTAACACAGACTGCAAAGTCTTCACGACTTACTCTAAATACCACTTTCCAACTTGTGATTTGTCTTCACAAGATAAAAACCTAGACTCACAGCCCAGTGAAAATGGAGCCCACAGTAACCTGCAATATAACAGGAACAAAAAGAAACTGCCTTGAATTACCAGATGATCTAAACACTCTCAAGTCTCTTCCATCTCCACTGTCTACGTATAAAGTGATCACGGCATTAGCTTCAACCTAACTCTAATCTTAAAGGGTCAGTTCATCAAAATTGCAAAACACATATTCTCAGGCTGCTTCTGGTGCATCACATCATGCAGGCAAACTTTGCTTCTGAGATGTATGCTGCAATCCCAAAACAATGGCAAGTCGAGAATGAGATTTAGTATCAGTTACTACTGGCATAACAACCAATATAACTGTCAATGGCTGAGTTGCACTGTGGGTAAAGCAGGCACCAAGTGTTCTCATTGAAGACGTATTATCTCTGGCTCTGCTGTCAGTTGTAAGTCTGATCGTGCTAAATTCATGGTCTATCTAAAAACCTGAGCAACTCAGATCAAATCTGTAGGTAAGTGGAAAAAAAATATTTTGCAATTTGGGAGAATCAGTCTTGTAACATAGCATGAGCAGCTGGAGAATGAGGAAAAAGGACAATTGTGTCAGTTAGAACTGGTATGAATTAAACTAAACCTGAATGTTAGGATTCCACTGGAGGTAATGTAGTTTAACGGAAATCGTTACTCAAAAAGTCTAGAAAAGAGCTGAAGCTATTAACATGAATCTCACATTATTTTGATGGCTGGTTAATTGGTTCTGATAATGTGTTAAGAAACAAAAGGAGTTATTCTCTGATTCCAGCTTCCTACAATTGACTATTTCAAGGTTTCTTCCATCCTTTGCGACAGTAAACAGAATATCTTTGGACAAAAAAAAAGACACTGGAAGATTTATTCTTGGGCTTTTGGAAACACCAATCAACATGCTTCACTGAACAACTTATTGATTAATCAAGAAAATAATCGACAGTGAAAATAATCCAGAATTGAACCTCAAAATGGCATCTGCAGAAGAGAAATCTGTCCAAAATATCCTTACTTTTCAAAAAACTGTCCCGACTCTCATTGATTAAAACTCAGTCTGGTCCTAACAAATATGAATATTCAACAGCACACATAAACACAACCCCATTTATAAAAATAGCCTTCACTTGTTCCCGTATTCAAGCCCTCAGGACGTTCACCTCCTACACGCTGAGAGATCTACAGTCTGTATGTGTGCAGGAACAGCTGCAAGCAAAACTTAGTAAGCAAAATAATTATAGTTTTTTTAGCTTAAGCTTGAAGTAGGTGGCCGTGCCCAGAATGAGTTTGTTACGAGTGCACAGACATAGCTGAATTTATCGGTCACCAGAACATTGCGAGAGTCAGGAGTAATTCAAAAAGCGGAGTATTAAAAGTCAACATGTAAAAATGAATTCAAAGAAATTTAAACAGCAGCATAAAATTTAATTCCTCATTAGGTTTCCATTTTTACAGAGAGATGACAAAAGTGACAGAAGGTAACGCTGACGCAGCACAGCTACAGATCAACAAACGGGCCTCGCTGACTGATTGTGTTGTTGGTCGGTTGACTGTCACAGTGAACGACAGCACAGGGCTATCAGAACAGGATAATTACAAAACCAGGGAGCGGGGCGGGTGATGAGAGGACACGGGAAGTGATAGATGGAGCCAGGAGAGGACCAGCCAAGTGTGAAACTCATTCAGCTCCTCTCAAAACACCAGGAGCAAAGAAATCCAACAAGTCTCCACTAATGGTTGGTGTGAACTTCAGCAATCAGCTGGAAACAAAACACTGTGACTCCTCTCTCCATGTGCACTCCTGTTGCTAATGTGCTCACACAAATGCAGCTCAATACTTTTGTTTTAAGATGTGCATGTGATGCTGTGCTTTCACTCCAGCTGTCTGCACACTGTTTTGCCCTGAAGTAAAAACCAGCTAATCGTGTGAGTGAATCTCAGAGAACAAAATCTATCATCCTGCGCTGCCAGCACATTTGACTTCAATACAACTGCAGATCTAAAGATCTTTATTTCAGCACATTCAACACGTTTTACAGGAACCAAACCACAGCCAGATGAATGAAAAAGTGAGACTAAGCTGACACAATAAAGTTAAGCTATACTTAGAATTAGGACAACTTCAAGGAACTCTGTTTGGCAGGGGTTGCCTGGGGTTTTACTGGAGAAACCTTTAACAGCTCAGAGAGGAGAGGAGGTTGCTAGAGGAACCCTAATTAACTCAAAAGGGGTTCCTCCAGAGGGAGCTTGAAGTAAAGTTGCTGTTCCTTCACACTGAAAGGTGCCAGTCGACGTGGTTTGGACATCTGATTCAGATGCCTTCTGGAAGACTCTGAATGTTTTCCAAGCACGTCTGCCTGGGGAGGAGACCTCAGGGTAGACCCAGAACTCGCTGGAGGGATTTTATATCTCATATGTCCTGAGACTGCCTCAGGGTTCCCCAGCAAAAACTGGACAGCGTTGCTGCAGAAAAGGACGTCTGGAATGACTTGCTTCATCTGCTGCCTGCATGATCTGACCTCGGATAAGCAGAGATGGATGGACGGACTTTGTTGTATCTTTTTTGAAACTGTGTACATTGCAATACTTCAGCACTTACATAATATGATATTTGGCCAAACTGGGATCCTGTCTGGCTTTCTGCTGACAGATTTGTGTAAAAATGACTCACCACACTGATGACAAGCTCACCGTTTGTCTGAATATATTAAAATATCCACTATATTTAGGACTATCTACAATATTGCTTAATATTTCTTTTACGTTTGGGGGTTTAAAAAAATCCACTATAATAGGAACAGGAATAAAGACGTCAAAATGAAAACTGAAACACCCCAAAAAAGCTCTTTGCAGAACTTTTCTGAAGGGTTTGCTGATGCAGGGACTCTTCAAAGGAAAACAATCTGCACAGAAAAAGTTCCTCGAGGTTCTTCTACTTCAAAGACTGTGTAAAAAAAGTCCAGGTAAATATCAAACAACTACATAAAAACTGCAGTTTGCAAACTTTTTCCAAACATATTTTAAAGAAATTTCTATTTTCTAACTGCTTGTGCCCTTTCAGAGCGAATTTTCTGATACCAGTTCCAGAGATTTAAGTACCTTTTATCAGCGTGGGTTAGCAGACATAGAGCTGCTGTCACAGCTGGCGTTAGCAGCAGAGCACCAAATAGCTGTATGATCGCTGCCAGCAAACAAGAAGAAGAGCCTGTTGAAGAGAGTGGCCTGATCCCAATCTACACTCTCAGGCCAAAGCACCAAACCCTCACATCACAGCTGTGGTGTTTGAGTGCATGAGTTGAGGAGGGCTGCAAACGGTAGAAAATGGAGGAATGGGACACACTGTCACACCAGCACAGGTTGCTTGGAAACTACACGCCATCATCTTTTCTTTTAATGGAATTTGAACTAGTGTTGGACGGTATATGATACTAGAAATGTTTAGCAATACCTCGCTGTTGAAAATTACACAAATTCAATATCACTGCTTTAAATGATCAGTGAGGTTTTGCTATGAGCAGCATTTTATTAAGGATAATGTCTGTGTGCAGCAGCAGGACAGTGTGTGTGAGCCTGCAGTCATAGTGGACGTGGCACTCGCTATTTTCTCCCCAAGACGTGGGCTTGAGCAGCTCGTGGATGAGGTAGATGATGGATGCAAAATGTGGAACTATATCACCTATGTAGCCGACAGTGACAGACGCCGACAAGTCTGTCAGTAAAAAATGTTACGCAGATTAAAGGAGCAACAAGACAAACTTAGCAAAGCATCTCTCCAACAAACATGCAAACTTGTAAGAAGGATTCAAAAAGCAACAGGTTGGCAAATGTGACAGGTAGCAGAAGTACATCCCGCCCTGAAAGACCAGTCAAACAAATGTGATTTATTGTGTAACACATAAACTGTTTCCACCATCAGAGTTTGACAAGATAATTAGCTACAAACAATGACCGATCTATCTATTTTCTGTACGTTCTGACTGTGGTATTGTTTAAGTATCGGTATTGATATATTTAGGCAGATATTTTATGGAAGTCAAAGCTTTGGCATTCTGAAACACTAATTTGGACTTGTCCTCTGCCACAGGCCTGTTTAATTACATAATTTGTTCTTGGTATTTTTAATAGGGCTGACCCGAATAGCAGTTTCTGGCCTCCGTTTAGTCGCCCCGATTAATGACGAACATCTAAACATTCGGTTCGGTTCGTAACGTCTGATGGAGGAGGGGATTTTAGGAACGACCCAAATATTCAGTTTGGTTCACAATGTCCGACGGGGGACACGTCAGCAAATTGACGAGGCACTGATCACGCGAGATCACTCAACCGGGGGGGGGGGGTTAACCTAATCCGAATAGTCAGATCTCAAAATAAATATTCGGATATTTGGGACCAGCCCTAATTTTTAACTCTTATAATTGCCTTTGACATCTGTTTGGTGTGTTTTAAATTTTATTTTGTTTCAAGAAAATGTACACCTACTTCCTCACACGCAGAAGTTTTGTATTCCAGTGAAAAACTGATCTGGCTGAGGTTAACAAGACGTTTTCATCAGTTCTGTCTGCAGTTTACAGAGTTCAGCAGATACACGGAGGAGAATAATGTGGGTGGAAGAAGAGATGAAGCACAACCAACACCACCACAGCAGCACAGAGTCAAAGTGTGTGCATGTGCAACTGTTTCTTTTTCCTAACAATCCTCCTCAGTGTCCTCCCCCTTTAATCATCTTCCCCATCCTTCCTGTCTGTCATTCTCTCGCCTCCTTCTCTCGCTTTCCTCCCTCCAGACTTCAGCTTCACTACAGAATCAGCAGCAGGCCCACACAACATGGACTCAGATACCTTTGTCTTGTCCTCCCTTCTCATACTTCCACTTCTCCTTTTTTTGCCATCATACTACCATCCAACAAAACCAATCAATTTTACATCTCATTTGGCGATATGTGCACTGTAAAAGAACGCTAAAAACTGGCAGCAAGGATGCAAAAAACACCATTACAAATGGTAGAATACTGCAATTTTCAAAGCAAGCAAATACATCTATAATAACACCTGATTTAAACACAGTAAAACTGTGCAACTGCATGAGTACACATTGCAAAATAACTATTTGCAATCAATATATAAGTTACAACTTTATTTTTGACTTTGACATATAAACTGCAACTAACAAAACAGGGAAAATATGTAAAATAAAAGTGAAGAAAATAGCATTTTTCAGTTCTTAATATGTACATTTTTTTATGTAACCGCTTTTCTTTTGTCTGTGTTAAATACAGTAAAAAATAAATTCATGGTCCAACATTGCAAAAAAAAAAAAAACAAATATTTTATGTTGGCAAACATTTACAGTTTGGGCTTTTTTTAACAACACACATGTAAATGAAAAAAAGTATCATCTGTAACTTAAAAAAAAGCAGAAAAATCTCTTAATATAAATATTTTTTCTTTAAACAACAACACAATATCTGAAAACAATGCATTTTCTTGCTGATTTAAACCTAGTAAAACAAATAATGTAAGACTTTGATCAAATAAGGTAAAGAATGAAAGACCATACAGATTTTTTTTAAATAGTTTTTGTCGGTTTGTTTTTAGGGCTAATATGTCAATGAATAGTTGTTTTTTAGTTTTTTTTTTGATGATCTGTAATTTAACAAAACAGGGAAAATCTGTACAATAGCCGCTGTTAAAAAACTCTGAAAAACTATTAAAACTATTTATTACAGTGTGTATTTTTATGAATATCATATAAATAAACTTAACCCCTTCTTAGATTTTATCAGTTTCTTGCTCTTGCTCTCCTTTTCCTCTCTCAGTTGCTCATCCCTCTCCACCCTCAGCCTCCCTCACATCACATCTTTCTGACCTTCAACAGTGAAATCATCAAAGTGATGCCATTTAAACATGCCTAAACACAAATTTACGAACCGCCACGCTAAGAAAGGTTAAACGATGACTTATAATGCAATAATAGCAGGACTTTGCGCAAATCAATAATAATCAATTACAGGCCAGAATTGAAACGCCTGCAGCTGCCAGGTCTCACAGACATATCTCTTTCTACTGCTGGGACTCACATGATTAGTGACCTTTTAGACTAAACAGTGGATCCCTACTCCCATTTTGGCTAGTTAGCTCATAATTGGCCTATGGGTATGGGTATGAATAAATAAATTACATGCTGTTGAGGATGTTCACACACAAACTTGCCAGGCCGAGACATGTGTGTAGGCAGCAGCGGGTGGTCGGCCAGTGTTCAGTGATGCAGGAGTGGGTGAGAAAATGTCATAAAGCTTCAATTGAACTTTAATGACACATCACAGGCAGGGAAAGGAGATGTGCCGTCAGTGCTTATGCCATGACTTTTCCCACCCCGGTATCTTTCTTTATCTTCCCCTGGGGAATATATTGGGAGTGCCTCACTCTGTAACTGGCTGGCCATGAAGGGTCATGACAGAACCAGTGCACCACTAACACAATTATGGTGTAGATACGAGGAGGAAACGTAACGGAGAGTGAGAACGACGTCAAGGAATAGCAGGATGAAGAAAACAAACAAGGGGGAGATGAAAGGGCTGTAGGATAGGAATTGCAGGAAAAAGACAAGAACACTATCAGGAGGTAGTGACAGATGAAAGGCAGGAAGATAAATAATTTAAAACACAATTTAAAACTGAAGCTACTGATTTTCATTACAGAAAAGGTGCCAAAACGGTCAAAAGAAAAGTCTCCACAATTTCCTTAAGCCTACAATGATGCATTCAAATGGTTTGTCATGTTTCTAACAATCCAAACCCAAAGCATATTCATTTTTTTATATAACAAAAGGAAACATAAAGATGAAAGTCCCTCCATTTGAGAAACTGGAACTGGGAAATGTTAACCATTTTTGCTTGAAAATTTTCTTTCAGTCCACTAACTGCTTGTTGTTTCTGCTCCATCAGGGTAATACCTGTTGCAGAGCCACACAGTAATGATGTTGGGGTCCATAGATGGGTCAGCAGAACATTGACCTGCAGTCAAACCTAGCCTCTCGTCATTCTCTTACCCTAATGCAGCTATCGTGATTGCTTTCACGTGAAGGAGGCTGCTTCAGATATCAAAATTCACAAAGGATGTTCAACCCACTGCACAGTAATCCCATCTGCTCTCCATCTTCTTTATAGACTTTTAACACCATTACTTTCATGTTCGGGCCCACAACTGTTCTGATTCCCTCTCACTGCTCTCATGTCAGCCTCACCGTGTAATTATTTTCGGTGAGAAAGCTCTGAAAACCAATAAAAACCTGCTGAATGCCAAACAGCCGACATCCCATCAGGGAGCTGGTGAGCACAGTGGAGCTTTTAGCATCTAAACAGTCACATATCTTCCAAACAACAAATAGAGCTAAAAGAAGGGCTGTCCCGATCATAAAATTTTAGTTGGCAATTAATTGTCTTACACATAATTTGCAGTTAATGATGCAGATGTTTTTTCTGTTAATTTTATGCCATTATTTTATTTTTGTACATCCGACAAATCACCATCTCCAAACTCATTACGCTCTCCTCTTTCAATTGGCCACTGGAGAGATCTGCTATTCTTCAGAGACTATTTTTTTTAAGCTAGATGTGTTATGTTGATCTAACTCCCTTTTTTAAAATACCCCAAAGGTGTTTTACTGGATACTAGACAGGTCATTATTTTCACTTTTTTTCTTCTTCAGAAACGCTTGTGTGATTTTCAGCAGTGTGTTTTGTCATCATGCTGGAATGTTCCTTGTCTGCAAGGCTTCTGCAACCAAGGACTCATCTCATCTGCATTTTGGTTTATCCACAGCTTTTCATGGTGCCATTTAAAAATGTTATCTCCTCAACACTTTCTATATTTACGTACAGAAGCCCCATATCGTTACACTTTCACCTCCATGCTTCACTGTCAGGACTAAGCATTCACTGTGGTGGTCCTGGACAGGCTCATGCCAAATATGCTCGATTTATCTGACAAAGAATGTGCTTTCAATATCCATCAGACTTATTTAAGCTTATCACAGTTTCATATCACAGTTCTGTGCCAAAGTGTCTCCTGGATGCTTTACATAGAATCCACGCAGTGACCTTCACACTGCCTGCGATGTCTCAGACAGTGTGAAGGTCACTTTCTCACTTTCATTTCCTGTAATAACACCTGTGAAGAACTTGTCACTCTGTTTTTCACAGCAAGACTGTACAAGTAGCGCACTGTGTGTGGTATCATTTTAGGAGGACAACTACTACTACAACTCTGATTAGTGCTACTGTGGCTCTTCTATACCAACTGGTTACTGCTGCTACTCTGTTTTGACTAATTTTCAGTTGGTCATAGATCTTCCTGTATCCGTTTCTGGGTCAATATAAAAGCGAGGGACTTTTGATGTCTATGGGATACATTTTTATTAGAAGTAAAAATATATCATGTTCATTATGATCATGTCTTTACAAATTGCATAATTATTTATTATGGAAACAATCCCTTATTAATAAAAAAAAAGATTGGATGTCACTAAAATGACAACTAAATAACTGTCAGAATTTAGTAACACTTTCTAATGAGCTAAAGAATAAGAAAATTAGCTTATTAAAAATTCTTTTGATTTTGTTTTTTTTATTAAGTTTAGATAATCATGACAGATATTTCTTTTCTGGCAATATATAAAATTTTATATGGAAAATAACAAATTGAATATGTGTCAGAAAAATCCCTTTCAACTAAGTTCCCCGTTCCAAAAACACCTCTCAAGTAAGTGTGTTAATTCCAGATCACATGACCTGCTGCACATGATGTCATTTCCTCCTGAAGAAAAGACTGGCAAGACTCCAAGGCTTTCTGACTTATTTAATATAAAGCAGTGTGTGAGTCAAGTGTGGATTTATCACATGTCAACAGGTTTACTACAATATCTTTATAAATGACTTTCAATTTCAAATTTACTCAATTGTATATATAATATTTCAGCAGAATCTTTCTGTAAAAATTCCATGTGGTGTTTGATTATAGGCGGCCATGTTGATTTTAGGCCTGAAAACAGCAAAAATGTCAAATATGACACCTGTCAACTATGTTACAAAAAGTCCCACAATTACATATTTACCCTTCCATGTTTGTGAAGTTAAAAAATGACATTTTTCGAATCCTCTGGCAGTCAATGTGGAGCCATGATGCAGACATGCAGATAGATACAGTCCATGGGTAGAAAACTGACAAAGTTCCTGCAGGCTGAGGTAACAAATCAGAAAATGCCTTTGCCATTCTCAAGTTTAGTTTTCTGCAAATATCGTATGCTATTGCTCACTTTGGAGGACTTGTCAGTTAATAGCGCCTGTTCAGCCACAAGCTGGCAAAATGAATCAAATTATTCCAGTGTAATATTATCATGCAGCAGAGACAGGCAGAGCTACTTGGGGTCTAATAAGGATGATGGCAATTCACAGGCTTAATCTCCAACAAGTATCTGAGATAAAAGGTGTTATCTACACTGCTAAAGAACAATTCTGCTGCCATCAATTAAAGCTAATGTGTAAGAGGAGGTCAGCACATTAAAAATTCAATTTCAGCAGCAGTAACAAAGATGACCTGAAGCTAAGTCTTCCACAGCAGATGGTGAAAGTTTGATTACAGAATCATTGTAGTTTCCCATTATTATGATCTCTATGAACTCATGCTTTGGAAGCTGCTTCTCTTTGTGAGAAGAAAGAGACACGATTTTGCCACGCAGACAACAACAATCAGTAGTACAGCATTATATAGCAAGTGACACTGATATCACAACACATTTATTTGCAGAGATTCTCACTGGTTGGAATCAATCAACACTAAACAATGGTTCAATGAACCGTCTATTCACACATTACAAAAATAACAATTACCAGCCAACAGATATTGGATATCACTGCAACTGTCACCTCATTTGCAAAGACAGACAAGTCCCTGGTGAAATGCCAGATCGGTCACACTCATTTCATGGCTCATTAATGCAATTATTCAGCTTCTATGTGTTAATGAATAATGTGTTTGTGACTGTGTGTCTGACTTTCTGATAATATAGTACAATGATGAAGCATTTTACTGTTACTTTATTCCCTTCGCCACTGATTTTATGGATAAGTCTCAGCTCAGGGTCACAAACAGAAAGCGGCCAGTTTGTCCATCGTGCAGTTTACAGAAGCTCACGGCTTTAAACGAGGACAAATAAAACCTCTGACCCTGTCGGATCATTGTTCAGCTCAACACGAACTAAAGCGGCTCTTTTAACTCACCGACATTAGTGGCAATGACGAAATGTCAACAGCCAAGAGCAGAGTCAAGGACAGAACAAAAAAAGACGGTAAAGGCAAAGAATAAAGTGGAATAATGAAAGTGAAAAAAGTGGAGGGAAAATGAAAAGAAACAAGAGTCAAAGAAACACGGCCTCTGAGTCGGTGCTCCACATCCATCCCATTAGTTAATGTGTCACTCTAACGCCAAACAGGCAGTGACAGTGACTACCCCCAACACGCACACACACACGCACACACACACACACACACACACACACACACACACACACACACACACACACACACACACACACACACACACACAAAGGGCTGCCGGAACCAACACTAGCACGGATGAACAAGGCTGCATACAAAAGTCAGGAGGGATAAAGGAGAGGAAAAATGCAGGAGAAGCCATCTGATAAATCACTGATATGAAAAGAGCAAAGAGCAATAATGGAGGAACTCACTGTTACAGAGAGGATGGAAGAAAAGCGAGGGTTATTATTAAAGAGCCAGAGACAGCAAAAGAGGCAGATATGGTCAATCAAGTGACGGCACAGAAGACAAAAGACGGAACGGATAAAACATCAAGCGAAAAAAAAACAAAACGATGAGATGTGAAGGCGAAATGACCCGTTACAGGTGCAGCGTTTATAATGTCGGCCTTAATAAATAACTCACTGCCACAAAATGATAAACAATCACATTTGATTTATAAGAGCCCATGCCGTGTGTGAAATCTGTAATAACCTCATCAGTGTGTTTCCCCTCAGGTTTCAGAGCTTGAAGACGGCTGACAAACGCATCATATCTGCGCCATCTGTCACTAAACCACTGCTGGGCCAACTGGGAGTGATGGGACAAGGTGAAGGGAGGGGAGACACTGTATGACCATTTTAGTTATTGAGCCTGGCAGCTTCAGGCAGCAAGCTAATGAGCTGTTGCGAGAGCAGAGTCGTAGGCAGGTGTTGAGCTCAAGAAATAGCTTTATGTGCATATGGGCAACGCTGGAGCAGAACCTGCAGCCTCACACAAATATGAGCAAAACTCAGTTTCCGGCCAAAATGACACACGAGCACATGGGTGAGTAAAACCTGCATTGTGACTCCACAAAAACACGCATGCAGCAAAAATCTGTGAAGCTCGGATGTCTTCTTTTTGCACATTTGGTTTGTAAAAAATAATGCTCGTGTAATATCTTTGTAACACATCAAGCAGTTGGCAAACTGTAGCATGATATACTTTCACCTAAAGTCTGAATAAATAATGGAGTATATTTGAAAAAAGTGTTCCTAAATAAAAACTGCTAACACAAAATCTGCACTGACACAAATCAGATATTGGCCAGATGTTCCAAAGATGACACAGAGGATTTCCGTGCAGTGAGGCGCACCGATTTTACATTTGGGAAAAAAACAGAGTGAACTGAGGTACCAGAAACCAGGATGAATCCATTTCCGATACATTTCTAATCAACATATCTTCACCGTGCTTGATTTGCTTGATTTATATTGGTAATTTGTGACACAGTTTTACAGCCATTTGGATATCACACTTGACCATACTGCGATTTTGATAATATTCCAATAAACTATTCAGCCCTACTGTTTTGGTAACCCAGAAAATGGAGGAAAACCTTTAAACATGTTGTAAACGGGTTGTATTTTAACCTAAACCATATTTTTCTAAACCTAACCTTGTAGTTTTGGTGCCTAATGGCCCTTTCAGACAGAGAATGACAACAGCACTACTATGCTCTGAAACACATTCTTTTCAGTGGCTTGTGCAACACATCAAGAGTTTGGCACCAATATATGTCACTGCACAGCCAATATACCACACACATCTAGCCAGACATAGAAGAAAAAAAAAAAAAAAGAAGCTGATATATGTCTAGATTCCCTGGATTTTTTGCTACGAGTTTATAATGAGACTTCCAAAGGAAAGGAATTTAAATGAATTATGTAGTGGTGATGTTAGATGTGCTTTAACCTTTTTGTATGCAGTCACTGATTTTAACAGCACGGTAAACAGAGCTTAGGATTATGTGGTTTCCTGTAACATCTTTATAGAGCTATTAAAGTTACTTAACCAAGGTGGAGAGGTGTTATTTCCATAGAAAATATTTATGCATGCTGAAGATTGTGTATAAAAGGGCCATAAACTTAACGAAACACAGTGAAA
Organism: Acanthochromis polyacanthus; assembly: GCF_021347895.1. Lineage (NCBI taxonomy): Eukaryota > Metazoa > Chordata > Actinopteri > Pomacentridae > Acanthochromis > Acanthochromis polyacanthus. Next base: position 35,140,273 of record NC_067125.1, read on the forward strand.
ACTCACACCACCTCCTCTCCGACGTTCTAATGCTGACTTTAAAGCTCTTTTGACGCTGTAATTGTTGTCTTTGACACTGTCGTCTCACCTTTTGGGAAGAAAATTAATTTCTTTCAAAACGTGAATGCAAATGCAGTTAAGTTGTAAAGAAATGCAATTTTTTTGTGTGACATGGTTGGCATTTCTTATCAAAACATGACAATCATTTTAATGCTGCTTCAGGAGAGCAGAAAAGTTAATTAAAAAGGTGACCTCAGATTTTGTTACAGCTTCTAGCAGAGGACCCAAATTCTCACATTCTTGCATACTTAGTTCATTCTGCTGCACAGAATAGTCTGACTGCAACCAATTATCATTTTTTCTGTAAAGGGAACAAACATCTTGCTTGTTTGTATATCTGTAAATCAATTACAATCATCTTGGATGGAGTTAAACCCAGGATACAGCAATGGTGTTTTGTGGAACATCTGCATGCAGGGAGACGAGCACTGTCATTCAGATGGATAATTCACCCCCAAAAGACGAGCAACGCTGTCTTACTGCACCGTCCAAATGGGAAAAACTTGAAATTCTCAGTGTTGTTGGGCTGTTCTTCTTCTTCTTGTTTTCTGTACTGAAGGGGCTTTTGCTAATGGTAAAATGCGTAGAGTGGAGGGCAAAGAGGAAGTGAAATGTGTGGCTAATCTCAGCCTTCGACTTGTAATCTACATTTAGTAAGTTAAAGTATGACCATCAAGAGACATTTGGGAACATCACTGAGTACTTGCTCAACTAGAATACACCTTGCAGTGTTCAGTTTTGTAACTATTGTGAATGTTTGCAACCCCAATTATAACATCTGAAAGAGAAAATTATCCACGTAGTTATTTTGTCACCAATTTTTCCCACTTATAAGCTAATAAAGAGAACTGGGCATCCTGCTCTCCATTCCCTTACTCCAGACATTCCTCAGCCTGGAAGTTGCATGAATTTCAAAATGAGCCAACATCAGGCATTCACCTGCATTGTCCAAACCCAAACAGAGCTCTGCAAGAGACCTCTGGTTCCTGTTTTCTAGATGAGTGTGCTCTTTCTCATTGCCAGTTAGGTCACACAGGTCTTCACATAAAAGTTCCCAGGTACAGTGGCATTTCTATGAACGACACAACTATCCAGAGGAAAGAGAAAACCAGAAACAAAGACTAACGATGGCCCTGCAAGGATACATCAGTTCATCTATGAGCTGAAATAATCTGTTACAACCTGATTCATCAGTGGACCAGCAAAAGACAAGTAAAAGGTGTAATGTCACATTGCTATACTATTTTCCAGGCATTGAGTGCTACAACCAAGTCACAGCTTTAGTGTCAAATTTAACGTCACATTGATCTGAAGTGTTGGCAGCAACTCACTGAATTCTCACCACCAAATCTCAGAAGGGTTCATCTGCACAACAATTATCCAATTTGAAGCTGGAGCTCATAAAATTTGGGACCCTAAACTGTTCAGTTATTAAGTGAATATGACTAGATTAGCTTGATCAGGCCTCACAAATATGACGATTTACCTCTAAAATCTTTGGTTTTATCCAGATGATCAGTCAAAACAAGATCTGAAGATGTGATCTTGGGACCTTGGAATTTGTTATGGGCATATTTCAATATATAACTAATTAAAAAATGACAGATCAATCAGAAATTAAAATTTGCAGCACCTCTGGTTCACTGCACTGCATTGTGAGTTTTTACATAATCACACTCGCATCCGCCACTGTGCTGCTGTAATGAGCTGTCCGGACCCACAGAGACATTTCCACAACATTCAAGAAGCTGTTCACTCGAGGCTGTGAAGGGAAAACAATATTAATCTAGTGCTGATGGGAAATAACTGTCTGTGACTTGCAGTTTACCTCAAATTTATTTGGTGTGGATTGCCTAAAATAGGTCTACCTGGAGTCGCTCCAGCTGCCAGTTCTCACATAGGAGAAAAAAGATCCAAAAATGATGAAACTGAATCGGCAGCTGGCATGTCATCGCTGTCAGCTCCACATGATTTTGGCTGCTGAAGGTTTTCGCACAGAAGCCGCTGAGGGAAGATTTGGGCGATTTCTCTCATATTGGACAACTGCTTCTCAGCAGAGTGGCAGCCTGAAGACACGCCTCTCCTGAGCACACCAACACAATTGAGAAGGCTTGGCTGTCTCCCCTGAGGCCAATTCAAAGCTGGATCTTCACTGAAAACTGAGGGGCTGTAAACTGTTTCCCGTCTCTCTCCTCAGCTTACCGGCCAATTACCCAGACCTGACAATGGCCACTTTACCACACATACATACAGCAGCCTATATAGTCGCATTCCTGTGGAGGATTCTCAATGACTCTGTATGTGTCAAACCAAAAACCCAGTTATCCATCCTCTTGGTCTCAATTAGCCTATGAGCAACCATTCAAAACTGTTTGTCCAAACTGCATGTTACATGTGCAGGGGAGATTTGAAAGAGGTCAAAACGCACAAATCAAAGATTTTAAAGGCTTTATCTTCATGGTTAGTGAGGCTATGCGCTGTGGGGATTAAAATAAAAAAACGGATTAATTCATGTCAGATTGGAGTCCCATATCTCTCCACAAGCACAATACTGGTGAGAAATAGACGACAAAATGCGCTCAGTAAAGGTTTTTTTTTTTTTTTTTAAATTTATTTTGCTTTTCTTACGAGCAGAGGTTGGACATTTAACAGGTGAAATGGGCGAGCTGGGACCAATTTCCTCCTCCAGTCACACATTGATATAGTTGGCCAGATCGATCAAACCACACACACTCCCAGACGCACAAAATAATTAATTAACCTGCGGATTATTTCCACAAATGCTGCACAGTTTCAATCCAACTGCGTTTGGATAATTCTTAAATTACAAAAGACTCCAGAAAACAAAACTACTACAAATTGCCACTATGGAAATGACATCCAATTAAGCAGCTACAAAGTGTCTATTCCTCCTCAGTTATCCTGAAATAGCCTTTAAACTGATTGAACTGGGAGATCAAAGTGACTGTGCGTTAAGAAAATGGGGGAAATAATTGCTTTCAGTTTGCGTAAATGCGGAAAATCCTACATCTAACCAGGGTTTTACGCCAACAGTAACCCTTGGCAATATTCTCCCGTTGCCTGTGTTAAATATGAGCCTCCATCAGACCCACAGAATCACAACTGTTGCTCAACCAGCGCGCCCTGCTCCGTTCATCTGCGCTCTCTGGACGCGCTTTAATGCCACACCATCGACACCAAAAAAGCCGCTCGTGGAACAGGTGGCTGATGGCGACTGCAAAAGATTTAAACTTACATGTTTAAGTTCTTGCATGCGGTCCTTCATGGTTCCCTCTTATTCCTTCGCTTCCCGTCGTCTCCTGGATGTGTGTTGGTGCTGGAGATGGAGCGGCGGGGCGGAGACCGACGAGGCTGATGTGACCGACCGAGGCGAGGAGGCGCGTCTGGCGGCGGAGAGAGGCGGTGATTTTCTCCTCCTTGGTCTTGGATGCTGGGTCGGTAGAGCCACTTTTCAGAGCCCGGTGACGCGCACAAAAGGTGAGGCGAGGCCTTCCGCTCTTAACCCATTACGCACCCGCAACTTCCGCACTAATTGGCCTTTTCCCCCCGATCCAGAACCTGTTTCAGAGTTTCTTTTTGGGTGCAGTGATTATCAGTCTGACCGCACAGAGGCCGGTTTGATAAAGAAATGACCCGAGCAGAGAGCCTGAGTGGTGAAATTGTGTTAAATGTGATAATCGATTGAGCAGGTTCAGAGATAACGCCCAGGTGATTCCATTGTTGCAAAGCGAACAGCGACCTCTGCCGACACACACCCGAAATGATCCCGAAGAGCTCCGTAAAAACTTTCATTTTAGAATTTAGATAATTACATTACACTGTAAAAAACTCTTACATTTCAACAGAATTTCCCCCATATTTTTTGAAATGCAATAAAATACCAAAAAAATTATAAAATAAGCAGCAACTTCACACGTCTAATTTAACCTTCCTGTTGTCCTCATTTACAGGCACCAAAAATAGTTTCCTCGTCTGAAAAAAAAAAATTAAAAAGAAATCAGCAAAAAAAATTCCCCAAATTTCTGTAAATTTGCAAAACCTTCGGGAAGAAAACTAGAATAATTCCTAAAAAATATCTAAAGTGATTACATATATATATATATATATATATATATATATATATATATATGTACATATAAATACATACATATACGTACATATCTCAGTAAAACTATTATTTTCTAAAAGGTTATTCAAAAAACTGAATGTTCTTAAACATTTTTTACATTTTTTTCCACCAAAAAACATTCAAAGATTTTCCAAAAGGTTGATGCTACAGGTACGGACCCGTACCTGTAGCATCTGTACTGGAGGTACGGACCGTTAAGGTCACTGAAGAGCTGGCGCCAGTTAGCTACTATTTGCTGCACATTACAGGCAGTTTATATGAATGACTCTGACGGCGAACATTGTATAATTTAACCAAAAATACACCGTCTCCTCTCACACTTTAGACATTGCAGTTTTTACGCTTTTAGACGCCGTGTATAAATTGTTTGAAGTCCAGTTCCTATTAATTAGTTTACCGCGTTCAGTGGTGGAAGCGGCTGACGAACTCCATTGCAAATGTTCCCATTTAATTTCGGACGCTACTTTACAAGATAAAGTGAAGGATGTCGAATATGAAACAAACACTCGTGAATGGTGAGGAGCAGCTCTTTAATTCGGCATGAATTAAAAAAAAACACACAAACTCGATTTACTGTGATATTGTGAGATTTGTTTGTGGTGATGTAACTTAGACATTCAACAGAGTCCGCTAACATTAAAGTGACTGACGTGCAGTGTCTGTGTTGACAGACGTAGAAAATACGTCAGGGTTTTGTTTAGGTTGTTAATATGTAATAGTCTGTCGCTACTTTTGAAGGTAAAAAAAATACTTGTAGTTTGCTGGCTGTTAGTTCCGCCATTTGTTTTGTTTGCGCTTTATTAGAACAGGATCACGTGAATAAAAAGTTTTGCTATTTTTAATAGTAGTGCTGATTTCAACCCCCAAATCGCTGTCCGTGAAAAAGTCAGATAATGATATTTATAAGACATTATGCATGATAGAAAAGAGAACAGCAGATGACTGACACGACAGGCTCGGCACGCAGATTCACCTCGAATCACGGAAGCGCCTTCATCACTCGGATTACCAAGCCGGCTCATTAATATTTATGTACGTCGGATTACCAGCCAATCACAAAGCGCGTTCATCAGCCGGCTCATTAATATTCATGTACGTCTCATTAATATTTATGATAAGGGAAAGTGCCGTATCCGTTGGCCACAGGCTATGGGTACGGGTCCGGGTCCGTATCTGTAGACACTACCTTTCCAAAAATGCTGCAAATGTGGACGTCAGACGTTTCACTGTGAAAATCTATAAGTTTTTCCACATTTTCAAACTTTAAAAAGGGTCAATATGAGGGTTAAAATAACTTTTGGAGAAGAATAAAATTTCCACTTTTTCCAAGACTGTTAAAATGACTAGTCTGACAGGTGAAGTGAAAAACATGGATCATCTTGTTCTCATGCAACATTCTGCTGGGAAACCTTGAGTCCTGACATTCATGTGGATGTTGGACATGTGCTACCCACCTAAACACTCCAGGTCAAGCAACCCCCCACCCTTCCATTGCAGCAGAAGTCCTTGATGCCAGTTGCCACCCTCAGCAGGACAATGCACCCCAACACACCGCAAAAACTGCTCATTAGTGGCTCAGTGAACACGACAGAGCTAAGCTGGTCATCCAAGTTCCACTCTCTCCAGATCCAATCTTATTGAGGATCTGTGGAATGCTCCAGGACACCGACACATCCCAGTGTCACAGGACACAGGACATCCCCAGAGGTGACATTTCTCTGCATTAAGTGTAAAGATAAATACAGTCTAAATATATTTACATCCAGTGGTGAAATGTAACCGAGTGATTTTGTTGAAGCAGCCTACCGCACTAATTGGAGGACTTGAACTTCACTCGAGGAGCTCATTTCTAGTGTTTGATCATTTATACTTTTGAGCTTTGATACTATTTTTCATGAGGAAAAGTAAAAATTTTGCAGTTGTAGCTTTTGAAATGTGCAAATCTGCTGCTTTACCTTTCAGTAATTGTGATAATTTGGAGATGTGAGCCGTCGCTTAAACAAAGCAAATTTGGGATGACATCACTGTGAAACATATTCAGCTGAAGAATCCTTATTGAAATTAATCATTAGTTGCAGGCTGGTAGTTGGGCTCAACCTCCATCAAAATAAACAGGAAATTATTTCTTTTATATTAATGAACGAGCAATATTAATGCAATAATAATTTAAATAATAGTATAGGTGCACCGGAGACATTTTTTTTTGCAGTTAATACATTTATTCCTACTACTTTAAGTACACTTCCCTAATTACACCTACATACATTAACTAATATTAAGTAACACTTTTAGTAGGATTTTTACTTGTAAAGGAGCATTTTAAATGCTGTATTAGTACAATTAACTCTTGTAGTCGAAGATCTTTTTTTTTTAATAATCACACTTTCCTCTTTTGTGGTGATAAAAACAGGCTTATATAATGATATATATATATATATATATATTTACTCTATTTTTCTGTTGATAAGAATAATCTGCAAAGAGCAAGAACCTTTTTTTTATTTCAAGTCAATTTACTTATCTTTCCCCCTCAGTAGCAAGGTCTTAATGAAGATAATTTTTTGAATTTGATTAACTGCCGATTTGCTCATATCTGTATTCTGAATTTCATTTTACAAATTCCAGCTCATTAACAGAGTAGCTGCTGTAAATTCATGTTGTGAAACGTAGTTTTCATGAAGGACTTGGGCTTGTTCACTCATATAAAAGAGTAAACAGCAAAAAAAGTTATTTTGTTTAGCTTTAATTGAGAAACTATTGGAGACAATACAATAAACAGCTGATCAGGGATGGTAGATTTAACAATTCTCCACGTCGCTGCCCTGTCTTCACTGTGTTTTTTTGCCACCAGCAGGCACATTTATTCGTGTGCTTCCAGTCAAACTGAACATGCAGCAATCACACTGCCATTTGTGAGAAACAAATTGCGGAACGCTCGCCAAAATACAAAAACTATTGGCTGTAATGGCATTTCACACTTGCATGGCATCCACTCAAATTCAAGAGTTGATAAATTAACCGAGTCCAATCGCTCAGCCTCTCCACAGGTGACTGTGTGCGGGGCGTTCCAGACGAGGGCTAATGAAGGCACAGCTGCATGAGTCAGAGCTAGAAATGAGGTCTTCGCTGACGTCCGGTGTATTTTGTGTCCGCTCGAACCTCCCTGCAGGAGAGAAAACACAAAGCAGAGAGAGAGGAGATGGCAGCAAGTGTTAGAAAAAACAACTAATCAGATGCGCAATTCAATTAAAGCTCATATTTAATATATTACAACATTTGGAGGTTGGATATTTCAGCTCATGATACCCTAATAAATCCAATTATCGTCCTGAAAGAGGCTAAAATAAAGTCATGAACGTACCGTCCCTGTCTTCTCCTTCTCTCCTTCTTCTCCAAGATCCAATCTCGTCCCTTCTTCAGTGATTTTCCTTTCATGTTTTTGAAGCGGCATCTTCACAAAGATAAAGTGTAGCTGGTAAGTGTACTTAAAATGCAACTTTGAAACCAAACTCAGCATCTGATGCAGAATATGTTAGACGTTCAATCACACTTAAACATCAGTATGTGAAAGGGAGGAAAACCTGCCTGACAGGGTTTTAAGTCAGGCAGGACAACAGCCCTTTTAGATTCCTGTTGGTCATTAGGCTTCACTAAGGCAGGTATGACTGAACCTGCACTTATAAAGGCCAAGACCTGCTTTTGATCCCAGCAGCAAAAATACGAACTGAATCTTCTAATAGAAATCATAAACAAAACAGGAATTATCCTGCAGATAGTCGGAGACGTCTTTACCTTTGTCCTGAATACTGAATCTGGTTTGGAACAGTTCTGTCTGACGTTTCTGACCCCAATCCCTAAAATAAACAAAAAGAAACGACACAGTGGTCATAATGTGGATGAAACAAAAGACAGAAATCTGCTCTATTCACCACTAACTCCTGTGTTTCTTACTTTGGGAAGGACTCCTGCTACTCCAGCAAACAGACACAAGAAGAACCTGGAAGCAAACAGGAAGTGTGGGCATTAAAATCTAGCAAACACTTTAATGTGTAAACATTTATCCCACAGCTAATGTGACCAACAGTTGAGTCAATATGAATGTCATCCTGCTCTAATTAGCCTTGTGTTCAGACTACACTGACACTAATTTCACACATTATTAAGAAACAATTGATTGCAGACGGCTGTGGCTGAACACGGTAAAATAAAAACCTGACTTTTTGGCCTTGCTGCTGTTGGGGTAATCCACCACCATGCCTCCACTGAAACCCGCCCTCATGGCCTGTGTTGTGATCAGCTCCAGCTTGAGAGAGAAAAGAGGTTAAACTGCAGGTGAGTAAAAGGAATCTGGAGAAATTTTCAGACTGCACATCCACCGATAAAATGCCAACACAAAAACAAAAAGGAGATCATGTTTTTCACCTGTTCTGAATTCTCGGGATAAAGCTGAAAAACTGCTCGTGCGCCTCTTGACTGAAAGAACAAAGAGAAGTGAATAAGGGTTTTTATCATGAAAAAAGGGATCAGGGCGTAAGAGAAGTGAAACCTCACCAGAGACGAGTACAGAGTACTAAAGAAGCTATGGAGTCTCTTTGGAGGGCTATGTGACCTTTTGTCTGCATTACAGAGCCACTGCAGGGCAGAGATACTGCGAGGGAAAAGAACACAATGTACATGAAAAACTGATTCAGAGATTATTAGAAAGTGCAGCAAAAATCCTTCATCTTGTAGCATAAGCACGCTTCGTTCTTCACCTGATGCAACCGTCAAAGGTACCGGGCCGGAAAGGCATCCCATGACCCATGTCCCCCAATAAAAGGTCTCCTTCTACTTCTCTGTCCAGGGCAACATCTGTATCAGGAAAGATGTTCACATTAGATCACTGTTTTAACAATTACTCCACCGATGCTCGTCACATAAATGCACATTTTAACAAATAAACACAATTTTAATAAACATGAAAGGTCTTGGATTTAATGTTTATCTGCATAGCCATCCATCTTAAAATAACCTGCAATTTTTGTAAAAACAAAAAAGTATAGTAGTCTACACATCACATCATTGAATTGTATATGAAACCCAGAAACAACCATCAGAAAACAACATCTTGATGAAAGCAGAAAAGCTTAAAAATGCAACATCTAATAAGGTTTGTGAATGTGGATTTACACTCCCGGGTGTTCTCAAAGTTAGAATTAAAAAATTCAAAACCAAGCAAGTGCCTGGAGCTTGATTTTATTTAAGCACAATAAATGTGTTTGACTCTAAAGTTTTCTTCTAACTGTTCAACATCCAGATTATGTGAGCAGCTGGGATTCTTTGGGAACTCATTCTAGTCCTAGCACACTATTTATGGTAGAACTATCTGTCTTTAACACATTAACGTCATTATCATTATAAGACATCACAATGACAACAAAGAAAAAGAACAAGTCCGTTGTTCATCAAGTATCCCAAAAGCTACATCACTTAAACTGTAATTTACCTTTACAGACTAGTACAAGATATTTAATCAACTGGACAAAGTTACATTTGTAAGGCAATCAAATCTTGATATTTGGTATGTAAGATACACAAACACAGTTTTTAGTCACGATTAGATCATAATCTGTATCATTTAGCTACAGCTTCTTGTTTAAATAGAGAGTATCAGACTAACCCAGCATTGCACTGCTGATGTCGACTCCAACCCAGTAGTGTCCTTCCTCTGACAGATAGTCTCCACTGAGACCAGAGCCGCACCTGAAACAGAAGACAGTCAGTCACTGGAGAGTTTCATTTCATCAAACACACAACATTACTGGACTATTCTGGCTCGTACAACTGTTTAGAGAAAAACTTTGTGAAAATAAAAATAAAAGTCTTATGTGCCACACTGGAAATAGATGAAGCGATTCTCTGTTACAGCACGTAGAAAACATCCCACACGACACCTTTCAGTGAGTTTCTCAGATGACTCCAACCCAAATCTGACCGTTTGTCACCTTTCAGCAATTACAAGATGCTCACAAATCACTGTAATATATAAAGTTCTTTTTTTAAACTAACAAATAAAACATTCAGAAAAGCCAAAGTCTGGCTAACATATAGATACAGTTAAGGATTTCTTCAACAATGCAAAAATAATTACATCCTAACTTCTGCAATGCTGAGGCTGACTAAGTGACAGTTAAAATAAAGATTGTATTATTTCGTATTCCAAGTATCGCTTTAAGTTAACAGCGTAAACATAATCAGTGTCGCTCCCTCACCCGACATCGAGTAGATAGCAGGGCTGTCCCTCCGGCAGGTTTAAAAGCTCCACAGCTCTCTCTGACATTTGAGTTTGGATCTCAATCATTCGAGAGCTATGAAGCAAAACAAACACAGCATTGATTTAGTTATTTTTTGATTTGTGACCTCTGTTAAGATATTTTTACAAAAGCAAACTTAACTCTCTAATAGTATACAGAATGAGACAACAAGTTACTGACAGTTGAGTACACAATCCTGTTTTTTCTGATGGATAAAAACAACCGCAGTCAAAAAATGTAAAACACTGGCATATCAAAAAAGTTAAACAAATAAGGTTAAACTATACATTACAACAAAAGGCATTGTCTTCTTCAATTACAAATTCAATTAATGAAGCAACATGTATGAATTTCTGACTTCCTGACTAACTTTACCATTTTTTGTTTTATTTTCCACCAACAACAGTTTTATAAGACTTTAAGTTTTTCAGCAGCAAATCAAACAGCAGCACACGTCAAAGTAAAGGCAACCTGTTAAAAGTGTACAGAGGAGACTGCAACGGTGTTTCATGAATCTTATTCTGTCTAGGAAGAAGATTTAGTTTGTGTCTTTCTGATCCACTCAAATTAATAAACTTAACTTAAGATGCACCAGAGCAGATATTCAGCATCACATAGTTATCAATAACTGCACCGAAATGAATGATGACTGAAATGATTGATTGCTCTATAAAATGTATGAAAAATTGTGAAACATATCCAAAACAATATCCCACAGTCTGCAGTAATCCAAAAGATTACATTCACACTAAGATAAAACAGCAGATTCTCAGAGTTTTACATAGAACTTCTCAAAACAAGGGTTACAAAGTGCTTGACAGATGAAGCAAATTCAGGTAACCAAGAAGGCAACATCAACATAACAACAGAGACAACGTGAAAATATAAAGACAACAGATGCAGAAATGCAACAACCAATGTGTCAGTTTTAATTCAAATGCAAATAAGACCATAAAAGAAGCAAGACGTTGATAAGCAATAGAGAGACATCACATAAAAATAAACCTGTAGAAACAGGCTTTAGGAAGAGATTTAAAAGAATGTCACTGATTATGCAAAGCTTTATTCTAAAGTTGAGAGGTTCTGGCAGTAAAAGCACAGTCACATTTAAATCAAAATGTCAATTTCGGAACAAAGGGCCTCATTCAAGTATCAAAGGCTGTGAGCTGACACTTATGGGGTCAGAAATTCTGCTATGTAGCTTGGGGGACCCCAGACCCTGATTAAATCTGCAGGAAAATCTTAAAATCAAGTCAAAAACAAACAGCCAGCCAGAGTAAAGAGAAACCAAGACTCAGAGAACATGATGTTGCCTCCTAAAACAAGTAATAATTTTATATAACTTAATAGTTGAAGTGCCACACTTATATACATTTACCAAGAAAGCAAGCAAATAAAACTAAGAAAACACAGAAAGTGGATTATGTAAAATAAATACATGCAGAGACACACACTAAACAAACTATGGACAACACGTACAATGCGATGTGCACAAAATTGAAGCAAAGTACAGAATAAAAAAAACATTAAAAGACAGGACAAAAACATCCAATTAGTTAGGGCAGAGTTGTCTATTATCATGAACAATGATTAACAGGCAGATACACAATAGACAACTGAACATCTAGACTCACTTCTGAGAATATTTCTTTGCCTCCTCTTCGTTGTAAAACTGCAAAGATGAGAGCAGATCATATTAACAGATCAATAACACTTCCAACACAGTAGTGCTGGCACAGCTGGAGCGCCAGTTTCTGTCTCTTACATATTTATGACACCAAACTACACTAAACTACAAGGAACAAACTGGACGAATCGAAACCCAGTGCTGAAAACAATACTTGACTAATTAACCAGCTGCTCAGTAAACTACAATTCAGCTCGCCTCTTCAGAGATGCTAAGGTTTTAGTGGCAGAGACCTTTAAAGATTGAAAATGATGTAGAAGCTAACAGTCAGATTTTAGCAGCTACAGACACAAATAACCGTGAAACTGACCACATCTGGAGGAGCTGAGTGCTCGGGTCGTCGACAGCTGGAGGCCATGTTTCCCCTGAATGTGCGTCGATATCAAAAGAAAGAATTATTTCAGGTTACAAACAAGCAAAATGTTGTGGCAGAAAGCGAGCCACCACACGTGAAATGCAGTGACGCCATCCACAAGCGACGCGAGCAGCGGCTTCTTCGTCGAGTTTAATACAGGTAGCCTGATGTGACGGAGCGCCACCTATTGAGCATCCAGAGACACACAGATTTCTACTCAGACCTAAAGCAGAAGCAAAAAAGTAAATTAAAACCATTTTTTTAAATAAATAAAATGTTATAATGATTTTCAATAATTATATGAATGTAATATTCTTCAGATGGCTTAGATGACATCAAAGAATCACAAACTGACCAAAGAGTAAGACAAAATGATCACAAAGAGACACAAAATGGTCACAAAAGACATTCAATGTCCACAGAGACACGAAGTGACTGCGAAGAAACACAAATTGACCACAAAAGACAGACGAGAAGCAAAGTGGCACAAAAATAATGCAAAAAAAAAAATCTAACAACGGATATGCTTAAAAGTGCCACAAAAAGACACAAAAGGACAGTTGTGTGCAATGAGACACAACATGACTAAAAGCACACACAAAATGATCACTGTGACCAAAAATCTACAGAGACAATGAAAAACTGCAAGACACACAAATGAAGAAATGATACAAAATGACAACAGAAAGACATAAAATAACTACAGAGAGATGCAAAAGACACAAAGATGCACAGATGGACCACAGAGAGATGAAAACAACAGAAAAAGATGCACAATCGCTACAAACACAGAACAACTCAAAATGCATAACCACAAAGTGACACAAACTGTGAAGTGGCGCAAACTGTGACTACAAAGAGACACAAAATATTAAACAATCACAAAATACAAAATGACTTTAAGCTACTGCAAAGAGACACAGTTAATTACAGAAAGACATAAAAATTACCTGAAAAAGCCACAAAATAATTGACCACCCAAACATTATTTTAAATGTAACATCTTTGTTCGAAGATATAGATAGATAGATAGATAGATAGATAGATAGATAGATAGATAGATACTTTATTATTCCCGGGGGAAATTCAAGTGTTCAGCAGCTTACATACAACAACATAAAATAACAAAAAGGCAGGTTAGTAACATTAACAATAGAGGTTACATATAAAACGATTCTAACTACAGGGCAAACCAACTCCTCTTCCATTATCTCTGTGCGAAAAATGCATGTCATTCTTATATAATTACTTTTCCTTGATAAAGAGATCCGTGTCTTAATAAAATGCGGAAAATGCCTGTCATTGTTATGTACTTGCTTTTCCTCGATAAACAGTTTCGTGTTGCTCTTAATGTCCTGCATTTGATTGGTCAGTTGGGTTGCCTCCGCCTTGTAAACATCGTCTCTGATTGGCTCCTGGGTTTGTGACACACCGGATGCCGCCGCTCGGTTTTCCGGGTTGCTCACCGGCCTGTCCTCGCTAAAATGGCAGAGGTCGGTCAGCGGCTGGGCAGCGGCGCTTACCGGCTGTCGGCTCTCAGAACCGGCCACAGTCGACCGAGGAGCCCCGGAGGAAGTCCCGGAAGTCTCCTGATAAGCTGCGGCTCTGTCGGTAGCTGGGCTATAGAGGAATCAGATCCAAGAGAAGCGTCAAAGAGCAAAACAACAAGACGAAGATCACAGAAAGTTTCCAAAGCGAAGAATTGTGAAAATCAGCCGGGAAATGTGATTTTGCCTTGTGCCACCTCTTTGGAGCTGAGTACGCCAAGTTTATTCTGGTTGGTTGAAACCAGAGAGAACCGGCCAGCCCATACAACAGCCCTGTTCCTGTCTGCAGGGCTCCTCCAGGAGAAGCTGCTGTCTGGTAGGATGACACCCTGGACCAGAGGAGCTGTTTCCATCCACCCTGATGCCTTCAGGTCCCCTCAGCAGCTGCGAGCTTTCTGCACTGTCCTCTTCGTTCTGTCAGAGCAGGGATCAGTGAGGCCTGGCTGCAGATGGAGACGTCTGAAACTTCACCCTGACACCCTGAAAGCGCCAGCATCATTCAGAAGCTACAGCTGGAGCTCAGAAGATGCTCCTCTGCTGCACAGAAGCAGGACGGCCTATTACGACATCCTCAGCGTGTCCCCCACCGCCACACAGTCCCAGATCAAGACGGCCTACTACAAGCAGTCCTTCATCTACCACCCTGACAAGAACCCGGACAGCATGGAGGCCACCCAGCGGTTCTCTGAGATCAGCGAGGCGTACACGGTCCTGGGCAACATCAGCCTGAGGAGGAAGTACGACCGGGGCATCCTGAGCCACTCTGACATCCAACGGGCAGGGAGGCCGTCCTCTAGAGAGACCACGGGCAGATCTACAGGTTCCCCACATCAGCATCAGCAGCAGAGAGCCAGGAGGTTCTCTCAACCTGGAGGAAAACCCATATTTGATTTTGACGCCTTTTATCAGGCTCACTACGGGGAGCAGCTGCAGAGAGAGAGGGACATGAGGGCCCGCAAGCAGCGCATGGAGGAGCAGCAGAAGGAGAACCTGAGCAGGTGGAGGGAGAAGAAGATGATGGAGCTGGCTCTGACAGTGGCGGTGGGCATGGCAGGGCTGCTTTTCGTCAGCATCGCCAGGCCCTGAAATAGAAACAGCAGCCAGACGCGTCACCTCTCCGGCTGCATGTTGTGATTCTCAGGGAGGGAGAGGGTCAGGGTGAGGGTGAGGGAGGGGTGAGGTTGCTACCTCAGACTGTTTTGCAAGTGTTGCACAGTTTCTCACAGTTGAAGAGGATTATTTTTAGTCTTGCTCCAGTAAAAACACAGAGCGGTCTGTCTTCTCATTCATAAAATGTATCCACTCACATGCTGAATGTAACAGGTTCCTAATTTTGCAGGTCCGTCTTAAAATAATCACCAGGTACCCATTTGAACACCAAAACTGTTATTATCTCTCCTCCTGTTCTTACTAGACACTTAAAGATCCGTTCTTGATGTTTTCAATGTAAATGATGGGGAAAAAATACACAATCCTCCTCTTTCCTTCTTTTATGTATTGAACAGTTTACCTGAAGCTAATATATGAGCCTTCAGCAGGTTGTTTTATAAGATATCCTCCTCACTATGTGGTTTACGGTCTGCTATTTTTGTTAATATCTTTTTGCTGCAGCTCAGCATAAAGCCATTATCCAAGAAAACAAAAAGGACCTGCATTGAAATCATATCAGGATCTTTTAAAGTCTTGTCCAGTCATCGATTTAACCCCCAAAATTCATCTGTGCATCAGAATTATACATATAGATTTTCTTTTTGGGCTGCACAGTGGGATAGTGGTTAGCACTTTGTCTTTGCAGCAAGAAGATCCCTGGTTCGAGTCCCGGCTTGACCCTGGGATCTTTCTGCATGGAGTTTGCATGTTCTCCCTGAGCATGCGTGGGTTTTCTCCGGGCACTCCGGCTTCCTCCCACAGTCCAAAAATATGCTGAGGTTAATTGATTATTCTAAAAATTGCCCATAGGTGTGAGTGTGATTGTTTGTCTGTATTTGTAGCCCTGCGACAGACTGGTGACCTGTCCAGGGTGTCCCCTGCCTTCGCCCGAGTCAGCTGGGATAGACTCCAGCATCCCCGCGACCCTAGTGAGGATAAAGTGGTGTATAGAGGATGGATGGATTTTATTTTTTTCTCCCATGAAACTGTGATTGGTACACCACAGTTTCGAAGTAGAAAAACTCAGCCATGGCGTTGACTGTTTATTTTACCTATGATATGTCTTTAAACTGATTTTTAAACAAAAATCACCTTATGGGCATGTTAACAAAGCTTGATTTATGGCCAGTAAGAACAGTACTAATAAGTAAGGAAAGAAAAAGCCGTTCCGTGGCTTATCTGGACAAGACAGATTTGCAAAATTGCGTATTAATCCTGTAAGACAGCTACTGAATTTTCCTCATTTCTTCATGTATAGGATCTAAAAAATGGAAACATTGGAAGTATTTATTCCTGTAATACTTCAAGCACAGAATACAGTCCCAGAATACAACAAAGGCAACGATTCTGCTTTACCTTATCTGACAGAAATCAATGCCTTTCTTGTTATTTTTGATCATTTGATGATAAAAATGTCTGTTATACTTGAATCAATTAAACACCTACTGACAATATTGATTAGAATTTTGTTTCACCCTCAGTTCTTGTGATTTTACTGCTCATGGTTTTTCTTCAACACTGACTGAAACCTCTTGGCAAGTGCTAAAACTTCCTGTATGCAGGAGGAATCATGAAGCATGTAGGCCTTTAAAGGATCTCTGAAGCACCTAGTTTATGGTGATGAGAAGATATTTCACACTGAATGGCTTTCTCACATTTCATTTGATTCATCCGTGCTGGTTTGTTTATTTTTTCTCTCAGCCATCACAACAGTTGTTCAGTCAGTTGTGAAGCTTTAATTTACTTTTGTTTCTAAAGCTAAACAACTTTTGGGAGCTGAAATTGATCTCTGTCCATATGGAAAAATTCAACTTCTAATGCTGATCAACGCACAATTCATCCACCTTTCGCTATACACTGACTCTGTAATTTACTAAACGGACTATATTATAATTAATTTATACACATTTTGACATCATCCTCCAGATGTTAAGTGTATGTACTGTACACACAGGATGCTGCATTGTGATTGATATTAGAAATTTAAAAATGTTTATTTTGTGCAAAGGAGGCTGTATTTATGAAACTACAATAAAACTGTTTGATTCATTTATTTAGTTTAATCAGTTATTAGAGTGAATTCTTAGTGTGCAATTATCCAATATTTTTTCTTATAAGATCTGACCTCTAGAGGGCATCTGGGTACATGAAACCGATCTATGGGTTACAGCTGGAGGCCTGAGGGGCTCCATGTGTTTTAACTGAGTGGGAGGATATGAATGCCTGCCATGGAGGTCTCAGCTAGCACAGCGCTGCTGCTGTTGTTGACTGTATGTCAGATTACAGCCTCTCTTAACCCTCTGAACTCCACGCAGTTCCTGGGTGTTCTTGTCATGTTTTCACTCACTGTGGGCTCAATTTTCTCCACAATATCAAATCCTGCACCTCTATGGAAACAGCACAGCCATGGCTAGGAGTGAAGAACTCAAAGATGTTTTCAGTGCAGTGTAATACAGTTAGAAGATCACAAAAATTAAAAAAACATTTTTCCAAGTACCAACAGGTATTGCCGATGGGAAAAATAGATTCTGCATACTGGATATTTTACTGCTCACTTCAGACAAGTCCCTGAATTTTTGTCACATAACTGATTTTTTTGTTTGTTTGTTTTGTATATTTGATTACAGCAAAAGATGTTATTTTTGGCAATTTTTTAAACCAAACACATAGAATAAAGTGATCATGTGCAAATATTCTGATTTTTAAGTTCACTTTTGGTTAAGACAGATCAGCTCACTACACTTGATGAGTTCAAGGACCATCGGAAAGCTGCAAATCTGATGACAATGTCTGTTTTTATTAGTTTCTGGCTGATAAATTTTGTAGTTATTTGTCTTTCTTTTAAAGATAGCGCCTTTCAAAGCCCTGTGGCTGGTGGGTTTTGGTGTTCTTCAGAGGTTGAGATGTTGCATATTAGAGACATAAAACTAGAGAATTAATGGGATTGTGTTTTCGGTTTCAAACTGGCTGATGCGGTTTTAACTCTGATCTTTAAATCTAGATCGCGTACTGCTCTGTAAATGTATGGGATAGGTCTGAAAGTCTCACACTTCAAAGCGTGTTCTTGTGAGTCTAACAATGAAACAAGGGCAGACGGTTTTGTTTAGTGTAAACTGAAACGGATGAGAAACCACATCACGTCAGGTTTCACACTTCTCTTAATAAAGGCGAGACAATTTTATCTGTACAGAGCATCTAAAGCTTTTGACTTCTGTGATCAGCAAAATGTCAGTGTGGACTCGCTGGTTGTGACATTTATGTGCAAATAAGTACAGAAAATGTGCAATAGTTTGTTCACATTTTATTCACAGAAATATAAAGTAGTATGTCAAGTACATCACTTTGTACAAAATTGCACAGACTCTTCAAAACTCAGACAACAGAAAATTCAGCTTTAAAGTGTTAAGAAAATAAAAGGGAGACATGAGTCATCTGTGATATGTGAGATGGGTTTCTTGCAAGAGACGATTTCCACTGTGGATGTTTCACCAAGAAGAATCAATCAGTTGTACATAAATAAGACTGGATGGGAAAAAAATGTAATTTACAGGCTGAGGAATAAATATGTTTAAAAAATAGGATTCAAATTGGCACATGAACTGCTTCGTCCGCTCCTGGACTCAAATCACCTCCGAGGCTAAATGGCCATGCTTGAAAAGACCGGCGGTGACTCTTGATATGTTTATTTCAACTGAACAGAAGTGTCGCATGTGCTTCAGATATCACATGTAGCTGCTTGTTTGCCTGTTTGTAATATTTATAAATGCTTCTGCCTTCATGTTGTGAGGCGTGTCTAAGATACTTCACAAAAATTGCTGGAAAGTGCATTTATTCCCTGCCCTGCTGCGAGACGATGAGAAGATTAATGACAGTGAATGCACCATTAGCAACTGTATAATTTAGCCTAAAGCACCAGAACAAGGATCGTCTGGCTCTGTTTCAGGGAACAAAACTTCCAAAACGCGTCTTTATGGCTCACTAGCTAGTTAACACATCCTGTCTTGTTTAAACCGTCCTCAGCTGAGTGACATCAGGACAGAAGTGAGTGTTTGATCACTCCGACACAAACGAGAAAAAACAGCTTCTTAGGGCCACTGGCAGCAGAGCTTCATGCCAGTGCCGGGAATGCTGGTGTCATCTTTGACTCAGCACTGAAATTTGACAAACAGACTCCGTGGTTAAAGGGTGCTACTTTCAACTGAGGACCTTTGCCAAATTGAAATCCATCTGAAGTCTGTGACCACTGCATTAATCTCCTCAAGGCTGGATTACTGTAACTCACTGTAGCTCAGTATCGACTGATCCTCACCGTTTCGTCTGCAGCTGCTGCAAGACTCCTTAGTGGAACCAAAAAAAAAGGTAAAGTCCAGTACTGACATCCCTGTTCGATACAGAACTGATTTTCTTCCACTTGTTTATAAAGCCATGCATGTTGGCATCCAAGTACGTACATTCAGAACTTCTCTGCCCCTCTGCTACATCAAAGCCGCTTAGATCCTCAGAACAGCTGATTTTAACTGTTCCACGTTTGTAGTTGGTGGGTAAAGTAGATATTTGCAGTAACAGCTTTCCTCTCTCTATCAAATGTTCCTCCAATGTTTTCCATTGCTTTTGGATGCTCTTCATGGTCCTAATATTTTACATTTATTTTATTTTAGAATTTGATCTTCGAAGTTGTCTGTCTCATAGTATCTCATGTTGTTAACCACGCCTGACGTGTACGTCAGCGGGGTTACTGCATTCGCTTCGGTATCTGGCTGGCTGGGTAAGTGTGTGTGTGTGTGTGTGTGTCCGTTCAGATATCTGGGCGTGGTTCTGCCATCTACTGAGGGCTTGTCTAGTTTTAAAATATGCTATACACATGAACTCGATTGGATTTTGATCTATTTAATCCAGACAAAAACCTGAATTGTTAACAGAGGTTTTGCCATAAGTTCTGCCAAACAATCTTTTGGCTGCTAGTCTCAACTGGTTCCAAACAAAAAACAATAGTCTACAATTCAAATTAAAGTCACACTTTTGGATTTGTTTTTATTTTTAGGCAGAACCAGAACCATCGTTGTTTCCTCATTTCTAGTCTTTGAACTAAGTTAACTTCGCTGCCTGCTGCTTCACACATTACAGACATGAGAAATATGCTAAGCTGCAAACTCTTAGAGGGAAGCCAATTAGCATATTTCCCAAAATGTTGTATTTTCCTTTTTTTAGGATGTTTTAACGGATGTTTAGGCATAAATACATAGAGTAAAACACATTTTGTGGATGGAAAACTACATTAAAAACAAACACCTTCAGCACTGTGTCCACATAAAGTAAAGCAGAAATGTCACTTCATTCCATCCAAGCATGACCATCTAGTACCCTTTATTTTACTAACTGTACCATTCCACCCACAAGTTCACCTGCAGGCTGCACAAACAGTACACAATAGTGCCACCATTCAAAAAACAAAAACATGTCCCAAGTCCCTCCGATAAATGCTGGATTTGGTATAATAATATCTTCAAGGCATTATTTTAAAGTGATCTATATAAACAGCATATCTAATCTACAGTTTATCCATATGATGAGTTTGAATACAGAACCATCACCAGATGGAGGGACCCCGAAAACCATGTTTTAGAAACACTACTGTACCACACCGATCATTGAAAAATATTTGGACTCTAATACACCACCACACACTCATAGAAATAACCCATCAAAATGGGAGCCACCCTGTCCTGTTCATACAGATTGAACCTGGATTGTTTTACCTCCATTTCAACAGTTTTTAACTGATTTGTAACAATAAATGACCACCTGTGTGTGTGTGTGTGTGTGTGTGTGTGTGTGTGTGTGTGTGTGTGTGTGTGTGTGTGTGTGTGTGTGTGTGTGTCTGTGTGTGTGTGTGTGTGTGTGTGTGTGTGTGTGTGTGTGTGTGTGTGTGTGTGTGTGTTGCAGCCATTAATAAAACTATGAGAAGAGAACCATTTGAGTGTGCAGAGATATGCATGTTCAATATGTTTTAAGCAGAAACTGACAGTAAATTAATCTCCTGCATTTCATTTCTGGGTTGTTGTGATGATGTGAGATGACATCGTCATCCTCCTTGTTGCTATGGACAACAGTCCGTTCAAGTCCAAGGTAATTGTCAGGCACTAAGACCCTTTAGGCTGTACATGTTTAAGAAAAACATCTCTGAGCTAACACTAACACACCCATGATTGCTGCACTGATGTTAGTGTAGAGCAAAGACCCAGAGCAGGACTTTGTAGGGAAAAACCCACGGGGACAGCGAGGATATCCGGGACAGACTCAAAGCAGCTTTACAAACATTAATGGGAGGCTCTCGGGAGCTCGGAGGAGCTCAGAAGGGAGGGACTGTTTCTTCAGGGTCATTTCAACCTCTCAGTCCTCCAGCAGGGTGGTGACACAGGCTCTGCTCCCAAGGAACTCTGGGTAAGGGTGAATGGGAAGTGGTAAAAAGAGGTGAATCAAAGCCATATGACTCCACTGGATCACTTCCTCATGCTTTCTCCTCCTACACCCATGTTCAATGCTTCATTCTCTACATCTCATCCTCTTACTTTCTACTTGTAGCCACGTGCATCGCTGTTTACGCACATGTTTGACAACCGAGTCTGTGGAGGCAGAGGGATTTATCAGCATGGACACGCTGCTCAGAATCATCTCACTTCTGTTCTCAAATCTGAGAAACAGGAAATAAAAACAAACAAAATGATGGGTGATCCAGTGATCTGGACCATTTCACCATCAGCAGAGCACCACATGTCACCTCCAACTTTCTGAATCTCATCCAGTCAGCAGATACATGACCAAACCCTGCCTGATGTGGTTTAGTAGAAAGAGTACTGGTTCTCCACAGCTCTGGCCCTGCGAGTCCCATCAGCATCGTGGTAGTCCTCGGATGCACCACTAGAGGCCTCCAGAAGGCGTTCAGAGCTGTTGCTCCGGCTCTGTAACCCTCCTCCCACCCCCCTCCGGTACCTGGGTCACTGCGGGAGAGGGAGGGGAGGGCGGTGGGTGAGGAGGAGGTGCTTGAGGAAAGTGGGGCATCAGAAGGAGGCCCTGCAGGCGTCACGATTCCGGTAGGGTGAAGCGCAGGCGGAGCTGAATCTGTCCGGCAGCCTGCATCCCTGGATGGAGTGAGGACTGGAGGCGCAGCCACATCTGCAGCAGATTGTGGGAAGAAGGAAGACATCCTTTTAATAGAAGACACATTAATAATACAGATTAATCGGTGCTGCTGATAGTTGTTTGTTGGTTTACGCTGGAGGGTTGCGAGTAAAAGGCTCCTTCACAGAGCAGCATGTAAACACAGACAGTGTGGGCCTCCTTTATCATCCTTTCTCTCGGTGGGCAATAACACCGACAACACTGATGCCAAAGACACGCCTGACCAGTGTATCAATAAAGCCTTTTACACCCTGAATCAAACCCTCACTCTATGTGCATGTGAGTGAGTGCATGAATGTGTGTAGGTCCAGCGTTCAGGGAAACAGAGGGCCTCTTTGTGACCACTGGGGTGGGTTGAAGCTGGAGTCTCGGCCTGCATGCAAAACTCCTGCGGTATAATCGCCCCCTCACTCTCCTGTACAGGAGGGTATTTATCCCATGCCAGGAGAGTGGAGGGCAGCAGCAGTGTTAGTGTGGATGGGGGTGTGGGGGAGAGGGTGGGGGTTAGTGAGTTTTAAGCTCTGTTTCCTCCGTCTCTGAGGTTGAATGTCTACAACCCATCAACACATTTAACTTAAAGTTTCTAACTCGCTAACAATTATCCTTTAGATTCAGGGATTCAAGGAGTGACTGTCAAACTGAGACTCCTCTCTTAAGTAGAGTCAAAAGCTAGGTAAATTCTTTAAGTTTAACCTCTGAACCCCAAGACCTGCCAGTATGTTTGAAAGGCATGATATCTTTTTTTAAAAATAAATCACCAAAATGACTATTCATCACAGCCAAAAACTGTGAAGACAGAAAGTATTCGATTTCTAACTTTCCGATGGTCCTTGAACTAATTGTATGTGATGCACAGTTCTGTTGGAAATCTTAACCAAACCTAAGCTTAAAATTTGTGATATTTCATCTAAATCACTTTATTCTACATTTGTCATTTATAGATTCACCAAAAACAAACAATTTGCTCCAAACAGAATCTGTGAAAAAATAAAATAAAAATCAGCATTTCCCATCACAACCTTCAAAACATCAGTGAGCAAGCTGTCACTAACAGTCGTGATAAAAATTTAAGTTGAACTGCAGACTATGTTTGCATAAAGTAGACGAGAGGCAAGTCCAAATCCAATAAAAAAGAAAGTAGTTAATTAAAACAGTGACATAGAATCGCATCACATAGCTATGGCTATGCTGTTTCCATAGAGGTACAGGATTTTAAACTGAAAAATGAGCCCACAGCAAGTAAAATGTGACAGCAGCCAAAATCACCTGCTTGGTTTTCAGAGAAGTTAAGCAATGACAAAAGGCACAACTGAGGAAATTACTAAATCATACATCTATTTGCTATATCCGCTTTACTGTGTGGAGGGTCAGGAGATGCTAGTCCATCACTAACACAAAGAGGCAAACAACTATGCACGCTCACACTCAATTCTACAGCAAAAATTAGAATCACCAATTAACCTAGCATGCATGTCTTTGGACTGTGTTAGAAGGCCGGCAGAGACAGGAAGGACATGCAGGTTCTAAGGCAGCACTGTTGAACACTGTTCCACTATGTAGCCTCATCCCAAGATCATTGTAAATGTTAAATCTTACTGTAGCAGGAGCACACAGACAGACCAGTCAAATCAACAGTAACATGTGGTTTGTGAGCAGCTTCAGGTCAGTGTGTGCAGTACCTGTGGTGGAGCTTCGCTGCACCTGTACATAGGAGCGTAGTGTGATGTCGGCTGAGCCTCCAGATTCAAGGGGGATCGGATGGGCGTGGAAGTGTCTCAGCATGTCCGATACGGTGTGAAACCACAAGTGGTGGACGTGACACTGGCCGTTCTCATTGACTGACAACCGCAAATGCTGGGAGGGAGAAAGAAGGGGAGATAACATGAGGTGGAGAAAGGTTCGTAACACACAGAAGTGATGGACAGAGACAGCAAATGAGAAAGAAAATGAGACACAGAAAGGAAAAACACAGGAAGACAGAATAGCCATGTGAGACACAGAGAACATCTGAAACAAACAGACCAAGACAGAGGTCAGGACATTATCTCAGAGGCGTCTTGCTGTGAAAAAAGATCGACAGAATGCCAAGAGGACACCAGAGGAAGAGGCGGCAGCTGACACTTCCTCAACACTGCCGGCTGGCAGGATGTGATGTGCAGGAATCATGTTACATCAGGGAACACAAAACGTTGACATTACTGCAGCTTTTTCAGGGCCTGAACAACTTAGTCTGCAAAGACTGCAGGCCCAAACGTCAGGAGAACAAGAATGAGTTCTTTAAACGTTAATTCATTGTTTAAACTGAATCAACCACAAGTTTGAGAATCTATTAACTCTCTGAACACCAAAACCTGATGACATGTTTGAAAGACGTTATCTTTAAAAAGGAAAAAAAAAAAAATCACCAAAATGACAACTTATTAGAGCAAGAAACTATTAGAAAAAAGACAGAATTTGCATATTTTCATCTTTCAAATGTTCCTGAATTTCTCATCTTATCTAAATCTAAGCCTAAAATTGTGATGTTTCATCAAAATCACTTTATTCTACATGTGTCATTTAAACATTAAAAGTTTGTTTTAACCATGACTCTACAATTCTCATGAAAGTGGCAGATTTTATAATGCATTTAAAAATGAGCCGACAGTGAACAGAAATCTTACAGGAGCAAAAAGCACCCAGAATCTGCTTGGGGTTCAAAGGGTTAATGGCTTTAAGCCTTTTATAAAGCAAAAATAAATATTACGCTTTAAGTAATTCTATATTCTGCATGCCTTTGAATTCAGTACATTTATTTCTTTTGAACTTGACAAAAACAAACAAAGAGCACATCACATAATATAATGCTGCATCTCTACTCACCTTGGCTTTGCCCTGGAAGTTGAAGGTGAGGACGTACTCGCCCGGCCGCGTCTCGCTTTGACGAATCACAAAGAGTCCGTGACTCCTGGCTCCGCCTGCAAGCACCAGCTGAGCCGCCCGCACACGAGACAGCGTACCGTGGAACCATGGGTAACCCACCAAGCTGGCATCTCCATCTGAGTCTTTTGCTCCCTCACCACTACCTGAGCAGTGTCACACACAAATTCTTTATTTTTCTCCATCTGTTGTCTGTTGATTTTTATGCTCATGAATCCTCACCTACTTGGATTTTCCAGAGGTGGAAAAGCAAATGCCTGTGTTTTTACCTGCAGAGGAGTTGGAGCCCTGGGCTTCTGGGGACTGGAGGAAGCGCTCTAAAGGCATGTGGGACGGGTGCTGGGTGAAAGGAGGTTCCCTGCATCGGACTGAGGGGGCGCTGTAATGCTCTGCTGCCGTAGGACACGACCGCTCTGGAGCACGATACACTCCTAAACATGTTTTTATAAATGGGCGCATTCATCAGGATCAAAACATGTAAACATTATGCAACGTGGCACAAGAGTAGAGCCGAGTCTTTGCTCACCCTCAGAAAGCAGCTCACAGCTGCAGGAGGCCACCATGGAGCAGTCTTTGGATGCCTGACCATGAGGACATGACGCCAGCTCGATGTCATCGCCGCTGTCACTGTACACAAGCAGGCAGGTCAGGAGAACCGCAAGAACGTATACACATGCATACACATGTGCAAACAAACATCCCCAAGCCCCAACACACAACTCTACACACGGCCACATCTTACAAACACAAATAATCTCTCTGTTTATGTCCTGAGCTGCTCCGAGAATCGTCCACTACTCCAGGAAACTGAGGAGGAATGTCGGCGGTGTAAAGCTCGCCCATGTTTGTGCTCAAGCAGCCTGTCAAAAACTCCACTAATAGGATGATTAATGACTGTGTGTGTTTCCCCTCCTTCCCTCCCCTTCCCATCTACTCTCCATCCCTCGGTCTCTCTCTTCTCTCCATCTTCAGTCAACAGCAAATATTTATCTGGTGGTTTACCCAGGGTCTATGCAGTCCTGGATGTCAGCAACCCACGAGTTTTTCTGCAGGGAGTCGATGGTTTCCAGGATGTATTCTCCCCCGTTTTCCACCTGTGGAAGCAGCCAAACAGTCGAGTCACACTGAGCTCTGTTCAGTGGGTCACATCAGGGAAAATCAATGTTAACTCAGCAAACACGTGGACTACCTCATTTTCCTACAACCTGTTTTCAAACTCTGTTTTCCACGTAGATTTTTTGTGACATTTCAACTAATGCAGGTGTAGTTATGTAAAGGTAATGGACTTGGACTTGCTCTTATATAGCGCTTTTCTACTAATCAGAGTACTCAAAGCACTTTACAACAATTGTTCCCATTCACCCAGACACACACACATCAGTCAGTATACATTTATACACCAGTGGAACAGTCACTGGTAGGCAATTCGGGGTTCAGAATCTTGCGCAAGGAAACTTCGGCATGCAGCACATGACTAGTGAGAGCGGGAATCGAACCGCCGACCCTTCGACGACCTGCTCTACCACCTGATCCACAGCCACCCCAGATCCTACCTTGAGAACAAAGGTGTTGTCCTTGTCAGGCATCTCTAACGGCATGGTGGTCCTCACCTCCACGATGGCTGACAGAGGGATGCTCACTTTGGGCTTTGAGGACTACAACCAAACACAAACAAACATTCATGTTAAAATGCCCAAATTAACCATTACTACATATATTTAATAACACATTAGAGGCTTTTTGGACATAAAATCAGGATTCTATCCATTTTTTTCACACATATATGGACTCAGGCTGCAGTGTTAGCAGGTTAAGCTGTTTTTCAGCTCCTCCTGGGGGATCACAAGGTGTTCCTAAGTGAGATATGTAATACCTCCAGCTAGTTAGGATTTAAAAAAGCTCTACTATCCAAACTGATAAAGTAGGGATTCAAACCCTACGTGCAGAGAACAATGGGTTATCAGTCCATCACTTTAACCTTTCTGGGTGTCCTCCAGGGTCTCCTCTCAGTTGGATGTTCCCAGAAAATTTTTAAAAGGCACAAAGGAGGCATCCTAAGCCAATGCCCAAACCACCAGATATCCAACTCCAGATGTCTAAGCTCCACATCGCATCTCTAAGCCCAATCCAGCCGCTCAATGAAAGAAACCCATTTGTATCTACAATCTCATCCTTTCAGTCACTACCCAGAGGTCATGACCATAGATGAAGATTGAAACATAGATCTAGAACTGCTAAAGTACTGCAGGTCAGGATTCAGAGCTGCAAATTGTTGCACTTTGTTTTCAATAGGTTAGTCAGGAGGTAAACAGCTCTTTTTGAAGATGTCTCACATTTCTTCTGGGAGCTCAGAACTGAATACTCCTCTTGGATGAGAAGTAAAAGGTCTTTAATAATCAAAAAGAGAAGTCCAGTTGAATTTTTAGTGAAACTCCTACTATAGTCATGAAGTATGACTAAGAATCTACACAAACATGTCAGTCAGGAGCCTCACAAGGTCCTCAGATGAAAGAGTCACAAGACTGCTGCCAGAGTTGGGAAATTAAACTACACAAATTTAGCATATTTAATAGCTCTTCTGCAGTACAGTATGTTTTATTTACCAGTAATATGTGCTTTATCTTACTGTGCAATAAGAAAGGAAACAGTATCATCAAAAGGCCCGTAAAAACGTATTAAATAGTCTAAAAAGAGAACCTCCGGTATACTTGATAATCATGAACTACAGCCAAAAAAAGTTGGAAATCCCTGTTCTGGTATTAAGACAATAAACATGACTGTGTTCCCTTAAGCTTGGAGATCAGAGTGGATTTCATTTAATTTTGTAACGACATCTTTTATAATCATTCTGCTCCAGAAGACAAACAATGCATCACTCCCTGTGTGGCAGTGCGATTTTCTGCCAGTGTGCTATCACCAAAAACCAGAATAAACAATTATGAACGGTCCAGGGTTAAATTACATCCTGTGTTACATCCTGTAGGAGGCAACTGCAACACTTTTAAAAGGAGCAACTATATATTTTCTAAAACAACCCTACATAAAGCTTTAAATTAGTGGTACAGGTTTAAATAGAACCATCTTTAGTGTGAAACGCACAAACCCTAAAAGTTCTCGTCAAACATAATAATTTAGGGGCCGCATGCAGTCAAAATTATTGGTGCAGCCTGAGCAGCGACGCACTACGCCCCCAGATTAAATAACTCATTGAAATAAAATGAGGCCAGCATAAAAAGAGTAGAGAAGAGTTTACAAAAAAAGACTGCAGGATCTGCAAAAATATCACCACAGCTCAGTTTTTACGCAGTCTCTTATTTCTTGCTGCATCTCAGCGATTATTCCTGCTGACTGACCAACAAACACGAAGCAGGAAGAGTTTACAAGAAGGTGGACACAGAAAACAGCCTGGCCTCAGTGTGCCCTCTGCAGAGACTCGGATCCAGACGATAATCTTAACAGATCCAGCGAGTGTGTTTGAGGCACTGAGCTGTGTGTTTGTATGCATCCACGTCTGTGCGTGTCAGGAGAGGCAGAGCGAGAAGGAGGCTGACTGATAGTCTGGCAGAAGCTTATCAGTTCATCTGTCTGGAGTAACACTGTTCTCATCTTGATCCGTCTGTGCAGCTGGGTGCCGTCCACGCCCACAAGTCCTTTCTTTGGATCAGATGTCAAAAACCGCTTCCTGTATTAACCATTTGACCATTTCCTGTACCTCTCTGCTCAGGACAACATGAGGTTAGCCTGTGTGCACATTGTGTGTTCAGAGACATAGCTGATGAAACCAGTAGTGTGTTCTCTGCTGCACAGCTCATGAAATCTTGAGAAAAATCAAGTACAGATGGCGTGAACCTTCACACATTCATTTTTCTGTCTGTTGGGCAGTTAAGTCTTCATCTCTAATAGTATCTAAACATGCAGATCATTTTGTTTTTATTTGTGTATGTTTTTTTTGGAGTGTTGGCAGAGTGAACTTCTTACTTAATAGTTGCCTTTTGAGAAGCAGCATTAACTTGAAGTAATGTTTATGGTCACCTAATGAATCTAAGTCCAATATTAACTTTCCTTTTTGCTCTGTTGTTGGTCTCCGCCATCAGTTGATAAAATTGTCTGGCTCTGTAGCTGCTAAACACTCCACTGTGTCAAATAAGAGTTGCTGGCTGCATCTGGAAATGATGCCGATGAAAGCGGCTCAACAACAGTGAATTGGAGGAACTTAAAAGAAGCTGTGATGTTCCGAAGAGCAGAGGATGACCGCAGATTTAGGAGGGGATAATTCTCTCCACATTACACATGTTGTTTAATCCTGATAATAGTCTAATAATGCTGATTAGTGTAGTGATTTCCCATTTCCTTCAACATGAGGTGGAAATCTCCACCGTGCATATCTCAAAACCTCAGAAGCAAAACAGAAATGATCAGCATGGTTAGACACCAACAAAGGGAAGTGAAAACATACACACTTTGCAATTTAGATGAATCTACTCTTTAAGTTCCATAAAGTCTGCCTAAAGTCTGACAACAGAAAGAACTGTCAGATTTTCAACTTTCCAACAGTCCTTGAAGTACTCATCTGTGACATGCCATTCCATCTGGAAACCAAATCTAACTTCAAAATCATGATATTTCATCAAAACCATTTGATTCTATACGTCTTGGTGAAAAAAAAATGTATTGCAGTAAAAAGTAACACACAGTGAGTAAAATTGTGACGGGACCATTCGTCTGGAGGAATGGAGAAATTTCTTCTGAACTACTATAATGACAGGACTTTAAAAAGACAAATTGCTTTGAGAAGTCATCATTGTGTCGTTACTGTGTATGTGTAGCTGTGTTTCTGTATTTGTCAAGGAAAGAGCCGGATCTGGTGGCAAATGTTATTCCGCTAGTTCATGGCAGGAGAATGTAGTTCTCCAAGCTGAAACAAGCTGAACTGTGACTGGCAAAAGTGTCCTGAAACAGAAAAAGGTAGCATTCACTCAGATATTTAAAAAAGGAAAACACTCTTGCAATTACATTTTCACTTAAAGCATCTGATGTGTTACAACTTTTACTCTCATTGTTGCACATCTTCATAGCTTGTTTTTGCCCCATTTTTGGTCTCCACCTCCTCATGAGAAAATTATCTGGCTCTCTTGCTGGCTACATCTGGAAATTACGCTGATGGAAGCAATGAAGCTGAATGACAACAGTAAACTATCCATCCATTCTCTATACACCACTTTATCCTCACTAGGGTCGCGGGGGGTGCTGGAGCCTATCCCAGCTGACTCAGGCGAAGGCAGGGGACACCCTGGACAGGTCACCAGTCTGTCACAGGGCTACATATACAGACAAACAATCACACTCACATTCACACCTACGGGCAATTTAGAGTAATCAATTAACCTCAGCATATTTTTGGACTGTGGGAGGAAGCCGGAGTGCCCGGAGAAAACCCACGCATGCACAGGGAGAACATGCAAACTCCATGCAGAAAGATCCCAGGCTCAGGCCGGGACTCAAACCAAGGATCTTCTTGCTGCAAGGCGAAAGTGCTAACCACTCTCACCACTGTGCAGCCCAACAGTAAACTAGAGGGACATAAAAGAGCTTAAAGAAGCTGTGACAGAATGAATTGCAAAAGTGGCACGGAACAGAATAATTTAGCATATTCTCAGACAACATTTGAAAATAAAATCCTCGTACAATCAAATTGGGATTTTTCCTCAGTGCTGATGCTACATGAGGACAAACAGCCTCGGATGTGTTACAACTGCTACTCTAGCTGCTACTTTGGGTGATGTGAACCACAGAGTGGGTCACTCTCGGAAGCTGCTGCTGTGTCATAATGCGGGCAATTATCGTGCTGCAGTCTCTGCCACACAGACTGATGGTCCTGACAGGGACGGAGCCAGGAGCCGGTAGGAGTGAAATTTTATGAGTCAGTTTATCTTTCCGACACTGTTGACTCTGCACTGTTATGATTTGTAAGATACGAATAGGATGGCAGAGATAAAACAACTCTGAGAGTGTCTGCAGCGCAGGCCTGCCGAGATGCGTGTGTTTAATTAATGTGTCATCAAGGCTGTAACCGCTGCTCTGAAGTCCCTCCTCATCTCAGCCTCGTCCACGGCTGGTAATAATTTTCCCACATGTGGACATTAATAGAACATTACAGATGAAACTGCTGAAGCATGATGATTAAGGTTTATTTTATATGTTCCTCTTGTGGCTCAAGTGACTCACAAAACTATTTTGGTTCCTATTTTCAGTTTGTCACCGAAGCCGGTTTGCCAGCGACGAGGAGGCAATCAATATTTATTTTTTGCACACGGAAGGGAAACTTTGTGATCCTGTCGCCTTAAAGAAATCAATGTAACAGCTTCCCCTCTCTCTCCGGTTTGTTCCACCAGCTCTGTCTCTCCCTCCCACGCCTGCCTCCCACCTGTCCTCACCCCTCTCCTCCCCCACTCCGCAGCTTTATCCCCACATTCCCACCAGCCGTGATCAAAGGACAGTGGCAGATTTACACACACTCAGCTGCACAGCCTCATGGCCTACTTAAGGTCAGGGGCAATGATCTGGAAATCCCATACAGACAAAAGTGAAGGGTGCATGTGTGCACGTGAGTGTGTGGTCTGACCTGTGTGACTGAGCGTCAGGAGGGCTGCATTATCAGGCTGAATTTAAACGTGGGATTCACAAAGAGCAGCAGCTACTGATTGTTTTCATTACTGATTAAAGTTGATTTTTGCCTACTGTCCAACAAGGATTAGAGATTCAGAAATTCACCAACACTGCTGTGATAAGAATGTATTGTGGTCCAAAACAAGACGCTGACCTCAAACCCAAAATAAGGCTGTGGTATGAAAGAAACACTGAATTTCCGGATTTTTTTTTTGTGAATAAAATTACAGATGTGAACAATTAGTTATCTGTTTTTGTTTGGTGAGGATGATGGAAAGATCTAAATAGCATGAAATACATTAAGCCCTGGACTCCAAAACATGCAGGCAGCTTTAAAAATCTCCATACAACATTATTTTTAGAGCTAGGAGATGGTAAAAACAGGAAGAACTGTCTGTTTTTCAACTGTCAGGTGGTTCTTGAGCTACCCATCTGTGACATGCTGGTCTACTGGGAATATTATTCAAATCTAAGCTTAAAATCGTGATATTTCATCAAAAACACTTTATTCTACATGGTTAATTCAAAAAGTAGGATTCTGTAAAAACACAAAATCTGCATTTCTTGGCACAATCCTCAACATATTAGTGACTCTGATCAACAGTCACATGACAAACATTGAGGGACTTTTTGGCTGAACTGCAGCCTGTGTTTATACTGAGCAGAGAAGAGTATGGAAACAAACACCTGTGGGCCCTTGGAAAAATGTTGTACATGTTGACTCCAGATTTTTGATAAAATAAACAGAGAAATTCAACATCACTTTTTTCTTTTATTTTATGATTTCTGGCACAATTTTGCTATACTGCACTAAATAATTTTCGAGTTCTCTACTCCTACTAGTCATGGTTGTGCCGTTTCCACAGATGTGCAGGACTTTATTGCAGTGAAAAATGACCCTACAGGTAGTAAAAATGTGACAGAAGATAAAAATGCCCAGCAGCTGCTCGGGGTTCAGAAGGTTAAATAAAATTTTGTGACAAGATGAGAAGAACTTTTAGCTGAAAAAGTGAAGAATACTTTTTCCGGGGAGCAAAATTGTTTCATTTGAATAATCTGTACAACTAAAAAAGATACTGAAGTTATAATAATGCAGCACAAATTAAAAATTAAACATAAAGCTGCTTGTTGCTTTTAAAATTTGAAGATGTGAGGACTTTCAATAATTTGTCATCACTTCAGTAGAAAAAAACAATTAGTTGATTCATCAGACAGATTGATCCATTACATCACAGTCCATGATTACTGCTTTGCTCGACTCCCCACTATGTTGTGTGTTACCTTGGGTGGCACATAGAATTCCAGCAGGAACCTTTCCCCTCCTTCATCCTTCTTTGTCTTCCTCAGCAGCAGACGACATTTCTGCCACTGAGCGGCCCCCATACAGTTTGTGTCGTCGGCCACCATGTACCTCAGCGCTCCCTCCCTCTGGATCTCCAGCAGCTCGGCCTTGTGGCCCTGGGACCCTCTGGGAAGCCGGAGCTTTTGGGACCACTTCTCTCCCCCTGCAACCTCCCCCCCTCCTCCCCCGTTGGCCTTCCTGGCCCCAGAGGGAGCGTCAGGTTCGGGGGAGGCCCGCCTGTGCCACATCTCCTTCACCCCGTCCACCACACACAGGCTCATGTTCCTCAGAGAGAAGCCCTTCTTGAAGCGAGCCTTCGGGTGGCTGACCGACACGTCCTCGGAGCTGCGGGACTGTCCCAGAGCCGACACCTTGTGAGTCGTCTGGGGGCCTCGGGAGGCCGTGCTGCCGCTGCCTCGCCCATCTATCCCTCCCCCTCCGCTGTCCATGCTGTCCAGGGATTCACTTGAAGCCCCGGCGTCCTTGCGTCTCTGGTAGAGGTCGTGTCCGTAGGACAGTGGGCAACCCTGGATTCCCAGGAAAGGAACGATGCTGTACTTGGGTGCCGCGTTGGAGCCGTCCTCCCCTGGAGAGGACGCCTGGTTCTCCCGGGCCTGGGTCAACGCTGCAGAGAAGCACTCCAGGAAGTGGTGGGCAAAGTGCTGTGAGAAGCTGGCATCGGCACCGGGCGAGTCGTAGCACGGGTTCTCTGACAGAAAGCGCTGGAACTTGTCAGCAAAGTCTGCAGCAGAGGCTCGAGCATGGAGCTCACAGAACTCTCGCCAGTCAGGCAGTGGGCACGAGGAGGAGAGCTCCGGGCTACCAGGCACCACCGCTCCGTTCATCACTGGGCCATGCCAACCCACCAAGGAGAGGCTGAGGAGGAGAAGAGGAGCAGAGTGTTAGTGTGGAAGCTACAACAGCATGTATTTGTGGAACTCCTAGCTTTGGATCACACATACAACAGTCGTGGAACAGCTTGCCTGTGTGATGGTGCAAAGAATAAAAGATGTGTGAATGAAGCAGACTGTGAACCAGCTTGTGTGTGTCATTATATTATTTATATCCTGATGATATGAGAAATGAGGTCCTTGTTTGCTGATTTTCTGTAGCAGGTACATGAATAAAATGCTGCAAAAGTTTTACTTTTTCTTGCATTTTTATGCCAGAATTATTAAACCATTCGCATTCAAATCTCCTTTAATCTGCACCTTTATCACATTCCATCGTGTAAAATGAGCAACTTAACATCAAAGTAATAATCTGGACCTCAGCCAGGACCCTAAAAGGAGTGAGATCATGAGTTCCATTCAAAAAAAATGTGATCCAGCATCAAAAAGTAAGTCTCAACATTGCCTTTGGTTCTGTTTAACATCTTATTCCTTTGATTAATTGTTTAGATTTCCCAACAGAAGTGTCTCTGTCCTGTGAAGACTACGTCTATAAATCCAAAACATTTGATAAGTCAAAGAAAACAGCCCTGTTGTCAGTTTTGGTCTGGTGTTTTTAATGGTTTATTTAGAAGCGAAAGGTTTTTCTCTCAAACATAGCAGTGAAAAGTGAGATCTTTGCCTGATAGCATCAGAGTGTGTCTGTTTACACGTGGCAAATTTGTGCAGTGGGAAAAATAGCTTTGGTGCTAACCTTGCTAACAATACTTTTTACATGCTTACATGTAAATGTTCAGTTTATCTTGCACTCCGTCAAGTAAAAGAGGCTCGTTGTGCTTTTGTTGGTTGCTTACCAGAACCGGTAATAGGTTTCTGAAAAGTCAACATGGTTTTGGAGTTGGATTTTATCACTACTTGTCGGTTTAGCATCCACTTGATAGTGCTTCAACTGTATTTTTACATTTTCATTAGGACATTTTTTTTTAGAACAAAAGAGGAAAAAATGTCTATTTATATGTTGATCAAGCAGCAACCTCTGAGGTTGCAAATGCATAAGTGGCAAAAAATACAGTTCCTTGAATGGCCACTTGAAGCTGGTTCCAAAAGCAAGCCAATTCACATGAATCCCCTTGTTAAAATTACCAATTTACAGTGGAAATTAATATGTTTACAGCCTGGTACTAAAATAGTTTTGGTCTCTATTGCTAATTTACCTGCTTGTGACAACTGTGCAGAGAGTTAGATTCCATATAACTCACTGGTTTAAATTATATTAAAGCTTAAAATGATGCATAATTAAGGGGCAATCTATGGCCAAAATGCATTTGCCTGGCTGACTTCAGTTCCTACACTTTGCCTGTATTTATTTGCCCAGTTATTCCCCACCTAGGTCCCTTGTGCTTTACTCCGTTTTTGAGGATTATTTACTTTCCTTGCACTGTTCTAAACCCATCTAATTTTCTGCCTGCCTGGACCTCTGAAACCTGAACCAGCTTGACAATACAGCTCACTTCTGTCTGCCTGCTGTTGTGCATTTGGCAGCTACAGCTCCAACAAGCAGCATCTTATTTCCATGTTGTGGTGGGAATATATTTTCATTTGACGAGTCCAGAATCTGTGACAGCTCCAGATTATGAGCAGGATTGGCATGTCACGAAGGTTGGAAGTCATTTTCTGAGCAGATTTGATGCGACAACAGATCGAAAGGAAACGATCCAAAAAAGCCAGTTTCCGTCAGATGTGCGCCTCACCAACTGATCATTTCTGACATGCACTCAAATTATCGGAATTATCTGGAAGTGTGTTCTGTCAGAGCAGGTTAACACCAACTTGAACGCAACACGAGCTGAGCGTCATTCACTCATTGCCGTTTTCCGGAGACAACGGTCGCTCTCATCCTTGCATTCCTCTGCTCTCCAGCATGTGTGTGTTCGTATGATTCAGTCCTCGGCCCTGCCTCCCCCCTTGGCCCCAGCAGTGCCAAACCACATCACATCACTGATAAAAGTCTGCGCCACAGTGGGGATCTAACACACAGTCATACCAGCGTTGTGTCAGTAGCAACATCCAATGACAGTTTTCACCCCCCCTCACCTCTCTCTTCCTCAGCACATCAGTGACTAATACAGCATCAGTGAACAGCGCCAAACCATCAGACACATGTTGGTTTGATTATTGCCATAAATCACGCAGATAAAAAGAAGATCTTGTTTGAGTGGGCAGGCTGGGCAGCATAGGGATGGGCGACACTCCCCGAGCTGTAAAAGCGTATTCTCAGAGCTGCTGGGCTTCTATTGGCAGTTTGCTCAAATGTTTGCTTGCTGAAATTGCACTCTCAAACCGAATCGAGCATACATTTGTTCTGCAGAGTTTCCTGGAATTTCTCCTGCAAGCGGCTTTATTGTCATTTTCAAAGGCATCGACATGGGTTGCCTTTTCAGAACGGATTAGCGCGAAAAAAAAAACTCTCCGCTGGAATGAAGTCTGACACGCGTGTTCAACTACAAGCCAATTGCTTTCTGTCGTCTTCTTCTCACGCAGATCTGAAACAAACTGTGTGCCAGATCAGAGACAGGATATGATAAATGAATGCCAGATCTCTGAAGAACGGCTTCTTAGCTCGGCGTGTGGAGAAACTCTTGGATGCTGAGACCTGGTGTCAAAATTTCAGAGGAATGCTGTGACACTAGAAAGCACAGGAAAAGGTGGGATTAGAGAATAATAAAAGGAAAACAGCAAAGTAAATGTTTTTCTTATCTGCGTGGATGTCCCCAAGGAATCTAAAGTGCAGACACTGTGGACATTTAGCTTCATTGTGCTTCTTTCCT
The DNA here is from genome assembly GCF_021347895.1 of Acanthochromis polyacanthus. Classification (NCBI taxonomy): domain Eukaryota; kingdom Metazoa; phylum Chordata; class Actinopteri; family Pomacentridae; genus Acanthochromis; species Acanthochromis polyacanthus. The sequence goes on from NC_067125.1 coordinate 35,177,338, forward strand.
TGTGGGTGGTACAAGGGTATCAAATTAAGCCGTTTTGATTTGATTTCTGAGACTTGGGTTTGTTGCCTGAATAGTAGCGAAACATGAATGAGAAGGATTGTGTTGTTGTTCTTAAGAAAGAAAGAAAGAAAGAAAGAAAGAGTGCTGACTGCAAATTTCAGAGATTAGAATTCAGCCCCATGCATTCAGACAGAAAGTCAAATTATTCACATGTGATAAATTTAATTGTATTTAAATTTTTAGTAATAACCCTCTGAACCCAGAGCACAGCTGTACTCTGGTGCAGGACCTTATATTCCCGTAAAAATGGGCACACCTATGGAAACAGCATGACCATAGTAAGAAGCATGGAGAACTGAAAATGTCTTATTTTCAATATGACACAGAATGACATTTCTAAAAAAAAAAAAAGTAAATTTCTTTAATTTATTTTACAAAAACTTTAAAAAAAAAACTGGAATAAACATGTACAACATGCGTTACTAATTCTGGGAAAACAACGGTGACTCTACGTACTATAGATATTTTACTAACTACATTTTTTGCTTGTCATACTCTGTCTTCTCTGTATGAACACAGCTTGCAGTTCAGCCCAGTTCAGCCAAAGAGTAGTTAAATTTTTGTCACGACTGTCGGCCACAGTTGAGTCACTTACAGTTTCAGGGTTGGGACGACGGGTGCAGAATTTTCTGATTTTTTTTTTTTTTACAGAATCTGGTTAGTGCAAACTGCCTGTTTTTGACAAAATTTTAATATGACATTCAGAATAAAGCAATGTTGCTGAAATTTCAGAGGTTTTCCAGCAGTACATGTCACAGGCAATCCTTTGAAAAGCTAAAATCTTTCTGTTTTTACAGTTTCTTACTGTGACAAATAGTGTAATTTTAGCAAATTATAAAAAATAAATTATCTTTCAAACCCACTGGAAGGTTTTGGGTCTCAGAGGTTTAATACAGGTTAATTTTAACAATTTGGCTGCTTGTGAAATTCTAATTATTGGGGCGTTCTTGGGCTTCCACGGTCTGCCTACAGTCTGCAGAGAGTTGTCGATGCACTGGGCTTAAATTCATTTGCTAGCAACTATATCAATTAAGAATTCATATTGACATATATATACATGTAAATTATAGCTTATTATAAAGTATTAAAAAGTGCATTCAAACATTTTTAATTGGTTTAATATCACACAGTGCAAATACCAGCGACAGAGAGACTTTTAACACGTTGTGCTGTTATACTGCTGATAAGTAAATGTTTAATTCCCCAATAAAATGTGCAAGTGGCACAGTAGATGAATATTTGGAAGGAAAATCCCTCTCCGTTCATTCATGAATCCATCCTTTCATTCATTTAAGCATCCATCCATTCAAGCCACACAAGATTTGTAAGCTAAACTACTAATCACCAAGTGTTGTTGTAATAATTATCTCGTTCCCCTTGTGAGAGTGTGAGTGTGTGTGTGTGCGTACACTGCTGCTGTTGCTGGCAGGGAAGTCAATATCCATTCAGCTATTTAAAAACCTGCACTGAGCCAACTTTCCACTCATTCAGCAGAAAAACAACAACACACAGTGAGGTGCATTTCTCAAACTCCTGCCCTTCCGCAAAGATGAGGATGTGCCTCTCTCAAGGATACTGAACTTACTGTACGCCGACGCCCCCCCCCCCACACACACACAAAAACACACACACACACACACTCAGTCATCGAGTCAGCATGAAACTCAAGCCATGAGACGCTGGAGGAAGTGGACAGCATTATGGTTTTCTGAGGCTCAGCAAACTGGAGCAGACTACATACTGAAAAGGTACACTGTGATATAAAGATTCAGGGAAAGCAAAAATAAGAAAAATACAAGAGATGGATGAGGAAAGAGGAGCGGTGGTTGTGATGGTGTAGATGACTAGACAGGGGGCAATAATTGAGTACATTTACTTGCAGGCCGTGCTTTACTACAGTTTTTTTCCTCGCAATTTTATGCTACGTTTGTACTTCCAGAACACATGCTGGAGAGAAATATTTGACTGTTTACTCCATCACATATGTCCAACATCTGTATTTCCTTTACAGTTCAGGATCTTAAAGAGAAAGACATAAAAAGCTTCTAAAATATGACACAATGCTAAAGATTAAAACAATGCTGTGAACCCTTGTAATAAAACATTGTCCAGTTGTCTTTTTTAAAATACAACCTTTGATATATCCTACAAACTGATATACAATTAATTTGCCGTATTAATTGCATTTTAAAGGGCGACTAACGGATCGGTTTGGAAAATGTACATGTCCGTTTGAGAGCTGCGTATGGTCGTTTTTTATGGGACCTTCTGGGAGGATCCTCGACAGCGCAAAGTCTGCAGCAGCTCTCAGGGGAAACAGCTGAATCTGAAGCTGCTCAATGCTTCACTAATGTCACTGGCTTTGAGTTTGGAGTTTGTCTGTCTGCTGTTTTGGCGCCGAGTTTTTTGCTTAAGACAGACTCAGTTATAAACTGCTCTGGGAAAGAAAAAAAGCCATGTTGCAGACCAGAAAACCAAAAGAAAGAGTTCACATTTAGAATCCATCTATTGGTTGGCTGATATGTTTATGGCATTACGCTGATAAAAAAAAAAAGATGTCTGGGAAAATTTAGAAATAAAGACAGTTTGTCCAGCAGAGCGGCTTTCGCTCCACTGTTTACAAGACTGTCTGCAGCGCATGTAGCAGAGTACACATCACGGAGCAGAGTCAAGGTTTGTCTTGACAGTAAGTTGCTAACTACTTTGTGAAATGCACTGCTGGAAAGTTAATAAACCATCAACCTTATCATTTTTCCCCTTTTAATATAAAATATATTGATACGCATACATCAATATCAGAATTTCTGATGTCATATAATCAGTGTGAGTCCTAAAAGTCCAGCATCAATCGGGCTCTAGTTAAAGTTCTTGTAAAACAGTGTAAAGCTGAGAGGAACTACTGCTGTCATCATTTTTTGTACAATCCTATTTATCACTTTTATTTAATACATTGGTATGGATTATGGTAACTTAAAGTAGATTTTTCTCTTAATATTTTGTAATTTTGATTTAAAAGGGATTTTGAATGATAACTTCATGGTCTGTACATATTTGTATTGGTACATTCACTTTGGGATTCTAGGATCTGAGCACATTTTCCACCTCTGGAGGGGGGCATGTTTTAGCTCCACAGGCCAGCTGCTAAAACAATCAGCGAGTGTGTGGAGGTGGAGGAGACAAGCGGAGCATAAAGAAAGGGAGACAAACTGCAGGACAAGAGGGAGCAGAGGCACCATGTAGATTCTCACATCTCCACAACTCCCGTCAGAATTTTTTTTCAGCTCCGACTGGACGGAAGCAAAAATTAAAAAAAAAAGAAAAGAAAAGAAAAAAATATACTAAAGGGAGTCGTGGGGAATCTAAAAATGTCCACCTCCATCCTTGAGGCTTCAGGAATCCCTTTTCCTTCCTGTATCTCTTCCCTATCTGTTGTAAAGATCTGCCACCACTGTGCCCCCTCCTCCTGCTGCTGGTTCTTTACCCCGGGGAGCGGGGCAGATATCTCTGTCAGATGGTTGGGAGTTGTGTCTGTAACAGTAAACTGACCGGGGAGGAGAGGAAAGAGACATTACCATGCAGGGGGAAGCGATCGGCTGCAACCTGCAAAACACATCGGGCAAGATCCGTTCACCTCGTGTAGCGCGTCGAGTCCTCGCAGGACTGAACCATGCAGAGCCAGGAAATACACGTCTGATTAATACTGCGGTGATGTGGGCAGTAATATAGAGCTACTGAGGAAATGATACTACAGCTGAATATAACAGATGGATTTGTGTTTTTAAAGCTGAAGAGACCTCCAGAGACAAACACTGTACGTACAGTCTAACAGAGCCCTGTATGCGGCTTCATGCCAGCAGCACCGCGGACCCTCGCTGATTGGCTGATGACCATGATGGGTGATGTTGTGCTCCCACCCCGGGGAGTTTGGGCCTAGGCATGTTTTCTAAGATTAGCCTGCTCCACAGCACAGGACACAGCTAGCGGCACACTGAGCACAGTCCAGTTCTGTGCACATCTTCAATGCTATGTGGATCCGTTAATCATGTGTTCTTATACAAGATGTAAACATTGCAACGCTTAGATATGGACTGAAGATAAGGAAGCTCTGTCAGGTTGGAAAAAAACATATTTTAAGTTAATAAAACTGTCCCCTAAACCTATTTCCTTGTATCAACTGCCATTTTTTTTATTTAAATATCATCATTAGTTAGTACATTAACACATGAATGCAATATATTAATGTCAAAATCTGCCTTTGCAGCCCAAGCATATCAAACAGAGATCCAGACAGCAGAACGAACACGATATCCGTTTTGTTTTGGTGCTGAAGGAGGACAGAAACAATGGCAGACTTTGACACAAGAAGGAAGTCGCGGGAACAAAAACTGACAAAGTCAAAACAATACAGATTAGCACAGCAGACACCCAGGAGAAGATGACAAGAAAGAAAGACAGAACTACTGCAAACACCAGCTTTAACGCTAGATTAAAAGAAAGGATGATGGAAGTGGAAGGAGATGCAGACATGAGATAAGAATCCCAGCATAGGGAGACTGAAGATAAAGATGAGGGAGGAAGATCAGATGTTGTGGCAGGAGAAAGAGCAGAAATAGGGGTCAACAGTGATGGACCTCCACCTTCACCTCAGAGCAGCCGGTCAGTGACCTTTAACCTGAACACTGATAACCTCCTTCCTGTCTAGTGCGCCTGGAAGAGTTTCTATCAGTGACAAACTGGGGAGGAGAGTGATCATGCACAGACGGACATTATGGAAGCTGCATACACTGTAAAAATTTGAGCTGTAGATAAAAGTGCTGTTTTGGATTAATGTCATTCATCTTTCTGCTTTTGTGGATTTCTGTTGACTTTAAATCACACTTTGTCCCTTTAAACCAGCATTCCAGTTTCAGTGAAAACATGAAAATTAGGTTTAAATCAATGTTTCTATAAAAATTTAGCTTGGTGGCCAGCTAAACATTGCTCACTTCCATTAACATTTCCTGTATGAATTTAGGCTGTTGTATTTTACATCCGCAAAACATTTTGAATCAGAGCTGCAACCATTAGTCGATTAATCGCTCAGTTGATAACCATTAAATTAAACACCAGCTACTTTGTTAATTGATTAATCTGTCTGTGAATTCTCTCAGTCAAGCCTCTTAATTGTTACTTTCTGGTCTCTTTGTCTGCTTGGGGAAAACTGAATATTTTTGAGTTCACAAAAAAAGGGCTTTTGAAAACACAAATTAACACTTTTCAGCATTTTCTGACCAAATAATTCTGAACGCTACATACACTGTAAAATGTGCATTTGAGGTGTAGTTGAAAGTGCTGTTGTGTCTTTTCCAGCAACTTGAAATCACACTTTGTCCTCTTAAACCGGTATTCTACTTTCAGCCAAATGAAAATTAAGTTTAAATCCACGTTTCTAAAGCACTTTCTGCAGCCACTCATCTGCTGTTTTCTTCCAGTAGGATTACAGAGTAAAGAAAAGGAAACAACAGAAAGTCTAATGACAAAATTATGCTTTACATACTAACTAAAGCAAATACATAAATTGGCAAGCTGCCCTTAAAATTACATTGTTCATGTGAGAGCGATTAAATGATTTAAATGCAAGCGGAGCTACTATTATTGCTTAAATTGCATGTTACCAATGGAAGCAATTCATTCAAGTTGGTGCAACAATCGTCTTTTTTCAGTGCAGTCCTGATCCAGACGCTGATAAACCAGCAGCATGAAGCTATCTGTGTGTTTGTGGATTCAGACCGACACAAGCGGTGATAAGAATCCAGACATGATGAGAAGATGGAGAATTCCTGAGGACCGAATCATAAATATAGCAGAGCAGCCGGTTTACCAGCCACGTCTAATGATGTAGGAAGCTCGGCCTCATCACACAGATATTAAACACATCAATTAGCGTGTCCTCTAAAGGCAGGATGTCCTCCCTCTTTCTCTCCCTCTTTTCTTTTTATTCCTCCCTCCTTTTCTCTCCCTTCCTCTGGCAAGCAGCGACAATGTAAATGTTGAGTGAGCTCAGGCATCCATATGGCAGCCGGTGATAAAGGACGGAGCGCGTGGGAGATGCACATTGCGCCACTGACTTCCATTTCCTGTCTCTCACCCACCAGGTCTAACTAATTTCACAGATGACCACGGGCCTCTCACGGAGACGAGCGCAGGAGGAAAACACTGAACAACCTGTGCGAGCGTCGAGCGTGTCAGTTACCGGAATAGATGGGCTTTTAATTTGGAGCCTCAGAGTGAAGCTGATGTGAAAAACAGCCTGACAATGGTACAGACAGGGATTTATACTCACACGGCTCAGTGGAACATAAAGCAGCATGAATTTTTGCTCTATTTGACACAGCATACGTTTGTGGTGTTTTTGTTGGCCAGCTATAGGTCAGTCACTTCCATTAACACTTTCTGTACGAATTCAGAACAACGTATTTTACGTCTGCTAACATGCTTGCCTCAAAAAATATCATATACAACAAAATGGTGAATAAGAGCTGCAACAGTTAGTTATCAGCTATTAAATTAAGCATTTTATTTACCGATTCATTGCTTTGCGTAATTTTTAAAGGAAAAATTCTCTGATTTCAGGTTCTTAAATGTAAATATTTTCTAGTTTCTTTCCTCCTCTTTGACACTAAACTTAATATTTGTGGGGTAGTGGCCAAAATAAGATATTTGAGGACATCATGTTAGACTTTGTGACACATTGAGTGTTTTTTTTTTTTTTGCCATTTTCTAACTAAACAGCTAATAACAAAAATAAATCGACAGATGAATCGACAATGGAAATAATCGTTAGCTAATTTTATATTGATAACTAATTATCTCAGCACTTGAAATTTAGCACCTATTATGCACATTTTTCTGAGAAGGTGCAGGATAGGCTTTTATTCAGCTTCAGTGGCATAGCATGAGTCAAAGTACTGAAAAACCAATATAAATGTTGACTGCTAAATGCTGCTGAAAGATATGAATATAGACATAAAAAACTTTTAGCACAGGTCATGATAAAATGAATTGTTACAATATTGAAGACTTCAGATTTAGAAAGATGTAAATGAATAAGCACCAATAGTACATTTAGATTTTAACCTTGGTAAAGAATCAGAATCAGTTCCTCATTTAAGCACGTATGGCTGAATTACTCCCACATTATGCCTTCCCCTTTAGCAGCGTAGAGTTGTTTTACAGTGTCTGAGGAGAGCTGTAGGTGAGCTGGTGTGCCTGAGCTGCAGTGAGTGGGGAGGAGCACATGAAGAATGAAGCAGGGATTCATATATCTTCACGCTAAACCAACAGTGTAAAGTTACATCTAAGCCATTTTAAGGCACGGAGGGATTATTTTCATGGAAAAACCCTCTAAATATATAACGTTCACACACAGAGAGGCGAGTTATTTTGGGGTAAATCAATGACCAGAGAGGGGCTTTAATTCACTACAGGGAAGTCAGGTAACTTGGGACATTTTTTGGCAAATTACCAAGAAAACTACCTAAAATTCTGAGGGATCCATGAAGTTTTACTTCTCTGTGATATTTCTATACAAAATAATATGTTGTTAAGTGAAATTATTTAAAAACACATCAACAGCCCCACTCTGGTTAAACAGGAGAGTCAGTGATGCTTAAAAGGACACCTAACAATCAGGAATAACTGTACTTCATGTTTTTTAATGGTTAAATCCATCTATCAGTTCAGTCATTTCATTTCGCCCTTCACTTGCCTCTCTAATGCTGACAGTGACATATTCCATTTAAGTTTTGGTTTCTGTCCCGTCTCCAGCTTCTCCTTTACTTTCATCTGACTCAACCTTCATGCTTCCATCCAACTTTGCTGTCATGCTTTAACTGTTCTTTTACTGCCTCTTTTCTTGGTGCCACACTGTCTACAAAGGATATTTAAATGTTAATATCCTGTTTTAAAACAAGATGTGTGTGATAGATAAGAAAAGAAACATGTTATTGTTCATACATGCATTTTGCATTCTCATTGTGTGTGCATGTATAGTCATAGAAAAAAATTATTAGACCACCCTTGTCCTCAAAACAATACTCATGCGATCAAGTACTAACTCCTGTGTGTATCATGTGACTAAAACAGACAAAAAAGAAAACATGGAATACCTAAAAGCTGTTTTTGGCAGTACAATGACATAGCTACTGATGTAGGAACTTCAGTGATTTTTGGTTATAATCAAGAAAACCATGGAAAATGTCTAGATATCAGCTCTTAAACTAAACTCTTAGGAGCTATTTTTTGTTATCATTACATTTGTCCAAACAAATGTACCTTTAGTTGCACAAGGCATTAAAATGAACAAAATGAACAGCAAAACAAGTGTGGTCTAATCATTTTTTCATGACAGTATGTGTGATGTGCCCAGACAGATGTGTGTGTTTGTTTAAATATATGAACTTATTCTGGACTATTGCAGCTGACACTAACCTACTGCATCATTTCAAATATTTTTTAAGTGACAAAAACCCTAAACTCTGACACTAGCACACCAACCTATGAATTAATAGCACCTGGTGGTATTAAAAAATGTCATTTTCACGTAAGAAAAACAGTCCAATTTAGGTTAATATTATTGGCCTCACTTTATCTAATGCGTGCGACAGTCAGTCTCCTTTCCTTTAAAATTTAAAGTAGATTTCTAAAATATTTTGACTATAAGCCACATTGCCTGTCCTAACTTACCTGACTTTGCACGAAAATATCAAAACATGGGGAAATTTAAAAAAAAAAAAAAACACCAAAAAAACACTAAAGCCCCATCTAAAAACTTTTAATCTAATATTCTGCACCAGATCAGAGAGTTAATTACTGTTAGGAGTTCCACAGTCCAGATTCACAACAAAAGGCGACCATGCTATTCCTGTTTTAGCCCCAACTCTCTGAAACAAGCTCCTCCTTGCAGTGAGAACAGCTCAGAGCCTCAATTGAAGGAGCTTTTACATAAAAACACACCTGTACAGAAAGGTATTCATATAAAGTTTTGGTTTTCTACTGTTATATTAACTCTTTTTATTATTTTTTAGTGTCTTTTTTGCCTTCTTTAATGTTCGATTGTTGCTTTTTAATGTTCTGTACTGCATCTTGTGACTCCAGTTATGATAGTTCTATAGAAATAAAGCTTATTATTATAATCGTCTGAACATTAAGTGATGTGGAGTCGTATGGTAAACTTGTTGTTCCTGCTGGTACATTACACTGCATGGGTGTCCTGATTATTTGGTCCTCCAATCTCTATGTGCTGGTGAAGCATCACTTGGCATAAAAGCTCATTTCAGACACTTATTATGAGTGGAGGAACTGTTGCAGTTTAGGTTTGACAGGTTTTCTGCCTAAATATGACAACAAAACAACATTCTAATGCAAAACTGTCGAATTAAGCTGAAGAGTAAGGAGATTATTGTGCTGTTTTGTTTGATTAAGTCACTTTAAAAATCACAATCTAGTGCCAGAAAGCTTCATGGGATTGTTTTGTCTTGTCACTCCAGTTTTGAATGATGCTGCAGAAATAAAGCTTACAGAACATTCAGTGATGTCGAGGCGTAAAAAGCCAAACTTTTTCTGTGCCTGGTGGTGCATTATACTGCATGAGTGTTATTCTGCTGGTCTAGGCACAAGAACTCATGTCAGGTCAGACATTTCTGAAGGCATATAGCAAACTTTTTATGCCTGGTGTTGCATTATACGGCATTGATGTTATTCTGTCCTCTAACCTGTACGTGCTGGTGAAGCTTCACTAGGCACAAGAACTCACGTCAGGTTGGTTTTCCAAAGGATTGCTGACAAAGTATGACAACATCCATGCAATGTTATAGAATTAATTTGAAAAGCAAGGAGGATATTGTGCTGTTTTCTAAGATTAAGTCACCATTTAGCGCCTGAGAGCTACACAGGAGTGCAACCAGAACATTACAGGGATGTAAATGCCGACATACTATATGAACAAGCTGGAATCCTGCATTATACTGCATGAGTGTTATTCTGCCGGTGAAGCTTCACTAGGCACAAGAACTCATGTCAGGTCTGAGAAGCTCAACTTTTAGTGGAGGAATTGTTAAATTTTGGAGGGTTTCTGTTGAAATGTAACAGAAAAACAACATTACTGATGCAATGTCGTAAAATTACTGTGAAGAATAAGGAGATTATTGTGCCGTTTTCCTTAATTAACTCACTGTAAAATCACAATTTAGTGCCAGAGAGCTTCCTGGGAGTGTGATCAGAATATTACAGGCATTGTTTTATACTGCATCTTGTAACTCCAGTTTTGAAGGCATAGAGCAAACACTTTCATGTCTGGTGGTGCCTTATACTGCATGGGTGTTATTCTGCCAGTGAAGCTTCACTAGGCACACAAACACCTCAGGTCTGAGAAGCTCAACTTTTAGTGGCGGAATTGTTGAATTTTTGTGGGATTCTGCTTAAATGCGACAATGAAGCAACATTACCGATGCAATGTTGTAGAATTGACTTGAAAAATAAGGAGAATATAGTGCTGTCTTCTAAGACTAAGTCACCATTTAGTGCCTGAGAGCTTCACAGGAGTGCAATCAGAACATTTCATGGCTGTAAATGCCTACATTGTATATGAACAGGCTTGTATACTTTTAATATCTGACCTATCAAGCTCCATATTAACAGACTGCCTCGTGTAGCCCATAAAAAGACACATGAGAGAAAGTCAATAGGCCTAAAACAGGCCTGCTGCAGGCCGGGGAGCCTGTGTGGAGCCCACAGTGGATGTTCATGAATGGAGAATCGGCTGCAGCCTCCTGCTGAATGGAGGATCAGGTCCGGAGAGCAGTCGATGAATGAGGAGGGGGGGTCTGACCGTGGCCTGCACATCACATCCCCTGACATCAGATCACATCAGGCCCACTGAGCCTCCCTCCGTCCTGAGACTGACCACACTTTGCTCCCTCAAGTCTATTAAATGGATTAACGGAAAAGCCCCCTTTACACCGCGATTACCCCCCAACACCCCCTCCTCAGGTCCAGCACGCCTCATCCACACTCCCTCTGTGGGCAAAACAAACAGACAAACAAACAAAAACAACCAAGCACTTGTTCTCCACCGTCATCATAAAGAAAAAACCTTGAACGCTGGGTTTCAGCGCGGAGGAGGCTGAATGTGGGGTTCAACACCAAAACACAGCAGCCTCCAGTCCGCCTCAGCACCTGGACGCCTCATTATCATGAACGTCGTTGTTGTTGGTGCTGTTTGTCCTCCGAGAATCACGATACCTTCCTCCTGAGCGCACCAAAAGCCTCTGCGAAACGTCTAATCACAAGCGTCAGGATGCTCCAGACGCGCTTAATAAGAAATAAAAACGCAGTAGCGTCAGTGGCAGCGGCGGCTCACCTCAATGCAGGACTGGATCCATGGTTCCTCCGAGTCGGTCCTGGTGCTGCAGGGAGGAAGGTCACTCGTTCTCCGGGTAGAACATGGTTCCTCCCGGCGTCTGCTGCTTCCTCTGTCCGCTTTACACGAGCTCACAGCCGGTCAGCTCTCCCTCCATCTCTGCTCGACTGCACTGAGCTGCTGATGAACGCTCTGCGCACCTCAGACCGTCAAGAGCGCACGATCAGAAGCAGCGCGTCTTCCGGTGAGGGAGTTTCAGAATAAAGGTCCGAGCTGCTGCGCAAACGGGTTGTTTCTGGTCTCTGGAGCAGCTTCATGAAGACCTAAGGACAAAAGAGAATTTTATTATTATAAAGGCAAACTCAACATTTTTTTAGTTCATATGTTTTAGTTCAGGTTAAGTGAATTTAGTTAATTAAATCTTGACATTGTAAACTAAGACAATATTGATTAATTTGTCATTTTTCGCTGGAGATTCTATACTACACTTTTAGAGTCTCCAATAACAATAATTAGTATTAATATTATTATAATAAAACTGACTTCTATTGCACCTTTCAAACCTTTCACCTAGAGCAACAAGATGTTTTGCAAAATATTAAAATACACAACAGATTAAATAAAAAAAAGCACAACAAAAAAATTTAAAATTAAGTCAGTGAAATTGTTATTAGGTTTAGTCGTAAAGGACAATGATGAGTAGAGTGGCTGACGGGCTTTTAACCGGTGACTATAAAAGGTCACCTTAAATGCAGCTTAGTTCACTGCTTTTCGTCTTTAAGTGCATCTTTTATCACCACATTTATCACATTGTTCATAATAAAATCAAGAGGACCCAACTAGTGTTAAACACAAACCTACGCCCACAGGGTTTCAGTTTAAATTTATTTCCTTGTTACGGTTTTCAACTGTTAATGACTTTATTTGCAATTTCATGATATTTCCTGGAATAAATTTTCATTTTTTTTACTAATCACAGAGAAACCAGATATTATATTCTGGTTTTAGTTACATTTATTGAATTTCTAGTTTAATTTAATTATTAAAGACCCTATATTCCAAAATTCATTGCCCTTTAAGAGTGTCTAAGAGCCAATGTTCACATTATGCAATTTTCCATATGAATATGAATTATCAAACTGCATCATTTCCTAAGAAGTGCTTTCGGTTCCTAAAAACTTATTGGGAAACTTCTTTCAGTTTTATGATGGATATCCAGAGCTAAGCCATAATAGTGAAACTACATTTGTGTAAACCTCTGCAGAAGAACAGTGAAAAAAAACAGCACACCAAGAAGTAACTGAAACTGTTCATCATGAAATGGTTGCAAATAACCAATCAACCTGAGGTTTTTAATTTGCTTAGTCAGCTTTGTATATTTTATTAATACATTACTTATTCAACATTTATAGTTTTATTAATAGTACATCTGGACAAAGTTTTTAAAGTTAATTTAGGACTTTTATCTATTTATCTGTACGTTTGCAAAGCTTTTAATTTAACATGGAGATAACATGATGCTAATTTCTCCGTGTAAAAACAAACAAAGTTGTCTTTGATCAAATCACCACAACTGACTTCTCAAGTGTTTTAAGGTGTTTGCTATGCATCTGTGCAATGGTACAACTGGAATGTGTAGAGTGTTACTGATGTAAACTTGAAGGGACAGGAGCTTTGTGACATTATGTAAATTGTACAGTTTTACTTAAACTTTTAGTGCACTGAAGGTAGCCAAGTCAGAAAACAAAAGATGTGGGCACATTAATAAGAAACTTGGAAAACAATAACCAAAAATATTAATTAGAAAATAAAATTAGAAAAAAATTACAGCATTTAAGATTTAAAAGCAAATATTTCAATTAAATTAAGAACAACTGAAAGCAAAATTAGACTCAATTTAAAACCTGAATTGCAGTATGGATAAAAAAATTTAAGGAGCACGATAAGCAAGGCTGGACTTTTAAAACTCTGTCATTTTATAAAAAGCTTTATTAGCCTATGAATTTATTGTTTACTCAATACAAGCCTTTAATCTTTACATTGACGTGGATTTAGTGACATGAAAATGCACTGTGGTCGAGCGAAAACACCTCGATTAAAAGCTGTCATTTTAAAGCTTACCTACTAAAACGCCATTCATGCAGAACAAGCAACCACACAAAGTATCATGTTTGAGTCAAGAATCAAGAATGGTGACATTTTATTAAAAACATTTTTACTCAATTAAAATGAGTGTTTTTATTTTGAAGGCACACTGACAATGCTGACATATTGTGAGTCTTTGGCTGAATTGACCGCAGCTTCCTTCACTGGGGGGGTGTGTGTTTCACTGATCTATTTAACGCTGGCCTTAAAGGAGCCACGCCCTTTTATTGTTGCCATAACTTGCCACGGACACAATAGTGGATGTCCTGTGTGCGTGCGTGCGTGCAAAAGAGCAAATTAAAGCCTTTATTCACAGCACACACACACTTCGCACGGTGCATTTGATAATACCCACATAGTCCACATAAAAACACAACACTGATCTACCAACAGACCCAGATACACTGAAGAGGAGGCTGCAGCTGCTTCAAACACATACACAATCGTAATACTGACTGATAAATGAATGAATGAAGCAGTCCTCACTGGAACACCTCACTGGACCAGGAGAGTCTCTCAAACACTTGATTTCTTGCTTTGTGCTGTCAAAGTTGATGCTGATCAGAGTAATACTGATGCTTCACACGTGCACCAAATGAGCAAAACCACAACTGATGCGACTCTCTGCTGTACTGACTAATGAAGATGTGCACCTACCAGCAGGCGACAAAATAATGCAACTTTTTGAACCTCAAGCATCCAAAAAGTGACACTTTCTTCTACATTTACTTGACCGACATAACACCAGTTTCCCTTAAACAGTTAACTATGTACATGAAACTATGAAAATGTGTTTTTCATTTGGCGTTTCTTCAGAATACAGCATGAGGGGAGTTTACACCTTCACCATCACATGAACAACTTTAAATTGGAGTGTATCTTATGTGGGCTGCACAGTGTCGTAGTGGTTAGCACTTTTGCCTTGCAGCAAGAAGATCCCTGGTTCAAATCCCAGCCTGGGCCTGGGATCTTTCTGCATGGAGTTTGCATGTTCTCCCTGTGCATACGTGGGTTTTCTCCGGGTACTCCGTCTTCCTCCCACAGTCCAAAAATATGCTGAGGTTAATTGGATGCTCTGGATTGCCCGTGGGTGTGGTTGTTCGTCTGTATGTGTAGCCCTGCAGCAGACTGGCGACCTGTCCCCTGCCTTCACCCGGGTCAGCTGGGATGGGCTCCAGCACCCCCGTGACCCTAGTGAGGATAGAGTGGTGTATAGAGAATGGATGGATGGATGTATCTTATGTGCATTGTAAAAAAAAATGTAAAAATTAATCAAAAATACAACATAAGTCTCAACCTGAACACAGACGGATTCAGGATTTTCAATTTTCCACATCACACTGTGTGCATTCTGCATACCAGACCAGACACGATGTAACTCGTTTCCATAAATACAATAAACAATTGGGCGGCTGTGGCTCAGGTGGTAGAGCGGGTCGTCCAATGATCGAAGGGTCGGTGGTTTGATTCTCGCCTAGTCATGTGCTGTTGTGTCCTTGGGCAAGACACTTAACCCACCTTGCCTCCAGTGCTCTTCACTGGTGTGTGAATGTTGGTGGTGGTCTGAGGGGCCGTAGGTGTGGATTGGCAGCCACGCTTCCGTCCACCCCAGAGTGTGAGTGTATGGTTGAATGGAAGCAATTGTTGTATAAGCGCTTTGAGTACTCTGATGAGTAGTAAAGCGCTATATAAGAGCAAGTCCATTCAATAAATGTCTTTGAATTTAAGATGAGGTGATCATAGAGAGACTTTTCTCTTTCAGCAGATGAATGCAAAACATCCTTCTAGAGTCAAACTAAAGAAGAAAAACACATTTTAGAGGAAGAGGAAATTCAGTGAACACAAAGAGAGCCTGCAGACCAATATATATATATATATATATATATATATATATATATATATATATATATATATATATGAGTGAGTGAATGAAGAGTGATAGTGGTGGTAGTACAGATGACAAATTAGAATCCATTTGGAGACAGTGATCATGTGAGATAGAGCCTCTGTTTTTATTAGCAGTGATGGTTGTAATGTTGGTGACGACAGAAACCTTTAAGCCCATTATTCTCAGTTTAAACCCAGAACAGAGCGAGGAGCTGCTTAATGAAACAAAAAGAGACCTGGGCTGAGCAAGGGCTCTCTCTTTGTCCCTCTCCAGAGACCCTCGCTTCTTATTGATCCTCAAACACTTCCTGCCGGAAGGATGAATCGACAGAGGCCTCGTGGGGGCTTCAGCCTCCTGCTCGTCCACAGATCCCTCACTGTCTCTCCCACATCACCTCTTCTTTAGTCCCTTTGCTCACACGTCTCAATCCCTCTGACCAAATTACCAGCTCATCACCTTCCTAATTCCTCCCATCTCACCACAAAAGGTCACTGTTTTTCGTTTTGGCCTTTGCGCTCCAGCACAGTGCAGTTCAATGGCGGAGGACCCATAACATAACTCTGCACACACAACACGGCCTCCTCAGTGGGCATCATTGATCAGCAGTTCAAACATATACCCTATTTAGACTTCAGAGGGGTGAGACACGAGTGGGAGGGAGCTGAAAGACAAATAGGAAAAAAAGAGAGAGATGCTTTTGAGTTGATTTCCTGTGAAAGCATCTAAAGTGGTTGAGATGGAGATTGGCCTCATGGGGCTGTTTGAGGATCAATGTGTCAGCAGGCTTTAATAAAAAAAATATAAAAAAAATAGAAAGCTGCCCCTCACTGTCTCCTGACCAGGAAAACACACCGCTGAGGTGCACAAGAAAACTTCTCTCTGTTGTTTTCAGCGTGTGACAGATGTGGCTGCAGCCTGCATATGTAGAGATGGGGGAATGTGCTGTGTGCATGTATGAATTACTAATGTTGTAAGCCGAATCTCCGTGGAAAACATGTTGAATTACCCACCAGAGAATGAACAGAAACATAAAAATAGATAAATCTCAAGGAAAAATACAACAAAACTGCGAACTGCGAAGAAAATAAAAATATATCAACTGGATATGCTTCCATAATGCAAAAGTGATGATCGTGTTCTTAGAGGAGAGTCATTACCAGCATTAAACCTTTATATTTCATAGAGCTGAATGCAGATTTAGATAAATATCATTGTTAAATATAACACATGAAGATACAGTGGTAGCTGAATGATGTTTTTGACATCAGAGAGGCAACAAAATACAAATTCAGATCTAGAAAGTCCAGTTTAATTAATGCATTTAAAGGATTATCAGATGAGAAAACCCTGCAGGATGGTTTGTAGCACTCAAAATACAAGCTATCACAGTTCTGACAATGTTATTTTTGTCTTTGTATGTAAAACTGCTGAAATACTTCAAAGTAATCCACAGTATTGTGTGTTACATGTACTGGTGGAGCTTCCTGATGGATGATGCTGCATTCACTGTCTGTTGGCGTCCACACTGCACTGACAGACTGCAGCATTGGACATAGAAATGAATGAGGGGGCTGTGTTTTATAAATGTAGGGATGGAGTCAGTCTAAACATGGCCTAATTCCAGTTACTACCACTTGGCACTGCACCAGTGGGATTATTGCAGAACGAGCTTAACTCGACACAAGTCCAGGGAGCCTGTTTGAAGCAGCTGTTAATATTTGTTGCTGGAAAGTCAAGTAAAGTCACTGTTGTGTATATAGCACGTTTTAGAGGACGGCGCTTGTGAGAAAAAGGTTTATATATATATATGTGTGTGTGTGTGTGTGTGTGTGTGTGTGTGTGTGTGTGTGTGTGTGTGTGTGTGTGTGTGTGTGTGTGTGTGTGTGTTATTTTGCTGATAGTCATGTAATAGCTTGCTTAGACAGACATTTGGTAATGGTCAATATTTATCTACAATGTATCTTGTACAATTTATCTACAATTTATCTACAATTGTTTATATATATATATATAAACAATACCAGTCAAAAATTTGGACACCACACCTTCTCATTTAATGGTTTTTAACTAATTATTTTCTACATTGTAGATAAATATTGACCATTACCAAATGTCTGTCTAAGCAAGCTATCACATGACTATCAGCAAAATAACATTTTTCAGCAACACATTATTGCACTATTTTCATTTCCTGATTGCAGTTGACCTGCAAATAGACATGTATCAAATAAGAAAATAGCATTTTTAGTAAAGATAAAAAAACAATGAGAATTTAACAGTTTAATTTTTTAAATATAAAAAGTTGTTATCAGTCTTTTCATAATAAAAAATGCATACAATACCAAATTTATGAAAAACTAATAGAAAAAATGAAAATTTATTGTCATTCAGTGTTACAGGTTTTTATTGTTACATCACCATAAAGTTAAACTACTATAGATAGATAGATAGATAGATAGATAGATAGATAGATAGATAGATAGATAGATAGATAGATAGATAGATAGATAGATAGATAGATAGATAGATAGATAGATAGATAGATAGATAGATAGATAGATAGATAGATAGATAGATAGATAGATAGATAGATAGACAGACAGACAGACAGACAGACAGACAGACAGACAGACAGACAGACAGACAGACAGACAGACAGACAGACAGACAGACAGACAGACAGACAGACAGACAGACAGACAGACTAAACCATGTAATCAAAATAAGTATTAATAGAGGAAAAAGAGGAAATTTAAATCAAAACTGATCGATCAAAGTAAATAAAACAGGTAAAGACAGACAACAAATGAGAAAAAATGAAAGCATGTAAAAGATAAAGTGTACAGTAAATATATATATATATATATATATATATATATATATATATATATATATATATATATATTAATTCAAATTAAGAGAGTAAAAGTACAGACAAATTTACTAAAAACTTTAGAAAAAATAGAACAGTCTTCAACTTATTCTTAAAATTGTTGACACAATTATGCCCATTAGCCAATCAGGTTTCTCTGATCATATTTGTTTCTGCTCTTTTTTAATCTTTCAAGTCTCTCATACTAAATCAACATTAACATACTAATCTTTCTGAGTTTGTAGCTACAGTCCTGTTTTGAATCGTTACTAATCTTGACATCTTTTGGGGCCTTCGAGTGTTTGGAACAGTTACACACTTTGACTGGTTGGTTTTCCAGCTTTAAAAATTCTATCAAAGTATGAATGAAGTGAACAAACTAAAGGAAATAATTCAACCTCAGCTTAACAAACATAAGTCGTGTCTGTCCTGTATGTTTGTTGGGCTGCAGACTGCTGTTGGGCCCAGCTGGATCTCATCACACAGCGTCAGTCTGAGTCACACCAACTTTCACTTGCAGGCGTTCAAATACTAGCAGCTCTGATCCTCGTATGACCTGCTGCTGACATGTTGCTGTTTTCTGTGTCACCCTGTACCTGAGTCTGCGTCTCCCCCGCTGAGCTGGCAGGAGGTGATGCACGATGGTGTGCTATGAAGTCACCCTAACCACTCTGGAGCTCGGCCCAAGATAGCACAGGAAAGCGCACTATCGGTGACACTGTAAACAACACGAGGAAACAACAACAGGAAGGAGACAACGTCAGTTCGTCACAGGTGCTGGAGAGTCTGCCAATAAACTCCACGGTGCATCAGCAACAGTGGTGGAAAGTAAACACGTTTACTCTGGGCCTAAAGACATTTTCAGGTGTTTTTTCTTGCTTCCTATTATGTGTGATTTCCACTCTTCTACATTTCAGAGGTAAATCTGAATCTTTTTACTTTCCAACATTCATTTTGCAGCTATCGGAACTAGTTTCTCACTGAATAAACAGCTGCATGATCTAATTGAATATGATTGATTGTTAGAGGTTAGGTAGTTAAAATCAGCCCCACCTCAATTTCCAATCAGCCTCAGCTCCACGATCAATATTAACAATCCATATAATCACAGATTGCTCATCATTTCTCTGGAGAAAAACCTGATGCTTTAACTACATTCTGCTCAAACACTCACACGTATCTCCTGAGACAGGAAGAAATCCGTGCTTTGTCAACACCTGTTTCTCTTTTGTATGAAATGTTTCTAATAATAACTGCAAAATCAACTATTTTCCCATTTTCTACTTTACTCTAAACCCAGTGAATAGATATATACTGAGTGGTAACCTTTGACATTGGCAAAAACTCAACTTGCACATTTTCTGAAGGTGAAAAAATGACAACGAAGCACATTTTTCATGTTTTAAAAGTCATACGGAGCATGCACAATTAAAGAGATTCATTTTAAATGTTAAAAAAAACTGAAAAAACATATATATATGATTTTTAAAACCTGGTCAATGTATTGGTTTCCTGTCACAGAAATATCAGTATCAGTACAGATGTTGTCCAGTATGCACCAATACTGAAGCTTCTTTCCCCCAGATTAAACATAATGCAGAAAAACATGATTAAAGCAATTTAGAAATGGTGTCACACAGTTTGTCCAAAAGAGACATGCTGACTTGATTTTTATAACGGAATTTTCAGCACTGTGCAGCACATGTAGCAGAGTTATTATCACCACTGAGCAGAGGAGCAGAATAGACCGGTGTCTTCATGGTAAGCTGCTGGTGAAATACATTTCTCGAAAGTTAAAAAACAATTAACCTATCGTTATTTGTCTTTTAAATTTAGGTTGGGATCTAATAATTTTACATGGTAAAGTTAGTAACTAGAACACAATTCCCTGTCAGATCTCTTAGAAATAAACTGCTACAAAATGCCAATAACAGAATTAAAACAATGTTTCTCCAGTCACCGATACAGAGAAAATGAAAATCCATTGTAATAAACCAAGTAGTCTCCTCTTTCTCTGAGGCCCCAAAAGAAGAATTGTGTCATTTTTAAGTAATTATCAAAAAATTAGGGAAGTCATTATATATCGAGCTGATAAAATTAGGTTAAGTCTTTTTTGGGGTTGATAAGGAGGGTCCAGGGCCTCCAGGAGCCCAAACAGAACATCAGGGTTAATCTGTATAAAACTGAGGCCATGAATTATATAATTTCAATATGCTAAGTAGCTTTATTTCATCTTCTTCTCAGCAATGACTACACAATCACATCTTTTGTCTGTGAATAATCATGAGCCTAATCTAGCCGTCACTCCTCATCACTTCCCCCAGATGAGGTGAGAGGGAGGCAGGGGAGGAGACTTCAGAGGTGGGGGGTCACAAGAGAGACCAGCTCCATGTTCAGCGTCCCGACTGGCTGATCCGGGATCACGTGGCCCGAGTGATTCAGCCAGACGGTGTCAGAGCAAATCAGAGCGCTGGGGAGCATTCAGCATGGAGCCAACTGACAGAGGAGGCCTGTTTCCATGGCAACACCCACGAGGGAAGGAGGGTGATGGGGGGTGAAGGTGGTATAGAGGAGTGGTAAACTAACTTCACGCAGGCAGAGGAAAGGACGAAAGAGAGAGAAGGGTATGTAGACATTTCCAAAGGGCTCAAATGTTCCTGTTTTTCCTGATAATAAAATACATCACCAATACACAAACATACGTAGAAACAAAACAATCCTCCCTCCATCACGCACTCACACCCACTCTTTGTATACATGCAACAGCCCTCGGTTTATGGTCTGAGCAACACAAAGGAGAAAAATCCTGAATGGCTGTGTCAGTTCAATGAAAACCACTGAATGGGATTTTCACAGACGCAGAGAAATGAATGAAGACGATGCCTCTGAATGAGAGGGACGTCTGGGAGGAGGAAAAAAATAAAAATCTCACCTGCCGAGATGAAGCAAGATTCATTCAGAGAGTTTACATAATTCCTCTCTCACCAGGACGGATCTGCAGCCCCGGAGGCTCCACTGAAAACTCCTCAATATCTGAGGATTTAGGCCCCAAACTGGAAAGTGTTTGTGGTGTCAGTTTGGCCCATAAATCAACGTGTGGAGCTGCTGTTCAAACTAATTATCAGCTGACTTCAGGTTCCTCCATCTTAGTTAGCCGCTTTTAGAAAACGCCATTATTAGACTTGCTCAGATTTTTCTTTGACTTGCCATGAACCAAACTACCTAAATAACATTTCCATGTAAACTGCAGTTCAAACAGTGTTAACACAACAGTCCACCGCCTCCTATGATTCAAAGCAAAGTTATATGCTGGTGTAATTTATTTTAGATGATACCTGAGCAAAATACAATTTGCTGTGGAGGTTTTGTATTTTTCTGTTGTGTTACCCGACATACCATTTGTTAAACAACCTACCAGCTACTGAGAACATTTTGGGATTCAATCAACATCGAGACCACCTGCCGACTATCATGTAGGTTCTTCTGAAGCTGCAAAACAAGCTTGGATCTGTTAGGGTCTCGACATGGGACCCCTGGGGGTGTCCGATGGTATCTGGTACTGGCAGCAGGTCCTTTGGGTCCTGTAATTTGTGGGGCGGAACTGGAGTGATCTGGTTAATCTCACAGATGCTTTATCAGTTTGGGATCTTGGGAGATTAAAGGCTGGATCGAAGCTTTGAGCTCTTTGTTGCTGTTTCTGAGCAGTTTTTGTTGCCATGTGCTGTGCTTGGCCTCCAAAACTCTTTAGGTACATGTCAAAGTAACATCCACATGAATGCCAGGAACCAAGGTTTACCAGCAAATCACTGCATTATAACAAGATGATAAATGTAATTCAGCCGTCAGTGGTTTTCCTGTTGTAGCCGATGGATGTTTATACAGCACATGCTTGGAAAAAACACTCATAGCCCCACTGAAAGCATCAAGCATCACAGCTTTGTTTTTAAAAAGAAAGTAAATGCAGAATGCAAACTGCAACTCCATCCATTCTCTATACACCACTTTATCCTCACTAGGGTCGTGGTGGGTGCTGGAGCCTATCCCAGCTGACTCGGGCGAAGGCAGGGGACACCCTGGACAGGTCACCAGTCTGTCACAGGGCTACATATACAGACAAACAATCACACTCACATTCACACCTAAAGGCAATTTAGAGTGATCAGTTAACCTCAGCATATTTTTGGACTGTGGGAGGAAGCCGGAGTGCCCGGAGAAAACCCACGCATACACAGGGAGAACATGCAAACTCCATGCAGAAAGATTCCAGGCCGGGATTTGAACCGGAGATCTTCTTGCTGCGAGGTGAAAGTGCTAACCACTATGTCACCGTGCAGCCCCAAACTGCAACTCCTGCGATAAAAACCTTAAGTGATTTAGAGACTGTGCCATCACAGTTTGCCCAGGAGGGAGCGCACTGACTCGACTCTTTTCAAAGCGCTGTGCAGCACATGTAGCCGAATAAGGACCACAACTGAGCAAACAGTGCGGACTTGAGTGGCGTCTTCATTTCTAGAAAGCTAATAAGCATTTACCTTATCATTTACCCTTTGAAGTACTACTCTAACACGTATATATCTACACCGATCAGCCACGACATTATGACCACCTGCCACCTGTCTAATATTGTGTTGTTCCCGTTTATGCTGCTAAAACTCCTGTGACCCAGTGGGGTATAGACACAGGACCTCTGGGGATGTCCTGTGGCACTGGGATGGTGGCAATGAATTCTGTGGGTTGCAGGGTGGGACCTACCTAGACCAGACTTGTCCTGGACCATCCCACAGATGCTCAGTAAGATCTGGATCTGGGGAGTGTGGAACCCGCGTGAACATCTTTGCTCTGTCGTGTTCCCCAGGTCACTCTTGAAAAGCTTTTGCGGTGTGTCTCGGTGCATTGTCCTGCTGAGGGTGACAACTGGAATCAAGAACTGCTGCTGCAATGGGGTTTGGTTTTTTTGCTTGATCTGCAGTGTTTAGGTGGGTGGTCCATGTCAAACATCCAAGTGAATGTCAGGACTCAAGGTTTCCCAGCAGAAAGTCTCATTATAACAAGATGATCGATGTTATTCACTTCACCTGTTGTACAATATTGCATTTTTTTTTCCCCCATACAAACCTATAACAGCCCTAGAAATTCAATATCAGCTGGTGGGCTCTTGTGAAGTGACTAGTTAGGCCTCAGCCCCCTGTCAGATATAACAGCTAGAAAATACCAAAATGTATCTTCAGTCACAGATAGAGAAAATGAAAACCCATTACAGTAAACCAAGCAGTCCTCTCACTTCCTCTGAGGCCCCCCAAAAAGAATTGTGTCATTTATAAGAAATCCCAAAAAATTGACCTCTGTGTCCTGAAACACAATGGCAGCTACGTCCTTGCCTGCTTGGACAAAAACATTCTAGGAAGTCTCTGGGAAACATTTTAGAAATGAAACTATAAATTGATTAGACGATAAAGAAAACATCTGCTCCAGGCCCACATTAATGTGCCATTAAGAATGTTAAAAGAACGCAGGAGGAGATCGAGGAAACACATTTTCCTGAACAGGAAAAAGAGGAAATCTGACAAGGAAGCTGCAAGCAGAGACAGACAGTCAGAGGAGTCCACTAAATAATTCATATTCATAATAAAACATAACTTTACTGCCCTCTGCTGAACCCAGGAAGGAAATGAAAAAAGATGAAATAATCTTCTTTATGCTTCTTTGGACAGCCTCTCTCAGCGCAGGACAACATTTGCTCCTTGGAACAGTCTCAAAATAAACATGACACAGCAGAAAAAAATAGAACGCTGACCCATCAATTGTGCTGTCATTAACGAAAGCTCTCGGATCAAGGATCAGTCCAAGTGAAATGACCCGTCCACTGCGGTAAAAATAACATCAGGCCATTAGGCTTACCTAAGACCTTTGTTATTCCACAGATGGAGCTTGTTAATATTTATGGAGCTGATGGGCGGCTGGAGGAGCTGAGACTAAGGATACAGAGGAAAGAGTGATGTGGATGAGTAAAAAGGTGTGTGGGGTTAAAGGTGAATGGCGCTTTGGAGGACAGAATGAGGTCGTAATTGTGCTGAGATAGCCGAGAGTCTGCTCTGATTGATAAGCAAACTGGGGCTTAAGATACAGTGAAAAGTGGAGGAGGAGGAAGTGTATGTCTGTGGTCTGCCAGTCTCGTTAGTGTTTAATGGCTGTGAGCGCTGTGGTGCTCTTTAAGAGGAGGCCTGTCATGAATAATGCAGTCTAATTCAGTCATACTAAGATGCAGGCAGCCTGCTGAGGCTCGACTCACTGATCAGCACATTCATTCCCTCTGTGTGTCTCAGACATCAGTCGGTCACGTCCTCTTCTTCCTCCTGGGTCAGCTGCTAAATAGACTCGAGGGTGCTCACTATCAGCCCACATTTGTACTATTTCCCATCATCAGCTCCTGTAAAAGCAAACATTACTGTAATATAAAACCGTTATTGTGCAAGAATGGCAACGTCAAACTAACATTAACTGTGACTCAGTACTTGATTCCCCCAAAACCATTTCTTCCTACTGAAAACAAACTATGAATATGCTCATTTTAAAGAATTTCCTAAAAAACTTGGACAGTGGAGTTTTCGGCAAACAAAACTCAAACAGCAGGAGCAAATCATGGACTTACTGGAAGCTATTTTCTGCTGCATGCTGTTATTTATTTGATGCTCTGTTGTGCATATGTCTAGCAGCAGTTTGGTGTATTCGAGACTCAAACAAAACAGTGCACATGTTCAGAAGTGTTTCTGGACAACAATGGAGCTATATTGCAGTGACTTTCACAATGCAATAGTGGGGGAAGAACATTCACAATCACTAAGCACACACAAAGTTTAAAGTGTCACAAGAGCTGCAGTCACTCAGTCTGATCTCTGCACATCCTGCAGACAGAATTACTGGACACTGAGCTGCCCAACAGCCATGCCTTGTACACAACCACAAATTCTAAGAGGGGTAAAACAGAAAACACCTTACACCCTGGACATAACCTGCTGTAACTTCACTATTAGTAGTATAGATCAAAACTACCAGACACAAGAACAGTTTTTTTTCCCATCACTGTCATCACATGTCAAATATACAGTGTGTCCCAAAAAACTGACATCATTTTGCAGGCCAATAATTTTGGCAATTCTTGTTGAAATAACCTCAAATTTTCACAGAATGTATAGAAGCAGATCAAGATTTTTGTTCTGTTTTCAGGTTGATCCATGCCATTCACTAAAGAGAAGTCATTTTGCGTCTTGGAATCTGCTCTCACACAGTCACCCAAGACTGTGCAGTGTGCCTTCAATGCAAAATTTGGAAAAACTTCACCAACTGGTAGACAAATTTGGAATTGGTACCAGAAATTTAAAGAGAAAGGCTGCTTATGCAGGGCTAAAGGATTTGGTAGACCAACATCAACATCAGGATATTCCAAGATGTAAAATGACTTCTCTTTGGGAGTGAACAGCAAGGCTCAACCTGACAACAGAACAAGAACAAAACATTAATCATAAAATCTTGATCTGTTTCTATACATTCTGTGAAAATTTGAGGTTGTTTTAACAAGAATTGCCAAAATTATTGGCCTGTGAAATGATGTCAAATTTTTTGGGACACCCTGTACAATCAAACAAGCTGTATAGTGCAGATGAATTTGAATTCGTACAGTATACAGTACTGTAAACATCTGCAGATTATATGTATTTAAAGTATCTCACAGTGCAATTCAATCCAATATGATCTATTGGCTTAAATATCAGATGAACAAAAATGCCGACGCATCAATGATGGTGTAATTAAGAAACATGAGGTGAAGAAGAAAAAAGAGAAAGAAATATATTTTAGTAAGTGGAATAAAGGGGCTGCACAGTGGTGTAGTTGTTAGCAATTTCGCCTTGCATTAAGAAGATCCCCGGTTCAAATCCCGGGGTGGGCCTGGGATCTTTCTGCATGGAGTTTGCATGTTCTCCCTGTGCATGTGTGGGTTTTCTCCGGGTACTCTGGCTTCCTCCCACAGTCCAAAAATATGCTGAGGTTAACTGGTTACTCCAAATTGCCCGTAGGTGTGAATGTGATTGTGATTGTTTGTCTGTATATGTAGCCCTGCAACAGACTGGTGACCTGTCCAGGGTGTCCCCTGCCTTCACCCAAGTCAGCTGGGATAGGCTCCAGCACCCCCCATGACCCTAGTGAGGATAAAGCGGTGTATAGAGGATGGAAGTGGAATAAAGGAAAATGAATGATTAAAAAGAACAAGAAAATGGCATAAAAGAACAGCTAATACATGCTGTATAGCTTATGTCAAGATAATTGTCATATTCAGTGATGCTTAACTTGTGACCCTCATCCTCTAGGTGCTGTGTCCCTTTGCAAACAGAATCTATTGCTTTTTATTCTTGTCTAGTTCTGAGAAGTTTGGAATTAACAAGTCAGACTGTTTAAAGTATAAATGCCTTATGTTTTTGTATTTGTAACAGGCAAAGAAGGTGCATCTCTTTTTTTTCTTACCTGTCTTAGAGAGGCAGTTTCTTCTGCTCTCTGTGGTTCAGCTGTGATCACCGAGTCTGTATTTCATCAGGATGTCTGACAGTTAAAACACACTCTGCCCATTTACATTCATGGTTTAGGGTCAGAAAACAGTGGAGGCCGCTTTGTGCTTCAGTTCCTCCAGTGCTCCAGATTGGTATCTTTTGGTCATGTACAGATGTGGTGACTGATTAGAGGATGGAGGGCAGTGCTACTCTGAGCGTGATCAGTGCTGGATGTTATCTGATCAGTCAGCATCGGGATCAGCTGACAGAAGGAACTTTAATGGGGGTTCAGCTCTTGGGAAATCTCAGTGTGTCCTGAGGGCTCAACTTGAGATGTAACCAAAATGTAAGCATGCTTTGTGTGATGTTAATAATCAGTGGATTGATTCCTGTTCTGCTATGCATTCACTGGTTCATCTCTGGAGCTGCAGAATTATAGATGCAGGACCTCTATGGGATGCTTCTTGTGTAGTCTGACATTTAATACTCATTTTAGCTTTACCCACACACTGATATTTCTTCTAAGCAAGTGCAATGACAGATATGAGACCCAAGTCAAACGCTTTGTCTGTGTAAAGAGAAAGATTCAATTCAGTTCAAGAACTAGTATCATCAATCCCCTCCTCGCTCCACTGCCACCATGTCTGAGTTAAGAATGATAAGAATTAATGGAGCACTGAAATGTACACTCAGTTTATCATCTTCTCTCATTATTTTTTAAAAATTAGGCCAAGAAGGTCTATGAAGAAACAAAAGCTGTCTGCTCTGACAAATGAAGTGGTTACAGACAGTTGCTTCCCACCCTGGTTTGAATTTTCTTACATATCTGATGATCCTGAAAAAGAAAAAAATACATAAAACTGCTTAAACTCCTTGCTGCACTGACCAGAAACAAGATTATTGTAAGTACAACACATATCTTCACTGTTACGCATTTGATAATGAAGATGTATTCAAATATGACAAGAAAAGCTACTGCATAGTCTTTATTTGGAATATATCTGTAAGGACAGTCAGCAAAAGGAAAAGTAAACATGCACATTAATGTTGAATATCAGGATCACAACCTCAGAAACTATTAGTGCATCACTGCTGCCTCATCAAAGAGCAAACAGTCCCCAAATCTCAGGTCACAGTAACGAGGTGATTTCAATCATTAAAAACCGTACTTACCAATCACCTATCAGTTCTTTTAATCAACATCAAGGAGGGTAAATTTCAAAAGGAATGAAAAACACCTCCCCAAATGTGTATTTATTTCCTAAAAATAAAAAAGCCTGTGCTTTATAGTTCACCCTCTAATCCTAACATAAAGTATAATGTTAATCACACCACCGTTATTTTTAAACATCTATGTTATCATTGATTAAATTCCCCCATCTATATTTGCTATTCCAGGTAAACTCAGAAACAAAAAATCCTAACAAGACCCGAGTACCGTGGTCCCTTTGGTACAGTAAGGAAAACTGAATTTTAACTTCATTTAATCTGCACTAAAACAGTAAGTATCATATATATTATTATTAATGATTGCCTTTCAGTATTATTTTAATCTAGAAGCACAAGAAGGAAGTTATAGGTTTGCTAGACTTATTTAATAATAGCAACTTAATAAAGATAAATTTATTGGAAATGAAAACCTGTTTTGAAATCAATCAACCCTTCAAGTCACAGTTTACAGCCTTAATCTGCCCCCTAGTGGAGGCAGGAGCTACTGCAAGAACAACAGCGGAGGATAAACAGGTGAACTTCTACGCAGGGAAAACATGCTGCTGAATGCTGATCCGACACCCGTCCAGCAGGAACATGCTGGCTCTGAGGCCGGACAGCTTAGAGGTTTTGGTCGTTCTCATGGAAACGGTGGAGGTGGTCGGAGTACCTGAGGAAAACAGAGGTGCTCGTATTGATAAAATGTCATATTTAGTGTAGACAAGATGTGACATTAGACGTGTTTAAGCTTCTCACTGGCCTGCAGGACACACACTCACTTTTTAGCGCAGAACGCTGAGCAGTCTCTGCCGATACTCTCGCTCCAAGCAGTTTTGTACAGAACCTGAGAGAAGAAGAAAAAAAAAAAAATCACAGTTACAGTCCTGTTTGCCTAAAGCCAAACATCAGATGATGTGTAAGAAGATGTACTTGAAAGCAGCCCTACCAAGAAGACCAGACAATGCAGAAGCAGGGTGTAGAAGAAAGCAATGGTCCTGGCCATCTTGTTGGAGAGAATCACACGTCCCTGAGAGACACAAACCGCAGGATTAGAGCTGCACAAAACACATTAGAAGCAGTTTTTTGAGTGCGAGTTTGAGGCTTACCAGGCTCAGAGTTGCTTTATCCCAGGGGCTGAGGCTCAGGTATCGACGCTGACGCTCCTGAAAACACATTACACACAACCTTGACAACACCTCTTGGCAGCAGGGGCGAATACAAATGGAGCCTGTTTTTGGTGTCTCATAAAAAACACACACGGCTCTATTTCGGTTCCAGCATTTCCCAGATCCACCAAGCTGAGCCAGGACTCGCTGTTTACAGCTAATAAATGTAATTTTTGTGACAGCAACGACAACAGTGGGAGTAAAACGAGAGCTTTTCCAGTGCCTCTTTTAATCACAGCATATTGTGGTGGCACTGTAGTGAGACAACTGTTGGCGTCAAAGCTCGAGTCCTATTATCTTCTACAATGGATGTTTCCAAATGATCGCTCAATCAGTGCAAAATACTGATTGATAAATGACAAATCAAACCAAGAAGGCTCCCTAGACATGTGTGCCACTTCTGACCAGTTATACTATGTTTCTCTGCTTACAAATGTTGTGTTAATCTAATACTTTGACATGAAAACACCAAAACAATATTGTTTCCTTGTCTGAAAAAAATCCAAAAATTCTGCCAAAAAATTACCGAAATGTCTGAAAATTTGCAAAACCTTCAGGAAGACAATTCCAATAATTCTTTAAAAATTCCCTTGAAAGTTTTATTTAAAAAAAAAAAGGTGTTAAGTTTGTCCTGGTGCCAAAATATCAAAAGACATGTTTCCTCAGTTTGTGTGTTTCACATAGATGATTTGAATAATTACTAGCTGTGTTTCGTAACAAAACCCGTAGGATGCGTTCCGGTGTATCTTTGTTAAGGTGTACTAGCTTGTTATCTGTTGTGTCGGTTTCAATTGAAAGATAATTGTATTCTTGCACTTTTCCTTTTCTCTTCACTATCCCCTCTTGTTGTTGTTTTTTGTCTCCTTTTCTCGTTTCTTTCTTCCTGCCTTTCCCGTCAGGTCCGGCAAATTTATGTATATTTAACTAATCAACAAGTATTCAATCTAAATAAATTACTGTACAGTATCAAGGGGAGTCTTATACTTACGAACTCCCCTTGGAAAAGCAAACTTGTATGGCACAATGCAGCAGCCAGATCCTCATTCTGCCTGCTCTGTTGCCGGACAGGACACACACAAAAAAACCTAAACTAAATTTGGCAAGAAAATGCTTTTAGCAAGAAAATGCTAGTAAATATTCTCAAAAAAAAATCTAAAATCTAAAGTGATTGCTTACAGTCAAGTCCGAAATTATAGCAAATTTTGACTTAAAGTTTTTTATTCAACCAGCAAGTTTTTATTGATTGGAAATGACAGGTGTTTCCCAAAAGATAGTAAGATGATGTATAAGAGGCATCATTGTGGAAAAAGATCATTTTTATCAGCTTTTATTTATATTTCAGAATAACTAAGTTAAAATTTGTTAGGGGTATGAATTATTTCAAGCTTGACTGCATACATCAGTAAAACTTCTAATATTGTATGTAGAACATACATGTTTGTGTATTTACTCAGCTGAAAGGAAGATAAACGTTCCAGGTTTAACATCTTGAAACTTTTCACTCTCTGTTGCTCTTTTATTGTGGCAGAAAACCGATGCACCGATTGTTTACTTTCTTCCCTGAGGTATACAGACTTGTGGTCTCAATATGCTGGACCCCCTTGGTTTGGTTTTCTGTTTGTCCAAAGCCATTTGGAAACATTTACCAACCACTCAGAAATAAATCCATTATAGTAGAGGGTGAACTCTGCAGTCGTGTTCCCACGAAACAACAAAATAGGTCTGAGGTGACAGCGTTTAGGAAGATTTTCATTTGACTTTATGTGTGAAGTGAAGGCGTGTGTCTTGTACCCTCTTGCTGAAGGAAGCAAACGGATCCAGTCTCTCCTCGTACTGAGAGGAGTAACGCATCACTGTATCATCACTACCTCCAGCCTGCAGAAAGAGACAACAACACAGACGTAAGACGGACAGTTGTGACTTTTCCTTTAAGTATTTGTTAGCGTCCAAATTACAGAAGTTTGGGTTTCATTCTCCAAACAACAACAAAAAAAAAGACATTAGAGACAAGAGCCGTACTCTGCCTGGGTAGCTCTGCAGGAACTTGATTTTCTCGTAGAGTTTGATGTTGTCGGCTCTCAGGCTGTCCAGTTCGTTCTGCAGGGCCTGCATGGTCTGCTGCATGGAGCGATTCTCCTGCAGGCGTCAGAGGGAACAACACCAGGAGTCGGTTTTCCCAGGAAAAGAGACAGGAATAATACATGCGTCTTTGTTTGAGAGGGATTGTGACTCACAGCTTCCAGCTCCTGGTTGCGGGAGCGGAACCTCTCCCTTTGGCTGGAGATGATGGAGAGCAGGGAGTCCATCTGGCCCTGAGGAAGCTCAGGATGGGGGCTCTGGCCTGAACCTGGAGATTACGCAAATAAAACAACTCTTACAGGCCAGAATTTACTTCCTCTGTTGTATCACACACACACACAGGTGAGTAAGGTTTGTTTTGTGACTGCATTTTGCATGATTATCTCTTATTTGAAGACAACATATCCAGCTTAACTCCAGTAAACACGTCAAAGCTAGACTCTGTTTTGATTGGCACATAGAAGGGAAAAAAACACACTTGAATCTCTCTAATCAGGCTACTTTGCAGTATTCAAACAGACAAACCCCCTGTGGAGCCTCCTCTCAGCACATTTACTTAATTTCGCTCAGAGAAGTCGTGCTGTTCAGTCTGACTTCAGTATCGTCGCTGTTTTTGTCTGTAGCTCCACTAGAACAAAAGCTTTGCAGCGTGGAAATTTCACACAAGCATCAAAGCTGGGCGATTAATTCAGTTCAAGAGAAATGATACAACAGCAGCTTAGGATGAAGAAAGGAAAAAGCACCCAAATTCTCAGGACATTTATCGTCTGTCTTGCTTGATATTTTGTCTGTTTTGACATGTTGAACAGGAATTTAAAGCCTCTGAGCAGCCACAAGAAATATCCACCACGGTACTGGTAACCAGCAAATGAATACAAATTCACTGCCAGACACCTCAAAGATTTTATTTTCCGAATCAAATTATTCTTTATACCGTACATTAACAGAAAATCTGCTAAAGCTGAACTCAATATGTCATTAAATTCTTGAGGTTGTCAGCTGATGAAGAAAATTAGCTGAGTTTTTGATTGCTGAACTCCTGATAAAACAGCTTTAACAACATTTTCAAGCTTAGATTTTTGCTTATTCAGTCCCAAATGTAATGTTTTAAGGAGTAAACTAAACTGAGAGAGTAGAGAAGGGACTGATGGTTATTTTTCTGCATCTTAACTGAAAGCAGAGCTACACTGAAGTCTAATGTGTCAGAAAAAAAGCGTAAATGCATCATGTAAAGTGGCTGTGAAAGCCCCTTGATCAAACAAAGAACGTCACGTTATTTTGCTGTGTTTGTGATAATTTGGTAACTGCTATGTGAAAATTACTGGTCCAATTAGTGTCCCATTAAAAGAGAACCGTGTATTCAGACGGAGCGCAAAGCAAATTTCAGAGGCGGCGTGATTGTGCACACAATCCATGTAAGGACATGATTAGACTCAGATTGAGTGCTGCTTTATTTGTCTCCTTAATTATCGTAAGAGGACAAGAGGAAAAGGAGGGAGATTGTAGGGAAATAAAGGAATAAAACTTAAATTTGTCAGTCAGAGGCTGAGCTGATCAAAAAACACTGCAGAACTGACATTGTTTTGGCTGTTGAAGGTAAATACACATGTGGCTTAACTTTAAAAAAAAAAAAAAAAGGTAAATAAAAATCATGCAGCTTTTTGCCAGACCTTTGATGATTAAATTTAAGGATTAAATGAAGGAGCACATCATCAATGTTACAATTTTATCTTCGTCGGCAAGTAATCCAAAGAAAGTTACTTTTTAAAATATTTGATTGAGAAGTGAAGCATAAGTTTCAGCCTTTTCCACACAGCAATCGCTTTTGTTGTGTACCTCAGGATTTGAAACGGGGGTCTATCGATGTTTTTTGGGGCCAATACCGATTCCAATTACTGGTAATCAAGAAAGGCTGATAACTGATATTTGGAGCTGATAAACATTAAATGTTAGACTTTAACATCATGCCCAGCAGAGAACCTGTTATTTACAGCCAGGTTTCTTTATTAAAAAGATTACTAGAGCTGAATGATGTCAGATTATCAGGAGATGCGCTCCTCTTTTGAGATTAATCAATTTTCCGCCAGCAGTTTCGTCTACGGTTATTCTCCGTTTAGTTCATCTCTATCTGTTCTCTTACTTTTGTTGTCCACTAACCCCCAAATCATAAAGCATTAGTAGTTACTGTTTCCAGACACTGTTTCAGTATAATCTGTGTTCTTCTATTTTAGCGGCTATCCATTAGCGTAGCCTTAGTCACCATGAAAGTAGCAAATTTCTTGATCTGTGGTGACGGCTTGTGTTTCTAAAGTCAGTTTTTCTGGTTGCAACTCTGCTAGAAATACATTGAGAACAGAGCGACTACAGAGAGAAGCACCGACATCAGACCCAAATTAGGCCCATTATTAGAAAAATGCCAAATAACAGCTACGCAAAAAAAATGGTCAAGCTCTAATTTAATAGCAGGACAACATTTTAACCCCTGCTACATACCAGAGAACATTGCAGTGGCCTCTTTGATTGGCTCTGGTATGTTGCCCATGTCGCCCACCTCAGACCCGTCAGCGTCGGGGCGAGGCAGGGAGGACATGGCCTGGATGGTGCTCAGGTCGTGCTCCAGCTTCAGGATCAGCTCCTTCTGCTCAGCGCTGGTACGAACCGCAGCAGAGAACTCCACCTGAAGCTCTGCGTAACGGCCTGTGGAGAGGAAAGACAGTTGGTGGATTATCCCTTTGTTAAGGTTGGTCGTTTGTCTGCAGATTTTTTCCTGTAGCTCCCAAGATAACTTACCTGTAGCAGCTGAAAAACGGCAGAAGCAGTCCAAAACATCTCTGAAACACAGTAAGATTCCCCCTTTTCCTGGTTTCTAAAACTGATCTCTTTCTCTGAGAATACTTTGTTTTTTTTACACAACCACCAAAGCACAAGTTCAACAAGAAAAAAAAAACTACCACAGCACACTTTTAGTATTTGTATAAAAGAGATTTACTTCAATTATCACACCTAGGGTGCATGTG
The DNA here is from genome assembly GCF_021347895.1 of Acanthochromis polyacanthus. Taxonomy (NCBI): domain Eukaryota; kingdom Metazoa; phylum Chordata; class Actinopteri; family Pomacentridae; genus Acanthochromis; species Acanthochromis polyacanthus. The sequence continues at coordinate 35,211,712 of NC_067125.1, forward strand.
AATAATAATGATGATGAATCAAATGTCAATCATAACAAATACATTGTGAACGTTTCATACAGTGATATTGCTTTTCAATGTTGTAGAAGGGACTGTTTTACAGTGCTGAGAACAAACAACATGATACGTTTAGTAAATAGAAAGATAAAGAAACAATGATACATGAGGAAAAACGAAAGGGAGGGAGACCCCAAAAGGAGAAAAAAGCATCTCAGGAGTGACAGAAGTGCTAGGGAAACAACTTTCAAAAAACATCCTAACCATCCCTTTACAGTCATGCAGCCTTTTGTACTACAACACACACATACGCGCACGCACACACTCACAAAAATAAGCAGTGGGAGAAGTTATGAGTTATTACTTCCACATTGTTGATGACAGGTTGGAAAAAATCATCTAAAAACACTCTGAACTCGCTAAAGCCTCAACAAGCATCTTAAAGCTTTCCAAAAGGGAGGAGGGGGGGTGAAGATCTCCCCAGGTCATTTGGTTGTCAGACTACACTGTGGTTTAAGCTATGGGTGAACCGAAGCGACGACACTAGGTAGCAATATACAGAAAACTGTCAGCAACCTTCCAACAGAGGTGGATAAACTATTTCACTATTTGGCTTTTTGCTTCCTCTTTTTTTTTTTTTTTAACGTCTTGAAATGTTTATTGTTCCAGAGTCGATCTCTGGGTGTTAAAATCGTACAGTTAAGCATGAAACAACTGAAGAGCTAATGAGGAAATGGTTAAATGGGTTTATTAGCTCGAGCCAATGTGAGAGGAAAAACCAAAAAGCACGCGAGTAAAGTGTAAGGGGAGGGGAGTTTAAAGGATGAGTGTATTGTGCTGTATTACGTGTGTATGTATTACTGAGTGTGCTATGCATACAGCACCACTGATTCAGAAAGTGTTTCCTTACAAAACCCACTTCATAAGATATATTTTAAAAGTATTACAAAAAACATCTGAGGTTTTTCTTTCTTTTCTTTTTTTTTTTCCTGAATATGGTGACCAGTGCTGCTGTTCGGGCTTCCATTACAACTCATATGTTAAATGAATAACCACTACTTCAACAGATCATACAGTAAAGCTTTACGACTTCAGAAAACATGATATGATATACAGCATCTGTTACACCTTTACAATGTTATTCAACAGTGTATAGAATCATCTGATTTAAATTTGTAGAAAAATATCTGTGGATCATGGAAAAGTCCTGAATCGTCCCTTCTCTCCTCCTGCCTTCAAACAAAAGCATACTGTGACAATAGTGAATCAATAGCTACTTGATCGACTGTATTTACACGTCTCTTTTCCAAATAACCATTAGAATTGGCACACGTCATTATCAATACCTGTAGTGCCGTTATTAATGTCACAGCAAACCTGACACAAACAGAAAAATACAAAATGCCCCATGAATAAATTCAGTGTTATTACAGTGTATGCTGTTTCTGCATGCTTCCTCCTTCATTCAATGCTCTGGCCTTTCGCTGCTAGTTACTTTATGTACAACGTAAGAAATGCATTGTGGGAAAACAACTGTCTGAAATTAGACTCGGACTGAAACGTGACTGCAGGTCAGTCGTGAGAACACACAAGTCTTGTTTTCTCCTGTAACCGTTTCACTGCACTCCAGCATTTATATACAACCCTCTCCAGAGAGCTGAGAAAAGTCAACTTTTAAGTACCAACACGGAGTCTATGAGAAAGGAATTTGGATCAGGGTGTGAGATATATCATGAACAAATCAGGTGAAATCGTCTACATCTAATGACATCACTAGTTTGGTGCCCTGCTTGGCAGTTAAAGGCACAAATCTGATGATCTCACGTGGTTTCGGTGAGCTGATGGATCTGGCTATAAAATGGATGATGGGTTAAGTGCTTATACTTTACAGTAGCTATTCATCACCATAAAACATACTGTGGTTGTCCAGCCCAAGCAGTCCGACAGAAGGCAGCACGCCTTCGTTGTGCTGCAGAAGACAAATGTCTCGCATTGGTCGTCCACAGGAAGAGCCAATGTTTGAGAAATTTTACATTTATCAGACACATTAGAAAATCCAATTTCAGCTAATGCATCATAATGCAGTGCAATGACGTGATCGGTATCTTTAGACAGGCTGCCAATATATCTGGATATACACTCGGGGTAAGGGGACGCTTCGGGGTGGACTGAGGAGATTCTGAATAGAAACCAAAATAGGCGTAATATCTACAACTGTACAGGACAACGGCTCTTTCTGTCACATAGCCATGTGTAGTTTGAAATAAGGGTTTGCTGGACAGGAATACAGTTTGTCGTGTAGAAAACATGGGTACAGCTATCTTATGCTTGAATTTTTAGTGTTAGGATGCGGATAAGAGTCTGTGCTTGGTTTACAACCACTTTTTTAAAAAAGGCATACACTTCCCAGGAGCCCGGGATCGTACTCTGTTGTAGTGTTTACAGACCCTGTCCTAGGTTACGTCTTACAAAGATCCTAATAAGTGCTTCGTTACTAACTGCAATATAAATTCTGCATAATCATAGGCTGGCTATCTCTGCTCAATCTGGCGTAGCACACCTGCTAGCTGGTACACTTCCCTAATCTCAATTTGGCAGATATGACCTCTTTCAAGTTAACATGTGTTCTCAAGTTTAGGTAATTTCATTTGACCTATTTGACAAAGTGTATAAATTTGGACCAGTTAATTATGTTAATGTGATTAATGAGTGGGCAAACTCTATCTAAAGAAAGCTGCATGCCCTGCCGAGCGTTAGTGTTGGGCTTGCCCCAAAATAAAATTGCAAAAAAAAAAAACCAAACAAACAAAAAAACATTATTATTGGAGAATACAAAACAGGAAAAGAGATATGCTATCATATATTCACTGATCTTGATATGTCCTTTGATTCTCTAGCTAGCAGTTAAAGAGCATAACAGTTGTGGTAAGAGCTTTCTGCTTACGGGAGCATGAACTGTAGCAAACACATTTTTCAAAGCTATTGAAATGACACTAAACTTTAGGATTCATGAATATACAAACAAATGAGAACTAGTACATCTTTGTAAATATTAACCAATACTGCCGGCAGTCTATACGTCTAATAAAAATGTTACTTGCCCTCAGGAACAGTATAATCCCTTAAAAAATAGACAACTCAAATGATAAGACATTAAATGAAAAATACAGCACCTATAAATAAGCAGAATAAAAACCAAACTATAAATGCAAAATAGCAATAAAACCAAGCTACAGTAAATCATAGTATTACACTACTTTGTGAGAAGATTAATGTAATGGTAACGCATCAAACAGCTTAAAGAAGGGTGTCAGTTGTGCACTAGTAGTGTGTGCAAGTAGATACGAAATATGACCCCACTCATTGGAAACACTAAACACTCCTCGATCTTGCACACTTGTGCACACGCATGTATTGACAGGCATGCGTGTACATGCATCCATGCAAACTCACACTCACCCTCACACACACAAACACACAAAGGGGAGGCAGTGGGCTGACAGGCACTGAGGGCTTGTGTGGGACAGGGAGGAGGTGATATGCCTTATAATTTGTAGTGTATACAGTAGAATTCAATGCAAAAGACTTACATCCCTGGATACAGGATAGACTGGAGGAGAGTGGTAACTACTCACAGCAGGGTTGGGGTGAATTCACTTTGACAGTCGGCAACCAGCAGAAAATACAGATTAATCAAGTTTTGTACGCTGCAAATCTCTTGCTAAATTCCACTGCTTTTCAGTCAAGACTTTCATTATTGACGAGCAACTCGTTAAAATTTAACTCTGAGTGAATTGACCTCGACCCTGACTTACATGCAGGCAAGTACAAATGCACACGAGACACATACAGACAGACAGACACACACACAACCACACACACACTCTTCCTGATTTGGCCTATAAAAAGATGTGTGTTTGTGAACAGAGAAATTTTGTCGGTGGTGCAGAGACACACGCACCCAGCAGGTCCAGTGCTGGGTAAAGTCGTGACGTGCACAACCTAAAACAACAAGAGACACGTATAGTATCACCATGTCAGACAGCTACAGTACTACGTGAATTCATTGTATTTCAACAACGCAACATTATTCCATTCTAATTTGCTTTTTTGTTAAAAAGTAACTTGTTATTCTCTTATTTTCTGTTCTTATTTTGTACTAATCAAAAATGCTTCCTAAAATTCCCTATTTTGTACTCTTTAAAGTCATTAGACTGTGCAATCTCTTATTGGCAACCAAATTGCAATATATCAAAAAAAGAGATCATCCTTCATCCTTAAAAGAAGGGTTTAAGGAGGCAAAAAGAGGGTTCCTTCCTTCCTTCCTCTTCAGATGAGTGTGTGTATTTGTGAGGAATTACAGATCCTTCTGGCCATCACATGGCTGTCAGCAGGATAGGATATGGGACACAACAGGTCAAAGTTCATCTTTCTTACATCAGTAACCATGGCAGCTCAGCCGGCAGGCCTTCCACTACCCTCTTAAGAGTGTAGGAGTGAGATAAAAAAGAAAACATGCTGCCATTGAGAAGAGAACACACAAACACCATTTTTGGGCGTGTATACAAACACACGCACACACACACGTGCACACTGACACAACCCCTAACATACAAACACGCACACACACGCAGTGAGTGAAAAAGGCAAAGGGTTTGTAACAGTCACTCTACAGTGTGAAAAATGAGGCGTCTCACTGAGTGAGGGGAGGTTTGTGGACACTTGGGAGGTGAGAAGAAGAGCGGAAAAAATCTCCTTTAAGAAAGTGAGAGTTCTTGTAAGAGAGTTCCTGTCTCTATCTATCATCTATCAGTGTCTATCACTGTGACAGCTGCTGTGTCAGGCCTTGCCTGTGTTACTGAGTCCAGGTTTCAACCCCAGCTGTGGGTCAGACCCCAGCTCAGGACTAACCAGTCTGGTGCACCAGTGGCTGGTGATAGGGGGAGGTACAGCAGGGCCAGAGGCCAGCAGGACGGCTAAGTGCTTTTCTCAGTACAAAAACAAAACTCAGTTTAAAAAAAAGGAGAGACACTTAAGTTCTCTTATTTTGTTCTTCTATGTATTCAGTAAATCTTCTTTTTAAGGGTTTTGCCAACCACTCTTTGTTGCTTTCCTCTTTTTGGAAGCTTCTATGTAATAAAAATGGCTGCTGAGCTTGACTTTGGCTGTGTCCACTCTCCAACTGGAACAGAGCAGGAGGGGTCCAAGGTTAGAGGTCGTGAGGTTATGAGACGAGAGGGATGAAGGATGGTCAGGGGGAGCTAGAACTCCCACTCTGAGGGATCCTCTTTGCTGGCAGCCTTCTCCAGCCTGTGGATGATGTTATTGAGATTGGCTGCTTTCTTCTTGCGCAGATTGTTGTCCCTGGGGTTTCTGGCAGGGCCAGAGGCTGGGATGTTAGTACTCGAGGCAGAGCTACTGGAGGATGCCTCTGTGAGGCTGAAGAGGCCCAGTCCACCCTGTCCACAGCTGGAGCCTGGCCCGACTAAGCCTGAGGTGGTGCAGTCTAACTGGACAGGGGAATTATTAGAGCCCCCTGCCTCAGACTCGGCCTCCATGTCGTGGTCTTTGCATGCTCCTCTGTGATCCTCCAGGCCAATGCCCAGTCCCTGGCGAGTCTCCACTGTGCCCTCAGATTCTGTCCCATCACAGCTGTCCCCCTCTCCTGATTTGGACCCACGGAGGGAAGGAGATCCCCCCTCACTGCCAGGCCCTACCCCTCCAGCTGCCTGGATCTCCTCTATGAAGAGCTCTCGTCGGATGCGTGACCTGATAGACAAACATGAGTTTAATCATGGTACCAAAATCATGACATTCAGTTTGTGAAACATAATCTCAAAAGATCTCAAAGGAACAAAACTCGGTGTTTGCGGCTATTCATAAATATTCAAACAAAAACTCAGTATAAGTCAGCAACATCAAGATAATTCAGTTTTGCACAGATAAATTAATGGACAAACTTACAAAGTTATTTGGTATGATTAACAATAACTGGCAACAAATTTGTACTTCATACTGAAATGTTAAATTAATTTGACTTAAATGATACCAAAGACCTTTGAGAACAGTTTGACATACAAGTACTAGACAGCTACAGTTCAATATTTCAGTAGACAATTTTGTCCAAATGCTGACCTGTAATTATGGAACCAGTTGATAACAGTACTGGTCTTTAGGTTGAGCTGGGAGGCCAGCTCCTCAATGGTTTTCGGGGAGGGATAGGGCTTCTGCTGATAAGCCCTTTTCAGTGCCTCCTTCTCCTCAGGGCCCAACACCACCCTGGGCTTCTTCAGATGCTGCTGTCCCGGGCTCTGGGAGCCCTGCACGTAATCTGGCCCTATCAAGCCCCCGTCTACAGAATGGCCATCACTCAAAGAGCTCAGCCGCCTCTTCATGTAAGCTGGACAGCAACACAAACACAAGAAGGAAAAGTCATTAATCAAGAAAATATGTGATATTATGAACAATGGTGGGAAATGTCAATAATAAAGTATCTGTAGAAATTCTACAAATCACAATACGAGGATACATGTAAATACAACAAAATAAAAAGACATAAATAGCTTTGTATTAATAACTTAACAGCTCTATAGGAGTAGGATTTCAAAGTTGTGATAGATGGGGAAAGATAGGCCAGTGAGATTGTTCTATTTTTGAAGTGATACAGCAGCCTCTGGGATGACAGAGAGATTTCTTACAGGAAATCACAGATTTAGGGATCAGTTTGTCCCAGAAAATTCGCTATACAAGTAGCTAAAGATGTACTGTTTATCAGTGATAACGTGCTCTGATCACTAACGCTGTCGTCCTCTTCATCAGTCACTAGGTGGTGCTCTCGTCTTTCTCACCAACTCAAACAATGAAAGCATCTCTTCCATTTTACAGCAAACAAGCAGCACCATTCACTCCGGGCACCAGCAGCTGAAAATGAACAGCTCATGGCAGCTTTGCATGAGGTTGACATTTTCCCAACCCCAATACACGCTGCTAGATATATTAGTGTTGTAGGGAAAAACCCCTCAGAGCAAGGTTAGACCACTCTGAAAGTTGTGTGCTGCCTCGCAGGCTTGTACCACATGGGTGAGAGGTCAAATATGGTTACTCCACACTAGGTCCATGTCTTTCCTCTGGGCTGCGCTGGTAGCCAGGGCTGTTGCCCATTGCTATCTGGATGCATTACTTTTGGTCAATAATCTAAAATGAAGTTGAATGCAGTGTAACCCCACCGGTCCAACACCCTGAACACACAGGCGTAAGGTCAGTTTTGTTTTTTGCCCTTGTGCGCAGTTTGCCATATCAGGAGGGTAAACTGATCCTGGATGGTTGTGCCCACTGGCAGGTTCAAATGTGCGTATCCAGTCTCCAGAGAGAGCGAGAGAGCTTCAAGTGGGCAGTTAGGGGTCACTCTGAGGCAGCTAGGCGGGTGAGGCCTTTTGGCTTCGCTGATTCTTAAACAAATCTTGCAAACAGAGGAGAACACAGAATGATGGAGTGATAAAGTGGGCTATAGGTCGAACAAATGATTAAAATATGAGCTTATAGACACTGATGATTATGATGATGATGACGATGATGAAGAGGAGTGCTGATGACTGTGAGTAAGCAGGCCCCCGGCAGTCCCTAGCTGTCACATCGAATACAGTATGTGATGTCTGCAGTCCTGATTGGTACTGACATCACACCAAGATGACTGTGATCTGCACAACATGCTCTGCTGTCCTGCACAAAGGATATTGTGTGTGCAGATGTGCATGTGTAATTCAAAGGCTGCTGCTTGTGTTGTTTTTGTGAGTGTATTTATAAAATAAATGCATGCTTAAGCAGACAACGTGAAGGGCTTTTCTGTGAGCCTCTTGTTTACTATTTCTGATGACGTGCTGCGCTGTATGGAGTGCACACTTATTTTGAGCTATTGTTACACACCTTTCTTCTCCAGGCGTTTCATGTCCATGAGTTTCTCCACACTGTGTGGGTCCTGGAGCCAGAGTTGCATGCGGACAAAGGGCTCCCTACCCTTCAGGCTCAGCTTGTGCCAGGGTTTGGGCCTGGCCAGCAGGTCTGAGACAGAACCCTGAGTCAGACCCAGAATAGTCTCCCCAAACAAACGCTGGCCTGGTTAGGCAAGAGAAAGAAGGGAGAGAATGCTCATTTCAGAGACCTGACTGTATGGTTGAATAATTCATCAATAGGCAGGAAAGGAGAAAGGAAAGACTCACTAAACCACACAGACAAAGAGAGCATATGTAACACTGTCTCTGAATTTCTTACCAAGGTTATTATCAGTTAGCACCTCCTTAACCTTCTTGGTGATGGCGTAAGTATCAAGCTCAGGAGACATTGCAACCATCTCCTGGATGCTGAGACCCGAGTGACCTGGTAGAGGCAGCGGTGTGCCGGGCTGAGACTCCCCACCTGAGGGATCCTCAGACAGAGGTTTGAGACTGGAGGACTGAGAAGCAAGTGGATCCCCAGCAAGACCATTTACAGACTCCTCGGTTGAACTGAGCGGGGACTCTGGAGCGGGGCTGCAACTTGCTGATGTCTTGGGAGTACCCTCTGCTTGAGCAGAACAGACAGGGCGAGAAAGATCATACGGGTTAGGTGACATGTTACTGTGTAAGAAAACACAGTTTCATCTCCTCTCCCTACTGGGTTTGGGAGGGACTTCAGTCATACTACATCAACTAATTTAACTCCTGTTAGACAAACAGCAAAGGTGCTTAAGTTTTCAGTTTGAAGCTTTTTTGGCTTCCTCCTCCTATTCCTTCATCTCCCTGTCTCTGTCTGTGTAGAACTGCTGTGCAGCTCAGCAGGCTGGAAGAGAGCAGTCATGAGGAGCTGTCAGTGTACATTAGCTGCTGTTTACACCCCCAGAGAGAAAAAGAGACACACGCACACACAAGCGCACACACACACACAGAGCTGCCATCTGGCGCTGCAACACTAACTTGTCTATGACATGACAAACCAGCAGCTTGCTGGCTGACACTGCCACAGCACTGGGGATGGGGGGATGGTGGGAGGAGAAGGGAGGGGGAGGTGGTGGGTGGGTGGGAAGTGAGGAGGAGGGTGGGTGGGGTGAGTGACAGACTGACAGTAACAACTAGCCACTAGCTCTAATCAGGCTTTCAGAGCAATGCTGTAGCCCAAGGAGCATGGCTGTGTGAATCCATACAGTGTTTGCTGGTGTGTGTATGGGCGTGGGATTTGTTTACCTTGGTTCTGAGCTTGCTGGATGTGTGTGTTTTGCCCCAGGTCTCCGTTGAGCCACGGCTGCATGCGGAGGTATGGCTCTCTGCTCCTCTGGTTCAACTTGTTCCACGGTTTGTGTCGAGACAGACTGTCACTCAGTATTCCCTGAAACACACACCAGGAGAACGTTTCAAACGTGCAACCACCATAAAGCACAACCAAAGCAACGAAACTCTGGAAAGGGCAGATAATGTATATAAACACCGCTTTTGCTCCCCTCCTCACCTCTTTAGAGTCCTCCAGGTTGTGATTCTCCTCTCCTGTCTGGTAAGATAAGTTTCTGCGGGAGTCCGTATGCATGTTGCTCCACCACTGCTCCCTCCAGTAACCCACCCCTCCGGCACTTCCAGAGCGGCCCGAACCCTCTGAGCTCCGACCTAGCCTGAGACCTCCATCAGCGGACATGTCAATCCCTGAGGAAGGCCGGCTCTCCCTCTTCACACTGGTGCTGAAATCCAAGACTGGAGACGGGGATGAGGGCGAGGACAAGAGGGAACTGGGAGGCTTCTTCAGCGAGAGCGCCAGGGGGTTGTAAGGGGGGAGGGGGGCGGTGAGAGATGAGCCGAGCAGGTCCCTCTGAGATAGCGAAGCCGAGGAGGAAGACGAAGACGAAGCTTTGAGGATAGGCTCCAGTGCAGCCTGCTGGGCCTCCATTTCTCTGCGAGCTTGCTCTAAGATGGAGCGGATGGCTTCGTCTGATCCGCTGCCACCTCCACTTCCTATTCCGCACCCGCCCCCTCCTTTTAGCCCTGCATAAGACGGCTGAGCATGGGACAGGTCTGTTGGGGGAGGAGAAGAAGTCCGGTCATGAGAGACAGACAAGGCCATGATGTAAAATCTTCTATGACACTTCAGATGAGGAACTACAACTTACCAGCTTTCTGCACCTGCAGCTCTCTTTTGGCCTGTTCCAGGATGGACTTGATGGCCTCATCTGACCCTGCCTCTGGGGTTCGGACACGAGCAGTGATGTTACCTGGAAGGAGAGAAAGAGGGAATGGGAGGAGATGAAGAATCTTGTCAGATCAAAAAGCAGGGATAACCAACAGAGTAGATAAGGAGAACAAAAATTGAGCCTATAAGGACACTGAATAATTACATGATAGCACAGCACAAAGAACAACATTCCCAGCCAGTTACAAGGCAACTACACTGGAGGGATTGTCATAATTTCTCTGGTCCCTTTGGAGCTCACACATGCACACGTGCTACAGGGTTCATACAGTAAATGCTCCCCACAGAATAACAACTACCAATAAAATCCCTAAATACACATGCTGGCTTTTCCTTTGACGCAAGTCACTGGAACTGTGCGGTTACCTTCAAGGCACATCTATATCTGTATGCCTGCCCACAATTAATAAACGGCAACACACGCTCGCACACACACACACACACACACACGCATACACCATAGACACAGTTCACCCCAACACAAACATGCCACACAGACAGAACGTGCTAGAATCTCTGTGTGTGAAGGGGACAGACCTGTGTGTGAAGCTGTATCGGAGAGGGTTCTCCGCTTCGGAACATCCTGAAACACTCGGCTAAGCTGGGGCTGGCCTGAGCCCTCTGTTAAAAACAATATACCACACACTATGTTACAGCACTTGTGTGTTTTTTTTTTTCTTTTTTACAGCTAGACTATATGGTGCCTTACAATGCTGAGCAAATATAAGGAGTGTGTGTTCCATCCAATGCACATTATAGAGTACCATAAATGCATTGATCTTAACCATCTGTCTCCCTGGTAAAAATCAAACTCCTGCTTCTAACAGAAATTATAAACCCTATAGAGACAGACTAGTAAGGAGTTCATTATTTAACAGTTGGTTTCTAACAGGGGCATACTAACTGCAGTCTCATTTTTAACATGGACTGTCTATGGCTCATTGGTAAATTTTGTTATGTTTCTTGTACCACTGAGACCACCGTCGATCAGAAATGTCCTGATGCGTAAAGAAAAGCAGGCCCAGGCTAATCGAATCTACCCGTAGTTAACAGTACCCCTGCCTTCCTCCTAGTTCCCACCGATCAATACTATTGATGTGTGAAAGGTTTCTGTATTGACCACAATAGCTAGGAGAAGCTCGTGGGATCAGTGTGTGACTAGGAACTCATTCAAAACACACAGGTGTGGCACAGAATGGGAGTTTGGAAAGAGAAAGGAAAATAAAAAGCTAGTCCATATTGACAAGCTAATCAATGGCTCTATGCAGGGCTGTACACACACACACGCACACACATTCACACACACACACACACACACACACATGCAAGACACACACTTCCCCATGTGCAGATACATTAAAGAAGCCCAGACTAACCTCTCTGCCTTCCCTGGATGCTGCGCAGTGCAAGGATGTTCTGCTCATCGGCGAGGAACTGCCTCATCTTATGGAAGGGCTCCTTCCCTCGGATGGTTAGCTTGTTCCACGGCTTTGGTCTGGCAAGAATCTCACTGACCGAACCCTGCGACAGTCCCAGCACATAGTGGCCAAACACACGCTGACCAATGTTGTGCTTGATCAGCTGCTCTTTCACCTGCCGAGCAATCTCTGCTGTGTCCATGTCCTCCCCGTCCAAAACACTTCCTGTGGTAGCGTCAGAGTGGCTGGGTGACGGGGCACTGCCAGCTGTGCTGCTCCCATTAACAGGAGCCATGTCTGGGCTGGCTGGAGGAGGCTGGGGGCTGCTGGCTGCCAGAGGGATGGCAGCAGACCCTGAGCCAGGGGTGGAGGTAGGGATAGAGCTGAGGGTTGGAGTGAATGGGGTGAACAGTAGAGCCCCACTGGGGATTCCAGACGACTCCTGCAAGGCTTTCGAGTAGAAGGTCTGGAGCAGCTGCCGCTGAATCAGGGAGTTCAAAGCCATCTTACCACCCACCAGAGGGAACACAGGGGAGTAGAAGTCCTGTCCAATGCCCGTAGGAGTGAAAGGGTGTGTTTCGCTGCTGCTGGTGGTGGTAGCAGTGTTGAGGGGGTCCGTGTGAGTGCGAGACAAGGGGAGCTGAGAGGAGGAAGGAATAGAGGGAGGGGGAGGAGGGGGCGAGGAAGAGGGGTCGCTGGGCATGGTCTCCTCCTTCGTTGTGGACTCTTCTGTCCCTTTTCGCCCGGCTGACCCTACAAGAAAGGTCAAACACACCATGCATTATGGGGGAGTCAACAAAAAAGGGGTTCCAAAACGAGAGAGAAAAAAAATAACAAAAGTTGAAAGTTATCTTAATCAAGTCTTTTCCAAATAAGTGAACTTTGTTTTCCTTTTTTGCCAACCCCCCCAGACAAAGTGCCCATGCATTTGTGATTTCAACCTTTCTTGTAAGCAACAGCCTGGAAGAAAAAAAGGACAAACAAAACAATTGACACTGTGCCACTTAGGCATACTAGCTTGGCCCAGGGCTCAGTCTCTCTCTCTCTCTTTCTTGCAGGCAAAGTGGAAGTAACTGGACACAGTAAAATGATGTCCTTAGATAACCAATGCACCATGCGAGTCCTCTTCATGGTGCTGCAGTGTGTTCTTCCACACTGAATTATTCCATTGTAGAAGCAATATAGTCTTTAGTTCATTAAAAATACATTCACGTAAAAAAAAATTAAGCAATGAAACTCTTTTGAGAAACACTTTTATGGCTGAACAGAAAACAGATGCATGCCACCAAAGAAAAGAGACTGTACAGCTCTGCTGACTGAACAAAGCTCCTATTTTACTTCCTTACTAAAAAGTTAAACTAATTAAATTTGAACATTTACCAGAACAAATATAGACAAAAACTATATTTTCTCAGTCTTTTAACTACTAGAATCCATCTTGAAGATACACGCTGGAAGAAATATTATCCTAATGCATAACCATTGAGACTTAACATGATTGAGTACGACAGTAAGCTCCCCTTACTGTGAATGTTAATCAATTCAAAGCTATTCAACTATTCAAGCCTAAAGCCATGACATTTCAAACCCATAAACACTGTTGCAGAGGGCAAGAGTTCTGATGTAAGGGGCATAGTATGGTGTCCTCATTTTTGTGTAATGCAGTTTTGTTAGCGTTCAGGTTGACCTCCTGCTGGGGTATTTTCACGACACCACAGATGCCTTTTGGTCTCCTACATGAAGCGTGGAGCTAAAGAAACAACATCTCTGTACCATGATAAAGTTTTGCATGTCTTTTGCATTTGCAACCAATAAATCAGTAGATGGAGGCAAACAATTCCACAAACATTCACAAACAGTTAAGTATTCTCAGAGAAAAAGAATCTATATGCACTCATACATGTTTGCACTTCCCTGATGCAATCTCTACATTCCTGCTCAGCCTTGCCTGCAGCTAAACCCTCATAAAGCCTCCCACGTACATTGGACTCAGCTCCGGCCTTCTTTCATTTTTGCTGGTTTGTGTGGAAGTTTTGTGAAGATGGACTGTCCACTATTGATGAACCCTTCCTTACAATAACCTTACATTTGGACAGACTTACCACTCAGCTCAGTGTTGGCGATGCGCAGAGCGGCGCTCTCCGATTGAAGACTCCGGTTCCTCTCCAGCAGCAGCACCTCCAGGGGTTTAGATGAGTCCTAATGGGGAGGAAAGGTGGAGCGGAGATGAAAATGTGACTTTTTCCCAAATTTCCCCTAGTATCATCTTCAGTTGTCCATATGCACTGACCTAGCTGAACAATCTTTCTTATCAATAATCTAACTAATGAAACATTATACCTACAGTCCAGTGCTCACTTATGCTATGTGTGTCTCTTACCTGTACAGAGTCAGATGTTCCAAATTCCATAGTCTTGAGGATACTGAGGGAAAAGCGAGAGAAAAAACTCCATATGAACCCCATACAAAAGTACACATCTACTATGTAGCACGCTAGCTTGCTTTTCTACTTCTGTCTCTTTAAGAACAAAGCAAGGATATAGAGCAATGGAGCAAGAGAGACACATTATACAGCTATAAACATACGAGCTTCACCTTCGTAAGGACACTCAATTGAGTTACACATCTTAAATGAAGACACGCAGCTTGTTTAACATTGTTAAAGACATCAAACACATGTAATAAATAGATCTGTGCTGGACACACACACACACGCAAATGACTCCTCACCTCAGTTCCTTCTTCACCTCCTCATAGTCAGCTTGCTTCTGCAGTTTCTCCTCCAGTTCCTGTAGATTACAAAGTGACAAAAGATATTAAAATGACACTAAAAAACAAAAAGCAGCAAGCAAATATGTGAACGGACTTGCAGGTGTGATTACAAGACATGATGCAGGAAAAACACAAGAACACTGAAACAGTCCTATTAGAAATGGATGAATAAAATAGTTGAAAATAACTCAAATTCCTGTGTGTTCTGTTGGTACCTTTAGAACTGCAGACTTGCTGCTGAGCTGCTCCTCCAGCTGAGTGATCTGGGAGCTGGTGGTCTCTCGGAGTTTGGTCAGGCTGGCCTGCAGTCTCTGGACATCCTCCACCAGCTGGGCGGTCTCCCTTTCTTTGGCCCTGAGCTCCGCCTCCAGACTTGAGTTGGATGCCGCCTCTGGCGCCTGTTCCTGAAGGCCAAATAGGTTGGCAGTTTAGTTTAATGAGCAAACTAAAACCTATTCAAGTCCTTAGTAATCCATCCATACAAAGTCCTGCTTTCAGATATATTCAATTAATCAATACATCAATAAGTGTTCTACGTAAAACAAAAGCTGATCAATGCTAATCAACATTTCAAAAGGCCCTTTCCTTCAGAACAACAATCAGAGGTAATTCATCAGCAGATCACAATCACCCAGCACCAAGAACTCGATACTTTGCTAGAACAGTTCGTAATTCTAACGTCTGCAATTTGTTCTGTAAGTTCAATAAATCATTTAATCAATACACCAATCATCTGCTGCCATTTTGGAAAGCACTACTGGTAATGCCAGTACCTGACCTTTCATATCAATGACTACAGAGATCCATAAATTGAAGCTTTAATCAGTCAATCGCCTCTAGCATAAAAAGGCCAAGCTGATCTTTAGCCTATCAATACTTAAGTGTCAGCCATCCAGTGAATAATTGCATCATGTTACCGTGTCGGCGTCGGCCTTGGCTGGGCTGCTGATCTGCTGGGATTGGTTACTCAAGGACAGCTGCTCTCTGAGCGACTCCGCCTCTCTCTGAGCTGTTTCTGCTCGCTGGAAGGAAAAGGAGAAGCATTGAAAAGAAAATCCTGCGTTGGAGGTTCTCACACTGTCAAACACAGTTAATCTAATGTTTAATGCAGCTCGATACAGAGTTACTTCAGCATTAATTTGGGTCTACACAGTTTTTCCTTCTTTTCTCCTCTCAACCTGTGTCAATTTTCCACTAGCAACTGGGGAAAATGGAAAACCTATTTAAAATATGTGAATAAAGAACAAGACTGACAAACAAAAAAACAGATAGACCAAGAAAGTAAAGCTTCTGCTAAAAAGAACCATCATGCCGTTTAGTCAGTGTTAAATCTGGTAACTTAATGGCTGTTGGAGGATGCAGTCATGGAGAGCTAAGTTGTTTGTGAAGCAGTGATTTTTCTTCAGCTCAATAGTTTTTGCAAAGTATACAGCTGAATTCACCACACTGCATAAGCGTTGGGCAAAAGGCAAATTGAAGGAATAAGTTTTCCAATGCATAATCATCTTCTACCAGCCAGCTGTGTGTTTGTATGGAAAGGAAGTCAGCCCCCTTCAGCATAAACAAATATATACTACAGAGTACAGGAGGGCTGAGAGAATGCAAAGCAAACATGGTGGATGACCACCAAGGCGGGATATTCCCTTAATTAAAAACTTTAAATTATTCCTGAGAATTGAGATGATACCCGCTGCCTCGTATTTATAGCCAAACCGCCATGCTCCAGTTGGGAATCATCCGCAACACTGGCCAACTTGCCATCATTAGGAGTTACAGGGAGCCGATTCCACAGCGTTCCTAATTGCAACCATATTGAGAGCTGTTATTGACTGGGTGGGAGTCGGGCTGCTAGTTGCAAAAGAAAAATCCTGTTTTCCATTTTCTTCTTATAAAAGCATATAAAAAGTCTGTGACTGAGCTGGAGGCCATGCTGTCATCCTCTGTAAACCTCAAATCAGAAGTGTGAATAGTGTGTGTGTGTGTTTGTGTGTGGCATTATAGTTGGAGCGTTAACCTTTAGGCTAATATTAACATTACATGCCTATGCTACCCCTTTAACCACAAATCATACTCTTGGGCTAATAATGAAAGTTAACAACAATGACATTAACAGATACCACAGGAATATTTACAACACAAGGGCAGAGGGCACACCTAGGGGCTTATTTCAACTGGCTGGGTTTAGTAGGTGTGTAATAAACATGTAAAACAAACAGCAAACCTCACAGTGATAAGCACGTCATTAGTAGGCCACATTTCATTTTTTCTGAATAGAAAAAGAATATTTGTTTATTGAAAGGATGAGGCTGTTCTATAGTTTTCTTTATGTAAATATTTCCTATAAAAAAGGCCAAACCGCCCTGTGTCAGCAACAGGCTTGTTTGTTCATAACGAGGTTTTAAACGCTAAAAAAAGGGCTCAAGAACATATAGTACCATTTCAGATACTAAGCTACATAATTCAACAGCTGGACACTGTAATGTTGCTCAAACCAGAGTAAATGGCACATTTGTTGGGGACTATTTTCAGCTACGGATTAATAAACATTTGGTGTTCTAGGGAATATTTACAGCAGCAGGACAGAGTATGTGGGCTCAGCTCTAAACTACACAAGGCCGTGTTCAACATAACGAAGAAATATGTCACCTAGTGCGACTCTGTGGCTCATTTATATGCCTTTTTTTTGGACAAAAAGAGAGCAGCACGGAGGAGAAAGAGGCATCAGGCTTTGTATACACAGAAAATACTGGTAAATAGTTGAATTCATTTTTGGTTTTTGTGTTTTGACATTTGCTGACAAGAAGAAAAACATAAAATAGGACAAGATTATATTGCTTTAAGTAAACTGACTTCAGTATGCACACATTTCTTTCCATTCAAGATTTTAACACGAAAACTAATTTATTTTCTTTGTACTTTAACAGCAGAACCTGTAGATTGTGGTGAGAAAGATAGTATCATATCGAGTGGGTTACCTGATTGGCTCTTTCCAGGTCTGTCATCACCATCTCAATTTCATCGGCCCTAAAAGAGATATTTATTATTACTTCAGAGAAACGCACACAGGGGATGTGACAGCCCTGGAAAACGGCACAGTGAAACAAAGCTCACAAATAAAAACAAAGAATGGATAAACGAATACATGATTAACAGGAAGAAAAGCACACTCTGCTCACATCACGTGGGTGCGATTGTTCAGAGAGCACACATTTAGAGAATGCTGGTGCCGTGTCCATTAAGCTACTGTCTAAATTTCACCTTAATCCATTGATTGTGAACTGCATAACCCAAACAGCTTGTATGTGTGCGTGCATACATGTATTTAAGTGTACGTGTGTGTGTGTCTATGTGTGTGGGTGTGCACATGTAAGCCCCTAAACCCGGGCCACACTAAAACAGAGGGATTACATTAATAGAGCTCTAAGTCCTAATACAGCAGACTAATCTGCTATGAAGCTGTGTGATTGTGTCTGACTAATGGTCTGGATGGAGGCCATGGTTCACCTCTCACTTGCTAGAGGTCAGACAGCAGGAATACATCCCCATAAATACCACCTCTCTTTGGACTATGGAAAAATAGTTTAGCAGCACTCTTTCACGATGTGATGTGAACACCTATGGCTTTTCTGCAAACAATGGGAGATATGGAGGAAAACCAACGGGCAAAAAGCAAAACAACATTAAACACAGATGTAATGAATGCTAATAATTTCATGTCACTTTTACTAAATTCCAGGTTGTGCCCCACAAACCGTTTAATTGCCTATATATGATTACCGTCTGTTAATTAGTCCTCAGCATGTGTTCAATCAGGAATACATTTCGCTATATGAAGAAGCACGAAAATCCTGACTTCATGGATGGTGTTCAATGCAGTGCAAAGACGCATGCGTGTTTATTTAAGACATTACTCACTGATAAGAATAAACGAGGGGCGCTGAGTGCAAAGATGTGAGCGCATATGTGCACTGCTGCGTCCATTAAGACCTTTTGATTTCGCTGCAATCTTTTGATAGTGAACCCAATAACCCACGCAGCTTTTGTATTTGTGTGTCACAGTATGAGAAACAGTGTTATGTCCCATAGGCTTGAGTACTACTGATTTGAATGTGTTTAACAAAACAGACACAGTTGATATTAGGTCAACATTGTGCCACAGGCAATGCAGCAAAAAGAATCAGATGTGGGTGGGAGAGCTTTTCACTCTCCGCTTTTATTCTTTCCCGAACAGTTAAAAGGATCTAGTATGTATTTAAGCAACATAATAGTACACTACCTCAACAGCTTTTATCCTGTCTTAAGCTATAGTGTGCGGGACCCACGTGCGCACTCAGTCGCACTCCCGCACACACAAATGCAGGGTCAGAGAGCCAACAAGCTAGAAAAGCTTGTAATGGAGAGCGTTTATGGGTAGTAATGCAACCCAAATACACCACCGCTCCTGCTCCAAATGTGATCATTTAATCAAAGTACAGATGCACAAAGTCTTCTTAAATAACCTTTGGATTTGGCTGTATTTGGGAATTATAAAGGCAAAGCTAGCGGCTGAGGGCCAAAGCAGATCACAGGGAAGGGATTTTCTGCATATCCTGATACAGTCAGTCAGTCGCTGGGCAGGGCAGGAACTGTCCATGGCCCGCCAATGCACCCAGTGGAATTAATTCATCAAACACTGAACAGCAAAGGGAGGGTCCTTCGTAATGACAAACCCTGATTTTATGCCACCAAAACTTGTGCACAAAGCCTACACAGCAGCCACAGGGAGGAGCTATAGAGCAGATACACAGCTGCACTAGAAACTGCATACATGCACACAAAACGACACACACTCACACACACTCTTTTGTACCATGAAAGCCAATGGGTGCACCCAGTGACATCAGTGAGTACTGTAGGACTTCTGAAACAAGCCCAGAGCCTCTAAACCCCTACTGTACTTCCTCCATCTCAGACAGGCCTTTTCATCTCTTATCATCTTCTCTCTCTCTCTTGCTCCTCACTCAACTGTTTCTTTTCTTTTCCACCCTCTGTCTGCCTCTGTCCTCAACCGTTCCTTTCCCATTGCCCTCCACTTTTTCCTCCTTTCATCTTTTTTGTTTTCCTCCTTCCACCCCCTCCTCCCATCTTTCACCCTCTCTTCCTCGGCCCCTGTCCTCGGTGCCAGCAGGATATTCCCCTGATTTAGATTTTCATTTCCCTCCTCTATCACACTCTTATCCCCTCTTCCTCGCTGAAGCCTCCAGCCCCTGGCTTGCTTTCTGCCCTCCAGCTTTCATCACTCCATTCCTTTTCTTTCCTTGGCTTTCTCCACATTGCGTTTTCACAGCGTGTTACCTTGGGGATTTCGAGGAGGCTTAAAAAGAAGCTAGCTGCGAGAGTGTGTCTGTGTGTGATGTGTGTGTTGTGCGCCATTTTCTGTTTGTGTGCGCTTAAGATGGACACAGGGAAGAAAAGCCTATTGATTGTTGCCTAATTATCAGCAATTAACCGCTTGAACCAAAATGGTATCAAGCCCTTTATGCACAGATAAAGCTGTACACAAACATACGGAGGAGTTTGCATGTGCGCACACCAACACACAGAGCATCCTGCGAGGCCGGAGATCAATAGATCATTAATCTTTAACAGGGACTAAACGGGTAAAACGTGGCCAGCCAGACCCTCACAGCGCCGACACAGAGAGGGGCTACGCTACATCTACAGACCCGCCTCCCGCTGAAGCTCACACACTCTGGGCACTGCAACATCGACCAAATTCTCAGGCAGTGTGTGTACGTCCGCGGGTGTTTGTGTCTGCGTGTGCGAGTGCGCATTTTAAAAGGCAGATTACCCAAATGCAGCAAGAGGATGGGGGATTTGTCACGCAATGTCCTCCTTAGTGGAAAGTTTAGAGCAAGTGTGCGCGCATATGTGTGTATGTGTGTCTGCGTGAGAAAGCACATGATATGTATGGCATTTGTGTTTTGCAGTGCCAAAATATATGCAGTTAAAGGGTTAAAAGTTGTGTTCAGCCAAACACTGGCGATTTGCTCAGCCAAGCAGTAAACGGGGGAAGGACTCCAAGGACTGGGAGGGTGCAGGGTTAGAGAGGGTTTGTGTGTGCTTTAAAGCGTTGCATTAAAATTTCAGATCACAGCACGCCACATAGTCAAGGACCCTGACTGCCTCAGGCTCACGAGTGAGTGAGCGAGTGAGTGTGTGTATGTGTATATTTGTACGTGTGTGTGTGTGTGTGTGTGAGAGTGTGAGCGCGCATGTGTGGATGTGGGCGGGCGTGTGTTTATTAGCTTCTGTTAGCAAATGGGGCCTACTATAAGTGTCTTTTCAAAATGTGTTTTCTTCTGACATAAAAGAAAGAGACAAGGACGGAAAAAGGAGGTGCAAAAAAAATGTAGAAAAAAGTAGAGGAGCAGTGCAACACGGTCATAGGGGAGGGAAATAAACAGGGAGGGCCCTCTGATAGACTATGAAACCTATTGATTAGTGCCATTACACTGCATGCAATATCTTCCTCTGGCCTTCCCTCTCATGAACACACAATGCAGGAGATAAAAGATAAAGTGTGAGAGTGAGGGAGGTAGAAAAGAGAAAGAAAAAAAATATCGTGAGGAAGACAGAAGGGGGATCGATCTGTTTTTAACAGCCAATCAATTTAACAACTCTGTTAATGGAGAGACACAGCGAGTTTGGGCCACGGTAAATGGGGCAGGGGGGAACTTGAAAGCCAACGTGATATCCTGCCATACTTTGTGTGTGCACGCGCTCTGTGCCCTTGTCCATTTTGTGAACAGTCTTGGATTTAGCAGACGAATTCCTGTTTCAAGGAAAACGCAATGTGTTTATGCAGTCCACCAATTACCAATAAAGCACCATGAAATGCTTTGTTTTGCTTCCCAGAGATGTTGAATTTTCTGCTTTCTGGATGCGGTTCGGACGCTCAAGTGGTTCTGGTTCCCACTGCGAACCCTGAGGGAACGAGTGGTGTGAATGTCATAAAGTGCCACTTCACAGTGTGGAGTGCTGACATGGAAAAGCTTCTGTTCTCATCCCCGCCACTACTATGGGATCAATAATGATAGATGCCCAGGGCTCAAGTAATTGAAGCTACCTTATCTTAAAGGTCCTGTTAGAAAACCTGTGCGGCTTTAAGTCTCAGATCTCAAAGTGACCCACATGAGCTTCTTCTCCGTCATGGCTACGTTGAATCATAGAGAGCCCTTTAAACTACACCACAAAAAAAAAAAAAACTATTTTGATGCTGTGCCGTGGCTGCAGAACACATTACAATCCTTGTCAGTATTTACAGTGCGTGGGTAATGCTGGGATTTGGAGGCTGCTGAGTGTTGTGGGAGACAATCCAGCTGTTAGGGAGAGAAGGGGGGAGTTTCCAGGCAAGGAGATTCACTAAACAGGATGATTATGTCAGGAACAGACTATGAAGGAGCCAGAGGGGAGAAGTCACCCACAAACACACACATAGATCAGCGAGACACGTACTTTGCTGTGGATTCCTCGTCATACTTTGTCTTCAAATCAAAGAGCTCGGCCTGAGTTGTTTCAAGTGCTGTAAAAGACGGGAAAAGAGTAAGTTGTGAGTTTCTCAGCTACAAATCAGCTTCCAATGAAGTCATATCCAAGTATGGACAACATTTTTTAAAGGCAGTGAAAACATATTTTCTTTAACGGCTTCTTTCAATGAGATATGGGCTCACAAAATTTCTGACAAAGAAAAAAAAACTTTATCTTACAGGAGAGTTTTCTGTGTTTCTCTTCTTGCTTGTGATTTTCTCACTAGTTTAATGTGACAGTTGTTAAGTTATTTGCTTATGTTTCCAGGCCTCAGTCTCATCAAACCACACCCGCCAAGTCCAGATGAAGTAAATTAACTTTTGAGTGTAAAACTTAATAATCACTTGCACACGTTTTAGCAACTGATTTAACTATAGATTTGAAGCAAGTTTTTAGAGGCCTTAAAGTCAGCTCCACCTAATTGTCAGCAGTGAGAACATTTTATCTGAGTAGATTAAATGAGTGTCCTGTCTGCAAAGACTGAGTAGGCTGGTACCTGTCTGTAGGGACTGGGCCTTGTGTTCGGCCTCTTCCAACCTTGAGGACATGGAATCCTGGCTCTCCTGGAGTTTCCTTCAGAGGCAGACAGAAGGCGAGAGAAAAAGAGCAGGGAGCAGAAAGTCAGTGCAAAGAGATACTGAGTCAGTAAATCTTGGGTTCACACTTTGTTGCAACTGCAACTATTCTCTATTTTCCCACCATTTCTGAAGTGTTTTCCCCACTAAAATCCTCCCAACACAACCCAC
Organism: Acanthochromis polyacanthus; assembly: GCF_021347895.1. NCBI lineage: Eukaryota > Metazoa > Chordata > Actinopteri > Pomacentridae > Acanthochromis > Acanthochromis polyacanthus. The sequence goes on from NC_067125.1 coordinate 35,234,420, forward strand.
TCCTCATTAAGCAGCCCTATTAGGCAGGAATGTCTGGCCACTGGGGCACACTGCACCCAGGGGGAGGGAGAGAGACGGGGAGAGAGAGCAAGGGTTGAGTAAGAGAGGGGGGAGGGGGCGACAGAAACCACAAGGATAAAATAGATTCATTCTTAGCATATAAAAATTTTGGCTCTGCTGAGAAATTGCCACTGCGTGTAAAAACATCAATAATCTCGCACAAAGACGGTCTTTATGGCACTCTTTGATGCCCCCCTTCTCCGCCAATCTGTCTCTCCTGTCATCTCTATTTTTCTGCCCTCTACTTCATCCTTTCATCTCTCTCTCTCCCTCCTTCCCTCACTCCTTGCAGGATAAAATGCATCGGAGGTGCCATCCATTTACTACCCCTCTCAGACACAGGAAGTCAGCTCTCTGCAGACAGGAAGGGGCCTATAAAACACTGACGTACAGGAAATACAGTTGGACAATTGATCTTCTACTGTACGTCTGAAAGGAGCAAATGAGCTTTAATACAGCTTCTCAAAGCAAACAAGATGCCTGGCACGAGGAAAACAACAACTTTGATCAAACTGATCAACAAGAACCATTTCTAATTAAGTGTTTTAATGGCTGTAAGCAGCTTGTGGAAAATCCATAGCATTTGGAAAATTAGGTCTCTTAATTAGATTTTAAGCGGAAACTGTTTTGAGCCACTTTAAGATTACTATGTTTGGTGCAGCAATATAAACTCCATACTGTGAATACTGAACTTAATCTGGTAATTCTGGGGCTATTGTTTTAAAGCTTAGGCAGAATCCTGTTCACCCTCAGTAAAAATACATGCTGTCTTTAACCCTCTGAGCCCCAAAGGCATGAGTCATCTTAAAAAAAAATCTGCAAAATTACACCATACATCTTAGTAGGAAACTGTCAAAACAGGAAGAATCATTGGATGTTCAACTTTCCAACAGTCCATGAACTACTCATATGTGATGTACCATTTAATCAGAAAACGTAACCAAATCTGGGCTTAAAATTGCAATATTTCTGTCTACAAGTTTGTTTTTTTTAAAAAATCAGCAAATATTAACCGTTTGTTCTAAAGCGATTCTGTAAAACACCAAAAGGATGTAAACAAATTTAAGGTTATGATCATGGCATTGTTACTTTACTACCGTGAAGAAAAGACTTCTTTGAGGTATGGGTATTTCCATAGCGGTACAGGACTTTATATTACAGCAAAAAAAATGAGCCCACAGTGAGTAAAAATGTGACAGGAGCAAAAATAAAAACATCCTAAAACTGCTTGTGGTTCAGAGAATTCAACCCTCACAAGCGGTTCCCACTTCAGCTCTACACATACATTCCATCAATTCAAAACAGGAGTACGTAGTTATCCACGTTAATGTGGGTTCACAAAATAACACCACCTGGTTTCCATCATATTAGTCTGGATAAAATAAGAAATGCACAAGAAACGGAGCCAAAGTCAGCTGTTAAGTGAAACAATGTTATGGCTGCCCACATCTCAGGCAATTAGTTTAATTGTCTTTATGTTGAATGGGCTTCTTCCTGGAAGAGGACAGCATCAGGGCATTCTAGCATTTCTAGGAGTTAATACATCATTTCAGCAGTCGCTTTAATTTTTTTATGTTCCTAAAATACCTAGCACCAATTTTGAGCTTATTTATTACAGTCAGGCTTTCAGTGTGTCTGAAAAAAAACACACTTTATAATGCCTTGCTGGAAATGGAAGTAACACACAGTTCCAAAATGAAGTCCTTCGTATGAAAATAGTGACAGCAAAGCATATTTTTGTTGTTATATGTGTTTGGTGGGGTTCACTCAGTATATTTGCAGGCACAGTAGAGGCCCAATACTCCAGCATAATGGCTGAAATATATCTTGACCCACAGGAAATAAGAGTCCCATCAAAGCAAAACTGGTAAGCACCCACATGACAAAAAATGCTGGCTTTGTTTTTTATGCCGTTTATCCCAATCACTACATTCATCAGCAGAAGGAAAGCAATAAGCAATAATTTGTTGATTTGACTGATATTTGCTTTAAAAAAAAAAAAGTCTCAGGAGGATTAGTTAAAAAGAAATGATTAAGTTGAAAATAGCTCAGCTAAATAAAGCCTTAAATCTTAAAGCTATCACTCAAAGATTAGAATCTGCAGTTCTGCCTGAGGGCGCAGTGACCCGAAGGTTTAAAATGGCAAAATAATGCAGAGGTTATTACTTGAAACACAGCTGCAGCAGCACACAAACACGCAGTCATACCTCTCCTTCTCTGCATAGTCGTTGTGTAGCTGGAGCTGCTTCTCTTGGGCCAGGTTCTCTGCTTGATTCTTCAGAGACTGCTCGTACTCACGGATCTTCTCCTTCAAGGCCTTAATGGTCACCTCTGGAGAGGGATCACAGCAGAGAGGCAAGTGTTGAGAGAGAAAGGTAGAGTGAAAATGCAGGCGATTTGCAAAACGTATAGAAAACAGAATGTAGCGGTTTCCTCGATGTGATGAAAAGCAGCAATGACGATGATGCTTTTGACGGAGGGTTTGACCTTTACTTAAGGAACAGCGCTTCATATCCGGCATTCTCCCTCTGTCAGCACAGACCAAGTCCTTGGCCGCTGTGGCTCCTGCCTTAATCTTTACATCCATGACTGGTATAGAATATTCAGCGTTCACTAACAGCAGATATGCCGTATTCATTAGGACTGCATTAGTGCTGAAACCCCATAACCTGCTGATGGCTGAGCTCTGTATGGGGCAGCCTGAAATAAATCTAACACATAACTGGAGTAATAAATAGACCTCCATGTGTGTGTGTTTGTGTGTGTTTCTTAGAGAAAGATATAAGTGAGTGAGACAATGATATAGAGCATTGCTGCTTGCTGCCTTTGACTGAGGGCTCTTAGCACTTTGTGTGTGTGTGTGCGCGTGTGATTTAAACTCCAGTCTCACAGCTCTGACACATAATCAATAGAGGAGAGTCCCCTCAGAGCCCTCTTACCCCTTAACTGCTTAACTGAACTTTAAACATTTAGGTTGCCGGGATCAATGGCCCCTGCACTCGTTGTGTGTCTGTACGTGTGTGTGTGTGTATGTGCAAGTGTGCGGGCAGGTCCGTGTGTGTGTGTGTGTGTGTGTGTGTTTAACAGGAGTGGGAGTTCCACAGTGTGTTTTGGGGTTTAAATATCCCCCATCTATTGAGGCGGGAAGGAGGGATAAAGGATGAGGGAACAGGAAAATCAATGGCAGAATGGAACCCTGCCGCTATCGAGCTGTTCCAATTAACTCTCACTGAGGAAAGGGGGATTCCAAAACATTCCCTCCTCGCTCGCTCACTCCTCCTTTTCGACTGAAATTACACCACTTTTATTACAGCTTCTCACTCATCTCTCTGCCTTTGTCAGTTTTTCCATCTTTCTTTACCCTGAGGTAGCCTGTCGTTTTTTATTCATGAAACTGTGCCTCGTGTTTTTTCCCCCTCAAAACCTATTTGAAAATGTAAAACCTTGTACGTTTTTTTCTGTTTTTGAAAAATTTATAAGTCATCAAACATGTTCAAATATGGACTCTCTCACAGAAAATGGCTTCTAAGTATGTTCGTTGATCTGGAATTTGCATTTAAAGGTTCTCAAAGTATTTTAATAGGCAGATGTAACGGTGACGGTACACCAGCACAAAATATGAATAGAAATATGTAAATTTATCATGCAATTTACATATAGATCCATATGTATGTTCACCATGCCTCATCTGTAAGGGGCATATAGTGTTTCATTTATTATTTTAGCCTTATTGTACTTGTACTATATATCTGTATTTGTATTTCTTGTCATGCTTATTCCATGCCTCATTTGTATCCATCTGCTGTAACATTTCCCTGGTGAGAGATCAATAAATTTATCTTATCTTAAATAATAAATCTTACAAGCTTGGTAAGAAAACTCTTTTTTCTGCATTTTTCCCCCACATGATTTCACAGTCATCTTCCTTTACTTTTTAAAGAGTTCAGAATTTGTTAAACCAGCAGAGATTTTAGAATCTTTTAAATACTGAGTCATTTTCTATTGTGTTGCAGCAATAGCTAAACTGAAAATGCATCATCATCGTGTTTTGTAGACCGAGTATTTCCAGATGACAGACATTTAACTAAAACTACATTTTTTTGTGTTTAAACTGAGTAAAATGTTCATTCACACAAACGTTTCCACTTCAACAGTACAGTTCGATTTGTTTGAAATGGGGTTGTATGAGGTACTTATCCATAGTCAGTGTATTATTAGAATAGCTGACAGTCGACACCTTCCAAGTTTGAAGAAACAGAGAGGAGTGCTGGCAGGAAAGCTAAGCATGTATCTGTGAACAGGGGGTTAGCAGCAAAACTTATTTTGCCACATGAAAAGAGGTCCACCTTAACAAATCAATATCCATTTAACTGTATGCTACATTTAGGATATTTTCACTGCTTTATCATACCGTCAGGCAGACCTTTCCTTTGGCACTACGATTTCTCAGCCGCAAAAATTCCAAATTCTCATGCATTAATGCACCTGTGCTGTGCACTGTGTTATACCACAGATCAGCTGTGTCAGTCCAGCAGTGTAACACATTGCACAGCACAGGTGCATATGTCCGTTGGAATATGGAAGTTTTACAGTTTGTCTGACGGCAAGATGAAGCGTTAAAAATATTCTAAATATAGCGTACACTTAAACCGATATTGATTTGCTCAGATGGATCTCTTTTTAGGTGGTTAAACTACATTTTGCTGCTGACTCTACTCATAGCACTACACTGCTTGGTTTCCTACTGGCTATAGGTAAGTATATCATGCAACCTAACATCAAAGAAAAACAAACTATCCCTTTAGGAGTTTAGAAATTAGCAGCAACCTTCAAACTTTAAGAATATTTACACTTAACATTATTCAACTAAAACTGCATTTCCATGTTCAGGCTGGGTAGAAGGTTTCACTTTGACTTCAAATCGTTTCACTTTAACTTCACAAATTCCCTTGTTTATGTTCTTATGTTTCTACCATGAACCCTCTCACTTTAATGGCTGTAACTGCTTATGGCACTACATCATATTTGAGACAATATTACATTACAACACTGCTGATTGTCACATGATATAAAAATGTGAATTATGTGGCCCACATCCACGTCCCTCTCAAAGTCAGTCAAATGTGTGCCTGCGTATGTATCCGTCTCTAACCTTGGTTTTTAACCTCTGCAAACTCTTTGTTGTAGTCCTCCAGTGTCTCTCGAAGTTTGGTGTTCTCTGTCTCAATGTCGTGCATCCTCTGGAGCTTCAGCTGCAGCTGCTGAGCCAGCTCCAACACAGGTACAGGATCTGAAAGAGAAAACACACACCATGTTAACACACTGCAAAGCAGATTAGACAAGCAAGGGCGGCAAGGTGGCATCGTAAGCTAGGAATAACTACGTTCAAGGCCCTGTGAGAGCGAACGCTTGCCCGGGTGAAGTGTCCTTGAGCAAGGCAATGAATCTCTAACAACGCTGGGACAACTGTTCTGAAGTTGACCCTGACCTCTGATCTCCCTGTGGAGAATTACTGGTTCCAGCAAGAATCAAAACACATCACAATTATCAACATTACGATGACAAGGGGAGTTACATGTCACTGCTGACTGTACATGAGCTTGAGCATACTTGTAGAACAAGTAATATGATGTGATTCAGCATTGTCACAGACGAATAAATGATCAAAGCAATCGGTTTATTTTAATGTGAAAAGAAACTAGTGCAGTAAACTTAGCAATAAACATTTCATTAGATGCATTTCTGTGAAGTTTCTCTTGCTATTTTCCTAATTCATTTTAATATATGCTGTTCTAGAGTTTTTATAGATGGTAATTATTTATATTAGATTTACTTTCTATGTAAGTGTATTGGTTAAAAATGTCTCGGTCATATCAGTCAGGCTGTGCTGTAAATACTGACAACACATTGTAACATCACTGTAGTTCAGGGATTTGAGAAAAAAGGATAGAGCAGATATGTGGCTCGCTACAACAGTATACAACACACTGAAAGGTCATGGCTAGTGTTCACATTCTGTATCAGCTAAACTTTATCCATGAAGTCTAT